>NC_138990.1:17058448-18258448 GCF_964341445.2 Mesoplodon mirus | reverse complement strand
CTACTAGAGCATGAGTTCTTTCAAAGGGTTTAATTAGACCTTGCTGCACAGATGTATATCTCCTTTTATTAACTGCAAGTCTAAAGAGGCAGAGGCTAGATGCACGGGGCGCTCAGTTATTATCTCAAAGGGTGAGAGTTTGAGTTCCAGAGGGGCTGGATCTGAGATTTAGGAGGAGCAATAGCAATACTTTTGGCCAAGATACTTGAAGAGTTTCCACAAATATTGCCACTTGAGTTTTGATGATGCCACTGGTTCATCTGATTAGTCCTGAAGACTGAGGATGATAAGTGAAAGTGCTGTAGAACTGGCCAGACAGCACAGACTTGCCATGATATTTGACCAGTGAAATGGGTTCCCTAGTCACTGTGGAACTCACGTGGGGTTCCCTAGGGTAGGGGTGAGTGTTCCCAATAAGATTTTAGCTACTGAAGAGGCAGTAGCTTGTCTAAATGGAAAAGCTTCAATCCAGTGGAAAAACATAAAAATCGTCACCAAGACACATTTGTATCATGAAGTAAGGGTATCTGAATGAAGTCCATTTGTCAAACCCCGAATGGCCCAATAGGCAATTTAAAGTGCCCAGAAGCAGTGAGGACAGGTTTCCCTGGATTGTATTTTGTGCAGGTGGGGCAGGCAAAGTGGGCACTTCGTGCAGCCTTGTTAATATTTCCCCACCAGTATTGATTCATAAACGTCATCATTTTATCTCTAGACCAGTGGTTTAATGCATGTACAGTGATCAGTGGTGGGAATTTTAGAATTTCTGGTGGGACCAGGTTTTTATTTGGTCCAAACCAGAGGTTTTTCTTCTTATCGTACCAACAGTCATTTGACTGCCAGTAATGTTTTTTCCTTCTCTGGTCCTGATTGTTGGGTGTCTCTTGTCAATTTCTCCAGACTGTCATCAGGAAATGAGTTCCCTTGGACTGTGACAGAGGTTTGACTTTTGGACTCTTTGGAGACAGCATTTGTGTGTGTGTGTAGGGGGGGGAAATGTCAGCAAGGTGATTTCCTTTAGCTTCCAGAGTCAAGCTTAGAATGCCTGAGGACCTTAATAATAGCCAAAGCAGAAGATAAGAGTATGGCATCTAATAATTCCTGAACGTAAGGGCCTTCTTAAATTTTATCTCTGCTGGAAGTAAGGAAGCCATGTTGTCTCCATAACATTCCGAAATCGTGAGCCCCTCCAAAGTTATATCTACTATTGGAATAAACTTTGAAAGTTTTGCCCTTGGCTAGGATACAGGCCCCTGTGAGTGTGTATGGTTTGGCTTGTTTGGCCGAAGCAGCCAAAGGCAAAGGTGCTGCTTCAGTTACTTCAAAAGGAGTTGATGTTGCATATCTTGCACAATATCTACCATTTTCATCTTTCCAGTGAGAACTATCAGTGAACCATGAAAAGTCAACATTATCCAAAAGAGTTTTTTGGGGTTTTTTTTTGCGTTACGCGGGCCTCTCACTGCTGTGGCCTCTCCCGTTGCAGAGCACAGGCTCCGGCCGCACAGGCTTAGCGGCCATGGCTCATGGGCCCAGCCACTCCGCGGCATGTGGGATCTTCCCGGACCGGGGCATGAACCCATGGCCCCTGCATCAGCAGGCGGACTCTCAACCACTGCACCACCAGGGAAGCCCCAAAAGAGTTTTCTATAAGTCATCATGGGGGGTGAGAAGGTGATCTGTCAATACTAAGCAATCATGAGGGTTTTTTCAGTAGAGGTGGGGAGAAAAGAAGCAGGGTTAAGGTTATTACAGCAAGTAAGAGTGATATATAAGGGACAGTTAACAGGAGAATTTCCTAGGAAGTGAGATGGTGTACTGAAAGATATTGAGTATGATGAGAGTTAAGAGCTTTGACAGCACGTGGCCCAAAATGGTCAAGGGCGATCTCATGACTGTTTCCTCAGGGGCCTTTGCAAGAAGGGCTGCAGCAGGTATAGCCCTGAGGCAGGGGAGGGGAGGTGTCCTCCCAGGCTATGGGATCTAGTTGTTGGCTGTAATATCCTGTGGGTTTGTGGTGATCCCCGTGCTTTTGGGTGAGTACCCCAAGGACATTCCCTTCTTTTTCATACAAAAAGGAAGAAAGGGAATTGATCATTGGGATGTCCAAGGGCAAGGGGGTTTATTAAACTTTAAGATTTGAAAAGTCATGCCATCTGAATCTTCCCAGAAGATAGGGTTAGGTTTAGTAGTTTTTAACACGGCATATAAAGGTTGGGCCATAAGGGAAAAGTTTGGGATCCAGTTGTGACAATAGCTTGCCAATCCAGGAAAACCTTGCAGTTGGAGTTTGGTTTTGAGCCTTAGGACGTTCAGGGTGCCATAAAGCCTGTCTGGATCTAAATGCAGTCCTTGTTCTGAGATTAAATGTCCTAAATTTTGAACTTGTGTGAACAAATTGTAGTTTTTCCTTAGAGACTTTGTCACTTTTAGGCTAGGAGTTCAGTCAATAGTTGCTATGTCTTCTTGTGAGGAGACTTGTGAAGAGGAGCAGAGAGATAAGTCATCCACATGTTGTATTAAAGTGAAGCCTCCAGGGAACTTGATATCATCTAGATCAGCCTTTAAAGTTTGTGAGAAATCAGAAGGACTTTCAGTGAAACTCTGGGACATTACTATCCAGGTGTACTGCTGTCCCTCCCAAGTAAAGGTGAAAAGATATTGACTAACTTTTTTCTTTTAATTTATTTTTGGCTGCATTGGGTCTTTGTTGCTGCCCGTGGGCTTTCTCTAGTTGTGGCGAGCGGCGGGGGGCTACTCTTTGTTGCGGTGCGTGGGCTTCTCACTGCGGTGGCTTCTCTTGTTGCGGAGTATGGTCTCTAGGCACGCGGGCTTCAGTAGTTGTGGCATGTGGCCTCAGTAGTTGTGGCTTGTGGGCTCTAGAGTGCAGGCTCAGGAGTTGTGGCGCAAGGCTTAGTTGCTCTGTGGCATGTGGGATCTTCCTGGACCAGGGCTCGAACCCATGTCCCCTGCCTTGGCAGGCGGATTCTTAACCACTGCACCACCAGGGAAGCCTCTCTTTTTCCTTGTCTCGCTCCAGCAGCACGGGGTTCTTTTAGGGTTTCTCCCATTGCACCATGACCGTACATTTCTTTTGAATTACCTTATCTTGATATAACATGAAAGACTATACATAAGGAAACTGTTGCCATTTTTCTTCCTTTTTTACAAGATAAGTCTAACTGCAAGATGGCATTGTAGTTCCGAGATCCGTTCTCAGGCCACTGCTCCCCCAGTTCTAGAGAGTATTGCAGCCAGGTAGTGTTATAAAACAATATCGTCTTTTTCCTTTTCATAGGCTCATAACTGAAAGTGCCCCAGTTTTGGAGAATGCATCTCAACGGGCTGCATTTCCCATTTTAGGGGCTTTTTCCATCTGGCCACAGTGAACAGAGGCTCTCTAAGAACCCCAACTGTGTGGCGTTTGCAGGAACTGTGCGTCCCCAGTGCCTGGGTTCAGGCAAATATTGGCTTGAAACAAGGTGACTGCTTCACCATGAAAATGAAGGCCTGAAAAGATGTTGTTCCTTTAAAAGGGAGCCCCTGTGAAGCCCTTACACGTCATGAGCAGATGCTCCAATACCCCTGTAAATTTCTTAGTCACTTGGGAACATCCCAAAGGATCAGAGGGAATGGTGCCTCTTTTCTTGGAATCAGAAAACCCTCATGAGGTGAATTCGTAGAGGGAGTTTTGTTACCGGATGCAATGAGTTCGTCACATGGGGCACGTAGCCAGTGAACACATCAAGTGTTTTGTTTTGTTTTGTTTTGCGGTACGCGGGCCTCTCACTGTTGTGGCCTCTCCCGTTGCAGAGCACAGGCTCCGGACGCGCAGCCTCAGCGGCCATGGCTCACGGGCCCAGCCGCTCCGCGGCATGTGGATCTTCCCGGACCGGGGCACGAACCCGTGTCCCCTGCATCGGCAGGCAGACTCTCAACCACTGGGCCACCAAGGAAGCCCCACATCAAGTGTTTTTGATTAAAGCAGAAGCAGTTAATTACTTGTGACAAGTCAGGAGACAGGGAGATAGCTCTCAAAGTGCTGACTCGCCAAAGAGCGGGACCAGGGGAGTTTCAAGTCTGGGCATCATGCGTATTCATGAAAGGGTAGGCGTGATCATTGTAATGAGGCAAAGGTTACTCTAGGTTGCCAAAAACTGAGCAAGTAGGTGGTTGGTTGTTTTTTGGTTGTTTGTTTGCACTGTGGTATCTTGTTGACTGGAATGCACTGTAACCTTTTTGGAACGTCTGGTGCCTGGAACTTTCTGCAACTTAATGGTTAGTTTCTACAAAACAAAACACACTTTGGTTTAACCCCATCCTTTCCCTACTGCTTCCTCACTAACAGTTTGTCATGATCACTGAGAAACTCAGTCCCCAAATGGCCAATTCAGTTTAAACAAGTAATAGACGATAATACACATCACTCACTCATATTCACAGACCTGACTTTCAGACGAATTTGCTCTGAGTCAGATTCGAGACCAAATTTAAGCTAACAGTTTCCAGGAGTTTCTAGACCACATTCAAGTTTCCAAGTATCAAGAGCATCTCTGAGAATGATTCTTTCACTTCCTTTCTCGCCTGCCAGTGGGGTCTCCCCCTAACACCAGGGCCCTCCAACAAGGGTCAATACCAGCGCACTCTCACTGTTACCGAATTAAGTCGTATGGACCCCTGCTCGGGCCCTAGCCCGATCGAGGCCCTCTGCCTTGGCGGGGAAGGTTCTTTTTCCATTTGGGTTCGTGCAGCCAAAAATGAAACCCAACGTGAGGTTGAAGCAGCACAAGCTTTATTCAATGGCCAGAGAATGGAGAAGCGGGAACTTAGTTCACAAATCAACTTCTCACTTTAACGGTGAGTGGGGTTTGCTTTTGAGGAAGGGCGGTCAGGGGAGACGTGAAGCCAGTGCTGGGGAGCATAGTTTTCTAGGAAAGAGGCAGAGCTCTCCTGGAAACGGGGTGCCACCCCTTTATTGTTCTTTTTTGGTCTGTGACTTCTGGTCTTGGCCACCTGTAGGTGTGTCATTTAGTACACTAAGGTATCAATAGTAAAATCAGCATAAAATGAGACTTAGGGTCTGTTGGAGGTCAGATTCGTTGCCATCTTGGTTTCAGCTGGTTCTATCTGGTTTTGTTTCTCTCTTCCTATAGCTTCCTTTGTTTGTGCCCAAACCCTGTGACTTAAAGATACGTTAGTTCCTGTTCAAGGGAGGGGTTAGCGGGTTTTGAGCAAGGATCTAATGGCAACTCTGCTAAAATAATGAGGCGAGAAAACAGGTTTCAAACCCCTGTACTGAGACACCCAGAAGAGATCTTGTTCCCGGGCCTTTCTTTCTGCAGAAGTGAACCGGCAATGTGCCAAAGGTTGTGGACGCTGTGCCAGGGCAGAGGTTCTGAGGATGCATCTTCTAGGCAAAGTCGCCTAGGCAAGCTGCTGAGACAGGTTGTCTGGACCCCACTCCCGATGCAGGGCCAGGAAGCCATGAGCAATTGTCCAGACAGGATTTAGGGTCCCATCTGGGGTGCCAAAATTTGTACCCGAGTAAGTGGGCTCCTTGCCCGCTGCACAACAGAAAGACCAGATACTGAGGGAACAGTCTTTTGCAGAGAGCAGGCTTTACTGCAGGGCATCCAAACAAGGAGACGGGAGGCAAAGGTCAGATCTGTCTCCTCGACCAGGTTTTGAGTGGGGTATCTATTGTGGACGTAGAGAGTGAGAGGGGGAGGGGCTCGGAAAATGGTGGGCAGGAAGTAAGGTGTAAGTGTCGGGAGTTCTCTACACGGGCACGACCGTGCTTCATGCCTGTTCATGGGTCACGTGTGCAGTTTGGCGGGGGGGTCCATATGTTACCTGTGGCGAAGTTTCAGCCAGTGACATCTAGCATTCACCGTCGGTCATTCTAGTTCCTCAGTGCGCCTGCTCGCCCGGGCGACGCTCAGTTGAAGGGGCCCTTAGCAAGTTGTTTCCATTCCTGCAGTTTCCCTGGTACTCTGCCGGACAAGCCTTGGGGGCTCAGTACATCGTCCTGTTTCCATTTTATGGGCCTTGTAAGATACAGGGTGTGGTTTCAGTGCCATCACTGAATAATGTGGTACTGGTGCTTCAGTATTGAATATTGTCATAAATTGTATAAGAATTCTTCCATCATCTTGAGCCCTGGAATTGTGCATAAGAAATTGTTTTCCACGTCTAGTTGTGTTCTATTCCTCTGGAAATTCAATTCCATGCCACGAAGTTGGGTTTGGAAGTCGATGTCTGTTTTGAATTCTGTTTACTTACCTCGGTAATGAGTTTTGTTCTAACAGGCCCTCTCCATCACGAATGTCATGGGAGTTCTTCTAAGGACCTGCAGTAGTGTTGCCCTTGGTTCTTCTTCTGCACGTCATTTTAACTTATTCAGGGTTTTCCTTATTTCCCCTCGACACCGACGTTGTGCTGGTGTTTTCCTGTCCCACCTTGAATGATTGTAGTGTTTTCTGAATGCTGAGGAGTTGTACAGACATTGCAGATTTTCCTCTCTTCACAGCGCTGGTACCTTTTACTCCCATCTCTGTTCAAGGAATGGAAACTATAGCAAAGATGTTGACAATGTAGCCTTGGCTTTTCTTTTTGTGAGTATACTATTTCTGTCATATTCTGCTGAGAAATAAATATGTCATATTACTAAGCAATAGAAGAAGGTTTTTTTTTCCCCCCTTTTATAGCTGTTTGACCAATGGTCATTGGTTTACTGGTAGGGGGAAGCCTTACTAATGTCTTAGGGGTTTGACATCTGGGTTCAGCCGGGCTGGATCAGCCCGTCGATAGGTACCAGCCAAGGGTGTGGTGGTCCATGCCAATTGGCAGGTAAGTCTGGGAGTCACCTCTTCAAATAGCGGCGGATGCTTCTTGTGGGTCTACCGTGATTGTATCTCTGTAGCACGTCGGTTCAAGGGAAACATTATCCATTAACTCCTGGGACGGGATTGTGTAGGGAGGTTAATTAGAGGCCTGGTATCCGCCCCCATGTCAGCTATTACACCCAAACCCTTGGTAGTAGGAGAGCCACACCTGTTTTCACTCCTCCCAAACAGGTGAGATGCTGTATAAAGTGTTCATGTCAATGCGTTTGCTGCCAATTTTACGTAGTACTTTGACCAAGCTCTTTCTTTCAAGCTCCACCGGTACGAAATGACCCAGCCACATCCACCCACATGCCCGGTGACTTACTAACTTATTAACTCATGTATCATGAGATCCCAGCCTCAGCTTGTTGTCCTCTGTGCATTTCTCTAGGTGTAGGACTGGGCCTTGGTCCCGCTCTTCTGCAAGACTTGAGTCCTGACCCCATGTGCTGTTACCAGCTAGGCTACCAGGGCAAGAAGGGTTATTATTGGCAATACAGCAACACACATTATTGGACCAATAAAACACAAGAGTATTTTTATGTATTAATCCAAAGGTTGCCATGGAGACGCACAGTAGGCTTGACACCGTCAGGAGTCCCTGTTCCACATGAAACCTCAGAAGCCAGCTTTGGAAAACACAGCAAGTGACTGGCCATTGTTTCAGAAAGCAGAAGAAAATGAGAGGCAGCGTAGGAAACAGTAGCAAGTAATAGATGTATTCCTGTTGCAGCAGTAACATCAGAGCAGATTGTGAAGCTGTAGGTCAGATGCCGAGTGCCTGGGCCGTGGCTTCCCTAGGATGCCCACAACACGGGCAGCAGCACAGGGGAGCAGGTGGAGCTGTGTGTCCAGATCCCTCCTCCTTCGTTTCTCCACCACTTCAAGCCAGTTTCAGAAATGCACTTCTGAGGAAAGATCTTATATCCAGTAAAAGTCTGCGGAGCAAAGACAGGCAATTAGCAATTGGCATAAACACAGCCCTGGCAATAAGTAGCAGTAAGTAGCAGGACCCTTAGAAGCTCAGCTTACAACTGAGGGCCACCAGATGGATGCTGTGGCCGCAGCCAGGGCCTTGGAGCCAGAGGAAGGGAGGGGGACAAGGTGGGGGGGGGACACCCAGTTTGCACCAGAGCTGATTGTACAGTGCTTTCCTGTGCTTTCTGGCTGCCCACCTCTGGACACAGCTGGGCACACCCTCAACTCCAGCTGCTGTTCACATGAAAGGAGGCTCTGAGAGGCCCCCCAGGCCCCTGCCAAGACTGAAACCAACATGAGAATAAAGCTACATCAAAGCAAAATGTAGCACCCAAGTAAGTTGTTATATTACAGGGCTGTTTTTGACTCTAATGTGGCATTTTGAGCCATATCTGTGCAAGTTAGTGAGGGGGTGCTTGTGGCAGGGCAGGGATGGGAGAGGATTGGACTCTAGCAAGGACCTTCTCTAATTCAGTGGGTCTCAAGGTGTGGGCCTGGACCAGCAGCTTCAGCACTGCCATCTGGGAGCATAACTCATCTCAGCTTAATTTACATCCCTGGGCAGGAAGAGGGAAGGTTTTCTCCTTGCCCAGCAACAACCTAGCCAATGAGAAACCCCAGCAACGCCTAACTCTCGCTCTCCTCCAATGAACTTTCATTCAAAACAGCTCCTCCCAACTTCCCCCTTCTCTTCTATAAAAGAATGCTCCTCTCCTATGTCCCCCAGCCTTGCCCATGGTTCACCATAGTGTGCATGGCCTGAATTGCAATTCCTCTGCTATTCCCGAATAAACTCAATTTTGCCGCCTAAAACACCTTGCATGTACTCTAACGGGCATGTAGTCTAAACAATAAGATGTTTGCCCAAGTTGTTTTACAGGAACTCGGAGTCAGCTGTGTCTAGTTTGAGCTGAGCTGGTTGAGACCGGAGTGGACCACCAAGCCTCCAACTGGATGTGTACGAGTGTCCACTCAGTGACCTTTTGGTGTCAGAGGGCCCCAAATTCCACCCTCAGATGTGCTAAACACCTCAATTTTCTCAACGTACAGAGGCCTGTAGCGTAGTCACACCTGGGCAGAAGGATGATTACTGCACCTTTTTCCAATCGCCTTTCCCCATACCCCCGACGCCCCTCATGTCTCAGACCTGCCCTACTGCTTTATACTTTATCCCATAAGCACCCCTTGCTTTCGGGGCCTGTTCTCCCTTCTCCTTCCTTGGCTGCCTCGTGAATAATCCTTCTCTTCGTTGCAAACCTCCGGGTCTCACCATTTGGGCTGGCTGCCTGTGGAGCAAGACGAACCTGTTTGGGTAACAGAATTGGGACCTGAAGACAGACAAGACAGGTCTAACTGCAAAACCCACAGGCTGAGGTGATGGAGCTCTTGAACGATGCTGCTCCCTCAGCAGCCTGTGTCAGCTTCCTGGATTTCAGTTGTCTATACTTTTTACTTCCCTGCCCTGGGCTCTTCAAAGGCAGGGACCCAGTCTTAATTCATCTCCCCAGTATGTGCACAGAGCTCCGCTTTAGGCTCTCATAGATATTTGGTGTCTCAATGAATAAAGGAAGAAAGAGAAGAACAGGAAAGGGAGGGGAGGATAGGATGGGGGGGATGTGGGAGGGGCAAGTATTTTGGAGAAGTTCCTTCTAGAGGACGGGGTGTTTGGTGCCATCGGCGGTACTGCAAAGGACTGAGGCTCAGGGGTGTGAGCTGTGGGAGGGGCTCAGCAGGTCTTAGCTGAGATCCCAGGACAAATGGCTTCAGGAGAACAAAGCACAATCGCCCTTGCCCAGGCATTAGTTGCAGAGCAGAGAGCTTCCATAGGCCCACTCTCGGCATTTCTCCTCCTCATCCGAAATTCTAGGCAGAGGCGGACTTCCGTTTATGGGAGAAGCAAGCGGGATAATTCTGGCTATAAATGTAGCTCCCTTTTCCCACTGATCTATATCATGTATGCCATAATTTCTGGTTGATCTTCGATGGGCAGCCTGTCACACAGTCTAGTTTTTTTTTTTTTTTTTTTGCGGTACGCGGGCCTCTCACTGTTGTGGCCTCTCCTGTTGCGGAGCACAGGCTCCGGACGCGCAGGCTCAGCGGCCATGGCTCACAGGCCCAGCCGCTCCGCGGCACGTGGAATCCTCCCGGACTGGGGCACGAACCCACGTCCCCTGCATCGGCAGGCGGACTCTCAACCACTGCGCCACCAGGGAAGCCCAACATACAGTCTAGTTTTAAATTCCTCTCTCCTTGAGCCATTTTGCCAACTAGTTAAAACTATCTTATACTTAAAAATACTTGAGAACTCCAGTCAAAGGAACCCTGGAGTGAGTTCTTTTATGAAGCCGAGAGCCTTTTTACAAAGCAAAAGGGTTTTTCTGTTTTACACGTTTAAATGATTTTTTAAAAATTCTGACCCAACTTTACAAATAGTAAAAGAGGACGCTTTGATGGGATGTTAAACCGAAACAGCCCAGAGTCACGTGGAAGTTTCACCTGTGGCTCTAAAGTCAGCAGCAGGTCAGAAAAAGGATGAAGGGTCTCCGTGAAATGCACCCGGCAAACTTGCTTCTTTTGAAACAGACCGTTCTATTGAATGCTTCCCCATGGTGGAAACGGCAGCAGCAGAAGCAGCCTCCTCCTCAAAAAGTGTTTAGTGTTGTTTCTCTCTATTTACAATCAAGAATCGTTAATAACTATGCCAAAGGAGCAGGTTTGAAAGGTAGCCCTTGGGGCAAACTACATGGCTGAGTCCTGCCATTCTTCCCCTTCGAGTGGTGCTAGAGGGTTAAGACCATGGAATTTGGAGCCAGATCTAGGTTCAGATTTTGTTTCTATCACTCGTTGTAGGGCAGCTAACAACCTCACTAAGCTTCATTTGTCTCACCTGTGAAATGGGACTAAGAAACTTATCTGGCAGGATTATTACGAGAATGGATGAGACAGTGCATGTACACACAGCAAGCACTGAAGAAATAGAAGCTATTGTCATCACCACTAGTTACAGATGAGGCTTTTTTCTTTTTACTGCCTGGAACTCAGAAGCGATGAGTGGAGCTCTAGCAACCCCATTGGGATCATGATGTAACTTTGTGAATAGAAGTCAAGCTTCAGGACTGATAAAGCAGAAGGCAGAAGAGCTGGGGGGTCTCAGATGACATCGTGGAGCCCTGGATCATAGCAGTCCTGGGCCACCTACTTCTGAGGGACTTTAGGTTGTATGAGAGAAAACACTCCCTACCTTGTTGAAGCCATCATGACTTGACACATGTTAGTAGCAGCCATATGCAATTCCTTGCCGGGTGGCTTTAAGGAGAGACCTCCTAAAACTTCTGGCCCTCACTTTCATCTCTAAAATAGAGGGGCTCAGATAACCCCTCTGGACTTTCCCCTCTCACATAACAGGCTCCTGTTTCGACCTCCTGAGTCTGGGGGTTACACCAAAGCAGAGTTTCCTAGACTTCACCTGTTTGCCTTGATCTTTTTGCTTAGTTGCAGCAGCCTGGTTTGGGGGTGGGGCAGGGGATGGGGAGGAATGGGGCAGGTGGAGGGGCCAGTAGAAGGTAGCAGTAGACCTGAGGTTAGCTCAAGATTAGGTCAAGACCTTGAGGTCCTCATCACCGTGTTGCTGTCCCCCTAACACTGCCTACAGGGGACGCCCTCAGCCCACTTCCCGAGCTCAAGGGTTGTCATGGTCAGCATACCAGGAGGATATTTGTTCCCACAAGCTCAGCCGACCTCTTCCCAGTCAGAGCTGCTTCGGTTGCCTCTCCTCCTCAGCGGGATGAAAGCAAAACGTCGAACAAAAGACATCAATCTCGTGATTTTTTAAATGAACTAGAGCGGCAAGCAGCCGTATTGGGAAATGGCCACAGGGGGTCGCTGCGCGCTCAGTAATGAAGGGATGGACGCCAGCCGGTGGGGAAGGGGAGACTGTCTAGGAGGGTTCGGATTTGAGGAAGGAGCTGCTCGTGGAAAGGATGGAAGATGCTCCTTTCTGCACAGCTGAGTCCCCCACTGCAGCTGAAAGGGAAGAGCCTTAGTGTCGTCTTTGACCCCCAAACCAGGCTTGCAGAATATTACTGTTATTGTTTTCATTGTTACAGGATTTTGGATTTCTCATGTAATCTTTTCTGGCTCACAGCTGATGAAAGCTATAGATCCTCTCTCTAAAAAGGTCAAATACCCACTATGATAAATCAAGGCCAAAGCCTGGGGCCCGGAGGGTCCTGGTGGTAAGTAAGTGTCTAGCTCCCCTTGCTGGGTGGATGGTAAGAGAACTTCAGGGCTGCCCTAGTCACAGGTTTGAATCCCACTCTGGCGGGGTGACCTGCTTTACTTATTGGACACTTGCTTTTCTTACTTATAAAATGGGAACTCTGAGCTCCTCCTTGGTCGGGAGTTCATGTGGATACAGCACACGGAGAGCCGTCAGCAGGTGGCCATGTGCCTCCCAGGTTGGAGGAACAGGAAGGAGAGGCCTGGGGAGAAGCCAATGGGCTGGGACGTTGTTACCAAAAGTGGGGTCCAGGGGCTTCCCTGGTGGCGCAGTGGTTGAGAGCCCGCCTGCCGATGCAGGGGACATGGGTTCATGCCCCGGTCTGGGAAGATCCCACATGCCGCAGAGTGGCTGGGCCCGTGAGCCATGGCTGCTGAGCCTGCGCGTCCAGAGCCTGTGCTTCGCAACGGGAGAGGCCTAGACAGTGAGAGGCCCGCATACTGCGAAAAAAATGAAAAAAAAGGGTCCAGCTGCTCGATGTGCAAAAGCCAATAAGGTGGCACGGTTGGTGGAGAGGAAAGTTTGCTTTATTGCAGAGGCTGGCAGCTGGGGGTGGGGTGTGGAGGAGTTGCGGGGAGGTGCAGACTCGTGTCCAAAGGCCGACACCCCCCACTGACAATCAGCGGGCAAGAGCTTCCATAGGCGGAGGGAGGGTGCTACACGCAGAAACTGCGCAGTCACCTCTGACCGTCGTCTTGAAATTGGTCATGCGGTGGTCTGATCAGCGTTGTCATCTTGATTGTTTTAAGTACAGTTAGTCTTCAGTTCCAGGGTCGGTTTTTTCCCATTTCTTTGAGGCTGGTTCTCAGAATTGTGGCAGCTTGTGTCATGGCTACAGTCTGGTCATCATGTAGTTAACTTCTTCCACCTGGAGGGGGTTTTAGTATCTATAAGACAGCTCACAGGAGATGGCTCAGAATATTAGCTGTAGCTTTTAAGGAGGAACTAAAGGTCCTTGACTTTGCTTAATGACTCAACTATTATTTTTGTCTCGTTGGACTGTTTTCCTTTGTTTCTGCACTTTCTCACTTCTCTAGTTAAACTTATTCTTTGGCTAAAGGTTTTCCACAGACAAAATGCAGACGGAGGGCATGGGCAAGGACCACAGGGCCCTGCTCCGTTTCAATATGAGCCTGGATGTGTTTGCACTTGGCCGGGAGAGGCAGGTGGACGAGCAGCCCAGAGCTCAGGGGAGCTGGAGGGCTCTCTGGGGTGGTGCAGATGCACGGGGTGTAGACCAGTGGTTCTCAAACTTTAATCAGCTCGGAAGCACTGGAAGGCTATTGAAACACAGATCGCTGGGTCAGCGGACCCTGAATACCGTGCAGTTGTAACCAGCTCTTTCAGGCTCCCCAGCAGGGGGCCTGGACTCGCTGCTTTTCAGTGGTTGTTGGTCTAAAGGCAGGGATGAACTTCAGAATTTCTGGTCGGTTTGGAATTGTGCCTTAGGAAGTGTCTGACACACCATCTTCCTATTCCTTTATTTCTGCCCCCTAAAGATTTCATTTGACCAAAGCGTTCCCTGGCTTTAAAACATTGGAATGTCATTGGTCTAAACCAGTGGTTCTCAACGTACGTTCCCCAGATCTGTGACATCAGCGTCACCTGGGAACTTGTCACACAGCCAATGTCTTGGGCCCCACCCCTGACCTGCGGATCAGAAACTTGGGTGGGAACCAGCAGGCTGGGGTTTAACAAGCCCTGCAGGTGATGTTGATGTGATTTAAAGCCTGAGAGTGCTGGTCTGAAGGGAGTGTGGGCCCGGTGCTTGGGCTTCGGCCATTCTCCTGTTGGCAGATTTGCTACAAGCATCCTTCTCCTTAGCGACCCTTTTCTCTTTGGCATCCCCATCCCCTACCTTTCCCACCTCCCCTCATCAGTCTCCAGGTGTCTAAAGATGCTCGCCCCTCTCTCTGCTCCCCGAGCTAGCACCTTGCAGTAGATAGTGAAGGGCTCACCAAGTACACTAACTTCTACCAGTCCCATAAAGGGGGTAATGAAGTTCCTGCCCTGATTTCCACTTGCAAAAATGCATGCTTCCTTAAGAAAAAGAGAAAGTAAGAACCCCAGGGCCAGATGGGGATGCTGGGATATTTTATGGCCTCTGGGCACCCCTCAAATGGCTAATGATGACGGTCCCCACTGGTTGAGAGGGTATAATAGTGTTACTGGGTCCAAGCTCGTACTGCTCGCTGCACAACAGGCTGATAAGTCAAGAGATGAGTTGCTGGGGCAAAGAATAGCGACTTTATTCATAAAGCTGGCATGCTGGGAAGATGGTGGACTCCTACCCCTAAGAACCATCTTGCCCGAGTTAGAATTCAGTCTTCTTTTATACTAAACGGGGAGACAGTAAAGTCAAACATTTCCTGGGCCTGGTCAGACTCCATAGGGGACCTGTTACTTTCTTCCATCCTGCAGGCATTCACAGGCGGGCCTGATCAGGATGTTTCCTGTGAGCTAAACAAAGGTATTTTTAGCTTAATGCTCATTACTTGGGAGGCAGGGTTCCCAGACATGGGCCATGATGTATAATTTAAGCTTATAAGCAACATCCCTTTAGTGATTAACTTCTAGCAAAAACAATAAAATATAAAGGTCAAAGTAAAAGAAACACATCCAATATGGAGTCAGATTTGTTCTTCCCTATTACAGTAGCAGCCTTTGCACCCAGCCAGGGTGACCCCTGCCCCACACTGACCCCACCCACCCACCCCCCAGCTGTCTTCCCACCAGGCTGCTGGGTCCCTGAGGAGACAGGGCCAGTAGGACAGCTTGTTTGAACTGATCAGGTCTACACCCCTTAAATTGTCGAGGCACTCCTATCGAGTGAGCATCCTCCCCAGATTCTCAGACTGAGGAAGGAGTCCATGTAAGTTCTGAATTTCCCTGTTGCTTCAGGAGGCAGAAGCTGTGGCGAGTCAGATCAGGGGCTTGGCTGTTTCTCTTGGCATCAGATAGCTTCTTGGTTTCTTCTGTGCAATAGGGATGAGAGCAGTACCTGCTTTCCAGATAAAGCACTCAGCACAGAACCAGGTGTCCTGCTATCACCATGGAAACCAGGGAGCCAGAGCATCCATCCTTCCAGGACAGCCTCGTGCGGGCACCCCACTCGGGGCCGTGGGTGCCCCGAGCCCAGGCAGAGCTCGGAGTCTCATTACCCCTTGGGGTCCTTGTCTGTGAGCAGAAGCCGAGGGAGGAAAGCTCCTCTGGTCCTCCGAGCCAGTCATAGTGGGTGGATGTTTCCAGCCTCCGCAGGCCTTGGAGTGGATCCTTCTGGAGCCCACCCTTCTCTCCCTGCGGCTGAGCTCGAGTCGGCAGTGGGTCCCTGGGCACGTGGGGCAGGGCCACCGCTCCCAGCTCAGCGTCACCTTCCTTGGCGAAGCCCAGGAGGAAGCAGGCATCGGCCGTGGCACCTCATGTGGACTCTGTCCAGTGACAGCCATCCTTCTGGCTTCATGTCCTGGGAGCTCAGGGCCAGGAAGCCTGGATGAGGGGGGAGCGGAGTGGCAGCCAAGGGCGGGGGGAGTTGGGTCACGGTTCTGTGCAGGGCGGGCCCTGACCACCCGGCGTGATCCCAGGCCTTGGGGAGGGAGACACTCCAGGTGCCTCCCTCCACAATTTCATGTCATTCTGCCAGCAGTCCAGGGGAAAGAGTGGGTGAAAATCAGTGACATCTGGGATCCCCAAAAGGCCACCCCTGGCTGCTGAGCTCCAGGCTGTGCAGCCTCGGGTGTGGCACCCTCCCTGCCAGCCACATCCTTGACCTGGTGACACTGCAGGGGACATCCGATCAGCTGGTCCAGTGCAGAGCTTCTAGCGGGGGCAGAATGGCTCAGCTCCACTCTGGAAACAAAGCCCTGGTTTTGTTTGCACCACCCACGTGGAGTGGAGGCCACCGGGCCTCTGTTTGCCCCTCTGGATCTGTCTCTTTCATCCCCAGGGCCCAGAGTGGCGCCTCACCAGAACAATGTGGGGTGCCAGAAGTCACCCCAGAGCCCGAGAAAGGCCACACAGGCAGCAAGGAAGAGGGTGTTAGCCCCACACCTGCACCAGAGCCGCCCCGGTTGTCTGCCCGGTTTCCCCAGCCTCACGGCCACATGGGTGGAAGGACGCGTGAGAAGGAAGGGTAGCCTCTCTCCCTGCAGGGGAACTGGCCCTGGGCCGCTGCAGGCGCAGTCAGCGTGGGTCCAGGGGTAGAGGAGGGGGCGGGAGCACAGCCAGAGCTCCTGGAGGAGGGTGCAGGGTGGGCTTTTCTGGAATGTGCAATAGTTAATTTAGCTAATCTATATTGGTGGCATTCGAGTTCTAATTTTTAGCTATCATCAACTACATGAAAAAGTACCCCATACCTGTATCTTTGTATAGTTGTCCAATCATCTACTTAGGATAAATTCCCATTAACATGGAAACCCCATGTGAAGAAGAGAGAGCCTTAAAAATCTTGTTCATCTTTTTATCTTTAGTGTCTATAGTATCTGGCATATAACACAATCTCAATATATATTTGTAGACTAAATAAATTTTTTTTTTTTTTTTTTTTTTGCGGTACGCAGGCCTCTCACTGTTGTGGCCTCTCCTGTTGCGCAGCACAGGCTCCGGATGCGCAGGCTCAACGGCCATGGCTCACAGGCCCAACCACTCCGCGGCATGTGGGATCTTCCCAGACCGGGGCACGAACCCATGTCCCCTGCATCGGCAGGCGGACTCTCAACCACTGCGCCACCAGGGAAGCCCTAAATAAAATTTTTTGAAGTGGAATTTTTTTAAATAGTTCATATTTTGTGGGGTGATAGGGATTTAATGCATTTACTATTTGAAGTGCTTCACATAGATAAGGGTAATTAATTTTTTTATAAATGTATTTTTTTTTTTTTTTTTTTGCGGTATGCGGGCCTCTCACTGTTGTGGCCTCTCCCGTTGCGGAGCACAGGCTCCGGACGCGCGGGCCCAGCGGCCATGGCCCACGGGCCCAGCCGCTCCGCGGCACATGGGATCCTCCCAGACCGGGGCACGAACCCGTATCCCCTGCATCGGCAGGCGGACTCTCAACCACTGCGCCACCAGGGAGGCCCTATAAATGTATTTTTATGTATTTATTTTTGGCTGCATTGGCTCTTCGTTGCGGTGCGCGGGCTTCTCACTGCGGTGGCTTCTCTTGTTGCGGAGCACAGGATCTAGGCGCGCGGGCTTCAGTAGTTGTGGTGCACGGGCTTAGTTGCTCCGCAGCATGTGGGATCTTCCAGGACCAGGGCTTGAACCCGTGTCCCCTGCATTGGCAGGCGGATTCTTAACCACTGCACCACCAGGGAAACCCCTGAAGTGGAATTTTTGAGTCAGAGGATATGCATATTGTATATTTTAACATACATTGACAATTGTATATAGAATAATTATACAAATACAACCCCATCAACAATATCCGGAGATACCTGTTTTTCTTTGTTCTTGCCAGCCCCATCCACCGGTGGACGGGACCCAGTGGATGCCAAGTTCTAACTGGTCCAATGAGGAGCCGGGGAGAGGATGGGAGATTCCTTCCTCCCCTGAGCCTAGAGAAAAGAGAGCGCCCCCCACCGAAGTACCCTGTGAGCAGTAGGTGCTCCATACACACTGGACCCACACTGCTCCCCTACCCATGGCCCCCAGGGCCTGGGTCAGCTTTTCCTGCTGTGTGGTTTCTAAGGACTCTGCTTCCTCTGGCTGTGAAAAGGTACCTGTCTTTAGCGTCAGTGTGTGTGTGCAGCAGCTCTGTCGGATCACCTCAGATGCTCGGCCGAGAAGAGCTCAGGTTAGAGCCGGGAGATGAAGCGGGCTCAGCAGCCCCGGTGTAAACACAGGTTTGGAAGGACCTGGGCCCCCGGAGGTGTGGGAGCAGAAGGAATGCCTGTGCCTGGTGGAAGAAGTGGCACCCAGCCTCCTGGGTATCCCTGATCCATAGGAGTGTCATTGATCCAGGAAAAGCAGGTTTTGCACACATTTTTGTGATCTGATGAAATTCTACCTTCAAAAGGCCCTAAATCTAAAACCTAAGATGCAATAAAAGAAAATAAGCCCCAAAGCCACGGGAAGTGATTTTGAACTTATTCAGAATGTCCCCCTCCCCCGAGGAGCCTTCCCTGATTTACCCCTCAGTCTTTCCTTGCTCCCAGCTCCTCAGCCCCTCGGGCCACAGCCCCAGCCACACTATAAGCTCACAGTGGCCACATCTAGGGTGCCAAGGACGGCCCTGAGCACTTTGCAGGTGCTTCCCCACAGGTGGGTGTGATTGGTAAAAGCAGGCACCAGCCCTGAGAGGTTGTGCAACGGGAGTGGCTCAGCTCAGGATTTGAGCCCGTATGGCTGCCTTTTCCTTTTCTCATCTCTTCCCTGGTGTTCGCCTGTCAGGAGCTGTGAGGGTTAATTTCATGTGTCACTTTGGCTGGGTCATGGTGTCCAAACATTATTCTGGGTGAGTCAGTGAGGGTGTTTTTGGACAAGATTAACATTTGATTGGTGGATGGCGAGTAGGGCAGGGGGCCCTCCATCCTGTGAGGGGGCCTCGTCCAATCAGCTGCTGGCCTGAATAGAACAAAAGACGACCCTCCCCCAGTAAAAGAGACACCTCTCACCTGAAGTCTTCAGATGAGAACATGAGCTCCTTGTTCTATGAAGCTTCCGGCCTTTGGACTTGGCCTGGGACAATGGGTCTGCAAAGTTTAGTCTTGCCCACGTCCATGATCACGTGAGCCAATTCTTAATAAACCTCTTTCTCTTTATATAGATACACATCCTATTCGTTCTGTTTCTCTGGAGAGCCCTGACTAATAGAGGAGCCTTTCGTAGATGCTGTGCTTTGGGCAGCCCCAGGGCACTCAATGTAGCACCCAACCCGTGGGGGCAATAAAGCATTTTTGAAGCCAGGGGTCCCTGTGTAATGGACCCTCACCCCCAAGAAGGGCATTTGCTCCTCCCTGACCCCTGCAGGGCTGTGGGAAGAGGTATAGGCCCAGCGAGTGGGCAGGGTGGTGGGGTGAGCAGAGCCAGGACTGCAGGACAAGAGTGATTGACCAGCGTCAGGTCAAAGCAGAGAGAATGTCAGCCTGTGGCCCCCCAGTGGGCCCTAGACTGGATGCCGATCCTTGTCGCTGTTGGCCAAGGCAGAGGGCAGGCCACGTGGAGTGGGACCCAGGGGAAGCAGCAGACCTGGGTGTCCCAAAGGTAAGTCCCAGCGTGCACCTGGGGGAGGGGGCTGGAGGCTGTAGGGGCCGTTCATCACAGAAGTAGCAACTTAGGTGATAATAAACAGCAGACTGATCTTTGTTTGGATTTTGTTATTGTTTTTAAATTCTCCGCAGACAATGTACCTTTTATGGCTGGTACCAGGGCCGCCACTCCCACTCCCCTTGGTGGGAAACCCTTAGACTTTCAGGATCATTGAAGCAAAGTGTTTAGTTTGGTTGTTATTATTTGGGTTATTTTTAAAGCCTGGATTCCCTTGGCTGTAGGGAAATGTTCCCTTAAAACAACTGAAATAGAATGTCAGCCCCAGCGCAAGTCCTGGGTAGTCCAGTGGGTAGACCACCCCCTTGCCCCCCAAGACCCACATTCTGGAGAGCAAGGGCTCTGCTTGATCAGCCCTACCACCTGGCGGACCCTCCCCTCTGAGAACCTGTCCTGACTCGGGGAGGACAGACGTGGTCAGCCATGGAACCACGTGGCCAGAGTCCTCCCCACGGTTCTCTACCCACCTGCCCAGGTGAAATATGAAAAGGGGGACACAAGAGTGTCCAGTAGTCATTTTCCTGGCCATTTTGTGCCCCCCAAACCCTGGCCTGGGAATCTCCTTCTGAGATGTGGATGGAAGGCAAGAATGGAGGTGGGCTCCTGAGGGTCCCAGCTGGACTTCTCCCCCGAGGGTCCAAGTAGCACACCCTCACCCAGGTCGCCTCTGCGGGCAGGTGAACGAAGCCTGAGCTCTCACTCAGCCGACTCTGCTGATTGCTTCTCCATGGACCCTCTGCCACCGCGATGCCCACCCCTTGCGCGTGGGCATCGTCACTTCATGGCAGCCCTGGAAGCAGCTGCAAACTGCCTGGAACCCTGGACCTGGGCGAGGGTGTTATATTCTTCAGGAAAGAGGCAGGTGAGGTTCAAATGATCACCCGATCAGGTAATCACACAGGATACATGCCTCTGTGCCTAGTTCTCCCACTCGCTACAATCTGTGCGATTCATTCATGTCGTTCTGTGCCCAGGGCTTCCTGCCCTTTCAGTTGCTGGTGGTATTCCATTGTATGAATATATACATATGCATTGAGGAATATACTTAAGATCAATGTACTTTGTGTAATTACTGTATTTGTGTTTTCCTTCAGTGTAAAAATTTTAAAATGCACCCCAGGAATGTGTGCCACCCTGTACAAAGTCTGGCAGCTGCACACAGCTGAAATGAGTTCTCACACTACTCTTTACTGTGAAACCTATATAGCCGATTGATTCACACAGACTTTTTAAAAAATTAATTAATTAATTTCTTTGTTTTTATTTTTGGCTGCGTCGGGTCTTCGTCGCTGCGCGTGGGCTTTCTCTAGTGGCGGCAAGCGGGGGCTACTCTTTGTTGCGGTATGCGGGCTTCTCATTGCGGTGGCTTTTCTTGTTGTGGACCACGGGGTCTAGGCGTGTGGGCTTCAGTAGTTGTGGCACGCAGGCTCAGTAGTTGTGGCTCATGGGCTTCAGTAGTTGTGGCATGCGGGCTGTAGAGCACAGGCTCAGTAGTTGTGGCACATGGTCTTAGTTGCTCTGTGGCATGTGGGATCTTCCTGGACCAGGGCTCGAACCCGTGTCCCCTGCATTGGCAGGCGGATTCTTAACCCCTGTGCCACCAGGGAAGCCCTCTCACAGACTTTTAAAAATGTTTTTCTAGAAATCTTGTACTCTTAGCCATCCTGTGGTCACATCTCAACAATGATTTGAGAAATGGAGTGGTTTCAGTGCTTTGCATGATTCTTGTTCTTGCTATTTTCTGTGTCTGTTTTCATCTTGCTTGCATTTACAAAGCTTAACTGATTACTCTGTCATTTGATATTTGAGGGATTAGGATCTGAAAAACAAATCTACATTGTTAGTGAAACTCATGAGACCACTTGAGGATGAACAAAATTTTCTGTCCGTGATTTTGTTACTTAAGCTTAGAAATGACATAGGTTTTAAATTAAATACTTATTTTTCAGTTTATACCTATGACTTCAGTGCGATTTGCTATTTCTTGCAAAATCTGCTGTCGGTACTATCAGTCTTTATAATCTTATCCCCAACAACAGGGTCGCAAAACCAGACCACAGAGAAATGGCTCGACACTCTATCTTTTGTCAGAGAACTCAGTCGCATCATATTGTAAATGACGAAAGCATCACCATAAACGTCTATTGTTCATAAGACAGAGCAAACCAACAAAGACGTGAGTCATTATCTGTCAATGATGTAAGCAAGTTCTCTGCTAAATCAGATAATAGTTTACAAATACTGGAAGCACATTTGCTCAGTTTTTGAGCTATTTGTAGTGTGACTGTTACAGGCATAGCACTCTTAAATTTAATCTGCATTATCAACATGTTTGCTGGTATTTTCTCAAGTCTAGACAAGCATCCAAACAATAAGTCAAGCCCTGGTTTGCAGTATTTGCCAATTTCCTTTGTGTAAATACTCCCGGCACAGTCTATTTCAAGCTACTGACATGTCGTCATAAAGAAGTGACACCTAGGCTCATATTTGAAGGTCAAGTCCGGGTGAAGTGCATGGCCAAAGGAGGGGATGTTCCAGGCAGAGAGAAAATGCACGGGGGCTCCAGTGGAGCCTGAAGGACCACGTGAGACCGTGGAAGATTTTGTCTACCCAGGAGAATTGATAGTAATGAGAGCTGATATTCATTGAATGAATATACTGTGCCTGTTTCTGAGCTAAGCATCATCTCATTTAATCCTCCTCAGAATCCTATGAAATAGGACTTTGTATTACCCCCTTTTACACATTAGGAAACTGTATGGCTTAGAGCAGTTGAAGGATGCACCTAAAGTCACACAGTAAATGGTAGAGCTGGGATTTGAACCTAGATTAGTCTGACGCCAGAACTCTACCTACAGCCTCTTAAAGGGCTCTCCTTTCTTACGGAAATCCAGGCAGAAAGTGACAAGACCTGAGCCAAGGCTGGCTGTGTGGGGCGAGAGAGAGGAGGGAAGCGGTAAAGTGGAGACTGGGACAAGATCCCATAACCAGCTGGGTGTGGGAGGTGAGGAAGGGGAGGAAATATGTCAATGGAACTTTTAAAGTGAACAGTTGAGTGATTGTTGTTGCCATTAACCAAGGCAAGGAATAGGCTAGAAGGAGGGGTTTGGACAAAGCGGGTTTGGATATGCCAAGTGGAAGGCAGGCTGAGGCATCCAGGTGGAGAATTCTAGGAGGCATCAGAAACACGGCCCTACTTGTGGTTGCCACGGGGGAGGGGGGGATGGGGGAGGATTGGAGTGGGAGTTTGGGGTTAGCAGATGCAAACTTTTACATATAGAATGGATAAACAACAAGGTCCTACCGTAGAGCACAGGGAACTCTATTCAATATCCTGGGATAAACCATAATGGGAAAGAATATATATATGTATAAGTGAATCACTTTGCTGTACACTAGAAACTAACACAATATTGTTTCCAATCAACTATGCTTCAATAAAATAAATTTTAAAAAAAAGAAACATGGTCCCGGACATTAGGGGGGAACCTGGCCTGTTGGTCCAGGTGTGGATGTCATAAACCTGTGGGTGGTGGTCTCACCTGCGTGCCTGTGAAATCAGTCAGTGGGGTGACAGCACCTGGCTTCAGTCAACCAGACACTAAGAGCCAGCGGGGGGATGGGCTTCCCTGGTGGCGCAGTGGTTGAGAGTCCGCCTGCCGATGCAGGGGACACGGCTTTGTGCTCTGATCTGGGAGGATCCCACATGCCGCGGAGCGGCTGGGCCTGTGAGCCATGGCCGCTGAGCCTGCGCGTCCGGAGCCTGTGCTCCGCAACGGGAGAGACCACAACAGTGAGAGGCCCGCGTCCCGCAAAAAAAAAAAGGAGTCAGTGGGGAAGGAGAGTCTTCACGTTTGGAGGTGTTCCCACTTGGTCAGGCGTTCCTGGAAGGCTGGTTTTGATTACTGCAGATTCTAGTCAATAGGAAGGAATCAATCCTTCTGAAAATGGCCGCAATACCTTATTTTCAGAGATAAGCCATCTGTTACCACTTAGCCAACCTCTCTGAACCTCTTCTTCTCCGCCTACGAAACGGGTCGATGACCCCCAGCGCTCAGAGCTGGCTTGAGGATTGGTGAAAAGTTGGTTGTGAAAGCACCTGGCACGTGGTTCCTACTCAACAAATAACTTTGAGTTTTGCCTTTTAAAGGAAAGGTGCTTACAATCTAGAAAGGAAGAGAAGGCACAGCACTTAAAGTAAGAGCTAACACGTGTGTGAGACGCGGCTCCAAGCGCCTCACGTGTATTTACTCATTTCATCTTCTTAACGACCCTACGGGGCATGCGCTGTTACCACGCTCATCTCGCAGATGGGCAAAGGGAGGCTTAGTGCAGGGAAATGACCTGCCCGAGGTCGCAGAGCCCTCCACGCCAGAGCCGGGGTTTGCTGGGGTGAGAATCTTCCTGAGCCTTGAGGCTGCCGCTCCAAATTTTCAGAAGGGATGCACCAAGGCAGGGGAAAGGAGTTCAGGGTGGATTCGCAGCTTCAGAGAGAGGACGCCTATGGCTGGAAACACGCAGAAGGGCTCCAGGACGCCGGTGGCCCTGAAAGCGTTGCGCTGGATTTGAACAGACGCAGGCTTCTCAGGTGTCTGCCCAGGGGGGCGGCCTGCTCCCCTCACCTCACAGCGGCTCGTCCAGAGCTTCGGGACGGGCAGCCGGCCCCTCTCCAGCAGGGGTGGAGACGCTGCAGGCTGGCCGGACTTCAGGGGCCGAGGAGACGCTGCTGACTTTCGAGTCTTCTTCACCAGGTAGGGTGACCGTAGTTCTGGTCCAAATCGTTACACTCTAGGGTGTTATTAACCATTCATCCAGGACAGGAGGTGTCAGCCAGGGCTGTCCCAGCAAACTGGGTCATGCAGTCACGCTGTCACTGAGCAGCCAGCTGCCTGGGCCTTCAGGACACAGGCGACCAGCCCAGCACGGTCCCTGGTGGGGCTCAGGGGGGCTGGGTGGTAGGGCTCAGGTAAAGGCGTCCTGAGCAAACAGAACGTGAAAGGCAGGGGCATCTCTCGAAGCCCCGTGCGAAGGGGGGTGGGGGGGAGGAGCCAGCTAGAGACGGAAACATCTCACTTGCCTGGATGCACCTGGATCACACACCCTGCAGCCCCCGCTGCATTCTGGGAACAGAGAAGACGCTTAAACTTCCCACCCAGAAGGGACTTTCTCGCTCACGAAAGGAAGACACCACTGGGGTTGTTATTTGAGTAACTTGGGCGAGAAAACACAGCGTCTGCTCCAGTCACTAGAATTACCCGGGCAAAAATAGCCTCGAGGGTGGTTTTTCTTCTTTTCCCCAAGCCAGCCTTTGAGAGGGTTTGTGGTGTGTCCCACGTAACCACGTGTCCCAGAACTCTCAGTCCCCCCTTCTTATTCTCACCAGGGAGCGGAGGGGCCCTGGGGGGAGATGGGGACCCATGCCCAGAACCCCCCGAAACTCCTTGTCCCGCCCCTGCAGGAAGCCCTGCCTGCAGGAGGGGATTACGAGTCACCTGGTCCCTGAGGGGAGAAGCAGAGACAAAGCAGGGCCCTAAGGATACGGGGTGAAGACAGGTTAATTGGGGTGGAACACAGGGAGGGGTTGCTGCCAGGCTGCACAGGCAGCTTGGGAGGGGGCACAAGGGGAATGAGGACAAACCTGCCCTCTCCCCACCGGGGCCCTGGCCAGGGATGCTGTGGAACCGGCCGCTGCGTCGGTGAAGGACTGCAGGAAGGCAGCTTCCCAAAGCTGCAGGCTTTGTGAGGCAGAGGAGGAGCGAGACCAGGGACCCTGCAGTGATGACCCAGGCCTCCCCCTGTGTCCTCACCCCCGGCTCCACTCCGTGTCACCCAGGCCTTCTGGGGAGCACGCTGCAGTGTGACTAACACACAAGTGCCAGGCTTCTCTCCGGAGCAGAACCTACCCGCTTACCAGTGGTATCCCGCGAATTTGCTTTGCCTCCAAGTGAATAATTAACTAGTGTTCGTATGATATCAGAGAATTATGGCGATGGCGAATGTAGCCATGTGGGAACTTGTGGGGTTATATTTAGTGATGGCAGAGAAGGCAAATATTTGGCTGTTCGGTGCTGCTCCCAGGTTCTCTGGAGGAGACGAGAGGTGAGGTTTGGCACTGAGCCAGGCTGGGAGCCCCGGGCCCGGGACTCCGCTCCCTCCTGAGAGTGCAGGGTGGGCTGGCAAGTTCAAGGCGGCGTGAGCACGGAGGACGGCGGGGGGGCTCGTGTCACCGGGCCGACTGCCCCAGGGCCTGGGTGTTGCCTGTTCCCACCCCAAGCTCACACACTCTCACACACTTGCACATGTACACACACACACTCATGCTCACATATTATCCTCGCGCACACACCCATACATAATATCAAGTTTACACACCACATTCACACGGTTCATTCACAGACACACCTCAATGACACACATATGCCTGGTCTCACGCACACTCTCACAGTCCACACACACACGGCTCGCACATGCTCACACTCCTGTGTACAAACACAACACACACACAAACACGCACAAACGCACTTTAACCCCAATTGGAGCTCTCTTCTCGGTTCCAGAAAGAAGGTAGTCACGTTAGTGTCTTGGGCTCAGATGGCCTTGGCGTAGATGCTGAGCCCCCCTTATTACCTTGAGAGAATAAAGTCGTCACCTTCCCCCTTCTCTGGGCTTTGAGAGGAGGACCAACCTCCAGGGGGCGACAGAGAGAACATTAGCAGTGCCTGGCTTAGTAAATTCTGCTAAGATACTTCAACTTCAGTAAATGTTGGTGGAGACAGTACTTGCAGACGACTGCAAAGATAAAAATGTCAAGTGAATGCGTATCTTATCCGGTAAATAATGTGTGATGTGCAGAGGGTGCTGTGCGGTGTGGAGCCTCAGAAACCTGTGAGGAACCACTTGCCCTGCTGCCGTCAGTGTACAAGGTGCCTCTCGTGTGCGCTCAGTGCTGGAAACCACTGTGAGTTTAGATCCAGAATTACAAATCCTGCTGCCCAACCAGGCACCCAGATCTTGGGTCCTAATACCAACCTCAACTAAAAGGAACGAGGGCTTGTTGAAGAAGTGGTTGATTCCAGGGCTGGGGCAGGAAAGGTATAAGGTGAGACTGGAGCGTCTTACAGTGTCAGAGAATAAGGGAGTGCTCAAAGGACACGGTGATGGGAGCAGGTCAAAGGGATAGAGGAGCCAAATGCAAGCCCTTTCCGGTGACCAAAGCTAGAACAAGTTGAGCAATAAAATATTGGACTGTAAGCAGCGTATAAAATGAATATCCATGAGTCCATACTGACATGAATAAATGATAAATAAATAAACAAATGGGGGATTATAGACAAGTGTCTCATACAGAAGAATTCCAAATAATTTATGTGGATACTTCTCTCTCAAGGAGGCAGAACATAACTCCCCAATCCTTAAGTGTGAGCCATGCATGATGACTTCCAAAGAGTGTGGTATGAAATGAGGGGGAAACGAGTAACTTTACAGTGGAGAAAGCTGACAAACCCAGCCTCAGCCAAGTGGTCGAGGTCAATAGCAACAGTAATAAGTCATGTACCCTTGATTGGTAACCACTTCTGGGGTCTTCCTCCCCAAAACCCATTACCCCAGTTTAACCATGAGAAAAATATCAAACAAACCCAAATTGAAGGACAGTCCAAAAAATACCTGAACAGTAATCCTCAGACCTGCCAAAGTCAGCAAAAACAAGGAAAGTCTGAGAAACTGTGGCAGTCTAGAGAAAACTAAGGAGACATGATGACTCAAGATAACATGGTGTCATAGGTGGGATCCTGGGCCACACATTCTTTGCTCTTCCACTGAAATACGGAATTTAATTCTTCTCCCCTTGAATCTGAGCTGGCGTCACTTGACCTATAGAATGTGGCAGAAGTGACTCTCTGGGTCTTCTGAGCCTACGTCCTCAGAAGCCTTGAATTTTCACCCAGACCTTCCAGAACACTTGTTCAGGAGGAGGGCAGATGCCAAGTAAGAAGTCCAACCTCCCCAAGACCACCATGCCGTGAGGAAGCCCAAGTGAGCCTCATGGATTAGAGTTACAGTCAGCCCCCCGCTGTTCTGGCCAGCCCAGCAGATTCCAGACATGTGAATAAAGACTCCTTTTGATGGTTCCAGCTCTAGCCATTATCTGACTGTAACTGCATGAGAAACTCTAAGTGAGAACCACCTGTATGGGCCCAGTCAGCCCACAGAATTTCGAAAAATAACTGGGTACAGGGAGTGGCAGAGAGTTCCAGGCAGAGGAACAGCCTGTGCAAAGTCCAAGACTGTTTCCTTAGACTTTCTTTAGAGACTGAGGCTTCTAAAAACAGCTTAGAACCAGCTCTTTGGACCAGGTGTAGTACTTGGCCTCACACACTGGACAGATATAGAGGGATATTGAATCCATCCATGGATGGACTGGGGAGAGGGGTGATTCATACACCCCTTGAGACTGTAGCTAAGTTAGCTTGGGTTTGGGTGCATTACATTTCTCCTGAGATTTAACAGGAGTCTGAGAACTCTTTTTAAGAACTGGGGTAGTGTTTTAGATTTTTTAAATGGTGTTTTCTAAGCCGACCCTAATTATGCTGAGAACTAAAAAGACACACCCCGAGTTGGGTATAAAGTAGATTCTTTAAAAGAATCAAGGGAAACAAGAGCATTTGGGTTAAGAAGTGTGGATTTTCCACTTCTTCTATGTTGACTTAGTTCATAAAAATAAGCATCTCCTCCTTGAGTTCTAAGAGTCTGTAGGGTTGGAATGCATTTGGTAAGACTAAATGTGAAATAAAAACCAAAATCTAGGAATTCCCTGGCAGTCCAGTGCTTAGGACTCTGCGCTTCCACTGCAGGGGGCACAGGTTCATTCCCTGGTTGGGGAACTAAGATCCTGCAAGTGGCCGCATGGTGTGGCCAAAAAACGAACCAACCAACCCCCAAATCCAGAGGAAGCTGAGAGAACTCTGGGGTCGCCGGCCTCTCCCTGGGTCCAGAGTGCATTAAAAGGCCCTGGCTGTGCATGAGCCTGTCCAGGACCTGGGGGGTGAGGTTGAGGCCCCCAAGCCTCCCTGGAGCAAACTAGTGAAGGTGGGTTTTGGACTGAGGCCCTCTGAGTACTCAGCCCCCTTGGTCTCCAGCTGGCGCTCTATAGCCACCATCCTCTTCTACCTTGGAAAGAGCCTAGTGACCATCCCCTCCCCCCGACCAGGCCTTCAGAGAGTCAGCCCCTACAGAGACACCCTCCCCCAACCCTCCCTCGCCAGGCAATTAGGAAGCTCCACCTGGAGCTTTCTAGAAGTGAGAGGGAGATGAGGGTAGGAAAGCATCCCGCCTCCTTCAGGCGGGGTCCCTGACTGGGTTTTTCTCTTATTGAAGTGAAATAATTCACATCTTACGCTCTTCCTAGCCAACAGAACTAGAATATGTATAGAAGTGTCAGGCCTGTCCAGCTTTGCTTTCCGCCCCCCAACCATCCCATATTCTAACGCCTGCACAAGGCTGTCTCCAGAGCCAGAGGGGAATGGCTGACCACCTGGCTGATCCCCAGCCTGACTACCTGGCTGATCCCCAGCTTTTGGATTCCCTTTTATCTCACCTCACGTTGTTTCCAACAGGTCACATTCTGCTGGTGCCCAGAGGCCCACGTGCCACCAGGAGGGCTACCTCTGTCTCTTTGTAGCTCACAGGACTTTGGTCAGGAAGTACTGAGACAGTGGGTTCGCAGTGCTGCCTGGAGGGGGGTGATCTGAGCACAAGAAGGGAGGGGACAGATTGTCCCTGCTCCCTGGGGGAAGTCCCTCTCAGCTCAGACCCCAGCTGGGAAGCCACTCTTCTCTGCAAAGAGGCAGAGGATGAATCTGGAGTCTTGGCAACAGATCAGCTGGGGAGCAAGGGGTCTGAGACCAGGAGACCCAGGGGCCCAGGCTGTGCAGGCTACAGGGGCACCACTGCGGGGCGCTCCGCACGTGGGGAGGCACTTTGCAGAGTCCCGGGGGGGAGCCAAGCCTTCTCTGCAGTCCCCTCAGTAAAACCTCCGGGGCTCAGCTCTGAACCCAATCCTAGAAATGATGTCCCAGTGCAAACTTTGCAGAACAGGCAAAATCCAGAGAAGAGAAAATGCAGGAGCCGAGGGATCTGGCTCAGCACAGAGCAGAGGCCGTCTCTTCTCCACGTGCCATTAAAAACAGTCTCACTTTTGGCGGTGCGGAGAATTGAAATTAATGTCGGAATCTGTTTCTGTTACCTGGAGCTAGTTTGATGCGTTTATGCTCAAGTTCACTGTATGATAAGTTGCCTTTTGTCCTCATTCTAGAGCAAGGACCAACTCTTCCTTTGATTGTCTTTATGGACCCTCATGTTCATGGAAGGTCTTCTGGGGTTTGTCACAAATATATTTCTGGTGCAGGTGCCCAGAGCACCAAAATGAGCCACAGTCATGCTTACAGAAGTTGTGTTAAGAAGTTGCCTTCCTGTCTGGTTCTCCAGCTAATCCACATGTGTATTTGGAAGCATCGAGAAACAGCCTGTCTCCATTGGTTTCCTCACAAAGTACATCCTGAGACAAGGTCTGATGTGACTGGTTTATTCAGGGATAAATAAACAGACAAACAAACAAATAAGTAAACTGGGTGGTCCCAGAGAGCAGGGGTGAGGGAGCAGACAGGGGAGAGATGTGTTATCCAGCTGGACACTGCAAAGGGTCACTGGATGTTGCTCCTTGGAGCTCTGAAGAATCTTCTGGAGTAAAGACTCAGAACCCTCTACCTGAGCATTGAAGTGGGGAGCGTTGACTCCCCTGCCATCCTCACAGGTGTTAACTCTGCACTTTCAGGTGATGTGTGTGTGAGACCTTTCCCCTGGGCATCGCATCTCACCATCAGAAGACCCGAAACGGGTGTGGTGAGACAGGAATCCAGCTGTTCACACCTGTGTGAGGCTGGTTGCAACCTTCAGGGACCTGGTCCCCAGGACAGTGGCTGAAACAAGAGGTGAGGCCGACAGGAGCTGAAGTGATGCACCAAAGGTGCCCCCCACCCAGGCGTGGGCCCAAGAGGTGTGGGGTAAATGGTTGGTCCTCAGACCACACTTCTCCGTAGAGAGCGTGTTGCACATAAATGGAGCTGGATTACCCTGTAGAGCAGTCCACAAACAACTCAAGCCACATCTGGATGCACTGCTCAGGGGAAAATAACCACACCTTCAAGGCGCTCTCTGTGGGGGACAAAGAAAAACCATCACATTGAGGAAAACCGTGTTTGTGAAGCTCATCTTGAATGCTAGTGCTTGAGGAAAGCGGGTTTCCTTGGAGAAATCGGATGAGTAAGTAGAGGTTTGTGGAGATTGAAAGGCACTTCTGGGTACTTTCCAGAGCTTTCGAAACAGCACTGGAGTGTCATTGCACCTATCTCCACGGCAAAGGCAGGCATGTCTCTTCCTGGGTGGACCTACATCCCCAGCACCACTTTTTTTCTTTAATTAATTAATTTATTTATTTTTGGCTGCGCTGGGTCTTTGTTGCTGCGTGCGGGCTTTCTCTAGTTGCGGCGAGCGGGGGCTACTCTTTGTTGTGGTGCGCGGCTTCTCACTGCGGTGGCTTCTCTTGTTGTGGAGCACAGGCTCTAGGCACGCAGGCTTCAGTAGTTGTGGCACGTGGGCTCAGTAGTTGTGCCTTGTGGGCTCTAGAGCGCAGGCTCAGTAGTTGTGGCACACGGGCTTAGTTGCTCCGCAGCATGTGAGATCTTCCCGGACCAGGGCTCGAACCCATGTCCCCTGCATTGGCAGGCGGATTCTTAGCCACTGCACCATGAGGGAAGCCCCCCAGCACCGCTATTACATAATCATCCCTCATTCTGGTTCACATTTGGCTCCCAAATGGAACGGAAAGAGGGTTAGGAGGTGTGGTCAGAGTCTCCTGGAGAAATTCTAATGAGTTTCAAGAGAATACGGAAGAGGAAGAGGTTAGAGAGAATATGGGTGGGCGTGTGAGAGAGAGTGTCTCTAGTGGAATTAACTCATTCTCTACATGTAAATGTTTACCATATATGCCCGGCGTACAAACAAGTTCTGTTCCCAGAGCACGTTTGTACATCTAATTTGTTCATAAGTCCAGCAAAGTTCGCCTAGGTACCCAACTAACACAATCGGCTATATAGTACTGTACTGTGATAGGTTCATAATACTTTTCACACAAATAATACATATAAAGCAAACAAAAAATAAAGAAAACATTTTTAATCTTGCAGTACAGTACCTTGAAAAGCACAGTACAGTACCAGCTACATCACCGCTGCTTTTTCGGTTGCTTCCAGACATCCTGGGCTTGAAATAAAGATACTGTACTGCTGTACTCTATACAGTACTGTACAGTAAAGTACACAAAAGTACAACCACTTGTAGAAGATGCATGCACGTGACAATGTACACCAGACACGTGAACTAACTTATGTGACAGGACATGCCAACGCACATTCGCATCTTTGAAAGCTCACAACTTGAAGGTTCATATGTAGGGGACTTACTGTATTGGATACTTGAAGACAGAAGGACCATGGCGGGAGGCTGGGAGTTGGGGGGAGGCACATGCCTTATACCGACCGTCTTCTCAGCAGCAAGCAAGGCAGCGTGAGGAAGCCAGCTGCAGCATTGCACTAGGGGATGCCGTGGACCCAGGAGGGCTGGGTGGCTGCCTGGCAGATGGAACCGGCACGGAGTGGGGATGGCGGGGGGCACGGGTAGGTACGGTTCATGCAGATGGAAACACGTGTTTCCTAGGGTGAAGGTGCAGGACATGGGGATCCCAAAGGTGAACGAACTTGCATGAAAAAAAAAGTGTTTTGCTAATATCTCACTGCAATGGAGAAGAAGCTTCGGGTGTTTCCTGGAGTCTAGATGATAGCCCTGCAGTGTTCTCGCAGGTAAAGATTTGTCTAAAAAGCTCAGAGGAGGCTGTCATAGATTTTGATGCATATTTCATAGTTTCTGGCATACCGCTGGATCTCACAAACAGATTTATGAAAACGCAGTATTTATTGTACCATATCCATGTTTGAGTAAACGTGGTTACATTGCAAGGAAGAGAGAGGTCGTGGCCACAGCCTCAGTGACCAAGCTGGCGCTGAGTGTCCAAGATGCAAGGATGGGACCCAACATGGTTGGCCTGGCTCTGTCAATAATTGCCCTCTTGGGTTTGTAACCTTGGGGTCACCCTGCCTTGGGGAAGCCCCTGCGTCTTCTGACTCTGCAGGGAAAGAACAGCTCTCTCTCCTTTCCGCCCGGGCAGGCAGCAGACCAAACTGAGTATTAATAACAGGTTCAGAGACAGGGGCCTCAATCTTATCTGAGCCCGAAAGGAGTCGGGCTCATTATACTGTCTGCCACCCTCAGCTTATCTAAGGAAACACACAGCACGGATTCATCCTTCAGTCCTAGCTCCCCAGCGAACCTTCGCCCCTTGGAAACCTGAGAACGTTTGCTTCAAACATGGCCCTCTGGGCCAGGCATCAGATGGGCTTGGCCCCCCCCAGACCTCCCCAAGTCTGGAGGCGGGGGTCCCGGCAGCTGGAGTAACTCTACCCCTCTACAATCCAGCTTCTTTTCTTTTCCTGGACAAGATTTATAAGGCAGAGTGTAGTCTTACCGCAGACATTCCCAGGAGAGGCCCTGAGCTCCTGCATCTCGACAGCCCCCTTCAGCTCCCTGCAAGTTCACGTTAAGATGGGTTTTTAGATAAAGTGGGATTGATACTTAAGGCAAATCGAATTTGCATGTGATTGAGAAACCACCTTCCACAACTCGATGGATTGTGCTAACCCTTTCGAGGGAGGGGAGCGGGGAGAGGGGTGCTCCGTCTAACCCCAGGCTGTGCGCAGGGGCAGGCATGGCCTTGGAGTCAGAAACAAACCAGATTGGAGTCCAGGCTACCTCACCTTGCTGGCTGTGTGACTTGGGGCAGATTACTTAACCTCTCTGTGCACAGCTTCCTTACCTGGAAAAGGAGGGTGATAACAGCCTCACAGGGTTGTTGTGAGATAATGATTATGAAGCACAGTCCTGGGCACAGAGAAAGAGGTCAATACAGGTTAGCTATTATCATGAGGTCATTTCCTTTAATCCGTTTAAGCCACGGAGCCAACGGCTTTGCTATTGTTGTTTGATACAGGGCGTAATTGACAAGTGGCCAGTGTCCCGTGCAGAGAGGCCACCACCCAGGAAATGAGTGGAGGGACCAAGAATCAGACCCCGGGCTGTGATCCATTCCCGCCTGATGCTACGTCCCGGTGGTCCAGGTATTTGCCGGCTAAGGATGCTGGGGATGACGGAGTGCTAAGCGACACCAAATAAGAAATTACATTGTGCACAATGCGTGATCCCTGCGTTTGGGGGGCTGGAGGCATTTCTACACGGGGGCCACAAATGCCATGGGTGCAGGTGTGTCCCCTTTCCATAGCGGGATGTGACAACGTGCTCCGTCTGTAGTGAATGCCCTTTTATTTACCTGGCGATGTCAGTTCCAGACAGCCTGGGCCTGGCTGCTGATCTGAATAGTAATCAGCTTCTCATGTCTCCCTGTCTTTACGAGAAGCCAGGACACTAATAGCCTCCCCGGGGAGGGGCTGCAGCCTTGCCGAGTGAGCGTCTGCACCGACGCACAGCCTCACGCGTCCTCATAGGCGGCAGCCAGGGATGAAAAGGATTTTTCAGCTTGGCTGACAGTTTCACTTAAAAAGCAAAATAGAGTAAACACTTGTTTCTGTTGGCCACAGCAGAGTGACGTTTGTACTTTCGAACAATTACTCAAAAGTACTTTCTAATGGAACCTCCATTTTATTTTGTTTGTTTTTAAAGTCTAAATGTTTCAAGTCTCTTGATTTGCCATTGGGTACCCCAAGAAATAATGACCACAGTCCTATACCCCACTCGAGTCTTCTATACACAAATGGGGTCGCGTTGGAGGAGTCCCCTACGTGTGCAGGCACCCAGAGAAAGGACGGGGGCTGTTATAAGAGTGGCTTTATTTTAATGTTCTTGAAATTGGATCCAGCCATTCTTTCATTTGGTATTTACTTGCTCTGTGCACGGTTGGATGGACTGAAGTCCTGCCCTTGGGGGTTTCCATTCAAGGCAGGAGTCTGGAAGCTTCAGCCCAAGGATTGTTTGCGCCGTTCCTGCTGCCCAGACCCCGCTGTTCAGCCCTCCTTGTTGCCTCTGCAACCCCCCCTCCAGGTTGTGCTGGGGATGCAAGGCAGGAGAGAAGGTGCAATGCCCAGCGAGGGACTGGTAGCGGGTAGGTCCCCCCGTCCCCAACTCAGAAGCTTGGGCCTCCCTGTGGACGTCCAGCCTGCACCATGCCTGTCACCCAACCCCTGGGAGGACACAGATAATTGCTGGAGAGGTTTCCATTCCCACGACTAAATTTATTCCATCAGAGTTTTTTCTTTGCTTAAGTCTAATTGGTGCAGTCATCATGTCAGAGTGAATGTTGTTATTTTAGTCAAAAGCGATAAACTAGAGAAGACATTCTGTATTACAGCTCTCCTCCCTGTCCTAGGGCTAGGATCCTTAGGAAAGAGCCAACGAGACCTATGTCCCCAACCCAGACCTTCCAGGGCCCTCAGAGAACAAATAGAAAACCGGCCTGTGGGGTTTGACCCAACTAATCTTAAACAAGGTGGTGAATCTACATGTGTATAGACTACATCTATGTAGATAGAAAAAAAATAGCTCTGCACTGCTTTCCTTCTAGGATGTGTTATTCTATCCTGCGGGATTCCTCACCATCCAGGGTGCTGGGCACAGCAACAGGGGAAGTGTGTGTGTTTGTTAAATAAATGAATGAACTATGCAGCGTCGATGCGCGTGACACTGTGCCATGTTGCATGAGGCAAATTGAAAACCCCCTCTACCTTTAGTGAGCTCTTGTCCTGACTCTCTGTGGGTGTTGGGTGACAGTTACCAGTGATGAGAAAAAAACCCAAAATGGAATTCATGTTTATGCTTTCACCCAGCAAAATGCATATCAGATGACAGAAAAATCAGAATGTCTGTAGGTAAAATTACAGTGCAAAGTTTTATAAAGTCATCAAGGTAAATCCTATTTTGCAAAATTGCCACAAAATTGTGAATGTTCTCATGGCCCTAATTCAGAACACGTTCCTTAAACAAAGAACATCTTGGTTTGATTCCATTTGTTTTGAAGCCCATATTGTATGGATTTTTTTCTTCAGTGTGTTATAAATATGTAAGGATAGTAAGTGAAAACTTATATCATTTTTCAGATGCACAGATTTCCAGTCAACAATTATACAGAGGACTAAAACACGTAATCAACATGCATATAATCTAATTCTCATCTAATATTTAGGACTTTATGCTTAGGGTATCCGCTCTCTGTTTTTTTGTGTGTGTGCATATTTACAATCTGTCAATTAAGACACAAATATCTCCTGCAGGTGACACAACACTGCCCTCGATATGTAGATGGTTCTTGGAAGGTTTCCTGAGAAGTGAGGGAAATATCACGGAAAGTCCATCATCCTATTTGAGGCTGAAAGCATGTAACTCTGACTTTGCTGTATTTTCATGAGTAGCCTTACACTGAGAACTGTTGTAAACAGTCAGGTTTCTCTTTGTAGCATGTTGAAAATAAGCTGTTGTATTTGTTTGCTAGGACTGCCAGAACAAAGTACCACAAACAGGGTGGCTTAAACAACAGAAATGTGTTATCTCCCAGTCTGGAGGCTGGAGATCAAGGTGTTGGCAGGGTTGCTTCCTTCTGGGGGGTGTGAGCGAAGGGTCTGCTCCAGGCCTCTCTACTTGGCTTAAAGATAGCCATCTTCATGTTCACATGGCCTTCCCCTTGTACCTGTGTCTGTGTCCAAGTTTCCCCTTTTTGTAAGGACACCAGTCATCTTGGATTAAGGTGCACTCTATTCTGCTATGACATCTTAGTGAATTACATCAGCAATGATCCTATTTCTAAATGAGCTCATATTCTGGGGTACTGGTGGTTAGGACTTTAACCTGTGAATTTGAGGGGGACACACTTCAACCTGTAACAGCTACGGAGGGGTCTGCCCCACCCCCATCCTCCTTCTCCCTGTTCCCCCCACTGCCTCTTCCCCAGCCTGTCCCCAAGGGTGACTGAAGCACCCTTAGAGACCTGTCCTTTTGCATCTTGGAGATGACTTGGTTTTCAGGGATCTCACCTAACTGCAGTCATGCCCGGGAGGGGTAGTGACATACCGGTTTCAGTTCACTGTCCAGCACCGTGGACCTCCACCTGGGTGCCACAAATCTCCTCTGCCAAATTCCGATCAGTGCGTGAATTGTTACAGAACTGTGCCTTCAGCCTGTCACCCTCCTGTGCTCAGAGACGGATAAGTGGGACCACAGATTGGGTGAGAGCTGGTGTACCTTCCAGTGAGTCAGAGACGAGAGACAGGGGCTCGGGTCAGGCTGGCACGCTCTACTGCCAAGTGCGTGACAACAGCCATCGGAGCTTGGAGCAGGGACGGTCCACTCACACAGGGATGGAGGGCCGAGACCTGAATGACTGCAGATGCTCTTTTAGGCAACATGACATTGTAGGCGGGATGGCTTTGCAATTATTGCTGAGGTCTCTTATTGATTTTGGAATATCTTTTGAGGTTAACCTTCTCTAATGTATTCAAAAGGGCATCACAAACAGAGACAGAAGACAGCCTGCTTTTGGCATGTCAAGCTTTCTGTCTGGAAGGGACAGGAGACATCCCTGGAAAGAACCAAAGGCAAAAACGGAAGGCAGCAATGTCAGAGGAAGGCAAGTTGGGCAGAGCTGGGTTTGAACCCTGCCCCCGTCTCTTTCTGGCTGGGTGACTTGGCACAAGCTGTCTGACCTTTCTGACCACCTGCTGACCCCTCCTCATCTGTTCAATGCACATCACAGTGCCTGCCTTGGGGAGCTCTCATGAGGGTCAGGGTGCCCACAAAATGCATTATAATGGCTCCAGTATCGTTGGTAAGCACCTGGGCCCAGCCCCGCCCGGCAGGAAAGGCATAAGCCCTGAAAGACTGTCTCAAGTTAACGCGATGGCTTGTCTTTGCCACAAAAGCTGCTCTCAGGGTGAGAATGGGCCTGGAACTGTCCCCCACCTGCCCCCTCTTTGCTCCCTGGGCTCCTGACCAGCTGCTGAGTTCTGCACACACAGCCGGGACCTGGCAGCTTCCTGAGCAGCGGGGAGGCCTCGGGCAGGAAGGGAAAATGAGGGTGGCCAAGGCTGCGCACACCTGGGCTGGATCAATGGCCACGCTGTGGAGCAGGCCCCCCTGGGCTCTGTGGCTGGGTGTCCGTCATCGCCTGTTGGGCCCGGGTTTGTGTTTCAAACGCTTGTTCATGTGATTTGCACGTCCAGTAACTCATCTGTAACTGCCCCCCCTCCCAGCAGTCCCCGTCACCACTCGTATTTTCTTCTTCCTAATACATTTCTCCCTGTCTGTCTGTCTGTCTCTCTTTTTCTGATTTTCTTCAGTCAAGTATAGATGGGGAAGTGGAGGCCTGGGATGAATGAAATTACTGGAGTGGGAAAGGCTACCTAGGTTATTCTAGGCTAACTCAGTGTTGGGTGGCCAGCTCTCACTGCCCCGGTCCTAGCAGATGTGACGGTGCCTGCCATGGCCAGCAGAAGTCACTCATCTGTACTCCGCTGACCTGCCTGCTGAGCCCAACTCAACCAGTCCTTAAAAAGGACACCTCACCCAACTGCAAGTTACAGATAAGAAAACCGAGACTTCAAGAGACTTAAAAATTCCTCGTTCAAAACACACAACCAGCTGCAACTCTTGGATGCGATGTGGGGCTCTAAATGAACCTGCCACGTGGCCTTGGCCGTACCTCCCCTTGTTTATTCACACAGGAGATCCATGTCCTGACGCCTCTGTGAAGTATCTCTTCATCCGCTCAGGTGTTTACAAACGTCATGAATAACTCCTGCGAATATTCACTGGATGGAAATGTGTTTCAGAACTACACTAGGATGGGTCCTACCTTTGTTTTCTTTTCATTTCTTTTTAAAAAAATTTTATTGAAGTATAGTTGATTTGCAATGTTGTGTTAATTTCTGCTGTACAGCAAAGCATGTCAATTATACATATATATTCTTCTTCATATTCTTTTCCATTATGGTTTATCACAGGATATCGAATATAGTTCCCTGTGCTATACAGTAGGACCTTGTTGTTTATCTTTTTTTTTTTTTCTGATTAAATGATGCAAAGTTGGGTTTCCCTGGTGGCGCAGTGGTTGAGAATCTGCCTGCCAATGCAGGGGACACGGGTTCAAGCCCTGGTCTGGGAGGATCCCACATGCCGCGGAGCAACTAGGCCCGTGAGCCATGGCTGCTGAGCCTGCGTGTCTGGAGCCCGTGCTCCGCAAGAGAGGCCACAACGGTGAGAGGCCCGCGCACCGCGATGAAGAGTGGCCCCCACCCGCCGCAACTAGAGAAAGCCCTCGCACAGAAACGAAGACCCAACACACCCAAAAATAAATAAATTAATTAAAAAAAAAAAAGAAAAATGATGCAAAGTTACTTAAAATTCCAAACTTTCCAGGAATGCGCATCATTTCACTTCTAGAGATGCACTGCCAAATACTGGTGCCCAGTTCTCTACCTTCTTTTTTTGCACTGATATTAACTCTACAGTTGTTGCTATTGATTATTTTGGATGTGGACTCATACCATCGAAGCTGCTCTGAGCTCGCATTTTTCACTTTCCACATCAGGACAAACAGGTCTAACTCATTCTTAAGACATGTATAGTATTCCACCGTGTGAAGGTCCCAACATTTATTTAATCTTCTTCAGAGTTCATCTGGGTTACTTCTATATTACAAAGCCACAAGGAACATTCTTGAGTCTTTGAGCACTTATTGAAGGGTTTTGGAGCCTTAAATCTTAAAAGTAGAAATACCAGATCAAAAGGTGTGACCTTGAAACATTTCAGTAGATACTGCAAGTCAAAAAGGTGTACTGATTTGCATGCTCACCAGCCATGGACCTGAGCATCCATTTATTTCTTACACCCTCACCAATGCTGATTCTCAGTGGCCCATTTTTGGCTTCACCAATCTGATCAATGAAACAATATGTCATTGTAGTTTTAATGTGCGTGTTTTATCTCCTGAGGAAACCTGTGCCAGTGGCTTCCCAGGCTTGGGCTGGTTCCTCCTCCTGGCCAGTCTGCTTCTCGACTCTTTTCTCACCCCTTCATGTTTATGTGATTGGGAAATGCCCACGAATTTTAGTGGGCACCTCAGCAGAGCCTAACCAGAAAGACAAACCAGCTTCAAATTCACGCCCTAAGTTCAGAGCAGAGGTTGTGACGTTTAGACCTGAGGTACCAGAACACGATTCCAGCGAAGAGTCAGTGCACCGTCGTCAAATCTCATCACCAAGACGCTTTCTGGCTGTCTCGATACAACAGAATGATGGCAAAGGGGATGCCAGCACTCAAGGTGCTTCTGTTTCATAGGAAGGTGGCTCTTCTCCACCCAGTCAGGCAACCTTCTTGACAAGCCTTCAGAGGGTGATGTCCCACTGAAAGTCAGCTTTGGGGGACAAAGCTGTGGCCATGGAGCCTCAGCCCTGCTACCTGCTGCCATCTCCATCCTTTCCAATCTGTTTCCACTGTTTTCCGCGATTTCTCATTTCAGCACAAGGCATGTGCTGGTTAATTGTTTCCTTTGTCCCTTACCTCCCCACTAAGATTGTAAAATTCTTGGGCGCAGAGACCAGATCTTATCCTCCTTTGCTGCCCACCCAACTCCAACAAGACTCACCCGGGCCGGGCATGGATGTGTCGGGTGCTGCCCTGGGTCTGAAGGGCTCTGGTGAGCACTGTCCAGATTCCCCAGGGGGTTTGACCACTCCCCGTACCCCTCCTTCCCGCCCTGGCTCCAATCTAACCTCACTTCATGAGGCCTGGAAATGAGCCAGTTCCAGAAGTAGCCAGAAACCTGACTTGTCCAGGTGGCCCTCAGACCACCGCCAAAGCCAGCCTGGACCTCTGTCCCCAAGTGAAACTTCTCATGAAACCTGTGCTGTGTTTCTCCTCTGAGACACACACTCCTGAAATTAACTTGTCACCACCATCCTCAACAGGGTCCCTGCCTGATGGAAGGCAAAACTATACCTACTCATGTACCCATAGCTGATTGTTTAAAAAAGAAAAATGCTTCCATTTGCAGCACTATGTATATTGCTGTAATTTCTGAAGGTTAGTGTTTGAGTACCACGTTGCTTTCATAGTACTTGGCCTAAACGTCATCAAGCTTGCTTTAGGTAAGCTTCACACCTCCCAGGTGTGAATAATATAACTCATTCAACCCCACTCATAAAAAGAGGAAACATGCAAAGCTCATTAGAGGTTCTCAGGCATTCTTTCAGAAATTAATTGCCAGATTTTATACCCCATTAGAGCCTTTTCAGCTCTCTTTAGGAGCCATTCCTAAAATCAAGACTTTATTAACACTTTTGGACATATTTGCTCTCTGACACCTTCTATGAAAGGGAAAATTCCTTTCCTTAAATATTCCTACCTGCAGAAGAATATGGTGGATATAATATGAATGAAAACTTGCAGAGGGCTGTGATCTGGGAGGAGAGATTGTATTACAAAAAAATGATTGAGGGGTCAGGAAATGGAATGGTCAGGCACACTGGAATAACTCAGCCTGGGGAAGAAAGACACTGATGAGTGACTTAGAAAAAGACACTTAAGTTCTCTTCATTGTAAACCTTTCAAACTTTTAAAAATTGGTGAGCATTTCTGTGCAGTTCTATGTATATTTTAAATTTCCCTTGGAAACTTCCTTTTTGACCAATGGATTTTTTTAGACGTATATTGTTTAATTTCCAAGTGTTCAGAGATTTTCCTGCATTCTTTTTTTTTTTAATAAAGTTAACCATTTTTTGAACTTTATTTTTGCTGCGTTGTGTCTTCGTTGCTGCGTGCGGGCTTTCTCTAGTTGCGGTGTGTGGGCTTCTCATTGCAGTGGCTTCTCTTGTTGCGGAGCACGGGCTCTAGGCACGCGGGCTTCAGTAGTTGTGGCACGTGGGCTCAGTAGTTGTGGCTCGCAGGCTCTAGAGCGCAGGCTCAGTAGTTGTGGCGCATGGGCTTAGTTGCTCCACGGCATGTGGGATCTTCCCAGATGAGGGATCTAACCTGTGTCCCCTGCTTTGGCAGGCAGACTCTCAAACACAGTGCCACCAGGGAAGCCCCTCCTGCATTCTTCATCTTACTGGGGTCTAAAAATTGATTCCATTATGGGCAGAGAACATAATCTTTATGACTTCAATGCCTTTACATTTTTTGAGATTGTTTTATGGCCTAGGATATGGTAGGTCTTGACGAATGTGTCATGAGCACTTACAAAAAACGTATTCTGCCCTTGTGGGGTGAAGTAATCTGTATGTGTCAATTAGATCCTGTTTGTGGACTGCATTGTTTAGATCTTATCTATTCTTGCTGATTTTTTTTCTAGAAATTCTCTCAGGTGCTGAGAGGAGGGTGTTGAAGTCCCCAGTTATAACTGTGGATTTGTCTATTTTCCTTTCCAACTCTATTGTTTTGTTTCATGGATTTTTAGGTTCTGTTATTTTGTGTGTACCTACTTAGGAACATTATTTTTTCCTGGTGGATTGATCCTTTTATTATTATGTAATTCCCTCTTGACCCCTGGTGAAGTTCTTTGCTCTAAAATCCACTTTATCAGATATTAATATAGCTACTTCTGCTTATGTAGTATTAATGTTTGCATGTTATATCTCTCTCAGTACTTTTGCTTTCAACCTACCTATGTCACTGAATTTAGTGAGTTTCTCGTAAGTAGCATATAGTTGAAATTTTTTTATATTGAAGTATAGTTGGTTTACAATGTTGTGGTAATTTCTGCTGTACAGCAAAGTGATTCAGTTATGTATACATACACTGATTTTTAAAAAAATTCTTTTCCATTATGGTTTGTCACAGGATATTAAATATAATTCCCTGTGAGTTGAAACTTTTTTTAATCCCCTAAAGCAATCTCTGCCTTTTTAAAAATTGAGGTATATTTGACTTACAATATTATATTTTAGATGTACAAGATAGTGATTCAGTATTCTTATAGATTATACTCCATTTAAAGATATTATAAAATATTGGCTATACTCCCTATGCTGTACAATATATCTTTGTAGCTTATTTATTTTATACACAGTAGTTTTTACCTCTTAATCCTCTACCCCTATCCTGCCCATCCCCCCTTCCCTCTCCCCACTGATAACCACTAGTTAGTGTGTTCTCTGTGTCTGTTTCTGTTTTGTTATATTCATTCGTTTTACTTTTTAGATTCCACTTATAAGTGATAACATACAGTATTTGTCTTTCTCTGACATTTCACTAAGCATGATACACTCTAGGTCCATCCGTGTTGTTGCAAATAGCAGAATTTAATTCTTTTTCATGGCTGAGTAATATTCCATTGTGTGTGAGTGTGCGTGTGTGTGTGTATATATATACACACACACACATCTTTTTTATCCATTCATCTGTTGATGGCCACTTAGGTTGCTTCTATATCTTGCCTGTTGTAAATAGTGCTGCTAAGAACATTGGGGTCCATGTATCTTTTTGAATTAGTGTTTTCATTTTCTTCAGATACGTACCCAGAGGTGGCATTGCTGGATCATATGATAGTTCTATTTTTAGTTTTTTAAGGAAACTTGACACTGTTTTTGGAATAGAATAGTGGTTGTACCAATTTCCATTCACACCAGCAGTGTACAAGGATTTCTTTTTCTCCATATCCTCACCAACGTTTGTTATTTGCAGACTTTTTGATGATAGCGATTCTGACTGGTGTGAGGTGATATCTCATTGTGGTTTTGATGTGCATTTCTCTGATGATTAGCAATGCTGAACATCTTTTCATGTGCCTATTGGCCATCTGTATGTCTTATTTGGAAAGATAATTATTCAGCTCTTCTGCCCATTTTTTTTTAAACAGGGAACATTTTTATTTATTTATTTTTACTTATTTTTTGAAACCTTGGTTTTATGTATTTATTTTTTATTAATTTATTTTATTTATTTATGTTTGGCTGCATTGCGTCTTCATTGCTGCGTGCAGGCTTTCTCTAGTTGGGCGAGCGGGGGCTACTCTTTGTTGCGGTGCATGGGCTTCTCCTTGTGGTGGCTTCTCTTGTAGTGGAGCATGGGCTGTAGGCACATGGGCTCAGTAGTTGTGGCTCACGGACTCTAAAGTGCAGGCTCAGTAGTTGTGGTACACGGGCTTAGTTGCACCGCGGCATGTGGGATCTTCCCGGACCAGGGATCGAACCCGTGTCCCCTGCATTAGCAGGGGGATTCCCAACCACTGCACCACCAGGGAAGCCCTATTTATTTTTTATACAGCAGGTTCTTATTATTTATCTATTTTATACATATTAGTGTATGTATGTCTATCCCAATCTCTCCCAGTTCATCCCACCACCACCCCACCAGCCCCACTTTCCCCCCTTGGTGTCCATACATTTGTTCTCTACATCTGTGTCTCTGTTTCTGCCATGCAGACTGGTTCATCTATACCATTTTTCTAGATTCCACATATATGCATTAATATATGATATTTGTTCTTCTTTTTCTGACTTACTTCACTCTGTATGACAGTCTCTAGGTCCATCCACGTCTCTACAAATGACCCAGTTTTGTTCCTTTTTATGGCTGAGTAATATTCCATTGTATATATGTACCACATCTTCTTTATCCCTTTGTCTGACAATGATTCTGCCCATTTTTTATTTTTTATTTTTTTTAATATTGAGTTGTATGACCTGTTTACATATTTTGGGAATTAGCCCATTATTGATCCTATCATTTGCAAATATTTTCTCCCATTCAGTACTTTTTTTGTTTGTTTGTTTTGTTGATAATTTCCTTTGCTGCACAAAACCTTTTAAATTTAATGTAATTATACTACTTATATTTAAACATTGATATGTTAGAGCTAAGTCTGCCATTTTATTATTTGTTTCTTTCCTCTATTTCTCATTTGTCTGTTTCTTTTTCCTTGTCTTCCTACAGGAAAGACCCAAATTTTAGAATGCCATTTTTATTTGCTTTTAGTGTTTTTGAGTGTATCTCTTTGAATAACCTTTTTAGTGATTGCTCTGGTAGATGTGACTCACCACAGTCTACTGTTATCAGCATTTTACCACTTGAAGGACCTTAGTTCCACTGAAGTCCCTTCATCTCCCCACATTCACTTAAGTATCGGATGGTGTTATAATTTTTGTTTCCATAGTTAAATATGATTTATGAAAGTCATAAGGAAAAGGATTATGTACCCATAAATGTTCTCTTTCCATTGTTTCTTCCTTCCTGATGCTCCAAAATTCTTTCTTTTTATTATTACCTTTCTGTCTGAAGAACTTGTTTTAGCCATTTGCTAAGGGTAGGTCTGCTAACTGCAGATTTTGTGTTTGTTGTCTGACATATGTTTATTTCCCCATTATTCCTGAAGGATAGTTTTGCCAGATATAGAATTTGTGGATTAGCAGTTCTTTTCCTTTGGCTCTTGAAGAATATGCCACTTCCTTCTGATATCTATGGTTATAGGTGATGAGAAACCCACTGTCATACAAATCGGTGTCCTCCTATAGGTAATGTATCATTTCCCTCTGACTGCTTTCAAGATTTTGTTCTCTTTATTTTCAGAAGTCTGTTAATTATGATGTGTCTTGGCATGGATTTCTTTGGATTTATCATGTTTGGGATTCACTCAGTTTCTTGAATTTGTAGGTTGATGTCCTTTGCCACATTTGGGAAGTTTTCAGTTATTATTTCTTTGAATCCTCTTTCAGCCACAGTCTCTTTCTGTGTCCTCTGGGACTTGGATATGACAAATGTTGGATCTTTTGTTATTGTCACACAGGTCCTTGAAGCTCTATTTTTTTTTTTTTTCTTTTTGCTGTATGCGGGCCTCTCACTGTTGTGACCTCTCCCGTTGTGGAGCACAGGCTCCGGATGCGCAGGCCCAGCGGCCATGGCTCACGGGCCCAGCCGCTCCGCGGCATATGGGATCCTCCCAGACCGGGGCACGAACCCGTATCCCCTGCATCGGCAGGCGGACTCTCAACCACTGCGCCACCAGGGAGGCCCGAAGCTCTATTTTTTGTTTTCTTTTTTTTTACTTCAGTTTATTTTCTTTCTCTTCTTCAGACTGGGTAAAATCTATTAATAATCCCTCAAGTTTACAAATTCTGTCCTCTTCCATCTCCACTCTACTATTGAGCCCATCCAATACTTTTTAAAAAAATTCCAGGTATTGGGTTTTTCAGTTCTACAGCTTCCCATTGTTTTTTAAATATATATAACTTGTATTTCTTTGCTGAGATTTAACTTTTTTTTTCATTTGTGTCAACAGAATTTGTAATTGATTGTTGAAGCATTTCTATAATGACTGCTTTAAAATCCTTGTCAAATAATCCCTATGTCTGATTCATTTCAGTATTGGCATTAGTGGATTGCCTTTTTTTCACTTGAGTTGTGGTTTTTCTGGTTCTTGGTATGACTGGTGATTTTTTATTGTATCCTGGACATTTTAGCTATAATGTTAGCAGACTGTCTTTTTAGGTTTAGCACCCAGGCTACTTTTGTGAGCTATGGTTACAAAAACAATTACATTTCGCAGACTTCATGGTGCTATTTTGATTTGCTTGTTTTATCTGGTGCTGAGGCTCCCACTGGTCCTTCCTCGTGCTGCCACAGCAGGTGGAGGGAATTCCTCTACGCTGCTGCCTCTAGATGAGGGAAGGGACACTGCAGGGCCTGGAAATAAAGAGTGATTCCTGGACAGGATCCCCCGTGCCTTTGGAGGCAGAGAACACTTCCTGGGACAGGTGCTTTTTGTGGCAGGTTCCCTCTTACTGATTCCACCCTGCCACCTGGTGTCTCTTAAGCCTTTGTCAGGAGACAGAGAGGCTTCCTGGGCTCGGGACTTCCTATGGCAAGATCCCCCTTGCCTGGACTGTCCAGTCTCCTGGTGTCTCTCAGTGGAGGAGGAGGGTCTCAAGCCAGTAGGAAAGGAGAACACTTCCCTTTGCCATGTTTTGTCGGCAGGGTTCCTGATCCATCCCTTTTGGGGGCAGGACTCCTGTTCTATCCAGGGGAGGAATGAGCCTACCTGGGCTATTTTTTTTTAATTTATTTTATTTTATTTATTTTTGGCTGCATTGGGTCTTCATTGCTGCATGCGGGTTTTCTCTAGTTGTGGCGAGCGGGGGCTGCTCTTTGTTGCGGTGCGCGGGCCTCTCATTGTGGTGGCTTCTCTTGTTGCAGAGCACAGGCTCTAAGCACGCGGGCTTCAGTAGTTGTGGCTCATGGGCTCTAGAGCGCAGGCTCAGTAGTTGTGGTGCACAGGCTTAGCTGCTCCTTGGCATGTGGGACCTTCCGGGACCAGGGCTCAAACCCATGTCCCGTTCATTGACAGGCAGATTCTTAACCATTGTGCCACAGGAAGCCCTACCTGGGCTATTTTCTATTGCAAAATTGGGGGTTGGAAAATAAGGGGACTGTGTCACTTTCATCTCGTGGTGGAGGGTTGGAAAAAACAACACAGTCATGATGCCTTGCTGTTTTTCCAGTTTCAGCCTCTTTGTTTTCCTCTTTCCAGCTCTCAGAGCTCTCCTTGGTTGCCTCTTACATTTAAGCAAAATATTTGGGACTTAGTGCCAGACAAAGAGTTCTTAGACTTGACACCAAAAACACAATCCAGTTGGTAATTTGGGCCTCATCAAAATTAAAAGCTTTTGTTCTGTGAAAGACCCTGTGAAGAGAATGAAAAGACAAGCTACAGACTGTAAGAAAAGTAAGATTCTAAACCACATATCTGATGAAGCAATAGTATCTCAAAACTCAATAGTATCAACATTGTGAGAAGACAAGCCACAGCCTGGGAGAAAACATTTGCAAAAGTCACATCTGAGAAAGGACTGTTATTCAAAATATACAAATAACTCTTAAAACTCAACAAACAAACAACCCAAATAATAATTGGCAAAGACCTGAACAGACACCTCACCAAAGAACACATACAGATGGCACAAAAGCATACTAAGAGATGCTCCACATCATATGTCATTTGGGAATTGCAAATTAAAACACCAATGAGCCACCACTACATTAGAATGGCCAAAATCCAAATCATTGTCAACACCAAATTCTGGTGAAAAGGTGGGATGACAGAATTCATTCATTGCTGGTGGGAATGCAAATGGTACAGCCACCTTGGAAAACAGTTTGAAAAAACTAAACATACCTTTACTCTATATTCCAGCAGTCTTGCTCCTTGGGATTTACTCAAATGAATTGGAAACTTATGTCTTTACAAAAACCTGCACGTGGATGTTTAGAGCAGCTTTATTCATAATCACACAGACTTGGAAGCAACCAAGATATACTTCAATAGGTGAATGGATAAAGAAACTCTGGTACAGCCAGACGATGGAATGTTATTCAGTGCAAAAAAGAAATGAGCTACCAACTCATGAAAAGACACGAAGGATCCTTAATGCATATTACTAAGTGAAAGAAACCAATCTGAAAAGGCTACATGTATGATTCCAATTACATGACATTCTGGAAAAGGTAAAACTGTGGAGACACTAAAATGATTAGTGGTTGCCAGGGGTTAAGGGGGAGATAAGGATGAATAAACAGAACACAGAGAATTTTTAGGGCAGTAAAATTATTCTCTATTATACTACAATGGTGGATACATGTCATTATATATGTCCCCAAACCTATAGAATATACAACACCGAGAGTGAACCCTAATGTGAACTGTGGGCTTTGGCTGGTGATGTATCAGTGTAGGTTCATGGGTGGTAGTAAATGTACCACTCTGGTGGGGTGAGTTGATAGTGTGGAGGCTGTGCATGTGTGGCGACATGTACTTTCTACTCTTGCTGTGAACCTAAAACTGCTCTGAAAATAAAGCCTATTTTGAGAAAAACCTCAATAGTAAAACAATAGCAACAACTCAATCAGAAAATGGGTAAAAGACACGAACAGACATTTCACCAAAATGTATACAAATGGCAAATAAACACATGAAAAGATGTATAACATCACTGACTTTCAGGAAAATGCAAATTAAAATGATTACAAACTGATCAGAACCGCTAAAATGAAAAAATAGTGACACTACCCAATGCTGGTATGGATGTGAAGAAACTAGATCACTCACACATTGCTGGTGAGGATGTAAAATGGTCCAGCCATTCTGGAACATAGTTTGGCAGTTTCTTATAAAACTAAACATGCAATTACCATACGACCAAGCAGTTGTGCTCTTGGGCCTTTGTCCCAGATAAATGAAAACTGAAGTTCATAGAAGAAACTGCATGGATGTTTGTAGCAGCTTTATTTGCAATAGCCAAGAACTGGAAACAACCCAAATGTCCTTCAATGGTTAAACTGTGGTGCATCCATGCCATTGGAATACTAGTCAGCAATAAATAGGATCCAAGAATTGACACATGCAGCTATTTGGATGAATCCCTTGGATGGATGGATCTAGAGGGAATTATGCTGAATGGAAAAAAAAGCCAGTCCCCAAAGCTTACACTCTATATAATTCCATTTATATAATTTTGTTGACATGAAAAAATATAGAAACGGAAAACAGGTTAGTGGTTGCTGGAGGTTAGGGACAGACGGGGTCAGGAGAAGGAAGTGGGTGTCTATAAAAGGTGAACAGAGGGATCCTTGTGGTGAGGGAAACTTTCTGTGTCTTGATTGCGGTGGTGAAAGCATGAAGCTACCCAGGCAGTAAAACTGCACAGAACTCAACACCCACACCCACACCCACGAGTGCAAGTAAAACGGGTGATCTGAATAAGATCAGTGGATTGTGTCAACCTCCGTCGATATGCCGGTTGTGCAGTTGTACTGTAGTACTGCGAAACGTCACCGCCGGGGGACACTGGGTGAAGCTGTCTCTCTGAGTTATTCTGAATCTACAGCTCTTTCAAAAGTTTCAAACTGTTTTAAAAAAAGGCCAGGGAGCCATTCACTTCTTTGGATGAACTGAAACTCGGCTCTGCGTGTGCAGGAGCCCATGTGTGCAACCGAGGATAAAGCCTCTGGTTTAGTGTTTATGATTTGGGAATTCCATGTGCCTAACCGACAGCTCTGCTGTCCCTCTTGAATCCTCCTGGGTTCCGAGTGGTAGGTGATGAGCACAGTAGATGGAGCCCCTCTCGGCCTCTCCTCCTCCTCCAGTACCACTGATTCCAGCTCTCCACACACACAGCTGTGGAGCTAGTGAGGCTTTCCCAAAACGAGAGAACTTGTTAAGGGTGAGGTTTTCCTATAGGTAATACTTCCCTGTTGGTGTTTGTTCTGATGAGAAAAACAGACACATTGTGGTAAAAAAATAGTTTCTATATTAATATTCATTAATAGATATGAAATGTTATGACATTAAAAATGCTAACAATTCTTTATGGTTAAAAATTAAGCATAAAACCTCTAACATGATACACTTGAATAATTATGTGTAGTCCTAATGGAGGTTAGCAGTAGGGAAGGCATAGTGAAATCTTTATGGTAAGTCCCCTCCATACGAACCTTCAAGTTGCGAGCTTTCAAAGATGCGAACGTGTGTTCGCATGTCTAATCACAACGTAAGTTAGCTCGCGTGTCTGGCGTACATTGTCACGTGCCTGCATCCTCTACAAGTGGATGTGCTTTTGTGTACTTTACTGTACAGTACTGTATAGAGTACAGCAGTACAGTATCTGTATTTCAAGCCCAGGATGTCCAGAAGCAAGTGTAAAAACAGCAGTGAGGTAGCTGGTGCTACTGTATTTTTCAAGGTGCTGTACTGTCTGATTAAAGATGTTTTCTTTATTTTTTGTGTTTGTTTGCTTTTTATGTATTATTTGTGTGAAAAGTATTATAAACCTATTACAGTACAGTACTGTATAGCTGATTGTGTTAGTTGGGTACCTAGGCGAACTTTGTTGGACTTACAAACAAATAGGACTTACAGATGCGCTCTCGGAACGGAACTCATTTGTATGTAGGGGACTTACTGTATTGTTATTTGTAACTTAAAAGAGCTCAGCCAAAGCATTACCTGATGAGAAGCTTAATTAAACCTTTGGAAATACAAATAGAAAATATCAAGTCAGTAATTCTGTGCAGAAGTCAAAGTTCTCCCAGTTCCCAAAGGAACTCTGGACCTCTTGCACTCTTTATGTTGATAACCTGGTGTCTTCCCCAGGGCTGATTTTTTTTTTAATTAGTATCATGTTATGTTATAAACATTTCTCCAAAACCCTTAACATCATTTTAGTAGCTTTATAATGTTCAGTGGGGCAGATATGTCATCATTTTCTTAACCATGAGACATGTAAATTATCTGATATATATATATATATATATATATATATATACACACACACACACACACACACACACATCATGGTACATATATATATACACATATCTCCATGGTATTTATTATTGTCTTATGTGATATTCCCAGCAGAATTACCAGATGAAAAAGAATGAACATCTTGATGTAATATGATGCATTTTGGTCCAAAAAATTTTTTTTCCAAAGGTGATGTGTACATTTACATCCCCTAGAAGAGTGTTCACCACCAGAAAGCCTTTCTAGAATCTGGTGATGTACATTTAAAGAGAAACATGTGCTAATTTAATAACAGGAAGATGGTATCCTGTAGTTCTTTTAAATTGCTTTTTCTTGGTTTCTAGGTGGTAATACTTTTCCCTTGTGGGTCTGTTAACAATTTGAAGTCCTTTTTGAAAACTGTTCATGTCCTTTGAGTAATACCTATGAGTGATTCCATCAATTTTACTGACTATGTCAAATTCCATTGAGAAGTGTAACTGTAATTTACTTAAATCATTTTTTGCTATTGGACACATTGTTTCTGAATTCTACTATTGTAAACTAATTCTTTTATTCACATAGAAGATGTTAAAATATGTTCTTTGTGTCAATTACTGTTTATATAGCAGTGAACCAGTCAGACAGAGGAATTTGCTTCCAAAGGGATTTGCTTTCCCCTGTAGGTAGGGGAGACAGACTCTAAACAGATAAGCATATGATATGTTAGTAGGACGGAAGTGCTAGGAAGGGTGAGGGGAGTAGGGGGGCTGGTCGCTGGAGTCTATGCTGTTTGACAGAGAGTGTTCAGAGAGGGTCTGACCAATGAAAGGCCAGGAAGAAGTAGGGGAGCAAGCCAGGCAGATATCTGGCAGAAAGTATTCTGGGCAGAGGGTAGAGCAAGTGCAAAGGCCCCGAGGCATGTATAAGAGAAAGGACCAGGAGGCCAGCATGGCTGGTATGCAGCGAGTTAGGAGGAAATGAGGGGATATGAGGTCGTAGCAATGGCCAGCAGCCAGATGTTACTGTACGTGAGATGGAAAGTTAGTGCAAGACTTGGGGCATGTAAGTGGGATGATACAGATGATTATGGCTTACATACTTTTTAAAGGACCACGCTGGCTACTGCATAGAGAATAGATTATAGAGGGGCACAAAGGGAAACAGGGAGAGACCAGTTGGGCCATTTAAATATTCCTGGTGAGGTTATAGTGTAGGTGGTAAAAAAAAAAAAAAAAAGGTTGGATTTTAGACATAGTCCTAAGAATTGGGTGGTGGGTTGACTATGCACACGAGAGAAAGGAAGCCAAGGATGACTCAAAGGTTGTTTGGCTTAAAGTACCATTCATTTAGAATGGAAAACTGTCTGCCCCAGGGTTCTGTTTGGATGTAGTGAGTTTGAAATAATGCTTAATCTGCAGGTAGATGTCAAGTGGGCAGTTGACCATGAATCTGCCTCTCCTGGGAGAGGCCTGGGCTGGAGGTATGAATTCCACGGTCATGAGCGATTAGGAGTAGTGAAACCTCATAGGGGTGGGTGTAGGGAGAGAGGACCAGAGATCTGAGAACTGAGTTCTGGGCACTCCAGGTTGGATTGGTAAAGAGGAACCAGCCAAAGAATCTGAAGAGGCGCCTTGAGGTAGGAGGAGAGAGGAGAGAGGATGGTCCCTGGAAACCAGGTAAAGAAAGAGTTTCAAGAAAGACGAGGCAAGTAAGATGAGGGCTGGGAACTTAGAGCTGGGTTTGGTGAGGGCACGTCCGCAGAGACCTTAACTAGAGCTCTCAGTGGAGTGGTTAGAATGAAGTTCAGGATGGAGTGAACTGATCTTTTTAAAAGGAAAGGTAATCATTCTCCGGACATTGAATTTTGTTGATTTCTCTACTTGGGAAAAGAAGGAGAAAAAGTTTCCCTTGAAGCTGCCTAATGAACATGGTGGCCTTAGCTTCACTCAGCCAGTTAAATTGATCCAGAAGAAACTCTGTTACAGGGTCAACCAGGTCTTTAGGTACAAGTGGTAGCTGCTTGGGTGATGGGACGTCAAGCAGTGTAAAAGGTGTCCTTACTCAACCCCAGGTTCTTCAGTGAACAAATAGAAAACATCTGCCTTTGTGTAGCTTACAGTCTAGCAGAGAGAAAGACACTAACGGAATTGATACATAAAATGCAAAGAAAATGGAGGTTTTAGGGGGTAGGGATGGAGACTAAATTTTAAAGAGTAGTCAAGAACAACCTTGCTGCTTGTTTTTTTTTTAAACTGAAGTATAGTTGATTTATAACGTGTTAATTTCTGCTGTACAGCTAAGTGATTCACTTATACATATACACATACTTTTTTTTTGCGGTACGCGGGCCTTTCACTGCTGTGGCCTCTCCCGTCGTGGAGCACAGGCTCCGGACGCGCAGGCTCAGCAGCCATGGCTCACGGGCCCAGCCGCTCCGCGGCATGTGGGATCTTCCCGGACCGGGGCACGAACCCGTGTCCCCTGCATCGGCAGGTGGACTCTCAACCACTGCGCCACCAGGGAAGCCCCACACATACTTTTTCATATTCTTTTCCATTATGGTTTATCCCAGGATATTGAATAGAGTTCCCTGCGCTCTACAGTAGGACCTTGTTGTTCATCCATCCCATATATACTAGTTTGCATCTGCTAATTCCAGACTCCCCATCCATCCCTCCCCCACCTGCCCTCCCCCTTGGCAACCACAAGTCTGAAGAGCAACCTCACTTTGAATGTGAACCTGTGACTCTCTAGGGGAAGGCTGTTCCAGGCAGAGGGAAGAGCAAATGCACGGGCGTGTTTAAGGAGACTACTGACCCGGAAGCAGGTGGACAGGCAGACAGAGTACAGATCTGAGAGCAGAAAGACAGGTGAGAAGCCACATCAGGGGGGTCTTGTAGGTCACAGTAGAGACTGACTTCTATTCTGAGTGAGACTAGAAGCTATTGGACTAATTTCAGCAGAGAAGTGACATGATGTGACTCATGTGTTAACAAGAGCACTCTGGCCCTGGGGTGAGGGTAGACCACGGTGGGTGAGGTGGAAGCTGGGACAGCAGCTGGAGGTCGTGGAGCCACCTGGGCGAGAGGTGATGGTGGCCTGGCCCAGGAAGGAAGCTCCATAGCCGTTCACTCCCCTTGTGGGGTGCTCATTCAACCCTTGCAGACTCCGTGGGGGAGGAGACCTCGAACATACCTTAGAGACAAGGGGAGTCTAATTACTGGGAGCAGTTCGACAAGCTCTCCTCTCAGGAATAAGAGAACCAATGAAAACTAAGAGCCTATGGGTTCCATGCAGGAAGGAAGCCAATAACTAGGGTCCAGGAATGACTGTGAGAACTTGGTTGGACTTCTTGAGTCTATCCAGTTCTCCATATGTATTACTTTTGCACATTAATTCCATTTCTAGGTAAATGATAATCAATAACAATGAAAATGCCTCTCAGATACAGCAAGGAATGAAGTCTGGGAAACTAACTTCCTTGTAGCCAGGCAGAAGTGGAAAAGAAATCACAGGAAACTGGGTCCATAGTGGCAACTCTGAAGGACTCTGGTCCTATGGGGTGAGGGAGGTGTTTTTGATAATAACTCTCCAGAGGCCTCTGAGCTCTCCAAGAGATGGAGGAAGAGAAAACAAGAGCGGTTGTGCTTCTTTTTTTGTATGCATTTCCTGGGGACTGACTCTAAGAAGCCATGTATTGCCAGCCAGCCTTCTCTAGCTTTAGAGGAGAGCTACAGGCGTCTCAGTTAACACCTGCCACATTGCGTGCTGGACTGCAGAATGGTGGAGATTTACTTCCATGATGCTTTTGCTCACTCACAAGCCTGTATTTTGGACCAACTGGCTCAGGAAATTAAACTGGCTCAAGAAGAGTTTCTAGATGCTGGGGCCACAGTCTCCTTGCTTGGAAGAAGAAAAAGGACTCCGCTACAAGTGTCAACTCTGTAACGTTTCTGAGATTGTTCGCTTTATGGTGACTTGATTCTGTTAAGAGCTCCCTGTCGTGATCTGAATGCAGGTTGGAAAAGAATTTCCAGACACAAGGCAGAATGAGAAGAAGATAGAATTTATTAAAGGGAAGGGTCGCTGCCAGAACAGCAGGCCGACTTCCTGATAGCCAGGGAGAGTCGACCCTGAGCAAGGGTTACTGGTCTGTGTTTATAACCAGGGAACAAAGGAACCTGCGAGTCATCTGCTGATTGGGCAGGGTATGTATACTTGCAGTGTGCTGAGCGTGAGAAGAATGGGACACGTACCTTTCTTTGTATGGGACGGGAAAGGGACAGGGCATGCTGCTTGGGAGGGCTCTGGGATATTGTAATGGTCGCAGTGTGACAGAGTGACATAAGTCCTGTAACTCTTTGTTCTGGCAATGTTGGCCCTTTGAGTTTATCTTGTTCTTTGTCCTTGGAGTACCACATTCCCCGGTTGAGAGAGAGAGAGAAAAAAAAAAACAGAAAATCTAAATAGACCTATAACAAGTAGAGAGATTGAATTAGTAATAATAATAATAAACACTGAGAAAAGCCCAGTCCCAAATGGCTTCACTGGTGAATTCCACCAAACATTTGAAGAATTACAAACTCTTTTTAAAAGCAGAAAAGGAGGGAACACTTCTCAACTCATCCTATGAGGCCTGTATAACCCTAATCCACAAATCAAAGACATCACAAGAAAAGAAAGCTATAGACCAATATGTCTTATGAATACAGATGCAAAACTCCTCAACAAAATACTAGCAAATCAAATCCAGGAACATATAAAATGGATTATACACCATGACCAAGTGGGGCTCAACCTAGGAATGCAAGGTTGATTTATCATCCAAAATGTGATCAATGTAATACACCATATTAATAGAATAAAAGACAAACCCCACGTGATCATGTCAATAGAGGTGAGGAATACATTTGCCAAAACTCAACACATCTATTATAAAAATATTCAACCAGAATTAGAAGGAAACGTCCGCAACCGCGTAAAGGGCATCTGTGAGAAACCCTCAGTGAACACCACACTTAAAAGTAAGACTGAGGGGGCTTCCCTGGTGGTGCAGTGGTTGAGAGTCCTCCTGCCGATGCAGGGGACACGGGTTCGTGCGCCGGCCCGGGAAGATCCCACATGCCGCGGAGCAGCTGGGCCTGTGAGCCATGGCCACTGAGCCTGCACGTTCAGAGCCTGTGCTCTGCAACGGGAGAGGCCACAACAGTGAGAGGCCCGCGTACTGCAAAAAAAAAAAAAAAGTAAGACTGGATGCTCTCACCCTAAGGTGGGAACAAGACGAGTCTGTCACTTTCACCACTTCTATTCAGCGTTGTCCTGGAGGTTCTAGCCAGGGCAATTAAGCAAGAGAAAGAAAGAAGAGGCATCAGATTGGAAAGGAAGAAGTAAAACATGTCTCTTTGCAGATGACGTGATGGTGTATCTAGAAAACCCTAAGGAATCCACTCAAAGACCCAGGAAAGCCAATGGAGGAGTTCTGTAAGATTGCAGATAAAAGATCAAGCTGTAGGGCTTCCCTGGTGGCGCAGTGGTTGAGAGTCCGCCTGCCGACGCAGGGGACACGGGTTTGTGCCCCGGTGCGGGAAGATCCCACATGCCGCGGAGCGGCTGGGCCCGTGAGCCATGGCCGCTGGGCCTGCGCGTCCGGAGCCTGTGCTCCGCAACGGGAGAGGCCACAACAGTGAGAGGCCCGAGTACCGCAAAAAAAACAAAAAAAAAAAACAAAGATCAAGCTGTAAAAAGCAGTTATTTCTATACATTTGCAATGAACAACCGGAAAACAAAATTCAGAAGACAATACCATTTACAATAGCATTTGAAAGAAGAGCCTCCTACCATATTCTCGGCGTCCGGGTGTTAACATCAAGGTAGGGAGCCTGGGTCAGAACCATCGCTGCAAGTGAGCCCAGGAAGGTGATTATTCCTGACAGGTTTGTGGAGGGGCAGCTTCAGAGATTGGTGAAAGTTACCTTGGGTTCTTGTGGGAAACGACTCACTTCAGAGCACACCCCTGCCACACACGGGGTGTCCTTAACTATCCATAAGCAGACAGGTTGTGGAGTCCCCAAAACCAGTATTTCCAATGACAAATAGGATTCCCTGTTGGTGGAATTTGGGGAATCCAATATACCTCCCTATGCCCAAATTAGCCCCTCACTTCCTCACTCAGAGAACTTTGCAACTCAGATTAAAGTCTTGGTTCCTGCAAGAGACATTTACACTTTAGTATGAATGAATTAAAATCCATTTCATGCCATATGTGGAGATAAAAACAGAGATTGGATACCTCTGAGGACCAGAAGATAAACTGGGAAGCCAATCATAATAAAAATATAAATTAAAAAAAGAACTTTACTTTTTTTTTTTTTTAAGTTTTTTGGCCGCACACATGTGGGATCTTAGCTCCGTGACCAGAGATTGAACCTGCACCCCCTGCATTGAAGGCAAGGTCTTAACCACTGGACGACCAGGGAAGTCCCAAAAGAACTTCTCTTGATTCTCAGTGTTGACTTTCCCCCTTCTACTAGTGAAGCAAAAGTAGAGGAAGATGCCTTATCCTTGGATAAAGTTTTATAGTTGATAAAGCACATGCATGATCTTATTTGGTCTTTATAGTAAATAACTCATGAAGTAAGCATGAATGTGATGCCCATTTTTCAAGAGAAGCAAGTAGAGCATAAAGATGAGGACCACCCCAGGCCACCCTGCTATTAGACGGCAGAGCCAGAATTTCAGCCTAGGTCTCTGAACTCCAAATCATGTCCTTTCAACTATGCTAATGTGGACGGGGCCTATTCTGTCCCCTTTTCCACAGACAGAGAGTTTAAATCTCAGCTAGTACCCTTTAAAGCGACACAATAATTCTTTACAAATAATTTCAAAAGAGTTTCTTAGATCAACTGAAAACTGACGGGAAGAAAAATGACAAGCACTCTTTTTATAAATTCATCACTATAATACTTCAGCTCCTTGTTTGCCCCCAAACACCCCATCCGGTAAAGGATACATAGAAGTGCTGGGCCGTGAGCCTGTGTTTGAGAATTTACTGTTTTAATTCAGGCCCTTGATGCAGCAGCCGTGTTCTGACAAATAAATCAAGGCACGTTTCAGAATTGGTCCTTGCTGGGTGGGGGGAGGGAAGCTTTGATTGAATTACTATAAACCCTAGGAGAAATGCTAATGACGTTAGCACCCGTGAGGCCAGGAGTCAACAGAAATCTGCCTTGCCCAGGAGTACCTGTGTCAGTGGCCTCAAAGTGGGTCAGGGGTTTTTTTTGAAGATAAACATTCTTATATTTCCACATTAAACGCTATGTAGGTCATTGCCTACCTAAGGGCTCTCCGTTGGTATTGAAGCTGTGAGAATCAGAGTTTCTGTCACACAGGGGTTTGGTGGCTGACAAGTGGCTGCATTTGTTGCAAGGGGAGGGGGGAAGGATGGGAGAGAAAGGAGGGAAGGACAGACCTGTCCCAGGTCCTCCCCTGGGGGGAGTGGCAGTCTTGGGAGATGCTCAGAGAAGTACAGACGCCCCCGCCAACCCAAGGTGCGGCACTTTGATAAAACAGGGGCCTCCCAGGACTCTAGGAGGAAACACCAACCACACTCCCATGTCAGGAGGCCTTGGTCACGTCCATCCTTTTCCTCTGGCTGGTAGGGGGCCTCCTGGGGCCAGGAGTGGGCCCCCAGGAAGGCTAGAGAGGTGTCCGTTGAGTTTGGGGGTGCTGCTGAGGGGTGACCCAGCACCGTGTTTGTTCAGCAATGTGATTTGGCATCTCTGCGCCTTGGAGCCCTGAGGCGAAACCTGGAATCCTCCATCCTCCAACCTCTGGCAGTGAGGACTCCAGAGGGGGCTGAAGATGTCACCCCTATGCCTGCTAACCAGTCTTTCTGTGATCTTGGGGTTTCCCGCCTGCTTCTATTAAAACATTCAAGTTAGAGAAAAGCCTTTCTGGGAAAGAAAGGAATGTGTGTGTGCGTTACATTTTTATTGAAGCATCTGGATGTTTTTTAAAGGTGCACCTTAAAGGAGTCAGACTGCCAAGGAGTGGAAAAGAACAATCGTATAAAGTGATTTTAGCCACGTGATGTCATTTCCCTGGGCCTCAGTTTCTTCACCAGTAAAAGGAAGAGGGTTTAGGCTGGTTGATGGAACATCTGGGGGATTCCCTGAAGACCCTCTTCTGTGTAGGAAAGCCTGGGGCGTGAGGAGGTCACAGGGAAAACGGCCAAGACCTTGGCTGAGGCTGTGTGGATGGATGATCACAGTGAGGGCTCTGCATCCAAGTGGGGCATCTGAACTCCCAGCTGCCAGGAGGGTGTTTCACTAACACCATCTCCAAAAGGAGTGCTTGGTTCTCTGCACCTGATTTCCCTTCCCAGCTAGTACCCGGGACCCAGCTTTCAAAGTGAATATACCTAACACTGGTGATCTGCAGGTCAGGGGGACCTGAGTTTGCATTCAGGCTCACCCACCGATTGTATGGGGACATCGGGCAACTCACTTAATTTCTCTGAGCAGCTCAAAATCTCTTTATTAGTAAACCAGGAACAATGATTTTGTAGATCCTACTTTATGGGTTTGTTATGATGGTTAAATTCATGGGAACTTTCTAAGCAGCAGGCCTGGTGTACAGAAACTTTTGCAATGAATGATGATCACGACAGTGACAGGACTACATCTGGCACATCTTGACTTTGGCCCTGTATGAAGGTCGCTGCCTTCAAGTATCTGCATGCCCGTTATATGGGAGAACTGTGCAAGCCCATCTGTATGCCTTCAGAGAAAGAATATGATCACGGGCTATAGAATTCCTCAGCTGAGTGTTCGCTCAGCATGGGGAAGAAGTTGTATCAACAGTATTTAGTTGTGAAAAGTCCTGGGTGGAGAACTCATAGTCGAGAGAGCCGTGGTGGACAATGGGGGACCAACCAGATCCCCATCAAGACTTGCGCCCCCAGGTGCTGGAGTGCTGCTGAAGACGGCCCCTGGCTGTCAGCCCTCTTCCGGAATAACTGCTCAGTGCAGGGGGTAAAAAGGCCCAGGTCTGTCCACACACCTGGCTTGGGACACCTCTGAATGGTCCCACCTGCTGCAGGGCCCCTGTGGCATTGGCCAAGGCCTTCACCGAGTCTGCAGTGCAGCCGGGCTTCTCACCTGGCTCAGTCCTGCTTCCTTCCCCTCCCTTTCCTTCCACAGAGGAGCACAGGGGACCCCTGATTGAGGGGGTGGGATGGGAGGGAGTCAGACAAAAAGAGGAGGTTGGACTGCATGACGTTTGAGGCGTCCTGGGTCTGTGATGTTAAGCCTGCACCTCACAGCCCCAGGGAGTCTGGGATGCTCACTAATATGGCAGGTTCCTGAGCTCTCCCTTGGCCCCAGCTGGACCCACTGAACCAGACCCGCTGGACTTCATTTAGAACAAGCTCCAGAATGATCCTGCTAACCGCTGAGGGAGAACAACGTCCTGAGAAGGTGGACCTTGTCCTCTTGGCTCCAGCAACAAGTACAACAAGGCAAAAAGTTCCAAGTCATCTGAGGCCAGCGTGGGATTTGGTGGATGCTTCTCTGCATAAGGGAAGAGGACACAGACCAGCCTGGACATAGTAAGTCTTTCACAGGTGCACCCGCCACCTGTCTGTTCTCAGGCAAGCATGCCGTCCTCGCACCCTCATAGTGAAATGACCTCCAGGTTAGAACTGTTTCACTTTTCATATTTCCCTCCAGGCCTTTTACTCCAAATAGATTTTTTTTGAAGAGGTGATTTACATGGGTTCTACCAAAAAGCATGGGCGTCAGAGATTATTTGCAACCTTCAAAAGCAATTAGCAAAGGATGTTGATTCCCATCCGAAAAAGGAAAAACTTCTAATCAACGATTAAATGTTTATAGGTCACCTTATTATTAACTTATTTCCTCAGGAAGTCAGGAAAGCACCCAGATTTTATAGCCGAGTTAGTCATTCGGTTCTCAGCCTGGCCACACAAAGTACGTATGAATCATATCAGTAATGTGTGCAGTGAAATTCGAATCTCGGTTTTACTGTTCTCTTAATCTCCACTTGGGCTGGCCTCCAGCCTTGTACCCAAACACTTTCTCTCTGATCAGCCTTTGCATCAACGGGACCATATTCGGGGCAGCCTCAGAGAAAAGAGCGTGGCTTTGGAGCACACCGAGCATTGTGAATGTCCCAGCTCCAGCACTGGGTAGCTCTGTGACCTCGGGCAAGCCGCTGTACCTCTGTGAGCCTCACCTCCCTCACCTGTAAAATACGGGAAAACCAACTCCTCCTCTGGCAGACGTCTTAACATCTTACGGGGCTTCTAGCATGGAAGCTCCTAGCACATAAAGGGCTGCACAAATGGTGGCTATCTTCCTATCTTCCAGTGGGATTAGCTGTCCCTGGGTGCACAGCAGGCAGCTGGCTACATCTCCTGCTCACAACTGGAGGTATATTTAAACACCAAGAGCAGGGGTGTAGAAGGGCAGGGGGAGGATGGGGAGGGTGTGAAGATACTCACCACTTAGCCTGGGAGGCAGAAACAGAATGACAAATGACAGGACAAGGAAGCAGATGCTAAGCACCAAATGAATGGCAAAGATAAGTATTCCAGGATCAATGTTCCAAAAGTAGGAGATCTGGGAGTCGCAGTATGGCTTTCCAAGATGGTGGTACCCAACCTCGGCTACACAACAGCATCATTTGAGGAACTGAAACCAAGTGCCCATGCCTGAGTCCCGCTCCCAGGGCCTCTGCTTTAATTGGCTTGGTGTAGAATCCAGACATCTGTACTTCCCGAGGTTTTCCCCTTGATTCCAATGTGTGCCAGGTGGGGATTCTCTGTGCCAGGGAGCAAGGCCTGAAAAACGCAGGACATGTTTACCCCAGACATTTGAACAGCACTTTTTTGTTCTAGGCGCTTTCACCTATGTGGTTTCGAGAGACCCAGGCAGGTGGGGAGAAGGGGGGGAGTCAGAGCCAAGGCCAGAAGGACAGTGATGTTTCCATCCCAAAGAATACTGGGGCTGCACTTGGGCTTCGTGCTCTGAAGGCTGTCATTCCCCCTGTAGCACTTATTCCTTAAAGGGAAAAGATTGTCCCTTCAAACACACGAGTGGCCCATAGTAATGGCAGAAGTGCAGCCAAGTCTTTGGAGCTTGTGCAGTGCTGTTACCAAGTCCAAGCTTGTACTGCTCGCTGAATGACAGGCCAGTCAATCGAGAGACAACTTGTTGGGGTAAGGAATAGTGCCTTTATTCGGAAAGCCGGCACACTGAGAAGGTGGTGGACTCGTGTCCCAAAGAACCATCTTGCCTGAGTTAGAATTCAGGCTTCTTTTATGCTCAAAGGGGAGGGAGTAAACTCAAGCACTTCCTGGTTTTGGTCCGCCTGCGGAGGGCATGTGTTACTTTCTTCCTTCCTGTAGCCATTCACAGGTGGACCTGGTCAGGATGTCTCCTGCAAGCTAAACAAAGGTATTTTAGCTGAATGCTCATTACCTGGGAGGCAGGCTTCCCAGAGATGGACCATTATGTATAATTTAAGCTTATAAGCAACGTCCCTTTAGAGCTTAACTTAGAATACAAAGGTTCTTCCCTATTACAGTTGGAGGGCGCCCCCTCCCAAACAAATGACACAAAACTACAACTACAAAAAAGTCTTATGCTTTGTTAACTTTAGGCTAGATGGGCCACTGGGATGGGGTACATGTATAGTCTCTCATCTGGTTAAATAGCTGTGGCCAAGATCCCATGGCTTGTAACCCGTAAAACTGGCATTGGAATCCAGGTCTAACCCCATAACCTCTTAGCTACTATTGGAAACCCTGGTGTCTGCTCTTTCTAGATTCATTAAAATGTTCTTATTTGAGGGTATCCCTGGTGGTGCAGTGTTAAGAATCCGCCTGCCAATGCAGAGGACACGGGTTCGAGCCCTGGACTGGGAAGAGCCCATATGTGGCGGAGCAACTAAGCCCGTGCACCACAACTACTGAGCCTGTGCTCTAGAGCCTGTGAGCCACAACTACTGAGCCCACGTGCCACAACTACTGAAGCCCACATGCCTAGAGACCGTGCTCCCAACAAGAGAAGCCACCGCTGGGCCTCCCTGGTGGCGCAGTGGTTGAGAGTCCGCCTGCCGATGCAGGGGATACGGGTTCGTGCCCCGGTCTGGGAGGATCCCATATGCCGCGGAGCGGCTGGGCCCGTGAGCCATGGCCGCTGGGCCTGCGCGTCCGGAGCCTGTGCTCCGCAACGGGGGAGGCCACAGCAGTGAGAGGCCCACATACCGCAAAAAGAAAAAAAAAAAAAAAAAAAAAAAAGAGAAGCCACCGCAATGAGAAGCCTGCGCACCGCAATGAAGAGGAGCCCCCGCTCGCCGCGACTAGAGAAAGCCCGAGCGCAGCAATGAGGACCCAACGCAGCCAAAAAAAAAAAAAAAAAAGTTCTTATTTGAGTGTTGGTCCCGTGGTGGAAATTATTGCTTGCTCACAGTATTTCAGAGGAAGTTCCCTGAGCAGAGTCCTGCGTAGTAGATTCTATTTCCATCCCAGGTTCTGTCCCAGGCAGAAGTGTTTCCCAGGACAGATGCCAGGAACCTTCCCCCACAGGGCAAAGCCCCATCTCCCCACTGAGCCCTCCCTTAGAGAGCGGTCCAGGAAAAGCTCCAAACTGTGAGAGGGAAACCTCAGTGTGGCTTACTGCTGCCTTCAGCCAAGCTGGGACATTTACGGGCTGGCCCTGCCAGATAATTTTCAGGGATTTAAAAAGCTGAGAACTGGAACTAAGTCCTTTTTGGGAGGCAAGAAGCCAATGAAGATGCTGCTGCTGGGGAGCCCGAGGCCCCGCCTGAAGAGCCTGCCCTGGGCTGGGGATGGGGAGAGAGGGAGTCCAGTGAAAGGAGTGGGGGGCAGGGCCAGGGGGACGCCCCCTCCTCAGAACACAGGCCCAGCCTCGCACCTCAGCCTTTCAGCCTATGACACCCTTTGCATCCCTATAGAGCAGAAGCTCCTGCTTCAGAGTCTGTGGGTCAGGAGGGCAGCCCCCAGCCCTCTCACTTCCACACCCTTCATGTGACCTTCAGCAATGCTGGTGAGCTCTTTTGCTCCAGGTTTTTCCACTGAAAAATGGGAGCTACTTATAGCTTCCTTGCAGGGTGTTTGTGATGATGACAGAGGAAGTATGCAAGAGACCAGGCCTGGAGAAAGGTCTCAGGAACGCGCAGCTACACCCTCAACTAGCTTTTTATTAGTAGAAAATTATAGGTATTTACTACTTTTTAATGAGTAAGGAGTAAGACAGCTTACTCTTGCAGTGAGATAGACACTGCGGACCTCAGGACAGAGATGGGGACACTGCCCCTCCCTGAATCCACGCAGCCCCTAGAGCAGAGTGCCCTGAAGGTAGTCTCAATGGTCAAGAAAGGTTTACAGACTGACTTGGAGCCAGTAGTGTGCATGCTCAGAACTTGCAGTGCCTGAAGTTGGGGCTGACTTCACCAAGCATGTGTTGCTGGTGGCTTGTAGTGAAACCCGTGACCGTGATACCAGGAGTGGCCCCCGGTGTGGACTTTGGCAGAAGGCACACCTCCCAGGCCAAGGCACACCTCCCAGGCCAAGTCAAACTAGAACAGTCATGGGTGAGGCTTGAGAAAACCTCCTCTGTTGAAAGGATTCTTGGGGCTTCCCTGGGGGCGCAGTGGTTGAGAGTCCTGCCAAGGCAGGGGACACGGGTTCGAGCCCTGGTCCGGGAAGATCCCACATGCCGTGGAGCAACTAAGCCCGTGTGCCACAACTACTGAGCCCACGAGCCACAACTACTGAACCCATGTGCTGCAACTAGTGAAGCCCGTGCTCCTAGAGCCCACGCTCCCCAACAAGAGAAGCCACCGCAATGAGAAGCCTGTGCACCGCAACAAAGAGTAGCCCCCCACTCGCTGCAACTAGAGAAAGCCTGCGTGCAGCAATGAAGACCCAACACAGCCTAAACCAATCAATCAATTCATTAAAGAGGGAAAACATTTTTTTAAAGAATTTTAAAAAAAGGGAAAGGATTCTTTTTGGTACCTCATTACCAATGGTTCTGATGAGAGGCCCCTGCAGGACTCGGAGCTGGGAGGGCTAGAGTCCAGGCCTGGCTCTGCTGCTGGTCAAACGTGTGACCTGGAGATGGCATTCCTCTCACTGAGGTCCCAGAGGCCTCGTTAACTGAATGGAGGGGAGGCCTGGATGATCTCCAAGCTGCTCACGCACTGGATTTTACCTACTGTAAAAGGCCAGGAAAATGCATCTAATAAACTAATCAGTTCTATTATTGAACAATAAATATAGTCAATGGATGGATAAATCAACTGACCAGGTATTTATAGAGGACCCATTAAGGGTCTAGTGTGGCTCTAAACACTTCAGGGCAAGAGACAGGCTGCCTGCAGTGGGGCTTTTGGCCTCTAACCCTACAGCACCTCTAACCCTGCAGTGGACATTGTTCCACCCACGGCAGTGGCCTCTCCGAGTTCTATTGCCCATAACTTTATTTGCAAGCCTGTCACGCACACTGATCTTGGTTTCTAAATGCCATTCTCCAATACAAGGAACCAGGGCTCCCAGGAAAAATGCCTGATTCCAGGTCTGAGGCAGGACAGTGCAAGATGGGCCTGGATCTCCTTGTTATGCCAGAAAGTAAGGAAGCACATAAAGAATGATGGGGACGTGTTTAAAAAGACTCAGGAGTTAGGAGCCAGCATGAATGTGTTCCCACTGACCAAGCCTGGGACAATGTGAACATCAAAATAAATAAGGACAGTCATAGATCTTAAACCACTAAAATAATAGGAATCCCTGAGTCCACACTGACATACAAACCCACATACAAACATACTTAGATACCCACGTACATGCAGGAAGAGGGGAAGCAGAATGCCAACTAATAAAAGTAAAAATGATGATGGAATTGACAGAGCCACCCATTTGCAAAAATCCTGGTAACAGCTGAATCAGGCAAAGATCATCAATTTTTCTGAAATTATTGGGTGAAGATTTGGTGAAGAACAGGTTATAACAATAATTACAAAGGGAACATTGGTAAATGTACTACAGAGGAGAAACCTAGTAGACTCTACCTTCACCAAATGATTCGAGTTCACATCATCAATAAAGGGACAAACTGACATCAGGCGCGGGTCCCCTGAGAAGAACAGCATCAATGTTAACACCTTATTGACCGGAGATGTATTAAGAGGTCTTTTGTTACCTGAACGTTATTGATCAGAGACGTATCAATACACTTTTAGAGACGGATACAATTAACATCACCGTGTGAAGTTGTTGGAGCTTAAAATTGATCACGGGTTCATTATACAACTTATGAGTGTCGTTATCATCCACATTTTGCTCCGTTAGGTTTTTGTTCCAACCTTGTGTATATGTAAAATTTTCAGAAATGATGCATCACAAAATTTTGAGTGAAGAATTTTTTGGTGAATTTTATGCAGATACTCTCTCTGGTTGTCCAAGAGACATATATACCAGTGTCTCGGAAGATGATAGTTCTTCAGAATATAGTTCTGATTCAGACGATGTGAATATTAGACCAAGAAAAAGACAAACCTTAGTGATTGATTCTGATACGGAAAGTGAAAATGAAACTCATGATTCTGGAGAATTCTCCTTTGCTTCTATAGAAGAGTGAAGACAACATTTCATGAAAATTAGAAGACTTTATAGGTGTGTCAGGTGTAACTATTGAATGTGACAACCCGCAAAGTGTTAGTGAAATAACAGAATTAGTTTTTGGTAATGACTTTCTCAAGTTGGTCACTTCTCAAACAAACTTGTATCACCACAGAATGAAAAGTCATAGAAAGTATGATAAGGCTTTAAAATGGACTGAGGTAACCAATAGTGACATGAAGAAGTTTCTTGAATTAATAATTTTGATGGGACAAATAAAGTCACACTGGAGGGACTTCCCTGGTGGCACAGTGGTTGAGAGTCCACCTGCCAATGCAGGGGAAACAGGTTAGATCCCTGGTCTGGAAAGATCCCACATGACGCGGAGCAGCTAAGCCTGTGCGCCACAACTACTGAGCCTGCATTCTAGAGCCCGCGAGCCAAAACTACTGAGCCCGCGTGCTGCAGCTACTGAAGCTTGCGTGCTCTAGAGCCCGTGTTCTGCAACAAGAGAAGCCACCGCAATGAGAAGCCTGCACGCCGCAACGAAGAGTAGCCCCCACTCACCGCAACTAGAGAAAAGCCCGCGCACAGCAACGAAGACCCAACGCAGTCATAAACAAACAAACAAACAAATAAATAAATAAATGTATTAAAAGAAAGAAAGAAAGTCTCACTGGAAAGAATATTGGTCGACTGATCCCTGACTTGAAACACCTGTCTTTCCAAAGATTATGACGAGAAGAAGGTTCGAACAAATAATGACATTTCTTCACTTTAACGGTAACTCCGAAACTCCACTTCCTGCAGACAGATTTCAAAAGTTAAACCTTTTTTGGATGATTTTCTATCAAAATTTCAATTGATCTCTATACCCAAACAAGAGCTATCACTTGATGAGGCAATGGTAAAGTGGAGAGGACGACTCAGACTCAAAATCTATAATCCCAGAAAACTTACAAAGTATGGAATTTTGGTCAGCATGGTTAGCAAAAGTGAAACTGGATATCTATGCAACCTTGAGATTTACACAGATGAAGGAAAGAAACTGCAAGAAACAATATTATTGGTCCTACAACCTTATCTTTGTTCATGGCACCATATTTACCAAGACAATTATTACAACAGCGTGTTCACGTCTGAAATATTGTTGAAAAATAAAACCAGGGTTTGTGGGACTCTAAGAGAGATCGTGGTCTACCAAACCAATTGAAGGAGGAATCTAAAAATCTACAGAGGGGAAAAGTGACATTCTTACGGAAGGGAGAAGTGATTCTTCTTATATGGAAAGACAAGAGGCTAGTCCGCATGGTGACAACTAGTCATGACGCCTCCATAACATCTACAGGAAAGGAAGACAGGAGGACTGGTCATCAGATAACTAAGCCCACATGTATATTAGAGTATAACAAACATATGAAAGGAGTTGATCAATGTGATCAATATCTGGCAAACTTCAATATCCTCTGGAAAACTCGAAAATGGTATAAGAAAGTGGGTTTCTATTTGAGTAATTGCAGTTTATTCAGTGGGTTTAAAATTTATTATAGCCTTAATGCACAGAATAAAATGACTTACAAGCAATTTTTGCTAGCAGTAGCTAGAGAATGGGTAACTGACCATTCTGGGGAAGGTAGTGGTAGTCCTGCACCTGGTCCTTCTTGTGGAGTTTCTAAAAGAGCCTCCCCACAAAGATCCACCTTGTCGATTATCAGGTAAAATAAAAGAACATATTCTAGAGGAAATAATACCCACAGGACTAAAAAAAGTGCTGCCAGAAAGTATGGAGTCTGCTCTTTTCAGGGGAAAGCACAGTGAAACACGGTATATTTGTAATAGATGTTCTGTTCCCCTGCACAGAGGTGTCTGCTATACCGCCTATCACGCTCTAACGAAATATTAGAATGCTTTAGTAAGACATGTACAAAGTTTCAAATAAGTACATTAAGTGCAAAAAAAGTTGATATTTATTCAAAAATATTCACTTTCATAACAAATTGCCGGCCACAGGCATTAGTTTCTGCAGAAATCCCCCGGTCAATTATGTGTTAAGTTTCTTAATTTTGGTAACTGTATGTTATGGCAGGAAGACACATAAGGTGTCCCCCATGAACCCCAGCCCCCCTTGGTGTTCTCACCTTGTATGATCCTCTCCCTCTGAGATTGGGCAGGACCAGTGACCTTTTTCTTTCTTTTTTTTAAATTGAGGTATAGTTGATTTACAATTTCAATTCACTCACCCTGGGACCCAGCTTTGTCCATCAGTGAGCCAGCACTAGCCCCTGGGTCCCCGGGGGCTCTACAGCCAGCCACCTGGCTCCACCCACCAGCAGCTGCATCCTTCCTACAAGGCAGAGCCTGGCAATGACGAACTGGACCTGGGTGCCAGCCACACCTAACAGACCACACCTAGTAGTCAGCCCGCCGCAACAGAAGGACCCATGCGGCCCACGTAGGAGGTACCCCTAGAGCATATAGCTCTAGTGACCAGAGGGGAGTGTGCTACTGGGACACATAGGACCTCTCCTACAAGAGGCCACTTCTCCAAGTTCAGGAAATGTAACCAACCTACCAGATACCTAGAAATAAAAACAGTTAATTAGGTAAAATGAGGCGACAGAGGAACATGCTCCAAACGAAAGCACGCGATAAAACCCCAGAAGAAGAACTAAATGAAGTGGAGATAAGCAATCTACCCAAGAAGTTCAAGATAACAATCGTAAAGATGATCAAAGAACTTGGGAGAAGAACAGATGCCCAGAGTGAGAAGTTAGAAGCTTTTAACAAAGAGTTAGAAAATATAAAGACCTACGGCCTTTTTCTAACCCACAGAATATGGTAAAGTGGCTGGAAGGGCTTGATTACACATCCACCAGGATGCGATTGCATCGTGTAAAATTGTAGTCCCACCTCACTGGAGTCCCTCAGGCTCTTGTTGGCTTTGAAGAAGCAAGCTGCTATGGTTCTGAAAAACATGCTTTTGACTTAATCATTTCCAATCCTTTCCTGCAGTTGAGGGAAGTTACTCTTATCCTGACCTCCTATTTTCTGACATTTTGAACTTGGATTTGCCTTAACTCTCCATTTGTGTTCATGTGGGTCGTGGGTTGAAAAGTTCATCCGAGGCATCATGGTGAAACTGGAACACCTCACTCTTTGCAGCATCCCCAATTCATTGTTTTTAAACACATGATTTCTGTAAAGAGTCAGTTGGATTTTGCAGGGATTGGGCTACTTAGTGCCATGACCTGTAATTGCGGTGACGCATCAGGCCACCTACTGGCTCAAGTCTCCTGGGGGGAAGCTGTCCTCTGCCAGACTTGCTCTGGATGGCCCCAAACCCCAATCAGAGTATTTTGGATCATCTGTTCACGCAAATTTTGCTCTTGCCAGCTTCTAATATGAAAGCCAAGTTGGAGAATTCTCTGGCGGTCCAGTGATTAGGACTTGGCACTTTCACTGCTGTGGGCCTGGGTTCAGTCCCTGGTTGGGGAACTAAGATCCTGCAAGACACGCAGCATGGAAAGAAAAAAAAAAAAAAAAAGCCATATTGGTAAGGTGACGACAATAACAGCAGAGGTCTTTTGAAACAGCTGCGAAGTGAAAGTCTAAAGAGGAACTTTGTTATCATTGGAATTGAGGCAGAAGGGGCTGGAACCCAGCCTGGAGTCTCCTGACCAGTGAACAGAAGGTCATAGGCACACATCTGCCTCTCAGTAGGACGTGGTATAGTCAAATAACTTCGTGAAGATGGCAGCTGGGGAAGGAGGGACTCCGGAGAGCCAGAGGGACCAGGATTTGTGGTAAATTAGCCCCCCCAGGATCACCTGTGCCTTGGCGTGTCCATCTGTAAATGGGCCTCTTTCCTAGAAAGGGAATAAAGATGGACCGAGGCGTTTGCGCTGTTCCCGGGTCATTCAGAGCAGAGACAGCTGGGCGACATGGCCCAGCCTCACCCCTGCTCTTTGATCGGTGCCATGTCCACTCAGCTGCAGCTGTGGGTCCAGAACAGCAGGCCTTCAGGGTCCCCGAGAAAGGGTCCTTGCCCTTTCAGCCCATTATGAGCCTATGGCTGGTCGTGCTTTTCTCATGGAAAGAATTCCTTTATTCCCGATGCTCCAGCGTTCTGAGAACTTTCAGTACGTGGTCCTTTCTTTTCCTGGACAGACGATGGCATCATAACACTTCTGTAGGAAACAAAGCCCCAGCAGCATCTTCCCTTGTTTAATTGAATCCAACATTCTGGAAGAGCCTGAGATTTTGCCTTTGAGTCCTGGGTGAAGCAGATGAATGCCGTCCTTTCTGTGTTTTCTAAGAGAGAGACAGGAAAATCTTGCATTTATGCTAAAAAGTATTCCCACCTCATTGAAATTCCGGCTTGAACTATCCACCCTGAACACGTCCAGAAGCCCCTTCTCTAATTTTGGAAGTAGTGATCTCGGGAGAGAAGTTTTCCATCTGTCTCCTTAGGATGCTAAGTTGTTAGTGCTGTTTATTATTTATTACATTTTCCACTTTATGTGAAACTCTGATTTTCTTTTTTGCTGGGCATTAAGAATTCAATCGGGTTGGTACAAAAATAGGGTTGGCATCCGCTCCTGCAGACTGATTTTTCGAACAGCATATTTCAGGGGAGGTTTGTATTTATTTATTCCCGAACTGCTTTCATTCTCAGCTGGTACTTGATGACTACGCTGGTTGTCTACACTCGTGCTGTGTCGTGTCAGAGACGTCTGAGTGACGAATGTGCTCAGTCAGCAGTAAAGAGATAGGTCTTCCAAGGCTCTGCACACGTGGCTGGGGGGCTGGGCTCTCTGTCCCCAGAGGGGAGAAGATGACATGGGCGCTTGGCCACATACAGATGAGTGGCAGGGCGGGGGTCTCACATTCACAGCAAACGCACAGCCTCAAAGGAGGCAGTCTGTGGCATGTGCTTTTAAAAACAAGCACATTGGGGGCTTCCCTGGTGACGCAGTGGTTGGGAGTCCGCCTGCCGACGCAGGGGACACGGGTTCGTGCCCCGGTCCGGGAAGATCCCACATGCCGCAGAGCGGCTGGGCCTGTGAGCCATGGCTGCTGAGCCTGCACGTCTGGAGCCTGTGCTCCGCAACGGGAGAGGCCACAACAGTGAGAGGCCTGCGTACCGCAAAAAAAAAAAAAAAAAAAAAAAAAACAAGCACATTGGATCTTCCCTCGCGGTCCAGTAGTTAAGACTTCGCTTCCCAATGCAGGGGGTACGGGTTTGATCCCTGGGCAGGGAGCTAAGATCTCACATGCCTAGAGGCCAAAGAAAACAAAAAAAGACACCAAAACATAAAACAGAAGCAATATTGTAACAAATTCCATAAAGATTTAAAAAATGGTCCACACCAAAAAAATCTAAAAGAACAAAGAAACATATTAACAGGCTAAACAACTGACTTTCAAGACGTCTCCTGGTCCTCCAGAGCAGCCAAGGCTGTGGCAATGATGTGTGTTATCAGGTGAGGCTGCCCAGGCCAAGAGGGAGAAGGGAGATGTGTTTCTCAGACATGGAGCCTCCAGCTGGCCAGCTCCCCAGAGGGGATCCTGCCCCTCCAGCCTGGTGGGGACACAGCTGAGAGCCGCCAGGGGTCCTGCACACCTCAGTCACACACTGACAGATAGCTCAGGAGCTGGAGGAAGGAACGGGAACCATGGTGCCAGCATCCTTGCAGTTAAAGCTTTATTATTCACTCCCACAAACGAGGGAGTCCTCTCCGTGGCAATCCCTGGCCGCCCATCTCATGCTAGCAGAGCCTCAGGGGCGGTGAAATAGCTGTGAAGAAGGCTTATTTCATTGCAGCCGAGTTGAATCATTTTCCACCCAGCATCTTGTTTATAGAAATATCCTATCAGACACGTAAAAGAAAAGATTGGTATCTTATGCATCATAATTAAAGTATCGCTTTTCTCCATAAAGCATTATCTAGATTATCCCCCCAAAAAGTGTCATTTACAATAATGAGTATAAATGTAACATTACCAGCTAAAATAGTATAGAAAACATTACTTACTGGACCATCTCTCCACAGTTCTTTTGATGTCCTACTTGGAAATAAACAGACTTATCTTTGCTGTCGTCCAATGCTGTCTTTAATTTAATAGAGATGCTTTAAGATAAAATCTCTACCCAATTCCATATTGTATCATATTCACACACAATTAGTAATGCTTTATCTGTTATGAAGAAAGATGATGACTCCTTTTAAGCTAAATTACCTTTATTATGGTAGCACAGGCTGGAAACCACAAAATATTTACCCAGTGTATGTTCATTCTTATTTAATTTTAACACTGCTTTTATCAACCAAATTAACCAATGAATTTTATTAAAGGGAATGTTATCATAGAAGAGCTTCCCATACTGCATTCCATCTGCTTTAATTTATATAATTTTGATAATTTCTTCATTTCATTTTTAATTAAGAGGAACACGTGGAAAATTGAACATTTGGGTCTAATTTTAGCAGAATTTGGAATCGTTAGACCTATGTTCTTGTTAATATAGAGATTGTCAGCGTTGGGACTGCAGGGCCTGAGTCTGTTCACTTGAACCCTCACAAAGGATGTTCAATAAAAACGATGATGTGGGGCTTCCCTGGTGGCGCAGTGGTTGAGAGTCCGCCTGCCGATGCAGGGGACACGGGTTCGTGCCCCGGTCCGGGAAGATCCCACATGCCGCGGAGCGGCTGGGCCCGTGAGCCATGGCTGCTGAGCCTGCGCATCCGGAGCCTGTGCTCCGCAACGGGAGAGGCCACAACAGTGAGAGGCCCGCATACCACAAAAAACAAAAAACAAAAAAACAAACCAAAAAAATAACTATGATGTGGTGATGGTGGACACATTGCTACAACCTTGAAACTCCAGAAGACAACCCATGGCGAGGAAAAATAAACTCACCATGGTGATTTTACACTGAAGGAAGCCAAGCAGTTCCTTTCTATACTTTAAGAAATACAACTTGCAGTATAAAGGAGGAGAATGTTACGGCATGAAGCACCATACAGTTCAGGTTGGGAGTGTGCATCCCAGCAGTATGTAAACAAACCTTGCTTCCTTTGGCTCTGGAAGTGCCCTGGGACCCAGGATTCTCTGATTCTCATTGTGGGTGTGTAGACAGATGGGAGAGATGGCAAGAAAAGAAGAGCTTGTATTGAGGAGTTTCTTGACCTTCTTGAGCTGGGATTTTTTCTTTCTTTCTTTCTTTCTTTGTAAACATTCTTTAAATTTAAGTATGGTTAATTTAAAATGTTGTGTTAGTTTCAGGTGTACAGCGAAGTGATTCAGTTTTATATATATATATATATATATACACACACACACACACACACGCACACACAGGTATATATTCTTTTTCGTATTCTTTTCCATTATAGGTTATTACAAGGTATCTAATATAGTTCCCTGCACTATATAGTAGGTCCTTGTTGTTTACCTATTTTATATACTGTAGTGTGTATATGTTAATCCCAGACTCCTAATTTATCTCCCCTCCCACCCCCACTACTCCCTCTGGTAACCGTAAATTTGTTTTCTATGTCTGTCTGTTTCTTTTAAATTTATTTTATTGAAGTATAGTTGATTTACAATGCTGTGTTAATTTCTGCTGTACAGCCAAGCAGTTATACAGTATATGTACAGTTATACATATATATATATTCTTTTTCATATTCTTTTCCATTATGGTTTATCACAGGATATTGAATATAGCTCCCTGTGCTCTACAGTGCTAGGATCTTCTTAATCTAAACTTCCCTGACCATTCCCCCACCCCCCAAAAATATCAAGTGTAGTAGCAGCTTGTCAGTGGGAGTCAGTGCATCCTGGGGGTAGCAGTTTGCAATTGGAAGATGCAAGCTCAAATCTTGGCAGACTTGAGAATTTGAATCATGCTAAATTTTTAATTTACTCTTTGGAAACCTCATGGGAGACAGAACTTATGCCCACTTTAATTGCTTTCTTGGGGGGAAATCAGCGTGATTGATGTTTGAGAGGTGCATCTTGGTGCAGAGTCTGTGAGCAGAGAGGTGGTGCCCCTGGTGTCGTCGCAGCCACTTCACCTGTGCCCCAGTCCACAAGTGCTGGGGCAGGGCAGCTGGCAGTCTCAAAACTGCTTCTTGTGCATCTCATGGTAACTGTGCAAAAATGTAGGCCCCATACGATGGGCCAGGCCCTTGGCATTGGCCCTGACCAGCAAGTTCTACCACGAAAGTTTGTGGGTTTATGTGAGAATCACTCTCGGGGAGACTGTGATAAACGTACATTAAAAAGAGTGTGTGGGCCTCCCTGGTGGCGCAGTGGTTGAGAGTCCACCTGCCGATGCAGGGGATACGGGTTCGTGCCCCGGTCTGGGAGGATCCCATATGCCGCGGAGCGGCTGGGCCCGTGAGCCATGGCCGCTGGGCCTGCGCGTCCGGAGCCTGTGCTCCGCAACGGGTGGGGCCACAACAGTGAGAGGCCCGCATACCGCCAAAAGAAAAAAAAAAAAAAAGAGTGTGTGTGCATTTCCCATCTTTGGCATCTCATGTCCTATGGCTGAAAGGCTATTGATCAGGACACCTGGCTCCTTCTGTTCTCAATGTGGAAATTTACTTGTGTGACCTGGAGCACGTCACTTGATTTCTCTAAGCCTTGGTTTCTTATCTATAAAACAGGGAAATACCTGCCTAATCCGTAAAGTGAAACAAATAACATGTGTTCAACTAATGCTCAGGATCTTCTAAAGAGAGTGAGAGAAGAACATTGTTTTTAAATAGTTAAAAACATTACACAGGCAAACTGTCACTGTCATTCTTTTCTTTCTACTGAAATCTGAGTTATTTTTTTATTCCCACTAAGCCAAAAAAATCTGAACATATTACTGAAAAATAGGTTAGAAAATGTCCATGGATGAAAGGAAATGATTTCCAACTGCAAAAAACCCAAAAGGATGTCTCTGACAGCCCAGGTCTAGCTTGGATGCTCAGGGCATTACTGATCTATAAACATGAAAATAACCAAAGGATATTTTATCAAATTGGAAACAAATAATTTGAATCTATGTTCTTGCCAATATTCAAGTAGCAATTTGCCAGTAGTAGTAGCAATAGTCGTATAATTATTTCCACTGAGTTATGATAGCCACCTGAAAGCCAGGGTTGTAATGGACAGCCTTACAAAACTTTATAGCAGGCTTAAATAAAAATATAATGTATCAGAAGCATCTTTACACCTCACTTAAACGAGTACTTCCCAGCTATGGAAGTCTCATAAAATCCAGAACTTGGCAATTTATACTTAATCTCTATAAAGACCATGTGTTGGGGAGACCCACACCCCACCCCTGTGAGATGGCAACTAGACATCAATATTTTCTGCTGTATAAAATGGCTTGTCAGGAGTACACATATTAATTTGACCCCAAGGGAGAGAAGGTGAGAGCAAATCAACTAGAGTGAGCCATTTACATTCTTTATTTCTAAAGATGAATCTCCATTTATTTTCATCTTCTAATCAGGCACTTGCCAAATATATATAAATCTAGTTTTCTATCTCTGTAGCCTATGTGTCTCCTTACTTTGTTTTTTTTTTTTATATTTTTAATTTTTTTGCTGTACGCGGGCCTCTCACTGTTGTGGCCTCTCCCGTTGCGGAGCACAGGCTCCGGATGCGCAGGCTCAGCGGCCATGGCCCACGGGCCCAGCCTCTCCACAGCATGTGGGATCTTCCCAGACCGGGGCACGAACCCGTATCCCCTGCATCGGCAGGCGGACTCTCAACCACTGCGCCACCAGGGAAGCCCTGTGTCTCCTTACTTTGATAGGCCTTGTTTTTAGGAAGTAACAGTGTTTTAAAATCACATATTAAAGAGGAAAAAAATATCAGTCTGCATATAATTAGTGAATATAAGCAGATTATTTGCAATCAACATCTCACCATTATTACCCTAATGGAAGTTATTGTAAGTGATGATAAAATCGTCAGAACGAAGTTATGCTAAGTGATGATAAAATTGGCATTATTAAGTAGTAAAAACCTTTTACCTTCTGCTTGGATTAAAAAAAAAAAATCTGTACGCAAATTCATCCTTAATGAGAGACTCTGAAGGGCCCATTGATGGCCTTTGGGCCAATGAAGTTACTATGGATTGAATGATTGTGTCCCACCCCCACCCAAATTCATATATTGAAGCCCTAATCCTCAATGTGATGGTATGTAGAAGTGGGGCCTTTGGTAGGGAACTGGGACATGAGCATGGAGTCTTTGTGATGGGATTGGTGCCTTTGTAAGGAGAGACAGGAGAAACATGATATCCTTCTCTTCTGCCATTGTAAGGACACAGCAAGAAGGTGGCCATCTGCAAGCCAGAGAAAGAGCCCTCACCAGGAAATGAATTGGCCGGCACCTTTATGGTGGACCTCCAGCCTCCAGAACTGTGAAAAATAATTGTCTGTTGTTTAAGCTGCTATTTGTTACAGTTGCCTGAGCTAAGACAGAAGGAAAGACAGCAGCTCTTACCTACAGCCAGAGGAGATGTCGGAGGGCAGAGGTCAGATGGACAGGTGGAAAAGCTCTCATCCTGTTGTCGGGACACTTTGCTTGGCTTTGCCCACCTGGTGCCTTTCTCTCTGTTCCTAATCTGTGGGTTTTGCTGTTGATCGGTGACTCCCAGGCTTGGTGTTGGGAAGGAATCTGACATGAAATGATCATTCTACAGGCAGAAGTTAGACAAAAGCAATGGTGGGTGTGCACCCTGGGAAGGAGGGAGAGTCCTGGCCAGGAAAGAGGGCTTCCCTGCCTCCAGAGAGGAACCAGGAGTGGGCAACAAGGAGGAATTGCCCCTTCTGGGCCAGGTGACTCACTCACACCCATCTGGTACCCACGTGACTCCTTCGTCTCTTTTTATTAGCACTTACTGGATACACCAAAGGGGAAAATAAATAAATATGGATTTCTAAGTTAGTGTCACTGACTCTGGCTTCTCCCCTAAAAGCCCTGATGCTATCTTCATGTCAGCAGGAATGAGGTTGATGAGGCAGATGCGAATGTGTTTTCAAGGATGAAAAGAACAGCAAGTCACTGGAGAAGGGCATGCGGGTGAGTCTTTGGCCTGCAGCTCCTGGCTTATGAGGCTCCTTAAAGAAGGAGCAGTATGTTTTGAAACATCTTCTGCACTAGATATAAGCTCTAGGGCCTGGGAGGTGCTCAGCAAGTCAATACTAGTGGGATAAAGGCATATATGATGAGCACTAGCACCCTGATTTGAAAAGAAGAAGTGAGGAAACCAATTTTCCCCCTACTTCCAAACTTCTCCTCTTTATATCACTCTTATTCCTGCCCCTGTCTTTGGAGAGGCTGGTGTTTGGAAGCTCTGGTCATTTTCCTTCTTTTTCCCCTGCCCATCACATTCCATTGGTTGGCACATCTGGCCCTTTGGCCTCATTAGCTACTCATGATCTACAGTGCTCTTTTTATTTCCTCCCTGCGTCTGGTCCTCTGGCCTCATGAGCTACTCCAGCCTCCTTACAGGCCTCCCTGCCTCCACAATGTACCCCACAGTCCAGGCCAGATCCACCTCCCTCCAGTACAGCTGCGATCACTTCCTCTCTGCTCAGGAGGTAGCAGAGGTTCCCTGATGTCTGCAGAATAAAGTCCAGGTTGCTCGTGCGGGCAAAGAGACCCTGCATTCTGAAGCTCAGACTCACTTCCTCAGCCTGGCCTTTTCTGGGTACATGACATTTTGGTGGGGCTTCTTTGAAGCCAGGGATATTTGGCATGGCTGTTTTAAAATATAGGTTTTATTACTATTCAGGTATGGGAAGCCCCATTGAAAAGATAGTTTGTGACTCACAGTTCCCAAGAGGAGGAGGCATGCCATGCCACAGGCAGGGCCACAGGGGAAGCACCAGCGTGGGTCAGGAGGCAGAGAGAGGGAGGGGAGAATGTGGGCCGGGCAGGTAACAGTCTTTACTGTGGTTCCTTCAGGAAGGAACAGACCAGGCAGGGAAAGCTTGGGAAGCAAGTTTAGGATTGACGAGTTTGAATAATTTCAGCAGGCTCTGGGACTTAGGGGCTGTCCCTAGTTGTCTGGTACCCTGCCTTGGGGTGATTAGGGCAGGGGAGTAGTGGCCCTCAGGGTAAGAGCCTGAAGAGGAGGAGGTTGGAGTGTGGGATCTGGTTAGGTTGGTTTGCGTATGAAAGGCGAGCTCACAGGCCTTAAGAATTGGCGAGCCCGTGGGAGGGGCCTTCTCTCTAGATTTATCCACTCCCCAAGGTGTCAGAGCATCAGGAACACAGAAGATAAAAAACATAATTAATACAATGGTCTAACAAAGAACCCCCATTTATTTTTATTTATTTATTTATTTATTTTTGGCTGTGTTGGGTCCTCGTTTCTATGCGAGGGCTTTCTCTAGTTGCGGCGAGCGGGGGCCACTCTTCATCGCGGTGCGCAGGCCTCTCACTATCGTGGCCTCTCTTGTTGCGGAGCACAGGCTCCAGACGCGCAGGCTTAGTAGTTGTGGCTCACGGGCCTAGTTGCTCTGCGGCATGTGGGATCTTCCCAGACCAGGACTGGAACCCGTGTTCCCAGCATTGGCAGGCAGACTCTCAACCACTGCGCCACCAGGGAAGCCCCGCAAATTATTAAACTATTGCATAATGCCTAGAATTGTCAGCCTCCCCCTGTTACTGGGCGGTTCCCGTTCCTAAGACCCACTCCAATGCAGAACTCCCTTCCATCCATTTCTACCCCCAGTTCCAGACTTACTCTTAATTTGCTAGAAAATGCTCAACAACTGATGGGACGTTAGACTTGGCTTTTCCTGTTTGCTGCGCAGGGAATCGCTGATCCTCACGTCGAGATACCCCACACCTCCATCTCTGTGCCGACAGCCACTTCTGTGTCTGAAAGCCTGTCGTGGTCCATTTCCTTCACAACTGGCTATTAAGGATCCAAACCAGTCATCTGTTCAGCTAGGTATTTGCCATTTGCCAATTCACAGTGCTTAAAATAGTCTTCCAAACTATTTTGTTAATTTTTAATGGGTTCTGTCTGTGTGCCCAGACTCCAGTTCCTGAGAGCAGCCACTCTCCTCAGCCTCCTGATTATTGAAGAGCTTGGCCAAGCCCCCAAAGGCTTTTTTTCCATCCCATAGACTTTTATTCCAGCTTTAAAATAACATAAATTCCACCTGATTACTCACTTCCCTACTTTGTTCACACTTAGTCATTAATCAGTTTTATTAAAAATGATGACTGACCCAAGTTGCCATCACATGTGAAAATAGTCACCTTCAGGATTTGCTTGAGAAAATTGTCTTTTGAATATCTTTAAATTTTCTTTTTTAATGAACAAAATGATGAGAGTGGGAGATTGCCATTTCTCTTAAATTTTTCAAAATCTTTCTTAAGAGGGACGTATCATTCCATCTTCTTAATCTATTTTACTGTATTTTAGTAGCTTTTACAAAACTTCCTAAACACGTATATGAAACAGAGGTCAAGCATACTTATTACAAATTTTAATTAAAGTCTATTCTCTGATCTGACATTTAAGTGAATTAGTAGATATAAAAAATGTCTTTACGATTGAGTGTTCTCCCCAAAATCCCTTTTGTGACTCAGGTTGTAAAACACTCTCAAACTATAATTTTGCTCCCCGCCATTCATTGTGATGGTGCTTTTAGTGCTCTCTGGATTTCTAGTCTGTGTATAGATGCGTATGTAGGAATAAAGGACATCCAACTTGGAGTAGTTAATTGCAATTAATCCCATAGGACCCAATCATTGCACAAAACATGGCATCAGCTGATGTTGAACTTGCTTATTACTGAAGGTAGTCAGTGTGGAACAGAGCTTGCTTGAGTGGATGATATTGATAATTTTGGACACGTGCTAAATGTCTTACATAGATCTTCTCATTTAATTTTCAGAATGACCCTATGAGGTAGCTACTCTGATGATCCCCTTTTGACAAATAAAAAGCTGAGCCAAGGCTAGGCAAGCCTGGGCACCTTGCCCAGCAACAGAGCCTGGTCCCCTGACTCTGCCTTGGACGAGGGTCACCTCCACTGCACCACCTCCCTCATCATGTAGAGACTCAGCCACACTCCTTTCCTCACTGCAGCCACATGCACGCTGGCCAGAGGGCACAGCTCACCATCACGATATGCCCTTGAAGAAAATAAGAATTCCTTACAAGATGCCCTGGAGATTTGAGGAATACATGTTGGCAACCCTATGGACCACGGGCTGCAGGACTTCAACTGTCTCTGTGTAGACTGGAAGCTCCCCGGGGGCAGGACCTGTGTGACTTTTCCTTTTATTATGCCCACCAGCCGTCAGCCTGGTGCTGGCCCCATGGCAGCGCTCAGCTGAGCAAGACTCCAGCTTTGGGGACAGAGCTCCCGCCTGGGAGTTCACACGGGAATCAGAACGTCCAGTTTTGACTCTTGGCTACTCTTTGCCAGGTGACGTTAGCCAAGTCCCCTAACCTCTTTGAATCTTAGCTTTCTCGTCTCTAAAGATAGGGATGAAATCTGCTCCCTGTGGCAGTTGTGACAACAAGTGAGAAAATTATTGTGAAGGTGTTTTGTAAACTGTAATTACTACAAACATAAGCAATTTAGCAAGTTCCAGTTGAATTGTGACACGCTTATACCTTGGCTTTCCAGGCATCTTTGCCGTCCCAGGGACCCCAATTTCTGAGTCCATGTTGGACAGGTGCCCTGGGAAGGGTAAGCATAAAGGTGGGTATAGTTGGAATATAGGAAGTTCATGCCAAAGCCCCTCAAAACCAAGTCATTCTGATGGCCGTGCTCCAAGGTGGCTGGAACCACAAACGCTAACGTTAACTGTCATTGCCACGCAGCCCATGCTGTCCACTTCTCATGACCAGATGATGCATGTCCTGCTCTCATCCCCATGTAGTGGTGCAAGGACCAAAGCGCACAGAGGCTGGAGGGTCCCTCAAGGTCAAGGAGCAAGGAAGAGGCGGAGGCAGGCTGTTGACCAGTGCGTCTGACCACCCAGCTGTGGACGGCCTGTCTCTACTCTCTGGGAGCTTGAGAAGTTCTGCAGGGTTAGGAGAGCTGTGTATCCCGCCCATGGGGCCCAGGTACCTGGGGGGTTTGGAATGTCACAGATGCTACTGGTCATTCAAAAGCAAATCTTCCGGGCTTCCCCGGTGGTGCAGTGGTTGACAGTCCGCCTGCCAATGCAGGGGACACGGGTTTGTGCCCCGGTCTGGGAAGATCCCACATGCCGTGGTGCGGCTGGGCCCGTGAGCCATGGCCGCTGAGCCTGTGCGTCCGGAGCCTGTGCTCCGCAACGGGAGAGGCCACGGCGGTGAGAGGCCCGCGTATCACACACACACACCCACACAAAAAAGCAAATTTCCTCTGCACTCACGGGTTCCTCCCAAGCCCTCACTTAAGTCCACAGAACAGAGAGAGATGTCACTCTTTTCCTCTGACTGACCTTCCTGGAAGATGGATGAGTCCAGGCCAGGCCCTGGAAAGCTGATACCCTGGAGGTATTTGCGAGGGCAAGTGTCAGTGCCCCGGTGGACAGGGAAGGCTGGCCTGGCCCGAGAGAGGGGAGGGGAGGGAAGAGGGGGCTGGAGGGCGCAGTGTTTGGTTTGGGGTTTTTTTTGGTTTGTTTTTTTCCTTTATTTATTTATTTTTAAATTGAAGTATAGTTGATTTACAATGTTTCAGGTATAGAGCAAAGTGATTCAGATATATATATATATATATATATATATATATATATATATATATACTCTTTTTCAGATTCTTTCCATTATAGGTTATTACAAGATATTGACTATAGTTCCCTGTGCTAAACAATAGGTCTTTGCTGATTATTTATTTTATGTATGGTAGTGTGTATATGTTAATCCCAAGCTCCTAATTTATCCCTCCCCACCTTTCCCGTTTGGTAACTGTAAGTTTGTTTTCGAAGTCCGTGAGTTTGTTTCTGTTTTGTAAATAAGGTCACTGGTATCATTTTTTAAGATTCCACATGTAAGTGATATCCTATGATATTTGTCTTTCTCTGTCTGACTTACTTCACTTAGTATGATCATCTCCAGGTCCGTCCATGTTGCTGCAAATGGTTTTTGTTTTTTATTGAGGTGAAATTCACAGAAAAGATGATCCAATTCACAGGGGCATTTAGCACATTCACAGTGGTGTGCAACCATCGCCACCCTCTACTTCCAAAGCGCCTTCATCACCCCCAAGGGAGACCTTGTGGAGGAAGGTTTTGCTGTTGTGAGCAGGGAAGTACATGATAGAACTCCCCAAACGCATCCCAACCTCAACCTCCAGGCGGGTTGGATTACTATGCTTTTGTGTAAGTGGATTCCAGTGGGGGACCCAAGAGGAGTCTGTGTCTGACCCCCCATCAGGGGGGTGTGTCTGACCCCCCATCAGGGTAAAGGACATGGGAGACACAGAGGGTAGGGTCCAGAGTGAGAGTGAATCTGGGGGTGTTCAGGAGTCAGCAGGAGGCTGCTGAGGACTTGGGAAGCCAAGGTTCCCTCAACTCCAAGGTTAACGAGGCCCCAGCTGACATCTGGGTTACATCAGCAATTTGCCAAAAAGGCAGCGCCTCAAACAGGCACAGAACATCTCTAGGACATAAAATGCCTTCCTCAGAGCTGTACCCACTGTACCTTGCATCACAGAAGCCACTGTGCTTCAGACAGCTGCCGTAAATTGTCCATGAAGCAGAGGCTTCTTTCCTATTGGCTCTGGAATCCTCTCCAAGGCGTGGCCCCATCTCTGGCTGTTTCTGCCTTGGCCTGATAATGGTGCAAAGCAGGCCAGAAGGGAAGAGGGGAGGGGAGCCTGGAGCTCCTGGCCCTGCTGGCAGTGGCCCCCTTGGGAAGCCAGGGTCTCCGGCTTCCTGGAGCCACAGACAGTACCAGCGACAGAGCAGCAGACCTCCTTCCCCAGCCGGGCTGAGGCTGAGCCCCTGAGCCCCTCCCCCACTGCTCCTGCTGCCAGCCCCCCTCCCTCCTGTCTGGAGTCTGAGCCACATTTTTCATTTCCCTTCTGGTGCATTTCTGGTATTTCTTAGTTGCTTTACCGAAAAATCACTTTGAAGAACATCTCTATTCTTGAAAGCAAAGCATACCTATGTCCTCCTGAGCTCAAATTGTATTTTATTGAGGATTCCCTTATATTGTGATTATTTAATGGACAATCTGCCCTGCTGGGAATGGCAGCAAATATAACTATTGACAGGAAAAAAAAAAAAAAAGATGCACTTTCTGAGACACATTTGGCAAAGTAAATCCAGCTTCTTACAAGAAAAGAATGTAATGAATTTTTCTCTATTTTTAGTCATGCATAAATCCCTTTAATACGGTTGAGCTCAAAATTCCATATTTGTCTTGGTCTGAAGTGGAATCTCCAGGATAAGTTTAAAGGACAGCATATTTGTCCACCACTGTGTATTGAAGCTCCCCAAGTAGAGCAGAGGTTTCCTGGACCCTGGGTGTCATGGTGATGCTGAAAACTCGACCTCTTGTGTACCGGTGCCGAACTGAACCTCGGAGACAGAGTTTGGGGTGAAGTAGAAAAGAAGAGCTTAATTGCTTTGCCAGGCAAAGGGGGCCACAGCGGACTCGTGCCTCTCAAAACTGTGTGTTCCAACCCGTGAGGATTTGGTGAGGAGTTTTATAGCAATGGTTCAAGGGTGGACGGGTTGCTGATAAGGATCAGGGTGTGTGCAGGGCCTGACCTCCTTTTATCGGACTCAAGTGGTCTCTTGAAGAACTTCCCTCTGGAACATCTTCCATTTGTTGGGGGTTTTAGTTCTGCAGAAGAGCTTAAAGATACTGTTATGCGTACCCCTTGCGGGGGAACCAGGACCCTGCCGCAAGGCTGCACTGTTGTCTCTTGGCGGCTCCTCCCTTGTCTCTGCATCCCCTCCCTTCCCGGATGAGCAGCTGTTTGAAAGGCTTCCTTGCCCAGGAGCCCCACAGGGTTCTGCTCGGTTTCACTTACAACCCTAGAACTGGGGCCCTCAAACTCAGGTAGGATGGGAAAGAAAGGGCTTTCCCTCAGCTTTCCTGGGAGCACACTGGATGGGGACAGTGTGCCCACTGAGGGCCTGGGAACACCAGTTTTGATGTCCAGTCAGCATAGATGGGAGGGGATGCCTTTGAACTTGGCTCCTAGGGCATTTAAATGAAGGCCCAAGTGGCAGGAGGTGACTACTGAAATAAAACATGAAGAGAAAGAAAAGCTGTAGTACTAGGGTCACTGTAAAGCTCTAAGTCTCCTTATTTAAGGATTTAAATTTTTTGTTAGTCACAGTTAGATGGCGAGTGCCTGCCTGACCCAAGGGGTATGGCCAGGCTTACATGGAGGGAAGGAGCGAGGCCTGACACTGATAATCAAAGGCGACTGAGTGGACTTCACTAACAAGGGAAGTCAAGACCACGAAGCCTAGAGCCGCGCAAGGGACACACACGATCGCTAGTCCCACAGGGGACAGAGACACTGGGGCGGGGACAACTGAACAAGGAAGAGTAGTGCTCCTGACTTGGGAGGTAGAAGTCCCCAGAGGACACACATGTGAGGGAGCACAACCCTGGCAGGACTCTGAAGGGACTGTGCATGTGCACTGGGGGGAGGCGGGAGTGGCCGGCTAAGGACCCAGTGCACCTCAGCCCCTCGACCATGCCTTCCTGGGGGCTGTGGTTTCAGAGCCTCCCCCACACTTTCTTACATCAGGCAATCCCACTGGAATGGAAGCACAGCATTCCAGCGCAGGTTCCTGTAGTCCAGAGGACTCGCCCATCCTTACCACGTGCCAGCTTTAGTGGGTACCGTGTTCAGAACATCTCAGACCCTGGAGGTACAGGCATCACTGTCTAGGGAGTGTGCCCACAGCTTACCTCCTCTGACACCCACCAAACCCAAACCTGCTGCCGTCACTGCAGTGAATGCGCTGCTGCTGAACGGCCCCACCCTCTCCCCTCCCCACCCCTCCAAGGACCAAACCATACTGTAGCCCTGAGTGCTTGGCAAAGAGCCAGAAAGGCAGGTGAGTGGTACTGTGCTTTTGTATGATGCTCTGTGCTTCCTCAAGCACCAGAACAAGTTCTCATTTGTTCCCTGTCGACCTTCAATGAGGCAGAGGTGTTCCTCTTTGTTTACTCACTGAGAAATCAAGCCACAAGAGGCTCAGCCACTTACTGGGGGTCAAACGCCCTGAACTAGAGTACAGGCCCCCAACTCCCCTTCTGCCCACCCTAACCATTGGGGTGTAGACATCCTGTTGGAATGATTTTTAAAATATCCTTTTGAAATGGACACATAACTCATTTTTTTTTAAATCTCCATAAAGTTTAAGGTTACAACATACAGAGGACATTTTCCATGAGGCTGCCCGGTATTGACAGCACAAATCAGTGGAGGGCTGGAAATCAATCAGCTCTCTGGGTCACAACACTTTGTGTAAGCTCCCATTAAAGCCTTTTGAAGAGGACCTTTGCTACCTTCCAGATCTTTAGCTGCCTTTTGTCTTCTCCCTGAGATTTAAGGTATAAGCAGCCCTACCCTGAGCTCCCTCCACTTGGTGTCTGCAATGGAGCCATTGCTGGGAACCTACACAACATCTGGCCTCTGGGTTTTCCTTAGGGAGACAACAAAATGCACAGCTTTGTCTCGGTCTCATTTTTCAGCCAGATGTTTTGGTCCACGTAGAGCAGACATGGAGTTTGAGAAATTTCTAACTGGATCACAGGGAAGAGTCTGCTCCAAAGATTTCATTCTAAACTTGCACAATCCACCACCATTTTTATTCCCTTAAGGGCAGAAATTGATTGCCTGCTCTTCTTCCTGTAATAGATGGAGGAACCTAATCCTTCACAAATGTTCCTTCTTTTATATGAGCAAAGAGAAGGACCAAACAGAGCCAAATCTCACTCTTTAAGGGAATTAAAATTTGAGATGAGGACACTAAGGCAAGTTTTCTGTTTAATTCAGAGCTACAGGGAAATCTAGATTGATCACAGAAGTAGTTTCCAACCTTCCCTATTGTATTGAAAACAAAACATGCTACAGACGCCATTGCCAACCCCTGAACTCCAGCTAATGTGTTTGGTGATTGAAGAAACAAAACAAAGCCCCCTAAACTCCTAAATATTTTTGTTTAGATTTTTATTCCCAAGGATTTAAGTGGAGAACTTCTGCCTTAGTGAATGACTGGGGTTTACGAAGGGTCGCTGACTCAGCAAACACATTTACCTGTGATAATAACTGCAAACAAGGCAGAAACATCCATACATATAAAAATAATCAACAAATAAACCAAACCAAAGAGACCAAGAACAACAAAGCAAAAAACTAAAATAAATGAAACAAAATATCATGAAAACAATATTTTCCCTCCTGACTTTATCCTCAGCTCACAAGGGACCTCTTCTTGGAAAATCTCTGCACCAGGTGTTTTCTGTTTGCCCCTCATCCAGGTCCCTTCTCTCTCCTCCTCTGCCCTGTACTGTGCCCTGGGAGGCTGACCTCTGCAGAACATGTCACCTGGCACCCTGTCCATGCAATTCCTGGTGAGATTCAGCCAATGAGAGAGACTGGCAGGAGGTTGGAGGGCAGGAGGAAGGAGAGAGAGGTTGGGGTATTTCGTCCTTACTTGCTCCATATATTGGTGTTTCCTGAAAACTGGGTTCATCTCTTGGTGGGTGTCGAGCCAATAGACACAACCAAGCCAAAGATGGGGAGAAGGAAGCATTTATTACTTGTGACAAGTAAGGAGAACACCGGGGATCTTTCCCAAAGCGGTGTCTCCCCTAACAGCAAAAATGGGAAAGTTTTAAGCTAAGGTACATGCATATTCATGAAGGGGCTTGAACAGAGGAGAACTCAGCATAGAATTAGGGCAGAGGTCGACAGAGTGCAAGCTTTAGTTGATTGAAGTCAAGAGGGTCAACATCACCCTTCCATCCTCCACCAGGGGATGGAGGGGGGCTTAGTTCTTGCAGAACTCAGAGACTGTATCAGATTGTTATGTATATTCCTTGAGCAGGAACTAGGACTCAGTTTTGTTGCTGAACTATTGTTTTTTGACTGCTCTTCCTCTGTCCCTGTGTTCCCTCACTTCCCTTAAGATCACTGATTACTGAGTCCTGTTCAAGGGCAAGCACTGTAGTCAGGCTTAGGTCACAAAATGGCTTAGATCAAAATGGCTTTTCTTATGTCAAGAAAGCCATGCCTGGTTCTTTTTCTCTGGGGACCCCCTGCCCTATCTGCTTACATTGGTGCCAGGTGTCTCCTTTTGAACAGGCCCCCAGAACTCCAGCTCTTCTTGGCTCCAAGGGCACCATTTCCTCGTCTTGCCCCTCAGCCCTTGGAGAACAATGGCTTCCAGTGTTGCAACAACAGTGTTCCTGAACTCAGGTTTGGCTGCTCACTGCTTGAAAGCCAATACTCGAGAGACCGTGTTGGTTGGAAAGGAAAGGCTGCTTTATTCAGGAGGCTGGCCACCTGGGGAGAAGGTGGACTCGTGTCCAAAAACCAACTCTGAAGATTCTGCTCGACCATGAAAGTTTTTAAAGAAGAATCATTTGGGGAGGGGCTCAGAGTCTTCTTTTTCTTCCACCTTGTGCAGACTTTCTTCTGATTGCCTGGTGGTGCGGTGACAGGGCGGTGCTCCCGGAATCTGGTGCTCAGCCAGAAGTTACCATCCTCCGCCTGGGTGGGGGTCTTAGTTCCTATAGAAGAACTCAAAGGTATTGTTACATATATTCCTTGAGGAGGAACCAGGACCCTTCCCCATCACTGCACTACTGTCCTTTGGCTGCTTTTCCCTTGTTTCTGTATTTTCTCCCTTCCCTGGTAAGCAACTTCTGAATCTGTCCTTCGGAATTCAGGGAAGGTCAAGGAAGCTGAATAAAGCCTATTTCCTACAAACAAGAAAAGGGGGACACAGAATGGATTTGTACTAGGAGGGCCCCACAGGGTCCTGCTTTGTTTCAACAGACCCTTGTTTGTTCCTTACCCTGCCCACAGCTCTGTGACTGGTCCCTTCACTAAACTCTTCAGTTGACCCATCTGGCATGATTTCTGTTTCCTGCTGGGACCCAGACATAGATTCTCTTGACCACTGAAGATTAATTAGTCAACTACACGCCAGGGCCCCTCTACCTTCTTCTCTGATACAATTTATCACCTCCACTGTAATCTTCATATTTCTGTTGGTGTCCCTGTTAGACTGTGAGCTCACTGAGGTTCAAGGCTGACTTCTTTCCCTCCCACCCCCAGCCCTGAGCACACTATCAGACCTAAAATGGGCAGTCAGTTGATACTGCTTGAATGAACATGTAATTGCAGGTTAAACAAATAGGGTCTAAATGCTCTTCTGAGACAAACACTAGACTCTTTACTTTTCACTTTCATCTGTACAGTCATTAAGCACCTGAGTCTTGCCAGGCCCTGGGCCAGGTGATGGGGCCAGAACCATGAACAAGACAGACACACTCATGGCCTTTAAGGCAGTTCTAATCTAAGGGAGTATTGAGGGAGCTGACAAGAAGATGGGTGGTTACAATAGTGTGTGATAGTGCTTTGACTAGGGCAGGGAAGAGGGCTTTGTAAACATGCCCCCCAAAATCAATTCAAATTAGGAGTGGGCTGGCAGGGGAAGTCTAAGCCAAGACTGTCAACCTCAAATGCCTGCAGGGCTAAGCAGGCTAGAAAAATGAGTTAATCCAGCCAGGTGGGGGCTGAATGAACTGGAGAGAGCATGCCTTATTTACCTACAGGGGGCCACTGCCCTCGGCTTAAGTGAATGGTGTCCTGTGACCACAGGAAACCAGTGTCCCCAGTTTTCAAGAAATATTAAAAAGCTGGGTTTTTATTTTTAAATGTCCAGAACTAATCCAAAAATATAAAAACACTAAGGGAAACAAACAAAATGTATCAGTAGACCAGATGCTGCCTGGTTCCCACTCCTGGCCTAAACTACTGCTCAAAAGAATGAGCCAGAGTTAGCCAGGTAAAGTCTGTGTGTGTGTGTGTGTGTGTGTGTGCGTGCGCGCACGCGCACATGTGCATGCACACACGTGCATATTGGGGCCTGGGGGTAGGTGCTTCAGTGGAAAAAGTGTTCCAGGTAAAAAGAGCAGCATGAGAAGATACCCAAAACATAGGCAGAGTCTGGCAGGCTGAGAAATTTAGTGTAGCTGAAGAAGAGAATGGGAGAGAGACATGGCAATGGATGAGGCTGGGTAGGCAGGGCCAGGCGATGGAGGGTCTCATAGGCTTGGGGTGGTGGGCACTGCTGATTACCTTGCCACTAGCCATCCTTCTTTACTACTGGAATCTCTCTGTTGTTTAGCTGCTAGGCAACATGTGGTTGAGGAGAGACGCCCCTCCTTTCTTGCATATATCTCCTCTGCTCATGTGCATACTCCATTGGACTTTGCTTGTAAAACACGAGTTCAAAGAATTACTAAGAATTTAAAGATGGTGAGAGCACAGCATTAAATCCCAAGCCTGGGATCCATTTGAGATTAGGGTTCCAAGAGACCTCACAGCTGGCACCCATGAAGCACTGCCTGGAGCCCAGGGCCTCAGGCTGAGGTTCACAGCAAGGCAAGCTGGGGGCTAATGGGGAGCGGAGCCCAGGGGTAGGTCTCTAGGGGGCTACCTAGATTCTAATTATTGACTTAAGCAACTTTATAATTACGTTTACAGCAAATTTATGTTTTATGTACTTCTACCAATCTATATGTATTATATTTTCCAATTATAAAAATTTAAGTAAATGATGAAGATAAATTCACTGTGAGTCTAATGAATTTTCTAAATTTCCCCCTTCTGGGAACTTTCTCTTTGCTTCCATGATTGTTTTGGGTGTTTCTACCTTATCATTCCCTTCTCATTTCTCAGGAGTAATTCAGACTTTTAAGTCCTAGATGGCATACTTCTTCATGATCCTGCCCAGAATAAGGGAACCCAGAGTAGTATTCAGGGATGAATTAAAGGGCTAACCTTTTCCAAAAGTGTTATGTCAAGACTGAGGATGAACCGTATCACACATCAGAGAGCACAACCAAATCTCTTCAGCGTACAAGCAATGTCCATTCTGCCCCCTCATGGCCGAAAAAGACCCTCAGGGTTTCTTCCATAGAGGCCTTTCTTTTTTTTTTTCAGTGAAAGACCAGAAGAGCTCCCTCTCCTGGAATAACAGGATCCACAGACATCCTAACCCCAGGATTGCGCATCCCCACCTCCCTCCTGCTGGTGTGAACCCGTCGTGCCTCCTCCAGCTGTTGGGACAGTACTATTATTTGTGCCCTGAGGGTCTAGGATGAAAAGGGCTCTATTCTCATTGGATGGGTAGGCTGTGTATTCCTTGCCCACCTGAGTTGCAAAATGGTAATTTCCAAACGAGGGGGCTAGACTACAGCAGAGTCTTCATATCAAACGATCCATGTGCAAAACATAACATCATTATTCACAAAAGCCGAAAAGCAACCAAAGGGTCCTTCCAAAGAGGAATGACTGAACAAAATGTGGTCTATACATACGATGGACTATTACTAAGCCCTAAACAGTAATGAAATTCTGACACGTGCTACAATGTGGATGAACTTTGAAGACATTACACTAAGTGAAATAAGTCAGTCACAAAAGGACAAACACAGTACGAATCCACTTATACCAGATCCTAGAGTAGTCAAACTCAGAGAGACAAAGTTGAATAATGGGAGCTGTGGTTGGGTGGAAGTGGGGAGTTACTGTTTAATAGGTACAGAGGTTCAGGTTGGCAAGATGAAAAAGTTCTGGAGGTGGATGGTGGTGATCACTGCACAATGATGTGAATGTATACTTAAAAATGGTTAAAGTGGTAACATTCATTTATATTTACCATGATAAAAAATCTATATCTCATTAAACCTATTTAAACTCTATTAATAATTATAAAATAATAATTTTAAATCAGAGGAGAGATGGCTGAAGGCACAGACAAAATGGGAAAGGGTGACATTCCAGCCCTGGCAGGAGCCTAAGGACTCAGAATTTGGAGCTTTGGTTGTAGTTTTTTCTCAGGGCTGGAGAGGAACGTACGATGTAATAATCCACCTCCATGTCTTACTGCACCAACACAGCCCCAAAGACCTCCATCAACCAATAGTATCACCAGAAAATATGCAAATGACTCAGTGGATCTGGCAACATGGTAACAAATCGTCATCACCTTAAAGAAGCCAAGGCCACGCACAGCCCGGGTGTATTCACTTTGCAGGAGATAACAGCGCTCACCTGAGATCAATCTTCCATAATACAAGCCCGCAAACCCAGCCCTAGAAGAGGAGGCAAAGCGGACGAGGGTGGATGCAGTCTTAGAGGTGCGTCTTGCAGGGTCCCCCCAGGAAGGAGGTGAGGACGAACTCGTGGACCCCCACCTTGCAGTTAACAGGTCACATTAGTGCCGGGGAGGGGAAACCACACCCACCAAGCCCTGCTGGGAGGTCCCACCCCCCCAAAGCTGGGTCCCTGGGTTCATCCCGGGGCACCAGGTAGGATGTGGGTGAGGAGACAGAGAGGGAGGGAGGGAGGAGGAGAGGGAGGGAAAGCTGGTCAAGAAGAATTGACTTGACTTGGTAGAGGGAAACGTGTTAAGAATCCTAGGGGCAAAACCTCCCTAAGGGTTCGGAAGAAAATATCAGCTGGCCTCTTCTCTGTGACTAATTGAGCTCCTTGCATGAATAAAAAGGGTCAAGCCAGAAAGCAAAACAGGGGTTTGTTTCCCTTAATCCTACATACAAGCCTCTGAATTCCTGCAGCCTCTGCGAGGGATTTCAGCTACAGAAGCAAGGCTTTTCGAGCACTTTATTGTAACCTCACGCCCAGAGACAACGGTGAGAAGGAACAACTCTTGCACAGGTGAGCAATGATTTGCAATGATTGGCGAGAGTGGAAAACGGAATAAGGGCGCTTGGGGCCAGGCTGTTGAACGGGGCTGGCAAACGGCTCCCTCGCTGGCTCCCAGCCCAGGGCCTCTGCACGTGCCATTCCCTTTGCCTCGAAGACGTTTCCCCACCCGTGTTTGCAGGGACAGCTCTCTCCCTCCCTTCCACCCAAATGTCCCCTTCAAAAGGTCGGAGATGGCCACCATTAGCAAAATAGCGCTTCCTCCTCACTCCGCCAGGAAACCCCATGTCCTTTTCTGCTTTAATCTTCCTTCAATGCATTATTTTCCCTGTCTGATGTTAAATTATATACCTATTTATATCTGTCTCCTATGAGGGCATATCCTTTGTTGTGTTTTCTGCTGTGTCCCCAGGGCCTAGGAGAGGTACCTGAGACATGACAGGCTTCAACAAACACTTACTTGCTGAGCAATCTTGCTTGCTAACTCACAGCAGTAGCTAGTGGCCGTTGGGAGGGCTGTGTTGGGAAAGATTTGAGCATCAGCATATAGTAATCGACAGTGACTGGTATTTTGCCCAGCCCGGGGAAGCAGAGCCAGAGGGTAGGTTGGCACCACTGATGCGTAGTATTGGGGTTGAAAACGGTGCTGGGTTTGTACTTTCCTAATATATTAGCCGATAAGTCAGTGTTCTGGGTTTATGGGTGGAACGAATGTCACGGTGAAGATCTGGTAGGGGAAGAGGTTCTAGCTGGCAAGGCACACAGGTCAGGGCAGAGCAAGGCTGTCATGGGATTTAGCCTGGAGCTGGAAGGCTGTGCTCGCAGGAAGCCAGAGATCTGGGGGAGGCCCTGGGCTCGAGGAGGCTTTGTGGGGGAGGCAGGGCTTGTTTGAGAAACTGCCCAGGGTCAGGGAAGGAAGCCTGAGACACAGAGGGGCTGGTCTATCCATTGCCACCCCCTGGTCTCCATGGCATCCTCATGTCACCCAGAGCTGTCCCACCACCTTGCTGGTTCAGAGCAGAGCTATGAAGAGTTCACGAAAGAGGACTGAGCAGGGAAGAAACAAGCCCACAGGTGAATGTCACTAGACTATATCCTTTTTTTTTTTTTTTTGCGGTACGCGGGCCTCTCACTGTTGTGGCCTCTCCCATTGCGGAGCACAGGCTCCGGACGGGCAGGCTCAGCGGCCATGGCTCACGGGCCCAGCCGCTCCGTGGCGTGTGGGGTCTTCCCGGACCGGGGCACGAACCCTTGTCCCCTGCATCGGCAGGCGGACTCTCAACCACTGCGCCACCAGGGAAGCCCTAGACTATATCCTTTTAACACTCCTTAAATTTGGACTCCTTAAATACAGCGGGGTCACTGAGTATTCTTGTGTAGTCTCTCGGGTCCTTAAGCAAAACGACAAAAAGGAAACCTCCATCTCCTTTTTAGGTTGGTGAATTGGTCAAGCAATGTCAGGACTCTTTTTTATCATTTTTTGTTTTTTTGTTTTTTAATTTTTATTGGGGTAGAGTTGATTTACAATGTTGTGTTAGTTTCAGGTGTACAGCAAAGAGAATCAGTTATACATATACATATATCTGCTCTTTTTTAGATTCTATTCCCATATAGGCCATTACAGAGTACTGAGTTCCCTGTGCTATACAGTAGGCCCTTATTAGTTATCCATTTTATATATAGTAGTGTGTATATGTCATTCCCAATCTCCACATTTATCCCTCGGCGCCCCCTTACCCCTGGTAACCATAAGTTTGTTTTCTGCATCTGTAACTCTATTTCTGTTTTGTAGATAAGTTCATTTGTACCCTTGTTTTTAGATTCCACGTACAAGCAATACCATATTTCATCATATGTTTAATGCTAAGTTAACTGTGAGCTCTTAAGCAATTGTCGTCAGTGCCATGCCAGGCCCAGTACAATACTGCTGGTTTCCCAGGGCCAAGCTGCTCCCTCTCTGTCTCTCTCTCCAAAGCAAAATAAAAGAACATCACTGAGCATCTTGGAACCACATTGCCCAGTTTCTGGGACACAGAATCGATGGGCCCATCTTTATTTTTCCCTACAAGATATGTTCTTGTGTACTACTCTCCTTCCCATTTCCTAGAGTGTCTTCCAGCAAATGATGGCAAACATAATATAAACACCACTTGCGGAAGAGATGGTCTTTTATTAGTTCTTAGAAAGGCCTTCATTTCCTTCCAGGCTCATCACTCTAACTAGGAACCCGCTGATGGTTGGGAGTGAAGCAAATAGATCAGAACAGTAAACACCAGGTTTTCGAAATATGGTTATGCTTCTAATGGTAAAATAATTATAAGCTGGGACCTTAAAGCATGCTTCCGTTTACCCCCAGGAAGAATTGTACTGTTACAGCGTGATGCTAGATTAAGACTGGAGTTTTAAATGATTGAATTGTGTCTCTCTTGAAGTGGTGCCGCTTTATCTCTAGAGATCGGGAGAAAATAAAATTTCATTTCATATTTAGAATATTTTTTACCTGAGGAGCTGTTTGGATTTCAGAACTTATTTCTCATGCAGAAGAGATGTGTAAATGTCAGGAAATTATGCAGAGTTCCGTGTTAGTGATCACCACTTGGGAGGATGTAGTCAGCCACAACAACCAGAGTTTTGGTTCTGGACACAGGTTCTTTTTATGCAAATGGAATTTTACACAAATGATCTCAAATCCCAGGCTATTCATTTCTCGATTGTTTATCGGCTCGCTCTTAGGCAAGAATTGAGTTCAAAAGCCTCCTGGTTACAGACCATCTATACAATCCGTGCCACCTGCATACCCCTTTCTGCCTGAGTGTGGCTTTGTTGATGCCACTTGAAATGATCACCCATTAGGATTTATTTTTGCCAATCTACATGCCTCAGCCCAGACTGGGCAGATCATTAGCGGGTGTGAAGGGAGGCTCAGGAAATGAGTGCCCTCCAGCACTTGTCATGTCACTGTGTGACTGTTGCCTGGTCTGGTAAAGCAGAAAGAGCCAGCAAGGGGTGCTTTTCTCCTGCCCAGGACACTGAACTCACAGAAAATGTGGCAGCACATGGGGCCGAGGCAGTCAGATCTCACCAGAGAGACTGGGATAGATGTGTTTCCCCAGTTGCTCAAGGAAAAGATTCCAGCGGATGGCAGGGGGCCAAGGGACAAAGAAAGCTAAAGGCATGATGGGAATGACCCTCTGAGGCCGCAAGGTGAAGAGGTGGGAGAGCCGTTGGCAGTCAACCAGTTACTACGAAGACGTCAAAGGCTCTGGCTGTGCACACTGAGTTTTCGAATCTCTTGCAGAAGGAAAGGCTAGCCCAGTGTGGACCGTCTGACAGATGCAGGTGGTACATGTGGGCATCTTCTGATCTGTCCTCTCCCAGGCCTGCACCTGGAGAGCAACCCTGCAGGTCAGAAAGGTTGGACCTCCTGGAAGATTTCCACAATCCCTGGAGGCCTGTCCTTTCCAGGGGGAGTTCTCCCTCCACCCAGCTGTGCCTGCATTTCCCCTCAGTGGGCTAGGGGATCCCTTCGCCCCCTCTCCTCCACTCAACAACAAAGCAAGACCATCTCAGGATGCCTGGGAAGAAAGCCACTGCTTAATGAAAAAACAAGTGAGGGCCTATCTACCTATCAGTAACTGTTGTTTGATAGTTATTAATGGATGCCAGAGACAACATGTAAAATTTATCCTGGTGACTTTGTTAAAACAAAGTAAAATTGGTCAAAGTCTATAGAGGTAAATTTATTCCTTTTAAGTAACAAACTTTTAAGGAAGACCAACCATCCTGGTTAGTTCCTGGCCAGACTGGGATGGTTGGTCACCTTACTTCTAGTTAATATCGCAGTAGCTGGTTTAGGTTACTGAAAGATAAACTATTAAGTGTTTCAGACCTGGATAGCAAAAATCTAACAGGTGATTCACTCCCTTAGCTTTATCTACAGAAGTAAAAGCATTAAGAAAACCCAGTGACTCGGGAGTCAGGAGCTTGAATCCTGGCACCCCACCTACAGACTGTATGAACCTGGGCAAGCTGTCACTCCTTCCCTCTGCGCCTCAGTTACTTTATCTATAAAATGGGCATGTTAGAGCATATCTCGGCGGGTTGTTATCTGAATTCAGTGAGCTAATACATGTGTGATATTGTGATTTATAAGAAGAAATATGTATTTGGTCATTGTCCTTTTTCTGGCACAGAGATCCTAAGACCTTTGGAATTTCTTGTGATGCGAGCAATCAAGGTGTCTTTTGTTATGTTAACGAGGTACAATTTGGACTGAACCTAAGGATGGGGGCTCGTTGCCAGGGGAGCCAACCCTGTGCTTGGGGTGTTGGAACTTTCAGTCCACTCCCTGACCTCTGGGGAGGGGAGAGGGGCTGGAGGTTGGGTTCGGTCACCAACGGCCAGTGCGTTAATCAATCATGCTTGTATAATGAAACCTCCATGAAAACCCACAAGGATGGGTTCGGAGAGCTTCTGGGTTGGTGAACACATGGAGATGAGGGGAGAGAGTGGCCCCAGAGAGGGCATGCGAGCTCCGCACCCCTTCCCCATCCCTTGCCCTAGGGCATCTCTTCCCTCTGACTGTTCCGGAGTTACATCCTTTTATAATAAACTGGTGATCTAGTAAGTAAAATGGTTCTCTGAGCCATGTGAAGATGCTCTAGCAAATTAATCAGTCCCAAGGAAGTGTTTGTTGTAACCTCTGACTTGCAGCCAGTCGGTCAGAGCACAGGTGACAGCCTAGGCCTGGGATGGGTATCTGAAGTCGGGGTGGTCCTGTGAGACTGGGCCCTTAGCCTGTGGAGACTGAGGCCGTCTCCACATAGATAGTGTCAGAATTGAGTTGAATTGAAGGATACCCAGCTGGTGTTTAGAGAATTGCTTGCTTGGTGGTGGTGGTGGGGAAACCCCCCACCCCCAACAGCCCCCCCACACACAGAGTTATACACCACACTCCTAGTGAGCTGTGGTCTCCAGCTCATCCCAGGGAGCATGGCGGAATGTTTCCACCATTTCCACACGGATTTAAAGGTAGGCTTTTTCCTAGTGAATCTTTAGGAAGGAAAAAAAATGACACTTATAAAAGGGAATTATATGTGGTTTTCTTCACTGTCACATTACAAATATTAATTATGTAGAAGATTATTTCAAACATCAAAACTTTTACGTGCACGCTGGTCAGTTAATTTATTCAACAGATAATCAAAATTGCATTTTGTCTCTGAGACTTTACAGTTTACAGAATGCTTCCTGACAGATCATTTTATTTACTGAGGAACTTCTATGTGCAATTTGGTGCTGTGAGATTGTCAGTCCTTGGAGAGAGAGCGAGAGTCGGGGGGCAGGGGGTGGGGGTGTGTGCTGAGGGGCAAGCTCCAACGTGAAATATTTGAGGCCAGGCAGAGGCCAAGACATAGCGGCCGGAAGTGGAAGGGACACAGGCTGACCTGGCTCAGGAAGTACAGCTGGTGGTCGGGCATCGTGGTGGACTAGGTACAGTGGTTCTAGTTTTAGAAACAATTAGCTCTAAGTGACCACTCAGGCAGCCGAGGGGAAGCAGAGGGAGGCTGTCCTAGTTCTCAGACATCTGCCCGCGGCATCTAGAGCGGGAGATGTGGGCCCCTGGAGCCAAGGACCTGGAGACGGAGGTGGTGAGAGGCAGGCAGAGTCTAAGAGCCAGGGGGGGCTGCATCTCAGGGCAGGACACTAGTCATAAAGGGAAACCAAAGATGGATAGGACCACAGAAAGAAGCTCTAGGCCAGATAGGAGGTAGGGGATGTGCAGGTTGGGTGGAGACGTCTGGTTCTTCAGGTCCTTGTCTGATTGGAAGGAAGGGAGATGCAAACGATGGCAATGGCATTGGGGCTGCAGTCCCATCTACCTTACCTCAGACCCAGGCATCCCCAGATTGGGGCAGGAAACTGTCAATCTATACATCAGTTAGGGACCTGTCAGGACATGGAGAGCACGTGCAAACTGGGTAGCTGGATGATTTAATAAAGGAGCTATTTATAAAGATCTGTGCAGAGTACAGGGAAATCAACAGAAGCCAGAGCAGAAGGACTAGACATAGTCAGTTCCACCCTTAAGCCTGAGCAGAACCCAGGGAAAGCAGTGTTATATGGAAAGGGCTGCCTGATAGAATATGTGGCCTTCCATGGAGGGGTACACCCAAGCCAAGGCAACGCAGTACGCAGGGGGTTGGCAGGAAAATACCTCCACCTCACCTTTCTCCCACCTCCGATACCTTTTTGGTACCTCTCACTGGCCACATCAACCAGAAGGCAGAAGGCAGGTACGGCTGTTAGTGTAGTCCGTACAGGCCAGCCTCCCCGGGCACAGAGTGGGCCGAAGAAGGGTGCAGAGTAGACCTGGAGGAACGATGGGAAGTAACCAGAAGACTTCACCCTCTTTGTGTCTTAGCTTTCTCATTGTTTTTCATTTGAGAAATAATTGGTACCCTCAACCAAGGGCACATGTAGTCCTCTTGGTGATGGTATCAGGGCCAATCTATCCATACTCCCTCCAAAATCAAAAGCATTAGCACAGCTAGTAAATTTCCTATGAGGACAGAAAACAAGGGTAACAGCAGTTCATCAACAGACGCACAGATGCTACAGTCCCCATTTTCGTAGCTGGTCACAGGCCTAAGTTATAACATAGCTTTCTCCCCCCACCATGCATTCCATGTGCCCCCTTCCCTCTGCCAGCATCTTGGTTGGACAGCGGAGGGGCGCAGCATCAACAAGATCTTCATTTCTGCAAAATCTGATTCACTGGTGGTCTTGCCTTGATCAGTTGACAGTTTCTCTTTTGTCCAGAACTACTGGGCAAGTGAGGATGACAAAGCAGCGCAGGGCATCTCCTGGATTGCAGGCATAATTCTTCTTGCCCGCGTTCTGTAGCAGTTACCCAACCTCCCTTTTGGTGATCAGAACCCCAGACAACACAGTGACCCCTTTCTTCTAGTGGTTCAATGACAAGAGGAGGCCAAAACGACCAGAAGACCTTCCAACAGAGCAGAACCATGACTGTGGCCCCGGGTGAAGTCTTCCTCCCTTGGGTACTATTAACTCTAAACCATCTGGAACCAAAATTGTGGGAACAGAAAGTACAGATTCCTTCAGGTGTTGTCTGGTGTATCAGTGAGAGAAGCCACTTCTACTTCCAATCCTTGGTTCCCCAAATTCTGGAGGTGATGGTACCATATACTAGCAGCTGGTTTAAGGCTTATACTTCATCCTGAACGTGCCTGGGCCTTCAGCGGGCCATTGCAGCATTCTATCAAGGCAGCTCTAGCTAGCTAATGGGACATAGGGGAGACCAGTGAGTTCTGGGCCATGATCCCATAGTCCCAGTTTCTTTGCTCTGAAACGTGTCCTCTAGTTGTAGGACATCTTGTGTGGGATACCACAATGGCAGATAAAATATTCTCTAGGGTGCTTCAGGTGAGGAAGGTAAATCTTTCCCTAGAACTACAAATGCCTGCCCCTTCATGATATAGCTGGTTTAACACAATCAGTTTGCCGCCAAGGCTGATCCCCTCTTAATACCCCACAGTCATTCCCTTTTTTCTTAAAGCCTCATGTTTTCCTAAGAAACCCACCCTTACTGCATATCAGCTCGACTACAAATTGAGAGCAAAGTCAGTACATATTCCTTTTTCAAACCAGACTTGAGACAGTGGAAGATAACATTGACCATTCTTGTATTTCTGCTGGTGTCCAGGCGCTGGGGCTTGCCCTCACATCCCCATCCTGGTGGAACACTGGAACAGGCATGAGGACTCCCCACTTGGACGAGTCACCTTCTTGTGTGTCCTTTTGTGGTTCATGATCTTAAGGTTTCCCCAAGCCACCTGAGAGACTGAAGTAACTTGGCTCAGTTGAAGCCTGGAAATAAAAACGTCCTTGAGAAGCGTTTGTGAAACCTCTCTTACTGGAATGTGGATTAAATAGGCTTGCTGGGGTACGCTGCTAAATCTTTACAAATGTTTAAGATAAAGCGCAAATGAGAAAAACATATTCAGTGAGTCTTTTTGGTTTGGGCTAAACTGTGTTCTTAATTCTCTTCTACTGAAATGTGTTATGATCAGGGAGAATGACCGCAGGCCAGATGGTGAAACCGTTGTCCTTTTGTAGTTGGGGTGACTTCCCCTCGAAGCACTATGCTGTTTCTTTCTGACTCGGTCTTATTTTCTCTCTCTCTCTCCCACCTCACTCATGACACAGAAGTCAATATTTGGGGTCCTTTTATTTAGTAACATTACAGTGACCATGAGTCACTAACACGGTGTTCTGGACCACTGGCAAGCTTTTTAGATGGAAGTGGAAACGTGGGTGGGCTAAGTTTCTTACTAATTATGATAGCTGAAAAGAAACTGATAAAAAATGGCAATGAGAAGAAAGTAGACTGTGTGGGGAAAAAACTGGACTTCTATGATTTTGTAGTATTTTTAAGTAAAATTATTTTGGAAGTATAACATACAGAAAATGATACACATCATAAGTAGCTCAAGGAATTTTCCCTAAATGAATCATGTGTAACCACTACCCAGATCAAGAAACAATATTGCCGCCCCCTCAGAAGCCCTATTTGTGTCTGCTTTCATCATTTTATTACTATTACCCCTAAGGGTAACCACTATCAAGACTTTTATCCGCAGCAGTTTGTCTAGAATTATACGTATGCACACATTTATGAATTGGTTCTCTCACGCAAAATTGTGTTTGTGAAATGTATTCATGTTATTGCATGCAGAGTAACACATTCATTGCTAGCGGTCTGGAGCAGGGACAGGCAAATTACCCCAGCCTGTCCTTGTATGGCCCACCAACTAAGAATGGCTTTTGCATTTGTAAAGAGTCATAAAAACACACACACAAGAGGGCTTCCCTGGTGGCGCGGTGGTTGAGAGTCTGCCTGCCGAGGCAGGGGACACGGGTTCGTGCCCCGGTCCGGGAAGATCCCACATGCTGTGGAGCGGCTGGGCCTGTGAGCCATGGCCGCTGAACCTGCACGTCCGGAGCCTGTGCTCCGCAACGGGAGAGACCACAACAGTGAGAGGCCCGCGTACCGCAAAAAAAAAAAACCAACAAAAAAAACACACACACACAAGAATATGCAGCAGAGACAACATGTGGCCTGTAAAACCTAAAATATTTACTCACTACCCCTTGACAGAGAAAGTTTGCTGAACCCTGCTGTAGAGAATTGTGTTGTGTGACTCTACCACAATTTATTGTTTTATTCTACTGCCAAGGGATATTTGGGTGGTTTTCAGTTTTTATCTATCATGAAGTGTGCAATGCTTGCATATGCGCTTTGGTGTCTATGAGTACACATTTCTGTTGGGGATATACCCAGAGGTAGAATTATTGGAGTATAAGGTATGAAGATATTCAGTGTTAGTAAATACTGCCAAACAGTTGTACAAATTTACATACTCACCAGGAGTGATTGGGAATTCTAGTTGTCCCACATCCTTGCCAATACTTGGTGTCACCCATCTTTTTAATTTTGGTCATTTCAGTGTATGTGTAGTGGTATCTCCTTGTGGTTTTGGTTTGTATTCACCTGATGCCTCGTGGCATACATACTTTTTAATGTGTTTATTGAACATTTGCGTATTCCTTTTGTGACATAGCTGCTCACATGTTTTGTCCAAGGTTTGTCTGTATTTTCCTTATTGATTGGTAAGAGTATCAAATTATTTGTTAGATAGGATTGCAGATACCTTGTTCTACTTGGTGATTTGTACCTTAACTCCCCAGTGGTATCCTTCGATGAACAGAAATTCTTGATTTTAATAGTCTAACTTACCAGTTTTCCTTTTTGGTCAATGCTTTTTGTATCCTATTTAAGAAGTCTTGGCCTACCCTCATGTCACACAGGTATTCTCCAATGTTTTCTTCTAGAAGTGTTATTGTTTACCTTTCACATTTAGATCTACAGTTCATCTAAAATAGGTTTCTTTGTATGGTGTAAGGTAGATATCAAGATTCATTTTTGTCTCCTATAGTATCTAATTGGTCCAGCACTGCTTTTGGGAAAAAAAAAGGATGATTTCTCACTCTACTGCAGTGTCACCTTCATCATGAATTAGTTGCAGTATATGTGCAGATCTGGTTTGGATTTACGAAGGTGTTTTGTAGGAATTCATCTATGGATGAGTAAGAACTTCAGCTTTCTCCTCTAAGAGTGTCTTGGCACTTCTTGGCCCTTTCCGTTCCCATATAAATTCATTGAATTGAAGAGGAAAAATGAGATTTTTATGGTATAAAAAGCAAATATGATATATCCCTCCATTTATTTAGGTCCTCATTAACTTCTCTGTATGCTATGTTGTAATTTTCAATGCAGAAGAATTACAGTTGACCCTTGAACAACACAGGTTTGAACTGCATGGGTCTACTTATTTGCAGATTCTTTGCAATAGTAAATAATACAGTGCTGCTTGGTCTGAGGTTGGTTGAATCCTCTCATGCAGAGCCACAGGTTTGGAGGAACTGCTGATATAGGGGGCCGACTATATGTTATATGCAGATTTTGCACTGTTGAAATGACAAAATTATACAGTAGAAGAGAATAGCTGTTGCCGGAGGTTAGAGATAGGAGCAGGGGTTAGTAGTAAGGAGGAGGCAGTTGTGGGTATGTAAGGGTAGCATGAGGGCTCTTTGCAATTGAACTATTCTGTATCTTTTTTTTTTTTTTTTTTTTTTTTTTTTTTGCGGTATGTGGGCCTCTCACTGTTGTGGCCTCTCCCATTGCGGAGCACAGGCTCCGGACGCGCAGGCTCAGAGGCCATGGCTCACGGGCCCAGCTGCTCCGCGGCATGTGGGATCTTCCCGGACCGGGGCACGAACCCGTGTCCCCTGCATCGGCAGGCAGACTCTCAACCACTGCGCCACCAGGGAAGCCCTATTCTGTATCTTGATTGTGGTGGTGGTCATGGAAATCCACCCATGTGATGAAATCCCATAGAACTAAACACACACCACATGCACACATACACACAAACGAGTGCCTGTAAAACTTAAGAAATCTTAATAAGATCAGTAGATTGTATCAGTGTCAATTTCTCAGCTATGATCTTTACAAAACACTAGTTAAGCTTTTTTAATAAAGGCATTGAGAATTTGGACAAAAATGAGGACAGTAGAGTGAGAAAGGAAGCAGTGTATGTAACACGCAGATAATAAAGGATGATAACCTGGGAAAATTTTTTCTTAAATATTTAACTAGAACCTCATCAGTTTTATTGATGTTCTCAAAAAACTAGTTTTTTGTTTCATTAATATTTCCCTATTGTTTTTCTATTTCACTGATTTCTGCTTTGATCTTTATTATTTCCTTTCTTCTGATTACTTTAGGTTTCATTAGCTCCTCTTATTTTTGTTTCTTAAGGTTTAGTCTTTGAAATTTTTTTCTTTTCTAGTATAGGTGTTCAGTGCTATAAATTTCCTTTTAAATATAGCTTTAGCTGCATCTCAAACATTTTTGATAGGTTATGTTTTCATTTTCATTCAGTGCAAAATACTTTCTCATTTTGTGTATTTTTTCTGAGATCTGTAGGTTATTTGGAAATCTCTTATTAATTTCCAAATATTTGAGGATTTCCTAGGGATTTTTATTATTTATTTCTAATTTAGTGTCATTCTAGAAAGCATACTTTGGATGACTTCATCCCTTTTTACATTATTGAGAATAGTTTCATGACCTGGAACATGGCTTATCTTGGTAAACGTTCCATGTGCTCTTGAAAAAAATACACATTCTGCTGTTTTTAGGTGGAGTGTTATTTGATGTAAATTAGGTCAGATACATTGATAGGGTTGTTCAAATCTTCTGTATTAATTCTGAGTCTCTGTATACTTGTTTTCTCAATTGTGGATAGATAGATGGTGAAATCGTCTTCCATAATTGTGGATTTCTCTGTTTCTCCTTGTTCTTTCCATTTTTACTTTATATATTTTGAAGGCCTGTTTCAGAAACATAAATATTACAATTGTATGTCCTTTCGATTAATTTATCTGTTTATCATTATAAGTGACCCTCTTGGTCCTTGGTAGATTTTTTGCTCTGCAATTGACTCCATCTGATTTTAATAGAACAATCCAAGCTTTCTTTTGACTAGTATTAGTATGGTGTATCTTTTTCCATTGTTTTACTTTTAACCTCTTTGTGTCTTTACATTTCAGTTAGATTCTTGTACGCAACATATACTTGGGTCTTGATTTTTTTTTTAATCCCATTTGACAATCTTGCCTTTTTAATTGAGGTGTTTAGGTGGTACACATACATCTTCTTTATCCATTCATCTGTTGATGGACACTTGGGTTGCTTCCATATCTTGGCAGTTGTAAATAATGCTGCTAGGAACACTGGGTTCAAACTAGTGGGGTTTTTTTTTTGGATAAGTACCCAGCAGTGGAATTGATGGGTCATATGGTAGCTCTATTATTAGCTTTTTGAGAACCCTCCATGCTGTTTTCCACAGTGGCTGCACCAATTTCCATTCCCACCAACAGTGTAGGAGGGTTCCCTTTTCTCCACATCCTCGCCAACATTTGTTGTTTGTTTTCTTTTTGTTGATAGATATTCTATCACAGATGTGAGGCGATATCTCATTGTGGTTTTGATTTGCATTTCCTTGCTGATTAGCTATGTTGGCCATCTGCCTTTCCTGGAAAAATGTCTGTTCTGATCTTCTGCCCATTTTTTAATTGAGTTCTTTGTTTTTTTGGTGCTGAGTTGTATGAGCTATTTATATATGTTGGATATTAATCCCTTATTGGTCATATCATTTGCAAATATTGATATTTTCTCCCATTCAGTAGGTTGTCTTTTCATTTTATTGATGATTTCCTTTGCTATGCAAAAGCCTTTTAGTTTAATTAGGTACCATTTGTTTGGTTTTGCTTTTTTGTTCTTTTACTTTAGGAGACAGATTTTTTTTTTAATTGCTGTTATTTTTGTCAAAGAGTGTTCTACCTAAATTTTCAGTTATATTTTTAATTTCTAGAATTTCCCTTTAATATATTAGAATTTTCTATTGAAATTCTTCACCATATCATCTACTCTTACAAACTCATTCATCCTATATGTGAATGTGTATAGTAACTGAAATATCTTGATCACCTTTGTTTCTATTTTTATTGCCTATTTTTCTCTTGACCTTCTTTTATATATACTTGATGTTTTAATTAAATGTCAAACATCATGTATGAAAACTGAGGAGATTGAGGAGTTTTTTTCTTCCTTCAGAGAGGATTAATGTTATCTCTGACAGATAGCTCAAATAGCTCAGTTTACCTTAATCCTTGGTTCAAAGCTATGTTATAGACTTTGCAAGACTGAATCTATATTTAATTCAAGACTACATTTAGTATGTACTCCAGACCTTCAGCTGAGAGCATGGGTGTTTACTAGAGCTTGGAGGGTGCCAGACTCACAATGTTTATCTTCCCAGATATACAAGACCACTAAAACCTCTGCATTATTTTCCAGCTGGTTTTGTAGAGGTTTCTGAGCCTTTTGTATTACACAAATTAAGAATCAGGAAGTGCCTCAAGGGGAAAACTGCTATGGAGTGTCAGGCTCACTTTCCTGAACTTCTCTTCCTTCTACATACTGGGCCCTTCAAGTCTTGGCCGCCTTGGCAACCCCAAACTCCTCTTTTGCCTTTGCATCCCTGTGAGATTAGCAAAAGCTCTTATGACTTATCTGATTCTTGATAACCTTCTTCTTCCCAGTTCAACCTTACTCTCTCTGTATCAGGTATCAGCAAATGTCCTAAGAGGAAGAATGGAATGAAAATGGTTGCATTCTCAATGGGTTTCCATTTTCTTGAGAGCTTTGGCCCCCTCAGATGCTGGCATTTGTCCCAGCACCTCCCTAGTGCCCTCAAACAAATTTACTGTGTATTTACTTTTCTACTTCTTTTCAGCTGAAGCATTTGTCTACTACAGATCACTCCATCGTAGCCTAGAGAGAAATACTCTCTAAGATTTTAATAAAAAACAAGTTTGAATTGTGCACATGAAGATGCCAAAGATTCTATACTATTTTTCATTTGACTCTAGTTGGTCACACTTACTAGTACTAGTGTTCATGAGTCTTCTCATGATATTTTCTGTTGTGCTCATAGTAATGAAATAACTGATTGCGGTGGTAATAACAGTGGTGGTGTCTATGGAAGAGTAAAGTTTTGAGATGTTAAACTTTCCAATATTTCCATCTTTTGCTTTTACCACTTTTACAGAGAGTTTTTTCTGTGTCCATTGTCCCATGTGAAAATATGACAGAATGGAGAGTGAAGAGGCCTATGAGTCTCTGGCTTTGGTGTTCCAAAAGCCTAGGCCTTTAGGACAACTTAGAGAATGTGAGGCCTCAGCAAAACTCTTGAGAGAAACAGGGTGGAGAGAGTAGAGGTCTCACTGCTCCAAGACAAAAACATAGTTCCCCACAGTTGATGGTGATAGAAAGTGACGGGAGAGAGAGAGCCGCGGTATAGCAGATGCCATTGGTGCCCTGCCCCAACCCTCTGGCCCCAACTAACCACCTTAGAATATGCCCGTCTGATATCCAACTGCCACGGCCTACACTTCTATGCCTGAGGATTTTCTGTGGCTCCCAAATCTCATTTTGCCTTCATCTTTGGCAGACTGAAAGTATCAGATGACTAGTCCCTCCAGCAAACAGCTTTCAACCAATGACAGATAAGGATCGATATATAAATACTCCAGTCCCCAACCCGACTTGTGTGTTCTACATGGGTTGCTATGTCATTTCCCCAGAAGGTTAAGTCCCAGTTAACCATAGTGGCTTGATAATTCCTTCTTCTGGCTGCTTCCCCTCCCTGTCTCTCTCCCCAACTCTCCTACTGGTGTTTTCTTCATCTCCCGAAGAAACCATTTGCACTAGAATCCTTATCTCGAGAGCCTACTTCTCGGGGACTCTAACTAAGACAGGGCTTAGACTGGTGCAGATGCTCCAGGACCTGGTTCCCAAACAGTAGCCAGAGGGGACAACAAGACTCCAGAGATGAAAGGCCGAGGATTCAGGGGGGCTGTGAGCCATGAGGCATGGTCAGCCTCACAGAATGTTTGTTGAAGGAGCATTAAATTAAGAAGAATCTTCTGCACTAGTGAGTGGTCTGTTTCCTAGTTGGGTAGATAGTGATCAGCTATATTTTGAAAGTAAGTAAATGACTCACCAGCTAAACACAAGTACTTTTGTCTGCAAGCGTAGCCTGGACTAAGCTTTTTATCAGGATGAGGTGTTCTGGTCCTTTTGCCTTTATTTGCCCTGTATCAACCATCAGAATGTTCAAAAACAGGGAAATTATTCTGAATGTAAGAAGCAAATGGATTTTAATGATTATTCCAGATGCCATTCATCTCAGATCTTCTGAAAGTTTTCCAAAAGGAGCCAGAAGTAATTCTGTTTTTCAGATTTGTCTTAAGTCATTCAAAGTGTGATACAAAATGGAGTGATTTCCCTCTTAATTCCCCTTCTAAAACTTCCATTTTGCTCATTAAACATTGTAAATCCAGTGAGATTATGAAACTGGTGATTCAGTTAAGGCTTGAAAACTTAGATATGGCCTCTTGGCTTCAAAATACCAGAAAACGCTTCCTAGCAATTGAAATGTTCATGACTGCCAGCTGACTCAATACATTCACTCAGGCTGTATAGGTGGCATTTTTCTGTGTGTGTATATGTATACACAAATTTGTCCCCAATACCCACACGTGTTCAGTTTACTCCTCACTCCATTTCTTCTCTTTTCAAAGTAGAAGGAAACTTTCTTCAGCGTTCCTTTAGAAGGGAAACGGCAGAAGATCACAGTAACCCAGTATTAATCATCCAAATCACTCCAGTTATGATGTAATATAGGAAACACAAGTTGTGAAACTAGAAGATCCATAACAAATTGAGCACCTTTAAAGCTTGTTATCAGTCAAACATTCCTCTTCACTTAACATCAGAATCTACTGAGTCAAGAAGTCGACATGTTTTGGGTCAGTATGACAGATATTTTTATTGGTCCCTCTTATGTCCAATTTCTCTCTTCCCACTCTGTGTCCTGAGAAGCTGAACTCTATAAAGGTAGTCAGTGGGCTCCCTTGCTCTCGGGATTCCATTTGGGTTTGGCCAATGGGTGTCACTGGTAGGAGACCAGAGGACAGTAGAAGAGTGATGTCAGGGTAATTAATCTCCAGGTCCCTCTCAGCTGGGTCACTGCAAATGGCTTGTGTCCTTCTATGTAAATCACCGCTCCTTCGAAGTATCCCCGCCTGCCGGCTACAGATATGCTCCCTGGGTCACAGGAGGCGGTTAGAGGAATGGAGGTGGCTGGTAATGGCTTCCTGATGTTGCTAACCCAGATATCCTTCAGCATCCTTTACTGGTTTCCCCTAACCCTGTCCAACAACATTTTAAAACTTTTTTTTTAATTAAACTCTCCTCAATTATAGTGTCTGAGTGAGTATGCCATCTGTTTCCTGCAGGGACCAAGACTGATACAGTTTGTCCCCCCTCATTTGTCAGACGTTAAGCAGAGCAAGACAATGCAATGCTGTGGATTTGCTATGCAAGTCAATTGCAAAGTGAAATTATACATTTTGCAAAAGACGGTAAGACTTCATGAAGCAGATAAAAATGGTGTTGGAGAGCTCTTCGAATCACATGTAAAACTATTATCTAATGCAGTTTAGCAGAATTTCTCTAGTTAAAAATTGAAGAGAAAATCCACGCTTAGGCATTTCAAAAGAGAGTGATTTTAATGTCAAGGATTAAGAGAGGCATTAGGCAAACATATAAATCCTTTGCTGCTGCTGCTGCTTTTTTTTTTTTTTTTTTTTTTGCTGTACGCGGGCTTCTCACTGTTGTGGCCTCTCCCGTTGCGGAGCACAGGCTCCGGACGCTCAGGCTCAGCGGCCATGGCTCACGGGCCTAGCCGCTCCGCGGAATGTGGGATATTCCCGGACCGGGGCACGAACCCGTGTCCCCTGCATCAGCAGGCAGACTCTCAACCACTGCGCCACCAGGGAAGCACCCCCCCACACCTTTTTTTGAGACACTTTATTTATGCTTGTGTCATAAAACTATCTGAAGTGAAGGATGTCCTTATATGCCATCCTACTCTTTTTTTTAGGAATATTGCACCCAAAAGCCACCCAAAGAATACTCAGTTTATTTCTTGTTTGTCTTGAGAATTAGCATGTAATTACAATTATAACCTACACTTTAATAATGTAAGATAAACTTACTTTCATAATTTTTCACTTTATTTTTAAAGATTAAGTCATAGTCAAACTTCTTATTTCTCTATTGAGTATCAAGTTTTGGTCCCCACTTGAAGTGGATTCACTCAAAGTGGCTTTTTTCCGATGACCTTTGGCTAAGAGGACCATCTGAACATCCTTGGAGGAGCTGCAGAAGCCATTGGGGGAGAAGAGACTGTCTATTCCTTAGGAGATTTCTGAGGGCATTCCTCTGGATTTGGGGTTGGCCTCTGGAATCACACAGCCTGGGTTTCAGATTCCAGCTTCAACTCTGCTAGCCCTTTGGCCTTGGTCGGGCCCTCAGTCTTAGGAATCCCATCCCCAGTCACATCGTTGAAGCACTTAGCCCAGGTTTCTAGCACGGGGTAAACACTCAGTTACCATCAGCTCCCAGCAGAATTACTGAAATTATTGTGAAGTTAGTAGTTCTATTTAATAGGCTTCTCTGTTAAACATTATATCAGTTTACTAAAATTAAAACAGTAAATATTGCTTATGTTTCCACCAGTTTCAAAATGACAAGGTTTAGAGAATAAAAGGCAATTGAATTGAAACAGGATCTCTACCTTTCAAAGAAAAGAATCCATAATTTATATAGAAATATCAAAACAAGAGAAGTAGTAAGAAATACCAAAAAAGAGAAGCCTGGGGCTTCCCTGGTGGCACAGTGGTTGAGAGTCCGCCTGCCGATGCACGGAACACGGGTTTGTGCCCCAGTCCGGGGAGATCCCACATGCCGCGGAGCGGCTGGGCCTATGAGCCATGGCCGCTGAGCCTGCGCGTCCGGAGCCTGTGCTCCGCAACTGGAGAAGCCACAACAGTGAGAGGCCCGCGTACCGCAAAACAAACAAACAAACAAAAAAAAAACAAGACAAAAAAGAGAAGCCTGAAAAATAACAGAAGAAAAGGCAATTAAATTAATTAAGACAATAAAAGTAAATAGGGGAAAAATCCTTCTCTAAAGGGCAAATAACAGCTGAAACATAAACTCTAACTAAGCTACTAGACTCCTAATAGAGAAATCAAAATGACAAAGAAATATAAAAATTAAAAGAATAAATAAAGACTCTCAGGAATATGCAAAATGTAAAGGATGCAGGGGAGACAGTACTCATAGTCATACAAAGTTAAATTCAATGTAAAATGCGTTGTAATTATAATGAGAAATGGAACAATTTTATAAATTAGTATAAAGTATAATTAATAACAAAATGAAAGCAAGCAGGAACATTTATGTGCCCCCAAACATAGCGTCAAAATATAGAAAACAAAATTTTAAGACAATTAAAGAGTAACAAACCCCAAATCCAGGGATATAGCAACACACATGGATCAGCCAAAGGCCTACTGAGTATGAAAATAATAACCCCCTCTTAGCTTCTATACCTTAGAACAGAGTTTCCCAACCAACCAATAAGCACTCCTGGGCCATAGGACCTCCGAAGTCCTTAAGTTGTGTCAGGAGCATAGGGATGCTGAAAACTTCTGTTTGGTCACCCCCAGCCTTGAGCAGCTTTTCCTGGTACTTCTCAGAGAACTGATTAAACAGACTGTCTGACCGCATGGCCTGCAGTCCCTGAGACCAGAGAGAGACAATAGGGTAAGTGACATCCCTCTCTGCCACCGCCACCCAGTACACTGAGCTTGGCAAGGAAGTGTCTGCTACCTGGGCATCTGATTTGACAGCCACCTTCAGAGACGTTCCTGTCCTGGGGCAGGTTAAGTCCAGGTAGGAGGACAGAGGGGCAAGTTCCACAGCAAGCACGTGGCTGGGCGTCAGGGAGGCTGAGCAGGTACCTGGCCAAGCCTCAGGCCTACATCTCTGTCGTGTGATTTGGATGCTTTGTGGCAGGCGGCTGTGCCTTTCTTTTTTAAAATTTTTCATTGGAGTACAGTGGATTTACAATGTTGTGTTAATTTCAGGTGTACAGCGAAGTGATTCAGTTATGCATACATATATATCTATATTTTTCAGATTTTTTTCCCTTATAGGTTTTTACAAAATGTTGAGTAGAGTTCCCTGTGCTCTACAGTAGGTCCTTGTTGGGTATGTATCTTGTATATAGTAGTGTGTTTATATCCCAAACTCCTAATTTATCCCTCTCCCCAACCCCTCGCCACCTTTTGGATATGCCTTTCAATGCTAGCAGCACCGTGACTCGTCTGACAATGAACGTGCAAACTGAAAATGAGAGTCTCCTCACTATTTAAAAATATTCCTATAAAGTTTCATTTGATACAAAAATCCATTTGCATTTCACAGTTTATTTCACCAATACAACTTTCAGGTGTAAGGTGTCAGATGCTTTAAATACCATTTTCACTGTTGTAGAAGTTTTTGTGGTTATTTATAAAGTTTAAGTTTGTCTTACCTATAAAGGATGCTTGTATCAATAGTAAAAATGAAAGACTGACAGAAATTATTCTTTAAAAGTCTTGGTTAGGAATTATATGCTGCATAGAACAAGAGAATAAAAAAGAGTGTTGCATGAAAGTTAAAAAAAAAATGCAATGATTACACTTAACCAGTGGGAGAACTGATACTTCAGTATTTATTCTAAAATATTTGTTCCTAAAGTAATACTTCAAATATATGAGGCCAAGAATATATATACATATATATGTATACATATATATATACACACATATATATGTATGTATAACTGAATCACTGTGCTGTACACCTGAAACTGACATGACATTGTAAATCAGCTATACTTCAATTTAAAAAATAAGTAAATAAATAAAATTTTTTAAAGAAGAGAAAAAAGAATAAAATGAATGAGATAGACCTACACAGAATATCAGTTAGCATTCTGAATTGAAAGCTACATACCTGTTTTGAAGCCAAGGACACCATTTAAAATTTATTTTGGTCATGCAATGTAGTTAAACCTACATGGTATCAATTGAATTTTTTTTTCCCCACTGGCATGCTTTAATAACATGTATGAAGTCTTATCACTGTCCCGTTCCTGTGCTTTCAGCATCTCATTTATATGCAAATTCTCGTGTATGCAACTTATTCTCTGGTAAACGGTGCCAGTGGATTGAGTGGCTCCATAATTATGTTCCGTCCCCATCTACCCTATTTGTTTCTTATTTTATCCCTGCCACAGTCCCTGCTTCCTGTTCCAGTCATGAATTACTGAGCAGCTCCCGCAGCAATTTTTCTTGTGTGTGATGGGATGCATACCTCCCTCCCCTTGATCTGTTACCCATTTACCTGTACTTTCTAAACCCAGTGCATGAGACTTGTCCCTTCTTGCTTTTGATTGTTTCCTTTGTTATTTCCTTTTAATCTGGAAGTCTTTCGTTCTAATAGAGATAAGTCATTCCACTAACTATCTTGGCCCCTTCCCTCTCCTCCCTCAGGTGCTTTATGTGCTACTGAAATTTCCTACTACCAGTAAAATGATTTTATATACGTGTGTGTGTTTGGGGCTGCTCAGGAAAATTTCATGTGGGATGGTCATGCCAGGAATAAAGATTATGCTTACAGATTTACATATAAATCTAAACACAATGTGTAGACTTGTTTTTACACGTACGTACAAAGGTATGTGAATAAAGTGTCTGTGTGTGTGTGTGTGTGTGTGTGTGTGGAGAGTCTACATGTGCCCTGGAACAGTAATACTTGTGTTTGAACCCTAGATCTATCATTGATTATTTGTGTGACCTTGGGCAATTTCTTAAACTTCTCTACTTCATGTGCCACACTGGTAAAATAAGGATAAGAATAGTATCTATTTCACAGGGTTTTTGGAGGATTAAATAAATAAATACATACAAAGTGCTTCTTGGGGCATTGTAAGCATCAATGCAATAAATGTCAGCTATTTTTCATTATCACACAGGACAAACAATAGATATAGACATACACAAAGAGGTATCAATTAGATTAGATCCTTCTGTTCACTCAACCAAAATTCACAGCACCTGCTGAGTGCAAGAGGCCTCGCTAGAGTGCTCAGAGGGGTGTGATGGGGAAACTCTCACCTGTGCATCTGTGAGCCTGCACAGTCCTCCTGGGTGAGGACTGAGGCAAGCCCCCTCCCTCAGTAGCTAGTCTCCATACCTAAGCTGGCAACCTGGCAAAGGAGGCTGCCCACGCCCACTGTGTGGTTGGGAATGATGATAAAGCTCCAGTTGGCACTGACCAGCCCATCCTCACCCATTTACCACCTAAGCTGTTCCGTTTGCCCAGCAGGGAACTGCAGGATTCCCAGACACACCTTCCCATCCCACCTTAATAGAGAGGCTTCCTCATGCAGCCCCTCTTGGTCCAGCGCGTGCTGCCCACATGGGCTTGTTTCCTGGTCCCGGCAGCCAGGACCAGGCGTGTTTCCTGTGCTCTCGTTCCCCACTGTGGGGCATGAGGATGTAGGATGCATCACTTCCCTGCAGGGAGGGCTCGAGAAGTTTACCAAGTACACAGGCAATTGGCTCAGGGGAACAACAGCTCCACAAACACAGCCCTTCCCCGGGGCAGAGGTAAAGCCCTAACTTTCTCCTGCTGGAGAAGCGAGGCGGGGGTGGGTGGGGTCGGGCATCCTGCCGCTGACCCGCTGGGTGCAGCGCGTTCGCCCCATCTCTTCCGTCATCCTCGCTCATCACTTCCTGCTCCCGGCTCCAAACACACCCGGCAGTATCACTTTCACAAAGGGCTTTGCAGTTTGCAGCCTGCTTTGGAAACTGCCCTGTACCTATGGGAGGATGTGTCCTGTGCTTCCCAATTTATAGATGAGGACACTGCAGCTCTGAGATATTCTAACTTGCTCCAGGTTGCACAGCAGGACAAGGCTAACACGTGACAGAATTTGGGCTCGTAACTGGTTTCACCCAGCTGCAGTGTAATGACCTTTTCGTTCATGGACTCCCTCAACAAATCCTTACTGAGGACCTAGGTCACGCAGAGACAGGCGTGGACAGGGCTGGCACCACCCCTACCTTGCAAAGCTCCAGCCTCCGGGAGAAGATGCACAACGAAGTAACTGACTGTAACTAAGTGTAGTGGGTGTTGTAGCAGAAGTACTTTTATTAAACATGGTGCCAGGGACCTCCCTGGCCGTCTAGCGATTAGGACTCTGCCCTTTCACTGCTGAGGGCCTGGGTTCAGTCCCTGGTGGGGGAACTAAGATCCCGCAAGCCGCACAGCACGGCTGGAAAAAAACAAACAAACATCGTGCCAGATGTTTTACCAGAGGATGGAAATAAATCTGAATGAAGGCATCTGTGACTAGCCCCACCTCCAGGGACTTGTTTTCAGTGTTTTTTAAAAAATAATCATAATTATTATTTTTATTGATAGTTATTGTTTTTTTATTTTATTATTTATCATTTTATTATTTTTTCCTTCTAGTTAATTTACAATGCTGTGTTAGTTTCTGGTGTATGGCAAAGTGATTCATTTATACATATATGGGTATTCTTTTCCGTTATAGTTTATTACAAGACAGTGAGTATAGTTCCCTGTGCTCTACAGTAGGTCCTTGTTGGTGGTCTATTTTATATAGAGTAGTTTGGACTTGTTGCTGCTCACATCCCAGGCCCGGGATGGGGATGTCTGTACGGGGAACACAGGGATGCTGGCTGAGAGGGGCAGGCAGTCTCCCCCGAGTGCCCCCTGCCAGGGCTGGCACTTGGGGAGCTCATACAAAAGCACGGTGACAAGATGCAGCCCAGAGCATTCAGCAACCTGCCGGTGGTGGGTTATTGCTGGCTGGGCGAGCAGTGGGAAGTGAACGGAAAAGGGAATGAAGGAGGCCTGGCTGGGGATGTTCGCATGGACCCACCCTCAACAGCTGGCAGAAAATGCGTTCTCTGACCTGTTACAAGTGTACACTAAAGGATTAACCTGTGTTTTGTGTTTTTTGCTTTTAAGGAAGGGATTCTGCCTTATCAGGAGTAGGTCTCCTTGGTATGAAATTGATGCATTTTATAAGGAGTTTTCTGAATAGTGAAGTAAACAAACAAAATAGCCATAACGATAATCCCCACCAGTTACCGAATACTCTTTACATCCTGTTCAGACACGATGTGGTTGAATTTATACCATCACTCTGTGACGTGGGTGTGGCATAGATGAGGAAGCGGAAGTTAAGTTATGTGCCCAGGGGACCAGAGCCAGTAAATGCCAGAGGCAGGATTCAAACCCAGGTCCTTCTGATATCAGATCCCACCCTCTTAACCACCAAATTGCCCATCGTACCATCCAGCACAGAGGCAAATGCTACAGTGGCCGTGCACAGGCATAATGAATTCTGCCTCAGAGAGGAGTAATGAGGAAGGGTTTTTAGCATCTACGGGGGTCTCGTCAGATAGCCACTGGAAAGAAAGACATGCCCCAAAGAGGAAATGACGTGGGAAAAGACAGAGTGGTCTAGTGTAGCCTGGGTGTTCAGAAAATCACCAGTGGTGTGACGGTCTTGGCTAGTGAAGAAGGAGGTAAGTCATGAGAGTGGCAGAGATGATGCCAGAAAGGGCAGAGACTACTGCATCAGGCACCTTGCCCACCCAGCAGTGGGACTCGGGGATTTTCCTGGAAGGAATGGGGAGCCATTGAAGGGTATGAGGTCTGGGAGGAGGGTGAGGAGAGTATCATGTTATCATTTTTGCAGTCTTGACAAAGAAAATGTGGAGGCAGTTGGGAATATACTCTGGAGCCTGTCCCCTGGGAGATGCGTCAGGCAGCCAGGTGTGTCCACCTGTCTGATCATACACCTTCCTTGGTGAAGAAATCATCACAACGTATTCCCAGTAGGTGTGTGATTATTCACAAATGATCACAGTACAATGGTACTCATGCATTATGTGCATTAAAACATGACTGTGGTCCATGCCACTGGGTGGTACCCGTCAAAATGGTTAATGGTAAATTTCATGTTATGTGAGGCTTACCCTCATAAAAACAAACAAACAAGTAAGTGGGAGTAGATATTCTAGTCTTCCCCTTCCACGCCACAGCAAACTGCTTGCACATGGGGTGCACGTGTCCCTTTGATGTCGAGGTCTGGAGGAAGGGCATGGATGTGGGAAAGGAAAAGAGAGAGAGGATTTGAGGTGTGGTTTAAGAGGCAGAACTGATAGAGCTCGATGTTTGGAGGTTGAGGCGTGTGTGGAAAAGGGAAGAAGGCAGAAAGATGCCCCATTTCTGGTTTGGATATAGGAAAAAAAAGTTTTCCCTTTTTTGGGGACTTGGTGTGGCCAGTCCTGGGATCATTTCCCAGGGGTTGGCATAGGATTGGGTGGGGAGTTTCTAGGCACGTCCAGAAGTGAATCCAGCCTGAGGGTATGGATACATGGTCCTGTTTAGATGAGGAAACTGAGAGTCTAGTCTGAAAAAGCCTTATTAGCCAAGGGCCAAACAAGAGGTCAGAAGGAAGCAAACTCAGGAGTGGGAATCAAGGGGCAAGCTGGGAACAAGGCAGGAAGGCTTTCACAGCCCACATGGAAAGTGATGCAGGCCAGGGGAGGGGGGGGTCTTCCCGACCAGAGTTTCATTTTGGACCATGGAACCTGATACCCAGGAGATGCCCGGGGGGGAGCAGCAGACACTTGGGAAGAGATGGATGTGGGCTTGGGTAGCAGCATCTGGAGTGCAGAAGAGGCTGCTCGGGAGAACATGAGCCACTGGGCTGAGGACAGAGCCCTGGGGAAGATCAAAATTTAAGACGCCAGCAGAGGAATGGAAGCCTGACAACGAGAGAAATCACCCGACCAAAACCAGGAGAGTTCGGAGTCACGGGGCCAAGGGGAAATTTCCAGAAGAAAGAAGTGGTCCCAGGTGTCAAACACTACAGGGAGACAAATAAGACAGGCACTGAAAAAGTGTCCATTGGCTAAGCTCCCTGGTGATGTTAGTGAAAGTAATTCTGGAGATGAGTGGGGTGGTGCAGGGGAGAGGCAAGGGCATGGAGCAGGGAGCCCTACTGGTGGATGGAGATGAGAAGGTCAAAACCCTTCAAGCAGAGCAGGCTTGGGTTGTCTGCCTTCTCATCTAATGCTCTTTCTCCTCTCCCAGTGCAGCTTGGCCCTAGAAAGTTCTAGAAGACTTATTACAGTCCAGAGGCCGGATGAGGCTTTTGGTTCTGATCTCTTGGATTTCCAGGCAGTTTGGGAGAACCAGCAGCGTTTCGAACAAGTCAAGTACCCCATCCAAGTCAGGGTACCTGATGATAAGAATATACTTAAGGGATCCAAAAACTTTCCTGGGATTCTTTTCAAGAGTTTGCAGAGTTAGGGAGAGGAGTAGAGTGACAGAGGACTTCTCCTCGGCCTCCCTGACCACATTCTTCTGGTTTGTGTCAGGGGGTCCCCCAGTGTGGGGTGCAGGCTGCTGCTTCCAGCCTTCTGGTAGACCTGGCCCTGCTGTGGGTGAGAGGCGGCCAGCTGGGTGCCTGGTGGGGAAACGCCACTGGCTGAGTTAGTCACTCGCCTCCACACTTTCACATCCTCTATCAACACCTGCACACTTCAGTGGTGACCACACGCACTCTTCCTGTTTATACGGAAAGTGCCATTCAGAAAGCTTGCCAGGGAGCAGGGAGCTGCACCCTCAGCCTCCGAAGAAAGACTTTGCACAACTTCTCTGGGAGAAGAAGAAAAGGAGCCCGTGAGTTGAAAGGTAAGGTCAAGCCAAAGGGCATCTGGGCCCTCCGGGCTGCCTTGGGTGGAAAAGAAGTGACCCTTCCTTTGTACCCTTCAGGGGGTGACCCAGAGGAGCCTGACCCAAGCTCCCCAGGGCCGGGCAGCAGGGACTCTCAATCTGCTCCACAGAGAGAACCCAGGCTTGGGTGAGCGGCCGGACCAATTGGAGAGGCAGATTTGGAAGGTGGTCCCGAAAGGTCACAGCATTCACCGGGGGATAGTGTGTAAAGAATGCACAACCTGGGTCTGAGCATATGCACACACAGTTGTGATGGTGGCTGGCCCTGTAGGCCTCCGGAAGAGTGTGTCGGAACTCCATTTAGGCCATTGGCTATACCGCACATAAAGAGCCCATGATATATATGGTCACAGACTGGACCCCAGTGCATGGCCCCAGTGAGTGATCTCAGAGGCCTGGGCACAGGACGGAGAGAGTATGCAGGGCTCACCCTGAGGCCACTGCCACTCCTGCAGAAGTGGCTCAGGACACACGTCCTCCTCGTCGGCAGGGGCTGAGAGCGCTATTCATATTCCTTGCACAGCACATTATGTCTATGTGTGTGTGCATGTGTGCATACATCATGCACATATACATGCTACATTATGTGTGTAGACAGGCATACACACGTGATACGTAAAGACCCATATATAATACAAAATAGCAATAGTGACCGTATTTTTGAAACTAGAGAGTTAATGGTATGACAAGAGATTTTTTTCCTAAAATGTGAATTCCTTGCTATTAAAGTTTTACAAATATAAAAGTGAAATCATATTTGGATATGTATTTCATAACCCCTTTTATTCAAAGGGGTGAAAGTCCCAGGGGATGGGAACTGTTCAGGTAGTCTGGGACCTGCTATTGCCGCAAGAATTAACTAAAGGCCAGATGTTAACTCACACCCACATCATCAAAGAGGTAACAGTATGCTCATTCTTTGAGTCTTGAGTGTACACACTGAATCCTCAATTAAAAAAAAAAAAAATTACGGTCTCCGCTTTTGCCCAAAGTATTACGCTCTTGGTGCAAAGTTAAGGAAGAGCGCCTTCCCTTACGTAAGGCTGTCAGGTTTCCCATCTCACTAAAGTGAGATTATTAGAGTGAAAGTAGCACAAAGACTCAACATTCTGAGGTTTTGTTCTTGTTTCTGTCACTGCTGTTCCCTGGCTCTGGGCATTACCTGTGCTTCGTGTTCCGATATGCCATGCATATTTTTATTTATTTTGCATTCGGAAAATGGAAAACAGGTCCATTGCTTATTGGCTAGGCCTCTAGGTTCAAGTCCCAACTCTAACACTTCCTGTGACTTTGGGCAGGTCACTACACCTGCATCTGGGTTTCCGGCATCTGTAAAATGGGTACAACAATAGTCTCAACCTCTTAAATAAGGGTTAGATGAGCTAATACATGTAAAGTGCTTAGAAGAGTGGTACATTGAAAGGGCCCCATAAGTGTTAGCGGCCATTATTATTGTTACTGTTGTCATTATTTTTTGTGCAATTAAGCTGTCAGATTTGAAGGGAAATGGTAGGAGGCAAAGACTAAAGGTGGGAAGTGGGGCTACGTAGATGGGTGTTGGGGAGACACATAAGAGGTCAGAGCCATGACACCAACATGTAGTCCTTTACCCTGCAGAGGGGTCATGAACAGGAGATGGGAAAGGAGCAGGGGTGCCCCTGAGCTCTTACACATGTTGTGCGTCCATGTGCACAGCAACCAAAGGCAGATACGTGTAACCGTGACATCCGAGTGGTGGTAAATGGCCTGTATTTAGTGCCTCTCATGTGGAAAGCATGTGCTCGCGTGTTACATGCCTTCTCTCGTGTCTTGCATCAGATCCCTTGTGTGATGGTGCCTATTTTAGAAGAAAGCTGAGAGCTGGTCTAAGCGTGCAGAGCTGGGGTCTAACTCTCTCCAGACTCTGCTCCTGGCCCCTTGTGTCGCCTCTACAATGTGAGCTAAGTGGTAATGGAATGTGCCAGATGAGGAAGCTGAGTTTCAGGAAATTAAGAAAAAAGTTCAAAGTCACACTGAGAGTTAAAGGTGTGGCGGGGAGCTGGATGCTGATCCCTGATTTCCAGACCCTCTATTCTGCTCTGTAGTTCAGAGGAAGAACCCCTAGGCTTGCACCCTGCCTCCTGAGGTTGACAGCCATGGGACTCCTTCAGTAAGTCACTTTATCTTCCACGCTTTGGTTTATCTGTAAAGTGGGTAAAATAAACTGCCCTACGTAGTTTACAAGGTTTTATGAGATTTCAGTGAGGCTACATATGTAAAATGCTATTATATCGACGTCCAATTGACTTACAATATTTCAGATATATGGCAAAGTGCTTCAGTTATATATCTATGTTCTTTTTTGGATTCTTTTCTATTAAAGATAATCACAAGATATTGAATATAGTTCACTGTGCTATACAGTAGATCCTTGTTGTTTATTTTATATATAGTAATGAGTATCTGTTAATCCCAAACTTCTAATTTATCCCTCCCCCCTTTCCTCTTTGGTAACCATAAGTGGTTTTCTATGTACATGAGTCTGTTTCTGTTTTGGAAATAAGTTCATTTGTATCATTTTTTTAGACCCCACATATAAGTCTTATCATGATATTTGTCTTTCTCTGTCTGACTTACTTCACTTAGTATGATAACCTCTAGGTCCATCCATGTTGCTGCAAATGACATTATTTCATTTTCTTTATGGCTGAGTAGTATTCCATTGTGTACATGTACCACATCTTCTTTATCCATTCATCTGTCGATGGACACTTAAGTTACTTCAATGACTTCACTATTGTAAATAGTGCAGCTATGAACATTGGGGTGCATGTATCTTTTTGAATTAGAGTTTTCATCTTTTCTGGATATATGCCCAGTAGTGGGATTGCTGGATCATATGGTAATTCTGTAGCTATTATATATTTCTGATTCATGTAAGAAAAAATGTTGAAAGTGACTCTCAGTAAAGGCAAGTTAAAAAGGAAAGGAAAAGTAAAAATGATGTTGGTTCTTCATGGCATGTCATTAAGTATGACTTAACTTAGTCTTTCAAATGACTGCTTTGCACTGCCTGGTACTGATATTCTATAATTCGTTTAACCAGTCTCATATATGGAAAATTAATTTATTTCCATTTTTAAATAGTCAAAATTAAACTGCAGTGATTGCTCTATAAATCCTTTAGTGCCATCATTTTGTCAGGTTTTTTTGTTGTTGTTTTTTTGTTTTTGCGGTACGTGGGCCTCTCATTGTCGTGACCTCTCCCGTTGCAGAGCACAGGCTCCAGACGCACAGGTCCAGCCGCTCCATGGCACGCGGGATCCTCCCGGACCGGGGCACGAACCCATGTCCCCTGCATTGGCAGGCGGACTCTCAACCACTGCACCACCAGGGAAGCCCTGTCAGTTTTTTTAATTTTCACAAACCTGATAAGTAAATGTTGTTACCCCATTGGTTTTCTTTTCTTGATTATTAGTGAGTTGATTCCCAATGTTTTAAGACATAGCTTTGTAAAAGACTAAACACATTATCCCTCGTCTAGCAAACAGTCAAAATACGTGTTCCTTTTAAAGTGAAATAGTCCCATTTTTCTCATGATTAAAATACGAGCAGGTATTTGTGTACAAACATAAACCTATTAAAAAGCACATTGCACAAATATTTCTCTTTATAGCTTTTATTGGTGCTAAAATGGGGGGTTATCATGAATACAAGACAACCAGACTCCTGTAATAACTAATAAACACGACAATTTAATTTATCACTGTTCCTCTACTGTAGCCCATTGACAGATTTTTTTTCTTTCTGGAAAAATTACCAGGATTTAAAGCTCTATCATATGGCACTTAATTCCATCTACAATATGTTACCAATTAGATTCTGCTTAAACTACCATCAGCCGGCAAACCACAGAATGCATTAAGTGGGATGACAGTCAGATAACTAGTGAGACACTTTGTGGCAGCTTTCTCATGGCCAAGGAGCAATGCTGAGACAATGGATAATAAGAGAGAAAGGGCAAATAGAGCATTTTCTGTCCCCCATCCCGAAAAAAGAAAGTGTTTCAAGTTCTCCTAAAAATGTACAAGTTTGTGTTTGAGTTGATAGTTACATCAGTTGCTATTTGCTACCCCTATTCTGCGCCTCCATTCTGCTGCCCCCTTTGATGATAAAAAGGCATTCTAGTCCCTAATCCTAACATGGTGATGCCTAACTTCAGCTCAGTGGTCCTGTCCCATTTAGTGATGTGTTTTTTTGCGGAGCACAGGCTCCGGATGCACAGGCTCAGCGGCCATGGCTCACAGGCCCAGCCGCTCCGCGGCAAGTGGGATCTTCCCGTACCGGGCCTCGAACCCATGTCCCCTGCATCGGCAGGCGGACTCTCAACCACTGCGCCACCAGGGAAGCCCTAGTGATGTGTTTTAAGATTTCACCTGTCTCCCAAGCCCTGGATGCTGACCACAGTAAGAGAGAATTCTTGTGAAGTGAAGAATTCTTTTCTTATTTTTCTCTGGGAATTTGGCCTCATCAGACTGTGCTCGTGTTGCAAGGGAAAGAAACCACATGGAGCTGTGCTGAACAAAAAGACCATCTTTTGGAACAATCTGGGGGGCTGACCAGGCTTAAAGGGCAGAAGGCAAGGAGATATGAAGTCCAGGCAGCCAGAACCAGTAAGAACACCATTAAGTACCACAGCAGTGGAAATGGGGGCACAGGCTGGGCCACGTAATGTGGCCACCACTGTAACAGATATGACCTCAACTGTTCCCATGTTGGGGCATCACTTATGTAAAATACAGGATCCCAGAAAGAAGGGAGAGAGTGATGAGCTGCGTCTAGGTCACGTGCCTGTCCCCAGGGAAAGGTCAGATCCATCCATGTGACTTCAAGCTATGCATAGGGAGGCCTCACCCAAAGGAAGACTGGAGCGGTAATAGGAAGGGGTGGACGGTTGGAAGGTGACAGCGAAAAGCGACAGGTGTCTTCCACATGGTTCCTGCCCAGCAGTCTCTAAGTGGTGGCTGGTTGGTTATCACTGGGAGAGAGCAGCCTTTGATGGTTGTTTGTACAGATAGGTGTACACAAGGGAGAATCAGGAAACTGAGCCCCCGTTGCTTCCTGAATCCTTGTCCTGGTCCCTTTGCTTCTACAGCTGGGAGTAGAGTAGGAGACTAAGGGATTTTCCTAAGGACCTGAGCAAGAAGACGGACCCTCCTTGTAACTCAGAGGAATCGGTGCCGTCTCCATAGCTCCTACCCATGTCGAGCATTTCAGGGTCACTTTTTGAGTCCCCCAGTGTAGATATTACACATTCCTTTTACATACGGAGGACAGAGACTCCAAGAGGTTAAGTGACCTGCTCGCCTAGTCCATACAGTTAGACATGGGGCTCAAACCCAGGCTCCCCAGCTCTGAAACCTTCCACTCCAGCCGGCCTTAGGGCGACCCTGAGTCTAGGCTGCACAGAAGCAGCACATGTGCTAATATTTGAATGAAATCATTTTCTTCCAGGACATCACTGTGTGTGTGTGTGTGTGTGCACCCCCCACACACATAACCAGGAAGAATTCTAAGAGGAAAGTTAGGGGTTCAGAGGGAAAACATCCCATATGTTATAACTTTGCCTGGGCTGTCCCTGTTTCTAAAGACCGTGACAATATTTTTTGAAGCAAAGATCAAAGGACATATGGTCTGACTCAAGGGTTAACAAAGGGAAAAATATTTGAAATTGGGACTCTCTGGGACAATTTGAGATGTGTGGCTACAATCATTCCCAGAGCACCTGGGAATCATGGAGTTCTTTGGGAAACACTTTGAAATACTAAAACATGAAATCCCATTCTCCAAACTAGGGATGATTTTATCAACAGAAATTGGGACAGTCTTATACATTGGCTCTATGATTCCAAAGCTGGGAGGCCTCATGCCCATGACAATAGCAAACGTGTTGAAATCTGTTTGCATCACCTGTAAACTCATTAGAAATAATAAGAGAATTCTTCATACAAAAATGAATAGATTTCTTACATCAAAAATAGCCAGTAAGAAGAGATATAATTCACAAAAGCCACTGCAGTGTAAATATCTAGAAAAGAACTTAAGAGGAAACACATGAGACCTTTATGAAAAAAAAAATCTACTTAGGGATGTAAAGCATGTAAATGGAAACATACCAAAAAAGAGGAGAAATATGTATATGTATAGCTGATTCATTTTGCTCTATGGTAGAAACTAACACAACAATGTAAAGAAACTATACTCCTGTAAAAATTAATTTAAAAAAAATTTTTTAATGGAAACACATGACATATGGAAACTAGATAAGTAAATATGAATTCTCACCGACCTAATTTGTATGCAAAAAGTGTGTAAAATAAAATTTCCAATGCATTGGGCGGAGGGGAACTTGATAAAATTCCAATCGAAAATTCTAAAGAATAACAAGGATATTTTTGAAGAAAAGGTGGAGGCAGACATGGTGCTTGCCTTTTCAACTATGAATGTTTCAGTGGTCATATCATTCCAGATGGATAAACAGATCAATGGGAGAGAAGAGAAAGTACACACACACGCATTCATGCACATGCAAATGGAGTGTGTGATAAAAGCACCTTTTGGAATCAGTAATAGCAAGAATGCGGGCAGTCATATCGAAAATGAATGGTCAGCCCTCATTCAGCTTGATTCTCCAGCAGCTTTGACACAGGAAACTCTTCCTTCCTTCTTAAAATACCTTCTTTTCTGCCTCCAGAACATCCTTCTCTTCCTTCTCATCCTATCTCACTGGTCTTCTGTTCAGGTTCCTTTTCCAACTCTTCCCTGTGTCTAGATGCTAGAGTGCCCAGGGCTCAGTCCTTCAACATCTCTGCTCTCTCTGCATTCACTGCCCAGGTGATCTGGTCCAATATGACCATTGAAACACTAATGATGTCCAAAATGACTTCTCCTAGCCCCGACCTGTTTTCTGACCAGACACCCCGCTGTCCAACACCACTCGGCATCTCCACATGAATGTGTGTTCAGCCTCACAGTCTTAGCATGTCCAAAACAGAATTCCAGATTTCTCCAACCCCGGTCCCCCTCCTCCTGTGGTTTCCTCACACGTCAGCAGAAGACCCCTTCATTCTTCCAGGGTCAGGCCAGCCCCCTGAAGCCATCCTTCACTTCTTTCTTTCACAGCCCACATCTAATCCATCAGTAGATCGCATTCACATGTCATTTGAAATATATCCAGAGTGGAATCCCTTCTCAGCACTCAACCTCCTGGGTCTCTCGCCTGCTCTGCAAACTGGTCTCCTTCCCACATGCTCCTTCTTCATCCTGTTCTTGGCACAGACCCAGAGGCATTCTTGTAAAACTGAAATCAAATCATATGTTTGCTCAAAACCTTCCAATGGCCTCCTTACCTCAGTGTTCCGGTTATTTATTGCTGCATAACCAAATACCCCAAAATATGGTGACTTAAAACAAACTTTCAGTTTTGCTCAAGATCCCACGGGTCAGTAATTGGGGCAGTTTAGTTTTGGCGGGGCTGGAGGACCACTTCTCAGGTGGCTTCTTCCCTCACATCCTGGCACCTTGTGACTGCTCACTTTCCAGGGCTCTCCATGTGTCTCAGACAGAAAGCCGGTCTTGAGGTTTGTGCACTTCGTCCATTGTGATTGTCTCTTAAGAGGCAGGAAGAAGAAGCGGCCACAAGAGGCAGGGGCTGGGACAGCAACCTTTCTGCCACATTTTGTTGGCCAAAGCAGTCAGCAGGCCTGCCCAGATTCGAAGAGGTTGAGAGTCTCCTGACGGGGACAGGGCAATGTCATGATGCAGAAAAACACACGGGATGTTCCTGTGGCCATCTTTGGGAAACGCAGTCCGCTACACTCAACCATTAGCAAAATCCAAAGTGCTTACCGTGACCTGTCAGGTCCTACAGTGTCTGACTCCTGCCACCCCTCACTTCTAGTACCCTTTCCCCTCGTTAGTGGTACGACTTCACCTAGCATGGCCCCTTTGCTATGATTTGAACAAACCAAGTGTAATCCTACCTCATGGTCTAGTGCCTGTGGTTCCCTCTGCCTGGCATGCCCTTCCCGGGGTGCATGGGTCACCTCTCACCTCCTTCAGGTCTCTACCCAAATGTTATCATTTCAGAGAGACCTTTCTTGACAACCCTTGACTAAGAAAGCCATTCCAACCCCTTCTTGTCCGTTGTATTTAGCACCATCTTACTATTAAATGTTTAGCTGTCATTATCTGCCTCTTCCCATTAGAATGTAATGTATCACGAGAACCTAGAAAAATGTCTGTTCCTTGAAGGTTCTGGATAAATATTTGTTGAACAAATGAATGATCGGACAAGTAACTTTTCATTAAATGATATTGGGACACTGTCTAACAGCTGGGGTGGTGGGGAGGAGAGGAAAGTTAGATGCATACCTAATACATTAAACCAAAATAAGTTCTAGAAAGATTTTAATGTATTATAATAAACCTTGAAAATTCAGGTGAAGATTAAATAATCTTGGAGTGAGAAGGGTTTCTGTAAGCCTGATGCTAAATAAATGAAGTATAAATATAAATACAGATTTGACTCTGTCAAAAACACCATACAAACAATGAAAAGATGAACAGCAAACTTGGACAGATACTTCAATATAAAATGAGCACAGTCAATCCTTAATATAGAGAGAGCTCTGTCAAATAAATGCAGAAAAGGAAAATATATAAAAGCCTAATAAGCATTTCAGAATAAAAATTCCACCAGCTGTGTGGTTGCAGTTAAGCTACCCAGTTCTGTAAAAGGGGAAGCCATGTGGATTCAATGAGCCAATATATGTACCTTTCTTAGAAAAGTGTCTGGCATATAATGTTGCTTAATAAACATTAGCTTTTAATATTATTATCTCCTAATGCCATGCATGACACATAGATGGGGTTTTAAATGTTTATTCATTACTTCATCCATCCATCCATCCATCCATCCATCCATCCATCCATCCATCCATCCATTCACCCATCCATCCATCCATCCATCCATCCATCCATCCATCCATCCATCCATCCATCCATTCATTCACCCATCCATCCATCCATCCATCCATCCATCCATTCACCCATCCATCCGTCCATCCATTCATCCATCCATCCATCCATTCATCCATCCATCCATCCACTCACCCATCCATCCATTCACCCATCCATCCATCCATCCATCCATCCATCCATCCATCCATCCACTCACCCATCCATCCATCCATTCATCCATCCATCCATCCACTCACCCATCCATCCATTCACCCATCCATCCATCCATCCATCCATCCATCCATCCACTCACCCATCCATCCATCCATCCATTCACCCATCCATCCATCCATCCATCCATCCATCCATCCATCCATCCACTCACCCATCCATCCATCCATCCATCCATCCATCCATCCATCCATCCATCCATCCATTCACCCATCCACCCATCCATTCACCCATTCATCCATCCATCCATCCATTCATCCATCCATCCATTCATTAATTCCCCGGGGTGCAAGTGTTGCACCACTTCACAGGCTGCACTCTGCCTTCTTCCCTCATTGACTCATAAATATAATGAAGAAAAGGTGCTGCAGGAGCCCTTTAATTCTTGAGAAATCTATTTAAAAAGCCAGCCTTTCCCAGAAAAAGTGCTCTTACATCACATCAATAATACCAACCTCAAAATCATACTCATTTGAGTAGTTTAAGGGCCGAGACAGTACTCAGGGACACACTGAAAGGACGTTTCCTCAGTTTGGTGAACAGTGTACTGAAGTGTGGCCGTGGGGTCTGAGTTTCACAGGAGTGGTAGGCTGCCCTCTTCTTAAAGGAACAGGGATGCTGGGGAACAGAGTTGTTGAGTCCATCTTTTTGTTTTTTAAATAGCATGTTTACCATCTGGGGTCTGAGAAACTCTGGACTGAGAACGTTGCTGTGGAATGGCTGGCCATTGATGGTATGAGCCTGTTATTCAATCTTTATTGTTGTCTGGCCTGCAGTTATATTTTTGTACTTCAGAGATGCCAGACAATCTTTGTTTGGCGATAAAGAGTGAGCGTTTAGCCTTCTTGACTGGCAGACACCCTTCTGCCCTCTACACTTGACACTTTTGCGGTCCTGACGGTGCCTTGGTCGGGTTGTCCTATGGGGCAGCACACGCTTGAGGAAGCTGCAAGCAGCCCAGCAATGTCATCACCCCAACTGCATCAGTGATTTTGCTTACACGCCTCCTAAAAGAGCTCCAGAAAACGCTGTACTCTGAGGCTTCCTAGAAATCACTATTTGAAACTATTGATGGGCAAGGCTTTTGTTTCTGAGGCAATGAACACACCATGCACTGTAGGAAGGTTCGTGTGGGCAGCCACATGCACAGGGGCACATAGCTGAGTGTGTGATTAGGGGCTAAAATCCAGCCTACGCTCCGTTCTCCTGGAGGAAGGGACACCTTTCCTTCAGTTCTCACAGTGGCACCAGCATCTCACCAAGCCCTGTGCCCATGGGGCTGGACCCTTAGGAGCAGGTGTCTCTCACGCATGTACCCAGGCCAGGCCTGGGTGAGGGGAGTGTTTGGTGTGGCAGCAATCAGTGGTGCCAGGGAGGTGGGAACAGAGAGCTGGCATGGAGCCTTGCCCACACAGCAGTCTTGGGCACATCAGTTTTAGGAAGGATGACATCTGCAAACTGAGGATCTGACCATGGATTCCATTAACACTGAATGTATCGGTGAGCTTCTAGAAACTTCTTTGTGCACCCTATCCAAGTTGGGAGACTACATCTTAATCATTCGTTCTACATGCTCTTAACTGACAGGGAGCTCCTGAAAGTGTAACGTCCACAATACGGCTCCCTAAGGACACAGATTCCGGCCAGTGACACGTGGCCATGACCCACCTCCTCCTCATGGACAGCACAAGTCATAAGAGGCAGAACCACAAAGAGGCCAAGTGTAAAGGCTTTGATGAGTATACAGCCTCGACTCAAATCCCAGCTGTACCTCCCAATATAAAAGGATATTAATGATCACTCATCTCACACTTTGCTTTGTGACCATGGGCAAATTACTTTCTTTTTTTTTTTTTTTCCTAATTTCATTGGAATATAGTTGATTTACAATGTTGTGTTAGTTTCAGGTGTACAACAAAGTGATTCAGTTATACATATATTCATTCTTTTTTATAGATTCTTTTCCCATATAGGTTATCACAGAGTATTGAGTAGAGTTCCCTTTGCTATACAGTAGGTCCTTGTTGATTATCTATCTCATATATAGTAGTGTGTGTATGTTCATCCCAAGCTCCTGATTTATCTCTCCCACCCACATTTCCCCTTTGGTAACCATAAGTTTGTTTTCAACATCTGTAAGTCTGTTTCTGTTTTGTAAATAAGCTCATTTGTATCATTTTAAAAAAATTAGATTGCACATATGGGTGATATCATATGATATTTGTTTTTCTTTCTGACTTACTTCACTCTGTACGACAGTCTCTAGGTCCATCCACATCTCTACAAATGACCCAATTTCATTCCTTTCTTGGCTGAGTAATATTCCATTGTGTCTATGTACCACATCTTCTTTATCCATTCCTCTGTCAATGGACATTTAGGTTGCTTCCATGTCTTGGCTATTGTAAATAGTGCTGCAGTGAACAGTGGGGTGCAGGTGTCTTTTCAGATTATGGTTTTCTCCAGATATATGTCCAGGAGTGGGATTGCTGGATCATATGATAGTTCTGTTTTTAGTTTTTTAAGGAACCTCCATACTGTTTTCCATAGTGGTTGTACCAGTTTACATTCCCACCAACAGTGTAGGAGGGTTCCCTTTTCTCCACACCCTCTCCAGCATTTATTTTTTGTAGACTTTTTGATGGTGGCCATTCTGACCGGCAAATGACTTTCCTTTCTGAGCCTCAGTCTACTCTTCAGTTAAAATAGGGATGATAACACATCTGCGTTTTTGGTGAGGACTTAATGAGGTTTTATGCAACACATCAAGCACTCAGTAAAAAGCAGCTTTTTTATTATTTAGACACTGGACCCACATCAGCTTTAACATGTCTATTACTTGAAGAACAAGTAAGTGAGACATGTTGGGAAGAGGGTTAATTCCTCAGATTGGTGGAGCATTTTGTGAATAACAATGGTAATTTTCTGAATGGCTCTGAGTAACCTGGAAAAGAGCATGCATCTAGCACAGGCCTTATTGGTTTCCCGGAGAGTAAATTGCCCATTGGAATGGCCTGACCATTACTTGCTCATAATGTCAACTGTTTTAATATACACAGCCACTTAGTGATAGCACATTCGCCAGGAAAACTACGAAGCTGATGTTTTTACCTAAATAGCCCATCTTTTTTGGTCTTGAATAAAGTGTCAAATATATGATTTAGATTTTATGTTCAGCTGATTGTTTACATCAGAAAGCATCAATCCAGAGTAATTGGCAAGTAGGTACACATTCAAATGATATGATGATATCTCTGCCACATTTTCCTATGATTCGAGGGGAGAAAATCGTTGGGGATTCTTGTTTTAGAATCTCATCAAAATAAATCCTTTGAGTAGCCGCATAGCACAGGGAGATCAGCTCGGGGCTTTGTGACCACCTAGAGGGGTGGGATAGGGAGGGTGGGAGGGAGACGCAAGAGGGAAGGGATATGGGGATATATGTATACATATAGCTGATTCACTTTGTTATACAGCAGAAACTAACACAACACTATAAAGCAGTTATACTCCAATAAAGATGTTAGCTAAACCAAAGGATCTATTTTTTTTTAAGTGGTTGCCACTGCTCAGTTTGACCATAGTGACACTGTAGCTGGAATCAGGGAGCTCTGACCCCTTAGCTTGTCTTCCGTTCAGCTGTTCTCTTTGCTGCCACAGCCCACACATTCCTAGCTGGACCAAGTGGACGAGCAGCTTGGGTTAGCCAAGGCGACAGATGGACTGGAGGTACCTGACCATTGACCCCTGACCTCTGACCCAATTCCAGAAATGTGTCCATAGGAAGGATAAACAAATTAAATATATCAGTGTTGAGACCTTAGAGATCATCTCTTCTAACCACACTCTCCTTTTCCAGCACATTTTGATAAGTAGCCATTCATTCTCTTTAACTACCTCTGACAATGGAAACCTCACAGCCCCTTGATACGGCCATTCCTTTTTTCCCAAAGTTTCAATTACTTGAAAATCCTTCCTTTCAAAGCAAAGTCAGCCTCTTTGTAATTTTGGCCCTTGTTTCCCATTTTGCCTTCTGGTGTCACAGGGAATAGAGAAAAGAATATGAGACTGACAGATCATAGTTCTCTGTATTCAAAGCATCCTTTGGGCCCAATAACAATAACCATCGTTTATTCATCTCCAGTGGTGTGGGTTGGAAGAGGCAGGCTCTGGAATACTCATTGCTTGAACTCTGAAATTAACCTTTCATAAGTGGGTCGCTCCGGTCGTACTTAACCAACCACTAAAAACATCGGAAGCCTCTGGAGAGTTTTTCCCATGTGAGTGGGCAAGGGGAGGGGAGAGGGAGAGAGAATGAGTGAGGGAGAGAACTAGGGGTGGTATTGTCCGTACCTGTGAGAAAGGAGTCCCCAGCTGAGAAAGTGAGCTAGCAAGAGAGGGTCAAAGATCTACACCTGCTCCGTGACTGTTCGCTGACTAATGCTGACTCCTGCCTGAGCTGCACCCCTTCCTGAAAGTTCTCTACATGTCTGGGTAACTCACCAGCATCAAGTTGGGAGCAGGGACCGCCTTGGGGCTGTGCCTGTCCGGCCTTGTTTATTCAGACGTTCAGAACATTTGTGCAGCAGGAGTGTAATGCAACGGTTGAAGCTCAGAGTCCGGCCAAGTGGGTCCTGGGGTCAGGGAGTCAGAAAGAAGTGCCCAGCAGGAGTCAAAGACCTCCCACCCCACGTGTGGTTCTGGCTCTGCACACCAGCCAGCCGTGTGGCCCTGGGCAAGTGTCCTCAACCTTTCTGGACCTGGTATTCCTTGCCCATCATCACTAAACACCTGGCTGGGTGCATCAGGTACTCTTTCTCTGACTTGATGAACTGTGATTGCAGACTTACCTCCTACAGAGGATGGAGATGCAGCCCTACCGTCCCACCACCAGGATGGCCAGCAATATCCGTATAATCTCCCAGAGCAGCCTGACAGCTCATTGAAGCAAATTTATATGCATCAGCACTGTTTTCATCTTTGACTTTAAACAACCTTAATTAATAATACTCTCCTTTCTCAGGGTGTCAACAGAACTCCACCTTTTCATTTGGAGAGAAATTAAATAAATATCAAAACAAAATATTCAATTATTAGAACCCGAAATGAGAAAATATAATTGATTTGAGAGGTTTTGCTACAAAAATTCCCTGGGGCCACTGACTACATCTTATTAAAAAAAATCACAGACTTATATTTCTACATTTCTTATGTAATAATTTTGAGTTTCTCGGGGGAAAATAGTATTATGCAAGGAGAAATAATTATGACAAGTGTTAAAAATTAGTGAGCCGGATTCCCCCGACATGAGCCAACATCCTGGGAGTAGGTTAAGTGCCTTAGAAAGTACGGAGAAGCCTTGTCACTGAGTAAATTATGGCTTCAGTGCACTAACGAGGACGCTGGTGGATTGGAAGAGTTCATTCAGCTTCCCAGAGCACCAAGCCTAAGCCCTGGGCAGCATTTGTGCTCTGTGAGAATCTGGATCTGTGTTCATCCACATCTATTTCTGTCTTCCAAGAATAGGCACTTCTTTAGGGTAGAGCTCACATCTGCACAGTGCTCCTTGGCGTCTGGCCCAGCCCCAGGCTCCAGAGAGCCCAGTAAACACGCCTCCAGCTTCTTGAATGGAGTGTGCTTTGCTGCTGGTCAATGCCTTGACGGCCCTGAGACTTCCTCTGCCTCCCTGCTGAAACGGTTTCTCAGTGTCCTGACAAGCACCATCACCTTGGTGTTGAGGACATATAGCCCTTTCCCTCAGCGTTCTCAGGTCATCTGGTTGGATGTCTGCAATAAGCACACAATGTATGGAATAAGTGGACCATATTCAATTCAGTTATCTAAAAGAGAAAACACTTCCTTCTTCTTTGGGAGCTCAAAGTTATCAGATACTGAAAAGCAAATCCGCAAGCCAGGTCCCTTTCTGATAGGTCAAGAACAGAGCTATTTGGAAACTCTGGTCCCAAGTGCATGCCCAGAGCCAGAAGTTCCCAGCCTCATGGGTGATAATGAAATACAGACAAGTCCCATGTCATTTCTTGAGTAAATCCTCAGCATCCTAAATGTGGCCGACAAAACCCTCTTAGACTTGGCCCCTTCTCTTCCCCAGGCTCACGCAGAGCTTCCCTACCACACCCCACTCTGCTCCAGCCACCGGGCCCTTCCTTCTGCCTGAAACCTCACATGTGTTTCCCAGCCTGGCGCTCTCTTCCCTCACCTGACTGGATCTTGCTCAGGTTCCTCTTATTGGTCACGTCCCCCAGGAAACCACCACTATGCACAGCCTGCTCTATTCTTCTGATAATTATCTTTACAATTATCATTTTGTTCATCAAATATCTGCTAACCATTCACTGTTGGGAAGGGACAGCCTCTGGCTCTTCCTCTCCCCACTTCCAGCACCATTTCCCAGAGTCAATTTCTTTTCCTTCGCCATTTACCGAACAGGTGTGCCAGGTACTAGGTACCAAGGATACGACATCAGACCAATGAGACAAACAAGGACCCGGTTCTAAAAGGTTGTTTCCATTTTCAATTCTTCTGCTTTTGCCTCCATATAGACAACATGATTATCACTCTATATTTTTTAGTTGAAGTATAGCTGATTTGCAATGTTGTGTTAGTTTCAGGTGTACAGCAAAGTGATTCAGTTATATATACATATATATATATATTTCAGATTCTTTTCCCTTACAGGTTATTACAAAACATTGAGTATAGTTCCCTCTATGTTTAAAATTTATTAATAAAAGCTATTATTTACAGACTCCTCAATGTGAAAGGAGAGGATTTATCTCAATACCACCACCCCTCTCCTCCCAGAACCCTGGACATATCCAGTGTTTGACATTTATGTTATTATATTTGATCTTCCTGTGTTTATATTTGTAATTTGAAGTATTATACTAAATCTGTATTTCTCATTTCATCAACTTTTGATAATATTATCTCTCTGATTCCTCACTTTAGAAAATGAAGGTGCCCCTGCCCTTTTCTCCATCTTCCACATCCCACTTTGTGAGATAAACATTGACTGTACCCTTGGTCCTGTAGTTGCAGCCAAGTCTCCATGGCTCATCCATCCACTGATCAAGTCACTTGATAAGTCTAACATCATAACCCCTGGGCCAGTCAAGAGAGGATGTTCCCAGAATTGAGGGTTAATGGATCTTCTCTCTCTTTGTTTTTATCCTCCAATATAGCCACACTTTAGTTTGCTTCATGTGTGAATTATGGTTTTATTATGCATTCAGCTGTATTATACATTCCTCACCCTACCACCGATCCCTGGAGTTTCCACTGATCCCTGGCTGCTGTTGTTTTTCTTGCATTCTTTGCCCTTGTGGTTAATATTCCCAAGCCTGTCTTTTTTATTCAGTCCCCCTTTTCTCCTGGAGAGCTCCACCCCTGATCTCCCCACCATCTTTCTGCTCAAATCTGTACTGTTTACCCTCCCTCTAAGCCTGCCATGCAATTGCCATGTTGCAAATTTTGTCCACTGCTACCAGGGGTCTGGATTAGAACCACAGACTCCTAGACCACACAATATCCTTCTTATTCTACCCTGTGTTTTTCTAGGTATATCTCCAAATACCTTTAAAGGAAAGGATGTATAGGAGATAAACTTTCTGAGATGTTTTTGTCTGAAAATATCATTGCTTTGCCTTCATTCTTGACTGATACCTGGCTGGGCATAGAAGCCTTTAGGTAAAGTTTCTTTGTATCTTTGGTACTCTGACACATCAAAGGTGTATCTAGGTATAGCTCTCTTTTCTTTAATTGTTCTGGGCATTCAGAAAGTTCTTTTAATTCTGAAGAATTTTGTCCTTAAGCTTTGGACAGTTTTCTTCAACTTTTTTAAAAATAATTTTTTCATTTCCAACCCTGTGTGTGAAATCTTCTAGACTGATCTTCTCTCTCATAGTTTTTAAGTTTTTGTCTTTTTCTCCCTACATTCTAAGAGAGTAGAGAGAGCCTTTGGGCTTATTTTCTAGTCTTTCTTTAGTTAAAATTTTTTTCAACCAGTATTATCTTTTTTTTTTTTTTTTTTTTGCATTACGCAGGCCTCTCCCGTTGCGGAGCACAGGCTCTGGACGCGCAGGCCCAGCGGCCATGGCTCACGGGCCCAGCCGCTCCGCGGCATGTGGGATCCTCCCGGACAGGGGCACGAACCCGCGTCCCCTGCATCGGCAGGCGGACTCTCAACCACTGCGCCACCAGGGAAGCCCCAACCAGTATTATCTTTTTAATCTGCAAATACTGTCTTTTATTCTGTTTCTTTTCCTTAGCATTTTGTTCTCATTTTAAGGATATTATTATGTTTTCTCCAAAATCTTCTTAGCATATTAATTAGAGTGTTTTTAATGTTGTCTTCTGTTCCCTAATTGTCTTTCCTTTTTTAAATTTTTCTGGGTCAGTTTTTGTTTCCTTTGGTCTTTCTTTTTTATATCACAGTTCTCCTTGTATTCCTGTTGATTCTTAGTTTTGCATTTCCATTTCAGGGAGAAGGAAAAAGTGTTTGTATTTCATGTGTTTATTGTCAGCAGGTCTATTTTCTGTCTGGACCTCTCTCCTTTAAAACTGTGAGTGGGATGGAAAGGTGTGTCTGCTAGGAAGCTTTGCTGAGGACAGCAAGATGATGAGCAACAATCCTCCTGAAAATGTCTAAATGCTGAAATGATGAAGGCTTTATTCTAGTACACCAAGCTATTAATGCCATTTTACAAAGAGGAAACTGAAGCTCAGAGACATGCCTGTGGTTAAATAGCTAGTAAGTGATAAAGCCAAAATCTGAACTGCAATTTGCTAGATGAACACTTTTATTCTCATTCCACAAAACCAAATAAATTTCAATGTAAATGGAAAAATCATGTTCTATGACTAAAAGCTCTATCTTTTCTGTAAGTATAACTCTTTCACATGCTCTATACTTAAAGCTTCCGCCTTGATAGTCATATCTTGAGCACAGGGGACACTGCACCTTTCCACTCATGTAACAAGCCATCTTTTCCTCTTAAGCAATTAATCTACACTCTGCTATTAAAGAAAATGAGATAATTAAATTTCACTCACACTCAGAAGGCATCTAAGCAGAATTAACAGTTTCAGAGGAACTATGAGCTGAGGAACTAGAGGGAATAATTTATTCCTGGGTTGGGCAGGCCATGAGACAGTAGAAATTTCTTAAATTATTTTTAGTGGGTGTTAAGAAAGCCACATTCTTCCTAATTCTAAGGTTTTGTTCTGATTCCGAAGGTCACTACTACTTCACTTTTTAAAAATCCACTTTTTGGAAAAATATGTTGGCAACAAATAATGAGTTAGTTATTTTAAAAATTACTCTAAAAATTCAAAAATATACATGTATGGATCACCTAGATATGTCAGACACCCTGAAATTAAACCATGAATTTGTTTCTTTTTTTTTAATAGATAAAATTCTGCTATTAAACATCAGAGATTCTTATGTTGGGTGAGGACAATCACAACATATGTCACCCTATGCTTTTTAAAAAAATTTTGTTGAAGTTTAGTTGATTTACAATGCTGTGTTAATTTCAGCTGTACAGCAAAGTGATTCCATTGTACATATGTATATTCTTTTTCATATTCTTTTCCATCATGGCTTATCCCAGGATATTGAATATAGTTCCCTGTGCTCTACAGTAGGACCTTGTTGTTTAACCATTCTATATATAATAGTTTGCATCTGCTAGTCCCAAACTCCCAATGCATCCCTCCCCCACACACCCTCCCCCTTGGCAACCACAAGTCTGTTCTCTATGGCTGTGAGTCTGTTTCTGATTTGTTGATAAGTTCATTTGTGTCATATTTTAGATTCCACATATAAGTGATATCATATGCTATTTGTCTCTCTCTGACTTACTTCACTTAGTATGATCATCTCTAGTTGCATCCATGTTGCTGCAAATGGAATTATTTCATTCTTTTTTATGGCTGAGTAGTACTCCATTGTATACATGTACCACATCTTCTTTATCCATTCATCTGTTGATGGACATTTAGGTTGCTTTCATGTCTTGGCTATTGTAAATAGTGCTGCAATAAACATAAGGGTGCATGTATCTTTTAGAATTATAGTTTTGTCTGGATATATGTCCAGAAGTGGGATTGCTGTATCATATGGAAACTCTATTTTTAGTTTTAGAGGAACCTCCATATTGTTCTCCATAGTGGCTGCACCACATGAATTGGGTTTTTTTAAATAAATAAATAAATTTATTTATTTATTTATTTATTTATTTTTGGCTGTGTTGGGTCTTTGTTTCTGTGCGAGGGCTTTCTCCAGTTGTGGCGAGGGGGGGCCACTCTTCATCGTGGTGCACAGGCCTCTCACTGTCGCAGCCTCTCCCATTGCGGAGCAAAGGCTCCAGATGCGCAGGCTCAGTAGTTGTGCCTCATGGGATTAGTTGCTCCGTGGCATGTGAGATCTTCCCAGACCAGGGTTCGAACCCGTGTCCCCTGCATTGGCAGGCAGATTCCCAACCACTACACCACCAGGGAAGCCCTGAACTGGTTTTTTAATTCAACATTCCCCATACCTTCCTGGGTGGTGGTAATAGATGTTCCATGAAAAATGCATTCCCAGGTCAAAAAAGTTTGATCAACTCTGGGTTAAATGAAGTTAATTTTCCTTTGTAGCTATTCTTCTCAGAGCCTTTCATTGCTAATAGGCATTGGGAAAAGCATATTTTGGGAAACGCTCAATTTAGAAAACACGCAATTTGAGAGACATTTACTTAATTTATTAAAGAGCCATTTTGCTTTGCTTTCCTCTGCAGAGACATGTTCTCAATTATTCCATCTTGGGCCACATCTCTGGCCATGTAGCTTTTCACTCCCGAGGCATATTCAGTCTTTATTTGGGTTGGGTAACCTTGCTCCTACATTCACCTTCATTCTTTGCATTGGGGCTGTGACTACCTCTTAGTTTCTCAACCCCACATCCTTGAAGATGCTGTATGTTAATGCCTTAATTTCCTCATCTGCAAAATATTAACCCACAAACACATTAGACATTAGTGAGACATGAAAAAGAAAGATTACAGCTTATCTATGACCTGAAGGTGATAGTAAATCATTTGAAATAAAGTTCCTGCTTGTGGAGAGTTCTCTCAGGATGGATCATCTCAGCCTTTAGTAGATGATATCCCATTGTGATAAATAACAAGATCGAAAATAAACAAAGACTCAAGCTCTGGGACAGCCACACATGTACCAACAAGAAAGGTTAGAGGAGGATTGCAGTTGTGTAACACGGAGAAGGGCAGTGTGCGCCAGTAACTCTCATCAAGGTCCACCAGTCTCTTGAACAAGAATCTCCCCAGTTCGTGGCCAGATGCCATGTTTGTTATGACTTCGACTGACATCTCCTCCTCCAACTGTCCTCTTGGCAGCACTGCCCACCTTCTGTCTGAGTGAGAACTTCAAGGTCATCCTCGCCCCTTGACTTCCCTCTCTGAGTTGAAGGAACCGTTTTTCCCCTGGCCAAATCCATCCTTTAAGACCTAGCTCAAAGCCTGGACCAGTTCTGGCACTTTCTAAACAAAGGTATCCACCCAACCAGCATTCTTTGAGGACTTAGTGGTCCAGGCCTTATCCAGGATTGATGATTGGCAGGATACAGAGCAAACCTATGGGAACTTCATTTATTTATCTTCACTTGGGAAGCCAGTGTTACAGCATGTATGACCACCCTTCCCTCATCTCCACCATCTTTGGAACAGGTGTCATAGACCATTTCACCTTCACACCTGCACCTTGATATTAGCAGTGCCTGAGTCTATTTCTATCCATACTTAGACTCGTCGGATTAGGTTAGAAGGCTGAGGTGAAGTAAAGGAGTCTTCAATCTCATGAGAATCTTCTGAAGCTACATTTTAATTGTCTCAAGAAGTTAAGGGGGAAGTTTATCTCCTCCCTGCAGATAAATGGGGGTAGCCAGAACTATTTGGGTAGATGGGGTCCTCACCCTTCAGGGTTCAGGCTTCTGGTTGGATAAGTATTCACAGGGCAAATACAAAACCTTGTATAATTAGGCAAGGCAGCAGGACCACTAAGCAATTATATTCTTACTATAATTTCATTTCACCTCCATAAAGGATCCTCAGGTGCAGTGATTTCTGTGGAAAGCCTTGTGTTGGGCTGTTAATCCTTAATGAGGGTAAATTCTGTAACCTGGTTACCCACTAAATGTTTCTAGTCAGACGTCTTGTGGAAACACAATTTTCAGTTGGGCTGAGAGGGTTAATGTTTCACAGGCTTATACACTTTATCCTTGAACAGTGCAAGGGTTAGGGATACCAACTTCCATGGAGTCAAAAATCCATGTTTAACTTATCATTGGTGCTCCATATCCACAGTTCTGTGTCAGCCGACCGCCCATCATGTACTACTGCAGTATCCACCATTGAAAAAAAATCTACGTTTAAGTGGACACACCAATTCAAACCCATGTTGTTCAAGGGTCAACAGTGCTTGCAGGGTGTTACCTCTCATTTTGCACATTGGAGGCTCTTCTGCAAGAACCTTTGTCCCAGGATCTGCCAATGTCTCCTCTTATGGATTATTTATTGAACATGACCACTTACATGACCAGATGCTCTCCCTTTGCTGCCAGACTCCTCTCACACTGTTCTGATGGATTGGTTTGGATGTTTGCTAACCTATTTGTTTTAATTAGATCCTCAGTCTCTGTTCTCATCAGGATAGTCTTTAAAAGCACAGTCTACAAAAGTGGACCTACAGTATAGTACAGGGAACCATACTCAATATGGTTGTAATAACCTATAAGGGAAAAGAATCTGAAAAAGAAAATGTATATATCATACACATACATATATACAATATATTATACATACATATATATGTATGTATAACTGAACCACTTTGCTGTACACATGAAACTAACAAAATATTATAAATCAACTATGCTTCAATAAAAAAAATTACAAGATTTCATTTTTCCTAATGTATTTAAGTGTATGCATTCCTCTTAAGTACTACTGTATTCCTCATGCTGTAATACATGACATTTATATTATCATTCAGTGTAAACACATTCTAATATCATTGTGATCTTTTTTCTCATTTCCTCACTGCTTAGAAAGTACTCCTATGCTTTCTTTTTTTAATTTTTTTTTCTTTTTGCTTTATAACAAATTTAATCAGTTATACATATACATATGTTCCCATATCCCCTCCCTTTTGCGTCTCCCTCCCACCCTCCCTATCCCACCCCTCCAGGCGGTCACAAAGCACCGAGCTGATCTCCCTGTGCTATGTGGCTGCTTCCCACTAGCTATCTACCTTACGTTTGGTAGTGTATATATGTCCATGCCGCTCTTTCACTTTGTCACAGCTTACCCTTCCCCCTCCCCATATCCTCAAGTCCATTCTCTAGTAGGTCTGTGTCTTTATTCCTGTCTTACCCCTATGTTCTTCATGACATTTTTTTTCTTAAATTCCATATATATGTGTCAGCATACAGTATTTGTCTTTCTCTTTCTGACTTACTTCACTCCGCATGACAGATTTTAGGTCCATCCACCTCACTACAAATAACTCAATTTTGTTTCTTTTTATGGCTGAGCAATATTCTTTGTATATATGTGTCACATCTTCTTTATCCATTCATCTGTTGATGGACACTTAGGTTGCTTCCATGTCCTGACTATTGTAAATAGTGCTGCAATGAACATTGTGGTACATGACTGTTTTTCAGTTATGGTTTTCTCAGGGTATATGCCCAGGAGTGGGATTGCTGGGTCACATGGTAGTTCTATTTTTAGTTTTTTAAGGAACCTCCATACTGTTCTTCACAGTGGCTGTATCAATTTACATTCCCACCAACAGTGCAAGAGGGTTCCCTTTTCTCCACACCCTCTCCAACATTTATCGTTTGTAGATTTTGTGATATGGCCATTCTGACTGGTGTGAGGTGATAATTCATTGTAGTTTTGATTAGCATTTCTCTAATGATTAGTGATGTTGAGAATCCTTTCATGTGTTTGTTGGGAATCTGTATATCTTCCTTGGGGAAATGTCCATTTAGGTCTTCTTCCCATTTTTGGAATGGGTTGTTTGTTTTTTTGATATTGAGCTTCATGAGCTGCTTGTATATTTTGGAGATTAATCCTTTGTCAGTTGTTTTGTTTACAAATATTTTCTCTCATTCTGAGGGTTGTCTTTTCGTCTTGTTTATGGTTTCCTTTGCTGTGCAAAAGGTTTTAAGTTTCATTAGGACCCATTTGTTTATTTTTGTTTTTATTTCTGTTACTCTAGGAGGTGGGTCAAAAAGGATCTTGCTGTGATTTATGTCAGAGTGTTCTGCCTATGTTTTCCTCTAAGAGTTTTATAGTGTCTGGCCATACATTTAGATCTTTAATCCATTTTGAGTTTATTTTTGTGTATGGTGTTAGGAAGTGTTCTAATTTCATTCTTTTACAAGTACCTGTCCAGTTTTCCCAGCATCACTTATTGAAGAGGCTGTCTTTTCTCCATTGTATATTCTTGCCTCCTTTATCAAAGGTAAGGTAACCATATGTGTGTGGGTTTATCGCTGGGCTTTTTATCCTGTTCCATTGATCTATATTTCTGTTCTTGTGCCAGTACCATACTGTCTTCATTACTGTAGCTTTGTAGTATAGTCTGAAGTACAGCAGCCTGATTGCTCCAGCTCCGTTTTTCTTTCTCAAGATTGCTTTGGCTATTCGGGGTCTTTTGTGTTTCCATATAAATTGTGAAATTTTTTGTTCTAGTTCTGTGAAAAATGCCATTGGTAGTTTGATAGGGTTTGCATTGACTCTGTAGATTGCTTTGGGTAGTACAGTCATTTTCACAATGTTGATTCTTCCAATCCAAGAACATGGTATATCTCTCCGTCTGTTTGTATTATCTTTAATTTCTTTCATCAGTGTCTTATAGTTTTCTGCATACAGGTGTTTTGTCTCCTTAGGTATGTTTATTTCTAGGTATTTTATTCTTTTTCTTGCAGTGGTAAATAGGAGTGTTTCCTTAATTTCTCTTACAGATTTTTCATCATTAGTGTATAGAAATGCAAGAGAGTTCTGTGCATTAATTTTGTATCCTGCTACATTACCAAATTCATTGATTAGCTCTAGTAGTTTTCTGGTAGCATCTTTAGGATTCTCCATGTATAGTATCACGTCATCTGCAAACACAGTTTTACTTCTTCTTTTCCAATTTGGATTCCTTTTATTTCTTTTTTGTCTCTGACTGCTGTGGCTAAAACTTCCAAAACTATGTTGAATTATAGTGGTGAGAGTGGACAACGTTGTCTTGTTCTGATCTCAGTGGACATGGTTTCAGTTTTTCAGTATTGAGAACGATGTTGGCTGTGGGTTTGTCATATATGGCCTTTATTATGTTGAAGTGAGTTCCCTCTATGCCTACTTTCTGGAGTGGTTTTATCACAAATTGGTATTGAATTTTCTTGAAAGCTTTTTCTGCATCTATTGAGATGATCATATGGTTTTTACCCTTCAATTTATTAATATGGTGTATCACATCGATTGATTTGTGTATACTGAAGAATCCTTGCATTCCTGGGATAAACCCCACTTGGTCATGGTGTATGATCCTTTTAATATGCTGTTAGATTCTGTTTGCTAGTATTTTTTTGAGGATTTTTGCATTTATGTTCATCAGTGATATTGGCCTCTAGTTTTCTTTTTTTGTGGCATCTTTGTCTGGTTTTGGTATCAGGGTGGTGGTGGCCTCGTAGAATGAGTTTGGGAGTGTTCCTCCCTCTGCTATATTTTGGAAGAGTTTGAGAAGGATAGGTGTTAGCTCTTCTCTAAATGTTTGATAGGATTTGCCTGTGAGGCCATCTGGTCCTGGGCTTTTGTTTGTTGGAAGATTTTTAATCACAGTTTCAATTTCAGTACTTGTGATTGGTCTGTTTATATTTTCTCCTTCTTCCTGGTTCAGTCTCGGAAGGTTATACTTTTCTAAGAAGTTGTCCATTTCTTCCAGGTTGTCTTTTTTTTTTTTTTTTGCGGTATGCAGGCCTCTCACTGTTGTGGCCTCTCCTGTTGCGGAGCACAGGCTCTGGACGCACAGGCTCAGCGGCCACGGCTCATGGGCCCAGCCGCTCCGCGGCATGTGGGATCTTCCCGGACTGGGGCACGAACCTGTGTCCCCTGCATCTGCAGGCGGACTCTCAACCACTGCGCCACCAGGGAAGCCCCAGGTTGTCCTTTTTATTGTCATGTATTTACTTGTCATAATCTCTCATGATCCTTTGTATTTCTGCAGCGTCAGTTGTTACTTCTCCTTTTTCATTTCTAATTCTACTGATCTGTGTCTTCTCCCTATTTTTCTTGATGAGTCTGGCTAATGGTTTAACAATTTTTTTTATCTTCTCAAAGAACCAGCTTTTAGTTTTATTGATCTTTGCTATTGTTTCCTTCATTTCTTTTTCATTTATTTCTGATCTGATCTTTATGATTTCTTTCCTTCTGCTAAATTTAGGGTATTTTGTTCTTCTTTCTCTAATTGCTTTAGGTGTAAGGTTAGGTTGTTTATTTCAGATGTTTCTTGTTTCTTGAGGTAGGATTGTGTTGCTATAAACTTCCCTCTTAGAACTGCTTTTGCTGCATCCCATAGGTTTTGGGTCGTCGTGCTCTCATTGTCATTTGTTTCTAGGTATTTTTTAATGTCCTCTTTAATTTCTTCAGTGATCTCTTGGTTATTTAGTAGCATATTGTTTAGCCTCTATGTGTTTGTATTTTTTACAGTTTTTTTTTCCTGTAATTGATATCTAGCCTCATAGCGTTGTGGTCAGAAAAGATACTTGATACAATTTCAATTTTCTTAAATTTACCAAGGCTGGATTTGTGACCCAAGATATGGTCTACCCTGGAGAATGTTCCATGAGCACTTGAGAAGAAAGTGTATTCTGTTGTTTTTGGATGGAATGTCCTATAAATAGCAATTAACTCCATCTTGTTTAATGTGTCATTTAAAACTGTTTCCTTATTTATTTTCATTTTTATCTGTCCATTGGTGAAAGTGGGGTGTTAAAGTCCCCTACTACTATTTTGCTACTGTCAGTTTCCCCTTTTATGGCTGTTAGCATTTGCCTTATGTATTGAGTTTCTCCTATGTTGGTTGCATAAATATTTACAATTGTTATATCTTCTTGGATTGATCCCTTGATCATTATGTAGTGTCCTTCTTTGTCTTTTGTAATAGTCTTTATTTTAAAGTCTCTTTTGTCTGATATGAGGATTGCTACTCTAGCTTTCTTTTGATTTCCATTTGTATGGAATATCTTTTTCCATCCCCTCACTTTCAGTCTGTATGTGTCCCTAGGTCTGAAGTGGGTCTCTTGTAGACAACATATATATGGGTCTTGTTTTTGTATCCATTCAGCCAGTCTAATGCTTCTGGTGGGAGCATTTAATCCATTTACATTTAAGGTGGTTATCAATATCTATGTTCCTATTACTATTTTCTTAATTGTTTTGGGTTTGTTATTGTAGGTCTTTTCCTTCTCTTGTGTTTCCTGCCTAAAGGAGTTCCTTTAGCATTTGTTGTAAAGCTGGTTGGTGTTTCTGAATTCTCTTAGCTTTACTTGTCTGTAAAGCTTTTAATTTCTCCATGGAATCTGAATGAGATCTTTGCTGGGTAGAGTAATCTTCGTTGTAGGTTTTTCCCTTTCATCACTTTAAATATATCCTGCCACCCACTTCTGGCTTGCAGAGTTTCTGCTGAAAGATCAGCTCTTAGCCTTATGGGGATCCCCTTGTATGTTATTTGTTGCTTCTCCCTTGTTGCTTTTAATATTTTTTCTTTGTATTCAATTTTTGATAGCTTGATTAACATGTGTCTCGGTGTGTTTCTCCTTGGATTTATCCTGTATGGGACGCTCTGTGTTTCCTGGACTTGATTGACTATTTCCTTTCCCATATTAGGGAAGTTTTCAACTATAATCTCTTCAAATATTTTCTCAGTCCCTTTTCTCTTCTTCTTCTTCTTGGACCCCTATAATTCGAATGTTGTTGCAGTTAATATTGTACCAGAGGTCTCTGAGACTGTCCTCAATTCTTTTCATTCTTTTTTCTTTATTCTTCTCTGTGGTAGTTATTTCCACTATTTTATCTTTCAGATCACTTATCCATTCTTCTGCCTCAGTTATTCTGCTATTGATTTCTTCTAGAGAATTTTAAATTTCATTTATTGTGTTGTTCATCATTGTTTGCTCTTTAGCTCTTCTAATTCCTTGTTAAACGTTTCTTTTATTTTCTCCATTCTATTTCTGAGATTTTCGATCATCTTTAGTATCATTACGCTGAATTCTTTTTCAGGTAGATTGCCTATTTCCTCTTCATTTGTTTGGTCTGGAGGGTTTTTACCTTGCTCCTTCATCTGCTGCATATTTCTCTGTCTTCTCATGTTGCTTAACTTACTGTGTTTGGGGTCTCCTTTTTGCAGGCTTCAGGTTCATAGTTCCTGTTATTTTTGGTGTCTGCCTCCAGTGGGTAAGGTTGGTTCAGTGGGCTGTGTAGGCTTCCTGGTGGAGGGGACTGTTGCCTCTTTTCTTGTGGATGAGGCTGGATCTTGTCTTTCTGGTGGGCAGGGCCACATCCAGTAGTGTATTTTGTGGTGTCTGTGAACTTATTATGATTTTAGGCAGCCTCTCTGCTAATGGGTGGGGTTGTGTTCCCATCTTGCTAGTTGTTTGGCATAGGGTGTCCAGCACTGGAGCTTGCTGGTCATTGAGTGGAGCTGGGTCTTAGCATTGAGATGGAGATCTCTGGGACAGCTTTCGCTGATTGATATTTTGTGGGGCTGGGTGGTCTCTGGTGGTCCAATGTCCTGAACTCGGCTCTCTCACCTCAGAGACTCTGGTCTGACAGCTGGCTGGAGCAACAAGACACTGTCAGCCACTCGGCTCTGAACAAAAGGGAGAAAAAAGAAAGAAAGAAAGAAAGAAAAATAAATAAATAAATAGTTATTAAAATAGAAAAAAAATTTAAAATATTATTAAAATTAAAAAAGTAATAAAAAAAAGAAGTGAGCAACCAAACCAATAAACAAATCCACCAATGATAACAAGCGCTAAAATCTAAACTAAGATAAACATAAAACCAGAAACAAATCAGATGCAGAAAGCAAACCCCAAGTCTACGTTTGTTCCCAATGTCCACCACCTCAATTTTGGGATGTTTCATTATCTCTTCAGGTAGTCCACAGGTACAGGGTACATCAAGTTGATTGTGGAGATTTAATCTGCTTCTCCTGAGGCTGCTGGGAGAGATTTCTCTTTCTCTTCTTTGTTCGCACAGCTCCTGGGGTTCAGCTTTGGATATGGCCCCGCTTCTGCATGTAGGTCGCCCTCTGGAGTCTATTCTTTGCCCAGACAGGACAGGGTTAAAGGAGCAGCTGATTCGGGGGCACTGGCTCACTCAGGCCTGGGGGAGGGAGGGGTTTGGAATGCGGTGACAGAGGCTGCCATGACGTTGCAACAGCCTGAGGTGCCGTGTGTTCTTCCAGGGAATTTGTCCCTGGATCACGGGTCCCTGGCAGTGGCGGGCTGCGCAGGCTCCCATGAGGGGAGGTGTGGACAGTGACCTGTGCTTTCACACAGGCTTTTTGGTGGCTGCAGCAGCAGCCTTAGCATTTCATGTCCGTCTCCGGTGTCTGCGCTGATAGCCGTGGCTCGCGCCCATGTCAGAAGCTCGTTTAGGAGGTGCTCTGAATCCCCTCTCCTCATGCACCCCAAAACAATGAGGTCTTTGCCTCTTAAGCAGGTCCAGACTTTTTCCCGGACTCCCTCCCGGCTAGCTGTGGTGTCCTAGCCCCCTTCCAGCTGTGTTCATGTAGCCAACCTCAGTCCTCTCCCTGGGATCTGACCTCTGAAGCCCGAGCCTCACCTCCCAGCCCCCACCCATCCTGGTGAGTGAGCAGACAAGCCTCTCGGGCTGGTGATTGCTGGTCGGCACTGATCCTCTGTGCGGGAATCTCTCCACTTTGCCCTCTGCACCCGTGTGGCTGCGCTCTCCTCCATGGCTCTGAAGCTTCACCTCTGCCACCCCCCGTCTCCACCAGTGAAGGGCTTTCCTAGTGTGTGGGAACTTTTCCTCCTTCATGGCTCCCTCCCAGAGTGGCAGGTCCTGTCCCTGTTCTTTTGTCTCTGTTTTTTCTTTTTTCTTTTACCCTACCTAGGTACGTGGTGAGTTTCTTGCCTTTGGGGAAGTCTGATGTCTTCTGCCAGCGTTCAGTAGGTGTTCTGTAGGAGTTGCTCCACATGTAGATGTATTTTCGATGTATTTGTGGGGAGGAAGGTGATCTCCACATCTTATTCCTCTGCCATCTTGAAGGTCCTCTCCCCAAGGGCATCCTATGCTTTCTTTCTGCTTATCTCTTTGTTATTGGTTTGTAACTTTATTCCATTGGTGAAGTTCATAGTCAAAGTTTGAAACATTGCATATGTACTTGAAAAATAAAGGTTTATTCGCCAAAAGTAAAAACACCATCTACCCCATTCTAACAGAGCAATTCTGCAGCATAACTACAGAACTGTTAATCTTCTGGTCATTTTTCTAAACTTCACAACAGCTTCCTCTATGTTAAACTGAGTCTGAGTTTCTCAGTCTAATATTCTACACGGATAGCACACAGACTCTAGGAGTTTTTGACAGGAGCCCTGTTGCTGGTTGGTGGCCTCGGGTTAAATACTCTGCCCCCCTGTAAACCACATTTCCTCCCCTGTAAAACGGGTAACGGCAATGCCTACCTCATTCAGTTGTTCTGTGCATCCATGAGAGCATGTGTGCACGTTGCCTGTTGCATTGTAAACACTCATTACTTGTCAGCAACTATCAAGCGTGTGATGAACTATTGTTAAACACTCTCATTGTTTTTCAAAGTCTGCCAAGAATAACATAACACTGTTTGCTACTTTTATTGACTTTTCACAAGATTTTGTTCTGGGGTCAAGACTAGGTTAGGAATTAAGCAGCATGAGGTCAATGAAGACTCCTAGTTATTGATGTTTAAATGAACCTGCTTTCAAGTGCCCAACAGGCAGAATTGGCAGGAAATAGTCTCCTGAAGAGTGGATAATCTCTCGACATATAAAACAGGGCCAAGTGGTTTAAAGTGGGGCTAGAACAATGGGGTCCCTGAGGGTAATCATAGGGACTTTTGCCAATGTACCTTTAGTCTTACCTGTGGGTGAAGAGGGAGCTAGTAGAGACATTAAAACAACTGGAGCAATTGTCGAAAATTAGACATATAACCAGGAATCTCACACATCTCTGCATGGAGGTATGCTTTAATGCTACATGTAGGCAAAGCCAGATTTGCCTTAATTGGAATTTGTAATTGACCCCAGAATGCAAGGAAGTATTCCACCAGGTCCCTGAGTTCTACAGCATAAACGTTGCTGAGATTTGAGTATGGAAAAATTACAAAGCAAGTATTGCCAGGACCCCAGAGACATGACCTAAGAGTTCCTTTCTGAAATACAACACCAGAAAAAAAAAATCCCATAACTATAACCATCTTAAATCTAAAATAGTTATGTTTGGCTCATGTTATTAAATATTTAAATAATTCATATTGGATAAGACTAGTTGCCATTTGATGGGTCCTTACAGTAGATGCCAACTCTGTGTTATATCTTTGCAGTATTATTCTATTTATTTGTCAACAAAGGGGCTGTAATTGTCATTCACATTTTACCCATGAGAGAAGTGAAAATCAGAAAGTTTAATTACATTGCTGAAAATCACATTGCTAATAGAAGCAAAACAAAGATTTGAACCAGATTTGCTGGATCCAAATCCTGTGCTCTTAACTAATACACAGGATAGTTCACAGCTACCCTGTGAAGGTCATTGTCAGAGCAAATTACCCAAATCCAAGCAAAACTTTGTTTTTCATAGCACATATGCATCTATTCAGTGCATCTAAAGAAGTTTTTGAATAATTAGGAGATCTAAAAGTTAAGTGAAGAATTGCAGAGTCAAGCTCCAGAAGAGAACAGAAAGTAAAGGAAGTGAGTTTGGTGTCTAGGACTACTTTTGTCTGGGGATCAGTTTTGAAGGCAGTGGTCAAGAGGCCAACACAAGCTGCTGGCAGCCCTCTGGAGCTCAGGTGATGACAAAAGTCCACAGAGGAAAAACTAAGCATAAGGAATCCACGTTATTTGGATTGGAATCTTGAGGAGTGCACCCCAAAAGAAATGGGGACTTGAAAGTAGATATGCCCCTATAAGTTTTTCATTATTGTTTAAAATTTCCCTAACCTGTGAAATTATATAAATGTAATCGTGAATTGCGAATGAGCCTAAGAACCTGGCAGAAATGGATGTACTTCTCTGGAGAAAGATAATATCACCATAGGCCTCAAATTAGTTCTGAAACTTATTTTGCACATACAGTGTACATCATATAAAAAAAACTTGATAGAAGGAGGTAAGACAATATGAATGACATGCTGTCAGCAGAAAAAATAGACAGTAGAAGTATACTCATAGGGGCTCCAGATAAAGAAGTGGTTAGATACAAACTTTAAGATAACCATGCTTACATGTCTAAATTGAAAAAAAGATAAGATTGAGAATTTTAGAAGAGAAACTACAAAAATGAATCAGATGGAAACTCTAGAATAAAAAAACATGATATTCCAAATTAAGAGTTCACTGAATGGCTTTAACAACAGATTACATACAGCTCAAGAAAGAATTGGTTAGCTGGAAAGTATATTAGAAGAAAATATTCAGAAAGAAAATTTAAAAGACAAAAAATTAAAATTTAAAAGACAGAGTAAAACAGAAGACAGTGAGAAATTCTAATGTGCATGAAATTGGAATCTCAGAAGAAAAGGAAAGAGAGAATGAGTCAAAATCAATAACTAAAGGCTATTGAGTTAAAGGCTAAGAACTTACCAAAACTGCTAAAAGATATCAAACTCAGATGAGAAGCCCTAAGAACCTCAAGTAGGATAAAGCAAAAGGAACCTGCATCCTAGGCACATCATAGTAAAACTACTGAAAGCAAAAGCAAAAAAGAAAATCTTAAAGACAGCCAGAGGAAAAACAGGCTTTACCTTCAAAGGAATAACAATATAATTGACAGCTGACTTTTAAACAGACAAGATAGAAGCCGGAAGATAATGATATAATATCTTTAAATTGATGGGGAAAAACCTGTGAACCTAGAATTGTAAACCTAGCAAAATATCCTTCAGTAATAAAGGTTGATCAAGATGGTGATATAGGAGGCTACTCTTCTCCACCAAATGTACAGCTATACACAGAGCAATTACCTCTGAAGGAAATGTAGAAACTGTCTGAGAGACTCCTACATATCAGGCAAATGAGGAAACACCCACATTGAAGTGGGTAGGAAATGCCGAGACACACTCTTTCTGTAAACCTCACCCCTGGCACAGCATCATACGGTCTGGTGGGAACTCCAAACTCTTGGCTTCTCGCTAAGGAGCAAACCATTTGAACCCCAAATGTAGCACCCCAACTTTTAAGACTCCCACCCAAGGGACAGATCCCTCAAACACCTAGCTCTGAAAACCAATTGATCTTGTGTCCATGGAACCCAAATGAATATGGCAAATGAAGAGGTTATTAATGGGCACACAAGCACTCACTGTAGCTAATCACCCAAGGACTCAGCACAGATGGAGCAGGGAAAATCACCCATCTACCAGTCTTTGCCTGAAGGGGTCCATCTGCTGAAGCTTTTTCCTCTAAGATCAGGAATAAGGCAAGAATGCCCACTCTTACCCCTTTTATTCAACTGGAAGTCCTAGCCAGAGCAATTAGGTGAGAGAAAGAAATAAAAGACATAAATTGGAAAGAAACAAGTAAAACAGTATCTGTTTGCAGATGGCATGATCCTATATGCAGAAAACCCTAAGGACTCTACCAAAAAAACTATTATAAATAAAAAACAAATGTAGAAAAGTTGCAGGATACAAAATCAACGCAGAATTCTTTTGCATTTCTTTATGCTAACCATGAGCTAGCAGAAAGAGAAATTAAGAAAATAATTCCCCTTAGAATCACAACCAGAAAAATAAAATACCTAGGAATAAATTTAACCAAGGAGTTGAAAGTCTTATACACTGAAAACTATAAGACATTGTTGAAAGAAATTAAAGAAGACACAATAAATGGAAACATATACTTGCTCATGGACTAGAAGAATTAACATTGTTAAAATGTCCATATAACCTAAAGTAATCTACAGATTCAATGGAATCTCTATTGAAATCTCAAGGACGTTTTTTCAAAGAAATAGAATAAAAAATTCTAAAATTTATAGGGAATCACAGAAAACCCTGAATAGCCAAAGCAATCCTGAGAAAAAAAATAAATCTGGAGATATCACACTCCCTGATTTCAAACTATATTACAAAGCCATTGTAATCAAAACAGCATGGTATTAGCAGAAAAACAGAAAAATAGAACAGAAATTAGAGCCTAGAAATAAATCCACACATATATGGACAATTAATTTATGACAAGGAAGCAAAGAATATAGAGACTATAGAGATATTCTCTATTAGAGATAGTTTCTTCAATAAATGATGTTTGGGAAAACTGGACAGCCGCATGCAAAAAGAAGAAACTAGACCACTATCTCATACCATACACAAAAATCAACTGAACATGGATTAAAGACTTGAATGTAAGACCTGAAACCACAGAACTCCTAGAAGAAAACATAGGTGGTATGCTCTTTGATACTGGCCTTAGCAATATTTTTCTATCGCTGTCTCCTCAGGCAAAAATCATCATTAGAGATTAAGAGGGACACATCATCCTTTTAATAAGCTCAATTCACCAGGATGATATAACTATTTTAAATTTTTATGCACTTAATAAACATGACCTCAAAATATGTAAAGCAAAACTTGAATTATAAGAAATAAGTAAATTCTTAATTATAGTAGGAAATGTTAACATCTCTTAGATATGACTGAACGACAGACAAAGTATCAGTAAGGATAAAGAGCTTTGAACAATAATATTAGAAAACATGACATATATGTATATATGTGTGTGTGTGTATATATATATACACACACACATATATATATACGTGTGTGTGTATATATATATATATACACACACACATATATATATACACGTATGTGTGTGTGTGTTTATACATATATATATAAAATACCGTAGCAAAAGTAGCAGAGCACACATATGTTTCTAGCACACGGGAAGTATTTACGAAATTGAGCACATGTAGGACCAGAGAGTAAGTCTCAAAAATTTCAAAAGATCAAAATGATAGAGTATTTTCTGCAATCACAGTGCAATTGAACTACAAGCCAACTTCAAAAGGATAACTAGATAATCCTACATGTTTGGAAATAAAGAAATATGCTTCTAAATGACTACTATGTTAAAGAAGGAATCACAATGGAAATTAGAAAATACTTTGAACTAAATGATAATGAAAATCTATACATCAGAACTTACAGAATGCAGCTAAAGTTGTGCTTACGTGAAAAAGTGTGGCATTAAACGCATATATTAGAAAAGAGAAAGGCCAAGTATCAGAGCCAAGCACCCAGCTCAATAAATTAGGAAGAAAACAGCAAATAAAAATAAAATAAATTAGAATGAAGGAAATGATGAGGATGAGAGCAGAAATGAACGAAGCAGAAAACAGACAATAGAAGGAACCAAAAAAGACAAAAGGTAGTTCTTTGAAAATACTAATAAAATTGATAAAGTCCTGGTGATATTGGTTTAAAAAGAGAGAGAGAGAGAGGGAGAGAAGCTATAAATATGCAGTGTAAGGAATGAAAAGGGGAATAACTACGGGTCCTGCAGCTACTAAGAAGATAGTAAGTAAGAAAACATCATGACTTATGCCACTCAACTTGATATTTTTCATGACTTGGATATCGTTGTAGAAGCCATCAACTTACCAAAATTGACAGAAAATAGACTTAAAACTATTAAAAATCAAATCCATAATTAAATTTTTTCCTTCAAAGAAAAGTCTAGGCTCAGATGACTTTACTGGTGAATGCCACTAAATTCTTAAAGAAGAACATTCCAAGATTACACAAACTCTCCCAGAGAATAAAAAGAAAAAGAGCTAAATGTCCCCAATTCATTTTCAAGGGCTTTCTTAGCAAAAGCTAACAAGATCACTTCAAAATAGGAGAATTCTACTCACTTATTCACGACCATTCGTGCAGAAATTCCCCTCCTCCCCCCAAAAAATAGCATATTGAATCTATAGCAAGTAATGCATTACAACTGAGTTGTGTTTATTCCATGAATACAAGGCTGGTTTGAGTTTTGAAAATCAATCAATCTAATTCACTACATTAAACATTAACAGAAAAAAAAAAAACAGTCAGGTAATAGAATCATCTCAACAGGCCACAGAAAACATTTTATAAAATTCAGCTACAATTCATGATTTCAAAAATTAATAGCTATAAGGTTAACAAACTAGGAATAGATGGTAAATTCCTTAATCTGATAAAGGATCTACCAAAAATCCCTAGTTTTGAAATCAGGAATAAGACAAGGATGTCCACCATTACTGCTTCTACTCAACATTGTAGTTAAAGTTCTAGCTGGTAATTTAAGAAAAGAAGTAAAGGTGTAAGGATTGCAGAGGCTGGGAAAGAGCAGCCCTTAATCACATGATGATGTTGTTGAATTATTTTGTACATAGGAAATACAAATAAAGCTACAGACAAATTATTAGAATGAATAGGTTAGTTTAATCAAACACCTAGAGGGGAAAAAAATCTAACAAATCATATACAAGATCTGTATGCAGATGAATATGAAACATTACTGGTATAAGTAAAGGGAAATCTAAGTAATCAGGGGACCATAGCATGTTCAGGTGTCAGAAGGCAATATATTTGATGTATTAGTTCTCCAAACTGATCTATATATTCAAAGCAATTTCTGTTGAAATTGAAACTAAGAGGTTTTCTTTGTGCACGTGTGTGTGTGTGTGTGTGTGTGTGTGTAATTTGACAAGCTGATTCTAAAGCGATAATGAAAAACAAAGGACTAGGAATAGAAGATTATCTGAAGGAAGAACAAGGTGGGAGTAACTGCCTCTACCAGCCATCAAGGTTTATTATAAAGCTACAGTTATTCAAAGTGTGAAACTGACCCAAGAAGAGACAAAGAGACCAAAGAAAATGACAGGATTACCAAAGAAAAAGACTTGGACCAGGGCCAGAAGAGACACCTAACCTTGGCCACTTGTGATGGCTTCCCCTGAGTCAGAGGCTCTTCAAACTCACTTCACACCAATCACATCAGTATCTTGCTTGGGGCAAGGGGGCAGGCGGTGCAGGTAGGCGACTGGAACTTTTCCCCCAGTTAACACTAATCTGCAGGTGGGTTTGAAAATCACCTCTCCCACACATGCATGCGCACACAGGCACATAGAGACACACACCTCTTTCTCCCTAAGCTTGGATGAGCAAGGCAGTTTTTATTTAAAACTCATTAGGAGGATGGAGAACGCGATTATATCATATCCCCCAAATTTTGAAATCCATTTAGATTTTCTGTCTTTCCCCCAAATTCTACTCCTTTAAGCTGCGACCCCTTCCCCCTCTAGCCACACTCTTTACGCCTTCCTGTACTCCTGTTATTATTATTATTTTATTTTGGAGAATAATTTCTCCCTTCCCTCACTCTCCCTAATCTACATCTCTATCATCACCTTGCCTAGCAAGCAAAGGCCTTTGTGAGGACTCACTCTTAGAAATTGAAGATACTTTTAATTTAAGGTTTTCGCCATCGCATATTGCTGTGCGTGGCTTGGATTGTCTTCCTCTGTGTGTATTTTCAGTATTGGCGCAGACTGTGTGAACGCGGGGCTGTGCTCCCCACGTGCTGCTCAAGCAGCCCCTGCGATGCGGGCTGCCTCACACACACCCTGTGAGTGAAGATGTGCCCCACAGCACCGATAGCTCAGCAGCCCCGGCTTCGTGGGCTGTGACCTCGGCAGTCACACAGGGCCCCACGTGGAGAAGGGTCTGCGCTTGGGTTAATGCTCTGCTGGCATCGTCTTGAAATGCTTAATCATTTGTGAACGAGGGGCTCCACATTCTCAGTTTGCTCTGGGCCCTGCAGACAATGCGGTCAGCCCTGTGCCGAGGAAAGGGCTTGCTCAATTTTACAGCAATAAAAAAAAAAAAAAAAACCTCTGGGCCGAGTGCTCCGTGCAATACTTTCTCTGGCTTCTCAGAAACCATTTCCTCTTTTCGACTCTCGGCTATCCCCCTGGGTTTAGCAGCTGGGTGTACACTTGCTGCCTTACCGAATCGCTGATGTTCATTTCCTGCCCACTTCCCATGTTTTCACAGCAGCCGAACGGGGCTCTTCACCACCTGGCCCCAATCTCTTGCCCTGGCCTTGTGCCTTTTTCTCCCCCACCCCTCCTTCTGCTCCCACCCTGAACATGACTCACTGACTGCTTCAGCCCTCCTCCCCAAGGCAACACTTTGACCACACAGAACCTTCTCTGTCATCACAACAGGATGTGCTTCTTGCCTCTGTGCCCCATCGTGTGCTTTTCCTTCTGCCCGGAATGCTTTTCCATCACTGCCACCCATAGTCACTTTGGCTTTCATTCCTTTAGGCACAGCCCAAATGTTAGCTTCTGCATTAAGAGAGCCTGAGACAGAAGTCATCATCCACTGGCTCTTGCTCCTGTAGCTTTGAAGACACCCCTCTGTCATAGCAGGTGACACGGCGTGGCATACAGACCTCTTCCATCCTCTCCCGCCCACCTTATTCTGGGTAAGTCAGCTCTTGACTTAGAATACAAGTCAGTCATTCTTTCTAGAAAGATCTGCCTGAGTACTTGTTCTTCCCTAGTCATAGCACTAATCGTATTATAACATAATCTCTCCTTATTTCTTAACCTGCTGCTTGGCATGTACTAGATGCTCAGTAATGTTTGTTCAGTTAAAAAAAAAAGTCTGAAATGATATATGTGCTCATCGAGAGTATTGCCTTGGGTCCTGAGCCCAAGACCTGGGCTTGGTTAAGTAACCCCATCCTTGACTTGAGGTTGTGTCCTTCAGGGGAGGACGACAGGGTGTGGGGATCTGGGCTGCCACTCACTCAGGCCCAAGAGGATGATTCTCCCTTTCTGTTGTAATAAACCTCATATTGTTGTCTAGAGAGTGACAGAAAGTAGTGCTAAATTCATGAAAATGTAAGTGTCTGTGCCAAGTATATAGAATTATACTAAGCATCACAGGAGAGTTGGAACTTTGGAAAAACACTGGGAACTAGCTCTTGCAAGAGCTGCTGTCTTGACGTCAGGGTGGGCCTGGCCCTGAGGCCTTGGTGCTTTCATCAGGCCTCCTTCCTGGCCTCATTCTCACCCTTCTCCCATGATCTTGGGCCCCATTTTCGACCTCTCATTGTGCGCCGACTTCCTGGAAAACCAGCAGGGAGGTCGCTTTCTTTTGAGGAGGTTTCTGCCTCCGTATCTTGTGCTGGGCATTTTCCTTCTTGTGGCTCCACCTGCTTTTTGAAGCTCCCTGCTTCCAAGAAACCAACCACCAGTTGGAAGAAGATGGGGTTTCTCTCACCCCCGCCCATGCCCTCCTTTTAAGAGACTGGCTCCCCCTTCTCTGTAAAGGATTCCCCACCCAACAAGGAATTCTCTCTGCCAATGGTGCCAAGGAAATTACTTGAGCTCATTAAGTCTCAATGTATTGAGGACCAAGAGAAGTTCAGGGGAACTGAGCTGTAATTGAGTGTTTCCTGTAAGCTAGTGATATGCTAGGAAGTTACAGGGAAATCAATTTGGGATTCATAAATATAAAGAAGGATGTTGTTCCAGGCAGAGCTAAGCTCCATTAAAAATGGAATAGGAAGCCTTTTGAGAGAGTGCGCTACCTATCATTAGAAGTGTTCATGAGTGGGCTGAACATATCAGGGCTAATATAGAGGGAATTCCTGCCTGGGGAGTAGGTGGGTGAGAGAGAGCCTCCGTGGTTTCTCCCGACTTTCAAGCTTCTACTATTTCATTATAGGGCTCTAACCTTGTAATACAGTTTATACTTCAGAATACTGTTCTTAATTAGTTGTCTTTTTAAACTCCTTCTGAAGTGAATCAGCTTCATACAGTTGTAATTAGCTTATTGGTAGAAACAATGGCAGAGCCTGAAACATGCATATTTTTTTGTATACGTGGCAAGGACAAAAGAAAGCCTGACTCTTATTGTTCCTGCACTATTTTCCAGAAATGAGATCTTCTAGTATCCCTGTGAGGATGTAACAGTAACTTAACCAGATAACATGAAAATAAAGAAACAATTATTAATATGGAATATTAAAAAAATGCTGGAGCCGGATTAATCAGCCTTCAGACAATTGAGCATGGGTTTCTTGTTAGTTGCTCTTCTTGCAACTGGAGTGAATCCAGAAGGCAAGATATTTAAGAGAGAAAACATAGGCTTTGCCTATGGGGCACATAGTCTGGGACATCTGGTAGACCTCACCATATGTGGCCATGTGCAGGGCACACTGGAGGGAACATGACTTCATTATGAGTTAGGTGTAATGATCAAAACATGATTATAGTGGCTCAGCCAAATAGGGTCTTGTTTTGCTCCCAGAAGTCCTGAGCTAGGTAGGTGGTTCAAAGACGGTACGATTGTGTGAAGAAACCATCAAAGACATAGCCTCCTTTTAACTTCACATCTGCCAATTTTATTTCGTGGGTTTTGCCCTCAGGGTCCAAGATGGCTGCTCCACCTCAGGCCTTCAGTTGCATTCTGGAAAAACAGAAGAAAGAAGTAACCTAGAGGAAAAAATGTTGCCTATTCCAGGAAAGTGAAACTTTCCAAGAAATTCCAGCTGACTTAAGCTTATGTCTCATTGGCCTGAGCTGTGTTCCATGCCCAGTTCTTGCTGAAATAGAGACTAGAAAATATAATTATTTCAGCTGGGCTCATCACATCCCCAAACTTAGGTTTTGTTAGTAGAGAAGAGGGCAGATAGATATTGGGTAGGCAACCAGCAGTGACGGACATAACGTGTCTGTCCCAAGCTCCCGATGAGGTACCCTGCTCTCTCTGTGTCTTCTATTTCTAGATGGCAGCACCTCCACCATGAACTGTGAGGTTTGGAGATGTTGTCACCTGATAGACTTTGGGAGGAACTTCTACTGCTATCCTTGGCCCATCAGTGTTTAACCATCAGGATATAATTTGGAAATTTCTCTGTCTTCAGGAAGTGAGACAGAACTGGTCCACTTGCAACCTCAGTGTCCTCCAGGGGCTCTGTGGGGATCATGAGCTCCATGCGTGAAATCTCTCTGATGCCACAGAGAAAAGAGTCTGACATGCCAGTAACGTCGTGACTTCCTTCCCTCATTTCCCCTCAGACCTACGCTGCATCTCCTCCTACTGGACGCGTTGGTCTTGCTGTCCGTTAACACCTAACGGAATCACTTTGCTGTATACCTGAAACTATCACAACATTGTTCATCAACTATACTCCAATATAAAATAAAAAGTTAAACAACAACAACAAAAAACACCCAAGAAAACAGCAAGCGCTCCTGTTTGGAACAGACCAACACCTTGAGATTTGTTTAAGCCAAGGAGGAGGTCATACCTTTAAACAAGAACAGATATATGGCTCTCCTGACGTCCTCCAGAGATTCCTGTCTGGCAGTGCTCAGGAAAGAACAACTGAAGACTGAACTCCAACATTTTAGAACTGCCGGAGACCAAAACTGACAGAGACAAAAGTATCCAACACAGCCTTGCTGGCTAGATCCAATCTCTGATCTGCTGTTCTTTGGTTTGTGACACGTATCTGTTCTTTAGTTTACTCATCTGTAAAATAAAAACAATGGTAACATACCTCATGTGGTTTTACGAGGCATAAACGAAGCTGATAGTTAGAACAGTACCCAGTACATCATAATGTAGAAATGTTGGCTATCATTATGATTAGTTATCTCCTATTCTCAAAGGTTTAGAGTCCTTGCGTCTTGCATGATGGCCAGTGTACATCTCAAGAAGCACAACAAAGAGCCAGTGGGGATATTAAGTTTTAAGTCAGGATGGTTGGTTCTTGTTACTAGCACCAAGGGCTCTTCTCATATCACAAATAATGGGATTATCCCCCAAGTAGGTCAGCATGGCGCAAAATACACGATCTGTGATAGGAATCGCTTTTCTGAATCGCCTATGCCTTTTCTGCCTGCTTTTTCATTTTCAGTACAAGTGCTTTGTTTCTTTCTTTTTTAAAAATGTGGTGAGCTTCACACACTAGTCTTTTGTAGCAGATGTATAAGGAGCAACTAACATCAAAGACATATATGCATAGATTCTTCTACCAAATCAACTTTTTTTTTTTTTAAAAAGGAGTCTTTAATTGGACAATACTTTAATTCTCTAAACAATGTTATGGTAGTTGACCACATTTTGAAATTATCTTTGTCTTGTTTGGTAGTTGAATGGCATGAAAAATTTCCCTCTGCTTCCTTACCCTCTCCCAAGGGTCATTTTCCCCACTCTTTTCTCTGCCCTGCCTGGCCTCTGACCTGCCCAGCTCTGCTGTTTCTACAGACTTCTGAATCTAATTAATGTCTTAGTAGCTATATAAGTGAATTATGTAGGCAGGAGGATGTTGGAAACTTTGAGGAAGGTACATTCCTTAGGGAAAACATGGTTTTGTTAAAAAAAAAAAAAAAGACTCCTCATGGAGGGGGTGGAATGTCAGTAAAACATAAACCATCAGTAACATTGTTATATTCATTAAATATCTGTTACCTGATGAGCAGATACAACCTTAGGAGTATCTCTTTTGACATCTGGGCAATAATCAGTGATTATGGAATCCAGATGAGGGGACAGATAGTCCAAATATGCCACCACTGCAAATTGGCCTCAGCCATACAACTGGGGTATTGGCACCCCTCCTTCTCCCCTCCCTTTTCAAGCCAGTTCACAACCATGCTTGGGGAGTACGTCCTTGGATGATCTCACAAATGACCCTGGCGGAACATTCTCAAACTCTCCAGAATGTGGGCAGGCAAGGGGGAGGGGCCAGAGTGCTGAAGTTCTCCGCCAGAGGATACTGCCAGAGAGCCCAAGGCAGAGATGGTCCCTATGCCCCACGTTTCCATGGAAACATAGGAGGAGTGATGACAGCCAGCACAGCCACACCATCTGCTCAGGACCTGGTGAATGATGAAAAAAATAGAAAAAGAAAGGCACCTTAGATCCCGGGCTAGAACCACTCTAAGAGAGCAGTGGAGAGGAAAGGGCTGAAGACTGTTGAACTCCTAGGTGGATTAAAACCCGTGCTGTCCTGGGGCTCGACATATTAGCATGTCATTTGCAAGCAGAAAGCCTAGAGGGCTGATCCTGCAATCCCTAGATACAATTATGAACACCCAAGAAGCCTCAGGAAGGAGAAGCAGACTGCATGCTGCCCGCAGTCTTACTGGAACAGGAGGGAGGGTGTGGTGACAAACAGTGCTGGTGGAGGTGGAGCAGGGCTCCCATCACCTTCCAGCAGGACCACCTGCACAGCTGTCTTTTGGCCAGGCATATCCTTCCAGGGGAATGGTGGGATTGTAAAAGGAAAATTCCCACTTGGTCACAAAAAACCTCTGAGTTGCAGCCAGGTCTTCAGAATAAGGCCTGAATTAATAAAGCCATGTAAGGTCTCTCTTCTCTCAATTCGTATCCACAGGGAGATCTTAGCTGGATGCCACAGATTTGCTTCTGGGTCTATTTAGGAGGTTTCCAATTCCAGGCTGGCAGAATGTGAGTGGGGCCCTAGCTAAGTGCACTTGTATATCTGCCTCACACTGAGTAGGATTCATTTCTTAGTCCCTTTCCTTCATAGATGTAGCCTAAACAAACAAACCTGACCTAGGAAGCCCAGCAGCCCCTCTGGTTTAGCAGACTCCCCCAGAGGTTCTCCAGAGCTGGGCACGTTCGTTCAGCTTTCTGTAGTATTGTCTCATTTATCCCCAGAGGGAGAGAAGTCCCTCCAGCCTGAAGGCCTTTACTATGCACAGAGCTACATCAGCTTCACAGGAAACACCAGTTTTTATTTTTATTTTTAACTCAGGTTGTCTCTTACTCCTTTAGCAAAAAAACCAAAAATCCTCCCTTTTAGTTCTGGCCTTTGAATCCCAGGGAGTCCAAGCCCCCCCCCCCTTTTTTTTTGTGGTGCTTTTTATTAAGGATTTAAAATTTTGACATCTAGATTAACTTCTTGTTTTGGTATATGTAGGGGCTGGAGGATAATGGGAACATCTTAATAAACCAGATAAATAATAATAATAAAAAGATCACCCTATAAAGGCTCTCATTAATTGTCCTACATTTTACCTGTAAATGGTATTCATTTAAATTTCTTCCCATGACAACTTAGCAAAAATGGTATCTACAATATTATTTGGATTTCTTCAAAAGGCCTTATTCTCCAACTGGAGACCATACACAAAAACTGAAAATAAAAGTATTCATGTAACTTCCCCTATGTTAGAGGCCCCAAACTGAAAATATGAGCTATTCCTGAAGAAAAAAAATGTTTATTACCCACAGTGAAATTGCTTTAGGCTCGAGTATACTCATGCATTAACAAGAGGCACCGTGTTTACATTCAAATAGAAATCTACCCATCCCTACGTGGCTTTGGGGGTGAGGCCTCTTATGAGCCAACCACTCTGCCAGCTCTGTAGCCCCAGGGCTTTCTCCCTTTCCTTTTCCAGGATGATCTATTTATCCTCAGCCTCCACGGTGAGGGCAAATCTGTATCCTGAGCTTAGGCCCAGGATGGGAGTCCCAGTAAACATGGTTGTGTTTGTTCTTCAGCCTTCCTGCGTTGTATAAACAGATGTGGTGGAAAGGGAAGGAAAGCCAGATCTCTGTGAGGGGTGGGAGGTCTCCTTTCTGGAGAGGCTTCCCGGCCAGCAGCCCTGAGCACAGGGACAGGATGCATGTCTTGTTGGGGGAGTGGAACTTGCAGTTCTTCCAGAGAGGGGCTGTTCCTCTAGCTCTCCTTCACCCTCCGCCCCCCATCCTTTGCTCCTGGGAACATTGTCTGGATGCCTCAGCTGTCTCACTTTTGCCGGAGCAAAAAATTTGCAACCAGGCTTATGCTAAGGAGACGTTAAGAAGACATTTCCTCCCCACCCCCCCAGTCTCTCCAAAGACACCTTAGACTGGGATTTGGGAAGACAGTCTTTCACACCTGCGCTTTCTCCTGTATCAACATTCCCTTTGTTCTTCTGTAGCCTTGTTACTACCTTCAACTAATGAGGGAAGTTTTTAGGGGCTGGGAGTTGCCAGCTTGTAAAATAACAACTCCTTTCCCTTAAACGGTGTTGAGGCAAATGAGGCAAATTCCCTTCCGTCAAGCTCTGCCTTAATTTACTGTTTTATCTTTTGCACATTAGTTATGGATGCTAATAAAGGAAGGACTGCTTCAGAGCTGGGGGGAGAAAGGGGGGGACTGTTTTGTAAGCCAACCCCAAATAGGAAAGAATTCTTGTTGGTCTTTTCTTCTCCTACATGTGCTCCAGACTTAGTTTGTTAATCCTCATTCAGAGGTCAGGGAGGTGAGGAGTGTAACTCATAGGCTTGCCCCATATGGAGGGATCCTGTGACTTCTACCCAAGAGTCTAGATTTCTGGCAGCCCCAGGCAGTGGTTCTTCCTGCCTAGAATGAACAAAGGGGAGAGCACCAGAAAGGCCTCCCTATGGCAGGGACTTGGGGTTGGGTGCAAGGGATGGGATATTACACTGCCCTGTACTGCTCTCTCCAGGAAGTCCTTGGTATCCTGAGCCTCGCTCCCAGAGCTGTGGCCAAGAGGACAAGAGAGTCAGGGGACAAAAGAGGGGTTCTGGGTTTTGGCTCAGCACTTACACAAGCAAGGGAGGGCGAAATGATCTTTAAACTCAAGGAAGTAGTCATAATAAGAACTTAATTTTTAGGAGCCACAGTGACACTCTTTCGTCCTTCTAGCAGACAATACGCCGCTCTCTAGACTTCCAGATAGGGCTGGAAGTTTGCATTCTACCCCCAGAGGCCTGTCACCCTTCCCTGAAAGAAACAGGAGGTGGGTTTCCAGGGTCCGGCCAGCTGAAGGACAGGAGGGGGGGGAACCCCCACTGCAGGCCAAACTGGAGGTCCCGTCAGAAGAGGTTTAATCCCTGATCCCCTTGATTTCACTTAACTTACTGGCTCCAGATATTTTAAACGGTTTGTTTACGGCGCTGCTGCAGGCTGCACCGCCAACTCTCCCCGCGACGCGGGCGGCAGGGGCATCTCCCAGCACCCACCCAGGTCAGCAGCCGCCTCACCGCCCGGCCTGCGGGGGCACCCGGCCGCTCAGGAGAAGCCCGGGGCCCCCAAGAAGTGCGTGCACCCGGGAGAGGCCGGGCGGGGCCGGGGCAGAAGATGCGGCAGGCCGGGCGGGCTCCGCATCCCGGCCCTCTGGGCCGCCGCCCGACCCTCGCCCCCGCTCGCCGGACCGCGCTGGGCGCCCCCGGGAGGCCAGGGTCGGCGGAGGGGGGACACGGGGGTCGCGGCGGGCGGGGCGGCGAGGCCTGCGAGCGGCCGGGACCCGGGGAGCGGCGCGTGGAGTGCAGGGGCGCGCGGGGCGGGCGCGGCGCGGGGCTCACGGCGCGCGCGCGTCTCGGCCTCGCCCGCGCACACGCGCCTCCCTGAGGAGAAAGGCGGGCGGGCGCGGAGCGGCGCGGCGGCGGCGGCGGCTGCAGCGGGCCGGCCCGCCGCGAGGGCGGGAGGAGGGGCGGGCGCGGGGGCTAGGGGGGGCGAGGCGGCGGCGGCGGCGATCTCGCCGCTCTCTGCTGAGTGTGCCTGCGCGAGCCGGCGAGCGGGTGAGTGCGCCGGCCGCCGCCAGCAGCCCGGCCGGCCCAGAGGCGGGGAGGGGGGCGCCGGGAGCCCCAAGCCGGGAGCGGGCAGCGGGCGGGCGGGCGGCGGCCGCTCCGGAGCGGCCGGGATGCACCTTGAGCGGCGCCTTTCGTTGCAGCGCGCGGGCGGCCCGAGCCTCGGCGGCGGCGGCGACGACGGCGGCGGCGCTGACACCTCCCACCATGGACAGCTTCGACTTAGCTCTGCTCCAGGAATGGGACCTCGAGTCGCTGTGGTGAGTCTCCGTGCCGGCCGGGCGGGCGCGAGCGAGCGAGCGGCGGGGGGCGACCGCGGCGGCCCGCGCGCCCTCACCTGGGCGGGGGGCTCGGGCGACCGGCCGCCGTGGGGGCGGGGTGGGTCGGGGGCGGCCGCCGCGCCGGCTCCTTCCCGCCTCCCCCGAGGGGTGGCCCGGCCGCCCGCCCGTCTTCTCGCCCCCCTTTCTCGTCCCCTCCCCCGGTGCTGCCCTCCCCAGCCCGGGGGCCGGTGATCTGGGGAGCCGGGGGCAGAGCGCAGCCGTGAGGAGAAAAGGAACCGACTTCTAGAACGTGTCACTATTGCCGGGGGATCCACCCCTCGGCCCCCCGGCCCCTCTCACCTCCCTTCCCTCCATTCGCGCCCCCCCTCTTCTCCGAGGGCCCCCGGTTCACACCAGCGACCCTCTGGAGTTGTGGCCGCTGCGAAGTGCCCTTAGAGGATGCTCCAGCCTCCTGCCTGTCTGCGCCGGGTCTTGGCGGCCGCATCCTTTCTGTCTCTCCCACCCGAGATGGAAAGTGAACCCGAGGGCAGGGGGCGAGTGCTTCTCCGTGCGGGAATTCTGAGGCCCTGGCCCTGGGAGACTCATTTCCTCGAGGTTCGCAATCCCTTTGAGCCCTTTCTTCACACCCCGCCTGGCCACAGTTACACTCCTCCTGTCCCCGCTCCAGCCCACCGGCGCCCCGTGTATCCCTTTATTCCGCGCTCAAAGCTCGCAGCCTGGGGAGCGGGAGACTGTGGAAGAGCCCTCGGGGTTCTGTGGCTCGGGGTTCTCATATTGAGGAGCTACTGTAGGTAAAGCGCCGCTGGAAGCAGTTTAATTCTAGTTGCGGGTGTGTTAAAAATCCCATTGGCTGTTTCCACATCCCTCTTATCCACCCCCCGCACCCCCCGCCCCAATCTCCTAAATGTTTCCAACCAGCCGTATTCAGGTGGTAAAATTACCGCCTGCGTATTCCTGGAGGAACTTGTGTTATGTTTAATATTTACGGGAATGAACATCTGTGGAACAAGCATATTAACTGCATCCTCTTCTTCCCCTGGTAATCGCTTATTGTAGAGCTGAGGTTTGGTCCCCCCCCCCTTTTTCTTTAATTCAGTAAAGAGTTTACATGTGTCTAAAACTGCAAGTGGTGTGCACATGAATATGCAGTGTGCAGTTTTAAAGCTAAACTGCCTTTTGATTTACAGATCGTATATAATATGTGGAAATGTGTATATTTTCCATGCTGCAGGCTTCCAGTGACTGATCTGTCTAAAGCCAGGTGTAACTAACTAAACTGGACACAAAGCTAGTGCATTATCGAGCAGTTTCTTATAAAAGATCCCAGGATGAGTAAGTACAGCTTGCTCTGCATAATGCTGGTGCCTATAAAATACACAAGGATGGGCCCTAATGTAATAAAACTTTTATATATTACACTGGAAACTTCAAAGAGCCAGTGTAGAAAGAATATGAAACATGTTATTACACTATAAAAGTCGCTAATTACTGTGTTGTTGCTGCTGGGGTTATTTCAGCCTTTCATTTACAGATACCTATTACTTTACAGGTTTACACTTAGAAATGTTGGTTTCTGGCACAAATTCAGTAGGTTTGCAGGTAGAAACTGTGCTTTAAAATTGACTTTTGCTTTTAAAAGTCACATTTGCAGTCAAAAGGAAGAACTTTTTGTTTCGGCAGGTTTTTAGGCTGCTTGTCTGCTTGCTGACTCAAAACTGAAGCCCTCATGACTTTTACGAGTGATATTTTGAAATTATCAGCCATAATCTGTGGCTTTTCCAGCACAGGCCTGAGCTGTCTTTCCCCCTGCATCTTTAGTTCCCAGCTGGGTTACCTGTAGCACAGTTACATAATAAATGCCTGTTGAATTGACTTGAAATTTACATTAGCTACAGTACTTCTATTATTTAAAAGAAATTTTAAAAAAGCATTTTTAAAAAGCTACTGTACGAGCAGTCAGATTTTAATCCATCAATTTGTCTTTGGCTTATGAAACTGTGCAGGATTTCTTGCTTACAATATAGTAGGACAGTTTGGCTTGACTGAGGGAGTGTTTCTAGTTTGCAGATGTAGAATTTACATCTTCTAAGAGCTTATATATGTCTCATCAGTTAAAGATAAACCAAACTCTTTGAGTATGCATTTCTAACCCGGACATTTTCTCAGTCATGGATGAATTTTTTGGATGGTATTTTCTAACTCAATTTTATGGTTGACTTTATAAGTTTTTAAGATTATGGCTTGGTTTTAAGCTTATAGGTGACCCCAAGTAACTAACGTTTGAGTGCTTTCTGTGGGTCAAACATTTTCTTTTCCATTGTTTTCTTATTTGAATCTCATAACAATCCCAGAAGTGGTAAGTGGTAGTAGTCCCATTTTACAGACAAGGAAATGGAGGCTTTGAACTGTAAAATGACTTTACTGAGACCATAAAACAAATGACAGTGGAATTTTTAAACTAACATTTACCAAATACGTAGCCAGACTCTGTTCTAAGTACAATGCATGTACTTTAGAATGTTTTAACTCTGTTCTAGTACATTACATGTCTTAGTTCATTTAATCTTCACAGCAACCTTAGGAAACAAGCGATAACTATTGTTATTCCCATTTTACAGATTGGGAAATTGAGGGTGGGGAAGATCAGGTGACCTGCCCAAGGTCACACATCTAGAAGAGGAGAAGCCATATTCGAACCTAGCATTAATTTCAAAACTCAGTTTTCTGACTTCAAATCCAGCGTATTTTCTATAGTATTGCAGATGTATTCCCAGTTTATGAGAGCAGCTCTGAAATTAATTACAAAACAAAACCTTGATGGACTGGAAATTAAGGGTCTGCTAAAATATAAAAGAAAGAGAAGGTCAGAGCCCTTAATTATATGAATTTAAAATTAAAGATTTGGTAACAATACCATGATTTAGGAAATTACGTCTGCTGCCCTACTTGAATTAACTTCTAAAATGTATATAAATTTAAAATAGAGACTACTAAAAACTTCTTTCTTTAATCCCTTTTAGAAGAACACTTTTCTTTGCGGGGGTGGAAGGTACAGCTGAATGGCAAAGGAAAATGGTATTTTAACAAACAATTTTTTCTCATTGGTGGGCATCGTTTTCTAAAAAAACAAATTGCAGTTTGTTAGTTGTTACTGTGGCTTTGAATCTGAGCTAGCTTAGTCTAGTGTTCACTGGAAGTGTCCCCAAATGACTGTATAGACAATATGAAGAGAAAAGCTCAGTACTATTGAGTTTAATCTCCTCTGCTTCCTGGCACACCCTTACCCCTCCTTCCTTGCCCTCCAGAAACTCCCATACTTATTTTTCAAGGTGGAGGGGGAGATTTTGAGCCTGAATTAGCCAGATGACTGTTTCAACTTTTCTTTTCAGCCACGCCTTAAAATTGAGAAGGGTCGCCCTAATTCCCACCTCTAATTCCACTTCCCATTTCTGGTTTGAAGTACAAATGAAGAATTTGGAGCAAGGTGGAGGCATTCATTCTATACCCAGCTCCCTAGTTTCGTTCAGTAGAGGCGAATCCCTGAAGAGCTGGGGATTCAGTAAATTTACAGGGGCGGGTGACCAGAGGAGCAGAACCCCTTCTCAAACTCCTCCTCTATCCCCTTGGCTGCTCTTCCTGTTCTCCACCAGCTTTTGATCAGCTGCTGGGCATGTGCGCCCTTCCTCAGGGCCTTTAAGATAATGACCATCCCTTTGAACAGGGTAACAGTTGCTTTCAGTTATTCACTTAACAAATTTTATTGATCATCTCTTTAGTACAAGACCTCATGTTGGTTGCCACAGCGGATACAGAGAAGAGTAAACCATGGGTTGTGTGTGTTATTGTCTAGTGAGGATAAGACAAGTACACAAGTATAAAAACGTTTCAGCACTGGTGATTCAGAAGTGAAAAAGACCATATTTGGGACTGGGGTGGGTGGTGGAGGAGGGAAAGAGGAAAAATCGAGTTTAAAAAAAAAAAAAAGGCTTCCGTGGAAAAGGTGGCCTTTGAACTAAGCCTTGGAAGATGAATGGGATTTTTACAGACGGTGGGGGTGGGGTATTGAGAGGACATAGCAGCATCTTGGGCAAAGAAAGAACTGGAACAAAGGCTTTCATGGTGTCTCTGAAAGATCCTTTTATGAATCATGGTGGAATTACCTATACCAAATATTTTAAAGATGCAGAACTTTGTAATCATGAGGTGGTTTCAGTGAATGAGAAAAGCTTTCCACAGTGAACTTGGTCAAAATTGTATTTAATCTCCCTTAAATACAGACACATGTTAGTTACTGGGGAGAAAGTCTGTTGAAATAAAATAGTAAATATTCAGATCCCTCTCTACTACTCCCCCGCCCCATTGCCCCATAGCTTCACATAGCCCAGAATCCATTTACTTTTATTCCAGGAGGCATTATACTTTATATTCTTTCAAAGTGGAACCTTTGAAGTTGTAATAAGTGGATTGTATCATACTCACCAATTTGTTCAATTCAGTAAGCATTCATAGAGCATTAGGCATCCCTCTAGGTTAGGTACCAGAGAGCAGTAGCTTTCAAACGTTTTATACCATGACTCACAGTAACAAGTGTGTTTAACATTGCAACCCACCAACCACATCATTTGTATGCACACATACTCATAACTGAAACAAGTGTCATGAAATAACACTTATCCATATTATGGGAGGTGTACTTTGATATTTTCTATTCTATTTTTTAAAAAATTCCCCATCCATGGATTGAAACGTGTAGTTTAGGGGAAAAAAGAAACTGTAGCGATGCATAGGAAACAGAGCGTTTGCGAGGAACTTGTAGGAGAATAAGCCGTCCACATCCATACCTGCTCTACGAAGCTGACGCTGCCCATTTGAGGGGGAGGAGGGCGCATCCTGTTGGGAGGGGAAGAGACCTTTAGGGCTGAGAGGCCTGTGAAACGCCTCTTGGAGAAGTGGAAAATAAAAGAGAAAATAAAGAGAAGAGAAAATAAAAAGGAGGAAAGTCCATGTGGCGCGAAGGCCGTGACTAGAAATAAAGAGGAAATAAAGCGTGGAGCTCGTTGGGTGAAGATGAAGTTATTAACTAACTCAGGGGGAAGATGTACTGCCCTCCTGTGGGGGGAAGGGGAGCCAGGTGGAGGCGCTAACAACTTCGTCTCCAGTAGTGCCTGCAGACCCACTTGGTTCTCTGCAAGTCAATCGCCTTCTTCCAGGCCTCCTTAGGCTCCCCGGGGTAGAGTCAGACAGCTGCCCGGATCCCTGATCTTGACCTTTATTAGCCCTCCCCTCCAGCCCCAACAAAGCAAACATTTTAAGGCCTACCCCTATCCCTTTCGTCAGCCCGTAGGGATGAAAGTAGTTTGCCAGAACACGGAGCACAGGAGAGACGCACCTGGGACCCATCACCTTCACTGGGCGTGGCCTGAGCGCTGGGCGTCCTGGAGCCCATAGGTCTAGCCCCGTTGGCCCTGCTCGTTCTCATTGGCCCGAAGTGGTGGACTGGTTGGCTGCGGTGGCCGTCATTGGCCGAGAGCCCCAGAACACGCCCACAGCGTGGCAAAGGGCTTCCCCAGGTGCAGGGATGAGAATGCTTCCAGCAGAGTGGCTTCCAGGGCCAGGGCCGGAGGGCTGCCTCCGTGAGGGGGCTGATGGCCATCGTGGAGGAGGTAAGGAGATGTGGATGGGGAGCCGTGAAGTGCTGGGGGCCGGGAGCTGAGGCATTCCTCCACTTGTGGTACCGTGGGTGGTGTGTTTTGGAAAAAGGTGGCGGGGGATTTGTTAATTCAGGGCGTCGAGGTTGAGGGCTCAAGCTCTCAAGCTCGGTGTCAGGATAACAGGGAGGATGCGCGCTGGATGTGCAGATGAGTTTTAACCAAGTGCCTTTTGATGACGATGAACATGAGTATTGTGTGTGGGGAAATAATTCTTTCCTGTGTTCCAGAGTCTCTCTTGTGAAAATGTAGGAGGCTTATAAAATGCTGAAAATCTATTTCGGCAGAATGTCCCTGTGAACCAGAATGGGTCTAATCTATGCCACTTTAAATTTAGCAACTTGAACAAGGCCCTTTGGCATAATATTGGTTAAAGTAACAAATTAAGAAAAAAACCTCTGAAAATGAAATGCAAGATTTTTTTTTCCTGTGTAAATGGAATTTTCAACCTGGAATAAGTTTGCCTGTTTAAATTTTCTTTATTTTGGGAATAAAGCCTTGGTGGCAAAATCAAGGACATAAAAGACGATTTTAAATATCATTTAATGGTAACAATGTTTCCTTGTTTTGTTTCAAAGTGAAATCCATAAAACTTATTTTCAGTGTTGCCTGTTCTCTTTTGTTTGGGAATTTAATTGAGGTTTCTGAATTCAGTTGGCTCCAGCCTCCCTTTCTGTTTGGCCCTGGGCAGCTCACCATCTTTCTCATTTCCTATTCTGAGCCTTGGCTTAATCACTTATAAAACAACAGCACTTATACTGGCCTACCTCATAAGGTTGTGATGTTAAGTAATAAAAGTGTCAATTGCTTTGTGAATGCCAAATGCAGTTCTGTTATACCCTTTGCTTCCTTCAGAACATCTCTTTATCATAAACAAGGAAGGATACAGAAAGGTCACGTAGGGTCAGGTCATCCATCTGGTGCAGAGTTCTGTTCCTGGTAATGGGACCCAGGGACATTTTTGAGTAGAGGCTGGTAGTTTTTCTTAGTTGTACGTCATAGTTGAGCAGACACATATGTCCTTACTTATGGTTGTACTAGTAACAAATGTAGATATATTAACCATTACATAATCTTTGATGTTTCACCAAGAATGTATTGAATTACCACCCATTACATCAAATGACTTCATTTGGCTCTGTGGGTCTCATTAAATTATGTCAGGCTAATCATAATTTAGCTTCAACAGAAACAAAATAACACAGTTATACCAGGATGAGAGGATACCACACTACCCAAGAAACTTAATGGGTTTAGTCTATGGAAACTAACACCTGGGGATGTGATAGAGGCCTCCGAGTGTTTCCAGGTGTTTCGCTGGGTTGTCCAAGGATATAAGTAAATCAGTGGGTGTGAGGTTATCTAACAGTGGTGTGGCAAGGCTGTCTCAGAGGGTAACAATGACCTGTAGACCCCCTGCCGGGGACTTTGTAGAAAGAGGTTTCCAGAGTAAGTGGACCAGCAGCAAGAAGTTATCTCTGAGTCCTTCCAGCTTCAGGATTCTACGATCATCCCCATCACAGGGGAGCAGGAATCAAAGAGAACCGAAGTCATTAATTGTATTCACTTGTGTATTTTCCCCTCTGCAATTTCTCCACTCACATGTGGAGAAAGGCGTGGGAGGGTACTTAGGCTTCTTCACGTAATTTCTTCTCAGGAGACTCCTTGTTAGCCGAGGTAAAGAACAGTGACTGTAATTTGGAGACCATGCTATCATAGCAACTCAGTTTAGAGTTACATGCTTAACTTGAGCTGAAATAATTTTATTTTTCCTTTTTTTTATGACAGGAAATTAGTTTCCAAAAATCCTCTGGATTGCTGCAATACGAGTCTGTTAGTCTTAGTTAAATTTTTCTTGTCATACCTGCATTTTTTACCTGAATTATGAGGTGACAGACCAAATTTTCCGTCAATGTTCATTGAAACGTTAATTACCTGGCAGTTTAGATAGAAAAAGGCTTTACTCTAGTGGATCATCACCAATTCCGGGAAATAATCTGCCTGTTTTGTTTTCAAATGTCAAAATATATTTGTTTTTCTTTAAAATGTATCGTGAGAGGAAGAAAAGACTTAGGGCTTAGAAAACAGTTTTGAAAACAAAGGTCCATATGCTTACCTAGCATTCAGGCCAGCGTTTCTCAAACTTTAAGGTGCATCCAGGTGACTTAGGGATCTTGATAAAATATAGATTCTGATTTAATAGGTGCAGGGTAGGGCTATGATTCTGCATTTTTAACCAGCTCCCAGATATAACTGCTGGTCCATAGACCAAACCTTGAGTAGCAAGAATTAAAAGGATAAAAATTCCTTTGAAAAGAAGCTCTTTAAAAATTCCTCATCTTCTTCTTTTTATTTTGAGGAGGCTTTGTATAATAACATGACAATTCCACAGTGCCAGGAGGTTACATTTAGATGCAGCATTTATTTTATTTTCGTGAGTCTTTCTAATACAATTTTGATGAGTGAGGGGGTGGTTAATTGTATCCTAGTGGGGATATAGTGGGAAATAAACATAAAAACCTAAGTAAACAAAGTTTGTAATAAATAGGCTAATCACTTTTTATAGCTTTACAGTTCTTGTCAGCCCTTCAGAGATGGAGTCCTCCTTCTTCAGGAGCCAAGGCCGAGAGTAACTGGATTCAGAGTCTTAGAAACACTCTGGATTTGTCGGGAATCTCACAAGCGCTCTTGTAGGTGCCCAGGTCTCAGACCAAATGTCCCTGTTCTCTTTGGCAGGGAACTGGGGGTAGGGTGGGGCAGGGAGGTGGCAGTGGTGGGAGAGGAGGGTAACTATTTTGCAGAATTACTGCACTACCTTGTGGCCATAGCTGCAAATTGCAACTTTCCCAGTGTCCTAAAAGAAATTGCAGCTCAGCTCCTGGTGGAACCCCATGGTGGGCTTAGAGCCTCCGATGGGGACCTTCTCTCCCAGCACTGCCGGCCACCTCTCCCTCTTCCCCACCACGGAGTGCCCCGAGTCCCTCAGGTGGTCAGACTTAGCTGCAGTTTCCATGTGTAATTTCCATTTCTACTTCATTAGAAGAATAAGTGCAGATGGGACTGATTATGTGAGTAAATACAGCGCGGTTGACTTTGTGCTGTGAGATTAGCGGGAAGTTTATTTACTTTATCTTCTTAATGAGGGTTTGTGTGTGTGTGTGTGTTCACGTGCGCACACACACACATTTCCATTCTCTGAGATAGGCATGGAAGACTGTGGCTGATACGAGCAAGATAGGTTGGGCTTACACAATTGTGACCATTTCAGACTGGGAAAACAGCTGACTTTTTTTTTTTTTTTTTTTTGCGGTACGCGGGCCTCTCACTGCTGTGGCCTCTCCCGTTGCGGAGCACAGGCTCCGGACGCCCAGGCTCAGCGGCCACGGCTCACGGGCCCGGCCGCTCCGCGGCATGTGGGATCTTCCCAGACCGGGGCACGAACCCGCATCCCCTGCATCGGCAGGCGGACTCTCAACCACTGCGCCACCAGGGAAGCCCCAGAGCTGACTTTTAAGGAACGATAGTGACTCCTTTAAATCTTGCAGCCTCAGGACACATGTGAACCCACAGAGGAAGTGTTCGCTATAGGTTTTTAGCCTGTCTTGGTGCAATACTTTGCATTTGCGCTTTTAGTGGCTGCGATATTGCCTTCTACCTCATAATCCATTATGTTATCTGACTAATTGTGTTTAACCATTTCGTGAAATAGGCGATGTTGCGTTCCATGGAACTTTTCTTTCTGACTGGGAACAGGTGAGGGGGAATCTCTTGCCCTCAAGTATGGAGATAGATCAGACCCATTGTAAGGAAAGGCATGTGTTTGGTTATTGCTTTGATTTGTACTCGTGTCATCAAATTAATGTATTTTTTCTCACACTGGAGAAAACACTATTTATTGACTCTCAGTAATGATACAAATAATGGAATAGTCAGGTGATTTGCACAACTTCCCCCCAAAGGGGTCTCTCAGAGTTAGTGGTTTTCTCTGTTGGGTCCTAGGAAGGCACACCCAAGAATTCTTTCAGAACAAAAAAGCAACTGCTGGCCATCAGCTAAATTCTGAACTTTGTTATTCAGAATTGGGGCTTGACTAAGGAGATAGGCTGTCAACATGGCCCAGCTTGTTCCCTTTCATACCAGCCATACTTGAGGGCAGGGAGCCCGTTGGTGTCATTTCTCAGAGTTGCTGAGGAGGAAAGTGCTGTTGGAGGTTGAGGGCTTTACCTCAGGCTAAGGGGCAGGTGTCTCCACTGGCCATGGACTCTGCAGTTCACTGAAATAGAGGCTCTGGGTCCGGAATGGGTTGGTCCCTCCACTTTCTGAGCAGCTGTTTAGCTGCTCTCCTGGTCCATAAGCAGTGGTGGAAATGAGGATTCCCTGGATGAGAGGGTGTAGCTTTAGAGACACTCGGAACAAAATTTGTGAAGCTGTCTGTCATCCTGAGGAAGCAGGCTGCAGCATCAGCGGTGATGGGGAAAGCATACTACTTCAGCTAATATCCGTATGCAACAGCCTTCCCTCTTTGGTGGAAAATTCAATGGTTTACTGTATTACTCTGGTATACCAGTTGTAAGGCTGGCTGTGTAAGTCCAGGATGAAGTTGTCACCTGGCTCCCGTTGTTTGGGCTCAGGTTGGGGTGAGGCAGGAAGGCCCATGCTATTCCTGAGCGCCCCAATCATCTGCTGCTTCTGATATTTGGAGCTGAGCACAGATGTTGCTTGCAGGGCTGAGTCCTTCTCAGAAGAACGTCCGTGTGCCGGAGGGGGCTGCTCAGCTGGAACCACGTGGACTCTCCCATTTGTGTTTTTTCCACTAAAGATAGACCCTTCCCTAGAATATGGCTTGGCTTCTGAGAACTAAACCTTTTGGGTGACTTTCCTTTAGAGTGTGTGTTTGTTTTTCGATAAGCAGAGTATTAAACTTATTATTCTCATTGATACCTGAGAAAAGCATAAGTGTATATCTATACTTATACATATATAATAATTACTTACAGATAATATATTTAATATTATAATAATTTATATATAATATATATAAATAATAAGTATGTAAACTTATTATTCTCAGTGATACCTGAGAAAAGTATCTTCTGGGAAAGCAGTGAATTTTACCTACCACCTGGCCCTCCCCCCAATCGCTGCAACTTGAACTAAAACTCCAAGGCTGAGTTAACAAGTTCTGAGTATGGAAATTAAATATTTATCATCGAAAAAGGGAGGAAGTATGGTATTTTCATTTCTAATATTTAGGTAGAAAATTACTTACATAAATTATTTTCGATTCTTTCCTTTACTGTTACCCCTCAGCAGGACAAAAATAATATTTTAGTGTCCTGAAATATTATATACAATAATGTAACACAGTATGGATGCCTTAAGCTGCTCTTCATAACCCTCCTTCTCTAGATTTATAGGTTTCTGGGTTGAGATGAGCAACTACTTATTAAGCCAGACACAGAAGTAAATGCCACATTTTTAGCCCTCGGTGTCTGTGTATGTAAGCCTCAAACAGATTCTTTCAGATAATCTCAGTAGGTTTTTTACCTGCTCTAATAGGGAATCCTGTGGAGTGCATAAAAGGGTACCCTGTCCATTGTGGAGTTTTAGGGAAGATTTCCTGGGGAACATGACATTCGATTTGAGTTTTCAGGGGTGAGCAGAAGTTAGGCTAGGAGTCGGGGAGCAGGGTGTGTGCCAGGTGCAACAATGTAAGCAAGGGCAAAGAGGTGCAAAATAGCATGTCGCGATGGTAGCAGCGACAAATTCAGGCAGGTTGTGGGTCTGAAGCATTCCAGGTAGGCAGCAGCAGGAGAGGCGTTTGGGGTGTGGTGGGCCTTGCGTGGCATTCTGAGGAGCGTGGACATTTTCCCTTAGGTGATGGCCTGCCGTTTGAACAGGGGAACGAAATGGTCACACTTGCATTTTATGATTTCTAGAAGGCATTTGACATGGGTGAGTCTGGTGGCTGTGATGGGCCACGTCTGGAGGATCAGGTCAGGCAGGGAGGTTGGAGGGAAGGGAATGACTAGAAAAGTGTGTAGGGCAGCGGTCCCCAACCTTCTGGGCACCAGGGACCGGTTTCATGGAAGACAATTTTTTCACGGACCGGGGAGGGGGGGATGGTTTCGGGATGATTCAAGCGCATTACATTTATTGTGCATTTTATTTCTATTACTATTACATTGTAGTATATAATGAAATAAGTATACAACTCACCGTAATGCTGACAGGAGGCGGAGCTCAGGCGGTAACGTGAGCGATGGGGAGCGGCTGTAAATACAGATGAAGCTTCGCTTTCTCACCCGCCGCTCACCTCCTGCTGTGCGGCCGGGTTCCTAACGGGTCTGCGGCCCGGGGCTTGGGGACCCCGGTGTAGGAGATGACATTGGAAAACTTGCTGACTGGTTGGGGGAATGCGGGAGGGTGAGGGGCCAAAGATGCTTTCAGGCTGTTGAGGTTGTGTGATGAGGTAGGGAGTATAGGAGGAGGGGCAAGCTGGCTGGGGAAGGATGGAGTGTTTAGATTTTACAGCGTTCCATTTGGAACGCCTGTGGGCCGTGCAGGTAGAGTTGCCTGCAGGAAGTTTGCTGTATGGTAGTGACCTTTAGGAAGAAGGAGAGGACAGAAATAAAGATTTGGGAGTTGTCGGCATACATGGTGACAGCCATGAGGTTGGACAAGATGATCCCGGAAGAGTGAGGAGGGAGCACATAGGCTGAGGACCCACAGGGGCCTCAGTGGGAGGGAAGGCAGCCCGTGCAGAGAGGCGGGAGCCAGAAGAGAGGGGTCCACAGTCGACTGCTTTGTTTTTTATTTTATTGAAGTATAGTTGATTTCCAGTGTTGTGTTAATTTCTGCTGTACAGCAAAGGGATTCAGTTATATCAATACATATGTATGTATATATAGATGTGTGTGTGTGTGTATATATATACTTTTTCCTTCTGGTCTATTACAGGATGTTGAATATCGTTCTCTGGGCTACGCAGTAAGACTTCCTTTTTTTCCCCACTGTGTATGTACTAGTTTGCGTCTGCTGACCCCAGACTCCCAGTCTGTCCCTCCCCACCCACTCCCCACCCACTCCCCACCATGGTCAGCTGCTTTAGAGGACTCTCATTGAGGAGGTTTGGGGACTGGGCAGTGGGAGTGAAAGAGACTGAATGCTCTCACTGCGGAGGGGAGGGAGGGGGTGAGCTCAGGGAGGAAGGTCTCAGAGAAGGGCGGGGGCCGGCCAGCCTGGGAGGAGAGGAAGAACAGCATGGTGTTTCCAGATGTCCAAACGTGGGGGCCAGCGGAGACTTAAAAAATCCCTGTGAGGGGCTTCCCTGGTGGCGCAGTGGTTGAGAGTCCGCCTGCCGATGCAGGGGACACGGGTTCGTGCCCCGGTCCAGGAAGATCCCACATGCCGCGGAGCGGCTGGGCCCGTGAGCCATGGCTGCTGAGCCTGAGCGTCGGGAGCCTGTGCTCCGCAATGGGAGAGGCCACAACAGTGAGAAGCCCGTTTACCGCAAAAGAAAAAAAAAAAAAAGAAAAAAAGAAAATCCCTATGAGAAATGGGAGTTTCAGAGAATGGAACCACTGAGAAGAGGACAGTATCAAATATTAGACTTGAAACAGTAAATTGTAAGTGTTTCATAGGTATTTTTGAAAAACTGATTAAGCCACGTTAGCATAAACCTGTGTCAGATCCTCTGTCTGTAATTTAATTAGAGTGTTTTTAGAAGTAATTTTGATTCAGAAGGAATTGGATGAGGCTACCTTGTCAGGAAAAAAATGAGTGGACTTTCCTCATTGTGGACTGTTGAAAATGGATTTTTAAAAATGTTTTCAAACACACAAGACTGACAGAGTCAGGTGCCCCAGGATGTTACTCTGACGTTTAATGGCATATCTCCTTAGAAGGGCGCTCAGCCCATTTGGCCTCTGAGTTCCTTAGTGTTTCTTATAGATCACAAAGTGTAGTGAGCCCTTTACATGAACTACATCTCATTTAATCTTCCTAACCTGTGAGGCGGGTTCTGTTATTCCCCATTTTATAGAGAAGGAAACGAAGGTTTAGAGTACCTTGCCCAAAGTCCCACAGCCAGTGCAGGCAGAACTGGGGTTTTAGCCCAGGCGGTCTGGCTCCAGAGTCCTTCCCTGTGGCCACCATCCTATCAGAAGTATCTTGGTGTCTCTCAGTAACAGAATTATAGGGCATGGGCTCTGAGGTCCTTTCCAATCTTAAAATATTTGTGATTTACGCTTATATGCATGTATGTGTGTGTGGTCTCCAACAGGTACAATGGGTACAATGTTTACCCTCAGCTTTTTAATCCGGAATGAATAATACACTGTGTCCAAGTTTTTGTGTATTTCAGGCTAGTGGAATTCTAATCGAACAGGCTTTCCTGTGCAAGGATTGTCTGCAATTTGTTGTCATTTTAGGTACTGCTCTTTTTGTCAGTATTTCAAATGTATAAAAATTTTGTATACTCATAAAACCACTAATTTGACAAGTTTTATGGATAAAGAAAATGGTTGCAACTGTTCACCACAGCTGGTCCAATCTACCCCAACACCTAAATGTAACTTTATTAATAACAACAATGATGGTGCAGCACTCAAATTAGTAAAACTACCATATGAAAATAATCTGAAATTGTTTGCAAGGTGATTCTTTTTCATGCAGATTTTCTTGCAGTTTCTTCTTAGTTTCTACATAAAGACAAACTGTCTCTTCTAGGTATGTGACTACTTCTATAAGAAGTGTTACTTTGATGACATGGAAGGAGTAAAGAGGCTTAATTTGTGTCACGAGATATTTGGGTGAAGTAACAGTAATAGATTCTTGGCTTAAGGAATTGCGACATGTTGAAACAGATGACAAAAATAACTTTAAATGTCTTCTTTAAAAATCCTTGAATAAGACAATTTAAATGTTAAGGAAAAAAATCTGCCTGGCTGACGAAATTCTAGAACGATGCCATTTGATACCAGGAAGGGCAGGGGGTTTGGAGCCAGCATGCAGTGGGTTCTGACTGCCATATACTAGGTGCGCTACCTTAGACTAGTAACCTAACCTCTCTGTTTCCTAACCTCAGTTTCTTCATGTATAAAATGGAGGTAATAATGCCTGTGCCACTGGCTTGCCATGCAGATTAAATGAGATAATATGCCTAAATAGCCCAGCACATAGTAGGTCCTCAAAAAGTGGTAACTTTATTAATCCTTTTTTCCCTTCTCGTGGTTACTTAATGTTTTGATTAGCAACTGTATTCAATGACTGTATCCATTCTGTGGCTGAAAAGATATTTAGAAGCATTTATGAGTCAGTGTTTCAGTTTGTATCTTAAAAAAAATTTTTTTTAGCTGATATCTTTTTTTCCCCAAAGGTGTGGGCTTGTGTTTATTTAATGACTGCAGAACACAGGTATAGAAGATGGTTACTAATACTTTCTTCTCTTGAGAGCAAGGATTTCTTCTTGTGACTCCACAGGGCTAATATAATGAGCCCTGTGCATTGTAGCTGCGAAGAATTACCTGTTTTTAAAATTTATTATGTGTATTTTAATTAAAATAGAAAACAGTTAAAACCAGAACTTCATAATTGGTGAAGCAATTATATTATTGTTCAGTTTAGGTGGACTTAGGAGCAATAAGTTTTTTTTTTTTTTTTTTTCTTTTTGCGGTATGCGGGCCTCTCACTGTTGTGGCCTCTCCCGTTGTGGAGCACAGGCTCCGGACGCGCAGGCCCATCGGCCATGGCTCACGGGCCCAGCCGTTCCGCGGCATATGGGATCCTCCCAGACCGGGGCACGAACCCGTATCCCCTGCATCGGCAGGCGGACTCTCAACCACTGCGCCACCAGGGAGGCCCAGCAATAAGTTTTGATAGCCCAAATGGCAAAATTTCTATTCATTCTTTTCCGTCAGAGCCAAACTGAGGTCATTATATTATTTCAGATGGATGACTATACCTTGACCTCATATCTGTACTTTGGTCCATACCCGTATGCTTGCTCCCCAGTCTCTGGACATAGAATGACCCCAGATTCTCCAGTGGGATGACAGCTCCTTGTGGTCTTGGTACAGTGATCCTACGTCCTGTAGTTATCGTTTTTATAGACTTCCGATTTGGCTGCTTTCTGTTCTCTTCTTCTTCTCTCATCTATGCATTAATTGCTGATACAGAACATAGGATAGCTTTGCATCAAATTGCTTGATTCTGGCAAACCTGGAGTTGAGTCATTACATATTTCTTTCATACTGAAATGTGAAATCAGCCTCCCCTAGGGGTTGTTGATGACATCTGTTAGGTTTATCTACCTACAGATAAGTTAAAATGGCAAAGTGGGTTAAACGTTATGGTTGCAGTTTGTAACAGCCAGCTTTTGTCAGGTGATGCTGTAGTAACAAAACACCCCCCAGATCTCAGTGGCTTACAGATGCAAAGTGTAGTTGTCCATGTTATGTGGCAGTTGAAGGTCAGCTGTGCTCTAGTGTCTTTTTCATTCTCAGACCCAGGCTGACGGGGTGCACTATTTTGAAATATGCCATCCTCTTGGTGGAGGGGACAAAAGAGCTTTTGCTGGGTGTGGCATATGTCATATGGCTCCCATTTCACTGGCTTAGTAAGTCATAAGCTCAAGACTTATATTAGTAGGGAGAGAAACTATCCTTTTCCAAAGCAGTGCTGCAAGTCACATGCCAACCAGCAGGGATGAGTATCCTCTTAAAGGGAGGGCAATGGAAAATTGAAAACAATGATACAGTCTGCTTTGTACTTAACTAGTGTGTGTGTGTGTGTGTGTGTATGTGTGTACACACATATATTTAATCAGTGTGTTTAGGTTAAAGAAAAATAACAAGATTCAAAAGAGCTTGCAGAACTGTCTGGTCGCATATTCTTTTATAATATATATTATAGAAGATTTCTGTCTTTTGGCTTGTGGTTTTCTTTTTACCGGAATTATCACCTCTTGAATTTTCACTGCAAAAAAAGGGGCAGATGAAGAACCTTGGTGAAATGTTTTCATCCAAAGGATCAAAGCTTCTGTGTGATAGACTTACAAGATTAGAGCAATTGTTTTTAAAAGTATGTGTTTATTTAACATTTCATCTGTAAATAATTTGCCTTCACCATGTAGAAAAGAATACTATTATTCAGTTATTATGTCCTGATTCTTAAATTAATAACTGGACTTTGCTTATCACTGGTTAGAAGCAAATTGTAAATGAGGAGCAAAATCCATATACATTGGAAGGGAATCAGGCAATAAACTACCTGCTTTACAGAAAAAAAGTCTCATTAATGTTTTCTTTAACTGAAGCCTTACGTACAACTTGAGCCTGGTTTTGATGTTTGAAAAAAATTTAAGCAACAAAAGAAGATGAGTGAACCTACAAATACATAGGGAACGATAATTAACCATTGATGTGAATTAATGAACGTGTGTTTATTGAGGTCCTAGGGTAGACGGTGTGAAAGGAATTTCCTGGAACTTAGCAGGACCTCTCAGAGCTTGGTCTTACCCCGAGCCCACTTTATTCCTCACAGATTTTAGAGTAGGCAGGGTCTGTATTCACATCTTCAGAAAAGAACTTTCTGAAACATAGGACAGTTTTCCTTTCTGTGTATGTTATGTAAGGAGCATGCTCGATATTATTAGAATAAGATACCCCTTCTATGTTAATTCTAATGAAATTGAAGAAAGAAAGAGTCCACACCAATACTGTGAAGTGCTTAATGGTATTTAAAATCTCTGGGAGACTGGGCCAAAGTGAAAATATAAACTTAATAAGTGGAAATGTAGTCATTACTTTGTATGAGCATCAAGATGCAATATTTTGAACAGGTGACAACTGCTGTGTAGTACTTTGAAGAAGACCCATTAGAAGAGAATTAAAACTTGAGCACCTAAGTGCTCTTTAACGGGCCTAGCAGATGATCTTTTGTTGCTTCAAAATCTTTTCTAATTCTCATCACTTAACCTTCTTGGCTATATGAGCAAAAGTATCTATCCCTTCACATTTTCTAGACGTGTGCGTATACCAGGAAAGATTTCTCTTAAGTATCATAGATCGTTTAAAAAGCCAAAGTAAATCCTGAATTTTATATGTCTACATCTCAGGCTGAGATTAATGAAAATAAAAGAGCAACCTTTTTAGTTGCTAAAAATTATTTAGTGATGGAAACATGGATCACTGATATTTTTTCTTTATTATTATTTTTTTGTATGTTGATATTTTTCCTGCAACCTTGCTGAATGTATTCATTAATCCTAATAGTTGTGTAGCGGTGTGTACATGCGTGTGTGTATGTGTGTGTTCCTTCACAGTTTGTATATGCAAGATCAGCTCACCTGCACATAGAGATAGTTTTGCTTTTTCCTTTCCAATCTGGATGGCTTTTATTTCTTTTTCTTGCTGGATTGGTCTGTTGGAAGCCCCAGTACAATGTTGAATAGCAGTGGTGAGAGTGGATATCCTTGACTTGTTCCTGATCTTAAGGGGAAAGCTTTCAGTCATATACTATGAAGTATGATGTTGTCTGTGGGTTTTCATAGATGCCTTTTGTCAGGTTGAGGAAGTTCCTTTCTATTCCTAGTTTGCTGAGTGTTAGTATCATGAAGGAGTGTTTGACTTTGTCAGAGGCTTTTTCTGCATCTATTGAGCTGATCCTGTGAATTTTGTCCTTTATTCTGTTAATGTGATTTATTGCATTGGCTGGTTTTTGTATGTTGAACCAACCTTGCATTCCCAGAATATCTCACTTGGTTATGGTGTATAATTCTTTTGTACATTGCTGGCTTCATTTTGCTAGTATTTTGTTGAGTGATTTTTAAAAAAACAAATTTTCTGTTTATTCTTTATTATTAGAAGCTCATGAATACTGGGGAGAAAAATGAAGGTCCATGACTTCCTAATGGAAATATGGAAGCTTCCTTTCTGCTCATACTCTTGATGACTGTCCTTTAAGTGACGATCAGATTTCAAAATATGCCTACCTGCGTACTCAAGTTCAGAAACTTTTACGTGACGGTTATCTAAAGAACTTTACCTTGAAACTTGCTTAAGAAATTCCCACATAATGTTATTTCTTACATGACACATTCAAATTTTAGGTCCTGACCTTGTGAAAATCATCACTCAATTTTTGTTTAAGCTTAGTTTTCTAATCAGGAAACAGGAAAATGAAGAGAGCAAGTGAAACATGGTATGTGAATGTGCTCTTAAGATATTATGTGATGCTAGGAGAGAATTATTTATATTTATATAAGTGTGTAAATATAATTATTTAGCACAGGGTTCACAAACTCAAATACCTTTAAGGACCAAGAAGACCCAGTAATTGTCTGAAACAGTCACACAGTTGGATGTGATGGGGCCTGTGGCTAGCTGGAAGCTCTGCCACCTTGTTTCAGTGCCTTCAGATTCAAAGTAAAACAAACAAAATAACATGAAGAAAACAAACCATCCCCCCACTGACCTGGCCAGACATCACACATCTTCCTCCTCTGTGGGACCCCTGATGTAGGGAGTCAGCGACAGAGTGTGAATCCTGGGCATCTGGTTTCAGCCCCACCATGGAGAAAGTTCGTAACCTCTCTGTTTCATTTGCTCATTTATAAAAATGCAGATAACCTGCGCCTTGCCTGCTCCAAGGGCTGTTACGAGAGGCTGAAACGGCATAACGTGTGAAAATGACCGGAAAACTATCAAGCCTATATAAATGTGAGGAATATTGTTGATTCTCTGCTTCTATAAATCTTAGCTTTCCAATGAAGATACTTTTCTTGTTAAGAAGAATCCATAGCCAGACATTGGAAAACTCCAAAAGGCCCGGTAGAAAATAGAATGAGCTTGGTGTAATAGATGCAAAGCCCATTTGATATATTTACTGGACTTACATGCATTATCCTGTTGTCATTGCAGTAAAAAAGAACTGTGGTCTTGTTTTTCTCACCATTACTTTCTCTTAGACATGTGGATTCTTTTGACAGTACAGCAGTATGGTTCATAATTCTCACAAAGCAGAGATGGTATCTGTAAGGATTTTCTGTGGTTTCCTTAACAAATAAACAGAAACTCAGAACTTATGCTTTCTTAGTATTCTGGTATTTGAGAGAGAGAGTTCCACAGTTTTATGACAGCAGTGAATCAAGTGCTGATATCTTGAAGCTTCTGTAGGAGGCTCTTCTGGAGCAAAAGGTGTAACACGTAGATCAGCATCTGCACAAGCTTTGCCAAGTAGCCCAGCCACGGCAGTGTCTGTCTCTTCAGTCGGCAGGGCATAGTCATGGCTCATGGTTGTGTTTATTAAGCTTGTACTATGCATGAAACACTCAGAAGAGGTAATGGGGCCTCTGCTCTGAAGAAGCATGAAGTCTGGTTGGAGAGAAACCAGTATCCACGATGTAGCTCTAGAAGCTGGACTCACAGACTGTGAGCTCTGTCTGACTTGAGACTTGGAGATGATCTCTCTAGCCCAGTTCCTTCTTTTTACAGCGGAGAAAACTGTACCTGTAACAAAATGTTAATATCTGTGCTGTAGTCCAGGGGTTCTCAAGTCTTGCTGCCTCCCAGAATCACGTAGGGATTCAGAGTCTCTGGGGTGGGTGACCAGAGATTTATACTGGGTTACAAAAGACCCACAGTCTTGGGCGATTCTGGCGTAGCCAGTTTGCTTAATGGATTTGGGAATGGGAACAGTCAGGCTGTGAGTGGTTTTGGAGTTTAGGGTATAGAAATCTCAGTGAAAGGCCAAAGAGCCTGATGGAGGACTTGCATGTTTGTGAAGGGTGGACTGGGACCTTCTGGGATAGGGGAGCCATAAGGGGAGGGCGTGGAGATTGGGAGTGGCGTGAATAAGGTGGTGAGAAGGATGTTTACATCATGTGAGCCTCTGGGATAGCAAGGGGCTGAAGGGGATTTGCTTTGACAAAGAGCTGTGATATCCTCAAGACATTCTGATGTCACTTTAACTTTGTGTGTGTAAGGTTTTAAGAAAGTATTTGACTGCATTACAAGTAATTCTGCAAACCTGAATTCATTGTATTTGACTAGCATAATTTTTTTCCAGTTATCATTAGTGTCATGGTTAATACAGTTGTCCTTTGGTATCCGTGGGGGATTGGTTCCAGAACCCCTGAGGATGCCAAAATCCACGGATGCTCAAATCCTTCTATAAAATGGCATAGTAGGTCGGCCTCTGTATCTGTGAGTTCCATGTCCACGGATCCCAGGTTGGTTGAATGTGTGTCTCTGGAACCCGTGGATACAGAAGATGGCCTGTATCTTCGATGCCTTCCCCAGATTGGTTTTAGACTGACACTGATAATTTTGTGTGCTTAGTTGCTGTATTTCTTGGCAATAGAGTAATTGATATGCAGTGTGCTAATAAACGTCTGCATAAAGAAGTGTACTATGGACAGTGAAAACATGAGCATTTATAAACTGTCCTTTGTTGAAAATCATTTTATTTCCTCAAGAAAGTGAGACATCTTGATGACATTTTAAATATTAACTAAGATGCATGATATTGGACAATATCTATACAAATCCTTCATAATAAATTAATGTATCTAACTAGTGTGTATAGTAAGAACCAATTTCCTTCTTTTGTAGAAAATCTGTCCACTTTATATTTATGTATATTTTATAGCCATGTTCATTTCACTGTCAAAATGTTGAGCATATATATATATATATATATATTTTGTACTGAAACACTTCCCCCTGGTGCGTGAGTTGGTGGAGGGCAGGCATCACATAGTGATGCTGGAGAGTGTGGCTCCAGACCAGGTGGTCTGAGTTCTGCCCCCCCCCCCCCGTGCTGCTGCTGGCCGGCCATGAAGGGCTATTTTGTCAACCGTGAACTCTTAAAAAGAATGATACCCACCGCAGTGGATTACTGTCGGGGTTAAATGAGTTAATATGCGTAAAGTGCTTTGAGGTTATCCAGTTAAGGCCCCTCATTGTATGCATCGCAGATTCTGGGGCTTATTCTAAGAGCTTGCTCAAGGTCGCTAGGTAGTGAGAACCTGGACCAGAACCCAGACCACCTGATTCCCAGGTGAGGAGAGAAAAGAAAAGAGTCAGTAGGGAGGGTGGGAGGGAGGGAGACACAGAGGGAAGAGATATGGCGATATATGTATACGTATAGCTGATTCACTTTGTTATACAGCAGAAACGAACACACCATTGTAAAGCAATTAGAGCCCAATAAAGATGTTAAAAAAAAGAAAAGGGTCAGTTCTCTGTGCATCACTCTCTGCATTGTCTGTCACTTGGTCTGACTCCCTCTCTCCCTCCCTCCTCTCCTCCACCCCCATCTCTCTCTTTCTATCTCTCCCCTGCCCCATCTCTCTCTCTGCATGCTGGTCCCGCTCTCCCCCCATCTCTCTCACCAATCCCATTCTTCCTCTCTTAGCCTTGTAACCTGGAGGTTAGGGAACCCCCTCCTATCTCAGGTGCATTTTTCTTTCTTTCTTTTCTTTTCTCTGAGAAGAGCGCCTACAGCTTTCATCAGACTCCCAAAGGCATCCATGACCCCACTTCCATCAGGGTGGATGTGGCTCTGCAGCAGCCCTTTTCCATTGTGAGCAGAAGCCGAGTGACGCTCGGAGAAGTAGAAGAACTACGTTCCTGTTAGTGTTTCCAGCTGCAGAGGAGAGGGTGAGCACTGAAAGGGAGGCTTGGCCAAGCTGTCCTGCTGGGTAAAAGTGATTGTATCGGGAAGACATGGCTGAATCTCTTCTGAACTGTCTAAACAAGCCGGAGGCTTGGAGTTATACAGCTGGGGCACAGGGACAACGCGGGCCGTAGAAAGGAAGCCAGAAAGAGCTCGGAGCCTATGGGGCCCTTGTGTCATCCGTCGTTTCCTTAGGGCACGATGGGAGTCCAGTGCCTTCGATTTGCCGTAATCAGCGCAAACGAGCTGATTACGTAGACTTTTTCATAGTGAGGGCTAACTCCTTAAAGAAAAATGCTGATGTTCTGTGATTAAAAGAAAATTAAGGTGACAAATGCTGTGTCTAAGGACTCAGGAATTCAAGTGCATTGTTATAAGAGCCGTTTTATAAGATTGCATATTACACTGTTAACTAAGGGCTTTTCAAGTATTAATTATAGCCTGAGTTATCCTGAAGGTCACTTACTTAAAGATAAAACCATGACCAAATAGCTTCCCGTGTCACCTTGAGATCTATAATGTGGCCCTCAATGTTTTCCTCCACGATGCAGTATGCAGATTTGTCACACAACAGCTTTAACATAACTGATGGCGATGCACTTTTTGTTGCCCTGGTGAGATCAAGGACTTTTTAATATAGTCTGGCTGGACACCAAGAGTACAGAAGCGATCCATTTCTCCCCCGGCAGTTGGGTGGAAGACAGTTCATGTTGGGGGCGTTAAGTATGGAGGGCCTTATCAGGATGACATTCTTTTGCCAAGTATGTGTGATAAAGCCAGGGTTAGACTTTGGGAATTCGGACCCGGTCTATATTTAGAATCCAGAAACCACCATGGGGAGGTCATTGTGCCAGCTGGTGTCCAGTCACAGTCCTGATAAAGTGAGATAATTTAGGCATCTAGGACAGTGGTGCCCTGTCTTTTCTGAAGTGTTCATTCATTCATTCATTCATTGGTTCATATTTCAACATGTCTCAATTTTTCCTGACATTGTGTTTACTTATAAGACATTTTTAGAAGGATCTGAATAATTTTTGATGAGAAAAACTCAATGAAAAATTAAAGTTAAGAAAACATTAGAGCTTTTATACTTTGGCTAAGCCTTCCTAAAGAGCTTTTCAAGGAACCAGATATTAAACATTACCAAGTTAAGGAAAGAAATGTCAATAGGAACTTTTCTTTAAAGTAATTAAAAAAACAACAGCCCACATATACACACAAGAGTTTTCTGTGTGATTCCATCTCATTTTTACCCCCAGTAGAAATAATTTCTTTACAGAGGCTGCCTGTTGACTGTTACGGAGAGCTTTTGGTCCATGAGAAGCCAAATGTGGGCTTACGTCTGGCCATGCCTGTGGTTAGCATCTGATTTTTTATTTCTGTATCTATAAATGGGGATGCTGATACTCTCCTGTCTTATGAGAATTAAATGAGTGAATGCTGACAGTTAACCTAGGAAAGAACCTTACACTCAGCACTCAGTACATCATAACTTTTCCCCCAAAGCTTCCGTGCCTCCAGAGGAACAGAGGGTGAGTCAGAGTCGGTTGTGGCCCTGTATCCTGTTCACAGTTCCCCCTGCCCTCCTTTCCTCTAGGCATCTAGAAGGTGGGTGGGTGTGGGCACGCAGCTCCTGGGCCAGGTGAGGGAGGAGAGTGAGGGCAGGGGAGAGTCTGAGAGGTAGAGCCAAGCATGGATTCCCCAGAACCTGTCTGTGCGGGGAGCTCACGGGGTGCGCAGGTGGGGGGTTTCTTGCACTTCCAGCTCTGTTTGACGGGGCTCCCAGGGACTGACTTTCTTGTTGTCAGATCTGAGTGAAGGGGAGAGAATTACTTTTAAGCATCCACTTGCTGAAGTTTGGAAACCACCTCATGGTTATAGAGAAAACAGGTCTCTGTTTTCATCTGTATCAAGATGTTTTCTTAAATTTCACTGTAATCACCCCACTTGCTGAGGGTCGTTTACCTGGTTGCACTTGAGGATGGTGGGCTTGGCTTCTCCCCCAGAGGAACACTCAGGAGCATAAGGTCTTGTGGGTGTTGCTGTCTGACTGCTGTTCAGGCAGTTTTACTGGTTTCGGAGCCTCTTTTTTTTTTTTTTTTTAATTTTTAAAATTTTTGTTATTTATTTATTGGTTGAGTTGGGTCTCTGTTGCTGTGCGCAGGCTTTCTTTAGTTGTGGCAAGCAGGGTTACTCTTCGTTGCGGTGCGCGGGCTTCTCATCGTGGTGGCCTCTCCTGCCGTGGAGCATGGGCTCTAGGTGCACGGGCTTCAGTAGTTGTGGCATGTGGGCTCAGTAGTTGTGGCTCGCAGGCTCTAGAGCACAGGCTCAGTAATTGTGGCGCACGGGCTTAGTTGCTCCGCGGCATGTGGGATCTTCCCGGACCAGGGCCCGAACCCGTGTCCCCTGCATTGGCAGGCGGATTCTTAACCACTGCGCCACCAGGGAAGCCCCGGAGCCCCATTTTTCCATGACCTCCGTGTGGCTTCCAGGTCCTACTGTTCCATGGCTTTTTAGCCACCTCCTTAATCTTGATTACAAGCTTCTGGGTATCTCCCCCTCAACCTCTGCTCCTGACCCAGCAAAGGTCCCACCTCTGGTTTCCAACCTTACCTTGACCATCACCCCCAGTTTCCACCCCCTCTAGAGGCCTTCTCTTTTGGCTTTGCTTCCGTTTGTCCCCAGAAGAGGACAACAATGCCCTTTGACCCTGAAGTAGAGATCTGGCTGAGAAACCTCCAAAATGTACAGATTCTTAATCTTTATCTATAATTGATCATGTAGCCCAAACATTTTTTTTTTTCCTTCAAGAAGATCTGAGGCCAACTGGTTAGTACTTGGTGTATGCCTGTGCTTTTTTCCCCCAGAGTCTTACCTCTCTCTCTCTCTCTCTCTTCTTTTTTTTCTTATATAACCTTCCCTCTCCCATTTCTTTCCTCCTCCCTCCCCTACCTCCCCTTCTTTATGAGCTGGGATGGTTGGCCTCTTGTCTCCAGGTTTCAGGGCAATGATGTACAAGAAGGGTGGCCCATCTACATAGAGCTTTTTAAAGCTAAGGCCCTGTATAAAAATGTAAAGGAAAAGAAAACCTTCAGTATGAACTATAGTCACGTTTTAATTAGAAGTAATATATTCTTTGACAGAGCTAAACAAACTTTTAGTAAATATCCATGTAATACTATGCAAATAGCAATAAATAATAAAATAAGAGCTACTAACAGCATCTCATCCATATTCTCTCTAGTCTTCACAATAACCTACCCCAGCCAGCAGATGAGGAAACCAAGACAAAGCTGGGTTGAAACCTAGTTATGACGTTGGACATAATGCCATTCCGATTTTAAAGCAAAGCATGTACTCTCTCCGTCTCTATCTTTTAGAGGATATCACAGCTCTGAAACTTTTTTTTTTTGTAAATTGTGGTTCTTATTCTTGGTCAGTCTGCTGTGTCTGAGTGCTGGAGGGCTGGGAGGAGAGGGGCATGGTTTTTTATATACTACGTAAGTAGCATCAACAAGCACGTGGTTAGTTAAGAGCAAGGAGAAGTGAGACTAGGATGTCCTGTCTTCACAGCCAGGAGCTCAAGGAACACCCAACTTCAGGGAGGCTGACTTCTTAATCTCTTCTTACGATGAATCTGGTAGCACCCCGTCCACCCAGCGCTCAGACACAGCATCGGCAAATAAACTGCAGTCCCAGCTGCAAATAAGCTTCAAACCAAGGAGCAAACACTGGTACAGGAACTAGACCAGCAGGAAAAGTTTAGATTATACCTGCAAGTGTTTATGAAGCTGGGGACTTCGAGTTCTGTTGAAGGGCTAGAGGAAAGCACAGTTTGTATTGCAAACTCTTGTGTTCTGGAGAGTCTCCGCATCTCTGAGGGCTGAGCAGAGACCATGCGCGCCAGTGGAATTCAATTTGTACCAATGGTGCACCTGTTACAAAATAAGGTGCGGCAGACAAGAAGTGGAGTGTGGCAGACAGTGTCTGCCCTGAGGAGTTAGCAATGTAGTTGAAAAACATGAAATCTGCTAGTTTGCTAGTTGGTTACTTAAAAAATATTTATTGGAATATAGTTGATTTACAGTGCTGTGCTAGTTTCAGGTGTTCAGCAAAGTGAATCAGTTATGCATATCCATATATCCACTCTTTTTCAGATTCTTTTCCCTTATAGGTTATTGCAGAATACTGAGCAGAGTTCCCTGTGCTATACAGTAGGTCCTTGTTGGTTATCTATTTTATATATAGTCCTGTGTATATGTTAATCCCAAGCTCCTAATTTATCCCTCCCTCCATGTTTCCCCTTTGGTAACCATAAGTTTGTTTTTGAAATCTGTGAGTCTGTCTCTGTTTTGTAAATAAGTTCATTTATATCATTTTAAAAATTAGATTCCACATATGAGTGATATCATGTGATATTTATCTTTCTCTGTCTGACTGACTTCACTTCGTATGGTAATCTCTATGTCCATCCATGTTGCTGCAAATGGCATTATTTCATTCCTTTTTTATGGCTGAGTAATATTCCATTGTATATATGTACCACATCTTCTTTATCCATTCCTCTGTCAGTGGACACTTAGGTTGCTTCCATGTCTTGGCTATTATATTAAATAGTGCTGCAGTGAACATTGGGGTGCATGTACCTTTTCAAATTATGGTTTTCTCCAGATATACGCCCAGGAGATTTAAGTATACTCTCTGTACATAACAGTTAACTTCATTTGACATAATATTATTCTTAATTTGATTGTTTAATCCTTTCACTGGGAGATGTTTGCAAGTCCACTTAACCCAGTTCAGTCTGCAGCACAGTGAGCCTGTGCCCTGTGTCATCATTTACGCCACTGATTAAAAACAAGACTTGATGCTGCAGCTGGGAGCAGGGCCCTCTGAGACGTTGTTTGGTTTGTGCTTCTGGGTCAAGACTACATCATACTCCTGTCGAGAGAATTCTCTGACTCAATGAAAGATGAAACTAATGGTCTCTAAGTCTCTTTCATCTCTAAACAGATGATTTTGGTTCAAAATAATAAAAACAAGCCTTGTAAAAGCTGTGAGTTTGAGGTGCTAAAAACTCTGTCCAGTATGTTTTTTTTGTGTGTGTGTGGTACGTGGGCCTCTCACTGTTGTGGCCTCTGCCGATGCGGAGCACAGGCTCCGGACGCGCAGGCTCAGCGGCCATGGCTCACGGGCCCAGCCGCTCCGCGGCACGTGGGATCCTCCCGTTCTGGGTCATGAACCCGTGTCCCCTGCATCGGCAGGCGGACTCTCAACCACTGTGCCACCAGGGAAGCCCTCCAGTATGGTTTTTAAAAAATTTATTTTATTGAAGTGTAGTTGGTTTACAATGTTGTATTAATTTTTTGCTGTACAGCAGAGTGATTCCATTATACGTATATATTCTTTTTCATATTCTTTTCCATCATGGTTTATCACAGGATATTACATAAAGTTCCCTGTGCTATACAGTAGGACCTTGTTGTTTATCCATTTTATATATAATACTTTGCATCTGCTCATCCCAACCTCCCAATCCATCCCTCCCCTATCTCCCCTCCCCCTTGGCAACCACAGTTCTGTTCTCTCTGTTTGAGTCTATTTCTGTTTCGTAGATAAGTTCATTTGTGTCATATTTTAGGTTCCACATATAAGTTCTTTCGAGTATTTTGGATGGTATTTGTAGAACCTACAGATTGACAAACCTGTACATTGATTTACAGTATCTTCTACATGCCAGCAGAAGCTGAATGCACCTGGCTTTAAGATGAAGGCTCTGGTGACTTAGTACACTTTGTCCTAGCCCGTGACCTGACATTGTGATGTGCACTGAAGTTCTCTGAGCCAGTCTATGCTATTTCCTAGTGGGAATGTGCAAAACATGTACATTTTACTAATTGAAATGGTTATTTCAGAGGAATTTGCCAAGGGAATAACTTAGGGAAGGAAGACTGTTTCTGAGGGACGGAGTTGTTGACAGTACAAGCAGGAGCCAGGAAATTTGGAGAACTGGGTTAGAATATCAGCAAAAGTCACCAGCTGACTGGGTCTCCATGCACATTCCTTGAACCTCTCTAGTTCTTATTTTCCTCTTGGATAAAATTGGAGGTTTGGCTTAAATTGTGTATCCAGCCTTAAGAATTCTGCAATGCTGGGTAGTCTTCAAGGAAAGGAAATGTTTCCTCGTTGGTTTCTGTTAATGGAACAGGTAATCTCAGGAGTGGAGGTGGTTGAGAATAGAGTTGGGAGACTAACCCCTTGCTTCCCCAAACTCCTAGGTCAGATGAGATCAGGAGGGAGGCGGTAACATGCTGAATTAGTTTCCCTATTGCGTGGGGAGCAAATTCCCACAAACTGAGCAGCTTGAAACAGCACACATCTCTTTACAGTTCTGAAGGTCAGAGGGCTGAAACAGGTTTCACAGGGCTAAGATCAAGGTGTCGGCAGGATTGTGTTCCTTCTGGAGGCTCAGGGAGACTATGTCACCTTGCTTTTTCCAGCTGCTTGAGGCTTTCCACAGTCCTTGACTCGTGGTGTCTTCCTCCACCTTCAAAGCCAGCAGCCGGGGGGCTTCCCTGCTGGTCCAGTGGTAAAGAATCTGCCTTCCAATGCAGGGGACACTGGTTTGATCCCTGGTCGGGGAACTACAATCCCACATGCCACGGGGCTACTGAGCTCACGCGCCACAACTACTGAGCTCACGCGCCTCAACTACTGAGCTCGTGCACCTCAATGAGCGAGTCCGCGTGCCGCAAACTAGAGAGCCCCTGCGCCACAACTAGAGAGAGAAAACCCGCATGCCACAGCTAGAGGGAAGCCCGGGCGCTGCAACTAGAGAAGCCTGCCTGCCACAACTAAGACCCGATGCAGCCAAAAAAATAAAGAAAAATAAATAAATAAAATAAATATTTAAAAGCCAGCAGCTGCCCCATGCCGACCCCTGCTTCTCCGACCCCCCTTCTTCCTCCTTCTAAGGACCTTTGTGTTTAGGTTGGGTCCACTGAGATAATCCAGAAAAACCTCCCCAGCTCGAGATCCTTTTTTTAATTCCTTCTGCAAAGCCCATTTTGCCACATGAGGTAACATATTCACAGGTTCCTGGGGTTAGGAGGTGGGCATTTTGGGGCCCATGATCTCTCCTTCCACACACCTCTGATGTTGATGACCTTGCACTGGCCCAGGAGACCAGGCTTCCCTCCCACGAAGGAAATATTGCTAGCAGATTAAATCATCTTTAGCATTCGTGAGGGAGCTACAGCTGTACTGTTCCAGCCTCTTGGGCCACGGCAGGAAGTTTATTAAAAGGAAAAAGGGGAGAAAATCGGAAAAGACCTACACTGTCGGGAGGCAGTTATAGCAACTCAAATGGCGTCAAAGGCAAGGCCTCCAGAAGGAGCGTCTACTACATACTCTGATTCAGTCATGCAGAGAAAGAGACAGATGAGTTCCGAGGGCCAGAACCACAGGTACTTTGAGGCTTGTCTCCTAGGAAATTTGATGTGAGATAGGAGGTTTGAGGTTCTCTGGGAGTTCAGCTGCAGTGGCCACCTTGTACTTCATGTTGAGGTCACATGTATTTACTTTCTGATGGCGAGGCTTTTTTTTTTTTTTTTTTCCCTTTTTAAAGCACTGGGAAATTATCGAATCCTCTATGGGAAAGAAATTCCTGTATTCAGTCCGAAGGTGACACCGACAGTGTTGACAGTTCCCTGCAGCAGAAGCCATGGCGAATTTGTGTTCTTCATGTCTCGGGGGTGACATTTTAGTTGTCACTGCATTAGATAAGAACTTACCTCCATTTGTAGTTAGAGGTGTAACTGAGGATGAGGCCGAGTTGTGAGAACAAACTAGCGACCCTGAAGCCACATCTTTTTCCCCATAAACTCCAGCCACTTTGCATCTGTGTCAGTCAGAAGAAACTCAGTTGGTTCCAGAAGACATTCTGTTTCTTCAGTCCATTCTTACTTTCTCATTTGCTTTGATGGAGGCATGCCAACCGGCCTCCAGACCAGACTAATGCCCCCCACCCCCCCTCATAAGTGGTGGGGAAGCACTGACTGGGGTCTTAAGAAGGATTCTGGGTGGTGTGGGTATGTCCAGTTAGCCAGGTGGTACTGGGGCTCCATAAGCCGGACCCCAAGGCATTCTGACAGCCCAGCGCCTCCCAGGCCCGAAACGTCTTACGGAAGAGGGACGCCCAGAGAAGCGAGCCGTGGGTCAACAAGAACATGGTCTTCTGTGTTTGCTGTCATTTGAAACATCATCAGACAGATGCGTGCTGGGAATTTGTCCAGAACTTATAAGGAAAAGTGAAAGCTGGAAACATTTATAAAATACCCGAATTTGAGATTTTCCCCAATTAAAGGGAAACTTCCCTAGTTATTTCCCCAATTAACGAGGGTTTTTTTTTGTTTGTTTTTTTTGTTTTTTGCTGCTGTTGCTGCCATGTCTAGAAACAGGATTATTCTGGTCTAACAATTTCTAGGAAATGTAGCTGCTTGTTCTCCAAGCTCCGTCTTGGTTGTGCTCCATGGAAGGGTGTTTCCAGCAAAGCATCTTGACAGGGTGTCCTGAGACAGAGAGACAAACAGCCCAGACAGTCCTCTGCTGCTCTTACTGTATGTCACTTCCCTTCAGGTCTCAGGGCTCTAATAGAAAGAAGAAGTGCCGCCCTCACTGGAGGGGCATGACTGTGGCCCCAGACTTGGTTGTTGTGCTTCTTGAGGACTTGCTTCCTAAGTGATCGTGGTGTTTCCTAAGAGGGTTTTGGAAGAGGTGGATGGGGAGACAGCGTTGGTTGCCATGGTTTACCTGGGAGCCTTGACATTGAACTTCATCCAAGGCCAGCTTCTGTGTGCCTGCCACATGGGTCTTCTCTGAACTACTCTCATCCCCCGGCAAGAACACGAGGAGTTAGCTCAGGTCATTCTTGTGAAAGCAAAGTATACTCCCTAGAGCCCAGAGCTCTGCCCTGCGTTTCCTTTCTAGAGGGGTTATATTTATAGCTCATTGTCATATAATTAAGTGCTCTATTTACTGGCAGGAGTTAAGGTCCTATAATGGTCCTTTTGAACATTTAAGTTAGAAAATTTTTAACCTATTCAGGCATCCTGCTGCCTCTGCTTACCTTTTCCTCTACCAGCGCTTACAGGGGGTTTCAGTGTGCCTCCAAGTGGCAGTGACCGTTTCCAAAATACTCCTTCATCCTCTGAGGGCAGAGTTGGTGTGATCAGGATAAACAAGGCCAGTAGGCAGTCTCCCGGGCCTTTGTCCTTTAGTTCTTCCTGGTCGGTTAGCCTTGGGAAAGACCTCTGTAGCCTCATACTGGATACTGTTAGAAGCACGTCGCCTCTTTGGTCCCCCTCCGATTGAGAAGTCAGAGACAAATTGGGCTTTAACTTCGCACCAGGTAACATGAGATAAAAGCATCTGCTAAAGCAGAGAACACTGTGAACAAGCTGCTGGGATGTGTTGACCTCCTTCAAGAGACAAATCTACTAACAAGCCATTTTTCAAGTCATCTTTGTCTTCATGTGGGGTTGACTCCACTGCGGATCAACTGTAAAAATATTGTTTAGCAAAACTATCCTTATACGTACATGTAAGCACCAGGCGTGTTGTCATGATAATATTAACATCGCTGCCTTCCTAGAGATTGCTGCTCGGGAGGCCAGACGGTGGGATAGGAAACTCAGGCTTGGCCTTGCTGGGCCTCTGCCGTGGGGAGAGGATGGGGAGCGTAAAGGGTGAAAGCGTGCTGGGTCGGGGGTGGGGTGGGGTGGGGTGGGGTGGGGCTTTGACAGGTGCAGGAGGAGAGCCAGGAAGCAGAAACGTCCAGAAGCCCAGGAGGTGGGAAGTTTCAAGGGTGAGGGGTAGCAGAGTCATCACTTGACTCAGATCTGGAAAGCGGGTGTTGGGTTGGGCGGCCATGCCTGAGACACTGACAGAACCACACGAGGAAACCAGGGCTCAGAGCCATTCAGTGTCTGATCCGTGGCCGAGCTAGGAGGGTCCTGGTAGTGGTCCTCCTTCTGGAATTTTCCACTCAGTCTCCTTCGTATTCATGAAGACTGGCTCCTCAGATATGACTTGTTCACAGTACCCCATCTCATTTAATTTTATATAATTTAAATATTTCTCATTTCATTTGTCTCTTTATTAGATATATATCATAGATGGAGTACAATGCTTTCTGCACATTAAGCTGCTTACTTACAAGTTTAAATTTAGATATAACACTTTAAGTGTTAAAAAAAACAAAACAAAAAACCCCAAACCCTGATTTCCGTGAAGTGGCCATCTGAAAGCTCTTGACAGCAGCCTTTGAATTGTAGACGGCCACCATGATTCTTCTAATTTTTAACTTCTGACTGCGATACATGAACTTGCCTTTATTGTAGAAGAGGTTCGTGTCTTGTGTATCTGGCTCTAGGTTGTATATAGTATTTGACCAAATAACACATTTTGTTGACCTTACGGGTGAACAGAGACAGTGCACGGCTAGGGCTGCTGTGACAAAGTGCTGCAGACCGGAGGGCTCTAACCACAGAAATGTACGGCCTCACCTTGTGGGCAGGGCTTCTTAGGGCTGAGAGGGACAGTCTGTTCATGCCTCTCTCCTAGTTTCTCCTAGCTTGCTGGCAACACTTAGTGTCCTTGGCTTGTGGACGCCTCACCCCCTTCTCTACTTTCATGTTGACCTGGAGTTCTCCCCGTGTGTAGGTCTGTGTCCAAATTTCCCCTTGTTGTAAGGACATCAGTTATAATGAATTAGGGCCCCACCCTACTCTGGCATGACCTCATCTTGACTGATTATATCTGCAAAGACCCTGTTTCCAGATAAGGTCACGTTCTGAGGTCCTTGGGGTTAGGGCTTCAACGTATGAATTTTGGGGGACACAGTTCAATCCATAACAGACTACAGCAGAGTAAGATTCTCCAAGACTGGGGATTCTGTCTTCAACATTCAGACTTAAAGTGTTGGACGTTATCTTGTACTTCACTGAAAAATGACATTTCACTGAAGTCCAGCAATACCTTATTCATATTTAAATCAGCCAAGTCATTTAATATGGGAACAGACATAGGGAACAAAAGGACTCAGTTAAAGTAAGAGTGGTGGCAGGAAAGAAGAAAATGAAGATCAAATGGCAAAGATAAAACACAAATAAGAGGCAGCCATGATAGTTTATTTGGGGAGCATGTTTCAGATGGAAGTTTCTGGGTGCAGAGAATCTGTGAAGTGTTCCAAGTGCACTTTATTGTAATAAGACCCAACAGGTCGATATTTGTGATATGGAGGATTCTTAGCATTCATGGCATTAGTCCCACGCTTAAGAAAAACAAAGGTGCAACTCTCAGGATGACTTTGGAGGTGTTTCAGTTTGTTGTTAACACCTCCCCTCCTGGTCTGAGAAGGGCACCATCCCAGGGGTTGCAGCCTTTATCGGCAGGAGGGGCCCCTCACAGTGTGGCCCGGCCAGCAGCCTGCCCCAGCCCTGCTCAGGACTGCCCCCTCCACGGCTCCTGCTCTCCACGGGTCCACAGCATGTTCCCTTGAAGGCCAGTGGGTCACTTGGAGCCCATCCCCTGCACATGGACACGGGGAGGCCAATATGTCTCATTCTTGTGGTTAAAATAGAAGTGATTTTTTAGCCTTCCCATCTCATACACTAGAAAGCTCCAATTTTTAGCAACTCTTCTCTGGTCTGTACTTAGTAACAGGCATCAGAAGGCATAAAAATACATGATAGGGCTTCCCTGGTGGCTCAGTGGTTGAGAGTCCGCCTGCCGATGCAGGGGACACGGGTTCGTGCCCCGGTCCGGGAAGATCCCACATGCCACGGAGTGGTTGGGCCTGTGAGCCATGGCCGCTGAGCCTGCGGGTCTGGAGCCTGTGCTTCGTAACGGGAGAGGCCACGACAGTGAGAGGCCCGTGTACCGTAAAACAAACAAACAAACAAAACATGATAAATGCTGTTTAGTTGAGCAAACTGGATTTACAGACTGTCCTACCTTCAGACAACCACAGCTGCTGGGCAGTGGGTGCCTTGAATCTGTACTCATTGAGGCTCTGAGACGGGGAGAGTGTCTCCACAGGAAACAGGCAGCTGATTTGCAGAGAGAAAAAGAAAACTCATGTCACAGTCACGGTGTCTTAGAGAAAGGCCCAGGCCATTTACTGCGTCATTGGGTATTTGTGGATAGTTCTGCTGAAAGCCTTCTAACACCCATGCAAACACCAGCCCCTTTGAAAGAAGACCCTGATATGGAACCACATCATTGATGCAGTTTAGGCTGGAGCTTTCTTTCTTTAGAGGAGAGGCCTCACAGAATCACACTCCCTCCCTCCACATGTTTCAAGGATCGATGAATGTGTGTTCTCTATTGCACTGGGACTGTTCCTTCAAACCTAAGTCCATATTTGTAGAGTGTGGCCTTATGGAGTCATTTCATTCATAGAGGGTCTAGTGTACATCTCACAGTGCATGTCTTGTACACTGTTCACGTAAAAACTCGGAATGTAGAGCTTTGAACCCCTCCTATATCTTTTATACTTTCATTGAAAGATATCTCAGACTTTTCTCCAGTCAGTCATTTTTGTTTTTAAAAACGTTTTCAATTTTATGTGATGACAGTTCCGGAATTTAAAAGCTTTTGCACACATTCTGTTTCTTTTTAGGAAAAGGTCATATACTATTAGACCACCGTCGATAAGAATGAATTTACATTAGTAAATTGCAGTATGTTTCAAGTCCAGTGTTTCAATGCTATAACTTCTAAAATGTAGAGTCCTTTTAAACAAATATTGGAGCACCTACACTCTGCTGGGCAAGAGTATATCTATAATTTTATTCTATTACGTACTCTTGTATGTTAAAAATGTTCATTTCTATCAGTAACTTTAAGACAGAGAGTCAGAAACAATATATTCCATTTTAAGGAAAACCTCATTTATTAAAATTAAAAACGGTCAAACAGGTACACTGTTTGCGGTGAGATTGCAATTTGCAATACGAAAAGACTTTGCCAAAAACCGTCCTCAGGGCACTAGGGATAATTACTTCATTCAACAAATCTTGGCTGAGCATCTACATGGAGTCGGATGCTTCCAATGCTGTGAGAGAAGTGGGCACAGAGATTCTCAGGGGCCACGGCCAATTAGGATCAGGCAGAAAGGAAGATAATGCGTTTCTAAAATTACCACGTATGGAACAAGGTGAAAATATAACTGCTGATTAGACGTCAATATATCACTTTTCAAGAACACAGCTGTAAAGTGATGAACTGTGTAGTCATTCAGGGGAAGCAGAGGACAAACATAAATGAAAGGCAGGGATTCTATCTCAGTCACGAACAGGAAAGTGGACCCAGGGCATCAAACGACTGCTGTAAAAAGGGGTGTATCTTCTGAAAATGCTCAGATTTCTGCTTAACAACAGTTCCCGCAACTATGATTTCACATCTGTTAGTCAGCTGGTTTTAATCTGCAGAAGGTCAAGTGACTGACAGTTTCTTGTTCTCATGTGCAGATCAGCTGCTTGGAGTTTAACCTTTAGGTGTGCTTAAATGACCACGCTTTACCACTTTTTTTGTGTGTATAAAACCACCCAAACAGAAACAGTCTAATAACCCGCAACGAGGGATGCAGAAATCCAGGAGCCATTTTTTCACTCAGTATAAATTGCTCCAATTACCTCTTTTCTTCCTTTCTGTCTGGGGGTATTTTAACTCTCACCCTAGAGTCTAGAGGCAACTTTACAATTAAAGAATGGGAGCCATTTGCGGCAATAGAAACGTCAGAACGGCGTAATTCTTCCACTTCAATGCCTTGCAGGATTTTAAAGGAGTGAGTGTGACTGCCTGATAAAGGGAAGAAAAGAAATGGGGTCTTTTATCTTTTACCTGAGTATGTGGGAATAAATATGAGTTTTCAACTTTGTACAGAATTTATAGCTTAAGCTTCTAATTGTTATAAAAGAGGAAAAATGCACAGGCTTTATGTAGTACTGCATTCGACTTTTACATGTATCTCTATGTGAAATTAAGGTAATGCTCACACGGGTAAGGCATTTTTTTCAACTGATTCAAATATTCTTGCATCAGATTTCATCCATGTTGCCTGAAGGATGGGGAAACAAGCTAAAAAAGGAGATGGCTAAACATTCACTCTACGTAAGCCATACTGTCCTCATTTTTAGTCAATGAATGCTCTTTAAGCTTGATCTTGTACTACAGAGAACACTTTTTTTTTTCTTTTTTTGGTGGTACGCGGGCCTCTCACTGTTGTGGCCTCTCCTGTTGCGGGGCACAGGCTCCGGACGCGCAGGCTCAGCGGCCATGGCTCACGGGCCCAGCCGCTCCATGGCATGCGGGATCTTCCCGAACCGGGGCACGACCCCACGTCCCGTGCATCGGCAGGCGGACTCTCAACCACTGCGCCACCAGGGAAGCCCCAGAGAACACATTTTTTTTTTTTAAGGCACTGTGCATGTTGACTAGATATAGGCGCTATGCTAAATGTTTTACATTTGTCATCCTTTTAAAATATCTTTATGACTCATGTAGGCAAAAACTAACATTAATCCTATTTCACAAATGAAGGTGTAGGCTAAAAAGTTTATCCCTGGCTCTCCAAATTGGGACGCTTTTTAAAAACAGAGATTCTTGGACCTACTTCTGGAGAGCAGGATTTAGAAGTTCTAGAGTATGGATGGGAATATCTTTACGGTTAAGTCGTTTCCCCAGTTGGTTCTACTAAACACCCAGGTTTGGAGGCCACACTTGGTTGGAAGAGCCACCTCGTGTCACACAGTTAAGAGATGGTAGCACCAAGACTGGACTCAGGCCTCTGTGACCGCAGGGCTCATCCTCTGGAGGTGACCGTCGTGGGGCCTGAGCAGAGACATTTGAAAACCACCATCAAATCCTAGCATTTGAAGGAATCCGCGCTTTGATCATGTCTGGAGTCTCTCTCCCTGTGGGAGTGTCCTCCAGACACCCTTGACGGTGGGCGTCTGAGCCTCCAGTTTGCTGGCGGCCCTTGCTGTGGCGGAGAGCTTCTGATTGTTAGCAAGCTCGCTCGGCCCTGGGCATGCATATTCCTGTCTGTCAGTTACTGGCTTTGCCTTCTAGAGCTATCCAGGGTAAACCCAGCCCTCCTTCGGCACGACAGCCTTTGTGCTATTCAAAGCATCCCAGCTTCTTCCTTCTGAGGCTTTCCTACTCTGGGCTAACTGTGTCCGGTGCCAGGTCTGAACCCTGTGCCAGAGAAATCCCACAATAACCCCCGCAAACAACCAAGGTATCAACCACAGAAGCTCCCCAGCTTGATGGGAAGAGTGTGTGGTGTGTCTCTTTCTTCCCAGGATGGGATCATCTCTCTCTCTCTCTTTTTTTTTTAATTAATTTTTATTGGAGTATAGTTGATTTACAATATTGTGTTACTTTCAGGTGTACAGTAAAGTGAATCAGTTATACATATATCCACTCTTTTTTAGATTCTGTTCCCATATAGGTCATCACAGAGTACTGAATAGAGTTCCCAGTACTGTACAGTAGGTCCTTATTCGTTATCTGTTTTATATATAGTAGTGTGTGTATGTCAATTCCAATCTCCCAGTTTATACCTCCCCCCTCTTTCCCCCTTGGTAACCATAAGTTTGTTTTCTACATCTGTGACCCTACTTCTCTTTTGTAAATAGGTTCATTTATACCATTTTTTTTTTAGATTCCACATATAAGCGATATCATCTGATACTTGTCTTTCTCTGTCTGACTTACATTACTCATCTCTTAGCTTCCCCAGACCCACAGTTAATTTTCTTTTCTTCTTTATCACTTAGCTCTGTATCAGAATTTGTACACTTGGTCGTTGTTTATAACACAAATCTGAATTTGGCTTGTCAAAAGCAATCACTCACATTCCAGAGCAGAGATAGGCAGGATTTAAAAGAACGGAGCTGGGGCCGTTAAGAGAGAAGTTAGCTGTGCCGAAGCAGCAGGCATCTCAGGTCCATGTGGCCTGCGGTCTCGTGGCCTCTGCAGCACCAGGCCAACCTTTCCCGAAGAACAGCCTGTTCCTGACCAGCTCCTCCATTGGAGGAAAAGCAAACATATTTTTCTCCTACATTAAACCCTTCAGCCCTTTGTGTTTAAACTCTTTCCCATCTTGTTTGAACTATTTTTTTTTTTTGGAACAAACATTTATTGTAGGCCATGTAAATAACAGCTGACACTCTGTGTTGACTTTTCTCTAACTCTTCTGAGCTGTCTGTCATTTAGTTAGCTGGGCATTGGGAGACCTGAATTCATGTCTCTCTACCTTGTTACCAATTTAGAGGTTAGACAAGTCTTTTAATTCTCTGGGCCAAAGTTGTTCTGCTACATAGGGTTAATAAGTATCCTTGCCCTATCTTGTGAGGAGGGGTGCTAAAACTATTGCCTACCCAGAGTCTTGAGGTATCTAGAGAAGTGGGTTACATAAAACAATGTAATGCTGTTGTGAATATTTAGTTACCATTGTTTTTAATGCCACTGTTGGCTTATCCATGGAGTTTAGACTCTTTTTCTAGCAGACTATTTTGTTTCTTATTTTGCTATGGCTCTTAGTTTAAACAGGGTGGAGTTGTCAGAAATATTTACCAGAAAATTCTGACCTTGCAGGGAACAGACAGATCACTCAGAAACAACTCTCTTAATTGATCTCAGATGAGCTTGAAGAAGGGTGTGTGTGCAGGCATACACGCCTACTCGGGTCTGTGTGCTGGCTCCATTTGTACTCAGGAAGGAAACAGATAAGAGACTGCTTCCCCTGCAGATTATCCAGCTCTTTCCTTGGCTGTAGACTGGACTGTAAGAAGTGAACTCTTTATACATCTCCCAGGGGGCGGGGGATTTATGATTACCCGTCTGGCTTTTTGAGCAGCGCCACTTTTAACTAAGCGAAAGTATGAACAGATCTTCAAGTTTCCTGGTTGAGAGGGAGAGAATTATGGGTAGGAGGGTTTAGGTGAAGATACAAGTCAACGAACTGCAGTTGCCCATGATCATGAGCAGTATTGCCTTCAGGGAGTATGTCACCCTGGAGTTGAAGATATGAATAAAAGTGTTCTCTTTCTCCAGGTTCCATTTGTCGAAGCTCTCAGACTGTCATCAGGTTTTCTGAAGGTCTGTCCCCCGTTTTCCCCTCTGTAAAACATCCATATCAGACAGTATTTTCTCTAGCTTTCCTTGCAGAGATGCTGTGGGGATTAGTTAATAGATTACTAGCAAATGCTTTGAAAATCAAATGGTACTTCAGACATGATAAACATTTTTTGGTCCTCATTTGGAGAGAGTAGAAAAGATCTCTCATTTCTTCCAAGTAATTTTAAGAAGATGGAAGAGGGAATGTTCTTCCTCTTGCAGTGATGCACTGCTTAGGTCATCGTGTATTAACATGTAGTCATCGTAAGTGGAGAAAGAAATGAGCCCTCACTGGGTCTGCCAGAACTTTCTACTACTGACCATGACAAACACATTTCAGTCTAATCAACATGTAGTAACTGTATGTCTACAATGTGCTGATTAGAATATTTAACTGTGCAATAAGAGTTAATAAAATACGTCTGAGAAATGGAAAATAAGATTAGAAGTGGATTTTAGAACTTATTCAGTGGCACGGGACAGAAAAGGGTGTGGAAACCAAGTTGGGCTCATTTCCTGTGTCTATTTGCCACTGGCTCATTCGTTACTAAACGTCTGAACATATTTGGATAGCACCCCTTCCCCCCAAATATTCTACTCTCAGTTTGATTCAGTACTATTTTGTCATTTTATGATAGGTGGAAATCTCAGGATTCACTTTCAAAATAAATAATAAATGAGTTATAATTATAATTCATTGATTTCTTGCTGGCTTTTTTTCTTGTAAGACAAATTGCATTGATTTCCTGCTTCCTTCCCCTCAAAAGTGACTAACCCCCAAAATATCTGGAGGTTTTTTTTTTTTGTTTTGTTTTTTAAGCTACAAGTGAATTCCTGTTTAGCAATATTGACTACAGATGTACTGCATGGGAATTTCACCACTGTATAATTCCCTTCGTCATTTCTTCTCTTGCTTAACCAGTGTATATAATCACTGATTTATAAGTGTGAGCTCTAATAATGTCAGCTGTCTGCTGACATGATTGGAGAACTTATTATGAAATGAAGTTAATTTTCTATCTTCTTTTCTTGGGAACTCTTTTACACTTAATCTTAAGCAGATAAGTGCCATAAAAGACCAAGTCACTTGAAGATAACGCATTAAGAAATTGCTGATTGATGAGCTTATGCTTATCTAATTTTGTTTTAAAAAGATCTCAGTATATCTTTCGAGACTAGATTTTTGAGTGGAAGAACAAAAGTACTCTAGGATAGGTGGATAAGATACCAGAAAAAGGAAAATTGAAGGGCTCTGACTATATATTGTTCTCTCTCCAAAAATTATGTTAATATTTAATCCTGGAATTCATGTTTTAGTCATGGTTGTCAGTTGTGGAAAATATTATTTGGATTAATAGGTTTCTTTTTGGTTTGTTTTTTAATTTTATTTGTTTTTGGCTGCATTGGGTCTTGGTTGTCATGCATGGGCCTTCTCTAGTTGCGGTGAGCGGGGGCTACTCTTAGTTGAGGTCCGTGGGCTTCTCATTGCGGCGGCTTCTCTTGTGGAGCACGGGCTCCAGGCACGCGGGCTTCAGTAGTTGTGGCACGTGGGCTCAGTAGTTGTGGCTCGTGGGCTTTAGAGGATTCTTAACCACTGCACCACCAGGGAAGCCTGGCTTAATAGTTTTAATTAAAATAAATGTTTGTGTTTGAGGCAAAAACAGTTTATGTTGTAAGAGGAAACAACAAAATTTTAGGCATCTCTTTTTTTGCTGGATTTTCTTTTAGAGATAATGATCTTTTGGGCTGCTTTCCATAAATATGCATATCATACTCGTGTTTCTGTTTAAACGCACGCATGAGTAAGAAGCAATGAATTTGATTAACTTTATTAACCATAAATAATGAAGTGGACTCTTTTACATTAACCCTTATTTTATTGTGTATCAGCCTTTAGACATTTGCCTATCTGGACAAGCAATCATTTATATCCTTTTAAAAAATATTTATTGTATCTTTGACTAATTGCTTCTTCTCCAGCTGAAAGCCTTTTGCAGGGGTACCATTTGTTAAAACACAGCCAGAAGCAGGCAGAGCGGTGTCATTTTTCAAAAATTTAGTGTCATTTTTATGGACAAATAACACTTGTAAATGATGGATAATAGGCAGCAGGATGCCACATGGTATAAAACGTGCATGAATTATCTTTTCTGGGAGTTAAGAGGTTAACTCATCTATGAACTAATTGAGGAGCTTTATGGTAGATGTGAAATGCTGTGTGCACGTTATCGGCAAGACTTAAACCAGCTGAAAAGGGGATTTTCCTTCCCTCGGGTATTTTTCATTATCTCATCCTCTTTTCTGGCTAGCTGATGTATAAAGAGAGCATCTCCTCGTAATGCATCTGTAGGATTTATAAAAGAGTAGGTGCTCTTCATAACGAGTTGGCAGGTGAATATGTTGCTTATTAGAAGTAGAAGTGGAGGTGAGTGCAGGCATCGAAATTATCCTGCACAATGATTATTTTTGTATTTACCCAGGCTACATGTATCAAGCCACCTGTGGTTTCCATCCGTGGGAAAACAAATGGTGGGAGATGGTCTTGATTTCTTCTGCAGCTTGCACTATAGAAGCAGCAAGAATTTAACACACAGTTTGCATTGAGGAAGGCTAACTCATGAGTCTGTTTTTTTTTAAATTAATTAATTTATTTATTTTTGGCTATGTTGGGTCTTCGTTTCTGTGCGAGGGCTTTCTCTAGTTGTGGGAAGCAGGGGCCACTCTTCATTGCGGTGCTTGGGCCTCTCACTGTCGCGGCCTCTCTTGTTGCGGAGCACAGGCTCCAGACGCGCAGGCTCAGTAGTTGTGACGCACGGGCTTAGTTGCTCTGTGGCATGTGGGATCTTCCCGGACCAGGGCTTGAACCTGTGTCCCCTGCATTGGCAGGCAGATTCTTAACCACTGCACCACCAGGGAAGCCCACAAGTCTGTTTTTATACCCTTTTACACTGGACATTTGGGTTAGTAGCAAACACGCTGTCTCAAATTGGTAGCAGCTGGAATGGACGATCAAGTATATTTATAGCTGATTCACTTCGTTGTACAGCAGAAACTAACACAACATTGTAAAGCAGTTATACGCCAATAAAAAAAAATAGGTTAATAAACACTTGAGAAACTTCATTCATCCAAAGGTAAGACTTTTCCTGCCCGAGACATGGTTGTGGGCATCCATCCTCCTTATGGGAGAGGAGGTGTGTTTGGTGCGTTTTTCATTTCCCCCCTGTGTTCTGACTGCCCTTTCTCATTGGGTTTGTGTTGGGAAAGAAAAGGAGTTGAGGAAAGGAAGGTAATTTAATTGTGAGAAATACAGAGGATTTCTTACCTGACCAGTCTGGTCAAAAGCTGGCTCTGTATTTTCTGGGCTAAGCTGCCATCTTCTCTTTATCTTGGGTGCTTTTCAATTTTAGTACAATATGTCTAGGTTGGATTTCTTTTTATTTACCCCGATTAGTATATCTGTGGATTCATGTCTTATCACCTCTGGGAAAGCCTCAGTTATTATCTCCTTGAATACGTATTCCCTTTCCTCCATCCTTTCTATTCTTCAGGACTGTGATAGACTTATTTTAGACCCTTCTCATCGTATTCTCCATATCAGCTGATGTCTCTCTTGTATTTTCACCTCCTGGTCTCTCTGAATCGCCTTTCAGGTCTCATCTTTTTCAGCTCTTCCTTCCTCATTAATTCTTTTCAGTTTTGACTAATATGCTGTATAATGTTGCTAGTGATTTAAAAAATTTCAGTAATTACTGTTTTTATTTTTAAATGCTTTACTGCATTTAAAATCTGTCTCATCATTTTTAAAAATTGTGATAAAATACACATAAAATTTATCATCTTAATGTGCTAAGTGTACAGTTCAGTTAGTGCTACGTACGTTCATGTCGTTGTGCAGCCCGTCTCCAGAATTCTTTCCATCTTGCAAAACTGGAACTGCCCAGTCATTTTTTTTTTTTTTTTGCGGTATGCGGGCCTCTCACTGTTGTGGCCTCTCCCGTTGCGGAGCACAGGCTCCGGATGCGCAGGCCCAGCGGCCATGGCTCACGGGCCCAGCCGCTCCGTGGCATATGGGATCCTCCCAGACCGGGGCACGAACCCGTATCCCCTGCATCGGCAGGCGGACTCTCAACCACTGCGCCACCAGGGAGGCCCCCTGCCCAGTCATTTTGATAGGAACTTGTCACTTGTTTATTTTTGCCATTCTGTCTTCTGCTTCTATAATACTTCATATGTAGTTACTTTCTAGTCTGTGCCTGGCAGTTGAAACATCTGAAGTGCATGGTCATCTAAATCTGTTGTTTGTCGTTTCTTCTGCCTCTCGCTCATGGTGTTGCTTCGTTTCCATGTGTATTTAGGAAGCCTTGATTGCTAGCTTATATTTGGTTGATCTTAATCTATAGAAAAGCCCATGGGGCCTAAAGCATGCTTTCCTAGGAGGGTGTTTGCTTTTGCTTCTGCAGGTAGCCGTGGGTGCTGCTGTCCTGAGACCAGTTTCACCCCCTTCTCAGTGCCCCAGTGGAACCCAGCCGTTTCCCTTTAGCTTTCCTACCGAGCCCAGGCTTAACGCCCTCCCGAAGGCTGCCTAGAAAGCAACGCTGTACCTCATAGGACCTTCCCCTTTTCTGTGCTCACTGCCCAGGGTTTTTTGTTCATTTGTTTGCTTTTACCTTTGTGCCCCTTGGCAATTTTTCTTGCTTCTTCTGAGCCCAACAGACTATAATTGTTATTTATTCAGGATCTGATTGTTTTACTGGTAGACTCCCAGAGTAGCTAGTCTATCTACTTTGGGAAGCCTTAGCTGATTTTAAAGCCACTTTCACTTGGGTGTTCTTTTGGCTCCCCTGCTGGGCCAGCATCCTTGCTGGGGCAGCCTTTTCCTTCAGCTCTGCCGAAGTCTCTCACGGATTCTGATTTTTACGGAGGTCTGCTCCATCCAGACCCTGTTGGGGGTCACTTCATCCCCTGGAAAAAGCCTCAGGGTGACCTCTGGCCATCATGCCCACCATAAATTCTATGTTTGGCTCCCCAGGTTGAGGCCCCTTTGTTCCACTTTGGAGTGGGTATGAGGATGCAGGTATTGCTGAGCAGTTCGAGATGGCCTTCAGGTGGGGGTCAGCTTCCCATCCAGGAGGCCCCCCGGCTCTAGGGAAGCCTCATCAACGGCTGTGCTTTTCTGCTTGGAGCTTCTCTGATGAGACTTGAAGTGAGAGTGGACGCTCCACGGACGCTCCACCTGACCTCACTACCCCCAGCCGAACCCCAGTGGCGGCAGTGGTGATAATCACAGCATAGCTTTTTTTCCTCAAAAGAAATAGGAAATTCTCTCCTGACCTCTTTTTTTTTTTTTTTTTACTTACAGTGGGCAGAGGGTATAAAAACTCATGAAGTAGTTGTGATACGTTAACCTTGAAAAGTTCCTCTGAGAAGCCTGACACCTCACTTTGGAACTATGTATATACCTGTTGTGACTTGGGAGCTCGTTGGAAACTTGCAGTTTCATAACTGTCCATATGAACATATGCAGACTGTGTCACCTCCTCTCTCACAGGATAGCTTTTCTACTTCCTCTCACCTCCCATTGTTTGTTAAGCGTCCTCTAGAATGGAACGGATTTCCGACTTTTCTCCGCAAGCCGGTTGGTTCACTTTTTTATTACCTTGTAGAAAATACCTCTTACCCACTGAGATTCTGAGACCCAAGAAGAATGAGCAGTGAGCCCTCAGAACCCCTACAGGGTCACTACCAAACAGGACAGGGCAGTACATGCTCATTTGGCATGTTTTATCTTTTTTAAATGTCATGACAGATGAACCCCATTAAAAACTACGATTATGTTTATATAGCTCCGCCCACCAAGGAAGTGGCGTTTAACTCCCCATGCCTGGAGTGTGGGCTGCTTTTTGTGACTTAATCCAAAGAGCAGTTTATGGTGAGGGTGGGGGGAATAAGTTTGCGGTGGAGAAACCTGGTGGTTGCTTCCTCAGCCAGGCAATCAGGGTCAGTGTCAGCAGCGGTAAGGCATGTGATAGCACATGTCCTTGAGGAGACGTGAGAGGAAGGACACTTCACCTCTGTGGTCTTCTCCTACAAACCCGTCATGTCAGCCTGAGGATGAGAAAGGCATCAGTAAAACCCAAATTGAGGGACATTCTACAAAATGCCTGACTGCTATGCCTCAAAACTGTCAAGGTCATCAAAACAAGGAAAGTCTGAGAAACTGTCCCAGACCAGAGGCGGTGAAGGAACTGTGACTACAAACTGTAATGTGATGGGATCCTGGAAGAGCAAAAAGATGTCGGGGGGAAAAGTCATGAAATTAAAAGTGTGGCATTTAGTTAATAGAAGTGTACCAGTGTTGGTTCCTTTATTGTGACAGGTGTACACAGTGATGTAAGATGTGAACAGTAGGGTCATCTGGGTGATGGAGAATACAAGCGACTCTCTGTACTAGCTGTCTAGCTTTTTTTTTTAACATCTAAAACTTGTAAAACAAGTGTTTTTCAATCACAAATTGAAAATAAATATAATTAAACAAACATAGGTATTTAAACAATTTTCCTAATAGCTCTGAGAAATATTCTATGTGTGGTTTATCTGTACTTCAACCAAACCTTTGACCACCTTCTAGAAGAGATGGGAAATTGTGGAGGAACTGTGGCACCCTTACGTAGACAGCATTTAGCGCCGCAGTTAAGGGCACAGTCTTTGGAGCCAAACCAACTGGGTTTGAAGCCCAGTTTCATTCCTTGTAGCTGTGTGACCTCAGGCAAATGAACACTCCTGTGCCTCAGTATCCCCATCTGTAAGATTTCTGTCCCACACTGGGAGATTGTGAGGACTAATGAGGAAACACACAGAAAGCTCACCTGGTGGGTACCACGCCCCTGCGTGACACCAGGACTTTCACTGTTTCATCCAACATTTACTGCCTATCAGATGATGATAATTGTGACAAGTGGGTGGGTAACAGGATGGCAGGCAGGTTAGAATGACATTATTTGTTCTCAGAGGCCAGTGTTGAAGTGAACAAGGACGGAGCATGTGTTTCCCACTTTGTTCGGTAATAACATCATCAGCTGTGTCTCCTGGACCCTCGGGGTGCTCTTTAAATATTGATGAATGGATTAGATGAATACATTTAGTTGTGTGTGTTTTGTGTTTGTGGTCATGCAGAACTTAATTTATTTATGATTTTAAGGAAACACATCGTATGGCTGGGGTCATAAAGCGTGTCCTGTGGATGCTGCTGTGTTTCATGCCAGAAAAGCTTTCATTGTCCAGATCCTGGGCCATCTTCTTGCAGTCCTGACATCTGGCTTGTTGGCTGACTCTTCAGCCAGTGGGGAGCCTTGATGTGGCCTCTGGATCAAAATTAGCTCTCATTTTCTCATTGCCCTTTTGTTAACTTGCCTTGATTTAGAAGAACGGACATACACTTCAAAAAAAATAGCTTTATTGAGATATAACTCACATACCATACAACTCATCTACATAAAGTGTATTCACACTGTGCAGTCCTCAGCACAGTCCATTTTGGACCATTTTCATGACCCCCAGAAGAAATCCTGAACCCTGTAGCTGTCACCCCCCAAATTCCCCACTACCCCCACCCCTAGAAAAATCACGAATCTACTTCTTGTCTCTATACAGATTTGCCTGTTCTATCCCTTTCATATAAATGGAATTATATAATGTGTGGCCATTTGTGTTTGATTTATTTTGCTTAGCATAACATTTTTAGGGTTTATCCAAGTTGTAGCACTTATCACTACTTAATTCCTTTTTATTGCTGAGTAGTAGTCCATTGAATGTATAGACCACGTTTTATTTATCCCTTCATCTGTTGATGAACATTTGAGTTGTTTGCACTTTTTGGCTGTTACAGAAATGCCGCTTTGAGCATTTGTGTACAGGTTTTTGTGTGAATATGTATTCTCAGTTTTCTTGGGTGTGTACCTAAAAGGGGAATTGGTGGTCCAGATGCTGTAACGCTATGTTTGACTGGTTGAGGAGCTGCCAGACTGTTTTCCAAAGTGGCTGCATCATTGTATATCCCGCCAGTAGTGTATGAGGGCTCTAATTCCTCCATATGCTTGCCAACTATTGTTATGATCTGTCTTTTTGATTATAGGTGTCCTAGTGCTTGTGAAGTGGTAGCTCACTGTGTTGTGATTGGCATTACCCTAATGACTAAGGATGTTGAACACTTTTTCCATGTGCTTATTGGCCATTTAAATATCTTCTTTGGAGAAAAGTCTGTACAGATTCTTTCCCCATTTTAAAATAGGTTATTTTTCTTTTTCTGAGTTGCAAGAATTCTTTGTAATTCTGGATATAAGTCCCTTAATCAGACATACGATTTGCAAATAAGTTCTCTCATTCAGCATGTCTTTGAAACACACAAGGATTTAATGTTGATGAAATCTACTTTGTTTTTTGTTGTTGTTACTTATACTTTTGGTGTCATGTCTAAGAAGGCTTTGCTAATCAAGGTCATGAAGATTTACTCCCGTATTTTCTAAGATTTTTAAAATAGTTATAGCTCTTACATTTAGGTCTATGATCTATTTTGAGTTAATTTTGGTATGAGGAAGAGATCTCTTGCTTTCCCTCTGGATGGGGGCGGGGGCTGTCTGTAGTTTTGGTTTGAGTTATAAGACCAGCTTCGATAAAAAGCCTGGGGTGCTGAGTCTATAATGAGCTTCTGTGGGCAGAAACGTTGTACATGTGTTGTTGCGTTTTTGTTGCTGGGAGAAAAGTGTGTTCTGTATGAGCCCTCATGGGAGGGAGAGAGGATAGGAAGCCTTGGCTGGATTCCTCCAGACTCCCCTCTATCTTTCCCTTGTGATCCAGCATTGTATCCTTACTGCATGGCTGTAATACATCTAGTTATGAGTGTAACTCTGCTGAGTCCATGTCCTTTCAGCAAATATCTGAACGTGGTGGTGGTCCTAGGGCTACCCAACACAGGGTCCAGTTTCATTCTCTTGCACGTGGATATCCAGTTGTTCTAGCATCATTTGTTGAAAGAAGACCTATAGTTTCAAAGAGAAATTTAACTTCTGAAAACTCAAGCTCAAGGACACCAAATGTCTTAATACAAGGTCATACATGTAACAAGTATGTGGACTAGGATAGCCTGTTTGTCAGTTCAGCCTGCTATAACAGAAGTACCATAGACTGAGTGGCTTAAACAAGAGACATTTATCCCTCACAATTCTGAAGGCTGGGGAGTCCAAGATCAGGTGCCAGCTGATTCCTCTTCCTGGTTTGTGGATGGATGTCTTCTTTCTGTATCCTCACTTGGTGGGGAGAGAGAGGGCTCTGGTCTCTTCTTCTTATAAGGGCTCTAATCCCATCATAGAAGCCCCACCCTCATGACCTCAGCTAATCCTTTTCACCTCCCAAAGGGCCCGCCTCCAGATACTATCCCACTGGGGATTAGAGTTTCACCATGTGCATTTGTGGGGTGGTGGGGCACAAACATTCAGTCCATAGCAGGACCCCATCTTCTAAATTCAGGACCAACTCTGGGCCACTTCATGGTGTTTACTCACTTTCTCTCTGGTACACAGGATGTGTCAAAATGATACATTTCCTGAGTTTGCTGGATGTATATAATTCCTTGTAATTCCCTGCTTCAGGCTACCTGCCTTGTGTCTGTTTTGTACGTCTTATGTAAAAATCAGCCTTGGATATCTGACTTTCATCATCCAAATTGCTGGTTAAAGGTCAGCTATCCGCTTAATCAACAAGGCTTATAGATTTCTCTAAAATGCAAGTAAATCTTACTCTTTTGCTTTTTTCATGGAGGCTTTTTGTTTTTCAACTGCGTCTAAAACCAGGCTTGGATTGTCTTCATAAGAAAATAGCATCGTATATCTGGAAGAGCATGAACTTTGGGTACCGGAGAACTGGGGTGAACTCTCTTCCTGCCATTTACCAGTTATGCACCCATCGAGTCCTCTGAGCCTCTCTCTCCAGCAGAATCGTTGAGAGGGGTACATGAGATACATTTACGAAATGCCTAGTGTGTCATTTCCTGCCATATGGTAGTTCACTCAGTAAGGGGTTGCTAGTTTTGTAGTTGATGCCGAAACCCCAGGTATCACTCATTTTTTTCCCGTGTGGGCCTTTTTCTAATACCCTTACTCGAATATGCCTTCAGACAGTCTTTTTCTCTGGTCTCTTGTACATGTGTTGTTGCATTTTTGTTGCAATGTAGTCATTGCGTTTTCTAGTTGGTGTGATTTACTCTCCATACTTGGGAGTTGAAATCCCCCAAGTTTTGGGGGTGTGTCCCCAAGAGAACCATGCAGGAGAGTCATTTACCCTGATTCTAGGGAATAGTGATGCTGAGGGATTCGTGGAATATACGTTTGCATTCCTGCCAGAGCAGCTCATGTTAGGTAGGTTATTAATGCAGGTTGCTTCTTTGCCAGGGGAGAAACTTCCTGAGGAGCCCAGCTTTCCAGGGAGGACATAGACTTCTTCAACGAGACGGGAGAGACTTTACAAGATCGTGGGGAGGTAGAGTTGAGGGAATTAATATCTTTGGTAATGATGCTCGTAATAGTAGGTCACACTGAGCCTTTACTCTGTGACATGAGTGCTGTGCTAAGTGCTGAAATCAGGTGGGTAGGCATTTAATAGGTATGAAGGTTCCAGTGAGTCGAGAGTTAGAGACTGAATGACTTAGGCTAAGGTCACACAACTAGTAAATGGCAGATCCAGGAAGTGAACCCAGCTTGGCTATAGAGACTTCACACTCTTTTTCTTGAGTGGGTGAGAGACCTGGGAAGCCAGCAAGTCTATGAAACGCTGTCTGCCTCCATTTCTTCTGCTTTTTCCCAGGAACCGGCTGTTCAGACTGGATACTTTTCAGAGTGAAGGACTGTATTACCATTTACCTCAGGGCCAAAGTTACATACTTGACTGCCCTAGGCAGCCCAGGAGGCATGGCCACCTGGACAGAGAGGTTTTAGAACAATTGTATTTGGAGCCAAGAGACAGAACACACAGCCTTATTTAGAACAGATGGTGTGGTGCAAACAGATGTCACAGAGAGAGCGGAACTGCTTGACTCCGATTTTGACTTTATCATATTTATCAGGAAAAACGATCTTGAAATGGAAAGGGTAGAATAAACATGGTTTGGAGAAATTAAAGCCCAGGATAGAAGAGATAATGAGAGTTGCTAAAAATGCATTTATGTCTCCTGGGTGCTGAAAGAACCTGCAGATATGATTGTGGAGACACTTTAGATAATATTTTGTGAATCAAGGAGAATAGGGACGCCTGGAGATTGCAAATGATTTCAGTGAACATGTCCCGGTTTTCAATGGGGGAAAAGCATAGTTTAGAAACTAGAGATGGGTAAGCTTAAGTCAGTTTCTGATGAAATTCTAGAAGCAATCTTAAACAGATGTTTGTGAACATCTAAAAAAGCAGCACTGATTACTGGCAGAGAAAAAGGATTCTCGAAGAACAAGTTTGTTCCTTTTTGGATGGGATTATTAGTTTGATACAGGAAGGGAATGTCAGATGAAGAGTGAATATTGATCTCACCAAGCCATTTGAGAGTCCCTCGTGACATGGCAAGTCAGAGAAATGTGAGCTGGGTGACAACACAATTTGATGAGTTTGTATTTGGTGCAAGAACCCTTTTAAAACTGGGTGAGGAGGACTTCCCTGGTGGCGCAGTGGTTGAGAGTCAGCCTGCCGATGCAGGGGACGCGGGTTCGTGCCCCGGTCCGGGAAGATCCCACATGCCGCGGAGCGGCTGGGCCCGTGAGCCATGACTGCTGAGCCTGCGCGTCCGGGGCCTGTGCTCCGCAACGGGAGAGGCCACAACAGTGAGAGGCCTGCGTACCGCAAAAAAACAAAAAAACAAACCAAAAAAACTGGGTAAGGAATGGATTAATTGGCATATTGTGGTCTGTGGGCCAAATACAGCTCACTGCTTGTTTTTGTAAATAAAGTTTTATTGGAACACAGTCAAAACACTCATTTATGTGTTGTCTACGGCTGCTTTCATGCTGCCAGGGCAGAGCTGAGCAGCTACCTCAGGGACCAGATGGCCCACACAGCCTAAGGTATTTGTTATCTGGCTGTTTACGGAAAAAGACTGCTGACCCCTGGCCTGGACAGAGCCCTGGTTTTCAGGCCCGCTGCACATCAGAATCACTGAAGAAGTTCTAATTAATGCCTGAATCCCTCCCCTCCCAGCTGAGTAGGAATCTCTGAGGTTGAGCCTGGCATTTATGTTGAAGAGTCCCAGGTGACTGTAATGTGCTGTCGGGGCTGGTGGCCTCTGGCCAGGAGCGGGGACGGAACGGGGAGTGCTGTGGAGGCCTGAAGCCACCTCCTGTTTCTGCTGGAGTTAAGATGTTAATCCAGTCTCTGGATGACAGGGAGGGGAGGGGATGACCTAGTCCTCTAGACGACAAGGTCCTAATTCCACAAACTGTGCTCCTAAGGTAACAAAATGACGTTGGTTATCATAATCAATGTGAAGTCCTGCCCTTCCACACGAACTGTCCCCTGCAGAACAGAATATTGGGTGGTGATTTCACCTCACTGTGATTCATGTGAAAATGGGCTAAGGGTTCACTACTGACTCAGTGTTACTAACATTATGATATAACCAGGAAAATCAAAATGAAACAAAACTAACAATAACAACCAAGGCAGTCTCAGCCTGTGTTAACATATTTGTAATGGAAAGCAAGGATAAAAGGTTCCCTATGTGTGCTTTGCTCAGGTCAGATCACACCTGTTAGCTACAAGGTCCTTATGCTGAGAATAAGGCTGATTCAGCTTTGCAGTCTCACTCAGGGGTGGAACTTCCCAAGTACCACCCTCCTTAAAGCAGGGTGAGCTGCTGTGAGAGGCAAGGCAGTCTCCTCCCTGGGAGGTGTGCAAGCAGAGATTGGATGACCATCGGGCATGGTTTAGATACCCTTGGTGATTGTAATAGTCAGGGTTCTGCAGAGAAACAGAACCAAGAGAATGTGTGTGTGTTTATATATATGAAGAGATTTATTGTAAGGGGTTGGCTCACGTGATTACAGGGGCGAGCAAGTCCCAAGCTCTGCAGGGTCAGTCAGCAAACCGGAGACCCAGAGGAGATGGTGATTTCTAGTTTGAGTCCTAAGGCCTGTGAGGAAGAGGGGCCGATGGTATAAGTTCCAGTCTGAAGGCCTGCAGGCTCAAGACCCAATAAGGGTCCATATTTCAGTTCAAGTCCGAAGGCAGGAAAAAGCCCATGTCCCAGCCTGAGGATAGTCAGGCAGAAAGAATTCTCTTTTCCTCTGGGGAGGTCAAGCTTTGCTTTGTCCTATCCAGGCCTTCATTGGATCGGATGAGGCCCACCCACATTGGGGAGAACGGTCTGCTTTACTCAAGCTATTAGCTCGAATGTTGGTCCAATCCAGAAACACCTCCCAGACACACCCAGAATAATGTTTGCCCACGTGTCTGGGCGCCCAATGGCCTCATCAGGTTGACACATAAAATCAATGACCACCTAGTGCACCATCCTCATTTCATGCATGAGAAAACAGTCTCAGAGGATGTGAGGTGCCCAAGGTGCCCCAGTGGCCAAGGGAGCCCTGCACTCTTCCTGCCAGACTGGCCAGTGGATGGAGAGGGCATGCTGATGACCACTAGGGTCCTCTCCAGTCCTCAGGGTTAGACTGACTCTGTTAGACATGGAAGCAGTAGTGCCTAGGAATGAGAGGCCTTCAGGACAAAGCACTGCAGCCCCTGGAAAGCACAGCGCTTGATTTGAGGCACCAATCCATCAACTAGATATGGAGGCAGTCAGTGTGCACCCAGGTGACAGCCATGGGCTCATGTACTTGGATTTCATACATAAACACCCTTCAGGCCTCTTCACGGAGCTGCAAGTGCTAGTTAATCCTTTAATGCTGTCAAGGGCATGAGGAAGAGGGATCTTTGGGCAGGATTCATGCTGGCATGCAGCATTAGGTGAGTGCAAGGCCGCCAGCAGGAGCTCCACTGGGGGCTTCCCTGTGTGTTCTGGGCACATGGCCTCCTCTTGTTGAATCAGCAGATGATATGGCCAGAAATGTGCAAGACCCTCAAAGGGAAACTTGCTGTAGGGTACTGCTCCTGTACCTAGGCACTTACCTTGTGTCTGAGACGCTTCTAGGTGCTTCACATGCATTATTTTTTCCTAGTCCCAAACCAGCTGTGCGTGCTCCACGTTGTTTTTCCCATTCCACAGATGAGGGACAGAGCTCCGGGTGCTGCTGCTTCTTTTTTTTTTTTAAATAAATCTGTTTATTTATGGCTGTGTTGGGTCTTCATTGCTGCGCTTGGGCTTTCTCTAGTTGTGGTGCACGGGCTTCTCATTGCGGTGACTTCTCTAGTTGTGGACCACGTGCTCTAGGCGTGTGTGCTTCAGTAGTTGTGGCATGTGGGCTCAGTAGTTGTGGCTCGCGGGCTCTAGAGCACAGGCTCAGTAGTCGTGGCCCACGGGCTTAGTTGCTCCGAGGCATGTGGGATCTTCCCAGACAAGGGCTCGAACCCGTGTCCCCTGCCTTGGCAGGCGGATTCTTAACCACTGCACCAACTCCGCTGGCCCTGAGCCCACCTGGTTTTAGGACCATTAATACAGTTATTCAGAAGACTGCGCACAGAGTCAGCTCTCAGTGACTGTCCCACAGCAAAATGTGAAACTCCACAAACATGCCGCCCCCGAGCACTGTTCATGTGTTATCGAAATAAAGTCAACAGGCTGACTTTTGAGTGAAATGTAATTTTTCAGCTGCCAGCAAGAGGAAGATAATTGATGAAAACAGGTAAACATGAGTGACTCTGCTTACCTGTTGTTGTAAATTACGGCAGCTTCTCTTCTTACCCAGGCGACTTAAAAGCGATGCAAAGAAGCCTCTTGGTATAAATTTCCCCTCTTGTCACATTGCTCCACCCCTTTTAATGGAAGCCCTCCTCTTGGGGAAATCAGGAATTCGTGGCTTAAAACTTTCTCATTATGATGAGCGTGTTAAACAAATCACGGGTGAGAGGCTTGTGCGTCACAGGTGCCCAGGTACCCGAGGGAGGTGGCTCGAGGGAAGCGGGAGCAGGTGCCAGCATCCCTCTCCAGCCCCCGCAGGAGACGGAACTGAGCGTGCTGGTGAGTGGACCTAGCACGCTTTGATAAATGGTCTGTCCGGATGTACAAGGACATTATTTGTCGGTTTTAAACTATGAGAATTGGTAAATGGACCTACCGAGTTGAATGACAATCACTAGACCCAGCTCCTGCAGTTGGACTGGAGAGTGGGGCAGGAAGTGGAGACAGTCGGGAAGTTTGGTGTTTACCACGGGGACCTTATGGATCCAGGCCAAACCAGTGTAGTCTCGGAAGGCAGGACAGAGCTCTGGGTGCTTGCCACACAGACTGGGCACGACCCCCCCGCTGCCCTTCCCTAGATCCATTCGTGGAGGCGAGAGAGAAGATGGGGGGCTCCTTCTGCCATTCTTCAGACCTTCACAGGTTACTTACGTTTCGTGAATTTCCTTGAACATCGAGAGCAATCTGGGTCTTATTCTTCACCCTGTAAAGAAGTTTTAATACAGAAAATTTAAAAAGAAACTGAGTGGCATGGCTGCTCATCCCAGGATTAAGGATCTTCAGTAAAACACATTTAATTCATATGGGACCTACACAAACAAACGTGAAAATAGCGCAGGAATGAGGGAAGGAAAGGCAGACTCTGTGCAGCGATGATGTTAGATGTCTGTTTACCTCCCGCCTCTGCAGGCGCCCTCCCCCCTGATTGAATATCCTAAGGCCCTTTGAAGATGCATTTGCGTTTCTGTTGAATGCACCTCAGGTCTTGAAGACTCACAGCCTGGAGAAGTGTCGATTGCATTTAAGGGTCCATTACTTAGGTAAACCAAATAATGTAACTGATCTTGGCTGCAGTTGATCAAATCTCTCCCACAGTGTTGGAAAGATTGTAATCGAATTACTCCAGTTCCTGGTTTCCAAGGTGAAGGTTACATTTGGCTGAAACTTACCTGCTTCACCAGCCTCTCCTTAAGGGGTTGTTCCTTCCTGAAGCATGCATGCCAGCGTGTGTTGTACATATGTGAGCCAGGAGGTGAAGACACATGCAGACACATACACAGTGTATGCCTGTCAAGCACCCTGGGTTTTAACTTTGTATAAACAGGTCAAACATGGGAGCCAGGTTAGTGTTTTCCTCTTGACTTTGTACAGCCTGGCAGAGAGGGGTGGGAAGACGCTGCCGCCCCCTCAGGTTCACTCTGGGCTTCCCTTATCTCTCCTACAAGCGTTCCCTCATTCCAGTTCTCTCCTCTTCTGGAGGTGGGAGAGTCCAGAAACTTTTCGGTTTTGGAATGTGCCAGTGCTGTGGGCTTGGAGACTGTTGTTAAAGGCTGCAGAGCTGCAGATTTACGCAGGCATCATGACTTAATTAGCTCTTTACTAGCAGCCCTTTGCACCTTCCTCAGATGCGTCACAGGGGCTCAGGTGGGTTTTCCCACTCTTTTTCAAAACACCTTTTTTTTTTTTTTCTTTTTTTTTTTTTTTGCGGTACGCGGGCCTCTCACTGTTGTGGCCTCTCCCGTTGCGGGGCACAGGCTCCGGACGCGCAGGCTCAGCGGCCATGGCTCACGGGCCCAGCCGCTCCGCGGCATGTGGGATCCTCCCGGACCGGGGCATGAACCCGTGTCTCCTGCATCGGCAGGTGGAGTCTCAACCACTGGGCTACCAGGGAAGCCCTCGAAACACCTTTTGACTTCCCTTGTTAGGCCTGTTCTCAGGGAGTAACAGAGAGCATGTGTATGCTCTTTTGTCTGGACGGGGAGGACTGGAGGAATGACTAGTCTTCCTGTGGGCCCTACGACAGTGGGACCGGCCCCCGCTGGCCGTGAATCCACATAAATCCAAGTGCCCCGGGCATCCCCCAGAGGAGATGGTCAGCATCCCCAGCTGTATGGGGGTTAGTGGGTGTGGTCCAGAGCAGGTTGCGGGTACTCATCCGGCCCTGCTTGGGGGCAAGTGGGCAACACTCTGCCCTTTAGTGTTCTGAGGGGTTTCTCTTGGTTGGGCAAAATCTTCATGTACCAATGTTTACTTTTACTTATTAAGAATACAAGTGTAGAATATGGTGTCATGGAACTTAGAGTGAGTGTCTTGAAATTAAACAACACACTCTCTTTAGATACAGCTTTTCTAACAGAATTAAATACCGGATCTCTCCTTGGGCTGTGGGATGCATGAGTCTTCTTTTTTTTAAAATTTTATTGGAGTATAGTTGATTTACAATGATGGATTAGTTTCAGGTGTACAGCAAAGTGGATCAGTTATACATATATATATATCTACTCTTTTTTAGATTTTTTTCCTATATAAGTCATTACAGAGTATTGAGTAGAGTTCCCTGTGCTATACAGTAGGTCCTTATTAGTTATCTATTTTATATATAGTACTGTGTGTATGTCAGTCCCAAACTCCCAATTTATCCCTACCCCCGCTTACCTCCTGATAACCATAAGTTTGTTTTCTACATCTGTAACTCTATTTCTGTTTTGTAGATAAGTTCATTTGTACCCTTTTTTTTTAGATTCCACATATAAGCGATATCCTATGATATTTGTCTTTGTCTGTCGGACTTACTTCACTCAGGATGGATGCCTGAATCTTCATGGGAAATGTCTCGGCTGCTTTGTAGCATGGATTCTTTCTGGGGTCCAAAAATGTAAGGTGATTAGACTGTGTTTCATAGGAATGTTGTGAATCTATATATTGAAACACGACTGTGAAGCCACTTCCCAAGGGTACCTGCTATTTTAATGGGTCTAATAATCATGTTGAAAAGCTTACACTCAAAGAAGTGCAATAATAGTTATTGAATAAAGTCTGCATGTTAGACGTTGTAGGAAGAATATTTCTAATTTGGCCTCCCACTCAGCCCATTGGGTTAGCTATACTTTCCCAACCTTTGATTTCAGGTTTATAGAAAAGCAAAAAGATGTTGGGATGAGCTTTACCCCCTGCCCCGCCCCCTGCCATTTTGCTACATTTCCTTCCCAGCTCTCACTTTGTTTTCTGTGTATTTCCAAGAAGGTTGCCCATCATGACAATTCATCCTGAACCACTTCAGGTGTGTCTCTGAAGAATTGGTTTATTCTGTTACACAATCTGTTACCATTAAAACACCAGGGAAATTTAACCTTGATATTATAATATTATCTAGTGCACAGTCCGCATTCGGGTGGCCCTAGTTGTCCCAGTAATTTTCTATATGGCTGTTTTTTGTTTTTTTAATCCATGATCCAATCAAGGATCACATATTGTATTTAGTTGTCACATTTCTTTAGCCTCTTTTAAATCTAGACTACTCCCTCGGCTTTTTCAAAGCCTTTGGTGGTGTTGACCGTTTGGAAAAGTCCAGGCAAGTTCTTGTGGAGTGTCCTGCAGTCTGTATCTGTTCAATTGTTTCCTGTTACAAGATTGAAGAAAGCCACCTGGGGAGAGCTGCTTCCTGAACATATTTCTTTAGTCTAAAAGCAATTCCTTCTGTGATTAAGAGCCTTTGGGGTGGTCTTTTGAGACCACGTGAATATCCTATTCTCCAACAATCTTTCCCAGGAATTTTAATATCTACCATGGTCTTTTTGTGAATCAGTTATTCCGTTGGTAGTAACTGTGCCCCAATATTTGGAGGGAAAAATGTCAATTATACTTCAGGTGCCAGAGAAATGACTCTAGGGAGAAAAAGCCATGTCCTTTTTATTAAAAGCAAAAGGAATTTGCTTTTTGTATACTTAAAATATACAGATGAAATTTGTGAGTGTGGATATCAGTAAGTAGAAGCCTATGTTAATTTTGAATGCAGGTTTTAAATTTTTGAGCCTATAAATTTCAAAATTTTGGACACCCCATCTTAAAATTTGCATTAAAAATTTTAGAGTTGAAGTCTTTCCATTGGTAATTATTGCAGTGTTTGGAACGGTAGTGGGAAAATGCCCTGAGTTTATGAGTTAAAGATCTCTGTAGAGACATGTCACTCTGTAGGAGTATCATCCAAGGAATTTATCAAACTCTGAATGAATCTGTTGTATTTTTTAAGCAGTTCTCTTTTGAGAAATTGCTTGTGATAAATGGGTTTCACTAATTAAATCATACACTTCCATAGTACATTACATACAAAACTAGACTAGGAAATAAATATCATTAAAGTAAACATGCCCTTCTAATTAGTAATTGTTTCTGCCATTTTAAGCAAATTCCAGAGTCACAGAGAGCTGCTCCACTGTAAACCTAATAATGAAGCTTGTGATAACAGGTGTAAATTAACACAATGGAAAACATTTACACTGTAACATGCTAAATTAAAAATGACATTAACAAGTCTCATTTTCAAATTCTCTATAATTAACATTTGTTCAGCCCTGAGAGGAATAAGAACAGTACAACGGTAGATGTCTTGATTTACAGCTGATGGTATTTATCATGGCTTTATCTTTGTTAAATTGTAAACAACAGAGACACGCTTCTTCTTAAAATATGTCACATTTATGTAATCTTAGTTCTGACAAAGGGTGAAATGTGATATTTACTGGTGTCATTACTGTGGGTAATGGGCAGGTGTACCCTGGCAGGGCTCTGGTCGGGGGTAGAGACAGACGTGAAAGATTGAGAGCAGGTTGAAGGGGGAGATATGCAGGTAGGAGGGTAATAATATCCACGGCGTGATAAAATATTCAGATTCCCTCAAGTGTTTCCCCTCCAGGCACATACATGCCTCTAAGTGCTCCAAATCAATGTTTGTTTCTGCAAATAAATATTATCTTAAAGGCTTTCTTTTATGCCCCTTGTTAATATAAGCAGGAAACCAGAGCACAAGAGGAAACAGCTTTGCAGCTTAATTTGTCACAAAGGACATGAGGTTTTACTGTTTACAGAGAATTTCATCAGTACACTAATGATAGAATGAAGAACTTAAGTGTTATGGCCCTGATAAACATGGGCTTAGATCTTACAGTTGATTTTTTTTAACTCAAGATTTTCATCATTCTGAATTTTTAAAAAATTGTCAAGGTTGTGTACTGTGGATTAATTTTGAGTTGTTTTTTAAATTTTCAGTTTATTTCATTTAGGTTGTTTTGGGGTTTATCCTAGAGGTAGAGGATGGAAAGGTTTATAAGGACGGGATCTGTGCTGTGTCCTTGTGAAGTCTGGCACGTAGCAGGTACTCAGTAATACCTGGAGAATTCTAGACTCAGTTTCTACTAAGTTCTGAAGCCTACAGTCTTGTTGGGAGGTGGAATTGCTCTACATCCTCAGCTCTTCTGGGGCTCCAGCTGGCCAGCTCACCCTGCAGATCTTAGGACTTGTTGGCCTGCGTAATTGCACGCGCCAATTCATTATAGTCTCTTTATACACACACACACACGTACACATACACATACCCTGTTAGTTCTGTTTCTTTGGAGAAACCTGATACACCAACAAAGCAGGATTGTAGAGTAGGTTAGAAATTGTCAATACATATGAAGATGTATACATACACACACACATATACCCAGAATAATAAATATCGGTACCCTTAAGGGGAAGATTTCAGGCAGTTCTTAGCAGAATACCTGACATATAGTGAGAACTCAGTAATGATCTCTGTACTTCTTATTGGGAAGTAAGTTTGTCTGCAGTTGCTGGGCTGTTCTCTATTTGTCTCAGAGGCAGAACACAAACACTGGTGGAAACGTGACTGCTGCTGGTGGATGGGAGGTGCTGGTGGATGGGAGCTGCTGCTGTTCAGCTGCTGCATAGCTCATCAGTGGCCAGCTTTTCTGAGGGCATTTCACATCTTCTCTGGCTACCACTGGCCACTTGATTACAGGAAAGTGCCAATTCCGCCACCTCCCCCATGCTCGCCCCCCACCCATTGCCCTGGCTGGTTTCTCCCCCTTCCTTTGAGACCCGCTCTCTGACAGCCCTCAGTTTTAGGAGGATGGCTGGTTAGGCTGGGGAGGTGCTTGGGATTCTCTGGGCCGAGGCTCTTTGTCCCAAAGCAGATGGTCACCCTGTACTTGTCCCCCGTCCCTCCAGACCCTTCCTACCAGTCTCTCTTCAGATCTGCTTCACAGCTCAATGTAATGGGACCTGCTGGACAGTGAACCAGCAGAGGAATAGGCAGGGTCTGTGGGCCTCTGAATGGATAGTACTGTTATCTTTTTCCTCTTTGGCACATTTATGGGTTATTTTTGAAGGAATATAAACATATCAACTTCCCCCAAACTAAATCTCAGGGATCAACGAAAATTGAATGCTGTGATAAACATCTATTGGCCAGTGAACCAGCAAACAGCCGGCCAACCCATAGAGGGAAAAATGAGATAGTATGGCTTTCTATTTATTGCTTTGGGGATTTGACTCTTTTCGCGGTTGGCTACCACATTGACTCAGGACAGGGAACTTCTGTGGTGTGTTGAGAATGAAAAAAATCTTGAAAGATGACACTGAGATTCACTGCACTCTATAACTCATATAGATAGATGTAAAGGAAGAGAGAGAAGCGGTAATTCTGCATAAATTCAGTATTTTCATTGAGATTTTCTTTGTACCATCCCCAATATTTGTGTCTTGGAGGACAGTGGCAAATGAAAACAGAAAGCTATTTCACTGGAAACGTCACTGTCTGTGAATATACAGATATTGTTCCTGCCAGGAAATGAATGTTTATGAGGCGTCTTCCATGAGAGAGGATTCTTCAAGGTGCGGAGAGAGGGCAGACGTGGAAGATACGTTCCTGCCCTCCAGGCACTGACCGAGCGAGGGAGAGCCCAGCCGTCTCAAGGCGCAGTAAGGTGGAGAGGAAGGGCAGGGCGGCCATGCTGCCCACGGTCACGGCTCCTCGCTGGGTTCATGTGGCCTTGTGGCCGGATGGGAAGGAAGCAGTGCCATGAGATGTCATTACCAGAGGCGAGACACTCAGGTGTGAGCTGTCTAGTTATGAAAGCCCAGGGCACACAGGCTTTCCAGGGGCCCGCCAGTGTTACAGATACTGGAAAAATAATCTTGGCAGCAAATTTAAACTCGCATGAGCTCCATCAGAAGCTGCAAGTATAGAAAAGGAGTCTAGGCTTTCTTAAAAAATTAAAACACAAAACCCCTCCATAACAACTACAAAAGCCCTTCGGAATCATTATTTCAAGCCAGATCATCATGCTAGTTTCACAAGAGGGTGTGACAATGAATGCACATGAAGAGAATCTTTTAAAAGCTCATATTTCAGGCAAAAGGTCATACACCTTATGGTTTCGTAGATGGCAATAGTAAAAACAACTGCTCTTTGTTGTACGTATTGGTTAAAAAAATGTTTTTTGGTATCCTGCATCGTGAAACCCTTTTTGAACACATATTTTTTTTTCTTCATCTCTGTTCAATTTCTCTGAAAATAAAAACCTCAAGTGCAGTGGAGCAATTTTACATCTTTTTCAATATCACATTCTCCCCATAATTGTATGGGATTCATTTTGCATGGCCCCAGACCAGAGCCTTCCCATCCCTGTCATCCCGTGCAGGAGAACCCCGTGTCCTGCACGGGCCACCGAGCCCGGTGGTGACACGGTGTTACAGTTGGAGGAGGTGCCGGCCCAGGGGACCAGGAGCATGCACGGCACACCATGCCATGCCACCTGCCCTTCTCATTGGAGGCTGAGGCCACAGGTTTTTTTCCAAAGCCAAATCCATCTATTCTTTTGAAAGAAGCATCTGGCTTCCTTTGGCAGCTCCACAGAAGTTCTCGTGGTTGTTTGAGAGCTTCTCCTGCACTTATCACATGGTTTAGATTTTGAAAGGGTTCCTGGCATCCTAATGTCCCAGTTTCTGGGCACGAGGAACGTGAAAAAGCTGGAGTCTGTTTGCATGTGCGAAGCCTCTTTGAAATTTGTGAGGCTAAAGAAAAAAGTCCTCCCTACTTAAAAAAAAATTCTTTTGGGTTTTGTCATCCCTCCGTTCATAGATGATTTTTCTCCTGCTTAATTTCAAAATCCGCATGTCCCATATTTATGCTACAGAGAAAGATCAGTAGGGATTATAGAGAAGTGGTCTTTAAAACTTCGCTGAGAAGGCTACAGTAACATTTCAGGGTTTTCTTAATTTAAATATTTCAAAATTCAGTGATATTTATTGAGCAACTCTGATGTTCCAGGCCGTAGGTACCATACCAGACACCACGTGTGTTAGCTCAGGCTGTTATGACAAATACACCAGAGTCCAGGTGGCTTAAGCAACAGACATTTATTTCCCACAGTTCTGGAGGCTGGAAGTCCAAGATGAAGGTGTCAGCAGATTTGGTTTCTGATACAAGCAAGCGCTCTTCCTGGTATGCAGAAGCCTGCCTCTGGCTGTGTCCTCCTATGCAGAGAGAGGGAGAGAGATGTTGGTTTCTCTTCCTCTTCTTATCTGTACACTCATCCCATCAGGGAGCCCTACCCTCATGACCTCACCTAAACCAATTACCTTCCCAAGGCCTCCACCTCCAAATACATCACATCAAAGGAGGTTCTGGACTTCAAAGCGCAAATCTGGTGGGAGACACGAATATTCAGTCCATAACACTGTGTTAGAAAGTTCACCAGGTTCTTCATCATCAAACCTCAGAACAGCTTCCCAGCCCAGGCCACTCACATTTCTGTACGACCGTCCTTATTTTTATTAAATAATTTGTTCAAGTTGGATACATTCAGCTCACTTTGATGGTTTAATCACAATTTAGTATGCAACTGCTAAATTTTTTAAAAATATTTTTTGTTCTTGGTCCATTTGTTTCTTCATCATTAGATAGCTTCAGGGGTGTGGATCGTCATGTCCGTAACTTGCTTTATCCACCTTCTAGCACAGCATTTATTTATGTAACAAACACCTATTTTGAACCTACTGCGTGCCAGGCACTGTTTTAGAAACTTCACGGAGAGCAAACAGCTTTCCTATTGGAGCTTCCACTTCAGTGGGCCAGATAATCAACAGACAGCAAATTTCAGCTTGAAATAGATTTATACTACAGAGAAAGTAAAATGAGTGATAGGGGACATGGTAGTGATTGCAGGTGTAGGGCATTGCTCATTAGGGTGGCCGGGGAAGCCCTACTCATGAGGTGACATTTGACCCGAGATCTGAGAAGTTAACCACACAGGGGTTTGGGGAAAAGCTTTTCAAACAAGGGAACAACAAGGACAGTGGCCTTTCTCTTCACTCACCACAGGACAAAGAACAAGCAAAGAAGGCCAGCCAGCCAGGGCCAGAATGAGCCATGGTAGGGCTGGGCCAGGGGCCTGGAGAGGCTGTGGAATGGGGAGGGGGTGGCATGAGATGGGATCCGAGAGCGAGCACAGGCTGGAGCTTTGCAAGCAGTGATGAGGAGTGTGACATTTATTCTAAATGCACAGGGAAACCAGGGGAGGGTTAAATGTGGGAGAAGAAAAAGAGGATTTTATGAACATTGCAGGTTTATTCTGTAAACATCATGATGATTGTAGTATTGACAGTCTGTATGCAGTTACACGTAATAACATCCTGTGTCCTTGCTGTGATGCGAACACCCCTTCTGTGTGTTTGGTTGGAAGTGAAAAGATATCTTAGGCAAACTTAATAAATGAATTATATCTCTTTGTGTTTCTAACAGTTTAGTGTTCATCACTTGGAGAAGCTATATACGTTTTTACCCCTGTGTGGGCATAAGTTGTTCATTCGAGCGGGGCATGCCAATTTTAGCTAAAGTCTCCCCTTAATTGTGATTGTATGTCCCTTGTGGCTACATGTCAAAATATGACATATCAGGGTAGGCCAACTTGGACCTAATGAACAGGAAACTATGGAATTTATAAGATTTGGGGGCACATGGGGCTTTCCTAATGCCAATTCCAAGGGTAAGTGGCATGGAGGTTATTGGATTAATTGGAGAAGCCTAAACTCTGGCTTCAGCTGCCTGCCTGTCATCTGAACACAGAACATTGAAGGTGAGTTGATTTGTCACTCCATGATTAAAATTGCAACACTTCTTTTACTGTTAACAGAATATTTTGCTTAGTATTACACTGTCTTGTAGATAAGTCTTGACAGTGCCTGGCATATATAATCCTTGCTTACGAGTGAGGTGTTTTCCAAGATGTGTTTCAAAAACACTCTCCTTCCTGAAGTCCAGGTGTGGGTGTGGTTGAAGCCATACATGTGCAATAAGGCCTGTTTCATAGCTTCTGTATGGACCTGTCTGCTGCTCTGGTGGAACTGGAGGATGCCACAGGCTTAGGAGGCTTGTACGGAACTTTTCTGTGGACATGATATTGGTGAAACCACCAATCCCACGTGACTTTCATCGTCCTGAGACAGTGCATTTGCATATATTTTTAGCTCAGTGTGGCTGTGTTTGGAAAACCCAGAGACCTGGATTGTCTCAACTTTCCAGGTGACGAAGAGGGAGGCTGTCATCTGGATGACAGGGCTGACCTACCGGGATGATGGGGCCCTTGGCCTGAAGAGCTGGTGTTGGGTCCCTACACTCCTCACCTCTGGGGAGTAAAAGAAAGAAAGACTGAGAGGTCCTCAACTGGTCATCCAGACCCTTTCACCACCATTCAGAGAATCCACTGCATAAACACTCCTAACACATTCAGATTTAATTCAGATGTGCTTTCAAATTCTTAAAGTTTCTGACTTCATGTTTTAAAAATTAATTATTTATTTTTGGCTGCATTGGGTCTTCTTTGCTGCAGGCGGGCTTCCTCTAGTTGCGGTGAGCGGGGGCTACTCTTCCTTGTGGTGCGTGGGCTTCTCATTCTCTTGTTGGGGAGCATGGGCTCTAGGCGCATGGGCTCAGTAGTTGTGGCGCAAGGGCTCAGTAGTTGCGGCGCACGGGCATAGTTGCTCTGCAGCATGTGGGATCTTCCCGGACCAGGGTTCGAACCCGTGACCCCTGCATTGGCAGACGGATTCTTAACCACTGCACCGCCAGGGGAGTCCCACTGACTTTTCAAGAAGCTCAGTAATAAAATTTAGTAGTAGTGGAGACAAATTTCAACTCCTAAAAGAACCTATGTTACAGATTTTAATGTACTGTTAGCACCAGTTTTTCTTTCACTGATAACTATTACACTGCTTTTCTACTTGAAGTACTCTTTTATAGGGCACGAGCAATTTATTTTGTCTTTGCAAAAATGTAAAGAGTATGTGGAGTATCAGCATTATTAGCTTGCCTTGTCGATAAAGACATTGATTGTTTCTCTAAGGTAGATGTCTGGCAAGTTGTAGAGCTGAGCCCCCCCCCGCCCCCACCAGATGTGCAGACCTTAAGTTCTGTGCTTCTCCTACCTTTCTACGCCGCCTTTCAGTTTTTGAGAAGAAATTGCTAAATTTCTTCAAAGTCAAGAAAGTGTAAGTCTTTTCAGGGTAGAAGGAGATGTGGAATAGTAAATATTCATCTAGAGCATTTCAAGATTCCTTTTGCACTGGTTTAGTAGGAAGATCAGGGTGATCAAGAAGGAGACCGTCCTCTTCAGGATTAAGAGCTATTTGTGTTGAGATTGAAGTATATCTTTTTTAGAATTCGTAGACTAGAATTTGGTAAGATTTAGTTCTTTCTGTGTTCTGTTGACTCAAGGACACATGGAAATATGGTTGTAATAGAGGGAACGTGAAGAGACAGTTACAAGTTTTCTTTTTTTTTGCGGTATGTGGGCCTCTCACTGCTGTGGCCTCTCCCGTTGGGGAGCACAGGCTCCGGACACGCAAGGTCAGCGGCCATGGCTCACAGGCCCAGCCGCTCCGTGGCATGTGAGATCTTCCCGGACTGGGGCACGAACCCGTGCCCCCCGCATCGGCAGGCGGACTCCCAACCACTGCACCACCAGGGAAGCCCCACAAGTTTTTTTTTTTAATATGACTGTATTATTTTTTTTCACTGAAAACGCTCTCACTTTTCTTTTTACTTAAAAAATCCTGATAAAAGGGAAAAAATCACGAGGTTAGGAGCGTTGCCACAGGATGCGACAGACTGCCGCCAGAACACGGGTCTGCTTGACTGTTGTCAAAGGTACATCTCCCAATTGATGGAGGTTTCATCCTTTAGTCTCACATCCTTGTTTTTCTCCTTCGAGGGTTTAGCCAAGAAGGGCTCTGTCCGCTCAGGGACATCTTCCCATCATCGTTCAGTCCAACTTCCCAGCCAGTCTGACAAAACAACACTTTCGTAAGCCCTGAAACCATGTTTTCAAACGCTGCTTTCACTTGTGATGGTCCATGAGAGAACGCTTTAAAGAAAAGGCAGGGCTGTAAGCGTCAGGTGAAGGGGGCAGGTGCCCCAGCTCTGCACGCTGTCACCAGGCAGGGGCCACAGACCTGGCGATGCTGACGCCAGTTTTTGTCACTGCCTCATCATCTGCTCATATCAGGGGTTCATGGTGGGCCTCTGATGGGATTGATAAGGATGTAAAGGCTAGAAAAGGGGTCCCTTCCCTTGTTTTCCCTCTGCCCTTATTGACAGGAGGGAGGTCTTCAGCAGCATTTGGACCCTTTGAAAAAACTTAGTGCTGTATACGGGCTGCATTAGTAAAATGATTGCATCTCAGCTGGATTGGACTCTTTCTTGGAGCAAAGGAACGTTGGTCATTGGGGTGGAACTCTTTCTTTGTGTGGAGCACTTACCAGGGACTCGGGAGAAATGGAATTCCAAGTAATGGGTCGTGTTTTTTTTCTTTAGGGAGATTACAGACTAATGGGGAGGTTGTGAGCAATAATTACCATAGTACTTCATAACACTGGGCAAACAGGGTCCAAATGGCTACAAGTTTAGAAAGGTCCCCCAGAGAAGATGAGCATGGAAGAGCATACGGAGGAGGTCAGCAGAGCGGGGTCAAAGGGGCGGAAGCGCCCTGTGAAGGAGTGACGAGGGTCATGGGGAAGGAGGAAGGTTATGGGGCATGAGGGTGGGTGCAATTCCAGGTAGAAAGCGTGGCAGGTAGGGTTGTTGGGTTTGAAGTGGCCACTGGTGTTGAGGCAGATGCTTGCTGTATTGGAGATCTTGGAGGCGTAGAACAGTTAAGAGGAAAACTCAATTTCACAACATGTATTCAGTGCCCTTTTGAACTAGCCATTGAGTTGGGTGCTGGGAGAACAAAGACGAGTGCCTGCCCCAGAACTCAGAGTCTGGCCGGGGAGAGGAGGATGAAAACGATCTATACTGGATGGGAGCCCCAGGCCCCTGGAGCAGGCAGTTAGTTATGGGAGAGTTGGAACCCTAGAGGAGAGGAGGAACTTCCAGCAGAGCCCAGCGTGAGTGGGACGTGGGGAGGAGACACAGAAGAGGAATTTCAAGCGAAGTGACAGAGGCGTGTGCACCTAAAGGAACCCAATGCATGGGGGGAGCAATCTGGTCTTTCTGGGACATGGACACATGCAGCAGAGTAACCTGGCTGGAGGTCAGGAGGCAGGTAGGTCAATGGGCAGGGCAGGGGGGTGGGGAGAGCTTTTACGTCATGCTTAGGTGTCTGGATATCATCAAGTCTGATAGAAAATACTGGAAATAGTGTGAATTTGATTGGGTAGCTACTAGCTCCTAAGAAGCCATTGTAGATTTTGAGCAGGAAACTGATAGAACAAAGGTAGTATTCCATTTAATTAATTACAGTTTTAAGTACTGTTATAAGAGTCTTTTCTCATTATAAGAGTAAGATGGACTAACTTCAGGAAAATTCAAAAGTAGAAGAACTAAAAAGAAGAAAATAAACGTGTTGCATAGTCCCAGGACCTGTAGATAAAAAATCTGTCATTTGAGTGCTTTGTTACATTTCCTCTTTTCTGTGCATGTATGTTTCAGAGGTAAAATCAGGGGAAGATTTGGACTGGTGCCCAGCTTCTTTCCCCTGCAACTGCAAGCTGCATGATGTCTTTCACTCTGTCTCTCCAGTGTTTATGAAATATGTGAGAAATAAAGCTCTCTTTGTATTATTAGTTCACAGAATGGTTGAGATGCTTCACTCTTTTCTGTGTCTGTAAAACACTTTTTGTTCTCTTCAGCCCTTTTCCTTTTGGTACATACACACTTGCTCATTGTTTTGGGGACTCATTAATATCTCCAGGTTGTTTTTTTATTTGAGGAAAATTTAAGTTGACTTCTGGAAGGCTGGAATCCTGGAGAGGATGTGATAAGGGGCCAGGTGGTCTTTAGGCTGAGATCTGGGGGAGTAAGACCATGCAGTGCCCTTAGCATGGTGGGAACACAGGCAGGGTACAGACACACTTGCTCACCGGAAGTGTCCATGGGTGCCTCTGTTGTGTCCTGTGTCCTCTGGAGGACCACCCGGGGGCCTGGTGAGCCTTCTGTCTTGGACTTCATTGCAGAGGAATGATTCCTGGTTGTCTTTGCCTTTTTCTCCTTTTTTTTTTTTTTCTCTTCCTTTAATGGCTTGATAGGGATTTTTTAGGTGAGAAGAAATAAAGCTAAGAGTTTTATAATTTGAAATATTGACTTTGAAAGTCTTTCTTTTATCTATGCCATTTCAGAGTCAACAGAGACCCAAATCAAACAATTACAAAAACCAAACAAAAAAACACAAAGACTCTCAAGGTTCAGGTTGAGACTACCATCCATGATTTTCTCACAGAGCCAAATGTATCTAATGTGTATTCCTATTGGCCTCTTCCCCCCATGTTTGGATCATACCCCGTATAGTTTTGAATCTTACATTTTTACTAATATTGTGAGGATTTATCATTAAATATTATGATATTTTGCTTGAAAACAGATTCATAACACTCAGTTACGTGAAGGCACCATACTTATTTAACCCTTCTTCTGTTAAACGTCGAGATTTTTTTCTCTTAATATTTTAGCTGTTACATGAATATCAGCTGTGGTGAACATTCTTGTACAGAAGTCATTGCAAATATCACTGATAATTCCTCTAGTAAAAATTCTTAAAAATGGAATTCCTGTTTGGAGGTTATGAGCTTTGGTACAGTTTTTGATATATTGCCAAATTTCCCTTCGGAAAGGCTTGACCTGTTTAGCTACCAGCAGGGGCGAGTGAGACCTCCTGCTGTCCGGTGCCATTGTCTGGAGTGAGGAGTATACTTTTAGTTCTTTGCCTATTTGGTAGGGAAAAATGGTATTTCTCCATTATTTTTTTCTTTTTCCCCTTTTATTTTTATTACTGGTGATCTGCATTTTTAACATGTTCAGTTATTTTTATTTCTCTGTCTTTATTTTTTATTTTCGGAATTTCCTGTTCATGTCCTTAACTCACGTTATCTGATATTTTTAAACCATTTTCTTCATCTCTAACATCTCTTTGTATATATATGTAATAATACTATTACCCCTTTTCTTACATGTTTTATATCCTTTCCCCAATTTATCTTCAGTCTTTTAATTTTGTGGGACTTTTATGACGTATATAAATGTATAATTTTTACATGGTCAAATATTTTTTTCTTTCATTGCTTTAATGATGAAGAATGCCAGCCCCTTCCAAGATCAGTTAAATATTTGCCTATATTTTCTTCTTGTTTTATAGCTTCATTAAAAAATTATTCTTTAATCTGTTGGGATTTATTTTTGAATATGTTACGAGGTAGGCTAAAATTTTTTTCCCCAAATACTTCACCTATAATCCCCAAACCCAAAAGTGGGTGTACTGAAAAACCCTATTTTCTTCAAGGATTTGTAATGATACGAAGTTGAGTTTTTAAAAAGTTGGTAAGATAATAATGACCTCGGCCGTGTGTGGGCCAATCCTAGGGTTAAATAAAAGGAACTGAATGTGATAGGTAAACGGCAGGCACTTCAAACCTAGGGCCTCATGAGGATGGTGGTGCCGTCTGTGTTAAGTGGGGAATTCATGAGGAGAGACGCTTGTCAGCAAAGAGTTTGCACATTTTCTTCAGCACCTTATTTTCTCAGAGCCTGGCACACGCTTTCAGTTTTGGTTAGAACCGTATCAGTGGTCTTTCTTGGTAGGTTGGACGTCTTTGCGAGCCAAGAGGTGGATTACGTGTTTCAAGGGACAGTGGAGAAATCTGGGCTTCTGGAGGCCGTTTTATTTTTATTCATGATTGTTCCCTCCTTGAAGTGCCCTCCTTGCTGCCGCCATACCCCTTCCAAGAACACTTCTTTACTTAGAACTTACCTATATAAACTTCATCGCCTTTGCACAACTTACCTTTATGGTTAACAGATTACTTTTGTACCTGTTGGTTCACCTGGCCTCACGACAGTCCAGTGTAGAAGGCCCGCAGGTGTTTTGATGTCCTTGTTTTTAAAGATTTGGAAAGTTGTGCCCGAGGACATTAGGGGCTTAAGATCACACAAAGAAGATATGTTCTCTTGTTCTTTCATTGAACAAACACTCATTGGGGGCCCATCGTATGCTGGGCACTGTTAGATACTGAGGATACATAGATGAAAGGGAGGTCTTTTTATAAAAAATTTATTCAAGTATAATTGATTTACAATGTGTTAATTGCTGCTGTACAGAAAAGTGATTCAGTTATACATATATATACATCCTTGTTCATATTCTCTTCCATTACGGTTAATCAAGGATATTGAAGAGAGTTTCCTGTGCTGTACAGTAGGACCTTGTGGTTTATCCATCCTATATATAATAGTTTGCATGTGCTACTCCCAAACTCCCACTCCATCCCTCCCTTCCTCCCCTCCCTCTTGGCAGCCACAATTCTGTTCTCTATGTCTGTGATTCTGTTTCTGTTTTGTAAATAAGTCTACCTGTGTCATATTTTATTTTTTTGTTTTGTTTTCTTTTTTTTGCGGTATGCGGGCCCCTCACCGCCGTGGCCTCCCCCGCCGTGGAGCACAGGCTCCGGATGCGCAGGCCCAGCGGCCACGGCCCACGGGCCCAGCCGCTCCGCGGCACACGGGATCCTCCCAGACCGGGGCACGAACCTGCACCCCCTGCATCGGCAGGCGGACTCTCAACCACTGCGCCACCAGGGAGGCCCTGTGTCATATTTTAGATTCCACATATAGGTGATATCCTATGATATGTGTCTTTCTCTGTCTGACTTACTTCACTTAGTATGATGATCTCTAGGTCCATCCATGTTGCTGCAAATGGCATTTATTTCTTTCAGAAAGGGAGGTCTTGCTCTTCAAGTACTTAAGAAAAGGAAAAGGCAGCACTGGAACTAAAACCCAGATCCTGTGACTCTAAGCTGTGGTCTTCCTGCTACACCTTATTTTCTGGTACATGGACCCATAAGCTTTGTGGCTGAGACTGGTCAATAAAGTGCTTAGTTCACTTCGTTTGTCGGGACTTGGTGGCCATCCTTAGTTGACTGAAGAGCCGTCATCCTCTGCAGCAGTCATTTCATTCATAATTGGTATGTCTGGTTACTGCTTTGACTAAATGTGATTCATTCATACTTGGAGGCTCCTAGCACACCAGCAGCATTGGATTGAAGAAGGTTGACTAATTCAGTGAGGATTTCTTTAGCATAGCTTGATGTGGGGTGCTGATACTTGGGTGAAATATGCCTCATAAGCATCATTGTTTTGACAGAGTTGGTATAAAGTAAGGGTGGCTCTTGGCGTGCACATCCTCAAAGCAGGTTCCACTTTGTATAGGCGTGTGGTTCCGTGGGTGCCCAAAGACTAAAGTTTGAATGGAGGAAGCTGAATAGAGGAAGTTGACCTTGGCCGTAGTGAAGAGAACCGTGGTTGGTCCTGAGGCATGTATTGCTCATGATGTGATGCCTTGGAACAGCGTGCTGCCTTGTTGGTGACCTTGAGGATGCCCAGGTGGGGCACGTGGTGATCCTTCCGGGGAATGGACACTGGGACAAGGAAGGAACTGACTCCTTTCCTGGATCAGACTTCACTTTTTAGAGCCAGGCCTTGGTACTTGACAATAACCATCCATTAAAATTAAAAAAAAAAAAAATCACATGAGGCAATTAGTGTGGGTGACATTAATACGTCATGAATGGTGAACTTGAGTGACCTTGATGAAATGAGGGAACTCGGGTAGTAATTAGATCAGTATATTATGTTGCTCTCTTCCTTAGTTGCCCACATATACCTTTTTAGGATTCTTTGTAGGCACTAGATCAAAAGCCAGACACCTGTATTTCTTGGTTCTTTGTCATGTAAAGTGTAATTTAGAGTCACTCAGACTCTTTGTTTTAAAGAGAAATGTTTTTGTCATTGATGCTCTGATATAAATGGGTCAGCATTATCACCCCTCTGGAAAGTTTAGTGTTCACAGATAAAAACAAAAAGGAAAATTAGGTTTCAGTGGACTTTCATGGTAATGGGAAAAGCTAGTTGTTCTAATGATTTTATTTATTTATTGTTTTGAATTCTGAACTGAAAAGAGATGGGTGTATTTGAAAACTGAAGATGAGAGTCAGTCTGTTCAACTGATTTTTGTCTCTTTAGCTTTAATTTCTGTATTTAGTTCTTTTTTTTGCATTTAAGTCTATATTTATATGTATGTTAATTCTTTTGTTTTCTGTGTATGTTAATTCTGTCTTATATGTGGTTTTTTGTTTGTTTGTTTGTTGTTTTTTTTTGCGGTACGCGGGCCTCTCACTGTTGTGGCCTCTCCCGTTGCGGAGCACAGGCTCTGGATGCGCAGGCTCAGCGGCCATGGCTCACGGGCCCAGCCGCTCCGCGGCATGTGGGATCTTCCCGGACCAGGGCACGAACCTGTGTCCCCTGCATCGGCAGGCGGACTGTCAACCACTGCGCCACCAGGGAAGCCCTATATGTGTATATTTTATATGTAATGCCATTTTATATTTCCATTTCATCTTACATTGTTATTCAGTGTACTTTTATGTGTTCTAATAAAATCATTGTTTCTATATGTGTTTTCTGATTGACAAGTTGAAGAAGGAAATTGATTTTTTTCTTGGTCGTAAAACTAAGTATAGAGTCATACCAGAAAGCTCTTGGAAAACAAATAGAACAATCCCTTTGTCAATGTGAATACTTCAATTTTTCAAGCTACTTGCATGACTAGAGTGATAAGCAATCCTAGAACAAGCATTTGATATTGATTTGCCAGTCTCAAGTAACAAGTTACTGCTTCACTTCTTATTGAGAATTGAATCAAAATAATTCTGTGCTCTAAATAATACATATCTTGAGAATTCCCTTGCATGATTTACGTGCTGCAAGGTAGCAAGAATAAATAATGAAGAGTCATACGACTTTAGATAAAGGTTGTATATTATTACTACATAATTTTATTGTATAGTAAATCTTAATTTGGAATACACAAAAAGCTGTTGCAGAGGTTCTTAAAAAGTTTTAGAGGCACATTGTATTATAAGAACTTGCATCTTTTTTTATTAATCCAGATGAATTCTTAGCCATATGGCCTTTATTGTCCAATAAAAATCGCAAGTGGGAAATATGTTGCTTACAAAACATAGACCGTTTTGCAAATCAGAATTGATTATCATTCAAAGCTGATATTAGAAACAGAATTCTATATTGTTTCCTCTTCTCAAAATTAAAATATGAAGTTATAATTAGGTACTCTGTGTTTCATATAAAAGTCAGATAGTATTTTTTTGCATATTTTAAATTTATTTCCAGAATTTACCATCTGGTAAATGGTTTGAGTTAATTTTAGAGAGTTGCAAGTAACTGAGATGTTTCATATGGATTTGACGATTCATGTAGCCCACATTTGTGTGTGTGTGTGTGAGTGTGTATGCAGTAAGCTTGTCATAGCTTAGATGTTTAAAATAAATCCATTTAATCTTAAATCTTTTTCTTCTAACCTCTCCTCATACCCCAAGGCCATAGAAGTTTTGGGGCCAAGGTAAAAATTTTTTTTTTAATAATGAAGTTTTATTTCTTGCTCATGCTAGATGTTCATAATGTGTCATTGTGAGTGGCTGCTCTCGGTGACATTGACATCACTCCCCAGGTGAAGGGAAACTCCTGTTTCTTTTTTGGGGGGGCTGCGTTGGGTCTTTGTTGCTGCGCGTGGGCTTTCTCTAGTTGCAGGGAGCGGGGGGCTACTCATCGTTTTGGTGCGCGGGCTTCTCATTGCAGTGGCTTCTCTTGTTACGGAGCACAGGCTCTAGGCGTGTGGGCTTCAGTAGTTGTGGCACGTGGGCTCAGTAGTTGTGGCTCACGGGCTTAGTTGCTCCATGGCATGTGGGATCTCCCTAGACCAGGGATCGAACCTGTGTCCCCTGCATTGGCAGGCGGATTCTTAACCACTATACCAGCAGGGAAGTCCCAAGGAAACTCCATTTTTATGCTTCCATATTTGGCAACGGAGGAAATACAGACATGACATATACAAGGATATGCATACTTATTCCCAAACTAGCTCCCAAACAATTGTGTGTGGAATTGTGTGGAAATTAGCAAGCCGATTCCAAATATGTATGAAAAATACAAAGGTTTAAAAATACCAAGACAGGGCCTCCCTGGTGGCGCAGTGGTTGAGAGTCCGCCTGCCGATGCAGGGGATACGGGTTCGTGCCCCGGTCTGGGAGGATCCCATATGCCGCGGAGCGGCTGGGCCCGTGAGCCATGGCCGCTGGGCCTGCGCATCCGGAGCCTGTGCTCCGCAACGGGGGAGGCCACAACAGTGAGAGGCCCGCATACCGCAAAAAAAAAACAAACAAACAAACAAAAAAAAAAACCAAGACAGGCTTGAAAAAGAAAAAGATTGTAGGACTAACTCTACTGGATAGTCAGATTTTATTATAAAGCTGTAATAATTAAGACATATTTTGTTGGCACAGGGGTGGGCAGATGGACAGATGAAATTGAAATGAGAATCCAGGAACAGAACCACACATATATAAAGACATAATTTTTGGCAAAGGTTGGGACTGCAGAGCATTGGGAAAATAATGGTCCTTTCAACTAATAGTGCTGGGTCATTTGGATCACCATATGAAAAAAAATTAAACTTGATCCATACATTTCATCAACATCAATTTCAGGTTTTTTGTTTGTTTTCTGAACTGAACTTGGTTTCACACGTAGTATGAGATAGGGCTCAAGTTCAGTTCATTGAGTTGATTAGATCATGGACAGAACATAGATCATTGATTAAGTTTAGTAGAATGTCTCCAGAGCATCAGAAATCTCTCTCGGGCATCTATCTAGTCATTATCCTTTCCTTTCTTCCCAGGGATAACCACTATTTTGAACTCCAGCACTATAGTTTACTTGTTTTTGTACATCATACAAGTGAATTATATAGTGGAATTGTATAGTACATCTTCTCTGTATTGCTGCTTTCACTCAGTATTATGTTTGTGAGATTTATTTATGTCGTTGGGTATAGCTGTAGCTCTTAAGGAGTGTAGAGTTATGCGTCACCTCCCTAAAGGTAGGGTAGCTATGTAAATTATTTGTAGTCATTCTGCATGGGAGATTTATTTATTTATTCATTCAGTTATTTGTTTATATAAATATGGACTCACAGATATCTCTTTTATACTTTGGGCTGTAATCCAGTACTATATTTTTTTGCTGAAATTGCTCCAGCTTTGGCTGTTGGAAACCCTTTCAGTTGACTTCTGTATCCTTTTGACATATGCCCATCATTGTGCTGTTGTAGTTAATGTTTTGAGCACTTTTCTTGCTTTCTGGTACTACACGTTGCTTCACACCTGTCTTGTATATTTCCTGCCTCAGTCCGAGAATCAGCTGTTTCTCCCGGAAGCCCTGGTTTCCTTTATTGAAGAATGGTGTTAGAAACCAAGATCTGGCTTATTTCCCTTAGTATAATGTTCTCAAGGTCCATCCATGTTGTATGTGTTAGTTTGCTAGGTTTGCATGACAAAATATCACGGACTGAGGGGCTTAAACAACAGAAATTTAGTTTCTCACAGTCCTGGAGGCTGAAGTCAAGGTTAAAGTGTCTGCAGGTTTGGTTTCTTCTGAGGCCTCTCTCCTTGGCTTGCAGAGGACAAGCTCTTGCTAGCTTTTCCTGTGGTCTTTTCATGTACAGGCCTTCCTGATTTCTCCTTTGTGTGTCCAAATTTCCTCTTCCTATAATAATTATACCAGTCAGATTGGATTAGGACCCATTCTAATGACCTCATTTTAACTTAATCACCTCTTCAAAGGCCTGATCTCCAAACACAGTCACATTCTGAGCTACTGGGGGTAAGCCTTCAGTATATGAATTTTGGGGGGACGCAGTTCAGCCCATAATGTTGTGTAGCACGTGTCAGAATTTCCTTCCTGTTAAGGCTGAGTAATATTCCACTGTATGTATAGACTACAGTTTGTTTATCCAGTAACTCATTGTTTGGGTTGTTTCCACCTCTTGGGTGTTGTGAATAGTGCTGCTATGAACACGGATGTACAGATATCTCTTTGAGACCGTCTTTCAAATCTTATAGGTGTGTACCTACAGGGTTCCAGTTTTTCCATATCTTTGCCAACACTTGTTATTTTGGGGTTTTTTTGAGAATACCCATCCTAATGTGTATGAAGAATAACAAATATTTAATATACAGCATCAAACATACTAAGTAAAAACAAAGGAAAAAGGAAATTTTATTTTTTCTGTTTCTCAGAAATAACCAGTGTTAACGTCTTGGTATTCTCTTAGATTTTTTATATATGTATGTGTGTATATGTGCACACACACACACACACACATATATGCTTATGTATAAATTTAACAAAACCTTAATCACATTGCTTATATAATTTTTATCCTGTTTTTCATTTAATATTACATTATGAGCATTTCTTCTGTCATTAAATATTATTGAAACACATGAGTTTAATGGCTACAACATACAAAATAGTTTCATTATTTTCTGATTATTGCTCACAAGGTTGCTTCCTGTTCCCCCTGTTATATACAATTCTCTGATGAAAATTTCATCTCCACGTATCTCTGCATTTCTGACAATTTTGTTTGGCCGGATTCCTAGAAGGGGGTTAGCAAGGTAAACAGTCCTCTTTAAAGTTTCTGAATATATACTACAAAATGCACAATTGTTTCCAGCCATGTGGGAGACACCCAACACTTACCGGGATTGAATATTATCTTTCCAACTTGTTTTTAAAAATCTTTTCCAATTGAGTACATAAAAAAATGATTTCATTTTGATTTAGTTTGCATTTCTTTAATTATCAGCGAAGATGTGCAGTTTTCACATATTTCTTTTTTCTCTTGTGAATTTAATATGCCTGGTAAATAATTGACATGGCTAGGAAATGGCACATTGGATTTGCAGAATTACCAATATTTTTATAGATGCTGTTAGAGATGCGATTAGTCACAGCCTTTAATGTTTAAGAAAATGTGATATGTCTAATAATATTAAGAGATGGTGTTGCATTTATTAATGATAATTTCGTTGCTCTGTAAGACTTGTAAAAACTAGTCAGAGACAAACTGCTTGAAACATAAATGTTGGAAACAAAGGAAACACATAATCTGAAGAAACATTCATTTTAATCTAAAATTCCAACTTGAAAATAAATTAATATCATAAATAGTATTTCTCAAACAGCAAACGAAGTTTGATTAGATGAAAGATAAGGAGACAGTTTCACACAAAAACTGGAAAGAGTACTGGGGAAATTATAAGGTAGGAGAGAGTTGGAGGGCAGTGGACAGTTAATAAATCCGTAGCCAGGAGAGTAGGGTTCAGAGTTCCTGGAGGACCTTGGCAGTTCACCAAACCCTTTCTGATGTAAATTGTTACCCCACTGTAAATCGAAAGTCCCAGATGCCCCTGCACTCGGGTTCATAGTCTTGAGGTTCTGTATGTCTTGGAAGAAGCAGACAAGTTGAGTTCCTAAAGGGAAGTTCCCAGAGCTGCTATCAGATGACCTGGTGTCTTCTGAATTATCCTTGGGAATCATGCAGGTAATTTGTCTGAGGCCCAGATGATACTGGGGCAGGTGCAGTGAGAAATTAGATGCTCTCCGGGTGAATACAGTGATTTTTTTTTTTTTCTGGCATGCCTAAGTACAGGGGAAATATTGAGAGATTCAGAAAGTTCCTGCTCGATGTAGAGTTCGGTTGGATTAAAGTCTGTAACTGAGGTGTGGAGAGTTGGTTTAGTTCATCCTTGGGGAGGGGGTGGGAAGGAGAGAAGGAGAGTGGAGAAAATAGGCCTGGCCTGGTAGGGAGAGCCAGGATCCTGGTATAGTGTAGCATGTGACTTACTAATCATGGCCTTAATATTACATTTTTCACGTTTATAGATACTTCAGAAGGGGAAGAACAAATTAAAACTGTTAATATTTCTAAGATATAATGCTTTTTATTCAAAAAGTAATATGTGGCTATAAAATATCCAAGGAAGACAGAAGAGTATAAATTCTTCCCCATCCTCACCACTCCATCATTCATTTCAGAGATAACTATTTAAACGTTTTTATGTATGCATAAACACACGCACATTATTTTATGTCAAAGAGATTATATCGTCCTTCCCTCTACAACTTATTCTTTTCACTTTATATGTCTTGGATATTCTCCAATGTCTGTACATTTAGATCCACACCATCCAGTAGCTACATACTCTTCCATTGTATGAAGTACTGTAGTTGGTTAACCAGTCTCCTAGGAATGATATTCCACTGGTTTTAAATTTGTATTTGTTCTGTAATTTAATTAATCATTTGTTTTGCGGTGATATCCTAAATATGAATAGTATATTCCTAAGTAGGAGATGCCTGGGCCAAAGTCAGCATTTAGTGACGGCCTGCTCAGGCCACCTATCTGAGATGGATGAGGGGTGGTATTTCTTTCTGCATTATGGGTGTTTTAATCACCTTCCATCCAGCTGTTCGTGGTACTTCACGTTGGCAGAACATGTTCACATTTCCAAACACCCCGTTCCCTTCTTACTGATCAGCATGCGGATTGGTTTTGTTTACCGTGCCTGAGCTGAAGGCCTGCAGCTTGGAGTAGCTCCCAGCTACTGCCCCTGGGTCTTCTCCCTCCTAGCTCAATGGTGACGCCTTTGAACGAAGAGGAGAGTCCTTGGAAGTTATGGGCCCAGTGGGAGGAGATAGTCTTGTCTAATGGGAGGCTTTGCTATGTCATTTCTATAATTCCAAGCCAACTCTGAGTCCTTTTCTTCTTATTTAAGAAAGCTTCAAGTTCAGTAATTTTCTAGGATGTTTCCCACTGAGATGTTACAGTATCTTCTATAAATGCATGTAGATTTTTCATTGCCAAAGGACATCATGACACTTCATGTCTCTTTGTGCAAATCTTAAAGAAAAAATTATTTGGTAAAGCCTAGCTTCATCAACGCCTTGAGGCTGCTGCTTTCAGAATGTACCTGAAAGGCACTTGTGTGTCCAAGTATGCGCTTTACTGTCCCGGGAGGACCAGACAAATCCACTCCCAGTTCTGCTTCTCCTCCCTGACTTCAGTGAAGGTGGGGTTAGTGCAAAAGAAAGTTGGCGATTCATTCATCCATCTGTTCATCCACTCATTCAACGAACGGTCATTGAACGTCTTCTGTGAGCCAGGCTTTGTTCTCAGCTAATTCTGAGGGGTGCGGACATTAATAAATTTATCCTAATATCACAGAGCTACTTACATTACCTGTGACATTGGGCTTACTCTGTTGTGTACGGGCATATGCGGGAAACATAAAAAAGAGACAGAAAGAGCAAGAGCTGAGGGAAGAGAGGAAAGGAGAGGAGGAGGAGGTGACGTTTTAAGAGAACGTGAAGCAAACCTGTTGTCAGAACAGACTTAGTGAGTGTCCTCTTTGAAATGTTTCTTAAAGAATTGTGATAGTTATCATCATGTGTAAGCAGCCCCATACTATATAATATTCTGAAAGTTCTAGGGAATCAAATAAAATAGTTTTATGATAGATTGCATGTCTAGTTGAAATGGAGAAATGTGTAAGTGATACAGCAGCCATGGGAGGACCCCTTGGTTTTCTGACACTGTGTTATATGGATATTTAGAATCAATCATCTTTAGTGTCACTAGCACAGAATGAATTATAGAAATGTAGAGTTCAAATAATTCATAATTCTCAACATCTTCCTCTAAGTCAAGCGTAATTGACTACAGAATTTTCACCCTGGGAAGATGGAGGAACGTCCTCAGGAGTCTGTGTCAAGGTGTGGGCCATAGACTAGCTGGCACTTTGTATATAGTGAGTGTTAACGGAACATTTTTTGAATAAAAATATATTATTTTAAAAACTTAATTTGTCTTTAATATTCAGAACTTATGCAGAACTAGAGTTTTGATTCTAACAGTTATTGTTTAGAATAACGTTTAAATTTTCTAAGTCCTACTTTTTCATTGAAGAGAGGTCTTTATCTGTAAAATAAGCATAAGGATCTGTTTATGACACGCAGATTTTATTTCATTATATATATTCATTTACTAAAATGTTGCGTTTTGCATAAATAAGGGGCACATAACAGGTTTGTAGAGAGGGATGAATATGAGAACAAATACAACTTTCTTTATAAACTCTCCAGCACCAGACAGCTGGCCAATATTGGCATTATGATGATTCTCATTATTATATTCTATAACCATAAAGAATATTTTAGGATCCAAGATCTGAGTGGATTTTCATTCTGTTTGTTCAAACTGTGGAATATGTATAGGCCACATTTTGATAAGGAAGGAGGAAAAAAATTAAACAACCATTGAGCATCTATTTTTAAAGCATTGTTCTCATTGCCAGCTCTGTGCTAGGCAGTATTCTAGGTGCTGGAAATACAGAAAGTACACATAGGCCCTCTGCTTGTGGAACTAACCATTAATGGAGGATTCAGATAATTAGTACAAGAAATGTGATGTGGAGGCCGTAGGTTTCTATGTAGGAGTTATGAAGGGCCCCCTGGGTCTGTTGGGGGCGTCAGGGAGTGTTTCTGAGAGGGAAACACCGCTAAGCTGAGACCTCCAGGGTCAGGAGGAGGGGGCCAGGTGGAGAGCAGAGGTGCTGAAGGCACAGAGAATAGCACACACCTGGGCTCAGAGATGGGGGTATTGAGGGCTGACAGTAGGGAGAGAACAGGGGCCGGATCCTGCCAGGCTGTGGATGCCAGAGTTGGATTCTGTCCAAGGGCAGGGTGGGACCAGAGCAGTGACGTGATCAAATCTCTGTTTCGGAAACCCCACTCTGGCTTGACTCTGGAGAAGCCATTAGACTGGGGCAGGCAGAACAGCTGGGAGACCCTTTGGGAGGCACTGCCGGCGTCTGGAGAGGGCCCAGGGTGGCCTGGACTGAGGAGCGGGCGGTGGAGGAGAGAGCTGGACCAATCTGAGTGACATTGACAGTGCTGGGGACTGATTGGAGATGAGGGGCAGGGGCATGGGAAACGGAGCCAAGCTGATTCCCGCCTTTCAGGCCCGAGCAATGAAGTGGCTAGTGGTGCTGATGTGGGCAAACAGAATGGAGGCCGAGGCCGGGGTGGCAGGTGGAGGTGCGCTCGGGAGACCGGCTCTGTGTGTCTGTGGGAAGCCTGAATTGGGGAGACCACGTGGATGGTTGGATAATTGGGTCTGGAGCGGAGAAGGGAGACGTGGGTGCCCCTTGGAGCCTTGCACGTGTCATCAACGTGAAAACGGCACCTGCAGGCAAGGAATGCACAGCGTCAACCAGGAAGAGGCCAAGCCTAGAGCCTGGAGTGACAGGACATTTTACAGGAGCAGCACAGAAAGAGAAACAGGCAGGCACACTGGGGAGTAGCCCGAGAGGCAGGAGGAAAACAAGCTCACATCCCCGCAGCCTGGGGAGAGAGCTCGTGGAGGTGGTGTTGGCCGTGCGGAGGGCTGGGCAGTGAGGAGTGTCCATGGAGGCCCCGCGAGGAGGGGGACCTTGCTGTGAACGCAGATCACATGGGTTTCGGAGAACCAGGCACTGGAGAGAGAGCAGCTCTGCAGAAATCTGTGTCTCATAAAGAGCAACAGCCCGAGGAGGGCAGGGGGTCAGGCAGGCTCCTCCTTTTCTTTCCTTCCTTTTTTCTTTTTTAAAGCTGAGGGCCTTGAAGGGGTTTATTTGCTGTGGAGAAAAAGCCAGTAGAGACCCAGATGGTGACCAAATAGGGGGAAGTGCATCTGTGGGGAGGTGGAGGGTGGATGGAAGGTGGGGAGTAAAGGGAAGGGGCTTCAGAGCCCAGGGGGGCGGGTCCTCGTGGCGAGAAGGAAGGATTCGCCCTGAGAGAGGAGAAGGGGAGGCCTGAGGTCCAGGTGAGGCGGGCGGAGGACCGGATGTTGAGGGGGCCTCTGCCCGGGGGCTTCTGTTTCTCTGTGACCGAGGAAGGGAGCCCTGGGCCTCACACTCCAGTCCTGCTTCCCTGGGGACCATGGAGGCTCCATCCTCGGGGTCGGGGGTCAGGGTCTGCATTCCCTTTCAGTCCTGAGGGTCACTACTGTCTTATTTCCCTCTTTGCTGCATGCTGTACCCACCGAGACTTCAGGCTGAGCCGGATAAACTGCCTTGTACCAAAAGAAGCCATTCTCATCTTCAAAGCAGGGCCTCCTTCCCTCCCAGATGAATGGTTGAGTCCGTTTCAGTAGTTTCTATCTGTGTTGCCCACATGGAAGATCCTGGCGGTGGGCCCGTCCGCTCAGACGTGGGAAGGTGTTTGAGGCCGTGCCTGTCCCTTTAACGCCCTCTCCATAAGGGGAGCTCTCTTTGCTTTCATCCTGGCCTGGGGCTAGTTTTGTACCTCGGGAGCCCAAGCTGACTCTTCCCTGCCTTCGGAGACTCCCCTTCAGCAGGTCAGTGCGTATCTCGGTCGTGGTTCTGGGAGGACACCAAGTCGAGGCGTCGGGCTCAGGAGAAGCTGGAGCCGTGTGTTCACGGCTGGTGTTCGGGGTCGCAGGGCTTTCCTCGTCTTAGGAGCCTGACCCCTCGGAAACGTCAGGAAGTTATATGAGGGGACTCGGCCACCCTTCTCCCCCCACCCCCGACATGGGCACCACGCCCATGACCCTGAGGGGCGCGCAGGGGTGCTTTGAGAGAGCGTCCTGGTTACAACATAGGCACGCTGGAAAATAGGACCCATCCTGTGTTCGGCTTTAAAATCCTAGGAGCTGAAGGTTAGCACCTGACGCTGTAAAGTGAAAACGAAATTTAACTGAGCATTTCGTGGAGGAAAAGTAATTTATTGGCTCTACCATGAAAAGCCCTGGGAGTAGGCATCCTTCTCACCCTGGACGCCAGTGAGGGATGCCGGCTCTGTGCTGCGGGCTGCCAGTGGGCTCTTTAGAAGCACATAGTAGGGACTTCGCAGGTGGGTCTCATTTGGTTATGTTACTGCTTTTGTGAGGCTCTGCTGTGTCTTTATATTCTACCAAGGAGAAGATGGTAAATCAGGGTAATTGCTTCATCCCAAGGCACTTTTATATCGTAAAGCAAAGAAGTCCTGTGAAGAAACTCAAATTAACTTCGGCTGTTGATACTATACGGAGAGCCTCTTTGAAAGCTGCTTGTCATACAGCCTGGCGGTTTATCACGGAACAATTCCATTAGAACCTGACACTTGTTCTCAAGGCACCAAGACTTAGGGTCCCTCAGGAAAAGCATTTAACCCTTGGCAATGCGAAGCTGTCATTTATCTGTCATCTCTCTAAAAACTCACTGGAGCATGTTTACGAGAGAGATTTGGAGCAGTCATCATTTCCACTGAATTAGAAATAGATTTGGGCTTCAGTAAATAGTCAAGAAACAGTAAAGTGTCCAGGCCCACACTGCAGAAGTGGCCTGGCGCTGCTAGTTCCATTATAAAATGCACTTACCATGGTATTCCGTAATTCTCAAGGAGCGCACTGAACAGAATTCAGCGACTGGAGTATTAGTTAATTGCTAGTGCTGACTCATTTGAATTGCTTATCCCAGTTCTATTTTATAGGCTTTAGAAGAATTGTTAAGGTTCACGTGTATCCACCAAGGAGGCTTAGCAGACCTTAGAAGAATGAACTGAAATTGTCACGATCTGAAAATTAACACCCTTCTGCCTGGCATTTACAAACAAAGGATGGGGGTACCATTTGTCAAAGCCCGTCAGTGAGCGGGTTCCCCAGGGAGCCAGGCCAGCAGAGTCGAAGAATTCAGTCTCTGGTGCCAGACTGCCTGGCTTCAGACCCAGGCATTGTCTCTCACTGGCTGTGGGCACTGGACAAGTTAGTTAACCTCAGAGCCTCTCGTTCCTTCATGGGTGGACAGGGAAATGTCTCTTGGGGTTTTAAAGACTATTAAATGAAATAATGCACGTGAAGTCCTTGGTACAGTGGCTGCAGATAGTAATAAAGGGAAATTGGTATTAGCAAAATGTAATATGGGCCTGATGGGTCTGAGATGATGGTATAGATCATCCAAAAAGGCTAGTTTTCATTGGAATATTTACTGACTAAATTTTTCTGTGGGCGTCTGTTACTTTATGACTCCCTTCAATTTCCTAGTTTCACAAAAGCTGTGGTACAGGAGAAGTGATTATGGCACAAACCAGCTTCAATTCTGTTCCCATTCTTGTAGAACAGATCGGCAGCCCTAAGGCAGAGATGTATAAATGCTCTGAGTTTCAAGATTGAATTAAGATTGTGACAGCCTTTGTGGTCAGAGACAAACAAGTAAGGTTGGGCTGACCTTTCCAAGATGTCCCTGGTGGAAGTAATCAAGGGCGGGGGGGGGGGGCGGTGAAGCTTCCAAAGCTCATGGTGAGCCAGAGGCATAAAGCTGTTGGGGGAAAACCGAGTGAACAGGCGTGGGAACTGGAATTCAGTGACTCGAAGCGAAAAGCCTGGTGTAAGTGAGCAGGGTCCTAGTAATGTTCTTTAGGATTTAAGGGTTCGTCGTATGCGCTGTTGGCCAGTCCTCACTCCCCAGCAGGTCTTTAAGCACCAGCCTCACCACCACCACCACCACCGTCACCACGACCACAGTCACCACCAGCACCATAGCTACAACAGCTCAGGGCCGTGATGGACCCTGGTTGGGAGCGTCCTTGCTTCCTCACCAGTCTCTGTCTCCAGCCCCATCTTCTCAGCCTGACTTGCCTCTATCACCCGCTCAACTCCCTGGCCACCTTTCTGCCCTCCAGTCCACTGGCTCTGACTGCAGACCAAGGAAGGAATTTGCAAGTAAACTTCAACAACCTTGCTTTTCCCTGATTTAAGGAAGGATTACTGATCTTTTAGCATTTGCGTTAAACATAACAAGAGACGTTAATTAGTTTGACCCATTAACTTTAAAGCAGTCGTTATCATTTTGGAGCGCTTGATTACGTTTCCCTAACTCTACACAGTTGCTGATGTAGCTGCCCCGAAGAGCAGGAGCGTGTCTGTGGAACATTCTTCCCCTCGTCGTTTGGTGCCTCTTCTTCTTCCCGTTGGCCCTTGTGACCTCAGCCCCCACCCCGGGGGCGGGTGAGCACGGCATCCCAGGACTGTCAGCATCCCAGGACTGAAGAGACCTTCTCCTCCGTGGTCCAGCTGATGGAGGCCAGCCCTGATGCAAACTGCAAGGAAAGGGCGAGGGAGTCTGGGAGTCTCCTTTCATTCTCCCCTGCGTCCATCCTTCACTTATTCACTCCCAACCGAGCCTGCTTTCAGGAAGGGATCCGGTGAACTTATTTAGGGCGAGGTAGTTTAGCAGCGGAGCAAACCAAAGAAATGAAACTTTGAACGTGGAATTCCGAGTGGCTAAAGAAGTAAGATGGTGTGGTGAGGGCAAAGGTCACCTCCTCCGAATACTCTCAAAGGCCCCTTAATAGTAATTTATGTATCTTGTACTTCTGAGTCCTCCGTCTTCCCCTCCCTCTCCTCCACCTGCCCGTGTCTCAAGACCCAGCTCAAAGCAGCTCTCTTGCAGGACGCAGTCCTGACTCCTTCTGCATGCCGGACCACAGGATGTTAACGTTCTCTGCTTAGAAGGGCCCGTTCCTCTCCTCCCCCTGGCCCCCTAGACTGTTAGCTTCTCAGCAGCAGGATAGGCTGGTTGCAGCCCTAATGATCTTCCCAGTATCTGACACAAGGGCATTCAGGAGGCATTCAGAAATGCTCTTGGACTAAAGTGAATTGTAGTTCTGCCATTTGAGGAGGACAGTATTTTTTAAACATGGAGAACATGGTAACTTGATCCAAAAGACAGGTGAAAGTTTTCTCTTTCTCTTTTTTTTTTTTTCCATTGGAGTATAGTTGTTTTACAATGTTGTGTTAGTTTCTGCTGTACAGTGAAGTGAGTCAGCTATGTGTATACATATATCCTCTCCCTCTTGGACCTCCCCCCCCCATCCCACCCATCTAGGTCACCACAGAGCACCGAGCTGAGCTCCCTGTGCTATACTGCAGGTTCCCACTAGCTAGCTATTTTACACATGGTAGTGTATTTACGTCAAACCTAACCTCCCAATGTATCCCACCCTCCCCTTCCCCCGCTGTGTCCACACGTCCATTCTCTACATCTACGTCTCTATTCCTGCCCTGTAAATAGGTTCATCTCATTGTCTTCTCCTTGAATTCACTCGTTTCCTAGATCCCAACCCTGGAGATACACCAGTAGGTAGAATAATGGTTTGGTTTTTTTTGTTGTTGTTTTGGTTTGTTTTTTTAAGGATGAAACACTTTGATGATTCTAGTCAAGGGGTGCAATGAACCACATATACCCTTGGCTGAAAGCCTTTGTCATGGGAGATGCAGTTTGTTTGAAGCGAGTGGTCAGATTTGAACGGGCTGCACGTGGATCCGTGCAGGAAGGAGGAGGAGGGCAGAGTCCCTCTCTGGCCAGTGGGTCTACTGGGTCAACTCTGGGGCTCAGTTGCAGAGGCTGCTGTGCCAACTCCAGTGCCTTCCCTCCAGGAGGGCAACTTGGGCACAGATTGGAGTTGGCTGATGCCTGGGTCAGATCCGGTGAAAGTGATGACACTGTCAGCCCTAGCAGGCTTACTCTGGAATCTGTCATTTCTTTATTCACTCACCCGTCCTCCATTCCTCTATTCTGTAGTACATGGATATCCTTTTCGTATGGGTGCTGTGGAAAGAGACCGATGTTTGTTTTTCGTTGTTTTGGGAGTATAAAAATAACAACCCAGCCTTTGTTCCAGAATTCTTCTTTTACTTCTGTCTGAAGGAGAGAGGACTTGCCTTTGTTTCACTCACCCTGCTTAGCTTTACTGTGGCTCACATGCACAACTGGTGGACACTGGGCTTGTAGACACCAGGGTGTGGGAAGTGTGGCCACTCCTTGGCTCTTAGGTCGGTCCTGTCTCCTGGATAGACCTGAAGAAAATACTTTGGACGTTGCTGTTCCTTCCACATGATGTATTCTTCATGACACTGTTTTGATGATCAAACTCTTATCCTAAGTTCCTCGATCTTTTTTTTTTTTTTTTGGCGGTACGCGGACCTCTCACTGCTGTGGCCTTTCCCATTGCGGAGCACAGGCTCTGGACGTGCAGGCTCAGCGGCCATTGCTCCGTGGCATGTGGGACCTTCCCGGACCGGGGCACGAACTCGCGTCCCCTGCATCGGCAGGCAGACTCCCAACCACTGCACCACCAGGGAAGCCCCATCCTCGATCTTTAAAAAAGTTAACCTAGGAGTATCTACCAGCTTTGTCTTTCTTCAAGGGACATTGTAAGGATAACAAAGAGACATATATGTGAAATGTTTTGAGCTCAGTGGAAGGGAGAAGCCTTGAGACTCAAAGGTATTACTGTTATTTAGTTCCATGCTGTTATCATGTGATTTTGGAAATGATGATAATAGCATATTTGGATAGCTTTTCCTCCTTAACCAGCATAATTGGCTTTGGCCACTGCCCTACAAAATACTTCACACGTCATCAATGTGAAAACGGCACCTGCAGGCAAGGAATGCACAGCGTCACCCAGGAAGAGGCCAGGCCTAGAGCCTGGAGTGACAGGACATTTTACAGGAGTGGCGCAGGAAGAGAAACACGCAGGCACACTGGGGAGTAGCCCGAGAGGCAGGAGGAAGACAAGCTAGCAGCCCCGCAGTCCCGGGCAGGGGAGAGCTCGTGGAGGTGGTGTTGGCCGTGCGGGGGCCTGGGCAGTGAGGAGTGTCTGTGGAGGCCCCGCGAGGAGGGGACCTTGCTGTGAACGCAGATCACATGGGTTTCGGAGTACCAGGCATTGGAGAGAGAGCAGCTCTGCAGAAATCTGTGTCTCATAAAGAGCAACAGCCCGAGGAGGGCAGGGGGTCAGGGGAGGCTCCTCATATTCTTTTCTTTTCTTTATTGTTTTTTTTTTTTTTTTTTTTTTTTTTTAGTTTTTATGACTTTTATTAAATCCTTACAAAACAGAATACAAAATTCCGCGTTGACAGTTGGTGTAAAGGAAAACTTCTGAGCTGTATCAGTTCACCTGGTGCAGTGGAGTTAAAGTGCTTGGATGTTTTTCCCCCACTTTAAAAATATTTGAGGCTTTTTTTGTCTTTTTTACACATCTTAACATTGAAGCACTGCTGTGCCCCCTTCCCCCAGCGCCAGACTCGTTCACAGTAACGGTTCTGGCCGGTCCTTTCGGGCCGCACTGTCGTTGTGACAGGGGGAAGAAGTGGCTGTCCCACCTTTGAGAGAGAGAGAGAGAAAAAAAAAAGGCTGCTCACAGCTCAGCTTTCCCGAGTAAAACGGCCATGGCGCCTGCAGCGAGCGGGAGTCCATTTGTTTCTTCTTTACAAAAAGGCAGAATCCCCGGTTTCAAAATGTGGAATCACATTTTCTGGGAATGTTATACATCTGCAATAAATAATAAATAGTCTCATAGCAGTTGGCTGCCTCTAATGCAAAATAAGTAAATACATTTGGTGACATCCATTTGAAGAGTATGATTCTTGTAATTGTCACAGAAAGAAGGAAGCACCTCACAGATGATAGAGATTTTGCCGTCTGCTAGTAACAAAGGAACATAACTCATAACATGAGGCTCTTACTGAGTTTAATGGATGTATGAGCATGCCAGGAATTGGAATTCTCTACTACAACCATCCCCAGGGAAGCTGACCTGACTTGCAGCACGTCAGGGGAGAAGGTTCCTTTGCTTGTAGAGCAAATGGCCTGTGGCCCTCATATTGCTGGGATGGCAGAAGAGGGAAGAGGGCTGAGTTTTAGTGGTGACACATCAAGAGAGAGGCGTGCTCCAGGATTGTGACAACCTGCCCAGACCTCACTTGCGATCAGTGGCACGGCGGACTCACTGTCGAGAAGGTACTGTCTTTACGAGTCAGAAGACGTAAAAGTTCAGACGCTTAGGGAGAGATGAGGGCTGGCAAGTCCACGCTTTCTCTTCCAGTGACATTTGCTTTATGCAGATGACATTTTAGCTTCCTGGGCCTGACATGACAGGAGGCGGGTGTGGTTCTAGTTCAGGATGAGTGGGCGGGTTCCTGTTACGAGACGCTGAATGCTCAGTGGAAGCGGCAGAGCTGAGAAACCCGAGGAAAGGCAGTCAAGAAGTCTTGCCTCTTGGGCAGGGTTTCCTTTGCCCTCCTCTGGAGAAGGGGGGACGGGTTGTCATCTTCGGTCATTCTGGTTTCAGCTGATGGTGTGGAGGGCACAGTGTGGCACAGGCGTTGTGGCGGTCCCGTGAAAGGTGGCCAGTGCGCTTCTGTTAGTAGCTCATGTGGAGGTGGTCCTGCGGGTGTTCAGTCTTCCTCGTATCAGAGGCCATAGGCTGGGCGTGCCAGTGGGACCTCATTAGAGAACTTTACCCAGCGGTGGTTTGCGTCTGGGAGCGCTTTTGGTTATCTTCCAGCTTAAAGGGGTTGGAAAATGAGGCAGGTTTACTTAAGGAGTGTTTCCCCCTCACCTCCGTCTTCTCCATATTTGGAAGGGATCCTTGACCTTGGAAATGCAGTGAGTCGGATACCTGCCTCATTGATTTGGGCTTGTATCCTAATGCCTCTGTCTTAAACATCCAAGTCACGTTGCAAAATCGGTAGGGTTTCAAAATGTATCTTCATTGCTACACTCTGCATTGTTCCTGACCTTTTCTTCACATGTCCTGTGCCCTTTGGACCCTGATGTCTTGTGCCCTTTCTCCCTGGCCTTTGGGAAAAAACTGACAAACTCGTGCACAGTAAGGTGCTGAGGGCTGATCAGGTGTAAAGTGTTTTCCCTTCTTGTGGTGTCTACATTTCTTACAGGGGTGAAGACATCTTAAACCAGAGGAGTGACTCTCTAGTTGTGGAATTTCAGTCGTCAGCCAGCAGATGCAGGAGGTATTATATTGGGTATGGGGGCTTCTCAGAAGCCTGGAAATCATCCTAAATGACCACCTGCTCCATGTTACATCAGGCCACTTCGTGCATCACACCAGTCTTGTGTGTTTGGTTGGCTTGACCTGGCTGAGGACAGCAAGCATGTCTGTGGGAGTCCCTGTGCATGGAGTTGCACACAGTAGGTGCTTCACAAACCGTACCTATCAGAGAGGAGAAGTACGATGCATGCAATGCAAGCTTGTTTTTCTGATTGCGAATGCTGGTTTTGGTCCAGACATTAGCCAGTTCATAGAAAACCTGCAGTGCCTCTCTTGGCTGCAGCCCACTTCATGCCCATCCACAGCATGAGTTGTGTATCCTCAGAACATTCTCCAATTGAAATCCATGGAATGTTCATGAAAGCTGGGGTTTCCTATTGCAGAAGCATATTGCCTGGCAAGCAGGGCAGGACAGTCGTGCCCTTCCCTTTGAATCTGAAGCCTGGTTCTGTGATTGAGTGTCATTCCCACCTCGTGCCTCCCTTATGCCAGTCACTGTCACCAGGGCCACCCCGGAGAGTTTCCCGTGACTGTGGGGTTGGAGCCATGAGCCTCGCCGTTGAGAGGCTGGGGCTGTAGCCTCCCTTTGCATGAAGGTCACTGCTTGGACTTGCAAATCGAGTAACTTTGGGTAATGTACTAAGGCTGAATTAAAATGCTAATAGGCTACATGTTCTGGGTATTTTAACCTTCCCTGATCTGAAATTTAAATGAAATGCCTTAGGTGCTCTCACAGTCTTGCCAGAAGCATATTTAGCATCACCCCTTAGACAGTGAATTTAAACTATACCGTGACCACACGGGCAGAGCTAGGAAGATAAGCAGTATTTATTTTATCATTTTATTTTATCATCATACTTGTGTCATGTTGCTGTAGGGGACGCAAATATCATTTTATTTGCGTCCTGTACAGCAACATGACACAAGTATGCTCTTTTACTCGAGATAGCAATTTAGCTGAAACACAGCGAAACAAAACCCCAAACCTCACTATTTTTTAAGTTTCTTTGAACCTGCAGATTCTCTTCTTATCATCACCATTTAATAGCAGTACATTGGATTTGGGGCACCTGAAGCTATGCCAAAGCCCTTTTGTAGATTTCCTTCGCATTTAAACCTCGAAGACATTGGGCTGCAGAGAGATTGCATGGCCTTTTCGTCATCATATCACTGGCTATGGCAGGACCACAGTCAGGACGTGGCTGTCCTGGCTCCCAGCTCCAGCCTCTGTCCACTAGATCAAGCTTGAGCTCTAAGCAAAGCGATGACAAGGTCGCTTAAACTAAATGCGTCTGCTTGAAATGCACACAGTGCTCATTTGGAGGTCATGGCAGTTCCTTACAAGGGGTAGTGTTAGTTCCGTTGTCTACACTGGGGCCAGATTTCTCTGTCTACTGAGCTGAAAAGTCTATTTCCTTCTGTCACTTAAGTCACTTTCTTATGATTAGTTGAATTAGCCTTTTTGTTTTTCCCTTACTAGGAGGAAGGAACACTGTTTTTTCCTTAAGTCCTTCTAGTTATCTGGTTTCTGGTCACTTTGTAATTATCTTGGGAGAATGGATATTAATTTTCTTGCACAAAAAGGCTGAGTTCCTTGATGACATACAGTGTTTCAATTTCTGTCCTCTCTCCCGTTGCCTGCACCCCTTCCTCTTAGCCCATTTTTCATAGTGAGGAAGAGTGATCGTGTGAAATATATCAGAAGGAAGGATGGATTCAGTAGGAGTTTGACAACTTGACTGATTAGCAGAGATCAGAAGAAGGCTCATAACAGTGAAAACCACTGCAGCATGGAGTTTCAACAGCTCTTTTGGGACCTAATTAATGAAAGAATCACTACTGAAACACAGCCATGCCAAAAAAAAAAAAAAAAAAAAAAGAGAGAGAGAGAAAGAAAAGAGCAGGAGCATTTCCATGTAACACTCTGGGGCCATGTCATAAGAGGAAATACGCTCATAATTTCTATTTACACATCTCTGTAATTACCTTCTGCTTGAAGATTATTTTCCATCTTCTCCTGTCAAAGTTGCTTAGATATTTCCTCTTTCACACATCAGGCAGAGAGGTCTAGTACTGGTTGCAGCTTGTCCTAAGGATTTTTTTTCCTCCCGAAGAATGGCATTCTCAGACACCCGAGTCATACTGCTTGATTAGACTGGCTTTCATCTGATCCATGTTCCCGTTACCATTGCCATTTGCCCGTGAGTCAGACCTCTGCATTCAGGTGAATGTTGTATTGAGCATTGCGTTTAACTTGTCTGTATGTGGTGGTTCTCCCTTCTTTCTCCCTGATGCAGTGTCTATGAACCAGACAGAAACGTGTTACGGAGGAAGGAACGAGAACGAAGAAATCAGGAAACTCAGCAGGATGACGGCACGTTTAATTCAAGTTACTCCCTCTTCAGTGAACCCTACAAGGTAGATGGTTTTCACTTGTTCATCTCCACCCCTCCTCCCTCCTCCCTCTCACCCTGTCGGCAGTCTTGACTACAGGAATTGACCAACCAAACTTCAGACAGCTCAGCCCCTAAGGATGGGGTCTTCCCTCACAAATTTTGGTGCCTCTTTCACATGTCTTAACTGGCTAGTCCCTCAATGAAATATAACTTTTGTTTAAGATGGAGATCTGCGTGCTATGACTTTTATCAATAATTGATTTCATCTCTGCATCAGTTTGCAAAGTCAATGCCATTTGTTGTGTTTTCTAAGCTATGAGGAAACAAACACTAAAAAGAGGTTGGGTTACATATTTGTCACCCCCAGATCATGCTAGGAGCAGGGTACTTGACAGGGCTCATAAGAAAGGAAATGTTGGATTGTTTCTCATTTATATCAAAGGCCAGAAATATAACTTCGCTTGCAAAATGAAGTAGTAGCTCCCCAGATTTCATTCCTGTTTTGGGCTGCTTGGGACTGGGGATGGTTCAGGCTGAGGGCTTCCTGCAGACTGAACCCCACACTTGTTGTAAGCTTCTCTCTGATTTCTTTTGCCTGTCCCTCTGGGTTTCTAACGAGAATAATTCTATATTTAGAAATTGGAAGCAAAATAATTTGAGCCAAATCTGAATTTTCAAGGAAAGCTTGCAGTGGGATGAAAAAAGAAAAAGGAAAAGAAAGTCTAGTCCTGGAAAGACTTAATCCAGACCAGGTTGTGAAGTTGCTATCATAAATTTCCTGATTTCCTTGGCTGTGGCACAGTACCAAGGAGAGATGCTTCATTCGTGCCCTCTGAGGCCATTAGCTGCGGTCCAGTCCTAGTGAGATACAGAGTGTTGACAGACGTCTTCAGAGACGCTGACCATTTTGATGGAATCTCTGAGCTCTCATTCTGAATGTGGCAACCCTGGCTCTTCTAGCAGTAAAGGCGCCTCTCCGTCATTTCCCGTGTTTCCATTGTCTGTAACAGGAGCATGGATGTTATGTTCTTCTTTTTCCAGACTAACAAGGGGGATGAGCTCTCCAACCGGCTCCAGAACACTTTAGGCAATTACGATGAAATGAAAGACTTTTTAACGGATAGATCGAATCAGAGTCATCTCGTCGGCGTTCCCAAACCTGGGGTTCCTCAGGCTCCCGTGAACAAGATTGACGAGCATTTTGTTGCAGATTCGAGAGCCCAGACCCAGCCTGCATCCATCTGCAGCACCACATCCTCCACCCCAGCAGTGGTCCCTGGGCAGCAGAGTAAGAGGGGCACCGTGGGCTGGCAGAAGGCCGGGCACCCACCGTCCGACGGCCAACAGAGAGCAAGTAAGCACGGACACAGGACGCTTGATTTGAACAGATCTGCTCACCCAGAGAACCATAATAAAAACCCTAACCCCTGTGTCTCGAGCCCCTCATCCTCATCTTCCTCTTCTTCTTCTTCTTCCAAATCAGCACAACAGGGCTCTCTCAGGACCTTGCTTGGAGATGGTGTTGGCAGACAGCAGCCGCGGACCAAACAGGTGTGCAACGTCGAGGTGGGTCTTCAGACCCAGGACAGGCCACCTGCTATGGGAGCCAAGCACAGCGGCAGTGGCCACTGTGTTCAGAACTTTCCTCCATCCCTGGCTTCAAAACCTAGCCTCGTCCAGCAGAAACCGACTGCCTACGTGCGACCGATGGATGGCCAAGATCAGGCTCCCGATGAGTCTCCGAAGCTGAAGTCGTCCACAGAGACCAGCGTGCACTGTGCGTCATACAGGGGAGCCTCCGCCACCAAGCCAGAGTCCGCCAGAGCCAAGGCCAAGCTTTCCAAGTTCAGCATCCCCAAACAAGGAGAGGTGAGTCTTTTCTCAACACCACTTACACGCATCCGAGTAGTTTCAAGGGACGAGCTGACTAGTTGTAAATTCCATTCCCATATATCTTTATTTCAGTGTGTGACTGAGGTCATGTGGGGTTTGTAGCCATCAGTATGGAAGGACGTACACATCCATATTGATTTCTTAAAATCTCAAATTGATTATAATCAGAATATTTTTAAGTACCAACCAGTGCTGTTGTGGTGTGTCTGTGTTAGGAAGGAATGCCTCCGTCAGTATAGTTCAAGGGATTTTGTGTGTGTGTGTGTGCACAAGCCAATGTTGTCAGAGATTTTATACACTGGAGTAAAAGTATGTCAAGGCTTTTAGTATGTAAAGAGGTTAATTTTTGTGTAAAAGAGTTCAGAAATTCAACGCTTTTGTCAGTTTTGAAATGTTCCAGGACAAATGTTCCAGGTAGACCTTATCATGAGTTTTAAAGTCACTGTTAAATGATTCAATATTGACTATGGTGATTATTCAAATGTTTCAGGTGTCCCATCCATATTAAAATATTTGAGATCCAGGTTGGTTGTTGCTAATCAAGTGAGAATTCTCCTTGTCCTATAAAAAGTGATCTTAGGTTATATGAAGAGAGTGAAATATTTTAGTTCAGAATCTTCTGGTTTACATTTTGAGTTTATTCTGAAGTGTTTTTTTTTTCACTGTATTACAAAATACATAGGATGGATGTATGGACTGTTAGACTTCAAAACAAGTAAATCACAATCACAGAGGTAGCAAAGAGGCTGCGGTCACTTGAACAGTACATCTGGATGGAAAATGAGGTTTTGTTTGAGAAAAGCACATCTCGTACTCTATTCCAAATTGATGACAGTTGTCCAGAACATGTGAAGAAAAAATATGACTGCACATTTTTTTTGGTTTGTTTTGCTGTGATATGGTATACCAACTAAAATACAACGTGAGCTCCAGAACATTGTACGTAGGAACTGTTCACTTTTTTTTTTGATATATTCTTTTCTAAAGATGGAATAACAGTGTGGCCAGAATATTCTTTGTATCTTAATTTGATCTAGTAACCAAACGAAACAAATGATTTGACATTTCTCATTGCCTGTCCGACAAGGCTGAGCTTTACCCATTTCTGAGCTCTCATCTCAGAAACTGCCCGGCACCCATTGGGAGATCAATGTATTCCCCTTAGAGAAGACACATTTATTACTCTGAAATGTTTACACAGGTTCTCATGAGGAAATTAAGTGACATGTACACCAGTAACTTCTTTTGATTATCCATTTATGATGGATCCCAAAAAGTGTTAATTAGGAATTAATGGAAGCAAACCGTAAGTTCTGCAAACATTTATGTTTTTAAAAATTTGTAGGAAACACACGTAGTTACCCTCTTTCAGAACTGAATTTGTCAAGCTCTTTGATTTTTGTTTTCCTCATCAAATAGCCTGTACTAGCCAATAAAGCATGACTCATTTTTGAACAGAGGTGACTAACCACCAGGATTCCCTTTATAATTTTCATTCCCAGTGATTCCTTGTTAAAATGATCTTTATGTACCAAAGAAACTCCAAGTTTATTAGGTAACAGTTTATTTACTTTGGAACCTGATGAGTTGATAAAGCTCTGGTGGAAAGCCTGTGTTTTGACAACCAGGGCAGCCTTATGTGGATGACTCTACAGTTTCATTAGGCTTTTGGGTATGTCCTTGATCATGTGGACACTTCCAGGATGCCCTTTCAGGACCCCCGGTTGGGAATGGAACCCTGTACAGGTGTTGGGTAATCACAGAAAGAGGGAAATGCCTGAGATAGAGGGTCAGGCCGAGAGAAATTAGAGCTTTTATACAGGAAGTGTTTCATTTCCCTCCATGACCTTGAACTCTCCTAACATTCTATCAATACGAGGTATGTTTCAAAGAGGCCAATCATAACATTGATAGAAAAGAAGTAAGAAGAAGTGTTGTTCCTGGAACAAAGTTATAGTCGGTGGGGTGGTGGTGGTGTTTTGGTTTTTTTTTTTTTTTTTTTGGTGGGGGAGGGTATACAGTCCTTATTTTAGCCAAAAGCTTTGCATATTATGGACACTATGGTAATTTGAATCTTGTAAATCTTGTGTGTTCAAACAGTCCACAGTTATAATAACAATATGACTCTTAGTGGGCAATAGGGTGCTACCTGGAAGTTTGGAAGTTACGCTTCCTAGCCTTCAGACTCAAAGGGTTTGTTGGCTGGTTGGTTGGTTGGTTTCTTTACAGTATGCAAGGGATTAAGAAATAACCTTTTGCAGATGTATCATTCAGTACTTAAAGGACGTTTCTATAAAGCCACAATCATAATAGAAATGGAAGAATTTTATCAACTAATTGGATTTGAGGGAATATTTGCTTTTATTTTTTGGAGGGTTTAAAACAGTGTGGCAAACCGTTTAAAAAATGTTAATGCCTATATATTTTTAAAACAGATACAGCCTCTATGAAAATGTCCTTTCATTAGTACTGACAATGATTTCCACTGAGAGAGGGAATGTGTGTTTTAGGAAAATTGACAGAGGAGATGACCTGAAGGGAACTTACATTACTTGACTACACTTTTTCAGGATGTTAGCCTGAGAGCAAGACTTAAGACAGTGTGAAGAATTTGGGGGCTAAAAGGAAGCATTGGGTAAAAGTGACATGAAGACAAGGGAAGTGAAAATATAGCTGTATGACACTGGATAGGGATGTTCCTCATAAGAAAATCAAATTAATGGCTAGGTGTAATGTGGTGTGAGGAATTAAAAAAAAAATTTAAGATGTGATCTCTGCCTCCAAGAAATTTATGTGAATTGAATAAATTAGACTCCAACACTTCACTTTTAATTTGCAATTTCTCTCACAGTTCAGGCAAAATTTAAAATTGGGCTTCTAGGCCTAAGAAAATTCCCTCACCTTTCATAGTCCTTATAGTAGAGCAAGATTCTATGCTATGTTTTTAAATTGAGAATTTGATTTTGCACTTGGTAAATCCTTCATTCTTTTGGACACGTGCACTCTGTCAGCTGCTGTGGCGAATCATTTGTTATCATTCTTTCATCTTCAATAATAGGTAATTAGTGTAGAGAAATTCAGTGCAATTTGATGTGGAAGTGAAGGCCCTCAAGGGAATTCCTTAACTGATATACCTGCCTCTTGGCTGGCTTTCCCCAGCTCAGTTTTGTGTTAATGAAAAACATAATTTTGTTTTTGTAGCTGAGTCTTTCGTTCCTGACGTCACCCCTCATTAAGTGAGCCTTCCCTGGTCCGCCACTTGGAAGGGCGACTCCTGTTAGGTAGGAGACAGGGGCCTTAAGGAATGGCTGAAGCAGGCATTCTACAACGTTCCAGGGCAGGGCACACTGAATCTTATTTCCAGTTGAAGTGAATTATTTTTTGTCTCATGCACACACAACTAATATTTTGTCCTTAACATGTAGCATATAATTCACTGTTAACCTAGAGGGGCAGATATAGGTTGTGGGACCCAACATTTATACTGTCTTGGGGGTCCTGTTTAGGAAATAAAGAATACGGAAATATTTTACACTTGAAATATTTTTTTTAATATGTGTAAATTTATTTATTTTTGGCTGCGTTGGGTCTTCATTGCTGTGCGCAGGCTTTCTCTAGTTGTGGCGAGCAGGAGCTACTCTTTGTTGCATTGCACGGGCTTCTCATTGCGGTGGCTTCTCGTTGCAGAGCACGGGCTCTAGGCACATGGGCTTCGGTAGTTGTGGCACGTGGGCTCAGTAGTTGCGGCTCATAGGCTCTAGAACACAGCGTCAGTAGTTGTGGCTTGCGGGCTCTAGAGCACAGGCTCAGTAGTTGTGGCACATGGTCTTAGTTGCTCTGCGGCATGTGGGATCTTCCTGGACTAGGGCTCGAACCCATGTCCCCTGCATTGGCAGGCGGATTCTTAACCACTGTGCCACCAGGGAAGTCCCCAAACTTGAAATATTTACAAAAACATATATAAACAAATTTTTAGGGCCCCTCTTGGGACCTTGGAGGAACCTTGGCTCCAGAGCCCCTGAAGCTTATGCATCCTTAGTTTCACAGTGCCTGTCTTTGGCTCATGGACTAGTAAGACATTGTTATTTGAAATAGGATAAGAAATTATCTAAAATGATAATTTTAGATTGGAAAAGAGTGCTTTATATGAGTCTCGAATTTGTTAGAATTAAAAAATACGTATTTATATGCTAGGTGCAATAGGCAAGGCAGAAATGGGGTAATGCTATAAAAAAGCCTAATAATGCAGTGCCATGGAGATAACATATGGGTGTCAGCCTATGAAATCAGTTCGTTTGGCACATTACAGCTTCAGCAGTGGCATTCTAAAAGATACACGTTTTAGTTCCTGCTTGCTATTAGTTTAATAAATGGCAGTAACTTAAAACTTCTCTTGCAGAGCCCTTGAAGAGCTGGGAAAAGTAGCATTTGCAAAGCCAGGGAAGGAAGGAAACCAGTGACTGCCACTCCTCCCTGTAGCGCAGTCAGTGAAGGGGAAAGAGGCACCTACATTGGAATATCAATTAATGGACTGTATGTTAGGAGCTTTCGTAGGGGTTGATAATTCATCCACAAGAACACAGTGACCGTTTTTGGTTGATCGAATTTCTGTTTGTTAAAAGAAGTCATTATATTGTTTAAGATGTATTGATTAATCATAGCATTTTCATGATGGGCATTTTAAAATCACCATTTATACCACAAATAAAGAGCAGAAAGATGAAGCACTGTGATTTCATAAAATAGCTTCCTAGAAAAGCAATTAACTGATTTTTTTTTTTTTTTTAAGTTCATGGAAGATAAATGAGGGTAGGTTTCCTATGTCCTGTCACTCTCGGTTACCTTTGTATGAAAATGGATTTCTTCCAAATGAAAGTTGGCACCAGCCTGTCAGAGGAAAAAGGCATCTGCAAAGAAATGTGTACATTACATATTCATGCCGGTCTAAATTTCTTAATTACGTTTAAGCTGTTGTTTTCAAATCCAAGGATGCTCTCTGATTGCTCCCTGATGGAATGAGGGTCCCTGTCTGTTCTGGTCTCATCGTCACCATCACCATGGCCTCCTTCACAGTGTGGCTTAGCAATGGCATTGATGGTTACTCTCTATGCGTTTTCCTCTCCACAAAATGGGCGTCCTCCATTCACTCAGCCAGGATGCGGAGAACTGGTACCGCTTGGACTTAGAAGGGGAGACTCACAATTTTGATCTCAGATATGGGATGAAAGCACTTGTTTTCCATCTTATACATGGGTCATGCTGTAGGCCAGAGTGAAGGCTGGCAAGTGGAAGTGTTTCCGTAGTTTTTGGTACCCTTCCTAAAAGGTAAAGTACTCAATCACTTAAAAGTAACTTCGGTTGCTATGATCTGTTATTGAAAATGATGAAGAAAGCATATTAAAATTTGTCCTGTGGTGAGAAGGTACAGGTGTCTTTTTCCGCCCCCCTTTCCCCACTGGCTCCTTTAGATTCACATTGTAAAGCTGAGTCTTCCAGCCTTCAGGTGGGAAACTGCTCCCAGCAGTGGAGGCATTGTGGGCAGGACCCGGATGGAGGTGGTTGGCAAGCCCCACTTTATTTTCACCGTGTATTTTCTCAGTTCTCATAAAAGCTTCCTGTCCCAGAAAGCATCTAGATGGATGACAGGGCTGTTTTCCCTTAAACTACAACCTTGTGGGTGTTACATTCCAGACCTGGGGCTAATTGTGAGTTTGAAGCCACTTGAAAAGATGATGTGTGGTCCAGCATCTCCCCCGCCCTAGAGAAAGGGTCATTGCACAGCCCAGTGAGGAAAGCCTCTTCTTTTGAGCTTCATCCTTTCTTGGTCAGAAGGCACATGCAGGCTGGCGCGGAGCTCCGTGGAATGGCCGGGGCTCTGGACGCCTGCAAAGACTGGGTTCCCATCCTGGTTCTGTCATTTGTTAGCTGTGTGGCCGGGAGCCAGGGGTTGAACTTCGCCTCCGTTTCCTTCCTTGTGAAGTGGAGAGAATGATAATATCTGCTTGACAGAGTTACCGGAGGGAGAAGTAGATGAGATAAAGTATGTAATGTGCTTAGCACAGTGATATCGTGGTAAGCATTCAAAAAATACTGGCTACATTCTTACTTGAAGTGCCCCTGAAACAACAAAAGCAAACAGGATATACAAATGAGGGTATTATTAGCAGTGGTTTTGCGCGCGCGCGCGCGCGCGCGCGTGTGTGTGTGTGTGTGTGTGTGTGTGTGTGAGAGAGAGAGAGAGTTGGAGAGACAGGCCCCATGACGAGAGGCGGGAGGAAAAGAAAAATAAAATTCTGCAAGTTCTTTTGTGTTTATTTTGTTAAAAGTAACTGCAGTCCTGAAGACTGAGATTATCCTGGATTAATACAGCAAAGCCTGAGTGACATGACTTTGCCTCATTTAACAGTGAGCCCCCTCCTGAGATTTTATTGCCGAGTCTGGGATGGAATTTCTCATTCTGTGTATTCGGCTTTTCTGAGCTATTATTATCTGCCGTGGACCACGTCATACTTGAGCTTTATTTCCAGTTAAATGAAATAGAAAATCAACAAGACTGGGGCTGAGAAGAAAACATTAACATTTTCAGGTAGCAAGTATTTAGAATGACTCATTGAAATAGATCTCTTTGGAGGCACAGAGTATTAAATAGCATGTTTAATTGGGCTGGGCGGCAGCGTCGCTTACCCACGTGAGGAAGCTGCGTTAGTGATACCTCTGTAGTAAATGGGGTGTCCTGCTCTTTACACGCTCCATCCGGGGCTGCACTAGGGGACCAGCGGCCTGCTGGCCACCCCTGGACGTGGCAGTTTTCTATTTTGACCCAAGGTCAGCCTTCAGGACCAGCAGACACTTTCACAAATTGGTTGGCTTAGTACAGCAGAAATGAATTGTCTCACAGTTCTGGAGACTAGAAGCCCAAAATCAAGGTGTCAGCAGACTTGGTTTCCTTTGAGGGTCATGAGGAAGGATCTAGTCCAGGCTTCTTTCCTTGGCTTGTAGATGGTAATCTTCTCCTTGTGTTTCAAGGGTGTGAAACCTCTACCTGTGTCTGTCCCATTTTCCCCTTTTGGTAAGGTCATCAGTTATATTGGATTAGAGCCCACACTAAGGGCCTCCTTTTAACTCAGTTACCTTTGTAAAGACCCTATTTCCATTTAGAATTTAAAATTGGGGGGATCACAATTCAGTGCAACCGGTGCCCATTGATGGCATTTTTATGACTATTTGATAAGTTAATAATGTACAGTGCTTAGAACAGTGGCGGGCACATAGTAAACACTCAAAACATCGACACTAATGGTAACAACTATAATTATTATTATACTTATTTAGAGTAGCTCTGGCTGCCTCACATTTCCCTTCTGATATGCTCAGCCCTAGATGGTCTGAGAGCTCAGAATCTGGGAATTGAGATGAGGTGGATGAAGTTCACTAGAATTGGAGTGCCTTGTGAGGGCAAGGATTTCTGTTTTGTTTTGACTACTTTGCTTACGGAAGCATCCCTGACTGTGCCTGGCGCATAGTTTGTGCTTAGTTAGGTATTTGTTGAATCAGTCGATTAATTTAAGGACATGGGTGAAGGAAGTCACTCCCTTCCAACCACTGACCTCCTCTCACTGGGGCCTCAGTAATTTCTGCCCAACCTTTTATGGGAAGAGAGGAGGCCGACACTTCCAACAAGTAATTTATAGCCGCTGTTCGGAAGGGAAATGGGAACCATACTTACTGATGTATGTAAACACAGCCCAAGTGAAATAAACCACAGAGCTATATGCTGGCCTCGGAAACAAAAGCTGAAGCAGGCTGGGCCTCTTTCTCCCTGTTCTCCTTTGTTTGGTTTCCGTGAGCAGAAGCCCTGGCTTGGGGGCAACACGTGTGGTGGGCCGTGTATGCAATGCTTCTGGTTTCCGGCCACATGATGGGAGCTGTGGTGCAAAGACGTGGGAATGAGCAGGGCGATGGGGGCTGTAGGGAAGAGCCTGCATCTTCAGACTTTCTGCCACATGAATTAAGTTTTCATGGACTTGAAAGAGCCTAGAATACGTGGGCTTCTTGGAGGCCCCCTTGATTCCAGTGGGCGCCGATTCCCAGAAGGTCCCTTGGCCCTTTTCCTCTACATGTCATTCTGTGCTCCGCTGATCCTGTTTCTGTCACGATCGCTATTCCAGTTACTCGTGGTGTAAGGCACTGGTTCATAATTTACACAAACGTAATACACATGGTTATCCAGAGCTCTGTGTATTTGTCATCTTCCAGACACATCCTTCGGAAATATTGCCGGTGACGTAACGTTCAGGTCCACGTAGGCCTTGGTCAATGCAGTAAATGGTTGACCTGTTTAAATGTGTGACAGAAGGATAAGCAGTGGAAAAAGGAAAGTGTACACCCAGCCCCTCCGCTCCCCTTCCCTTTGCTTCTCGGACGTCTTGAAAATCTCACAGAGAGAGCGCTGGTGACGGAAGGTCTCCCCCAAATCCCTGTGGCATGTCTGATTCCTCTCTATGTCAGCCCTATACACGCTCATCCTGTCTGGGTCCAAACTCCACAGCCAAGAGGCAGCTCACAGCCTCCTGGGGGGCCTTTCCATGTTTGGATGCTCTCACCTTTCCTGTGTTGACCTGCAAATCCACCTCTCCGTAACGTATGCTTTTTAGTTTTTTGTTTTGTTTGTTTGTTTGTTTTGCCGCTCCATGCTGGTTGCACGGTAGCCTGTGGGATCTTAGTTCCCCGACCCAGGGATTGAACCCGCGCCCTCGGCAGCGAAAACACAGAGTCCTAACCACTGGACCACCAGGGAATTCCCTCATGCTTCTTAGCTTTAGTTGTGCCCACTGGGATTTCAAATCGCTGTCTATTTCTGTTATGTTTTACTATTAACTCCTGTAGGTTAAGTCCTCACTTTGCCCCTCTGGACAATACGCCACGTGGGGTCATGCCACCCTTTCCCGATAGACATTCAAGTCCATTTAAGCGTGAGTTTTCAGAGTAGCCTTCCTTGCTTCATCATAGCCCATCTAAGTCACTTCTTTATAACCTTTTATAAGTGGTGATAAGTATTAGAGGAAAAGGAAAAAGCAGAGCCAGAGTAAAGGGGGCCGGGGATGCCCATGCTCAGAGGATAGGGTTTGGGTTGCAGGGTTAGAAAGGGTGGTTAGCGTAATCCTCACCGAGCGAGTGAGATTTGAGCAAGAGGAAGGTGAGGGAGTTCACCAGGAGGACAGATGGAAAAAGTGTCAGGTAGAGTAGGGTGGGCGTTTTGAGCCAAGGCCCAGGCGGGGACAAGCCCCTCGCCCTGGAATAGCAGCAAGGCGTGCGCGGAAGTGGAGTCTGTGGCGAGGATGGGGACGGGAGGAGAAGCCCCACCATCTGAGCCTTTTTGGCCCAATAAGGACTTGGGCTTTACCGTGAGTGAGAATGGGGAGCCATTGGCGGGTTTTGAGCACAAGTGTTGTGATCTGACTTAGGTGTTACAAGGATCAGTCTGGCGGTCATATTAAGAGTAGATTGTAACCGGGCAGGGGTAGGAGCGGGAGCTCAGTCGGCAGATTGCTGCCCTCATCTAGGGGAGAGCTGATAGTGGTTAGGACCAGGGTGGTAGCAAAGATAATGAGAAGATTGGATTCTGGATCTACATTGAAGGAGAGCCGGTGAGGTTTTCTGTCGGCTCGGATGACAGATGGAGAGGAACTGAGGTCAGATTTTGCCCTGAGCAACTGAAAGGAAGTTGCTGTCAACTGAGGTGGGAACAGCTATATGGGAAGCAGGGTTTTGGGGGGAAGAGCAGGAGTTTATTGGGCTTATTGAGTTTGGGGTGTCTCTTAGTCATCCAGTGGAGGTGGTAAGTGGGCACACAAATTCTGGAGTTTGGTAGGGAAGGAAATCTATATCTGGGTCAGAGATGGAGATTTGGGAGCTTCCCACATACACGTGGTGTCTAATGCCTTGAGGCTGGATGAGGTCTCCCAGGGCGTGAGTGTGGCTCAAGAAGAGGGCTGAGTCCTGGTGCAGTCCTACGTCAAGGGGTTGATGGGTAGAGGGAACCCACAAAGGAGACGGAGAAAAAGGGAGCAATAGGTAGGAAGAAAACGAGAGTGTGGTGTCCAGAAGCCACAAGGAAAGAGGGTGTCAAGACAGGAAGGGAATGATCACCAGTGTAAATTTTGCTGATGTTGCATTTAGTAACATGGAGGAAATGTTTTGGGGCCAAAGCCTGTTTGGGTTGAAGAGAGAATCAAGCAGAGGAATTGACATATTACATATAGACAACTGTTTCCAGAAGTTTTGCTGCGAAGGTCAGCAGAGATTTTGAAAGTAGCATGTCTTCACTGTAAAAATTTGGAGGAAATTGAAAGCATAAAGGAGAAAAAAAAATCACTTGTAATCCTACAATCTGGAAATGATCATAATTAACATTTTGGTGTAGATCCTTATGGTCTTTTCCCGTACTTCCAGCTTCTTTATGGAGTTGGAATGAATCTATTATATATGGTCATTACCCCATTCATTTTTCTAACATACCATAACCACTTTATCATGTCACTGAACAGTCTTTGGCAACATTCAGTGCTGGTTTTTACATCTTATTTAGTTGAGAGATTTCAGTGTTTTTATCCTATGGAGGTACCATAATTTACTTACCTAATCCTTTTGTTGGGCATTTAAGCTGTTTTCAGTTGTTTTTTTTCCCCCACTATTGTAAATTTCTGCAATGAATGGCCTTATAAATAAATTTTGTGTTGATATAATATTTCCCAAGAAAAAACTCTTAGACATCTAATTTATAATTCTAAATGAACAAAACCTTATCATATATAATCTTTGTAAATTTTCTGTTCATGTTCTTTACCCATTTTTCTGTTGAAGTATTTGTATTTTTTCTTACTGAGAAAGAGTTCTTTAAAGTTGACCTTTCCTAAATATATTATAAGCAATTTTTAGTCTTTTGATTAACATTGTTTATAGTAGTGAAATTACATTTTGTATCTTTCTTCCTGTGATGGCTTCCTTTGTATTGGGTTAGAAAAACCCGAATGAACTTTTTGGCCAACACATGTTTTAAAGGCTATTTCCATAGGTATATTGAAGAGTTAAATCTAACCTATGAAACCATGAAAGAACTAGATGAAAAGTTACCTATCTGGAATTTATTTTGCTATAAGGTAAGGCTTTACATATTTTTTCAAATAGTCAAATTCCAGTATAACTGATTAATTAGTGTATCTTTTCTTTATAATTTCAGTAAGAAAAGAGATAAATGGTCCATCTTATGGAATTGTGATGTAGCTATAGGTAGGGATCTTATGAAACAATTTCTTATGAAACTGGAAATTTTAAGTCAACATGTCCAGCTTTTCTTCAAGTCCTCCCACTTTGACAGTCTGCTTCAACCATCAACAAACTTCCTTTCTTCTAAATTCCTATCATGTCCACGTGTGTTGTGTTACCATATATTATTACTTACTTTTCTTTGTGTCCATCTGATCTCAAAAATATCTTAAGTACCTTGAGGTCAGGCTTCCTTCCTGTTTATCTTTGCCTCAACATCTAGAATAGGATTTTGTTTGATCTAGTACAGAATTATTTTGTCCCTGAGTTCTAGACATTGAGTTTGTTTCTGCACCTGATAGAGACACACCTACTTTCATTGGTTTGAATGATGTTTGGTAACTCAGTGACAGAAATAAAGACTAGAATGAAGTTCAAACATAGCATATAATCCGAGCCAGCCTTTACCTCCATCTGCTTACCAGTGATCTTGCTGTGTCCTAATAAGCATGTCATTTTCTATCACATTTTTCTCTCTTATGCTTGGAGTGTTATCCTTTCCTAGTCTGCCTGCCAAATTCCTTTTTTCAAGGCCAGTTCCTCTTATAAAATACAACAATAATACTTGGAAATTAGAAAGTCACCACCTGGAATTGAGAATTGTTGACATATTGGCATATTCACTTTCCATCTTATTCTTGATATTTTTCTGTTTCATTACTTATTGTTTTTATTAATAAGTTACATGCTCATTTAAACAATTTAAATAATGAAGAACAATGAAATTTAAAAACCAAATCAGGGGACTTCCCTGCTGGTTCAGTGGTAAAGAATTCACCTTATAATGCAGGGGCCACAGGTTCGATCCCTGGTCAGGGAACTAAGATCCCACATGCTGCGGGGCAGCTAAGCTCCCGCTCCACAACTGCTGAACTCGCGTGCCTCAGCTAGTGCCCGAGTGCCACAAACTACAGAGCCCATGCACTCTGGAGCCCACACCACAACTAGAGAGAAGCCTGCACACCATGACAAAGAGCCTGCGTACCCCAACGAAGATCCTGCATGCCTCAGTGACGATCCCGTGTGCCGTGGCTAGGACTCGACGCAGTGAAAAATAAAATAAATAAGTAAATAAAAAAATCTTAAAAAGAAATAAAAGCCAACTCAAATCCTACCATCCAGAAAAAAAATCACAAACATAAGATGAACTTCACTCCAGATAACATTCTTTCTCTTTCTTCCTCTGTCTTTATATTTCTTTGGATTCATCAAACGTGGAGCTGCTCTTGAGCTTTGATGTACATTCTGATATGCCCATCCTGTTATTTCTTGTAGATGTTTCATTCTTTCTGCTTAAATACCTGAATAATTTCTTCTTTAAAATTCTGCAGCTTAATGAGAATGTTTCAGTACTGAGCATTTCCTGAAACACGGAGTGCTCTTTCAGTCTTTCAAGATTAGTTCACTCTTCTAGTTCAGGGAATTTTTTTTTTTTTTAATATATTAAGTGTTTGCACATGTTTTTCACACATACTGGTTTTGATTTGCCTTTGAATTGAATTATCCTTATGTTGAGTCATATTGGTCATTTTTTTCAGATCTGTTAGTTCCTTTCTAATTGCTTTGATCTGGATTTTTTCACCTGCACTCACTATTATTTTTCTAAGCCTTTTCTTCATGTCAGTGATTCAGTTTGGGGTGTACCTTCTGTTTCTTACTGCCTCTGACTTTTTTTCCTTAGTTGTATCACATGATCATTTATTTTTGTAAAAAAAAAAAAAAATATATATATATATATATATATATATATACACACACACCCCAATGATTACTTTTCTAAGAATTTACAAAATTTTAATTCTCATTTCTGTTGTATTAATTATAATATTAATTTATTGTTATAATTCAGGGTTTTATTTTTTCATGAAAAAGTTATAAATCAAACTCTCCTTCACTTAGACTATTAAATTTTCATTCTTCCTTTTAATGGGCATTTTCTAGTTACACAATCCTCAGGAAAAGAAGCATCTCTATTATAAATTAATAGAGCACAGCGCTGCTTCACGTGATAGATTAAAAAACAGTGGCTTAAAAACAAGACAAAAGTTAATTTTTCTTTCATTTTAAATCTGAGATGGTGTGGGGCTTCTGTTCTGTGATATCCTCTTATAGACTCGGGCTCCTTTTCTCCTGTTGTTCTATGACCAGTAGGAGTGTTAGACTCATCTGCGTGATCCAAGATGGTCCATGTTCCTTTCCAGCCTGGGAAGAGAGAAGGGAAAGGGGAGCACATCCTGCCCTTTCACGGTTCAACTTGGAAAGAGCATAAACCACTTTCTTTCATATCCCATTGGTCAGAGTTAGTCACCTGGCTCTCTTAGTTTCAAAGAAGTCTGAGGAAGGCATCCAGTCTTTATGCTGGGTCACCACATGCCCAGAGAAAATTTTTATCATTATGGAAGGAGACGCGAATAGATTTGGAGAAAAACAAGCAGTCTGTGCCGTATAGTACTTATTACTGTATATCAGTGGTTGCTTGTTTAAAGGTTTGTCTCTCATGGTTTCCATAAGCCCTTCAAAGGAAAGAATTATTTCCCCATTCTGATTTTCCCAGTGCCTGAGTCCAACGTATAATAGGTGTTCGTTCAGTAGTTTTTGTTGAATTGTTGTTTTTGAATTAAAATGACACAGTCTATGTAATTTGTTGAATTTCTGAAAGAATGGGATCTATAAATTCATAAAGTGTTTTGGGACATTATAGAAATTTTTGACAAATAGAGAAAGGCTCCCTATTATATTATTATATATGATAATTACCCCTGAAATCAATGATATTACAAAGTATATAAGTTTGATTGAAGTAAGTATAAATATAGCTAGTAATATAGGTTCTTCTTATTCAATATGAAAATTTCTTGGGATAATAAGTGGATTTCTATCTAAATTCATGAGTTCTCTTATGACATTTGGGTTAAGCCTGAAATGGATTAATCTTTTTCTGATAAAGTTTCACAAGCTGTGATTTCTCTGGTGACCACATTTAATTAGATATTAAATAAACTGCTTATCTTTATACCAACAGGTTTTATGACTGCATTTTTTTTTCTGAGCTGTATTTTGTAGATTAAATAGCTAGCAGAAGTAAAAAAAAAAACATAAAATATTTAGTAGACCACAATATCCTTAGATTAGAAATTAAAATATGCCTACTTTTAAAATGGAAAATAAATATTTAAGCTTAAATTTAAAGAATAGAAGTAGGTAAGATAGTCTAAATATATACATTTCAGTGGGAAAAAAATTCATTTTGCTTTTCCAGGTACTGTTTTTTCCCCTAGAAATTGAGTTTGCTTCTATTAAGTGGAAAATTCCATTTAATCTGCAAAGGCTGAAACATTTTGTGATAAGGTTGTGAAGGTTTTAATTAAAAACTTGAGTTTTATTTTTTTATTTTTTCAATACCACACACCATGGTAAGATTCTTCAACTCAAATACACTGACATCCTGACTCAGCTTTTTCCCCTCTGCCCAAGCGTTGGAATGGAGAGGAGAGCCTTGCAGACCTTGTGAATGTTGAACAGCCAAGATTAATTTAATCTGCTGTTTTAGTGAATGGAACACCATAGAGATGGATCTGGAAACACCAGATGACCTTTTGTACAGATCAGAGCAAGAGAGTTTCTGAGTTGCATGCAGAACTAAGATCCAAAACCGAAGGAAGATCACCAATTGTCAGATTGCCTAAAGGCATAAAGTCTGTAAAGGGATTAATTTTTCTCAGTTCTGTTTCCTAGAGCACAGTGAAGTTTTAGAAGAGACTCTTTCACCCTCCAGAAATTTCTTCAGTTCCATCAAATTGGAAATGAAATGACTGTCTCCTTTCTCTGTTAATCCCTCTCCTCCCCAGTAAACTTCAAGTGAAGACTATGTAGGGATAGGTGAGTAGGGTAACCTCCCCAGGAGAAAAAGTGATGACTCAGCTGAGTATATGAGGGCTGCGGTGAGTTGGGTTCATCTGAGTTCCTGGTTTGAGTTTCTGCCATGTAACTCAGGCTGGTATCTCTGGGGCCTTGGTGGTTAAACAGCAGCCAACATGTACCGTGTTCTCACTGGAACTTGATGTCTTGAAGTCATCTAGGGTTCTTCTTTATTTATACCATATCTTGTTGGTTGATCTTTCCAAAAAACTCTAATATTCTTCCAAATCTTTGTGCTACCTTCCTATTTAACTACTTCACTTTCATACTCGCTTTTCCAGCTTTTGAATGTTCATCTGGTCAACCTCTCTTTACTAAGCCCTGAACAGCATTATCTGATTAATCTCCTAAAGATCCAATTTCACCTCTTTCTTCCCCACCTCAAAATCTTGGCAAGCTCCTCTCTTCCCTGTGGGTTATAGAACAGGCATTTCATGGACAAATTTAAGTTGTTTAAGATAATTTAATTCCATAATTCCTTTAAAAATTTAAAAAATTGTAAAAAAAACCACATAGCATAAAATTTACCATCTTAACCATCTTTCAGTGTACAGCTCAGTCGTGTTAAGTGCATTACCATTGCGGTGCAACAGTATTTCATAACTCTTGAGGGGTTTTATCCCCCCCTCTCTGAAGAGAGTTGTAAATCTTGTTATATCTCACACAGGTTTTAAAGTATTCTGTACTTAAATGCTTAAGAACTTAATGCCATTCAGTTGAAATCATTGTACGCAATTAAGTGGTGGCGGCTGGGATCTTCCTGGAGCTCAGTTATGACTGCTGCCCCCTCTTCCTTTCCCTGGTGTCTCCTGGGTGAGTAAGGACTGTGCCTCACTCATGTTAGGTACTTGGGAACTGTTTGTTGAGTGGCTGTGTGGGATGGTAAGACCCCTGTCGATGTAGGGTATTGCTGCTTTTTCACCGCCCTCCCAAGAAGTCAGGCTAGTGCCATGATGTTATGATGAAGCACAATTCAGCTACATCAAGAAAAAAACTCGTTAATATCGTTAACACTCTAAGATCAGCAGTTAAAACTAAAAAGAGAACATGTGAAAGCAGCAAAATGCTTTTCTAATATCTGTGAATAATCTTATTCAAGTGAATTATTTGATTTTACGTGCTTTCACACATGCCTTGGAAATAAGTAAAATGAAAGAGAACATCATATTTTGAACTGATTTTCAACCTTGTCATTTCATAGGATTAAAAAATCATGGTTTTGATTAAAATTCACAGGTGGACTTCTCAATCTCCTTTCCAGACCTGAGCCCCTGATTCATTCTTTTCCCTTTTTAAAATCATTATTGGGGGCTTCCCTGGTGGTGCAGTGGTTGAGAGTCCGCCTGCCGATGCAGGGGACACGGGTTCGTGCCCCGGTCCGGGAAGATCCCACATGCCGCGGAGCGGCTGGGCCCGTGAGCCATGGCCGCTGAGCCTGTGCATCCGGAGCCTGTGCTTCTCGATGGGAGAGGCCACAGCGGTGAGAGGCCCGCGTACCGCAAAAAAAAAATTACTGGGTTAGTCGCCAACGAGACTAACCAGCAGCAAGACTTTGGTCAGTTCTCTTAATTGCTCTGGGCTTCAGGTGTATTAAATTAGACCCTATTCTGTTCCAAACCTATTTTGGTTCCTTTTCATGATGTACCAATGACATGGTATAATAAAATATAATATACAACCGTGTCAGCCTCTGCACTATATTTCTGTTTTGGATAATGTAAAATAGAACCTTTTACACTGCAATAAAACTTTAAGATTACCATAAATGACCCCCAGGATTAAAATATTAAAAAAAAGTTGTATAAAGCTGATTAATTAATTTTGTATTTTATACATTGCAGTGTTGGTAGTCTGGATTCTGTACTATTTTCGCCCTACAAGTTTTCCCATGAGGGTAGGGAGAGGAGTTTATCCATCCGATGACTTCATATATCATCTATACGATTATAACATGTATCTCTAGTCTCGACCTTCCTTCTACGCTGAAGAGCCATATTTCCAACTGCTTCTTGATGTGCCCTATGGATGTTTTTGTAGACACCCCGGATTTATTTATTTATTTACTTACTTATTTACTTACTTACTTACTTTACTTACTTACTGTACGCGGGCCTCTCACTGCTGTGGCCTCTCCCGTTGTGGAGCACAGGCTCCGGACGCACAGGCTCAGCGGCCATGGCTCACGGGACCAGCTGCTCCGCGGCATGTGGGATCTCCCGGACCGGGGCACGAACCCGTGTCCCCTGCATTGGCAGGCGGACTCTCAACCACTGCGCCACCAGGGAAGCCCAGACACCCTGGATTTAAAATGACCAGCACTGCTCATACTGCCTTCCGTAGAGGGCTTTTCATCCAAAATTCTGTGTCTTGGTTAAAAGAGGGCCTTTCCTCTGGGCTCTAAGCTAGAACCTTTGAAGCCATTGTCATTTGCTGTTTCCGTCATTCACCTCCACTCCTTTTAATTTTATGTAAGAACGGCTCTTGAGTGGGATCTCTCGTCCTTGGGTTTTATCACCTCTTGGCTTTTTGCCATTAATCTCTTCCAAGTGTAGTTTAGCCTCCACGTCACTACCAGACGTGTACTGATTAAAAAAAATTTTTTTTTTTTTTTCCCCTAATGAAGAGGAAATGAAAAGGAAAACACGAGTCTGATCATGTTACATTCTGGCTCCAGCAGCTCCTTTTGTTCCTCACTGTCCTAGAGCAGCTTTCAGCATCCCACAGGTGTCTTCCACGTTGGGAGGGTTATCAGTAGTTCTGTGAAAATGATGTTCAAGTTACACTAGTTTTTACTCCCATATTTCTCAGCCTCTTATACCAAATGTGGATTATGAATCTCTGAAAGGAGACCATTCGAAGCAGCATTTTCTAAGCTCCCTTGACCACAACACTGTTTTGGTGGTGGTTTTGTTTTGTTTTTTGCAGAGCAAGTTATGGAATTCGTATTCTGAGAAACATATGCTAGAAAATACTAACCTAGAAGATAAAAATCCAGATACTTGGACCTCCACCATCTCACCTCACCCGCCCCTCTGGCTCACACCTGAGGACCCTGAGCCAGGTCCACTCTTCTTTAGCCACTCAGAACTTCACTCTGTCCCCCAGCACACCACCTGCTCTCATGCCTCCGTGTTTTACGGTGAATTGTTCCCTACCTGAAATCTGCTGCATCCACTCACCCTTACCCCATTGGGCACCGGTCACTAAACCTCTTTACCATCTCCTCTGTGAAACCTCTCCTCCTCATGGAATGAGCTACTTTCTTTGTTACTTCACAGCACTTCTTGTCCCTCCATTTTTATCCATCCATCCATCCACCCATCCATTTACGTAGCTGTCTCTTTTACTCATCTGTGAGCGCCCAGTCAGGCTGGCACCCTGTCTTATTCATCTTTGTATCCTGGGCACTGAGTACAGTGCTTACCGTGCAGGTGCTCCACAAATTAATGTCCAGTTAAAAAAGAAGCTTCAAAACATAGTGATTTTTTTCCCCACAAAAAACTCATAGTGTTTTGTAAGCAAGCATTATCCCAGGCTGGAGATTGAGAAAATAACATACGTCATATCTTACCTCTTGTCAGAATTCTGGCCAGACATTAAATTCTTAAACACCAGAGAATACATTTTCAAAAGCTATGGGTAGCTCAGGATTAAAAGCATGTGTATAAAACCTTTGTTTGGGGTAGTAGACAGTTAGCAGGGAAGTGTTCCCACTCTAAGAGTAAATAGGAATTTGAAATCTATAATTTCATTAAGGATACAGATCTAGTTTTCTTAAATTTTGGCTACAAAAGTTCTTTTTTTTTTTTTTTACATCTTTATTGGAGTATAATTGCTTTACAATGGTATACTAGTTTCTGCTTTATAACAAAGTGAATCAGTTATACATATGTTCCCATATCTCTTCCCTCTTGCGTCTCCCTCCTTCCCACCCTCCCTATCCCACCCCTCTAGGTGGTCACAAAGCACCGAGCTGATCTCCCTGTGCTACAAAAAAGTTCTTTAAAGCAAGTAAGTGCCCATAGTCTGGTATAAGCCAAAGTCCGAGTAATGTCGCTTATCCCAGCTAAAGTTGAGAATAAATTAAAATGAAACCTTGTCCTTGTCCTGGGTCCCCGGCTGTATCTCACAGTGGCATGAACACGGGAGGGTCTGTGGATGGACATAAACTATTCCTGTCTGTGGGATCATTGCACATGAAGGCAAAACCAGATACTGAGTTATTTCAGTTCATTGCAACAGACCCCGGTTTGTGGAGAGTTCCGTTGTGCTGGGTACAAGTTCTCTTGGGTTTTCCCTAAACAATGTGGACCCCAGAGAGATTCACGCAGAGATTATGGATGAAGTGTCCCACATCCCTTTCTTTCAGGTTTAATGGTTTGACATGAATTACAGGGTAGGATCAAGCTATCAGAAGAGAAGTCAGCCTTTGCAACAATGTTGAAATAGATGAACAAACATAATGAGAGGGGTCAGCGAGACCCTCCTCTCAGGGTAAAGAAAGTCTCTTTATGCCTTTGACCCCTGGTTCATGCATTGATGGTCACCATTTGAGAAGTGCAGCTGTGAAGCCACTTAAAGTGTGTGTGATTATGCTTGTCACCATAAGCCTTTTTGTTCATCAAAGACCCAACTGGGAGGAGAGAATGTGCAAAACAACCACCCTATCAGCACCACGACTTATTTAGTAAGCTTCCCCAGGTCCGCTCCTGTCTTAATGCTTATTTACAGCATTAAGGTCAGCTTCCGAAATTGCAATTCCAAATGAAAACTCCACCGCTCTTCAACCCACCAGACGTTACTGAACTGCACGATATTTTGAACTGTTACTGAACTACTGGATGTTTTGGTGGTGGTAGTGTTTTAAATCTAATTTTAAGTACTCGGACTCTTAGAAATAAGTCAACTTGTGTAGGCATTATCTTACGTTTTCTACCTTTCTCTTAGCTTCTTTACATCGGTGGCTCTCTGTAAGGATTATTGTTCCTTGGGCAAAATAGTGTGATAACACGTCATTGAAGAAATGCACCTAGAACCACATTTTACTGAAAATGACGCGTTTAGAACTGCTTCTTTGCTTTAAATTATAACAGTGCTAATGAAATACACAATAGAAAGTTATTTAACGTCCCTATCTTTTGGGGAGGGTGGTAATCGGTTGAACCTATTAAATAAGAAGCTGTCCTAGGACACTTAAGTGACCAAGTATGGCCAACTTAGTCACACAGAAAGTAAAACTTACGACTTGATAAAGATTGTTCATCAGGATACTATTGTAACAGCGTCAGGAAGTTTGTGATCACTGGATAGACTGGGTCCTGTGAAGAGGTCCTGGCTCAAATTGGTGAGCAGCTCACTGAGAATCATGAACTTCAGTGCATGCCTTGACTATCTTTTAAATTTAATCTTAGTATTATTTTTTTTTACTTCTTATGGAAGTACCATGTATATAATGGAAGAGTGATCCTAAGTATACAGCTTGAAGAATTTTTACAAATTACACACATCTTTGTAACCCTCACCCAGATTAAAACATGGAGCATTACCAGGCCCCTAGAAGCCCTCTTCTGCCCGCTCACAGGACCTACCCTGCCCACCCGTCGTGGACCACTATCTTGACTTTAACAGCAAAATGATTTTTGCCCGTTTTTGTACATTATATGATTGGCTGCTTTTTGTTCAGCCTTTTGTGTGTGAGAGTCATTCATGTTGTGCGCATTGTAGATTTCTCCTGGCAGCAGAGTGGCATTCCATTAATTTGTCCTTACCTACCCATTTTTATTGTAATTTTATCATTTCATTAATTTTATTTATCTGATTTAACGGCCCACCAGTTTACCTTTAAAAAGGTCAAATGCTGTTCATTTTACTGCATGCTGTGCAATCTTTTAAAACATGGATAAATGAGGCAGCCATAAATTGAGCCAATTTTATGAGTAAAAGACGCTGGTAGCACATTTTCATTATTTCAGAGAGGTCATGTCCACGGCAGTCCATTGCAATTCTGAATATGTAAAAAGAAAGTGAATTTGGGAGAATGCCAAAATTAATGTAGTTGCGAGATGACGACAGAAATATAGTTGTACTTAAGGTTTGAACGTTGGCTTACGCTTTCTCTTGGACGGTATTTGTAACAGACTATTTTAAAGCAGAAAAGGTGAATTCGGTTTGGTTACCCAGAACAAAAGTTCCAGTATGTAAATGCCTCACATCTGTGTATTTGTTTTGCTGTAGACAGAACCAGCAAGAGTTTAGTGATGAAATCTGTTCTTAATTACGAGAGCAGCTGTTGCAGTGGTAGCCTTTTTTTTTTTTTCTCCTCCTGATGTGAAGTTGCCTGATTTACTCATTTTTGCCTGCACTTTCCAGGGTCGCTAGTGCAGAAAAGAGCCCCTTTGTGAGAGGTTGCAATTTGTTTTCTGTATGAGAGCCAGTGCGAATGGACTAAATGTGCACAGCAGGGTGGTTTTATCTGTCTTCCTCATGCCCTGCAAGCTGTCCTTACCTCTGCTCAGCACCAGAGACCCATAAAACCACCCAACAAATGAGGGGCCTGTTAAGTGCTCTGGCAAGAATCTCAGGCAGCAAGCAGTTCTTGTGAATTAACTGGGTCCTTCCGATGGGGCGGGGTGGTGGTAGGGCTGGAAGATACCGAACTAGAACATATGGTGTTAAGAAACTACTTTGTTTTTAGGTTTGTAGATTTATTAACATACCCTTTTCCATTTCTAGTCAGTTAATTTTTACATCCATAGGGCTAAAGAATATTTCTGATCCTGTGGGTTACCAAAACAAAGCAAAAACAGATTCAGATAATCTTTCAGGTTATTTCTAAGCAACCTTAATTCTCGGCCCAGGCCTTCACAGGAGGGGCCGATATTTCATTTTTCTAGGTATTTCATGGCATACTGAAGTAAGGACTTTGGATGAAGCAGGATATGGAAGCTGTGTGAAGGGGATCTTTCATTGTGAAAAGTTTCTCCGCAGGGCTGAATTCAAAAGCTTCGTACATCTCTTTTGTGTACAGAAATCAGTGAATTGTTTAGTTGGAAGTGATTGATCCCCTATGTGAATCTTCGGTACAATGTGGTTTTGTTCACTGTCCACATTATTTCAATTCTTGCCACAATCACTTGAAGGCTGACGTTTTAAAAAAAATAAAGGCAACTTATAATACACGATAAAGTTAAAAAAAAAAAAGCCAAAATGCAAAAACAGAGGTAAGTCTTGACAAACTGGGAGGAAAATGCTTTTATCATTTGGATTATTTTATGTAAAAGGAGAAAGTTTTTCTTTCTTGTGCTTGAAAACCAGGGTTTTATAAGCTCTGTGAAGTGGATTTTTTTCTGAAATTAGTGAAAGTAAAACTAATGTTGTTTAGATGAATTTTTCTGCTCAGTTGGCACTTTCTGGAGCCGTGTAGTACAACCATTGCATAAACCTTTGGAGTGAGTGCTCAGTATTCTAAACCAGAGGAAGCTGCCTGCCTGGCAGTGTTATTCCCTTTCTGATTTTAATTAAACACAAACCAGTGCAGAACAATTATCTGTAATTCAGTCCATTAAAGCCTCTTTAACCAAGGGATGCAGGGAAAAGTGAGTTGTTCTCACCCACATTGTCCAGATAATTATGTTTCTGCCTTCCGGCCCTTCTGAGGTCAATTAGATAAAAAGATTCCAGTCCTGGTTCTCTGCAGCCTCTCCCCTCAGCTGGCCAACCACACCAGACCCTTGAAGGTCAAAACACTTGATTTTGTCAAGCATTTGATATTATTTCAGAATATATTAATAATATTATAGTAACAACAGAACATTTAAAAATAATTCACAAGTCATCCACAAAAAAAATGCATTGTATCCTCTTGGACTAAGGCAGAAACAGAGAGGTAATGCAGGGCTGTGGGAATCATCCTTTATATGAACGACTGAAAAGTTATAAACCATTCAAAGCAGAATGGAGGAAATGGGCCAGGTGAACAGCAGGCTCCATTCAAGCTGTGCATCGTCCGCCATTGGGATGGATGGCTTGGCGTCCTGTTCAAGGAACACTGCGAATTAATCTCACACCTGTACCAGGCTCATCTGATTAAGCAGAACTTAGATTTCCTCTAATATATTTCTAATCCCTTATGGTTGAATTCTAATCAGCCACAGGCATATGAATAATTCTTTAAGGTGCTGAGACTTCTGTCTTTATTAAGGATTTGTGGATTATCCCATGTATGAATGAGTACTTAACATATTGTGACAAAGACAATGTCCCGTCCAGAAGGGAGATTACCTGTATGTGGCAATTACCTGAGTAATTGTGGGTGAGTGAGCCTATCTCATAAAGCCCAGTCTGTTCTGTTTCCTCCACTGTTAAATCCTCCCGTGCTTTAATTAGGAAGTATTTTTTTCTGTCCTTTCTGATTTTCTATATTGTATTTGATTTTAGCTCTCTTCTTGATTGCCTGGCTTTCAGTTGCATTTTGAGTTAAATGCTCTGTGTATAACGTTTTCTGCACATTTCTAGTGAATTTAGTATCCTGGGTGCACACATCAGACCCAGAGAGTCCTAAGGAATATTCCCTGTAGTTAACTTGCCAGGATGAGACTCAGAAATTCAGGTAGCTCAGTGAGTGTGGTTGCTCAAGCTGGGGTGCTTCTTTCTGTTCTGTTTATGTTCCTTGGCTTCCTTAGAGCTCTAGCCTGCATTCCGAAGGATGAGAGTTTGGTCCTAGACAGCCTTTGCTTGCTGGTGTGTGGTTCCTGTGCCTTGAGGGAGAGCATTGTGTAGGGATTAAAACCTTTGGGCATTTCTGGGTCCTGATGTCGTGAACGGCAAAAGACCAACGGAGATTACTGGCATTTTTTGTCTTCGGATAGTTGTCAATTGAAGGCTCTCTTTTTCAAAAGGTTCAAGTGTTTTGTTTTGTTTTTTAAATTTTATTTATTTATTTATTTATTTTTGGCTGTGTTGTGTCTTTGTTACTGTGTGCGGGCTTTCTCTAGTTGTGGCCAGCGGGGGCTACTCTTCTCTACGGTGCGTGGGCTTCTCGTTGCAGTGGCTTCTTTTGTTGCGGAGTACGGGCTCTAGGCATGCGGGCTTCAGTAGTTGTGGCATGTGGGCTTCAGTAGTTGCGGCTCGTGGGCTCTAGAGCGCAGGCTTAGTAGTTGTGGTGCATGGGCTTAGTTGCTCCGCAGCATGTGGGACCTTCCGGGACCAGGGCTCGAACCCGTGTCCCCTGCATTGGCAGGTGGTTTCTTAACCACTGCGCCACCAGGGAAGTCCCTCAAGTGGTTTTGTATTTTAGGTGGTTAACAGCCAGTGGACAAGTCCAGAACATCAAATGCATCTGATTATTATAAATGGAGTCATTTCCAATGACACCTTGAAGTTCATATGAGAAATGACACAGATGTAAATTCCTATTCCTTTGAGTTTTTAAAACATGATCTCAGATTTAAAGGCAAATGACAAAACTGGGGAAATTTTGCAATCTGTTAATATCCCTAGCACATAAAGGACTCTTAAATGCCAATTAGGAAACAAAACAGTGCTGTAAAAGAAAAATGGGCAAAGGTCCTGAGCAGCCAGTTCACAAAAGAAGGTACACAGCTGTCCAAAAAACCATATGGAAGAACGCAAATGAAAATATCAGTACCATAGCATGTTACCTATCAAATTGGCAATAATTTAAAGACTGTGAAGGATTGGGAGCATTCTTGTCATATCCTTACAGAGGTTTAAATTGTTAATTTTCTACAGAGCAATTTGGAGCATGAGTGAAGAAATTAGGATATTACCTACAGGAATGTGTGTCATAGTTTCATTTAACACATGAAGGAATAGGAAGAAATTTCTATGCCTTATGTGGCATTAAAATACGATTTTGAAGATCACTTATATCATGAGAGAATTTTATGATATGTTAACTGAAAAATAAGTGTATAAAACGGCATACAGGGGATGATCTCAATTTTATAAATAAACAGTCTATGACTAGAGATCACTTTGGTGGGTGGCATTATAGATTTTTTTTTTACCCTTTTCCACTTTGTTCTCACAGTGAATATAAATTACTTTTACAATTAGAAACAACTCATAGAATTTTAAAATAACTCTGTTGCTTAAACTGACCATAATCAGACTGAGTAAAAGCATGTTGTGCCAGCGCATATTTTGGTAAATAAAATACCATGACCAAAAGACATATTTTTTATAGAAATGATCTGGATGAAAGGAAATTGATACAAGTAATTGCTGCCCAGGGAGTATTAAATAAGAAAACACCTGGTCCCACGGGTCAACAAACCTGGCTTTAATGGAATCAGGAAAAGAAAAGCAATTGTCACAAATCAAATCCTTTCATAGATTGTGTCTATTATTCCTTTGATATCTAAAAGTTGCCACATATTAGGAAAGAGAAATTATTGCCTTTCTTCGTGTCCTTCTGGTACAGTTGTTTCCGAGATGTGCCCTGTCTCTAATTGCCACCGCACGCACATTTGTGCCTGAAGGTCATTATATCTGCAGTTAGAGGAAAGAAAACATTGACATTATGTCTGTTAGGGCTTATCTTGTGTCTTCTGTCCTGGCACAAGGGCCAAGTGTACCTGACAGCCCTTGAGGCTGAAACGAGATTGCAGAACAGCAGGGGAAGGCAAACAGCACAATATGTGTTTCCATAAGTGACATTACAACCATGAACATGAAACACAATCCTCCATTAAGTTAAGCAGTTGCTAGGGTTGAATAGCATGCTGTAACCATAATGGGGCCATAAGCCCAAGGAGATTGTCATGAGTTTTTATATTATTAAAAAAATTGGCTAGAAACATATGTAATTAAGGGCACCTGATTATGGTAAGAAATGTAGTTGAAAACCACAGATAGTGAGAAAGGTAGACAGTAAGATACTCAGAATAGCGTTTGCGTATCTGCATTGCTTTGCTTTATGGAATTCAAATTCCTGGTGATGCTCAGAGTTCAAATAGTGGATTTGCAGCAGGAAAGAAAATGTTTAATATAGAGATAGCAGAACTAGGGAGTGATTCATTTTTGTAAGTAAAGAATAGAAAACAGAAACCTAAAAAATACGGACTTTTTTTCCCCTCTGTTGTACTCTGAATGGTCCCTTTTCACGGCTGATGAGACTGCCCTCGGAATGTGTTCTCACGCAGCCTCAGCTCCACAGCTGTTCTGAGCATGTGACCAGCCAGCATAGTCCTTTTCTACAGAGACTCCTCCCACACAGCACCGCTTACTAAAAGGAGCGAGTTCTCAGGCACAGACTTTGGCCTTGAGAAAATGCAATCCAATTCAGTATACCTGCGTGCGGAACACCTAGCGTGTGCAAGGCCCTGCAGGGCCTCAGGGTGACTCGAAGATAACTTAGCCCCAGTCTTTGTCTTTGAGGACACAAGTGAGGTCGACAAATGTGTTTGTTAATAAAATAGTCCCTACTTATACCCTTGCAGATTTTGGACAGACTTAAACCCTCTTCCTTCCCTCCCTGAGTTTATCTCTTGCAGTTGGGGAACACTGGCTTGGTCCTTACACGCCCACTCTTGATCCCATTAGCTGTTCATCTCTTTCCTGCCGTGTCATATGTGCACATGGCGCAGTGGCCTCCTCTAGGAGGAGGAGGAGGATGTCCCCATAGTCTGGATGATGATTTCCATCTGCCGTGTTGGCTGCTGGGCCTGTGTGCTCGGGGAAAAAAAGTCAGTCACTTTCACCTTCATATTATTCTCGTCCGTGCTTTGACTTTTTTATTAACCAATAAGTAATGTTGATTAACATCACCATATTACCAATATTAATAAAATCATAATGTGAGCATTTTCTGAATATGTTTTCCATATTGAGCGTGTTAGCCTCCTTTGGTTTCTGCTGGGTATTTAGCTCTACTATAGGCAGCCACACAAGTACACGTATTTCATTTACCCTATCGATATTTCCCCATGGATCAGAGCTCTGTGGGGATTCTTCACTTCTAAAGTATCCTCACACATATTTTTCAGATTATTTTGTTGCTGAAAAAGGGGAGATGGCACTAGCCTTCTAGGAATGCTGCTCCTGAACCTGAGATTCGGAGGTCGGGACTGTGGAAAGCTGAGAGTGGGATCCATCCAGGCTCACGCAATAACCTTCTGATTTTTTTTTGAAAAGGAGACTCTGTCGGCAAGATGGCAGGATGTGGGGTCTTCATTCCCAGTTTCTCACGTTAGCTGATTTGAGGGCTTCTTGCTGTGGGATCAGAAAAAATCCAGAGTGCGGGCAAGTGACAGTTCACACCTCACCTGAAGCAAATAAAAAAACATACAAAATGTAAAAAACAAAAAAAACAAAAAAACCCCCCAACAACCTCCCTTGCCATCCCCAACCCTAAACCTGAAGCTCGGAGCTGTGACCGAGGGGCAAGCATTGCAGACAAGGGTGGACCAGATATTTCCCAGGATCCCTGAACAACTCAGCATCTCTGAGCCTGTGAGGATGGGCTGATCCGAGGTGGAGCGAGCTGAGCTTCCAGATCTTTAAGTGTCCCCTTGATGTCCCATTTGGGATCCACATGAGGACGTTTGAGGCCAATCTGAAGGTTTAAGGCTGTAGACGTCTCCTCCATTCTAAGTGGGGACAGGATTGTCCAGCAAAAAGGAAGGCAGAGACCAGCCCAGTCTTAGAGATGGTTGTTTCAGAAGTAGAGCTAGGCTATTACCTCTTGCCAAGAGAAGAAAAAATACGTGCTGCCAAGTTAAAACATGGATGTAAACAAAACTGGCATTCATGCAAATTTCTACTGCAATACCTGAGATCTCCTTGTTTTTCTTGAAAACTTAGGGTCTCCGAGTGTTTGGTGGGGACTAGGGGTGAAATTAGGGAACAGAGCTCTCCCCACTGTTGGAGACCCCCTTCCCAGCCTCAGACAGAAGCAGGCCTCAAGTTACATTGTGGCAGTGGTGGCCAGCTGAGAGATGGCCGGTGTGTGGGATTTATTGATTGGCTGCTGCTCAGCCCTGGTTAGAGAGGTGCCTCTGGACATCCAGGGCTAGTGTTCGAACTTCTGATACACCAGCCGTATCCTTAGATTTATAGGCCAGGAAGGGACCACTGGTGGTGAAATTCATCCTCCCGACTTCAGGCAGGACCACATCCAAGCCATCCCAGACTTTTAAGAATCTATCCTATTTATAAAGTCTTCAAAAACAATCCTTCAGTCTCTCAGTTTAATGTTATGAACTCTTTATGTCAGGAAATTTAACTTCAGAGCGAAACTCGGATTCCTCATAGTTCAGTTCAAAGACCATGTCCTGCAGCTGTCACCCTCCCTCTGAGTACCCTTCATGTATTTGAAAACCAATATTAAATTGGCTTTCAGCTTTCTCTTCTCCCCAGGTGGAATAATTTCAGTTCCAGTCACTTGAATTCAGAAGAAAAAGCTTGCTAGGAAAATTCAAGTCAAGTAAATATAAGCCCTTCTTTTAAAGGTAAAAAACTAGGATAGAGAGGGGGAGAAAAAAGTAAAATAAATGGTTTCTCTGCTGACAATATCCAATCTGAAATTCAGGCTACCTGGAATGAAGTAAAAAGTTGTATATTACATTTTCATCACTGCAGAATTAATCAATTCCTTCCCGTTCCCCTTCCAAGGAGAGCTGGAGCTGACTTTTCTTTGTAGGTCTTAGGGATTTCCTTTGCGAATTTAAAAGCAGTTGTGCGAATCAAAGAGATTTAGGAGCTATTGAGAGAAACAAGATTCCGGAGTAAGGATTCCTTACTTTTGCCAAAACCTCAGCTCTCTCTGGAACAGAAGTTATTCATCTTTGGGGAAAGTCATAGATCCATTTGAAAATCTGATAAAAGCTGAGAACCCTTTCCTAGAAAAATATGTGTATGTACATACAGAAACAATTCCATACAATTTTGTTGAGTCCCTGGACCTCAAATTGTAATCACCAAACCTATTTTAACAGGCTGCATTTTAATCAGAGGTGAAAATGAATCATTTTGCATAAAACTCTTAATTTATGCCCAGAAAGAAAAAAGTGAATTTTTCTTTTTATAAAAGGGTGCAAAGTAAAACAGATTCCTATTGAGGTATGAGTTCTCGGGGACGTAATTGGATATTTAATTTAATTTAAATTGAAAATGCTTTTTTCATTTCTAAGGTATTCCCACCAGAAATCCATAATACCTAATAGAATTTGATTTTGAATAAGAGTCGATGTTAACCTCCTCCTTACAATGCAGTGTGAGCTGTGTACAGAAACCCTGGGTGGGCACCAGGATAATAGGTTCTTCTCTTGCTTCTGCCCTTGGCTGGTTGTATGGACATGGGTCTATCTGTCATCTTCCTGGGTCTTCTTACCTGTAAAATACTGCTTTCAGAATCTGTTTCTTGGCCTCATTTTTCTGTATTTTAGTTTTCCATCTCCCTGGCTGTGCTTTTCCAGAATTCAGTGAGATGTTCCTTGACACATCACTTTTATAGTCAAGTAGGGCGGCTTGGCAAACAAGCGTGAAGGAAAAGGTGTAATGAGATGTTGGCACAAAGGGCTGTGGCCACAGCTGCTCATCAAAGCACGTGTGTCACTCATCCCACCTCAGCCAACTGGGCTCCAAACTTTGTGCAGTAAAATGGAAACGCATATGCTTCTCACTCCCAGCCCAGGAGCATACTTTAAGGACACAGAGTATATGAGAATCCAGATTTCCTAAACGATTTTCTCCATTGCAGTCTCACTAATTAGCAAAATGCCAAAATAAATGACTTGTTTTACAGAGAATTAGTTTACACGTATATTTCCACAATCAATGTTGGCACCCACAGATTTGAAATCAGAAGACTTCTCTGCTGTCATCTTTCGTATTTTAGAAGCAGGTTTATCTTATCCAAGTAAAACTGTTCAGTCCAGAGAGTTGGATAGTTTAGATAGATTGTTGATTTTTTTTCTCCTTTGAGTGATACTGAAGAATACCCAATTCTACCCCAATTCGTGGGGGTTAAAATGAGAAATCAATGAGTCAGTGGGTCTGGGTGGATTCGGACTTCAAACCCCACATGTCGTGCTTCCTAGCCTAATTGCTGTCGAGAGAAAAGACCCGAAGAGTTTGGTAAAACTGAAAATCAAGTAGGTGAATGTGAGTCCCAGGTTAAGGATGCCTTCCAGGTTGGCAGGCTTCCTTTTTGGCTGACATACTGCTGGTTATTTTAAGTTCCAAACCAAGCAGACAGTCTTCACATCCCCTTAGTGGTTGAAGCTGTGTATTTCAGGAAGCACATTATTAATGACCTTGAATTGGAACCTGCTGACAGGACTCCTTCGTGTCACCACAGCATCACGGGGCTGCATCATGGTATACATTTCCCGCACCATCACTGGCCCTGGTACAGTTTCTTACGTGTGTCGTATCACAGCTTGGAAGGTAATGTGTCCATAGTCTCCATCGGCACCAAAGGGTGGATGGGGAAAAGGGTTTCAAACAGATGCCCATCATTAGCTTTTCAGCTCTGCAGTGTGACGACCAGTGTCCGCCTTTGCATTATTTTATGGTCAACAAGAGACCCTTCCCTGTTGCGGGGGCAGTGATGACAAATCATTTTCCTTTTTCATTGGTCAGAGAGACAAAAGGTGGTCAGATCTGGTAGAGGCAGGTTTTAGATAAATGTCCCAGCGCCCTGGCAGTGAAGGTGAGCAGGTTGTCTTTGGATCGGGGCTGCGATTACTCCTGCTTTTAGCCGACTGCCTTTCATCACTGCAATTAGTTTCTTGTCTGCGAGTGTTTCAATACAGAATCAGTGGTTGTCATGCAGTCAGTGTCAAAATCTCTCAACACCGTGCTCACTTTTGTGCTTGAGTACACTTATTGACGCGCACACAGGTGTTAAATTAGATTGGTTTCAAGGCATTGTACCAAGTCGCCAGGCACCAACTAATCCTCCTCTTGCTGAGGTTTCTGAAGTCTGGGTTACAGGAAGATGAGGAATCATTAGACAGTGTTAATCAAATAGGAATTTTAAAGATTCACTTAATTTTAAAAATTTCCATCACATTTCACCTAAGAGGGGGGAAAAAAAACAACCTTTGGTAGAAAGTAGGCATTTAGATAACACGTATACATTTTACATGACAATGCACTTGACTTTCATTTACCTCTGTCGTATTAACATAATTTGTACATATTCAACATCTAAACTCCCTTAAGCCCCAGCTTAGAAAATCACAGGTGAAATTGTTCTTCAGGAGTTACGTTTAAATGCAAATTAGAAAGACAGCCTCAGAAATTCATGAGCCTTTCTGCTCCTTGGGGCCTCTCGGTGCTCTGGCTCCTGGCTCCTTGTCTTTCTGAAATGGCTCATTAAGGCCTGCATTCCAGAAGAGGAAGCTCCCTTGCCACCGAACCCTCCCCCACACACAAGCAGGCCACAGCAAAGGGCCAGCTCAAGAGCCAAAGGGCAAGGTAATTAAAACAATAGCTGCAGAGATAGACTGGGAATAGAAGACCTGTACCTGTAGCAGCAGTTTTCCATTAAAGGTCTCATTTTTTAAAAAAAAGTTTATTATTTTTTTGGCTGCTTTGGATCTTCATTGCTGCGCACGGGCTTTCTCTAGTTGCAGTGAGCGGGAGCTACTCTTCGTTGCGGTGCGCGGGCTTCTCATTGTGGTGGTTTCTCTTGTTGCAGAGCACGGGCTCTAGGCACGTGGGCTTCAGTAGTTGCAGCACACAGGCTCAGTAGTTGTGGCGCGTGGGCTTAGTTGCTCCACGGCATGTGGGATCTTCCTGGACCAGGGATCAAACCTGTGTCTTCTGCACTGGCAGGTGGATTCTTAACCACGGCACCACCGGGGAAGTCCAAAGGTCTCATTTTTAAAAAAACTCCACCTAGACAGGGGAAAACATTGAGGATTAGAGTTAGGCAATTAGGGCTGAGACATTGTGGTTTTGTACACCCACTTCCAAACGGTGAGAGTTATTTTGATGGACCCGAATGCGTGATTCTAATTCTGTGCAGCACAGGCTTGGGGCATCAAACTTAGGAGATATGTGGGTCCATTTTAAGTGATCTTTCCCCCTCTGTGCATAAAATTGAATAAGAGAAAACCCCTTTCCTAGGTGTTAGTCTGAATCTATGGGTAAAAATTATTCAGGAACTCTTCTGAATTGATGTAGGTCATGGGAAAGTGAGGCCAGGAGAATGACAAGCTTGTTGGCGCCCATTTTCCACCTTGCTTAAAGCAGTTTCAATAGACACAAGTCTTGAGGGCCTATGTTTCCCCCTCCTCTTATCAAATCTTAACAAACAGGTATTTTTCTAGTGGGCAGGTGGCCTGCTCTTTGGCTGCGTCTGTGCTGTGATCATGCACAGGTCAGCAAGAGCTAAGTGCTAGCAGCGAATGCTAAGAAGAACAACTGTATCTACAATGAACACTCCATGTAGAGCTGCTAAGGGTCATGGGAATGTAAGTGTTTGGAAATTATACAAGGTCTTCAGGAAGAAAATGAAGGGGATCGTGTGTTTTTTTAGGGTCCATTTCTGATCGGGTTAAGTGTGTCAAAAAGAGTGCTTTTCCACGAAACGAAATCACCAGAAAAGAGCTCGTGTGTCCGTATGTACTTAACCCTTTCTTTTTTTGGGGGAGGGGCCTCATTGTGTGGCTTGGGGGATCTTAGTTCCCCAACCAGGGATCAAACCCGCGTCCCCTGCAGTGGGAGCATGGCATCTTAACCACTGGACCACCAGGGAAGTCCCTGTACTTAACCCTTAATAGGTGTGGAGACATTGCTTTGTTATGAAGATGCCAGGCTTCACAAAGGAATGAAGAAGCAATGCAGTATTTCTCCTGAGCAGAAGTGAAGACAGAGTGAAGGCTGAAAGGTGGCCTCCACCTCCGGGAGCTGGGGGAGGGTGGTGAGAACGAGTTGGAAACACATCCTTGCCCGCTGGCCTCCACTGACTGCCTCCTTCAGGTCCCCAACCACATGCGCTCACTCTCCATTCTTTCCAGCCTGTTAGGAATTCTTCCTTTCACTTCTCACGGTCTGCAGTTACCTTCGTCACTTTCCAGTTCATTGCCCGCCTCCTCGATCTATTAAGGACCCTGTCTGTCTTGTTTACTGCCATATCGCGGGCTCCTGTAGCGGGGCCTCGCATCCAGAAAGGCCCCCTAACTAGTCGTTGAGTTAATGAAAATACCATCCATCATGAAAAGAAAGTTAACCAGAATATTCCATGAAACTTGCCTGGTGTCCTGTTCGTCTTTATCTGAGCCCCCTTTCCCCCACATGATTTCTATGAAATAGGCAAGGACATTGCCTGAGGCTTCCCTGACTGCAGAATTAACCAACTATAGCAGCTCTGGATGTAAACCTTCTCTTGGACCTGCTCCTGCCCAGGTCTTCTTGCTGAACGGATCTTATGGCCTCCCTGAGGCCTCTAGGAACTCAGGATGGACACGTGGGTGACTGGGAAGCCAGCCCGTGTCTCCTGAGCCTGGCACACTACCGTGGCCTCTGCACTAGACCCTCATTGGCCCCTGCTCCAGGGTTGGCGATCTGTGCTGGTTGATATCCAGTATTAGAGCTCCACGCTCTCAGTGCACAGTGGATTTATGAGAACCACTGTCCTCTGGCAGATGGTCAGCTGGCCCTAAACAGGAGGATTTCTGCGCCCTCTGGGAAAGACGTTGGCTTGAAGTGGATATGACTTGTTTCACCTGCTAATGGATCTAGGATTCTTCTGTCTTTACAATGCATAGACATATCAAATTTCTTTGGTTTCCTGCTCATGATTTAGACACTGGAAATCATCCAAATTTTTTTTTTTCCCACCATAAAGTTTTGTTAACTGGGCCTTAAGATATGTTTCCAGATCAATCATACTGAGCTGAAACCTCCAACTAATACGCTGACTTTTGTTGCTCATTTTTTGGTTTGGCCCTGGGCCTGGCTCCCCAGTGTAGGGCTGGATGATGAGTTATTACTGAAACCGAAATGGCCTTCATTTCAATATGATTTTGTGATCATATTACCCTGCTTAGAGTTTTCAGCACAAGATGGATCCAACACCACATGCTCAGTCACCAGTGGACTACACAGTGTGGGTTACACAAAATAAATTTCAGACTTTTATTTTTTAAATGTATGTATATTTTCACGGAGCTTTCAGCCTCGAGGGGAGACATGGCATTTACATTTTAGGAGTGGTGGGTTGTGGTTTTGGATTCGTTGGAGATAATTTTGATTGGAGAGAAAAGGTTAGATAGTGAAGGGATTGAAAGTCAGCCGGAAGAGTTTGGATATTTTCCTGAGCAGAGTGGGGACCATTATCAGTATAGGAAATGGGAAGAAATATTGTGGGAGTTAAACCTTAGCGAGGTTTGTTGGGGCATCAGAATGGAGGGAGGGGGAGAAAGGGGGAGTGTTCATTAGGAAACTGTTTCAGGAAGCAAGTGCTAGAGGATGCAGGTCTGGGCTGAGAGGGTGAGAAGGATGGACAGGGATGGGAAGAATGAAGCTGCGAGATGCCTCAAAGGGGGAGCTGCAGGACCTAGAGATGCACCTGGAGATGCGGTGAAGGGAGAACCCAGGAGAGAAGGTGTTGATCCTGTGACTTAACAACAGAAAGGGCTGCTTAGAGCAATGGGGGAGGTAGGAGAATTGATAGGACACTACTTTAGGGATTTATAGCATCCTGTCGGTGTAAAAACCATTGGACCATTGCAACAACCCTCTGGACCAGGCAGGAAGGATATTTTGTCTCTCCTATTGTAGATGTTCAAAAAGCTTAGACCCTGCAAGGCACATGGGTAATAAAAGTGGAGATGCTGGCATGGAGCCTCAGTTCTCTGGGACCTGGTCCAGAATGTGATAAATTCTCATGTGAGGATGTTGAATTTGAGTTCATGGCAGAAAATCCAAGTGGAATTCTGAGAAAGCATTTGGAGATGTCAGGTTGGTGCTTGAGACAGAAGTCTGAGAAATGATAATTCAGTCGATGCAACAGTCATTGAGTCTCTTTGGGAAGGAGATTGAGAGAAAGAAGAGTTGAAGGCTAAGAAGTCAGCCTTGGGAACCCTGCATCATGTGGGCGCAGCCGACGACCCTGAAGGGAATAGCTGGAGGAGCCCGAGAAGAAGGATGTGGAGTGTGTTGGAGGTGTAGGAAGGGCATTGAGTCAGGAGGGTGAGGGGAGGGACAGGGGTCACCAGTGTAGATGCCTTGAGAGGTTAGGAAGAGGGCTCATTTCTGTGGCAGAAGAAGGTCCTTGTTGACTTCTGTGAGAGTAGTAAACATAGGAAGATAGTTTGGTAAGAAGCTAAGCCAGGTGGTGAAAGGTTTCAAAGTGAGTGGATGGGCGATGATGAAATAGAGATTTTGATTCCAAGCCAGGTTTAGTTATGAAGAATGGCGGGCGGGGGTGCAGTTTTTAGAAAAGCAACAGGATCAGTCAGTGGGTTTTCAGGCTGTAGAAGACTGCTGTTGGAAGGGGAGAGGAGGAGGTGTTGGCAGAGGAGAGAGTCAAGGTGACGGACAGGAGACAGGAGGGATGCTCTCTGGGTCACAGGTGGAGGGTTACTTGAGAGAAGGCGGAAACCCTTCCTCCTTCAGGACTGCAAGAAGGTGACTGCAGAGGATTGTCAGTTAAGAGTAAATGCCCCAAAGAAAAACTATGGACACATCTTTTCATGTCCGTGCCTTTGCCACTTTTTTCCTTTTCAGCCCTTATTGAAAATGTCTTTACCTCTCATAGAGAAGAGGCACCGTTTGTAGGCTATTTGGTAATAATGTGTTTCTTCTCGGTCCAAAGGGCAGTACAAAAACTGAGAGCCAGGTAGACAGTACCTGTGAATGTTCTGTTTTTCTTGGGAGGAAAATGTTATATAAATGTATAGTGCTAGTGTGATAATTCTGTATAAAATGTCAAAGGTCCCAATTATAAAAGATGACAGCAAATAGATATTCAGGCTTAAAAATACTAACATTATTTTATTTGGTAGGGATTTATTAATCTTTAAAAATGGATCTAGGTGACCCGGTAGAAATGGTATGGATTTTTCAGGTTTAGAGTTTAAGCTGGACCCTCCCCCATAAAAAGTAGAGTTGTCCAAACGTGGACCTTTCCACCAAGTAGTATATTTCGTTCAAGGTAGACTGAGGTAACTAGTCACCAAAAGAGAAAATGAATGTCAGTATCACGTGTGAACGTGTTAAAGGGAGTGGAGTGACCCCAAGGCCTGGCCTCCCTGGGGAGTCTGCAGGGGAGATGCCCCCCTGCACGCCTGAGGAGAGCACCTTCTCACCTCCAGACCCCAGCAAAGGGGAGAGCAGAAATCAGAAAACTGCCACCACACTTTCTTCCTTCTGTGGGCCTCAGGAAGACAGCAAGTTTACTCCATCCGACTCCAGACCCTGTGTCACCTCCCTTTTGCTTCATTTTTACCTCATCTCGCGTATGACCCTACGTCTATGTATCTCTTCTTTTGCAATAGCGCAGTGCTAAATTCTGGTACATAATTAAGAGGATATTGCGTCAGCTGCCTTAGGAGTGGGCAACAAAGAGGTAAAGGGAAGTAAAGTTGAAAAAGGAAAGGTAATGGGAAATGGTACAAACTCTCCAGCCCGCCAGAAGCTCGCGGGGCTCCCCATGGGTATTTACGACAAACCAAACCTCCTCTAGGCCTCTTGTCTCTCACTGCTCACTCCACATTTTCCCCATCACTCAGATACGTTGAGGGCATTCCCACTCCTTGTTTCTCTATGTCACTGCATGCTAAATCCTGCCAGGCCCGTGGAAGCCATCGCATCTCCAAGTTGTTCCAAAGCAGAAATGTCAACTAAATTATCTTTAATGAAATCATTTGCTTTTTTAAATCATAGAGTCAACCAAAGGGGGGGGGGGAGATTCACTTTAATTGCAGGCACTTGGAACACCCAGCCTGGGGTTAAGTATCCTTTCATCTTGCATGATTGTGAGAGACAGAGCAGGCGTTCTTAATTCCGGAAACGCTTATGGTTTGGGGCTAATTAAATTGGGTTAGAAAAGCAAAATAAAGGAAATCCGTGGTTGAAAGGAAAATGGAATCCCCATCAGTTAAGGGAAAAAGGAGGTTTTAAAAATGGATGGAAATGAAGTTGATTGCTTGCCAAGTTTCACACGCAAGACACTGAAACTTAGGAGGGAAGAAGAAATCGTGATCAAACGAAGGTTATGTAGGCACAAAGGAAGGAAGACTTACTTAGCTCTTACTGGGGGGATCAGGATGGGGGCTTCTCAGCTGAGTGGGCCTTGAGAAGATGGTGAGGGCAAGGACATGTGAAGTTAAGGGAATACGAGGGAAATGCACAGATGCAAATGTGCAGGCACGTAGTGTTGTGTTCAGGGAACACGGAATGATCTGCTGTGTTTTGGACTTCATTCCTTAGAAAATGGTGAGATACTGAAGCAGCACTGAATGTATCCAGCTCTGTTATAAGGGATAGAGTCCTGCGTCTGTGTGAGGGTCAGATTGTCTAATCAAATGCAGAAGTCAACGGGACCAGTTAGGAAAGGATTGCAGTAGTCCAGGCACACACCGGTGATGGCAGTGTCATCGAATGGAACGTGGAGGAATAATCCAGAGAGATCCAGTTTGCCAGTTTCTGCCTTGTAGACACTCCCTCCAAAGCTGATTTGGGCCTACCAGGATGGTGTCCCTCACTATGTAGAGTTGAGAAGAGGGGTACCAGTCAGAGCACGAGCCGGTTGGAGCCGGCTTCAGCACACCACTGTGTCCAGTAGGTTGTGGAGAAGGATACTAGGCCCGGATTGGAATGGTTCAAATGCCATGCATCAGCAGGCCATCCATGTGGAAAGAGTCTCGCAGGCATCGGAAACTTATAGCTGGCCCTCAGGAGAAAGGGCAGGGGAGGGCTGGAGATTGAAGTCAACGGCATCACAGGGGGAGGAAGGGAGGTGACTGGGAGGAGGGGGGAGGGAGGGAGGATTGGAAGCGGACTTAGAACTGAACCCAGGGGACACCTGTGTATAAGGGGTGAGATGTGGAAAAACATAAACAGAAGTGAAGGACTGGGAAAGAGAAAGTAGGGGTGGGGGCGGAGGGGCGGAGAATCAGGAGACGGCAGCATAGCAGCATCCAAGACAGCAAAGGGTCCAAGCAGCAGAATGATGTCATCAGGAGGATAGGATGTTTTGACTCCAATTTATGAACATAACATTTTAATCAGAATCAGCCCAGCATGAATTAATTTTCATGAAGTTCCTGAGGGAACATCATTAAGCCAATTTAATTCCTTCCCATAATCAATTTTCCATAGAGCGCTGTTAATCTGTTTCCAATTTTTCTCATTTTCATATTTATCTTAATGAAATTATTTAAATCAGGATCGATGATATTCCTCATAAATAACATGATAAAGATTTATCAATAACTTTAAAAAATCTCGATTGAATTTTACTGATGATATCCTTTGTCGTTTATTTTCTTCTGAGGCCATGATTTCTGAGTCCAGTTTCCCTGAATCTTTTTTTTTTTTTTTTTACCATTAATAACAGATGATCTGTTAAGCAGTATTTCATCAGTATAAATTTTAGTCTTTCGCCATTATAGCCGTGTATGTTTTACTTTGTCTTTAAATACAAACCCAGTAAGCCCACCTAAAAAAGCTGCTTTCTCTTACCAGTTCACCTGGGCCCAGGGCATTAGGAGACCAGGTGGAAGCCTAATGGAGAAAGATGAAGTGGTTTGGAAAGGTCTTTGTCTAGTCTTCCACATCATAAACGCAATAGAGGTGATTAATAAAAGTCTTAAAGTCTGAATTGGCAGATAGTAATTTCATTGCCTCTAGTATTGTAAAAGTTGTAAAATCTTTAATCATAGTGCTTTAGAATAATCAGAAACACCAAATTATTTCACTTGCTAGTCAAAACAATGATAAAAATCTCACGTATATTTCTGTTTGCCATGTGACAAGTGTGTTAATATAGTCAAAGAGCAAAGCACCGTATTGAATTTGGTTTTGTTGGCAGAAGAATGCTAGTAGGTTCAAAAAGATCAGACTAGACCCCAAGACAAACAGAGGGAATGACCATGGCTGTGAAAGTCAGCCCAGCTTCTAAGTGGCTGTTCGTGGTTGGTGCCATTTCAGTGGTGAAGTTGCCACAGCCCACGGGCTGCGTCTTGGGCGCAGAAAGCTGATTGTGCCACAAGACTCTTAAGCCTGCACTCACATAAAGTAAACGAACAAGGCGTGTGAAACTAGAATGTCAGTTTAGTCACTAAAGTGGGACAAGGACTACAGATTTGGGAAGGAATATAGGATTGAGATCTGGCTGGCTTAGAAGAAAAAAAGCAAAAGGTAGACATGTGTGTGCAACAATAACTTCCGGCTAGTTGTCATCAAATACAGGTTTACTATGGATCTCTAAATATTTTGATTTATCTGCCATGCACCCTAGGAAGGAGAATAGGACTGGAATATTTGAAGTCCAATAAGTACAATTCTGGGCTTCCATTCCAATGATGTGAATGCCTTACTGACAGGATATTAGTGATAGATTTGACCAAGGCTGCTTCTTCCCTGGAAAGGGCTGGGATGGTCACTTCAACCACCCTCCTGAGCCATATGGCATTTCTTTAGGTAGATAGCTTCAGTCAGATTCTAGTCTAGTCTTGTAGGTCTAGCATTCATAGTAATTTTTAGAAAATGTATTTTTCTGTTTCATCTTGCATTCACTTTGTGTCATTAATAGAAGTTGAAGTCTCAAAGAACAATCTCCAACCCTAGTTTTGGCGGAATCTAACCCCTAAGAACCAACAACCATGGCACTCAGTCTTCCATAATATGGGATCACTTAGAGATGAATGATTGAGTTGAATTACATTCAGCACCCACAGATGTTTTAATTACACATTTTATTTTGAGATCATTGTAGATTCACATGCAGTTTTAAGAAATAATACAGAAAGACCCCATGTACCCTTTACCTATTGCCTCCAGGTGGTAACATCTTGCAACACTGGTAAAATATCACAGACAGGATATTGACATTGGCACAGTCAAGATCAGAGGAATTCCATCCACCACAAAGATCCTTCATGTTGGTCTTGCATCCCAGAAATAAAGCCCACTTGGTCATGGTTCTTAATGCTTATTATATACTGCTAGATTTGATTTGCTGAAATTTTATTGAGGTTTTTTGTATCTAATACTTGAGATCTTTCCTCTTTTCTAATGTAGGCATTTTAGTACTATAAATTTCCCTCTCAGCACTGCCTTAGCTGCATGCCCTGTCTTTTGATATGTTATATTTTCATATACATTCAGTTCTGTGGATTTGTTATTTCCTTTAAGATTTCTTCTTTGACCCATGAATTGTTGAGAACTATGTTGTGTAATTTCCAAGGGTTTGGAGATTATCCTCTTGTCTTTTTGTTACTGATTTGTAGTATGATTTCATTATGGTCTGTGTATGATTTCAATTCTCTTAAATTGGTTGAGGTTTGTTTTATGGCACAGGAAGTGCTCTACCTTGATGAATATTCCATAGGCATGAAAAAAAGTGAGTTCTGCTGTCACTGAGTGGAGTTTCTATATATGTCAGTGAGATCTGTGTTGTTCATTTCTTCCAAATTCTTCTTCATGTTCTGTTTAATAGTTCTAACTGTTGCTGGAAGTAGGGTGTTTAAATTCTCAGCTGCAGTTGTGTTTTCATCTGTTTCTCGTTTTAGCTCGATCAGTTTTTGTTTCATGCATTTTGAGGTTGTTTGTTGCATATACTTTCTGGATTGTTACGCCTTCCCAGTGGAGTGTTTGTTTTATAGTTATATAACATTTCTCTTTGTCTCTGGTTTTTTATCCTTTGTCTTATGTCTGCCTTATCTGATGTTTAATATAGCCACTTCTGCCCTTTTTTTTTTTTTTTTTTTTTTTCTTTTTGCGGTATGCGGGCCTCTCACTGTTGTGGCCTCTCCCGTTGCGGAGCACAGGCTCCGGACGCGCCGGCCCAGCGGCTGTGGCTCATGGGCCCAGCCGCTCCGTGGCATATGGGATCCTCCCAGACCGGGGCACGAACCCGTATCCCCTGCATCGGCAGGCGGACTCTCAACCACTGCGCCACCAGGGAGGCCCTGCCCTTTTTTTTTATTGATGTTTGTATGGTATATCTTTTTCCATCCTCTTATTTCAGTTTACCTATGGTGTTGTATATGAAGTTTTTTGTAGAGAGCATATTGTTAGCTCATGTTATTTTATCCACGCTGACAATCTCTTTTAATTGGTTTATTTAGACCATTTACGTTTAAGTAATTATTGACACGTTTGGGCTTAAGTCTTCCATTTTATTATTTGCTTTCTGATTTGTTTTCGCTGACTTTCTCTATTTCTCTTATCTTTTCTGTGGGTTATGTGAAGAATTTTTAAAGTATTCTCTGTTGATTTATTTATAATTTTTTTGGAGTATACCTCTTTGTATAGTTTTCTTTGTGATAGCTCTAGGTATTACAATACACATACAAAACTTATAGTCTACCAGTGTCAATAAACTTCCGGTATCAGTGTTATACCATTTTGATGGAAATGTAGAAACCATGCTACATTTGGGTATCTTTGGCCTTCCTGCTCTTTAAATATTGGGTTGGCTAAAAAGGTCTTTTGGGTTTTTCTGTAATATCTTATGGAAAAACCTGAACGAACTTTTTGGCCAACCCTAAATATAGTTTTAGGTATTTCCTCTATATGTGTCACACACCATTACAGATGGTGTAATAATTTTTGCTTCAACCATTAATTTTGCCCATTCTGATGTTCTTTTTTTTCTGAAGTTCCAAACTGTCTTCTTTTGTTTCCTTCTCTGTTTAGAGAACTTCCTTAAGCCATTTTTTAAATATTAATTTTTATTGGAGTATAGTTACTTTACAATGTTGTGTTAGTTTCTGCTGTACAACAAAGTGAATCAGCTATACGTATAGATATACCTTAAGCCATTTTTAAGGGTAGATTTACTGGCACAGATTTCTTAGTTTTCCTTCATTTGAGAATGTTTTTATTTCCCCTTTCATTTCTGAAGGATATTGTCACCAGATATGAAATTCACAGTTGACAGTTTTTTCTTCCAATGTTTGAAAAATGTGCTTTTTCCTCCTGGTCACCAAGGTTTCAGATGAGAAATCTATTTTCATATGAATTATTATTCCCTTATAAATAGGGTACCCTTTTCCTCTGTGCACTTTCAAGAGTCTTTCTTTGTCTTTAGTTTTCAGAAATTTAATTATGATGTGTCTTGTGGATTTCTGTGACTTCATCTTATTTAGAATTCTCTCAGTTTCTTGAATCTGCAAGCTATATCTTTCACCAAATTCAAAAAGTTTTCAGCCATTATTTTTTAATACTTTTAAAAATCCATATTCTTCCCTCACCTTCTGGCATTCTGATGTTAAAGAATATGAGGTCTTTTGTTATGGCTCTCAGGTCTCTGAGGCTCTGTTCATTTTTTTTTCAGCCTATTTTCTCTCTATTGTTCATATTGAGTAAATTCTATTCCTATGTCTTCAAGTTCCTTGATTTATCCTCTGTCAACCCCACTTGACTATTGAGCTTATTCAGTGAGTTTATATCCAAAAAAGTATTTTATTATACAATTTCATTTTTATAACTTTTTTATAACTTAAGTTTTTGTTGAGATTTTGTTTTTCATTTATCTCAAGAGATTTTATTGCATGTTTATAAGATTGTTGAAGCAGTTTCATGATAACTGCTCTAAAGTCCTTGTCAGATAATTCTAGCATCTGATCATCTCAGTGTTGGCATCAGTTGATTGTTTTTTCTCATTCAACTTGGGCTTTTCCTGGTTCTTGGTATGATGGGTAATTTAAAAATTTTATCCTGGACATTCTGATTATTGTATTAAGAGTCTCTTTTTTGAGGTTTAACACCCAGGCTACTTTTGTGGACTGTGTTACAAAGACATTTGATGTTCCTGAGCCTTTGCAGTGCTATTTTGGTCAGCTTGGTTTATCTTGCTCCCTGGTACTCCTTGAGGAGAAGGAAGGAGTTTCTCCAGGCTGGGTCCCCTGATGCCTTTAGGTTGGGGAAGGGAGTATCTGGCCCGTGGGGAGGACAGGGATGGAGAATGTTTCCCTGGTCAGGTGCTAATTGTGGTGGATCCCCCTTTCATGGTGTGTCTGGGTAAGGAGGGCAGTCTCAGGCCTGGCAGGTAGAACACTTCTCCTGGCCAGTTTTTGTGGGTGGGGCATGTGATCCATTTCCCCTTACCAGTTCTGCCTTATCTGGTGTTGTAGGTTAAGACTCTTATTCAATTTGCAAAAGGAATGAGTCTCCCTGGGCTGCCTTCTGTTCGTACAGGTTGTGAGTTAGGAAACACCAGGTCTGGGACACCTTCTTCTGTTCAGTCCTAAGATACTGTCACTCTGTGGACTGCGGGACCTAGGATCCCAGCCAATTCACCTTACCCTGGACACCATTTAGACTTTTCCTTTGGCTACCCTTTGTGTTACTTCCAGGGTTCATTGCTGTGCTTAGCAGGAACAGGGAGAAATGAGTTGACACCATCCCTGTTCAGAACTGAGGTCCACAGGTTAGTCCACACAAATGTTTGAGACCCAGTTTGAATAGTCTGTGAAAAACCCAGAGACATATAATCCACATAAGCTCTGTGCATCAGATGGACTGGCCAGTTGGGAAGAAAGAACTAAAGAAAATGGCAAAAGTGAAACCACAGATGTCTCAAAGCAAGACATGATTAATTGCCAGGTGAGCAATATGGACAAGAAACACTGGGGGCTCCGAGGGGGGGAAGATAAATATATCTCCTAATCGGATCTGAACAATTAATAACCATGGTTGTTCAGCGGTCACGATGCCCATAGGATATGATCTTCCGATGAAAGAGGTTTCTAGCTGGTAATGTGAAAACAGCAGCTAGAAAGGAACATCTTAATACAAGACACCTCCCCCCAGAATCATCCAGTCCCTGCTTTACCATATACTGAGGGAATGGGTAAACAGGGCAGGGAGAGGTCAGTAGGAGATGGGCCATGGGGAAAACTTTGGGAGAACGGCTTTTATAATGCCTGCACGTGGTGACCAGAGCCCTGAAGGCAGTGATTCAAAGGCTAAAAAGGTGTCTGGCTGACTCAGTGGGGTCTGCAGTTTTGAGTAAACAGGTAACAAGCCCACCATGTGCACAGGCATGTGACTGTGGGGAAAGCCAGAAGCACAGGGCTGTGTGAAAGTAGGTCATGGGCTTGGCAGCTGTATCAGTGCAGCTCAGAGCACACAGCATGGCGTGATTGGCAGCATTGGTGACTGGCAGAAGGTGGAGGCCAGATCCTGAATTAGCCTCTCCGAGTGCTCAGGGGGGCACCTGGAAGGCCCACCGCTTTGATGTGTGCTGCTGCTGGTACGCGCTCCACTTTGGAACCTGCAGGTGTCCCTTCCCCAGGTGCTCCAAGCACCTGGTCCTGTTTGCGGGGTCCTCAGACTAGGTAGGGTGTAGGCACAGAGGAGAGAGATAAGGAAGAGATTAAAAAAAATAATTCGACGTAGATGGCAAGCCTGATTTTTTTTTTTTTTTCGGTACGCGAGCCTCTCGCTGTTGTGGCCTCTCCCATTGCGGAACACAGGCTCCGGACGCGCAAGCTCAGCGGCCATGGTTCATGGGCCCAGCCGCTCCACAGCATGTGGGATCCTCTCAGACCGGGGCACGAACCCGCGTCCCCTGCATCGGCAGGTGGACTCTCAACCACTGCGCCAGTAGGGAAGCCCCTGATTTTTTTTTTTTAATAAAAGATTTGCAATATGAAGCTCAGCGCTTATAGAAGAAAAAATATTGGGGGGGTTATTATAAGGATGATAACATTTAGCATATTGTTAATAAAGTGCCACATTCCAGTAGGATATCTCTGAGTTAGTCCATATGGTGCTGTTTTTTTCAGTAAACATAAAAAATGACTGTAAATAGTGATATTAGATGCCACATTAGAATGACTGGTTACCTTGTAATAGTTAAGAACGTGTGAAAATATGCATGGTCAGCAATTTCTAGTTGCGTCTGAAAATCACAGCCGAGAAATCTGCACTATTATTATTGTTGTTGTTTATATGCAGTTAAACATTTAAACGTGGGTCCTGGGGGGAATGATCACTCTGGTGTCCATCAAGGAAAGAAAAGTGTTTGCCCTTTAAAAGGCTGCGTGTTCACATTTCATTTAGTGCAAAATCTGGATTGTGCCACTCCACCGGTATCATGGATAATTTCAAGAAGCAAATAAACAACTAAACGCATAATTTTATTTTGGCTTACTCTGCATAAGTTTAAGATCTGTTTACTTTATTCAGCAATAAACTGTTGATCACAAACCATGTGCCAGGGACTGTTCTAGTGAACAAAGCACACAAGAACCCCTGGCCGTGTTTGTTCCATCTACGTCCTTGGAAAAAATCTGTGGTCTTGTGATGGGATGTGGACGCGATGAGGTGTGGAAGGGAGAGGCCATGAGCTCTTGTGTGTCGACAGGAGGCTAATAAGGAATTTAGGAATTTAAAACGGGGCACATAGTATAAGCATGTGTTCAACTAGAGTGGGCTGTGTTGGCAAACAGAAAGGGGAAAAAATCTAGGACTGATTTTAGGAGGAAAAATGCCAATGAGCTCATTTGTCTTTATCCTGGACACTATTTTTAAAAAACATAATTTCATTGTTCTGTTCAATTCAGCAGTCCACTATTGAGTATTTACAAAGCGCTGGGCTAAAAAGTATTACCTAGAACCGAGGGATTGTGAGGAAGAATGTTTGTTCTCCATTTTCCTAACTCTCAAATAAGAATATTTTTGCAATGTGATAAAAATTCTCTTTAAATACAAAGATGCCTGGGAAATATGTATTTACACATCAATCTTCCATTACTTTCCTCATCGTACTATATTTTCCAGGCAAAGATGGGCTCTTCCCTCCACCCTCATACATTTTATTCTCCACGTCCAACCTTTGTTCGTCCTATTCCTGATAATGTCCTTATTTCTTTCCCTCTTCTCAGAAAAATTGGGCTGTCAGCTTCATCCTTCCAAAACATCCTCTAGTGAAACATCATCTTTCCCCACTCCAGGGGCACTTTGGGCTGCCCCACACCTGCCTTGTGTTGTTACTAGTTATTTCTAACCTCCCCGACCTGCATTGGATTGCAAGTCCCTGTCCCAGAGGACAGGGACTGTTTCTGACCAGTATTCATGCATGCCTCCTGGGATCATCCACATGGAAGTTCCTCAGTAAATATTTATTGAATTGTATTGTAGAGCAACCCTTCAAATATTTTGAAGATAATTATTCTGTTCCACCAATTTTCCAGGCTTTCCATCTGCAGTTGTTCTTAAGACTTGTTTCCAAAGCCTTTGTCTTTCTGTTTGCTCTCGTTTGGATACTGTCCTTATAGCGTGTCTAGAACTGAAAACTCTTCTTCCTGGGGCCAAGTACAGCATGACAACCAATTTCCTCTTTCTGGGGGAAGAAACCACCCACCAGTCTGAGAGACATCTTGCTTTAATTATCGTGGGCAAATCAAGTCAACCAGGAATTCTTTGAGCGCCTAATGGCCGTGAACCACGCTTCTGGGCCTGTGGCCAGGCCAGCCCAGGTCTGCGTCTAACGTGCTGCCATTCACCTTTGGAAGGGCTCACCCGCCTCCCTTGCTTTAGACGTTGAGAATACAGCAAACAGAGCATCACAGCCCGTTGTTTCCATACACTGAGCGGACTTTCCTCTGAAACAGATTGCGTGTGCACTTTATCTTCCAGGAATCTTAAGAGTTTGCTTCTTCTTTGCTCCTTACGTATGCTTCATCTGAAAGACCTCTCGGACCTGGAGGATCCAGCCCATCCTGTTAACACTCCATCCTTGGAGACAGTGTTGCCTTGTGAACACATGGTTGGAGCCGACAACCAGGAAGCTGGTGTTTCTGCGACCCTGAGCTGTTGTATCTTTTGCACTCTGCAAAGAAACACTGGCTCACTTCTGTTTTCTCCTCTCTCCCTCCTTCCACATCCCACACACATACATAAATGAATTTTCTGATGTGACGGGCTGCGGAGATAAATTTAAGGGAACTATCACGCTGGATTGTTGTCCTTTGATTTTCATCTCTTTCTGCCGGCCACTCGGAGGCGCTTAGCACGACTCCCTTCCTGTAAAGGAGTGATGCATTTAAAAAATAACTCTGGAATGCCCTCCCAAATTCTTAGAGTCAACCTTTAATTAAGTAAGGTATCAAGCAGGTCTCTACCCAGTGATGCAGGGACGAATACAAACACACGCACACACACACGGACTGTGAACCTGAGGGGCCTGTGCAGTTTGTGCATTGGAGACCCCCGTTCAGATCTCACGGGCAAGGGAAGACGTGTTGTCTTTTGGTCCCAGGGCTCGAACATGGGGCCTGGTTTTAACAAGCACCATGCTCAGCCCTTTCTGCTGAACTTTCCATAAGTTGTAACTTTGGTTGGTAGGTGTTTATAATATTTTGCTTTATACTTAAGCTACTTTTACATTGTGATTCTTAGGGCACGGAGCTCCTCTCTCCTCTTCATTCAAAGGCAACAGGCGGTGAATTATCATATAATATCAGTGAGTTCCTTATTTCCTCTTCTACTTTCTGTTACTCTCTCAGAAACTCCTTGCTGAGATTGCCTATCACCACACTCCGGGTATAATCTATCACCTATTGTTCGGTGATGCTGAAATGTTCTGTCATGAATAGGGATGGATAATGGGCACAGGTGCTCCTGAAATTTCTTTAGTGGCATAATAATGAGTGGCCAAAATTAGGCATCTTTAAGGACTGTTGCCAAATCATTTCAGTTTATTTTCATGTAAAAACAAGTCATTGCAGGAGAGGGATAACTTTTTGTGTTCCTGTAAAAACAGGTCCTCAAACCATAACTTGCTTCTGAAAACTAGATGCAGGCTCCATGTCAGTCAGCTTAAGCTAAACTCTGCAGCAGTAACAAACAACCCCCGATTGAGTGTGGCTTCCGATACAGTGGTTTACATTCCATGTCTGTCATGGTTCCATTTCAGTTTTGCTTCAGGAAACATTCATTCCCAGGCTCCAGCTTCTTCTTACATTAGTGCAGGAGGGCCCTGGCGCTTGCTAACGCCGTCTTCCTGGTCTTCCTGCTCTGGCCCTGGCCTCACACTCAGCTCTTCTCTCAATAGACACACATCAGTCAATTCTTCCTTTAATGAAGGGGTCCCGAAGGGGTCCCCAACCCCCCGGCCGCACAGCAGGAGGTGAGTGGGGGGCGAGTGAGCGAAACTTCATCTACTGCTCCCCATCCTTCCCTCGCACCCTGGCCCCCCGTCCGTGGAAAAATTGTCTTCCACGAAACCAATCCCTGGTCCCAAAAAGGTTGGGGACCGCTGCTTTAGTGGCCCTGTACTATTATCTTCACTGGTGCCAAGGGTATCTTGGGACTAAAACAGTATATATTTTAAAAGCATCTTTTGTGCTCCCCCCAAAAAAACCCCAAAATATATGAAGAGGAAAAATTAAATACAATTGGACTCTTAAAGGCTGTTTTATGTACACATATGTACGCATATAGAATTCTCAAATTTGCTGTGTCTATTTTTACTAAAACCGTCTTCATTTTTGAGTGGTTACAAAATCTGTCAGTATGAAAACATTTGAAATCCTAGCCTCCCCCCACCATCCCCTGCAATAGTGTAGAGAAGTTTATGTTTACAGCTGCCTATATATAGGGAGAATTCTCTGGACTCTCTGAATATACTGTAAAAAAAACCAAAAAGGGGAATCTCTATACCCTTTTAAAAACTGAATGCTTCCCACAAGGACACTGGAATGGTTTTATGAAATCCTGTCCTACTTCCTTAAATAATAAAGAAACAAACGTGTAAAAAAGTTGGCATGATAATTGTTAGTGAAAATATATTCTTCTGCCAGTCTTCCTTCAGAATATTGTTTTTGCATTAAAATTTAATTTTTTCTTAATATTAAACTAGGCTCAGCCTTGGCTCTCAGAGCATTAGACATTTCTAATGAGAGCAGAAGTCTGTCTCGTAGGCACCAGAAATATGACAAGCGCAGCAGAGTCCTAACTGTGTCAAAATTCGTGTCTACTTGTTTATAACACACATATTTGCATTTATGGCAGTGTTTCCTATTAACATGGTCCACCATCGTAAGTAATTTTTGGAGGCGATTCTCAATGAAAATGTCTTGAATTCACAGTAGTAAAGTGTCACAGAAGAAACTTAACAGCTTTCTATAACTTTAATAGCTTTCTAATTGCTGCGTTGAAGTAATTGTGTCTAGAGGACAGGATACTGTATATATTTTATTATCCATCAGTTTCTTTTTTAATGGGAGTTCTGTGCTTTGTACAAGTCATTTATTTTTTGATGGTTTCTGTAATTAATGTTTAATTATATTTTATCATCCTCACTTTACTATATCACCTTGGTGATAATCAAAGCATTTCTAAACACTGTAGTTCCTTAGAGTGTTTTGCGTGTGTATACTATTACCTTGTTAACATGTCCAAAAGTTTTAGGAGGTATTTATCTAGATAGAGATAGATATCTCACCATTTACTAGAAAATACTTGAAATCCATCTTCTCAATACTTACAAATTGGAAAAGCCCTAAAATGTGAATAAAGATAGGAAAAAATCCTTAAGCAATACCTTCTGTGTGTAATTGTCAGAATGGCAAATTGTTAATTAAGTAGGGTTTTTTTTGTACCACGGGATTTTAATTTCCCTGCATTTATATAATGCTAAATGTATATGAGAGGATGTCATTGATCCTCTGTCAGAAGGACTTTTTCTTTGAGGGTTTTGGTTTGTGTGCAGTAGAGGTAAAGAATATGTATCACTTCATCATCTTCACAAAAAGTCCCTGGAATTAATATACAAGGCACGTTAAGCCATGACCTTGAGCGTGCAGTCAAACCCACAAGACACAGTCTGGGTTCTTACAAATTGTTTGTTACATCTCTCTGATGACCCCATCGGTCATGTGGGTGAGAGCTGCATCCCTCCCGCTGTGGACCATTTTCAGAGGCAGCGAGGAACGTGGAAGCAGGCGCTGCGGGAGAGAAGCCGACTCCTTACTTGGGTCCTTCCCACTCTGTCTGTCCCCCTTTCTCGCGTGCATTCATCTCACTGTGTTGGTTCTGCAGTTGTTGCCATCCCTCACTTTGTCTCTCATTTTCACAATTTCCTGCCTATTTGCAACAACTGGCATTCCCTCTCCCTTCCATATGAAACGTAGCCCCAGAAAGGATATTATAAAATAACTTTCTCAGTTCACTGGTTAGCCACTTCTGTACAGGATGGGGTAGTACATTTTGGTGAAGTTGAGAAGTTACAGCTATTCCTGATCCTCAGTCTTCGAAGGTTTGTAGTTTGGACATGGAAGGATTTTAAATGAACCACAGTGTGTTTTTATTTAAATGGCACGTCCTCTTCTAGGTATTTGAAAATTGAATAGATGGTCATTTTTCTAAAGAAGGAAAGAGAAGTAGCTGTATGAATCTGTTTTAGATGCTTTCTCGAAGGTATCTTGCATATAATTATTCCAAAAATGTTGTGAGTTGGGGAGTATTGTGTCCATTTTTTACAGTGGAGGAAAGTCTAAAGATATTAGATAGTCAATCCAGAGTCATAGAGCCGCCAGAAGGCACAGGTGGCATTGAATGTGTGTCCCTCCTACTCTGTCACCAAATCATACAGCCTGTCAATGTGAGGGCACCTTTGTAGTTCCCACAATACAGACCCCTTTTCAGATTTCAGGGCCCAGGCAATGCCGATGATCTCTGTATCCTAAGGCCTGCTGTTAATTTAGCCCTAGGGGGTGCTTGAAGTTCCCAGTAATGACTAACACTAGTGCTTCCTGGGTACCAGGCACTGTCTTCAGCACGTTTCCTTACTTAGTCCTCTCACTGACTCTAGCACCGTTATTACCCCCATTTTACAGGTAAGGAAACTGAAGCCCAAAGAGGTTAAACAACTCACCCGAGGTCACATAGTAAGTTAGAGAACCAGGATTTGCACCGAGCTGGCTGTTCTCAACACCCACATTCCCAGCCACTAGGTCCATGGGCCTTGGATTAGTCAGTCCTTTGAGTGAGAAACAGAAGGGCCCTGGCAAAGGAAAGTGTGTTGAAGGAGAGGACTTCTGTCTCTGCACCCTTTCCAGTCATAAATAATATAGTTCAGATAAGGTTTTTACGTTAGGTAGCTATTTTCCTAATAAAGCTTAGAAATAATAACATACAGGATTGGAAAATCAGAGAAGGAGGAAAAGCAAGACATTGGAGGACAGGTCAAGATGAGCATCTTCAGGATGGGGGCCATGGGACAGAGGGAACCAGGTGAGGGTTTGGGTGCTTAGAAAGCCCAGGACGTTTCTGAAGTGGAAGAGGAGAAACTGAACTCTGCTGGTACCTCTTGTCTCTAAACAGGGCAAGTTAGCATCTCACTTTAATTCCTCCAGACAGTCATTCTCAGAGAATTCAGTCATTCCAGGTGTGCAGAGAAAATCAAGTCATTGTAATATGATAATATTTACAGAGGAACTGACCATTTATAACCTTAATTCCTCCTCAAATATCTCTTTACTGACCTTGTGTCTGTCCGTCCTATCTGTCTGTCACTAAGAGGTTGTAAACACCTGACAGTAAATTGCAGATACAGTGCAGTTTGGAAATGGGACATGCACATCTTACCAAAATATGGGATTTCATCATGTCAATGAAAGTGTTGGAGAACTACTCAAATCATAGGCAGAGCCATGGCCGAATGAGCATTTGGCAGAGTTAGAGAAGTTTAGTAATGAAAGAAAAAAATCAACCAAGAGGATGGCCTGGTAGGTATTTTGAAAAGGAGAGAAATCCTTGGAAGAACCACAGACACTCTCAATTATTTTTGCAAAAGAGTCCTCTTTATTGATCAAAACTCAGAAGGATGTTCTCAAGGACAGGCATTCCATTTTTGTCAGAAAAATTATTTTGAAGAATAACTATGCCTTGTTTCATTCTTTGCTCAAGACAGAGTGGGTATTACAATTAGAATATTAAAATGTTGAACTATAAAATAAATTTTTTCTTAGTTTTTAGACTAAATAAAAACTTATTTCACAACTTTGTGTAGACCCTTAGCGTCTGTTGTTGGTGGCTTAATTTTACTTAGCACCTTTTTGGCACAAAGTTGGATAATAAGGATGCCTGTGCACACAGGCACATATGTTTGAATGTAGGTATATATATATTCTTATTATTATCTAATTTCTTGCGCATTAATTCTATATCTGCAAATTAGATTTTATTTGCTGTCCCAACAGGAAGTGTGTCTCTAATTTCTCAGGAGTACCATAGAACTGGGAGGGCAAGAAACATATAAATGAGACACAATTTTAAGTTAGCAGACTGATATGTGAGTTTGATTCTCCTGTTGTAATTATGCATTTGGTGTTTAAGAAATGTTTGCTCAATGGATGGATACATTCTCCATTATGAGTTTAAAATGGTTAAATTTTTAACCTTAATCTCTTTTCATCTTAATTTTGTAAGAAAATGATTTCGTGGATATGACAATTCATTGAAAACACACACCGAAAAAACCCACTAAATTTTTATTTGGCCATATTATTTTAATTATTACTAGTAGTAATGAACAACTGTGATCATTCATTCAAAGAAGAAACAATTAGTTGTCTCCCATACCCTAGGCACTGGAGTACAGAATACTGTGACTTGATATCTCTTTTACCGAACAGAATATTCAGATTCAACACGTTTCCATTCTTTCTCTCCTGGAATATCTGTCACACATTCACCTCACACCCACTTTCCTTTAACTTGTTTCCCTCTTACTTTTTGACGGGTTAAAAAGCAAAAACAAAAACCTAGAAACCTAACCACAAGTGTAGAAATACTTGGCGACAGAAGGAATGGAGAGAGAATTCACTTACTCTTACTGTTAGGTTACATTTAGTGTTACTGCACAATTAGTCATGTAGTTCTTTGTCCAAACTGAATTGATGCAGTTGCACATGTAATTAAGATTTAGCTATAAAATCACTTTGTTAGTAATGCTTTGTTTGTCTCTTATAAAATCAAATTGCTAATATTAGAGATTTGATTTTTAAAGTTTCTCTGTAATGGGAAAACATAAAAAGGGGAGTGTTTTTTAAAGTACTTGGGAAGAGTGAAAAATATCACTTCCTGGTTATTGTGTAAAAAGACATTTTATTCCATTTTTTGGTAATTGAAGTGTTATTTTAAGAGCTGTAGAAGACATACCTAGATGTCTATGAGTGTTTTAGGACGTTCATACACCAAGTGGAGTTTACATCCTTCCCCCAAAGTTTATCTTTTCTCCTGTCTTTAGGGGAACTAAAAGGAAACATCTTTTACTTGCAATGCAAACAGTTAACAGTTAAATAAATAAAACCGTTTCGATACATGAATGTGACAGCAATAAGGTATCCAAAGTGGTTACGTTAAGTACTTTTACATGCATTATTTCACTTAATTCTTGACAGCTCCATCGGTTTGGTCATATTATTTTCCCATTTTACAGATGAGAAATCCGAAACCCAAGTAACTTGGTCAAGGTCACCTTGAAAGGGACCTCTATTTTTTTCCAACTAAAACTTTATTTGGAGCAATTAAATTGAGGACACATCCAGAGGTTTCCCACCCATTTTTTCCCCCCAGAGTTCATCTCCCTCTAGTTGAGAGGATTAGATGTTGTCATGAGTTAACTGTAAGAAAACACGGTTTTGAGGGGGGTTTTGGTATGTCTCTTTTTTTGTTCTGTTTGTTTTTGACCCAGTGGTTTTCATTCTCAGATGTTTTCCTACATGGACTGCTGGTTTGGGATAAGAGGATGATAGCTCTGCCCTGGATTTCCTGGGCTGTGTCTTTAGGACTTTCATTCTTTCTCAGGATTAGGCAGGGAGGCCCCTTTGGAGACAGCAGGAGAGGCTCATTTGCTGGGGGGGTATGTGTTCTTTCAACAAGGCCCTTGTTCTCCACTGTTCTCGTTCATCATCCTTCTCCCTTTGAGTTTTTCTCTTCCAGCTGAAACACAATTGAATAGAACAGCAAGAAAAATGCATGCTATTTGCATACAAAGCCCAGCAAGGCCCTCAGATTGGGCTGAAGAAGCTGAGACATGTAAGGGAGCAAGTATTGATAGATGGGACCGGGGCACCAGGGGGAGTTGTTGCAGGTTTTAAGTGAGAGAGTCTCTGAGACCTGGAGATGCAAAGGGGTGAGTGATGTAGGATCTGAACGCCGCAGGCAGGAAGCCATCAGGCCTTCCTCAGGGGAGGAGGTAGACACGGGCAGTCACAACCTCACCCAGAGAGCTCAGCGCTCCGAGGGCCCCAGACTGAGGACCTGTACGGTGACATCTCCTTCGTGCCGACCAGTGCGGGGGAGGGTGGTCAGCCAGCCCGAGTGAGAGGCCCCTGCATTGCAGAGGACTGGAAAAGTAGTTCGGTTTTATCGCTCTTACATCGAGCATCATGACCTTCTTTGCGTAAAGGAGTTCGGCCACTCACTGTGTATGGCCTCAATCTAGATGCCTGCTCTTGGCTGAAGGATGCTCCATGCCGACTCCCTGCTCACTCTTCCTGGGTTTATCCTCCACCAGCCCCTTCACTGATTCCATGCACTGAAAAAACTGAATGCCTCAGTATTCCCCGTGCACCCCCAGGCCATGCTTCTCACCTCTGTGGAGCTGCTTTCCAACCTCCCATCCCCCAGCTGGTCCTAAAGGCTTTCCTCTTGATCTCCCTGGTCAGACGCAACCTCTACTTCCAGTGAAAGCTCCACACAGTTTGTCTACATATACCTATTTTTTCATTTATATTCCGTGAACTTGCTTAGATGTGCTGCTTATTTTTCCAATCTGTTACAGTACTTAATACAGGGCTTGGCACATAATAGGTATTGAATAAATATTTATCTAATCACTGAATAAATCAAATAAGACATTCATTCACACGAGGGGAACAAATGTTGCCTAATAGAAGCCCACCAGTGACATGTCTTAATAACGATCCTTTTCTCTAGGATGCAGGCAAGGCCCTGTGGGTGATACACAAATGAAAAGGCATAGTCACTGCTTACAGGTTGGCGATCAGTTACTCATTTGATTTTAATTAGGGCGCTTAAAGCTGCGTGGGATTCTCCCGTCTCCTGAATAGGTTACGAATGACCCTCCCACACACGCAATCTTGGCATTGTCATTTCTTTAACAAACTATTTTACCCAAGTATCAAAAAATGTAAACTTTGACCTAATTCCTATTCATCTATTAACTGATTTCTAAATAGGGCTGCCCACATTAATTCTGGATAACTATCAATCTGCAAGGGAAGCGTCATGTCTGAGTTTGAGGTGTGTTAGGGAGAAATTCTGGAGACATTGGTGCCTCTTGAACCCTCAGCAGGATGTCAGAGCCTCCCTCTGGACCATCACTGAATTTTGGGTTCACTGTCCTTCCCTCTGTTGTATGGCAGGATAGAAACGCCTCTTCGTGGTAAGGGCTGTGTCTCTCAGTGCCTAGAAGGCTTCACAAGGCACACATATGACGCATTTAGAAAATCACTGAAGTAGGTAACTGAAGAGTTTCTCTCTGTCCAAAATTTGGTTAACTGGCTTTGCACAGACATAGTCATTTATGCTAATCATTCAGCACGTGTATTTTTTTTTTTACTTTTATTGAAGTATAGTTGATTTACAATGCTGTATTAACTTATGCTGTACAACAAACTGATTCAGTTATACATATACACACATTCTCTTTCATATTCTTTTCCATTATGGTTTATCACAGGATATTGAACATAGTTCCCTGTGCTCTACAGTAGGACCTTGTTTATCCATCCTATATATAATAGTTTGCCTCCAGCACGTGTATTTTGAGTGCTATCCAGGCCTGTGCCGATGCGGGGCAGAGCCCTCTATCACAGCCCTCACACTTTTCCTGAGAAGCGCTGAGTGGTTGGTAAGATTTTTGTTTACAGCCTTTGCTTTCGAACCCCAGGCATCTTCCAGGTGCAGGGGTTACTTTCAGGGGACATGGCTTCTTTAGTGATTACTTATCCCAGAGTTTAGAACTGAGCCATCTGTAATATACCTGTGAACTAGGCTTTAGAGTCAGCAAGAAGCTGATTGAAGGAATCGTTGTTTGCGTAACCCGGGTCACAAGTAGTTTCCCTGGTGAGGGTGAGACTGATGGCGTGGTCCTCATTTTTCCCGGCTAGACAGCATAGGACAGAAATTGAGCAAATGGAAAACAGAAACTATTCCCAGTAGCCTTCATGACATGAAGAGGAGGAAGGGCTGGACCTGACCCCCTGTGATGAGGACCACTGGGATGCCTGGGTGGGCGGTCTGACCTCACAGGTGAGAAGGTGTGATGGGAACCAAGAAGACTTGTGTTTTCTGACCGCGGCTCTTCACCCATCTCGGGAAACGGAGAGGGGTTCATATCTGCCACCAGTCTTCAAGGAGAATGTAGACACTTTCCTCAGAGTTCCACTAGCCTAGTGGTTTTATCTGGTCAAAGAACTGTTTTCTTGCTGCTTGTTTTGCTAACTAGACATGTAGATAGACTTCTGCATTTGTGTCTTGTGCATCCGTATATTAACGTGATCCTGATGATGTCTGAACAGAGGGAGAAAGAGACACTTGATTTGCAAGAGTAGAAATGCCAAAGGAATTTTCAGTAAAAGGATACCAGCTCTTAGAAATCACATTTGTCTCCCAGAACCAGCTAAAGGCCATTCTTTGATCACTGGTTCCTCTGTGCTTGGTTTGTATCTCTGCATCAGCCCTCATCGTTTTGTATTCTGAGTTGTCTCTGTATATTCACTCATCTCTGAGGACGAGGTCCTCCTGGAAGGAGGGGGTCACGTCTTGCCTTTGTTCCTCTGGCATTAGTGCAGTGCCTGCACGTAGTGGGTGTCTGTTATCTGTGGGGTGCCTAAATGGGTGAGCTTGTGTCACAGATTCACAAACTCCTTAGCTCCCAATCTTCTCTAAGTCTGTCTAAAATAACCCAACAGGTAACCTCTTAAGGTCCATTTCTTTTCTTAGTTGAATGTAAAATAACATATATTTAAAGCTGTGATTATTATATTTTAGCTTGAAAAAGAAATCTCTTTCTGGATTTGGGTCCTGTGAGCCATTGACTCTATGTCACCCCAGATAGAGTGGAGCTCCTTGGGAGTTCTGTCACTCACTGCCTTGTCTTATCCTTCTTTGAACCGCCAGGGCCAAGTGTGGCTCATAGCACGTTAGTACTGAAAAATGCAAAAAGCAAAAGTAGTAGATAGAGCATGTTGACTTTTCCCTAGAATGTCAACTTCTTGACCTGCAGTGAAAGAAGGGCTAGTGCTTGCTATGTTTTCTTTGGTGCTAGAGCCCCTGGCAGATGGCGTCATTCGATGGGGATGGGAAGCTTTCACCAACCTCTGCATTTCTGAAGAAGCAGGAATTCAGATTCTCCGCCACCAATGAGTCTGCTTTGCCTTAAGTTGAGTTTTTGTCTAATCAGTCCTACTTCAGTTATTAGGAGATCCCTAAATATGGATGTTATTCCTGATTAGGGCAACAGCTAATACATTTAATAGCTTTAATTTTCAATGTGAAATATTCACATTGTGACAACATGCAAAGAATATAATCAACTCCAACTCAAGATAATCAACCCCAATGCTAGTTTTGGCCATTAGAACAAAAAGTTAATGCGGGTTAGGTTGAAAGCCAGCATTCAGTCTAATGTTCATGAACATGCAGGCAAAAATTGCAAATAGAGACTTCAGTGGGAAAAATGATCTACTGGTCCCAGTTTTAAATAAAGTACTAATCTGAGAGAAACAACCAAGAAAGCAAGCACCAGAAGACTCCTCAAGACTGTCTTTAGCTCCATCATCACATGGGAGGCTATGAACAGCCAGCAGGGGGGTAATAAGAAACTGATGAGAAATTATTATTCCGCATTGGGCTTCTTTTTTACCCAAGTTGAATTCATGAGAAATAGATCACCAGGTAATAATCTGACAGTTATTGAGGGCAGTAAATCTGTGAAAGGAAAGAAACGATCTTCACTAAAATGAAGAAAAAACCCTTTCACTCGAGGATCGCTCATTTTTTTCCAGAGGAAAAGAGCTCTTTTGGGCTTGAGAAGAGAACAGTGTCACATTTTCTCTTAATGATCAAAGAATCATTGTACATATAATAATGTCATCATCCCATGAAAATCGGATATATCACCTGTGAATCTTCTAAAGTCAGTTGGACTAGTGTGTTTCTTACATTTCCCAAGGTTCAAATAATGGTGAACTAAACCAGAAGCATCAGGCTATCACCCTCTTCTTGGTATTTGTCCTGGGGCCACTGAAGGGTCCTCGGGACTGCAGACTGTTCCTGGGTCCTCCCCCAGGACTCGGTCAAGGTTTTGGAGTAAGGGGGCTGAGTTATATTCGTTTCCCTTGCTGTGCGCTGTCTGCAGCTTTCAGGTCCTGGGGGCTGTTTCTCTTCCACACAGGCGTGGCATATGGTCAGGGAAGATGCAGTTGACCCTTTTGATCAGCGGTCCCTGGCAAACTTTGACCAGGGATGGGGCTTTAGTGAACTTTTGAATGGCCGTTGATCTGGGAACAGGCTGGGTCTTATTCACAACAACCACTTTTGCGATGGAGATGCTGCCAAAAAATATTGTCCTCCAACACAGAAGGGGAAGGATGGGTTTCTTCTGTTTTTTCTCCGAGTCTCATGTGACTGTTTCCCAGGGAAGGAATATATGTTGGGAGTGAGACACAGATGGTGGCATCGCTGAGCCAGGTGAGCGGCGGGACGGGACGGGGAGGGCGGTATGGAGCAGGGATTCAGTCACTACGCCCCTTCTCTGCTGGTTATCCCTTTGCTATAGAGAGGAGGAGGTGGTGGTTGCAGCCGAGGCCAACTTGGAAAACTTCCTTGGCTTCTCCCTTCCCCCATTCAGGGCTCAGGGCTTCTCTGTGAGTTATTAGCACCGTCCTCCAGCATGCTAAGCTTATACCTGCCCCAGGACCTTTGCATTTGCTCTGCCGCTGCCAGGAATGTTCCTCCCCTACCTCTTCACAGGGCTGCTCTTTTTTGTTTTTGTTCTTTTCCTCTTTGTTCAGGATCTCAGTTTATATGTTACCTTTATAGAGAGGCTCCTTCTGGCCACCATATCTGAAATAGCCCCCCAGCAGACCCTCTATCACATCACCCTTCTTTTCTGAAACTGCCTCGTTCATTAATTTTTTTTCTTTGCTCTTCCCCGTGCCATCTGGAATATAAACTCATTGTCATATGATGCTAGGAGAGCGACTAGCAGTTAGCACGTGCTTAGAAGACATCTGTTGAGTAGATGAATAACGAGCATCTTACTGTGACATAACCTGTGCTCCACGGCTGACTTGAATGTCTCCCCCAGTAGACTATGAGCTCCTGAGGGCGTGGACTGCGTCTCACCCATCTTTGTATCTTCAGCACTTGGCACACCGTAGGCGCTCCGTAAGGGCTGAATGATTGACTAGAGGAAAACGAGTGACCACAGGTACCTGGGAGATAAACTGTGTGGATCTTTAAAAGACCGATCGGTTGATTGATCTCAACAGGCTGTTTAGCCATGATGTCATCAGTGCCTGAGGCTCATTCTCTGTGTTACTGTCCTTAGCGTGTAGCTTCCTTCCTCAAAGTTACTTCATTGTCACAATGTAGTTATTACTGCAGCTCCAGCCATCATGTCACTATTCTTGATAGGAAGGAGGAAGAAGCGGGATGAACAGAAGGGAGGCTACCAGCTGAGTTAAGTCTCCGCTTCAGAAACTTTCTCAGAGTCCCTAACAGGTAGCTTCTTACACGTCATTGAAAGGAATTTAGTCACGTGAAAAGTCTCGGCAGAAATTGGGAAATGCGGTTTGTAAAGTGGTACATTGCCTTGTCCAACAAAATTTGGGTGCTGTTAGTAAAGAGGAAGGGGAGAATGGATAGTGACATGCAGCTAGCAGTCTCTGCCACCATGTATAATTGAAATTATGTAAAATCGAGAGGTTTACCGCACGTAGCATGCTAGGCGGCTCATATAACATACCAATAGCATAGTAACTTGTTAGACTGCCCGTAAGACGTCTACCCACGGAAATCTTTTGGGCAGAGCCTCTCATAGCAGGAATGGCTGCTTAGTCTTCTAAGGAATTCCTGGCAGTCCCTGTGAATTTAGAGCAGCACTGAGCAGGTCTCTTTTGCTCTGACTGCCGGAGAGACTCCCCTGATGGTTGCAGTCTGTACGCTGATGACCGGCCCTCAGCAGGACCCTCCTTCTTGGCGGGGCTTGCCTGTCCTGGTTTGCTCTTGATAGCAGCAAGCAGCAGCTCATCTCCCCATCCAGGGCTTCAGAGTGACATCCTGGGAATGCTTGTTCTCTACCACCGGGTCTTCAGCCTCTGCAGACCTTTTCTGATTCCCTTTACGATGGACCTAGCAATCTGGAAAATGAAGAGGGAGTCAGAAACGGGTGGTCAGGAAACAGGTGAGAATACGACAGACAGAAAGCATAACAAAATGGAATTACCTCCTGGTTTTAGTTCTAGTTTGCTTTCTGAAAGCAAATTATCTGGGAAGATAATTTGGAAAACTGGAAAATTCTATCAACTTCAGAGAGATAGTTTTCTAATTACTTACTTGGTAAAAAAATATTTTATAATCACAGAGGAAAGCCCATATAACAGATTAAATGGAATAGCATACACATACCCTGTGAGCAGTCAGTGCAAACGTACACAGAAACTCTGGTGCATCAGGTCTCCTGATTTAAGATTATAGCATGAGTCATTTGGCATGTCAAACGTATATACATTTGGAGGTAAACTTTAATGAGAAATCTAAGATCTCAGTGTTTGTGGAGGGGTATTTTTTCCCTAAATTAGCTTTTTAGTTCAGTACAGTGGAGCACGTCTGACTGTAATCTCAACACTGCAGACCCCATCAGAACAATATAGTCGTCGTACAAGTCTTAAATATAAAGCTTTTCTTTTTTTTTTTTTGTGGTAAGCGGGCCTCTCACTGTTGTGGCCTCTCCCGTTGCGGAGCACAGGCTCCGGACGCGCAGGCTCAGCGGCCATGGCTCACGGGCCCAGCCGCTCCGCAGCATGTGAGAACTTCCCGGACCGGGGCATGAACCCGTGTCCCCTGCATCGGCAGGCAGACTGTCCACCACTGCGCCACCAGGGAAGCCCAAATATAAAGCTTTTATGTACTCTTAACAACTTAAATTTATCTCAATAGAAAATTGACAATAGAGTAATTAGCAAAGTTGTTCTTATTAATGCCATAAACAGATAATGAAAGAAATGTAGATTTCACTTTTTCTATTTCAAGTGTTTCATTAATCTAGCAGAAGTAGGCAGAATATCAAATGTTTCTGGAAGCTTAGTTTTAACAAATAGCTATATTTGTCCCTGTCTGGAGTTAAGAAATATTAAAGAAAATTATTAGTTTCTACCTTAATATATCATAGCCTTTCCAAAGCTGCATGTAGTTGGATGTTTCTGGGTAATCCGTTCCAATTTGTTGCAGATATTTAAATGCTACTTAGATACAGTGTTGATCTAAACAGGAAGGAACTACTGTGTAGGAAAGGGGCTTAGATATTCTTTAACCAAGTGAAAATGAGGGCCCACAGCGACCTTCTTCTCTTCTAAATCAAAGAATTTAGTCACTGTGTTTATGTGAGTAGGTGAGTTAAATATAAAGACCTTTGCGCATGGTGTGATCAGGAACGTTAAATGTTACTTAAGGGCATCTTAATTAAACATTTGTATTTATTTTCTGACAGAACAGAAACAACCAGATGTGGCTTAAATAAATCGTCCTCTTGACATTCTGCCTGTGTTTTAAGGGAACCGAGACAAACAGGACAATCCTTGCAGAAAAAATCAGGATGGAATCTTGCTTGTGATACTGATCCATTGCATGTCTCACCTTCCTTGGCCATAAAGTAATAATAAAAGAATAACATTTGCATTAGGGTCCTCCAGAGACAGAGAACCAATAGGGTGTGTGCATATGTGTTTGTGTATATGTATATATACATAGACATACATATATAAAGAGTAAGAGCATATATATAATAAGAATGTATACACACATACACACATACTGTGCAAAGTAAGCACAGTATATATATATAGAGAGAGAGAGATTGAGATTCATATTAAGGGATTGACTCCATGATTGTGGGAACTGACGACCAGGCTAAAATTTGCAGGGCAGGCTGGCAGGCTGGAGACCCAGAGAAGAGTAGGTGTTGCAGTCTGACTGACTCTAAAGGCAGTCTGGAGGCAGAATTCCTTCTTCCTCAGGGATCTCAGTCTTTTTAAGGCCTTCAACTGATTGAATGAGGCCCACCCATACTATGGAGGGTCATTTGCTTTACTCAGAGTCTCTGGATTTAAGTGCTAATCTTATCTAAAAGCACCTTCACAGCAATATCTAGCTCCATTTGGTGTTTGACCAAATATCTGGGTACCCCATGGCTGAGCCAAGTTGACACATAAAATTAGCATCATCATCATCATCATCACTATCATCATTATTTACTATATGCCATGTGCTATTTTAAGCACTTTACATGTATTAACTCACTGGATCCTCACTGCAGCCACATCAGATACATACTCTTACTGTACCCATTTTACAGATGACAGAATTGCAATCAGTGAGGCCAGATAACATGCCCACAGTTCTACAGCTCATCTAACTTGGTTGTGCACATCTGTCTTGCCTATAAATTTTCCTTGAAGACAAGGCAGATATTGTTCTCCTTTTGTAGGCGCTCAGTAACTGTTTACTGAATGAATGATAATGGTGACCATATGGGGAGCAGTTACTGTGTATTGGGAAACACTCGAAGCTTCAGGATAATTAAAGTGGGTTGGTATTTTAACTGATGGTGAAACTGAGGCTCTTAGAAGCTGGGAACCTGAACAAAGGGAGCTCTGGATGATGGAACCAGGATCCACACTCCGGTGGTTGTGATCTTAAAACATCTATTAATATTCATCAGGTATGGAAAGGTTAAAGCCAATATTAAAGTATAGATGATTCTGGAAGTACGTAAGTGACTGATACTTTCTTTTTGTAACCTTTTCCATCTAATCCAGGGACCGTGTGTTCTGGGTGTTCTAGGACAGTCTCCCCAGTTATGACCACACTCTCATAAATACTCTCATGTTGGGCTTCCCTGGTGGCGCAGTGGTTGAGAGTCTGCCTGACGATGCGGGGGATGCGGGTTCGTACCCCGGTCCGGGAAGATCCCACATGCCGTGGAGCAGCTGGGCCCGTGAGCCATGGCCGCTGAACCTGCGCGTCCAGAGCCTGTGCTCCGCAACGGGAGAGACCACAACAGTGAGAGGCCCGCGTACCGCAAAAAATAAAAAAAATACTCTCATGTTTGTTAGACCATGTGTCACTAGACTTCGGATCCTTAAATAAAGGCTTACTGTTCTCAAATCTTTTCTGTTAAGAGCCCTTCAGTTCTCTTATATGTCCTTTATACGTGCATCTCCTTTCTATGCTGCTGTGTGTCTTTGTGAATTACCTTTTTCCTTTGCTCCCTGCCTGTCAGACCAGCACTTCGCAGTTCCTATGTCTGTCCACCATGAAATACACTGCACTTTCCTCCTCTTTTCTTCCTGAATATAAATCATCCTTTTGGAATGTGACTTTTGGAGTTTGTGGCCAATAAAATAGTCATAGGTGTCCTTGGATCATACCTGAGTGTCTGAGGGCTCCACTTACTGAGATGTTCTGCTTGCAGAGGATGCCACACACCAGTCCAGCTCGGGCTCGTGTCTGGACTGAGGGCAGAACATGTGCGCCAATAATTATTGCAGGAAGAAACTCTTTTCTTGATGAAGGTCATTAGTACTTTTAATAGTGTTTGCCTTTCCGACAAGTGCATTTGCACCTTGTAAGTCCAGTGATTTCTCCCCATGAGCCAGCATCTTCAAACAAAACGAATGCACCCTGATTCTTTTTCCCTTCTCTGGGACTTCTGAACTTGAGGTTAGATTTGGTTCCTTTAATATGGTGGAACTTCTCCTTAGTGTTCTAAAAAAATTAGAACGTGAAGTTACAGGCTCTAAACTGCGGAAGCACAGGCCCGAATGGCATTTCCTCCCGTCTGTGTAGGAATGTTCGTGGATTTGACAGATAACAGGAATGCCTTGATTCTGTAATCCTCCTGGTAGCTGCTTGAACATCTCTCAGAAACTCAGCTGGCTTCCTTGTCCCTTCAGTTCCTGGGTGGTCTCTTTAGGGTAAAACCCATCATCAAAGCAGGCCAGGTGCTGGCACTCAGCATATGAAGCCATCAGGAAGTGTGATCCTCTAGATTTCCTGGGGACTCCTGCCCACATAGCAGCACCAGGCCATGGTGGCTGCGGTGCCTCAGGTGAGGGATTAGCTGAGCATCGTGTGGTGAGCTCATGCTAATCCTTCTGTACCAGTGAACTTACATTCTCTAATTAATACCCAGCTAATACCCAACTTCGTTTCCCAGAAGGCTGTAGTCTGTGAGCAATAATAGCAAGGAGGAAGTAGAAGGGGGGAAAAAAAAGGAAAAACACAGGAGTGTTGGGTTACACTTCCTTTTCCTTCTAAGCATCTGGGAAAATTCTCTTTCTCTCTAGTTCTCTCCCTGGACATTCGTCTATATATCTATCGATCTGTCAGTTTACCCATCTATCGATCAACCTGTCTGTCTGTATACGTGCCAAGATCGGCCAATGAGTATGTGTGTTTTTCATTTTTCCTCTTCTGATTTCGGAGGCCATTTGTGCTTTTGTTTTTGTTTGAATTCATTTTCTTCCTTCCCACCTCCTTCCCTTTCTTCCTTTTGCTTCTGTTGATGGAGGATGAGTAACTGGATTATTTACCAAGAAGGCTGTTAATTCGAATCGGATTGTTTCAAGCAGATGTTCTCAGCTGCTTCCTCCATGTTGTTCCACACTCTGATACCTTACTTTCTGATAACCTTCAGAGGAATGGAAAAAATTGAAGCGTATTCAGATCGTGAGTGTATTCACAATAGAGTGGTGAGAGAGCTTGGGGACAGACTGTAGGCTTTTCCATATGGGGCTGTTTGTAGGGTCCTAGAATCACCCATGTGGTGGTGCTAACATCTCGGAAAGTTCTCAGCCATCAAATGGAACATAAGATCACCACCCTCGTGCAGACGGGATGGCCTGCCATTCTCTGGAAATGTTTGAGTTTCTTTCTTTCTACATTGCGGCCCCGAGGGTAGTGAGAATATGTCTTCTCAGTCGGACTCATGGTACTTTATTATCCTCAGTACTTAATTCTTTTAAAGAAGTTCCTTAAAGAAAATGTCTGCTTCCTTCTCTCCCATTTGAGTTATAAACTGCTTATTCAATATTTGTACCATGAATGAATGAATGACCGAGTGGGAGAAGTCTGTCTGGCTAAGTACAGTGAGAAGGAGTTTTCCAGAAAACACAGCCCACCTCTAATATGCAAGGTCGGGGATGACACATAGGTTGTATTTCATGTTGCAGTGGCAGCTTATTGGTGGTGGTTGGTGCCGTGAGCGCTGTGTTCAGAGGGATTCTGAGGTGTCTCCAAGGTTCTGGAGGAGAGAATGCCACCTGGGCTGCAGGGGGCGTTTGCCTTCCCTGTGCCAAAGCTAAACATTAGGTGACCTCCCTTTTTCAGACATAAAGATGTCAGGTTTTTTTTTTTTTTTTTTTTTTTTTTTTTGCGGTATGCGGGCCTCTCACTGCCGTGGCCTCCCCCGTTGCGGAGCACAGGCTCCGGACGCGCAGGCCCAGCGGCCATGGCTCACGGGCCCAGCCGCTCCGCGGCATATGGGATCCTCCCAGACCGGGGCACGAACCCGTATCCCCTGCATCGGCAGGCGGACTCTCAACCACTGCGCCACCAGGGAGGCCCGATGTCAGGTTTTTAAGAGGGGTGTCAGCACACCTCTCTCTTCCTGTCCTGGATTCAGAACTAATTGAGGAATAAAACATAAGCAGCAGATGTAGGTGGAAATCTCAGCTGATAGAGCGGGTAAGGGAAGGTGGTCTTTGCTGGGTCTCTCTTCTCCTCGGAATTAAACATTCCAATCCCAGTGGGCTCAGGTGATGCTGGAAACCGCAGCTTCTCCTGAGAGGCCGGGTGAAGCTTCCTGCCTGGTGCGAGAGTAGAATGAATGAACACACCAGAAGGACCTGGCGCTGCTCCCTCTCCCTTGGGCGGTAATAGGAAGAGGTTCCCCTGCTTGAGGCTGGAAGTGCTCCTTTCCAGCTGGTCCTTTCTGAGCACTGGAGTGCAAGCTTGCTCCCCTCTGGGTCAGAGAGAAGAGGGGAACTCTAACAGGGTAACCATTTGTATGTAAACATCTGTTGTGAACACAAGTTGTCTAGAAAGTCAACAGGATCTACTCTCTTGCTGTCCCTGGACCAGCGCAGCCCTCACTGTTGGGCTAAGCTCACGGCATCCCTGCCCCATCCCGCGGGTGGAGCTTTGTCAGGACTTTCCTCCTCTGACCTTCCTCTGCTGCTCTGCCCTGCTGAGAGGTGATCTGCCTCCATGGTCTTGGGCTGCCGCTGAGGCCCTTATGGACACATGTGCAGCACCTCTGAGGTCCTGTAGGTCCCTCTGTTGTTTGAGGGAGTTGCCTTTGTAGCTCTTCATGCGCTGGGCCACAGAGGAGCCTTCTCAGAAATGTTTTTGACGTTTAGCACTTTATGAAAACTCACAACAACTTCTGTTCACCTTCTAGACCTGGAAATGTGCGGTTGATAGGTCAGTGTCAAAATGTCCCACCATGGGACTAAAAGAGAACCGTAGGCTTCATCTGGACATCACTGTCCCCTCCAGTGAAGTGGTGGGGAGAAGCATCAGGAACCAGAAGCTCAACTTCTGATGGGGAGACTTCATGCAAGGCCTCCACTCCTCACTCTGTTGTGTCATATGTAAGACCCCTTTCAATTCCTCGTGCTGTCATTCTAAACCATTCCAGAGGAATGATTGGCCACCCTAGAGATGCTGGTGCTTCCTCCCCGAGCCTGGAGTACCCACGGGGCATCGTGCATAGGTCACAGATTCAGGGAAGGTCGTGATGCTCAGCTGGGTTGACACTGGTATGAAAAGCCTGTCTCCCTCCTGGGACTATCCCATTCCTAACACCTCCAGGCATCTTTAGTCGTCTGCTGTACCAGCTCTCAAGGCTCATGTTTAAGAGTCTTTCAAATGCTTACCCTAAATACCACTACCTCTAGTTGAAGCTCATTGCTTTCTTGATGGGTCCTCAAAGGAACTTTCTCCAACTCACCCCCAAGCCTTTAATTTTTAGAATGTTGTGTTTGTTTAAAAGAGATCTCAGGGGCCTCCCTCGTGGCGCAGTGGTTGAGCGTCCGCCTGCCGATGCAGGGGATACGGGTTCGTGCCCCGGTCTGGGAGGATCCCACATGCCGCGGAGCGGCTGGGCCCGTGAGCCACGGCCGCTGGGCCTGCGCGTCCGGAGCCTGTGCTCCGCAGCGGGAGAGGCCACAGCAGTGAGAGGCCCGCGTACCGCAAAAAAAAATTAAAAAAAAAAGAGATCTCAGGTGAAGTGCATCACCAGTGGTGCGGGGCTGAGAATTTCCACACCACCTTCTTCTTTCCATTACACTCCTTTCTGGAAATATACGTCTGTTCTGATTATGAACGTATATATTTATTATCTGACAAGCAAATCTGGTTTGCCTTTCTATGAAATTACTTCATTGCAGTGCAACTGTTAGGAGCATATTTAATGTCAAAAAAACCCACCTCACATTATTGAGACTGTATATTATGATCACGAATAGAACAGGAAGATCTGTGTAGCACGATGGAAGAGTTAATTGGAAAATATGATTAACTCGGAAGTCCACAGGGTCCCATGGAGACTGTTTCCCTTGCTGCCTCTCTGGGTAGCCCTTTAAACGCGTGAAGATACATTCTTTGATCCTAAGGTATGGAACTGACATTGAAGAGTGTTTTGTACATGCCAGACGTGGGTGAATTCGAGAAGCCGTCCCTGCCCTCCTACTTCGCACTTCAGCTGGGCAGACAGAGTTTGTGAGGTGGCACAGTGTCCCATGTACAGTACTGTCCGTGAGCAGGGGAAGTCAGCGCCATTCGACAGGCCCCTCGCGCAGTTTGCAGGCAGTGCTCTGGCGCGTGTGGTGTGGGAAAGGCTGTTAATACGTGGGATGCCTGTGGAGTGCAACATTCTCTTAGCAGTGGCTGCTACTTGCCCCACAAAACTGGAGAGTACTCTGTTACCAGATCTTTTTTTTAATCAGCATAAAATCTGGAATGAGGAGAAATATCTTCTGAAATGCTCTTTCTCAAAGAGAAAAATGAGCAGAGTCAGCTGTATCATCTATGCACTGATTGTCGTGCTAAATTAGGGAAGATAAACGCACCTAATTTATAGTTACAAAGAGTGCGCTGTTTAACATCTCGTTTCCCATGGACTGAAGAGGGTACATAGTAAACCTCACGATGCAAATTACTTACAGTGTGTTTCTATAAATCAAACAACGACAAAAGTATCACAGTGATCTCTAAACAGTGCCCATAAATAACAGTGGTTTTAATTACGCACTCAGTGAAATGAAAAAAGCAAAGAATCCATGGGAGGTCTTTGAGCACCTCAGCCAGCCCTCAAAGCTGGGGTCCTTCTGGTCTGGTACCCAGAAAGGTCCAGTCTATTCTTGGCCGTGAATTCAATACCTTGCCCTCCCTTCAAAAGGAACTGTACCCTGTGGCTTCCCTTGGTGGACACCCTGAGAGTTCTTTGCGGACAGAGCATGCAGACTGCTTTGCTGGACATCCCAGGGAGTGGCTTGAGCTCAACAACTATTCAGTGAATGGAGACTCTGAGTACCTGACCCATCACACTCAGGGCATGAAGCAAGCAAAAGTAATGAGATGGGAGGACGCCATTGTATTTATTTCATCATTTTGTTGACTTGTCATAAAGCAAACCGATCCTGGGGTCATGATAATCCTTGATTATTCAGTGTCTTAAAACTTTGAACCATTGACAAGATTATGAAATTTAAGGAGAAAATAAAGCAGACTCATTCAGTGACTTTAAACCCTGTTTTGTATGAATTTCAATTCCAAGTCTTAAACTCATGGGGGTTAGAACTTGAGTATGCAAAAGTGTAGGCAAGTTACTAAATCCCACCCAGATGTGCTGTGAGGGCAGTTATAAGCATGCACCTCTCAGGTCTCATGAAGGCCTCCCAGACGTGAGGCTAGAGAGAACATAGATTGAGAAATGTAGATTGGAGAATGTAGATTGAGAAACGTAGATTGGAAAATACATACATTTGAGCTTGTGTTTTGAAGCTAACTTCCAGGGTCCCAGTGGGAAACTTAGCCCATTAATGGCTGGTGCTTTAAAGAAGCATAGAGGCCTCCCAGCTAGTCTTCCCCTCCCGCCGTGGATCTGCCCATGGATCTGTGTAGCAGGTACAAGCATTAATGAACACTTCTGAACCCCAGTCACAGATCACCTTTGATCAGAAGCCTGGTTGGTCCTAGCGTGTGGAAATGTAGGAGTTAAGTAAAAGAGAGAAAGTGGGAGAGAGGGAGGGGAGGATGGGGAGAGCCTAGCTCACCTGCCGCAGAATTTTCTTCTCTTGTCTCAAAACAAGTTCCTGGCACATTCAGGTGACCGCATGGTATCCATGGCTGGGGTGGTCAGGGCTCAGTCTGGACCCTGAGGCTGGGGACTGGCATGCAGGGGCCCTGTTGAAGACACAGCTGACAGTGCAGCTGACCTTGAACTTTGAACCCAAATTACTGAGTGTGCTTCCTGGGGACCAGCTGTTTGTTTACCTCTGCTTCTCTGCCTTGTGAACAGATTGCAGTCCTTGGAAGAAGAATGATTTTTATTTCATTCTTCAGACCTGAATTATTCTTTTATCCTTTCCTGGCAGGGTTTGGGTAAACTGAGCTCATCCTGTCAACCTCAACTGTGCGTTGAACACTCTCAGCCCAGAGTCAGCATTTCCTTTAAGTTTAGATAGATGCTGGTGTGTAGGTCTGTGGCAGTCATTGTAGAATCCTGAAAATAGTTTATCTGTGTAAATATCCCAGAATGTTCTGCTTTTCTTGAATTTGAAACATATAAAGAAGTCAGTCAGATGCTCATTAAAAAAAAATAAAAATTCTCTATGTATGATAGTACATTTCCCTCCGGTTCTCCTTCACTGAACATGTCAAAGTCTATTTTGAAGTGATTCTCATTCTCAGATATTTGTTGGCATTCCAGCCTCTTCAATTGTTTAGAAATGCTATTTTAAAGCTATTTTGGTTGTAAAATGTTATACTGAAAACACATTTATTTTAAAAGTTTTGAATTGCTTTTTATTGTATTGCACTGTGTACTTGAATCTAAATCAAGTGAGGGCAGTGCCATGTGATATCAGAAAGTGCTTTGTTCGAAGAGGGCATTTTACTGTAAGAAGGCATGCTTTGATTAAAGTGGTTTTTCAGATGATTAATATAAGTTCTAGGTAGCAAGAAACTAGATTCATTAAAAAAAATAACTGAGGTCAACATAAGTTAAAGTTATATCAAAGGAGGTAGGCAGTCAGACTTAATGACACAATGAAGGAATATATACTTTCTTCTTGAACTGAGTCTGTGCATGGACTTAATTAATTTCAATTATGTGACATAATTGGTTGTGAGTTTTCTCATACTTAGCAGAGCTTTTACTTCCATTTACCCATACCATTTCTTAAACATAGTGCAGAATATCTTTTTTTTTAACATCTTTATTGGAGTATAATTGCTTTACAGTGATGTGTTAGTTTCTTCTTTATAACAAAGTGAATCAGCTGTACATATACATATATCCCCATATCTCTTCCCTCTTGTGTCTCCCTCCCTCCCACCCTCCCTATCCCACCCCTCTAGGTGGTCACAAAGCACTGAGCTGATCTCTCTGTGCTATGCGGCTGCTTCCCACTAGCTATCTATTTTACATTTGGTAACGTATATATGTCCATGCCACTCTCTCACTTTGTCCCAGCTTACCCTTCCCCCTCCCTGTGTCTTCAAGTCCATTCTCTAGTAGGTCTGCGTCTTTATTCCCATCTTGCCCCTAGGTTCTTCATGACCATTTTTTTTTTAGATTCCATGTATATGTGTTAGCATACGGTATTTGTTTTTCTCTCATAAAAAGAAACGAAGTTGAGTTATCTGTAGTGAGATGGATGGACCTAGAGTCTGTCATACAGAGTGAAGTAAGTCAGAAAGCCCAAAATATCTTAAACTGATCTAAAATATATTTTTTACTTTTTTAAAAAGGTGGCATTAATCTATAGCATTTAATCCATGTCAGGAAGGTTTTTATATGATTTGTACATAGCACACTGCTGTGCCATGTGTTTTGTGATCTGAGTTTTATAATCAGAGGCTGTTGCACCTGAGAGAGTTGGTCTGAACTCACTTCCAACTAATCTGACAGATCCCTTAGTGTTGGGATGATAAAATTCTTTCTTCAGGTGAATTGAGGTTGGACCATCACAAGCCACAGAGGGGTATTACTTTATTATTCAGCAAATCGCCAAGTCCTGCCAGAGGACCTGTGTCTTGTTTTCTGGCTTCTTTCTGTTTCCTATTGAAGAACGCTTAGAACTGGCCATATTTACCTGAAGTAATATGATAAAAAGAGTGACCTCACTTAGTTTATGCAGATACACTAAGCTTTTGAAGCAAGTTTCTTTTATCCGTCAGTGGCTTTTTTTTTTTTTTTTTGCGTGGTACACAGGCCTCTCACTGTTGTGGCCTTTCCCGTTGTGGAGCACAGGCTCCGGACGCGCAGGCTCAGCGGCCATGGCTCATGGGCCCAGCTGCTCCGCGGCATGTGGAATCTTCCCGGACCGGGGCATGAACCCATGTCCCCTGCATTGGCAGGCAGACTCTTAACCACTGCGCCACCAGGGAAGCCCCATCAGTGGCTTTTAATAAAGTTCCTCTGGATACTGGCAAACCAAGTCCAGTTTGTTCTAGTTTTGTAAATATAATTAGGTGAGTACATTCTATGAAGATGACCTATAAATATCACTTGCAAATATCTCTGTGGACAAAGAGCTTTAGGGAACTTGTGTTTAAGGAAGAATCCCCGGCTTCATGTTGTGTGTATTAAAAAGATTGACATAATGCTGTTCTGCTGTCGTTTTGAGGTTTTCGTGAAGTTGCTTAGCCTGAAACTTTCATTTCCTTTCCCCTGTTAGTACCTCTGTCCCACAATAGCCTGATGGACCTTGAAGCATGAAATAGCCTCTCATGTGCTCTGTGCTACCTCCATGTACATTCATAGTTCTCTGATCAGGACATTTCATATTTTGAAGGTTTGAAACCTGGAGAGGCTCTGGGGCTGGATTGCTTCCAGCTCAATCCAGCTCAAAGGTCTCTAATTTGGAAACTTTGGAAATTCGTTTACTCACTTCTAAGCCAGTGTCCGTCTGCACAAGTAGAGGCATAATGAGAAGTAGGGAGATGAGAGGTGCAGTTTTCAGCCCCTTTCCTTCAATGAAGCAGGCGTCCACCGCACTCAAGAGAGTCCAGTACCACCTTGCACATCACTTTATACCCCGAGTGTGGGAGCCCCCAGGAGCTGGTCGGAGACTGGGTAGAAATTGACCTAGATCGGCATATCCGCTAAGATGCTTTTTTCCTAGAGGTTTTGGAGATTTACATTTGTGGGCACCATCCTGATTGGTTTGACTTCAGAGCTTTTATTTTATTTGAAAAAGTATTTAGCCTGTTAATATAAGCAGAGGAAAGAAATCAGGTTTCGAGCAGGGGATCTATGGAAGCATGGTTCAGTGTGTATGGTGTGTTTGAAGCAAGTTGTTGCATAATAAAAGCACAGGCTGTGTTTCATCCTCTGCAGCCCTGTAGGGGCGTCAGGCTTGCCCCTTCGTGCAGGTCCTGCGTGTCTGAAGCGCTTTGCGCATCCTCTGGAGCTGTTAGACTCAAAGTCGGTCTATGGGATGAACATTGTACTTAATCAAAACTGTCCTTGAGACAGGCTCAACCTCCCCTAAAGATGAGTTTATGCCTGTTCTAACATACCCAGACCTCCCCCTGTGATGTGTAACAGGTGTGCATAAATTAGTAATGTGGGAAGTGCATGGTTGGGGTGTAGGGACTTTGTTGTATGAAAAATATGGATCTTTAAACAGTAGAACCCAGCTCAGTGCAGGGAAATGAGAAGCATAAAGAACTTGCACCTGAATGTGGACCAGTAGGTCCCTGTTCTCACTTCAGACGTGCTCTGGGCACGCATGCTCATTGCAGAGACACGGCCGGTGGAATCGATAGATGTTTCAGTGATTGTCGTGCTCTTGCACCCATGCAGTTGCAGTTTCCTCCTTGGGTCTTACTAGCTTCCTCCGTTTCTTTTCTGGGCGTAGATATTTGGATTCTGGTATTGAACTTACTGGTTTATGTTACAACTGGGACCCCACAGCGGGGTGCCCCATGAGGACGAAGGGCCGTGAATTATTCATTTCTGTATCCTCAACTCCTCACACAGATGAATTGGGGCTCAATAAATGTTACCAAAATGTGTGTATGATGACTTCATTGTCCTGTGAGCAGCCTGTGCAGATATTAATTAAAATGTCTACAACGACTGCACAGTTGCCTATAGCATAAAAGGGACATCAGCTTACCCACCAGCATTATCAGTTCCTGATCCATGGTTGTGAGATCTTGGATGATACCCTGTTAATAAACAGCTTCCCGGGAATGGAAGCTCAGCTGCTGGGTCTTAGAACAATATGGGCTGTTGAATTGAACAAACATTTACTGTGTCCTCTTGTGTGCTGAGCTGATGTCAGGGTCTGCCGCCATGTTCTGTGTGTGCCCTCCACCTGCACTTGACCTCTGAACTGCTCCGCCTACCAGGACAGTCTCAGCAAAGGCAGGCACCCTGGGGAAGCCCAAAAAGGAAGGTCATAGGTAGTGGAAGGCTGAGATCTCAGCACGCTCTTTCTTCATTTTTGAGTCATCTTTTCCTCTGCCCAAGACCAATTGCAAGGCATCCATTCCACAGACTTTGATTGGGTACCTACTATGTGCCAGGCACTGTGCTGTCTGCTGAGAACACGTTTGACATTAATGTGTAGTCATTGACCTCAAGGAGATCCAAAGCAGTAGACGTAAATTCCAAGATCTGTTCTGTGGCAATGAAATTTATTCCTTGGAAGGGATTGCATTCATCAATAATAATAAACACATCCTGTAGGAAAATCTCACTGCTGAGCTTGAAAAAATAAAGATTGATCATCCGTGCCAAGACTGAAGTAAATGTTAATGAGTCAGTAGGAGCAAAAGGAAAAAAAATTGTTGTAATAATAATAATGATGATGATAATAATAATAATAACAAAAATAGTAATAAAAACCTTAGTCATTTGCATTTGATGCCGTAGTTCTAAAATCGAAATTCCCTTTTGGAGTGTGTGGCATGGGAAAATTAAGTTGATGAAATGACATTTAGGTTTTATGTGTCATCTTAATAGTTTCTAAATCTGAAACATAGCATGTGATAGAGGGTCCTCATAATGTTGCTGTTTTTCCCAGATCAGTGCTGAGTTTCTAGCAAAAGCAAAGATGAAGTGAAGTTTGAGTTTACATGTAATGTGACAGATGGAAGAACGGTGACAGTAATAAGGAACGGGATTTTCCCTCCCTCCCCTTGCTGATAACCATAGTCCCCTCACGTGTTCTAGACTGAAATGAAAAGGGCAGGGATACAGCTCTTGTTGAGTGAGCACTGATGCTCGCAGGGTGCTGTGCTGAGCACTGTGGGAAGGATAGACAGAGGAACAGACAGAGACCACGCACACCTTAGACGTAAACCGTAGACCATCGCAGGATCATGGTCGAGCCGTGACAGGGATGTGGGCTGGGATGGGAGTAGGAAGGTCAGTTTCTTTGGGGGCTCTAGGAAAGCAACTCACAGGAGGTGACCTGCAAGTAGAACCTTGAAGGCTGTGTGAGATGGTGTCAGATGAAGAGGGAGGAAATGCATTGCTGACTCTGTGTGTGTGTATCTGTGTGGGTGGGCGCACGCATGAGTATGTTCTTTCCTAAAGCACTGAACCCCCTGAGGCAGGGACAAGCTCTCAGTCCCCGAAGAAATTCCCTCAATCCCCAATCTGATGTAGGGCACAAAAGTTTGTTCAGTAGTACTTATTGGAGGGACAGGGCCGGGAAGCTTGCGGGGAGCGGGGAGGCATGTTACAACAAACTAGGAGCAGCGGCTTGAGTGGGATAAATGGATGATGCTCCTTCTTTGGAGGACCCTCTCTGGCAGGCTGATTAACACGTAAGCCCCCTCCCCATAGACCTCAACTCAGCCACCTGCTCTAATTCTCTCCTGCTCATTCCACAGTCAGAAAGCAGAGAGGTTTCTTAAAGTGGGACTTTCCTACCCTTTATATATGATTTTATTCTTGACCTTGGTTTAACTGTAATGGTAAGAGTTGCAACATTAAAAATGTATTCCATGACGTGAATGCAGAGACACAACACACACATTTAACATATTTAGTACAGTACAGGTATACTGGGGTAGATCAGAGCATCTTCTTTTTCCTTTTTTTTTTTTTTTTTTTTTTAGCTATGTAAATCTCAGAAACCAAGGAGGCAGAAATTTTCTGTTTGGGGAGTGTGTTTTTCCCAAAACAAAATTGAATTTTCATTGGAAAAGAGCTATGGGACAAGTCCTTTCAAAATACATCTGATTCAAATGATGTACGCAGACGGCATCGTAGGTATGCTTTACACCATTGAACTGCTATTGTCACTTTGTGCTTTATCTCTTTTGAATGAATTCGTTGGACCTCACTCTCCACTCAGCTAGAATTCAGAAGATCCTCGTCATCTTTAATTGTTCCTTTTGCAAAAATACAAATCAGCTCCTAAGTTTATAGAACTTGTAATTATGGCTCTTGAGAATACTTGGGTAGAATGTGAAATAAAGTACTTTTTGATTCTTAAGCCCAGAGCATATTTCCTTCCTGCTATTCTATATGCTTTTCAGTATTGAAAGCTTATATCTAGAACTTGACAATCTGAACTCTGGTAAGCATCACAAAAACAGTTCAGACTAATGTCCTTACTGATACTTTGTACACACAATCCAGTAAACTCCTTAAGAAGCCGTTTAACTTGGAGCAGTGTGGCATTTGGTCTGAAGAGAGGGCAACTGTGAGAAGATACGGGTGGATCAAAGTTAAACAGAGCCCCATTCCGTCTTATCTGCAGACTTCCCCTGTGTTACCGCATCTAGCGTGGAGTGAAGTTACTGCCATGTGTAACTCCCATGGGGTGAGGAACAGAGTTTGCTTAAAATACGTTGTGTCTGGCATGGTGGTTTAAAACTCTCCCAGAGGTAGGGTTGCAGAGGCGGAGCTCTCTGTTCTTTTCCAACGTTTGTAAAATGTGAAGCCTTTATGAGGCTGATGCTCTGGATGGGCGTATTGGGAATGCATGGCACATCCATCAGTATAGTAACATCAGAGAAGCCTTGCAGGGACACTCGGCAGAGCCCTCGCTGAAAGCTCCAAAAGGCTGAGCAAAAAAAAAAAAAAATATATATATATATATATATACCACCATTCCATTAGAAGTGGCCAAAGGACGGGAACTATGAAATAGGCTTATTTCAGCCCCAGAGGTAGGAAGGAGTCCAGGCATAAAGGGAAACAGCATGTTAAATTGAGAACTTACAGTGGCTCTTAACTTCTTAGGAACTGTGTTACCTTTCTCTTAATCGGGGTATAATTTGCACACAGTGAAATGTTCAGTTATTAAGTGTACCTTTCAATCAGTTAAGGTAAATGCAAAGGCTAAAGGCATCTTCCTCATGCATCTGTCCAATCAGTTCCCTGGTCCCCAGAAGCAAGCCTTGATTCTTGATTTTATTTCTATCACCATAGGTTGACTCTGACCCACTTTAGAATTTTGTAGAAATGGGATCATACGGTATGTACCTTTTATTTCCGGCTGCTTTTTACCCAGCATAATGTTTCTGAGAGTCATCCATATTGTTGCCTGTATCAGTAGTTTTTTGTTTTTTGTTTTCTATTGCTAATGAAAAATCCACTGTATGAATGTATCACAGTAGATTGATCCCTGGATGGAAATCTGAGCTATTTCTAGGCTTGGGCTACTATGAATAAAGGAGCTATGGACACTGTAGTTCAGAGCTTTTTGTAGGCATATGGTTTGATTTCTTTTGTATAAATACCTAGTAATAGACTTGTTGGGTTGTAGAAAAGATTGTGTTTAACTTTTTAAACTGAAAGAGATTTCCAAGTGACTACCTTTTTATACTTGACCAGCGATATTGAAGAGTTTTGGTATTCCACATCCTCTTCAACATTTGGTGGTGGTAGACTTTTTCATTTAATCACTCTAGTGGTGGGTGAGTTGGTAGCTCATTGTGTTTTTAATTTGCATTTCCCAGATGGAGATAATAATGAACACTTTTTCATATACTTATTGGCCATTCACTTGTCTTCATTTATGAAGTACCTCCTCAGGTCTTTTGCCTGTCTTCTAGTGTGTTGCTATTATTATTTTTTATTAGGGATCAACGTACTTTTATGTACTAGATACAAATCAGTTTTTGGATATCTGCAGTGCAGATGTTTTCTCCCATTCTGTGGCTTACCTGTTCATTCTCTCGACGGTACTTTTTGATGAACAGACATTTTAAATTGTGATGAAATCCAATTTTTTTCTTTTATGTTTTATTCTTTTCTGTACTCTCTCTAAAAATCTTTGCTTACTTCAACATCATGAATTATTAGTCTATACTTTGTTCTAATAGCTTTTGAAAAACTTATTTTGAAATCATTTTAGATTTACAGAGGAGTTGCAAAAGATAGTACGCTGAGTGCCTGCATACCCTTCACCCAGCTGCCCCTGATGTTAACATCTTACATGAGCATGGTACAATGATCAAAACCAAGAAATTGGCATCAGTACAATATATTAAGTCAATTTAAGTAAAAGGTCCTTGTGGTGTTCCAGGATCCCATCCGGGAAACCATGTTGCATTTAGTTGTCATGACTCCTTAATGTTCTCTTGTTTGTGACAATTCCTCAGTCTTTCCTTATATTTTATGACCTTGACATTTTGGAAGTTTTGTACATACCCCTCAATTGGGGTTTATCTGAAATTTTTCTCATGATTAGGCTGAGGTTTTGGATGACTTGGGACAATGAACGCTACAGAGGTGATGTACCCTTCTTATTATTTCCAATAGTTTTTGTTGCTGTCGTTTTAGCTCTTACGTTTAGATCTGTGATTGTCTGAAATTTTATTTTTGTGTATTTTCTTTTGAAAGAACCCTGCTGAGATCTTGGCTGGAATGTTTTGAGTCTTTAGATCAACTTGAAAAGAATTGACATCTTAACAATATTAAGTTTCTCGATTCATGCATTCATGGTGTGTCTTTCCATTTATGTAGGTCATCCTTAGTTTCTCTCAGCAATGTTTTAGAGTTTTGGTATAAAGATCTGACATGTCTTTTGTTACATTTATTCCTAGGTATTTGGTATTTTTTATACTTTTATAAGTAGTACTTTTAGCGATTTTTATTGCTAATATATTGACTTTATATCCTGTGACATTGCTGAGTTCATTTGTCAGGTCTAGTAGTTTTCTTGTAGATTTATTCAGACTTATGTACACAGTATGTCATCACTGAATAAAGAAAGTTTCGCTTCTTCCTTTCCAATCTGTATGACTTTATTTCTCTTGCTTGTCTGATTGCACTGGCTAAGACCTCCGTAAAATGTTGAATAGGGGTGGAAAGAGTAGACATTTTTTCTTATTCCCAACCTGAGGGGGAAACATTTAATATTTCCCTGTTTAGTGTTGTTAGCTGTAGTTCTTTCGTCTGTTTGTTTCTTTGTTTTTGTGTTTTGTTTTGTTTTTTTGGTGTCCATTACAGGCTGAGGAAGTTCTCCTCTTTCTAGTTTGCTGAAAGTTTTTCCCATAAATGGGTGTTGTAACACAAATGGGTTATGTTTTGGACATAAATGGATGTGTCATGTGCTTTCTCAGCATCTACTGAAATGATCATATGAATTTTCCCCTTTAAGTTGTTAATACAGTGAACTACATTAACTGATTTCCAACCTTTAATCCCTGGAGTAAACTCTACATGGTTATAGTATATTATCCTTCTTTGTATATTTCCAGATGGTTTGATAATATTTGGTTAAAGATTTTTTATATTGTTGTTCATGAGGGGTTTTGATCTGTAATATTCTTTCCTTATCTTTGGTTTTGATACCAAGATTATAATGACTTCATAAGATGAGTTGGGAAATATTCGCTTCCTTATTTTCTAAAAGATTGTGTGTGACAGGTATTATCTGTGATTAATTTTGAAAGAATTTAACACTAGAAACATTTAGTCCTAGAGTTTCACTCTGGGAAGTTGTTTAATTACAAATTCAATTTCTTTAACACATACAACATTATTCAGATTTTCTATGTCCTTTTATGTCACTTCTGGTAAGTTGTATCTTTCAAGGAATTTTTCTATTTCATCCAGGTTGTCAAATTTATTGGCATAAAGTTATTAATGATACACCCTCATTAGGTGCTTAATTTTTGTATAATTTGTAGTTATGGTCACTGTTTTATTCTTAATATTGATAATTTCTGTTTTCTCTGCCTTCATCTTGATCAGTATTGCTAGGTGGTTATCAATTTTATCAATCTTTTTAAAGAACTGACTTCTGGCTTTGTTGATTCTTTTTCTGTTTGTCAGTTTTCCATTTCATTAATTTCCTCTTATTTTTATTATTTTCTGTATTTTGCTTCAGGTTTAATTTGGGAAACTGTATTACTTTTTTTTTTTTTTGCGATACGCTGGCGTCTCACCTTTGTGGCCTCTCCCGTTGCGGAGCACAGTCTCCGGACGCACAGGCTCAGCGGCCATGGCTCACGGACCCAGCCACTCCGCGGCATGTGGGATCCTCCCGGACCGGGGCACGAACCCATGTCCCCTGCATAGGCAGGCGGACTCTCAACCACTGAGCCACCAAGGAAGCCCTGTATTACTTTTAGCATTCTCCTTAATCAAATTACTAATTAGTAAGGAGAAAAAAGAGATTAATTGTATGAAAATTTTTTAATAGGGAATACTTTTTTTATGAAAAATATTACAGTAAGTTGAACTTAATTTGAGTTTTCTAAATATGAGCAAAGTTGACCTATTAGATGTCTACTAAAATACTCTGAACAAGCATAGCTGCCCTGGTCTTGATGGCAGCTGCCCACAGGATTGGATTAGTTCATAGACTGAACCACAACCCTTTCTAGAATTGGCAAAGTAATGCCTCCTGAAAGATATATACAAGAGGGCATACAACAGATTTTCTTCACACAATTAAATTAATTTGAACATGAAAGTTATACATCTAGTTTTAATTGATGTGTTCAACCGTGGGCATTGATGTGAGAAATATGGTAATTACACTTAAGAGATAAACATTAATAGTTTTATGCTCATGAATCATCCATAAAAGGATTAGGTGCCCCCGGTGTTTTTCATCCATGTCCTTTATGGGGAAGAACATTAACAGTGGAGGGAAATGATTCTAGACTACCACTAAGAATGAATGATTATTATCTATATTCATAAAAATCAGATGGTAACTTAAGGTATACTGTAAAGCAATAACAATAATGATTAGGATTAATAACACTTCCTGCTTTTCAAAGCATGATAACCAGGCTTTTTCATGCCCCAGATGAAAAGCACCTTTTTTATGGGGCCATAGGGGGCATATAGAAGTTTTGTGCAAAAGTGGTTTTGGATGACAAAGAAGGAACTAAGACCTCCAAGTTTAGACTTCATATGGAACTTTGCTACTAAATGTTATTGCTGCTGTTCTTTTTCATAATAAGCTTTGAAAACAAGACTGAAATGTATATAAAGCTGGCCCTTGGAGGCTGCTTTTCTTAGGTTTTGGTTTCAAGCGATGCTTGTGCTTATCCTTCATGCCACACTGACACATCACTTCTATATGGTAGCCTTTAGGTCAGCATTTTCTATGGCCGTTGTTTAACGCTTATTTGGGATATGTGTGTTCATCTCACCTCATACATAATTCTTGTCAGAATGAATGAATGCAGCAATCCAAAGTTGTTAAAGAATTAAAGATTGGACCATTTAATATTACAAGCACTGATGCTCGCACAGATGCTTTTCTGGTGGTGGCACCATCTCTGTGGAAGGTAGGAGTGGAACACAGTGTGTGGTGATTTGGTCAGTAATCCTGATCCCCAGAGTGTCTAAAGAACTAGAAATTGGTTAATGGAGATGTTCGTTAGTAGATTTTTTTTTTAAACATCTTTAGTGTAGTATAATTGCTTTACAGTGGTGTGTTAGTTTCTGCTGTATAACAAAGTGAATCAGCTATACATATACATATATCCCCATATCTCCTTCCTCTTCCATCTCCCTCCCACCTTCTCTATCCCCCCCCACCTCCAAGGTGATCACAAAGCACCGAAATGACCTCCCTGTGCTATGCAGCTGCTTCCCACTAGCTATCTGTTTTACATTTGGTAGTGTATATACATCCATGCAACTCTCTCACTTCGTCCCAGTTTACCCTTCCCCCTCCCCGTATCCTGAAGTCCATTCTCTATGTCTGTCTCTTTATTCCTAACCTGTGCCTAGGTTCATAAGAACCTTTTTAGATTCCATATATATGTGTTAGCATACGGTATTTGTTTTTCTCTTTCTGACTTACTTCACTCTGTATGACAGACTCTAAGTCCATCGACCTCACTACAAATAACTCAGTTTCGTTTCTTTTTATGGCTGAGTAATATTCCATTGTATATATGTGCCACGTCTTCTTTATCCATTCATCTGTCAGTGGACACTTAGGTTGCTTCCATGTTCTGCCTATTGTAAATAGAGCTGCAATGAACATTGTGGTACGTGACTCTTTTTGAATTATGGTTTTCTCAGGGTATGTGCCCAGTAGTGGGATTGCTGGGTCGTGTGGTTGTTCTACTTTTAGTTTTTTAAGGAACCTCCATACTGTTCTCCACAGTGGCTGTATCAATTCACATTCCCACCAGCAGTGCAAGAGTGTTCCCTTTTCTCCACACCCTCTCCAGCATTTATTGTTTCTAGATTTTTTGATGATGGCCATTCTGACCGATGTGAGGTGATACCTCATTGTAGTTTTGATTTGCATTTCTCTAATGATTAATGATGTTGAGCAGACTTTCATGGGTTTGTTGGCAAACTATATATCTTCATTGAAGAAATGTCTATTTAGGTCTTCTGCCCATTTTTGGATTGGGTTGTTTGTTTTTTTGATATTGAGGTGCATGAGCTCCTTGTATATTTTGGAGATTAATCCTTTGTCAGTTGCTTCATTTGCAAATATTTTCTCCCATTCTGAGGGTTGTCTTTTCACCTTGTTTATGGTTTCCTTTGCTGTGCAAAAAGGTTTTAAGTTTCATTAGGTCCCACTTGTTTATTTTTGTTTTTATTTCCATTTCTCTAACAGGAGGGTCAAAAAGGATCTTGCTGTGATTTATGTCACAGAGTGTTCTGCTTATGTTTTCCCCTAAGAGTTTTATAGTGTCTGGCCTTACATTTATGTCTTTAATCCATCTTGAGTTTCTTTTTGTGTATGGTGTTAAGGAGTGTTCTAATTTCATTCTTTTACATGTAGCTGTCCAGTTTTCCTAGCACCACTTATTGAAGAGGCTGTCTTTTCTTCATTGTATATTCTTGCCTCCTTTATCAAAGATAAGGTGACCATATATGCATGGGTTCATCTCTGGGCTTTTTATCCTGTTCCATTGACCTATTTCTGTTTTTGTGCCAGTACCATACTGTCTTGATTACTGTAGCTTTGTAGTATAGTCTGAAGTCTGGGAGCCTGATTCCTCCAGCTCCATTATTCTTTCTCAAGATTGCTTTGGCTATTCAGGGTCTTTTGTGTTTCCATACAAAGTGTGAAATTTTTTGTTCTAGTTCTGTGAAAAATGCCATTGGTAGTTTGATAGGGATTGCATTGACTCTGTAGATTGCTTTGGGTAGTATAGTCATTTTCACAATGTTGATTCTTCCAATCCAGGAACCTGGTATATCTCCGCATCTGTTTGTCTCATCTTTAATTTCTCTCATCAGTGTCTTATAGTTTTCTGCATACAGGTTTTTATCTCCTTAGGTAGGTTTATTCCTAGGTATTTTATTCTTTTTGTTGCAGTGGTAAATGGGAGAGCTTCCTTAATTTCTCTTTCAGGTTTTTCATCATTAGTGTATAAGAATGCAAGAGATTCTGTGCATTAATTTTGTATCCTGCTACTTTACCACATTCATTGATTAGCTCTAGTAGTTTTCTGATAGCATCTTTCAGATTCTCTACGTATAGTATCATGTCATCTGCAAACAGTGACAGCTTCACCTCTTCTTTTCTGATTTGGATTCCTTTTATTTCTTTTTCTTCTCTGCTGTGGCGAAAACTTCCAGAACTATGTTGAGTAATAGTGGTGAGAGTGGGCAACCTTGTCTTGTTCCTGATCTTAGTGGAAACAGTTTCAGTTTTTTACCATTGAGAACGATGTTGGCTGTGGGTTTGTCATATATGGCCTTTATTATGTTGAGGTAAGTTCCCTCTATGCCTACTTTCTGGAGAGTTTTTATCATAAATGGGTGTTGAATTTTGTCAGAAGCTTTATCTGTGTCTATTGAGATGGTCATATGGTTTTTCTCCTTCAGTTTGTTAATATGGTGTATCACATTGATTGTTTTGCGTGTATTGAAGAATCCTTGCATTCCTCGGATAAACCCCACTTTATCATGGTGTATGATCCTTTTAATGTGCTGCTGGATTCTGTTTGCTAGTATTTCATTGAGGATTTTTGCATCTATGTCCACCAGAGATATTGGCCTGTAGTTTTCTTTTTTTGTGACATCTTAGTCTGGTTTTGGTATCAGGATGATGGCGGCCTTGTAGAATGAGTTTGGGAGTGTTCCTCCCTCAGCTATATTTCGGAAGAGTTTGAGAAGGATAGGTGTTAGCTCTTCTGTAAACGTTTGATAGAATTCACCTGTGAAGCCATCTGGTCCAGGGCTTTTGTTTGTTGGAAGATTTTTAATCACAGTTTCAATTTCAGTGCTTGTGATTGAAAAGAAGAAAGAAGAAATAGAAAAAATATTTTCTATTTCTTCCTGGTTCAGACTTGGAAGGTTGTGCTTTTCTAAGGATTTGTCCATTTCTTCCAGGTTGTCCATTTTCTTGGCACATAGTTGCTTGTAGTAATCTCTCATGATCCTTTCTATTTCTGCATTGTCACTTGTTACTTCTCCTTTTTCATTTCTAATTCTGTTGATTTGTGTCTTCTCCCTTTTTTTCTTGATGAGTTTGGCTAATGGTTTATCAGTTTTGTTGATCTTCTCAAAGAAACAGCTTTTAGTTTTATTGATCTTTGCTATTGTTTCCTTCATTTCTTTTTCATTTATTTCTGATCTGATCTTTATGATGTATTTCCTTCTGCTAACTTGGAGGTTTTTCTGTTCTTCTTTCTCTAATTGCTTTAGGTTTTTTTTTTTTTTTTTTTTTTCTTTTTTGTAGTACACGGGCCTCCCACTGTTGTGGCCTCTCCCGTTGCAGAGCACAGGCTCCGGACGCACAGGCTCAGCGGCCATGGCTCACGGGCCTAGCCGCTCCGCGGCATGTGGGATCTTCCCGGACCGGGGCACAAACCCGTGTCCCCTGCATCGGCAGGCGGACTCTCAACCACTGCGCCACCAGGGAAGCCCTGCTTTAGGTTTAGGGTTAGGTTGTTTATTTGAGATGTTTCTTGTTTGTTGAGGTAGGATTGTATTGCTATAAACTTCCCTCTTAGAACTGCTTTTGCTGCATCCCATAGGTATTGGGTCATCAATTTTTCATTGTCATTTGTTTCTAGGTATTTTTTGATTTCCTCTTTGATATCTTCAGTAATCTCTTGGTTATTCAGTAGCGTGTTGTTTAGCCTCCATGTGTTTTTATTTTTTACAGATTTTTTCCTGTAATTGATATCTAGTCTCGTAGCGTTGCGGTCGGAAAAGATACTAGATATGATTTCAATTTTCTTAAATTTCCCAAGGCTTGATTTGTGACCCAGGATATGATCTATCCTGGAGAATGTTCCATGAGCACTTGAGAGAATTCTCAAGTGTATTCTGTTGTTTTGGGATGGAATGTCCTATAAATATCAATTAAGTCCACCTTGTTTAATGTATCATTTAAAGCTTGTGTTTCCTTATTTCATTTTCATTGTGGCTGCTCTGTCCATTGGTGAAAGTGGGGTGTTAAAGTCCCCTATTATATTTGTGTTACTGTCAGTTTCCCCTTTTATGGCTGTTAGCATTTGCCTTATGTATTGAGGTGCTCCTGTGTTGGGTGCATAAATATTTACAATTGTTGTATCTTCTTCTTGGATTGATCCCTTGATCATTATGTAGTGTCCTTTTTGTATCTTGTAAGTCTTTATTTTAAAGTCTGTATTGTCTTATATGAGAATTGCTATTCCAGCTTTCTTTTGATTTCCATTTGCATGGAATATGTTTTTCCATCCCCTCACTTTCAGTCTGTATGCGTCCCTAGGTCTGAAGTAGGTCTCTTATAGACAGCATATATATGGGTCTTGTTTTTGTATCCATTCAGCCAGTCTGTGTCTTTTGGTTGGAGCATTTAGTCCATTTACATTTAAGGTAGTTATCGATATGTATGCTCCTATTACTATTTTCTTAATTGTTTTTGGTTTGTTATTGTAGGTCTTTTCCTTGTCTTGTGTTTACTGCCTAGAGAAGTTCCTTTAGCATTTGTTGTGAAGCTGGTTTGGTTGTGCTGAATTCTCTTAGCTTTTGCTTGTCTGTAAAGTTTTTAATTTCTCTGTCTAATCTAAATGAGATCCTTGCTGCGTAGAGTAATCTTGATTGTAGGGTTTTCCCTTTCATCACTTTAAAACTGTCCTGCCACTCCCTTCTGGCCTGCAGAGTTTCTCCTGAAAGATCAGCTGTTAGCCTTACGGGGATTCCCTTGTATGTTATTTGTTGCTTTTCCCTTGTTGCTTTTAATATTTTAATATTTTTCTTTGTATTTAATTTTTGATAGTTTGATTAATATGTGTTTTGGTGTGCTTCTTCTTGGATTTATCCTGTATGGGACTCTCTGTGCTTCCTGGACTTGATTGACTATTTCCTTTCCCATATTAGGGAAGTCTTCAACTATAATCTCTTCAAATATTTTCTCAGTCCCTTTTTGTTTTCTCTTCTTCTTCTGTAATTCGAATGTTGGTGCATTTAATGTTGTCCCAGAGGTGTCTGAGACTGTCCTCAATTCTTTTCATTCTTTTTTCTTTATCCTGTTCTGTGGTAGTTATTTCCACTACTTTATCTTCCAGGTCACTTATCCGTTCTTCTGTCTCAGTTATTCTGCTACTGATTCCTTCTAGAGAATTTTTAATTTCATTTATTGTGTTGTTCATCATTGTTTGTTTGCTCTTTAGTTCTTCTAGGTCCTTGTTAAACGTTTCTTGTATTTTTTCTATTCTATTCCCAAGGTTTTTGATCATCTTTACTATCATCACTCTCAATTCTTTTTCAGGTAGACTGCCTATTTCCTCTTTTTTTTTTTTTTTTTTTTCGGTACACGGGCCTCTCACTGTTGTGGCCTCTCCCATTGCGGAGCACAGGCTCCGGACGCGCAGGCTCAGCGGCCATGGCTCACGGGCCCAACCGCTTCGCGGCACGTGGGATCTTCCCAGACTGGGGCACAAACCCGCGTCCCCTGCATCGGCAGGCGGACTCTCAACCACTGCGCCACCAGGGAAGCCCGCCTATTTCCTCTTCATTTGTTTGGTCTGGTGGGTTTTTACCTTGCTTCTTCATCTGCTATATATTTCTCTGTCTTCTCATTTTGCTTAACTTACTCTGTTTGGGGTCTCCTTTTCGCAGGCTGCAGGTTTGTAGTTCCCATTGTTTTTGGTGTCTACCCCAGTGGGTAAGGTTGGTTCAGTGAGTTGTGTAGGCTTCCTGGTGGAGGGGGCTAGTTGCCTGTATTCTGGTGGATGAGGATGGATCTTGTCCTTCTGGCGGGTGGAACCGCCTCTGGTGGTGTGCTTTGGGGTGTCTGTGACCTTATTATAATTTTAAAGCAGCCTCTTTGCTAATGGGAAGGGTTTGTGTTCCTGTATTGCTAGTTGTTTGGCATAGGGTGTCCAGCACTGTAGGTTGCTGGTGGTTAAATAGAGCTGGGTCTTAGTGTTGGGATGGCCATCTCTGGGAGAGTTTTTGCCGTTTGATATTATGTGGGACTGGGAGGTCTCTGGTGGTCCAGTGTCCTGAACTTGGTTCTCCCACCTCAGAGGCTCAGGGTTGACACCCGGCTGGAGCACCAAGACCCTGTCAGCCACATGGCTCAGAAGAAAAGGGAGGGAAAAAAAAGAAAGAAAGAAGGAAAGAAAGAGAAAAATAAAAAAAACACCTTATCATTAAAAAATTTTCAATTAAAAAGTAGTAAAAAAAAAAAAAAAAGAAAAAGAAGAGAGCTACCCAACCAAAAAACAAATCCATCAGTGATAACAAATGCTAACAGCTATACTAAAAAAAAAAAAACAAGCGAAAAACAAAAAACGTACAGACAGAAACCTAGGACAAATGGTAAAAGCAAAGCTATACAGACAAAATCACCCAAAGAAGCACACACACACACAGAGAGTATATTTATATATATAAGAAAGGAAGGCAGCAACCAAATCAATAAACAAAGCTACCAGTGAAAATATGGTCTAAATACTAAACTAAGATAAACATAAAACCAGGAACAAATTAGATGCAGAAAGTAAATCCCAAGTCTACAGTTGCTTCCAAAGTCTGCCACATCAATTTTGGAATGATCCGTTATCTATTCAGGTATTCTACAGACGCAGGGTACATGAAGTTGATTATGGAGATTTAATCTGCTGCTCCTGAGGCTGCTGGGAGAGATTTGCCTTTCTGTTCTTTGTTCGCACAGCTCCTGGGGTTCAGCTTTGGATTTGGCCCCGTCTCTGCATGTAGGTCGCCTGCGGGCGTCTGTTCTTCGCTCAGACAGGACGGGGTTAAAGGAGCTGCTGATTCGGGGGCTCCGGCTCACTCAGGCCGGGGGGAAGGGAGGGGCACGGAGTGCGGGGCGAGCCTGCGGCGGCAGAGGCCGGCGTGATGTTGCACCAGCCCGAGGCGCGCCGTGCGTTCTCCCGGGGAAGTTGTCCCTGGATCACAGGACACTGGCAGTGGCGGGCTGCACAGGCTCCCAGGAAGGGAGGTGTGGACAATGACCTGCGTTCGCACACAGGCTTCTTGGTGGCAGCAGGAGCAGCCTTAGCGTCTCATGCCGGTCTCTGGGTTCCACACTGATAGCCGCAGCTCGTGCCTGTCTCTGGAGCTCGTTTAGGAGGTGCTCTGAATTCCCTCTCCTCACGCACCCCAAAACAATGGTTCTTGCCTCTTCGGCAGGTCCAGACTTTTCCCCGGACTCCCTCCCGGCTAGCTGTGACGCACTAACCCCTTCAGGCTGTGTTCACGCAGCAACCCCAGTCCTCTCCCTGCGCTCCTACCGAAGCCGAGCCTCAGCTCCCAGCCCCGCCCGCCCCGGCGGGTGAGCAGACAAGCCTCGGGCTGGTGAGTGCCAGTCGGCACCGGTCCTCTGTGCGGGAATCTCTCCTCCTTGCCCTCCGCACCCCTGTTGCTGCGCTCTCCTCCGCGACTTGGAAGCTTCCCCCCTCCGCCACCCGCAGTCTCCGCCCGCGAAGGGGCTTCCTAGTGTGTGGAAACCTTTCCTCCTTCACGGCTCCCTCTCACTGGTGCAGGTCCCGTCCCTATCCTTTTGTCTCTGTTTATTCTTTTTTCTTTTGCCCTACCCAGGTACGTGGGGGAGTTTCTTGCCTTTTGGGAGGTCTGAGGTCTTCTGCCATCATTCAGTAGGTGTTCTGTAGGAGTTGTTCCACATGTAGATGTATTTCTGATGTATTTGTGGGCAGGAAGGTGATCTCCGCGTCTTACTTCTTCCACCATCTTGAAGGTCTCTCCCTCGTTAGTAGATTTTTAAGAGCATGAAATGCGATGTAGTAGTAGTCTAATTTAAATTTTGTTAAATGGCCCAGGATATTCCCAGAATGTTTCAAACTTTGCCTTTGCCTCATTGTCTCCAAAGCTAGAGGAAGATGCTTTGAAAACTTTATGCTTTGTGAGTCACCATGCTCATCATCAGAAGATACCCAGCAATGTAAAGGGCATGCCAGGAAAAAAAAAAAAAAGAAAGAACAAGTCTCTATATCTTATTTTGTTAACTGCAATTAGAATATACTTTTCAAATAATAGGAGCGAATTACTTGGTTGAAGGAACAGTAAATTACTTATCCCCTTTTGAAAACTACACTGAAAGAGAAAAGCTGGGTTTTCTTCTTTCCTTCTTTTTTGTATCAGAATTGATTTGCACTAACATATTACTCTTCAGTTCTGTAAGAATTTGTTAGGATTTTTTCTCTTCCTAGACTTTTTATTTCTGTAATATTTTCATATAATGGCCAAGTAATAAATACCCAACAGAAATTTTTTCGTGCTTTTTGTGGAGCAGATAATGCAGTTCCTTTGCACATAGCAAACTACTGTCATCATTTACTTTCCTTACTAGGTAATGTTGTATCTTGTGAAGAAATATATTAGCTGGTACAGAATTCTGGCTACCATTAAGGAGATAGATACCCATTGCTATCACATATAATCAGAGTCTTGTACATTCTGACACTTTTTGGTTATTTTTTAATATCAGAAAATCTGACGGTGTATTTAGTAATTTGTCATATAATCACTGAATTTTTGTGATTACACGATATATGATTGTATGACAAACTCTTTAGGGGGTGCAGGAAAAATATTATATGGTCCCTTCCCCTGAAGACCTTAGCATCTAGCCGAGAGAGGCAAGGCTGGAACGCAGGAAACAAGGGTAGAACTCAAGCAAGACAGGGTATAATCGTGTGCTCCTTGTAAGCATGTCGAGCAGGGCAAGGATTGTGAGTATCCGGAGGTTCTTGTGTTTGCTTCTCCCAAATCCACTCCTCTGCCCCCAACCACTTATTGCCAAGGAAGCTCACCTCGAAGAACTGCATCAGGCTCTCCTGCCCTTTGGCTTCCGGTTGAGCTCAGCCAATGGGGAGATCAGAGGGAGGGGGGAGAGTGAGGTCCCATCTCCTCCCCTCCTCGTCCACCTCCTCTTTGCTAAGGGGGCTCCGGCCCTTCAGGCCAAGGAGTAGTCACTACTCGCTCGTGTTCTAACCTCAGGCCTGTGGTTCCCTATCCAGTACAATGGGGCAGGCAGTAGTCCCTCTGTTAAATTCTCATCTGCCTGGTCCCAGCTTACCCAGTCTGCCAGGACCCTGCCTATACAGTGGGCTCCAGGAGTCAGGGCAGGTTGTATGAAGGTAAGCTCATGCCAGGCCTTGGAGGTCAGGGGTCTGAGAAACAGGGAGCAGGATGAACAGAGCAGAGCCATGCAGAGGTGCAGATCTTCTAGAGCTCTCTGGCAGTTCTGGTCTTCAGGAGGTGGCATCGGGGAATCCCTGGCATTAAGGGTCAGGCGCTCACTTGTGCAGGTATCTTTGCCTTCTGGCCTTGAAGGACGAGGTTCTCTCACAGTCTCCCCCTGAAGTGCAGATTTGAGGTGACTGGAATTGATGACCCAGGGAGTTGCTGCATTTGAAGTGGAGCTCATCATTCCCTGAGGGAGCCTTGCCAGGATGAGTTTGCTAAGGGCACGATTGGAGAGTGGGATTTCCAAGGACCGAGGTGTCACTAGCTTCCGGCAAGTCTGTGCTTACGCTGTCTGGGCATCCTGCAGGCTCTTGCAAAAATCTTGCTCTGAGCTTGTTCCAAAAGCATGGACATTTTTGGACCTCCCTTCTCTGTCTCTGCAAATCCTTCTCTCTTTCTCTCTACCTCTCATTCCAAGTTCATTTTTTCAGTAGACATTAGATGCCTGCTGTGTGCCAAGTCCCGTTTTAGGTGCTGGGTATATAGCAGAGGACAAGGAATGTAGAGCCCCTTACCTCCCAGGGCTTATTTCTATTGAAGGAGAGTATAATATGCCTAACTACATAAATAAATGAGAGAGTTTCAGAGTAGTGGGTACTGTGATAAAAATAAAGTTAGGGGATGGAGTGATGGGCTAGGAAGGGAGGGAGGGATCGTGGATAGGGTGGTTGAAGAAAACTTTTGAAGAGGTAATGTTTCAGCAGAGAAGTGTATGCGGAGGATTCAGATAAGGGAAGAGCATCCTTAAGCAGAGAATTTTTCTTATGGACTAAACTCGAGTTTAGGGCAACCCAACTTTGAAAAGCTGTTGTAAAGAGAGAGAGATGGTTTGGTGACCACATCAGGAATGGCTGCAAATATGAAGCAGAAGTAGATGCTGTAGAAGTGAAATCAGGTGAAAGTGTGAGGTGAGAAGCAAATTAAACTAAATCCTGAGTAGCAAAGACATCTGGCAATAAAAAAAACAAGGAAGAATGCAAAAGACAGAACTTAAGTTGCAGGGAAAATGAACATGGAAAACAGGAAAGGCCAGCTGTGAAATTGCTCTGTTTATGTAGAGGGAAGTGACTGGATAGAGATGTTAATGGTTCTGCTTCGGGGATGAGACACAAATCCATGGAGCCATGTATATTCCAAACTACCCAGTTTTTAGCCTATGAAATATACAAAACACTAAGTTAGCAGGATACTCTTATCACTGTGGTTCTAGATCTTATTTATAGGAAAGTAGGAGGAGCAGTTTGGTTGGAAGAGAAAATCAAGGGATTTATCATGATACTATGTTTTTATATAAGTGACATTATTTTTCCTTAAATGTAAATTATAGAAAAATAAATACAACAAACCTTAAAAAAAACTTTGAAATGTTGAATATCAGGTTGCTTTTGCTGCTTTTTTCTAGTTTTTTCACCACAGGCTATATTAACATCTTAGGATGAACTTAAGATACTTTTTGTCTTGAAAAAAAATATTGAAATACTGAAAAGTACATAGAATAATATAGTAAACACCTGGATACATACTATCCAGAAATAACTAATTCATTTTGGTTATTCTTTATGAAAGAAATAAAATATTATAATAATTTATGGGGCTACATAATTTGAGGCCCAGGGAAAAATGAAAATGTAGGACCCCATGTTAAAAAAATTATTAAGAATTTCACTAAATAACTTAACGGTCATATTCCCATATGTGTTTTAAATTGCATAAATGATGCTGAACTGTCCATGACATTGTCTAACTTACCTTTTTCGCTTGACATGATTTCAACATCTATCCCTATTGGTCCATGTGGTTCTATATTTTTTTTCATTTTAACTACTGTTAGGAGTTAATATATAGCATTTTAATTAACCTGTTCCATTATTAAGTGAATATTTTTCATCTTTCCATATCTGTATAATTTTAAGACACTCACTTTGAAATAATTTCATCCTTAAAAGTTGCAAGAAGAGTCAAGGAATTCCCTTACACCTTTCACTCAGATTCCCCAAACATTAACCACATTTCTTTATTTTTCTCTTTTTCTCTCCTCTCCTCCCTTTCCCTTTCCCTTCCTTCCCCTCCTCTTCCCTTCCGTTTGCTTCTCCTCACTTTGCTTCCTGTATGTGTGTATAATATAAAATACATTGGCATATGTACATACAATATTTCTTTGAACCATTTGATAATAAGTTTGAGACATGATGCTTATTTATTCCTAAATACTTTGGTGTATATTTCCCCCAAAAGAAAGAACATTCTTTTATTATAACCACAGTACAGTGATCAAAATTAGGGATTTAAAATTAATACAATGCTATAATCTCCAGACCTTATTTTAATTTCTCAAATTGTCCTAATGATGTCTCTCTTTCTTTTTCTGGTCCAGGATCCACTTTAAGATCATTTAGTTGACATGTCTTTTTAGTCTCCCTTAATAGGCATCAGTTCCTCAGTTCCTTTTGTCTTTCATGACCTTGACATTTTTGAGGACCAGAGGCCAGTATTTTATAGACTGTTCATCAATTTAGGTTTGTTTAATGTTTTCTAATGATTAGATTCAAGTTTTGAGTTTTTGGTAGGAATGCCATCGTAGGGGTGCTGATCCTCTTCAGAACATCACGTCCAGAGATCCATGATATCAGTTTCTCCTGTTACTGGTGGTGTGAACATCATCAGTTGGTTAAGGTGGTATCTGTCAGGTTTCTCCACTGAAATTATTAATGAGTAGTATCAGTAAGTATCTTTGAGACCATGTCAACACCTTATTTATCATCAAGCTTTCACTCAATACTTTTAGCATCCATTGATAATTCTTGCCCGAATCAGTTGTTATAGTGGTGCTTGCCAGATGGTGGTTTTCTAATTGCATAATTACCACCACATTTATAAGCTGGCATTCCTCTGTAAGGAAGAGCTTCCTTTCTACTTTATTTAACCAATATGAATTCATGGATTTTAATTTTATTCAGTGGTTTATAACTGATTATTCATATTATTTCAGTGCTCAAATTATCCTAGATTTGGGCAGTGGGATTCCCTTCAAGCTGACTTTTTTACATCTGACATATCCTCATTATTCATTTCTTTTTCTGGTACAGCACAGTGTTCAAGGATCATTTTGTAATTCCCCAACCCCAGACCTGGAATCAGCCATTTCTCCAGGCAGCCCTGGTTTTGTTTATTGCAGAAATGGTGTTTAGAAACCAAGATCTGGGCACTGTGTGTACTCATTGCTACTAGGCCCTTTCCTTCGACCAAGCTACTAGATGATATATCTATCTATCTGTATAATAATACTATACTAAAACAGATATATAAAATACATATACATACACACATCTGTAACTACTTAACTATCTATCTAACTACTTCACTATCTATCTAACATCTATCATCCATCCATCCATCTTATTTATCTACCTTTGTATCTAACAAAAATTAGTGTTCATACTGATACCTCTAATTCCAATCCAATTCCACAGGGATAATTCTAGTCTTCTCTCTTTCTGTATTCATAGCTCCCTTTTCTGACAGGGGGAAACCTTGTTCTTATTATCCACAATATATTTACTTTTTTGTTCAGTATTAGAATGCACACACACACACACACACACACATATACACAAAGATTCACATGGATAACATACAACTGTGAGAAAAAAAGACTACCAAGAGTTCAGTGTTTGTTTAATATAATTATTTAAGTAACACCTTGAAACTTCTTAGTGGCTTAAAATACCCATAATGATTTATTTTGCTCATGGATGTGTGATTTTGGCAGAGCAAAAATCAATCCCTAGTACAGAAACCATAAGCTAGGAATTTGTTTCCTTGTGTTATCATTTGGGGATGTATGACCCTGTGAGTATTTGCCCTTCAGTAAATGTATGGTTTCCTGATTAAATGCGTAGCCCCAGGTCTCTTCCATACCCTAGTGATTTCTGATTTTCAAGGGATCATTTGGTGAGAAATACAACTACATTTATTCAGGTTAAAAATATGACCTTTTGAAAGTCTGTGTGATTGGAAGCTACCCTAATGAAGAAAGATCTTCATAATCAGTGGTGCAGAGAAGTAATTTACTGGGTCTTAATGGGAACATACAGCAGAGTTATAAATATGAAGACATGTTGTAATCAGTCACGTGGTATTTGCAAGCATGCATGCCTCATGTGTGACTTTTGGCTAATAATTTTTGCCCATGTAAATTACCAAGCGACATTTATGGACTGTGTTTGTCATCAAGCATAAAACTGTAGTTAAATACAGTACAGAACTATTGATCGTTAGTTTTCTGGGCAAACATTCTCCCATGGGTCACTGTAGGTTTTTGCCATAAGCCTCTCATAATGCTAGGTTCTTACGTTAATAAATAGAGCAGCCTTCCTTTTACAGGCTAATCACCTGGAGAAACCAGGGTTCCCTCTTCCTTAGTAACGTGAATGTAGCCTTGCCCTCTTTGGTGCTGAAGAGCAATATATTATCCCACTGATCTCTGAGTTACTTCCACGTGCCACAGAATGCTGTGTCTGAGGCTCCTATCCTTGATGCAGGTGAACTGTTCCTCTCTTTCATTGGGGCGCATTCCCTTGCCAGTCATTATTTTGTGCTTGTAAATTCTGGCAACTCAACAAGACAGTCCTGGTGAATCAACAGAGAAGTTAACCTTTACCATCCAGAGCTTTAAACGTGTTAAATTGCTTTCAAGTACCCAGTGCTTCTTGGAATTTCACATCCCAGCCCTAACAATGTGGAGTTCTTCACCGCCTAGCCCAGGTGTTGGGTTTTGCCTTCGTGGTGCACATTTCCCAGGTACACAGGTCCCCTCTTCCAGCCCCTTGGCTGCCGTAACTCAGTTCACCCCATTCGGGTACCACTCAGCATCCTTTCAGGTGGATGATGGCAGGTATGATAGCTGCTGCCAGGTATAGCAGCTTTTTTTTTTTTTTTTTTTTTGCGGTACGCGGGCCTCTCACTGTTGTGGCCTCTCCCGTTGCGGAGCACAGGCTCCGGATGCGCAGGCTCAGCGGCCATAGCTCACGGGCCTAGCTGCTCCGCGGCATGTGGGATCTTCCCGGACCGGGGCACGAACCCGTGTCCCCTGCATCGGCAGGCGGATTCTCAACCACTGCGCCACCAGGGAAGCCCGTAGCTTATTTTTTTTTAAGGAACATTTTGCATTAGTACATAATACATCACTTACGATCTGTTTTTATATGTAGTTTAAGTGTTGATCTGTAAATTTCAGTATGAATCTTGGGGCACAGGAAACCCCTAATGACTACTCAACCTTCCTGCTTGGAATTTTGCCATGTCAGTGCTAGCTGCCAGACCCAAATCCTTTGTCCTGCCTGTCTGAGTGAACATAAAAAGAGCAAGTCTTGAAATGGGCATAAACGTTTGACGAAAACAGTTTCATCTCTTGAGGTAGTCTGTAATTTCCAATTTCTACTGAGTGTTTGAGAGTATTCTTTTTCTTATAAAAAAATTTTTTTGTACTAAATCTTGGTACCTTTTCAGGCTTATAAAAAGTAACACATAGAAATGATAGATCAATGGTTGAAGGAGATTGGCATGTGATAGCCACACACAAAATCACCTAGACCCTTGATGCCACACCTCCTGCAATCCACTGTCAAAGACAAAGCATCAGACTGCTGGCAGAATAAATGGACTAATATGCTCCACTCCAGGAAGCCCAGAGCCCAGCAGCTCTGACTCAGACGCTGCACCAGGTTATTATACTGTGCACACAAATCAAAAGCTTTTAAAAAATCCCTTTCTTAACATTTATGTAAAAGCATTCTTTTTAAGATTTTTCAGTTAAACTTCACCAATCATCAGAATAGCCTTGGATAAGGAGGAAGGAATTCTAGAGTCCCTAATCATTATTTGGAGACATATGTGACGTTAGCTCTAATTGAGGGATTTGCTCTGCCAAACAGCAAAGTCATTCAGAGCCCCTGAAATGACCATATTTAACTTAGTCTGCCAAACCACAGTGCTACTCATAGGTCTCTTATTCAGAGATGGATATAAGGTAACTTACCAAAATTCATACAATTACTAGTGAGTAAAAGTAGCCTCTAAATTGACTCTGAGATTCCTAGCAACCAAAGTGAAAAGGGAAACTTGAGGGGCTTCAAGGGTCATTTGACCTTAAATATGAACTCAGTCACTTAGGAGAAGCAGAGACTTTCCTCACATGGTAGTCCAAGAGACATTATTCCTATATATTCTCGTAGACAGTGATACAGACGGCAGGATTGTTTATAACATCCTTGCAATAACTATAAATTTTCATCTAGATGGGGTTTTTTTGTTTTTGTTTTTGTTTTTTTGCAGTACGCAGGCCTCTCACTGTTGTGGCCTCTCCCGTTGCGGAGCACAGGCTCCGGACACGCAGGCTCAGTGGCCATGGCTCACGGGCCTAGCTGCTCTGCGGCATGTGGAATCTTCCCGGACCGGGGCACGAACCCGTGTCCTCTGCATCGGCAGGCGGACTCTCAACCACTGCGCCACCAGGGAAGCCCCATCTAGATGTTTTTGTTGCACCCCTTTGTGCATATAGTGATCCAAATGCTAAAATGTGGTACAGTGGTGGTAAGGGATGAGTTATTGCTGTTTTATCTCTTCCCTATATAGATCTTCCTTTAATGCTTTAATACAGTATCCAAATGCTACTATATAATACAGTATTTTAAATTATTAATCAAGTATAGTTTTAAAAATATGCTTGGGAATGGAAGCAAATGAACAATAAAATTGTTAACTAACGATACTTAGTGAATAAATAATGAGAGGATAGTTTTTTGTCATTGCCTGAACAGAAGTAAGTTTATTTCCAAATCAAGCATTGAGTGCTTTTCTCCTGAATAATCATTTTAACACAATTAATATTTAGCGGGTAGTCTCTGTGGCAGAGCGATAGCATTGCGGTTGTGTTCCTTTTAATCCAAATCAGCACATTTTATATTCTGAAGTTCATCTCAGATTGAACATATTGCTGCTGTACATGAAAAGGTCATTTGTAAACATCTTTTGATCAGTGACATAAATGAAGGGTTGAGAGTTAAGTTCAGTGGCACATAGATGACTTCTTATTGGTTTTAGACTGTTAAGCAGGGGGTACAATGGCCAACACAGATTCAAAATTATTATGGGAAATGGGAGAAAATGGGCAAGTACAGGCCACATGAATAGAAACAAGGGTCAGGTAGGCAGACAGATAAGCTGTAAGCATCACGTGGTCATAAGTCCAGTCCTCATTCGTTTGACTTAAGATGGAGAGGAAGGAACCAAGTCCCTCTCTGCGTAGAAGGAGGAGAATGAACGGTTGAGCTGTAGTAGTGTAAGGATGGATATAGTAAACCTAAGGTTGAAGGTGGTTGGTAGGTAAATATTTGTTTCCTATTAAGAGCAGCATTCCTCAACAATTCAGAATCTCTAACTAAAAGGCTGAATCCAATGTTAGCTACTTAGGATGAGAAAGAATGAATAGTAAAAGCTCCACAGGCAAGCAAATGAAGTAATTGCCAGACTGGGTGCATGATTCACAGTGAAGCATTCAGGGAGTGTGGGTTACTTAACCTGAAGAGAAGAATAGGCTTTTCTAAGCTAGTGTCTAAGGAGTAATATTTTGGTAATACGAGAAATACTTCACTATAATCTTGCACATAGAATGACTGAGTTTTGCATGAACTTGTTAATTATGTAAAATAGTAAAATTGTACACAGTGCAACAGAACTGGGCTAGCGTTAGGCAGATTACACAGATTTTACCTAATTTTAACATCTTTTTATCAACGACATGATAAACACATGAGTGACTTCAAGTATATGAGTAGGATATCCTTGAAGGATATGCTTCCATTAAGGAAAAAGGAGCCCTAAATTACAAAAGGAGAAATAGAATTAAATGCTTGCAATTAAGGGGTTAGGGGAGGTTGATGTTCAAGAATATGGTGCATCCAATATTTGCCTGGCATGTAGTATATGACTTGAGGGCCCTGCACAGTATTGGCACATAACAGCCCCTTAACCATTAGTAAGTATTGCAAAGAGTTGGCTTATGCAGTTTTGGGGAACGGCTAGGCAAGTACAAATGTCACAGGACAGGCCATCAGGACGAACAGGCTGGGAACTCTTGCGCAGGTGCTAATGCTGTAACCCCCCGGTGGAACGGGTGGAATTTGTTCTTCTTCAGGGAAACCTCACTTCTGCTCGTAAGGCCTTTCAACTGATGAGATCAGGCCCACGTAGACTATCCAGGCTAATGTTCTTTGCATAAAGTCGCCTGACTGTGGATGTTAACAGCATCTACAGAATACCTTCACACCTAGATGACTGTTTGATTGAAAAACTGGGGCCTGCAGCCTAGCCAAGCTGACTCATACAGCTGACCATCCCAGATAGACAGGAGTAGGATTATGTTTGGGGCTGACATAAAGCACCCACTTGGTAGTCGCAGAGTGTAGGTCTGAAGCCCAGCTCCGCCGTGTCCTGGTTCTGTGTCTGCCAAGCATGCTTCTTTACCTCTCTTGGCTTTAGTTTCCTCGCCTATAACGTGGGGTTTGTGGAGTTCTTAGGCCGATCGCATGAATAAATGGTGTGATAAAAGAACACAGTTAAAGGCTTCAGATGCACATTAGAACATTTTATATTCCCATTGTTTGGAATGGCATCCAGAAATGTAAGAACGCCTAAACATCAACTGGATGGAGTAGGAGGGAAGACGTCGGAGTATTTTGGGGCTGGGACTTTAAAAAGTTTTTCTTCTTATGTCTCCAGACACACATTAGTCAGGCCAGATTTTAATATTTTTTTATTGTGCACCACAAAGATTATCAGCTTATTTATAAAACACAGAGAATTGGGAATGAAAAAAAAAACAACAGTGAATGGGCCTGTTTCTCTGATGGCAGTGGAAGGCATGATACATGACAGCATCTGTAGGAACACCACATGGAGTCATTAGGATCTACGCCCCTGGTATGGGTACCACCTGAATCTGTAACATTTACCTCTTCACATACTCTATTACTCGGGACGTGAGGAAGTAGAGTGCTTAATTTTTCTCTTGGTTTCTTGCAGCCCTTAACAAGCATGGCTGGTAGTAAGTAGACAGTTGAACTAAGCTCATGAATATCTGCTATAGTTTTTAAACTATAAAATGGCAACAAAAGCCTTATACTGCTGTTTGTGTCAATGCCGTGGAGTACACGAAGCATCTCTCTCTTGTGGGTCTGAAACCAGGAATAAACACGCCAAGAGCAGAGGGAACAATTCACTGGGGCCATTCCTCCGTGGCACTTTACAGTCATCGACATCTGAGGTGGTCAGAGAGGAAGCAATAACGGACGAGATGATCTTCATTTCTGAGAGGGAGGGAGGAGGGCGGGCGGGAGGGCAGACGGGCAGGCAGGAAGCATTTTGTGCTGGAAGGTGAGGCAAGTGTGCTGAGCGCTGTCCTTGCCCTTACGTGTGGAGGGTTTCCAAGACGAAGAGGGCTCTTATGTAAGTTTCAGCGGAAGCTTTTCCCCAAAGGAGCCGAGTTTAGGCGGGCAGGGACTTGAACAGGCGTCTTCAGGGCAACTCCTTGAAGACTTGGGTGCCAGCAGGGAAAAGGGGCAGCAGAGCTTCCCGGATGGCACGCCATCGTCAGATGCCCTGCGGAGTTGTCGGCAGCACACTTCCATCCCTCGAGCGTGGGCCACGGAGGAGCATGGTTTATGGGCTGCCCCAGTGTGGAGACCAAAGCGGTAGAGACAGTGGGAGGAGCAAATGCAGGAGAGTGACAGCCCAGGGGAGGAAGCCAGGGGGCGCGGAGGGAATGGGACGGCAGGCCGGTGGGGCACCAGCTGCCTGGGCGTCATTCTGGAGCAGCCGACCAGCGTGGCCGCAGGCAGGGATGCAGGCACTAGGGGTGCGGGGAGGCCTGTAATTCTAGACCCTAAAAGGCACCTAGGAACGAGGACCAACCAGATGATGTTAGTGATCCAGACAGTCTTGTAGAACCAGCCACGGTCATTTGGGACCTTCTTTCCCCCTCCAAAGGGAAAGAGGGATACCTGGGGAGTCTAGCGAAGGAGGCCAAGGCAAAGTTGATGGCTGAAGGAACAAAATGATGAAAAAGATAAGGAAACATTGCTATGCTACTGATATTGCTTGCATTGAAAATGTATCAATAAAAAAGAAAGCCCTCTCGTAACTGAAAACTCTACAAGGCCGCTAAAACAGAGCATGAAAGTATTGGGTTGGCCAGAAAGTTCATTTGGGTTTTTCCATAACGGCGTATGGAAAAACCCAAATGAACTTTTTGGCCAACCCAATATTTCAGATTTCAGGGCCTGAGACTGCTATATCAACCAGTGTTTGCCTGCCAAGATATTGAGAGAAAAGGGTGTAAAATAAATTAATTCAAAATCAAACGAAAAGGGACCCAAGCCAGGGTGTATTTTTGGATAGGACTTTTTTCCTGTCCTCTCAGTTTTACCAAGTGGAATTCTTTTATAAATACTGTCCTATTCAACCTTTAGAAACGAAGGATTTGACATTTAATGGGAGATGTGCATTTTATTGTGAAGATAGAACACGGTGACCTTGCTCTGTTATCCTCCAGAGTCCAGACCCTGTTTTGCATTGTGTTTTGAGTACAGCAGAGACAGAGTTACTTCAGACCTAGTGGACCTGGCATTTATACATGAAGATCAAGGCTTGGGAAAGCCGTAGCTTCCACTGCCAGTGAACCTTCAGATGGCAAAACTATCAGAGATGACATTACCAATGTCTGGTTTCATACTCGTGAGCCCATGAAGGCAGAACAAGTGGGAGGAAAAGGGAAGTTTTCAGATGAAGGATAAAATTCGTAAAGATGTGTAAAGTGATTAACTAAAACTTAGCCAAGTTAAGCAACAAATGAGAAGTTATGGAACTCTCTTCATTTATAAAAGTGCTCTCTGCTGGGAATATCTTAAAAGGCTGTCAGCTAACATAAAAGAAATATACTAGAGGAAGAACTGTTCATGAAATACATTGAGGAGGTTTGTGATCAGCAGCGACAGCAAGTTGTCAGCAGGTGTGAAATGGGGCATCTTCCCATTCTTATTGACAGGATTCAAGACATAATCTAAGGGACTTCCCTGGTGGCGTAGTGGTTAAGAACCCGCCTGCCAATGCAGGGGACATGGGTTCGAGCCCTGGTCCGGGAAGATCCCACATGCTGCGGAGCAGCTAAGCCCATGCACCACAACTACTGAGCCTGCGCTCTAGAGCCCGCGAGCCACAACTACTGAAGCCCGTGCGCCTAGAGTCCATGCTCCACAACAGGAGAAGCCACCGCAGTGAGAAGCCACACCGCAACGAAGAGTAGCCCCAGCTCGCGGCAACTAGAGAAAGCCTGTGTGCAGCAACGAAGACCCAATGCAGCCAAAAATATAAATAAAAGAATTTATATATTAAAAAAAGACATAATCTAAGGCGTGTTTGGTCACATTAAGATAACCCAGACCTTTGAGATAAGTCTGATATAAGTAATGAGCTTAAAGTAAAATTCAGAGGGCAGTCTGTTGCAAACTATATCAGAATGGCATAGCAGGGTGATCATTTTAAAATCTAGTTAAAAAAAACTCATCAAATTTAAAGACGATCTTATTTGCATATTTTAAACCTGATTGTTATCTATTTATGGAAGTTTATAAAAAGTTATCATTCTAATTTCCTGAGCTACAATTTAAAAGAAGAGACAATAAAACAATGGTTACTCTTTAAAACCTTTAAAACCTTTGATCAGTGCCCATCATTTCTATAATTTTCCTCTATGCAAGATATTTATTTCTCTGTGTTTTAAATATTATTACTTTTTCCTTCACTTAAGAAATATTTATACAATGTTTACTATTGCCAGGCACTATTCCAAATGCTGGAGATAAAGCAGAAAGGACTCGATTCCTGTATATCATTGATTTCAAAATGCACATTTTCTCACATTTTAACATCTCTGAAATTAGCGTGTGTCTCACAATCTATTATGTGTCATAATATGGTTGACAGAAGTTTTTCTTTCTCAATGGAACACAGCATTGTGGCCCATCTCACAACTGACAGCATCTTATAATTGTCAAAATAGAGTGTAATGATACAATTATTCATATATATGTTGGTGTGCCTAAGAAGCTATTCCATATTTATTTATGAAGAAAATTGAGATAATTCTTGCAAGAAACTCATTTTTGTGCCTCTGGGGCGGGGGGGAATGGCTCCACTCTAGAATGCTCTGTGTGTTCTTGGTAGTTGTAAATTGAGAGAAAAAAATTTTTTTCTAGTTAGTAGATAAAATGGGATTCAGAAGGATGTAAATACTAAACTTTCCTATATTTCTTCCTTCATTATTCATGAGAGGCTTTTAAGATAGCTTAATCATCTCAGTGTTTGTATTATGTAGGATGTTGGTAATGGGTATCTAAATATCTTACATTACTGGTTTTTTCCTTCATGTTTTATTCTGTGACAAAAATCGATTTAATTACTTTATAATATTGCTATAAGTAAATCCAATTAGGAAAGTCTGGATTATTCACGAAAGTTAAATTAGAAGGTGATTCTTCCCTTTGAACATGGAATCACCATAGAATTTGCTCAAAAGGGACATTTAAAATCAACTTTGATTCACAGAAATTCAGGTTGCATGCAGTTTTCAAAGGATGCCTGTCATGTAAAATGAGGTACACCTGCATTGATGAGGTACACCTGCATTGTTGAGCTGAGTCAACAGAATTCAGCTAACTGTACTGAAACACATAGTATGCTGCATATGTGTATATTTAAACATTATTCAGAAAAGTCACCCCCTGGGAATTAGAATTTATCACTTATTGATTTTAAATAAATATTCAACTTCTCTGACTGTGTAAAGAGAAATATTTCCTCCATTGTATATGCAGAACAAGTCAGTACTAATTGTTGCATGTGACTTCAAGATTTTAAGAATTCATCGGGCTATAAAGTATTTATGCTGTTTATGAAAGTTTATACTCTTCTAAGTGCATGAGTTTACAGTTTAAACAGTCATGAGCAAATACACTTCCAGATATATGTAAAGTCTTTATTTCATGAACAGTATTAATGGCCACCACATACAGAGTTTTGTAGTAGCACCCAGGAGGGAACCTCCCTCTCCAATTTCAGGAGAAAATTTCCTCCAAGCAGAGACGTAGGTGATGCACAGGGACAGGGGAAACACATTTGCAAAACCTACGTGTGTAGGTGAGACTGAACAAGGCTGGAAGGAGGATTTGTGAAAGGAATTGAGCAGGTACATCTGGGCCAGATCATGAAATGCCATCTTAGCTGTGAGGAGTAGTTGGCCTTTGCTTCTAAGGGCACAGCCATCAGAGGATCAGGGGAAAGACATGATGAGATGGTGCTTTGGAAAGATCACTACGGCTGCAGTGAGAGAACCTACTGGAGTCGGGCAGGATGCTGGGACACGTGCCCGGAGGCGACTGCTGCAGTCAGATTAGAAGGAATGGATGCCAGAGCAGACTAGATACTGCAGGGATGGAGAGGAGTGTGCAGAGATCAGAGGTCTTCAGGAAGAGTTTGCAATGCATCAGTTGTGGGGTAAAATGAGGGCAGAAGTTGAGGCTGACTCCCGTGTCCCCAGATTGGGCAGCCAGAAGGATGGCGGTGCCATTCCTTGAGGAAGTGAATACGTGAAGAAAAGCAGGTTAGGACAGGGGACCAAGATGGACCAAGTGGAGATGTTCCATTGGCCATAGAGTCAGCAGGGTTTTGTAGCACCTGTCGGAGACTGGGAGAAGTCTGGATGGAGAAACACAGGTAGCTTCACGGCCCATGCACCAGGGCAGAGCCCATTCTGCTGGGTTACGTTTAGATTTTCTCCAGCTGGGCTACATAACTCACATGTAGATTGTGTACTGGGAGAGGAAGAGAAGCCTCCACTGATTTGTCATAATGCATTAGGAAGGCAAGTCCAGGATGCCTCACAGGGACTTGGGAGGGCAGATTTGGGAGGGCGGAGAAGAGAGAAGAAAGCCCCCATCCAGGAAAACCTTCCTTATTTCTTTAGTGCCATCACCCCAGGGAGATTTATTACAGTAAATTCATAGCTGGATGGCATGCGTGCACACACCCATGCATACACACATGCGTGCATACTCACACATGCATGCACACGCGCATCCTGTTCCTTCAAATGACAAGGAGGGATGCTGCCATTGGACGGGGGCGTGCATTTCTGTAAGCCTGGGGCCAATCCTCTACTTTCAGCTCGTTAGGAGATGGAAACTGAAGAGCACTGTACACTCTGCAGACTCTTTCTAGTGACCTGCCATCACGAGAATGTGCCAGACCTGTTTCGTGGAGAGCGTCCAAGGCTTCCAGACAGCCGCTCACCGAGGGCCTTTCCCCCTTTGACTGTACCCATGGCTACCACTCTGTTCCTGCCCAGGGTAGCTTTTGCAGCTGTTAGAACCACACTGCCAACATCCTGTGACCCTCAGAGAACCCCAGGCCTGGTCTGGCCACCCAGACACTTGCTGTCAGTAAATAGCATTGTATGCAGTGCCCGCTGTGTCGTGCTGGGCATTGCACCAGCCTCCCGGGAGAGATGCTCCTTTTAGCTGCCTCACCAAATGCTGAACAGGCTTTTCTCCAACAGGACCGTGAAAAGTGTCTTTTTAGGCAGGGGTCTTTAAAGGCAACCATGGTCTGTGTGAAGGAAAGGAGAAAAATCAGGCATTCCTGAAGGGGTCTTGGTACTTAACGAGGAGAGAACCAGAGCAGGCTTGAATCTGAGAGATTTGGATTGGAAAAATTTTTAAGTTGGAGAGCCCTTTCCGAGGTCACCGAAACCAAGTTCATGATCATTTAGCAGTCTATGCGTCCTCAGAGCCGTGCGTCTCCCTGGGGGATGGGGATTTGACTGAAGTCATGATTGGGGCTGAAATGACTGTATCAACATGTGTACTTTCATCATCATCATTTTGTTGCATCACAAGATGGTAATGCTGTCTTCACACAATTGCAGTAAAATCTTCTGGCCAGTGTAAGTTCTCGTGGTAAGCTATAGCCTCTTCACAGCGTTCCCACTTTTCCTGCACTTGAATTAAAATTCCGTAGGAGCCTCAATATCCTCTTAAAGCCACTGTGGTGTGGTTTCCACATGACCTTGCATTGAAATCTTCATGGGATCATTGTGGTGCAGTTAAGTGGTTACTGGTACAGCCTGGTTTAACAGTAAAGCCCTAAAAAGCCCTCAGAGTGTGCCCCATTCTGGTTTTTTTTTTTTAAATATATAAATAAGCTCTGCCATTTCCAAACATACCTTCAAAATATCCAGACATTTCTCTACCTTAGACACTCTAGTAGTTACTTTCTGATTAAATGGGAAAACAAAACCAAACAAAACTTTGTTTTACTTGCATTTCTGTTTCATGAGGACTTGACTTGTGGCCCCTATTCTTCCTGGCCCTGTGGCTCAGAATTTCACTTGGGCCCACGTGGATGATGGAGAGCAGATGAAAACGGATGTTTCTACGTAGGGAGCCATTATTAAAACTGCTAAAATGTTAAGCCAATTGTGTGTCTTTCAGAAAGCAGAATTATCTGTTCTTTCTTCCTTCTACTCCTTATGTCAGCAATATTTCTTTCATGATAACATTTATTTATCAAAGTTTATACTACTTTGACTTTTTATAAAATACCAGTGAAGATAAATGGATCGATTGACCCCAGCAGCAGTTTATTTATCCCTTTAGTCACACTTCAGTGGCAAAATCAATAACCTTCTGAAATATTTGATATTACAGCGGTTCCAGTAAATAGTGACATTCCTGAGCAATGTGCAAGGGGAACTAAAATTTATTATCAACTTAGATTTTTTAGTACCAGTATTGATTTTCCTGGCAACACTTGTGAATTTTTATTTATCTGTAGCTGAGCAAGTGACCTTTGTTTCAGAAAACTGCAGTTTCAATTTGCCGAGATTAGGGGAGTTGGAAGGACATGTGTACATTAGTGAATGTGGGGTGAAAGACAGAAAAGAAACCATGAAGAGGCTCTTTTTGTTTTCAGTACTCAACCTTCTGCGTTCTTTTTTGTGTTGCCAAACCCAGACATTCCAAAGCCACAGGACTTCTTAAAGACAACCTCGTGCCCAGCCCTGTGAGACAGGGTTCTAGAGGAAATGGTATTTGAACCGGCCTTGGATTTGAAGGTGTGAGGTTAGCCTACGCGGAGACATGAGAGAAGAGGAGGAGCTGAGAACAGGAAGCAGGAAAGGGGCAGGGATACTGGTGAAGGAAGAGTTAGGGACGAGAAGGGAGGGATGCAACCCTGCTGGAGCAGGGGCAGCAATGGACATGACATTGGCCAACAAGAGGGTGCCCGTCAGCAGGACCTTGGATTTTAGGCCTGGAGGCAGTGGGAGCTGTTGTAGAATTTTAAGCTGAGATGAAAATGTACTTTATTTCCCATCACACGTGTTGTTTATTATTAAGATTGGGGAAAGAAACGTGAAAAATTTGCACACTTTGTTCCAGGATTCAAAATATAATGAAGTCCTTTCAATTTCCTAAAAGTAAAACTATGATTTGAAGGGCCCACATGTTGAATAGATATAGCAAATTCAGAAAAATATATAAATCATGACTATGTAGCTTGCTAAAGTTTTACTAAGTAAACAAACCCATGTAATCAGCACCCAGATCTAAAACTAGGACAGAACCTATAACCTCGACGCTGCCTTCACGCCCTCCCCAAAGGTGACCATTATTCTGTCACCATTAATTATTTTTCTCATTTGGAAATACAGACTGTGCTCTCTTTTCATCTTGCTTCTTTAGCTGACATTAGGTATGTAAGATTCATCATGTTGTCACGTGTAGTGGTAATTAAGGCATTTCCCCTGCTTTTAATATTCCAAAAATGTATCATTGAAAGCTTGGTCTGGGAGTAGATGGGCAGAGTAGACATGGAAGAGGGAATGAAGCTGCAGGTCTGAGGCAACGTTTGGGGGTTGAAAGTGTTGGCACGAGCAAGAGCAAGCGCAGGACTGAGGGTAAGACAAGGGATAGGATTCCCCCAGGGGAGAAAAGGAGAAGGTAAAAGAGAAGGTGTCCAAGATGCCGTTGCTTACGGAAGTACTCTTCCAGATCGTGAGCTTGCTCTTGAGGTTGGAGATGACACTTTCTCCCGTGTGGGGTCATGGAGCCCTGTGGTGTGTCGAAAGCCAGGGCTTTGGAATCTGAGGGTGGTGCGAGAATGCCGGCCTAGAGCCGCCCTCTGTGCCTCCGTGTCCTTGTATGCGTGAAGATTAAATGAGATGATTCAGTGGCAGCCCTGAGCACCATGCTGGGCACAGGGTAGTTGCTCGATACATGTGAATAGTTCTTACTTTGAAGTTATATATGGGAAAATATTACGTCTTCGGAAAGCTGAAACAAAAGCTAAGGGGGGTAGCTAGTGGGAAGCATCCACATAACACAGGGAGATCAGCTCGGTGCTTTGTGACCACCTAGAGGGGTGGGATAGAGACGGTGGGAGGGAGATGCAAGAGGGAGGAGATATGGGGATATATGTATACACATAGCTGATTCACTTTGTTATAAAGCAGAAACTAACACACCATTGTAAAGCAATTATACTCTAATAAAGATGTTAAAAAGAAAAAAAAGCTAAGGGGGGAGGGGAGGCGGGAACAGGGGTGGAGTTTGCTTTTTAAGACAAAATAAGTGACTAAAAATTAAATCAAGTACATATGCTTACAATCTAATTTGTCTTTTATTCGTTGCTGAAATACATTCTTATTCAGTAGTTCTCTACCCCAGGTGTAGATGAACTGTTTTGCAAATACAACCTATAATTTTTAAAGATATGATTTACTTTTGTTTGTTATTTGTCACTGTTTTTTCAATTGTACTGTGAAGTTTTATTCAAAAATGGAAAAATGGTCACTTTATCTGCCAAAGTTAAATGAAACATATTTCTTAAAAAATCAATAGAAAGGTGAATTCAGCTAATTTACCATAATAGCTATGACCACCATTTTAGGACAACAGAGATCAACATTTAACATGGGGATGACAGCACAGATTTCTCTCTGCAACCAAATTTCTTAGTTAACAGGATGGGAGAGAATCCACTTTTGTCTGGGTTATGCTTATAACTTTATAATGTCCTAAGGGGGAATTGCAGAGAGGGCTGGAAATAGAAAAGTCTGAAGACTTGTTGACCCAGCTTATCAGATAAGGTCTCCAGGATATTTCAAAAGTTAGTCATTTGAGAGGCTTCGTTTTCTTCTTATCAATTCACGATTGATGCGTTTTTATCAAACTGGCAGATCATCATTCTGCTTTGCCGTTCAGGGGCTCTTAAATGAGTCATATTCATTTGCTATGTCTATATCACTTTTTTTTTTCAACTAAATATTTCAATTCAGTGTTTACTGGCATTTGCCAACTATGTGTTCATCCCTAGTCTGGACAAATAAAAAGGCATAAGATGTGTAAAACTATAAAATGGTGATACAACGAAGTAAATGAGTAAAGACTAAAAGGAGTGGTATAGACAGTCAGCACTCCAGAAGTGGAAGGAACTTAGAAATGGGCCCTGAATCATCAGAAAAAGCTTCACAAAGGGAAAGAAGGTGGGCTCTGAGGAGGCAGGTGAGTGTGGACAGCGGGACTCATTCATCCCTGAGTTTCTCATGAGAATCTGTTGGAATGGCTTGTGGGGGTGGGCGGGCAGGGAGGGAGGCAGGAACAGGGGTGGAGTTTGCTTTTTAAGACACAGTAAATCAGTTGCACGTGACTAAAAATTATATTAAGTATGCATGCTTACAATCCAGTTTGTCTTTTATTCATTGCTGAAATAAAAATTCTGAAATGCAGTTTAAATGTTAGTCTTTGTTGTCCTAAAATGGTGATTTAGTTGAATTCACCTTTCTGTTGATTTTGTAAGAAATATCTGTTTCATTTAACTTTGGCGGGTAAAGTGACCAACCACTTTTCCATTTTTGAATAAACCTTCACAGTACAATTGAAAAAATAATGAAAAAAATAAAAAAACAAAGTATATCATTTCTGGGACTTCCCTGGTGGCGCAGTGGTTAGGAATCCGCCTGCCAGTGCGGGGAACACGGGTACGAGCCCTGGTCCAGGAAGATCCCACATGCCGCGGAGCAACTAAGCCCGTGTGCCACAACTACTGAACTGCGCTCTAGAGCCTGCGAGCCACAACTACTGAGCCCGCATGCCATAACTACTGAAGCCCGCGCACCTGGAGCCTGTGCTCTGCAACAGACAAATCACCACAATGAGAAGCCCGCACACCGCAACTAAGAGTAGCCCCCGCTCGACACAAATAGAGAAAGCCTGTGTGCAGCAATGAAGCAATGCAGCCAAAAACAAATAAATAAATTTATATATATATTTTTAAAAAAGTAAATAAATTTTTAAAAATTTTTGGGTTGTACTTGCAAAGCAGTTCATTTACACCTGGGATAGAGAACTATTGAATAAGAATGTATTTTTGACAGGGAAAAACATGACCAAATGAAACATCTTGACTAGCAAATTTAAAGCACCTTGACTTAATTCTGATTCACTTCAGGTGGAAACTTGTGGCAGGTTCTTGGGTCCAGCTTTGTGCAAAAAAACATCAAGTACTGACCCAGGAAAATTATTCTAGAACCAGAGATGCCTGCAAAAGTAGCAGGAGTGGCATTGTGGGAAGGTGGCTCCAGCAGGAAGTAGGTCAGCATGGGCTTTTATCTGTTTCTGCAGTTTGGGGATAATAGGTGAGCACTTTAGATGATGTTGATGGGAAGTTCCCTGAACTGATAATAACAGTTTCATATAAACTTATAATATCATATACGTGCTGTATTTACTATATAACCAACTTGGGCCTTCCTACCTGTTTATTCAAGAAACTTAAGGTGAACAGTTTTCTTGAGTTTTCTATGGCCAGATGATTTCTCAATTTAGATCTAGTTTAAAAAAAAAAAAAGAAGGGGAGGATGAGGAGGAAGAAGAGGAGGAGGGAGAGGTGGAGAAAAAAGAAAAAGAGAAGAGACAGCCTTTTTACAGTATGGAAACAGCTACTAAGTGTGTACAGATATGGTTTATTATTTTAATCAATTTGCTTTAAATCACTTCCACCAAGTCCCTGATGTGCTGCTCTTTCTTTTTCATCAGCACAGACAGAGCACACAGCCCAGACCTTTATTGGAGGGGGCACCAAGGCAAGTGGGTTCTTCATGCCAGTGTCAGAGGTCAGGCTTTACTGGGGATGAGAGTCCTCTCAGCAGTGAGCTGAGTGTCCTCTGTAAAACTGACTTCAAGGGTTATGTGAATAGGTGCAATTAAATAATATATAAGTGAAGGCTATGATCCTTATTCCACAAGAATATCTTTGTGCTTTAGCCTATCTGAATTTCAACATGTCATATTTTTAAAATCAAAGACATGTTTCTACACTGTGTTATCCTACACAGTTCAGCTTCAAAAACACATTTAAATTTTTTAAATTTATTTTTATATCAGTTTTCTTCTCAAGTGTGGGGAGGTGCTCTGTTGGTGGGATTGTAAACTGGCATTGTCTTTTCAGAGTGCAATTTGGCAATATCTGCCAGAATTTGAAAGTAGAAGCCCTTTAGGCTGGCAGTTTCATTCCTGAGAACATTTCCAGCAGAAATACACACACATGTGCATCAGGAACTAGTAATTGAGAAAAAACTGTCAACAACCTGAATGCCTTCCTCCTGTAGGGAAGAAGTTAAATTGTGGTATAAAAATATTGTGGATTATCTTATGTCAGTTACACAAAAATGACACAAATCTACATATGCTGAATATAGCAAATCTATGTATCTATCTGTAATTGATGAAAGAACTTCAAAAATGTTAAAAAGCAGTTGTAAAACCAATATATAGCCTGATCCTACTTTTATTTTTAAATAATGATACACAACACTATTAATAATTGGTTATTTGGGGAGAGAGATGCAGACTGGTGCAAAAGTAAAGGGGATTTACATTTTTAAATCTGTGTATTTTCGTGCATTGTGAAGTTTTTTTTAAAGCATGTGCTTTTATGTATTATGTAATTAAGCTTTTAAAAAATATTTTCATGGCATTCATCAGAAAAATTGCCAAACAATCGGAATGCTAAGTACCAGACATGGTCCTTCTTTCTTTCCTTTTTATGTTCCTTCCTTCTTCAATAAGTGATTTTTCAGGTTTAAATAATATTAATAAAACTATACAATAAAATTCCACTCCCACCTTTGTCCTTATCTCTCCTGTTCCATCCCCCAGCACTCTGATAGCTGTATTTATTATCTTGTGTCTCCTTCTAAAGTTTTCTTTAAGCAGATGCAACCACATAGGAATAAATATTCTCCTTATTTGTTTTTGTCCTCCTCCCTTTTTTTCCTCTCTCTCTCTCTCTTTTTTTTTTTTTTTTTTTTACAAAAGATGCCATATCAATGTGCATTTTCCCTTCCTTGTTTTTCTTTTTTCTCACTCACCAATTTGACTTGGACATCTCTCTCTAGAAGTTTCCTCATCGCCTTATGCAGCTGCATGGTGTTTCATTGTATGGGTGGGTTATGACTTTTCTAAGCACTTTATATGGAACATCTCAATTAGTCCTGTTAGTAGCCCTTTTTATAGATAAGGACCCTCTGTAGTTCAGAGAGGAAGAGGCTTACACATGAGAAAGTGGCAGAACAGGATATAAACTCAGATAGTCTAAACCTAGATTTAGTTTTGAGTCTCTTAAATACTAATAGATAAAAAAAAGTTCAAGTCAAAATCTGAAGATAATGATAAAAGTAGTTAACAGTTTCTGGATCTTTCTGCCTCATTCCTCTGTCTTAATTTATGAAATCAAATAGTGTTCATCGATGCTCTTCCTCCGCCCATAAAGCTGTCAGTGTTCCTCTGCTCAGGCTGCTGTGACAAAATGCCAGAGACATAGATGGGTGGTTTAAACCACAGACATTTATATCTGCAAGTTTCTGGAGGCTGGAAGACATAGATTAGGGTGTTTGTTTGCATGGTTGGGTTTTGGTGAGGGCCCTCTTCCTGGCTCGTAGACTGTCTCCTTCTCACTGTGTCCTCACGTGGTGAAGGGAGGGCAAGCAAGCTCCCTGGTGTCTCTTCTTAAAAGGGCACTAATCCTATGATGAGGGCCCCACCCTCATGACCTCGTCTAACCCTAATTACCTCCCAAAGGCCCTACTTCCAAATACCATCACGTCAGGGGTTAGAGCTTTGAAATATAAACTTGGGGGGAGACAAACATTCAGTCCATAGCACTGTCCAAAAAGAGACTGTCAAAGTCCTATCAGTCAGTAACATTTATTAAATACTTGCTTTGTGTAGCATACTCTGAAGTGCTTCAGATATATTCTTAAGAGAAATTTTTCCTGTTGTGAGAGGTGTTGAGAAGATGATCAGGTGATCATCTTCATCCTGAAAAGAAAGCTAGACTGTACCAGGGAGCAGACAGACCCAGCCATGGTTAACAAAATGGTTTACTCGGATTTAAAAAAAAAGAAATTGAGGGGGAGGGCCAAAGCTGGTTCACTCTATGATGTCTGTCCAGATGGTGACAGTGGCATTTCTCTTCCTCATGGTTCACAGAACGGTCTGTGTAAGCCTCAGGGTGATGAGAATTAGGTGACCATGTCCTTTTTCTTGTCCATGATGGAGCATCACTCCCTCCTGCCCTCTCCCCCAAATTCACACCTTCCCTCTGTGCTGCTCTAGGATGAGAGGTCATAGTGTTGAATGCTGAGCCCCACAGCATTGGAGGTAATCAGACAGTTATTCTCCATGTTATTGATCTCACAGATTCTCTTCCGTGCTCAGTTTGTTGATGTGGATGTGTTACCGACCAGGGTTCTTGGACTCCTTAATCAATAGTAATTGATAAGAGGCCACATAAGAAATTCAGGCAAGGCTTTATTGGAACTCATGCTGCAGCACGAGGGAATGAAAACGAGTAACAGATTCCCTTGCTCACTCCCTGAGGAGGGGAGGGAAAGCTGGTCCCTTATGTGGGGTGAGGGTTAGGGTGGGTCCAGGGGTCAGGCTGGAGGGGTGGCTTAGGTGGTCTGCCCACCCGCTTGGTGGTGTCAGATGCAGGGATCATGTGCAGGACCCTGCTTTTGCTCCAGACAACTCAGAAGTGGCAGTTGGGTTTTTGGTAGTTTTGTATCTTGTTGTTCATAAGTTGCCCCAACTGCGCAGGCGTGCAGTTATTTTTAGTCCCTCATAGTTTCTTTGTGTTTTGTTCCTCAAGGAGATGTTTGTCCAGGTGCAAGCACTGCAGCAAAGGGTCCCAGGTTCCAGCCTGTCTCAGATGGAAGGAACACACAGGCTTTAGGAAGAATTGGGTGGGAAAGGAGGATGGCAAATGCTGACTAAACTAACGGGGGACAGATCATGGCACTTAGGCTCTGTTGTCTCCTTATTGTGACATCTGAATAATGTTTTATTAGGACCTGTGAGTCCAGGAGGCCCCTCCAAGGAGACTTACATGAATAACATCAAATAATATAGAATTTCCTTTTCCACATTCTAAAACAATTTATATTTGAGAATGTGTCTACCTTGATAATAGTATCCTAGTTTTAAGTTGTCTAGACTCATGTATTATACCCTAAATTTGTGTTAAATCACCCAGGTAGCTCTAAAAGGAGAACTTGTTCTGAGTCTCAGGAGAATTGACTTCCAGACCTTGTTGTTGCTCTTGACAGATATTCCTGAAACTCCATGTGAAATCTGCCCTTTACTTGAATATTCTCATCTTCTTTATAACCATGGGATCATACACTGCAACAGTATAGGTATCAAGTGCTGCAGTGAACATCTGAGGTGTGATAGAACATTGGTAGTTACACCAGATCCTTAGAGAAATAAGAAATAGGCAAGTCATTTAAAATGTTTTCGAGTTACCAAGACATGGCTTTAGAGAAGCCTTCTCAGGGAGAAGGCAGGAACCATTTTCTGCAGGCAGGCGATGTTGAAAGAAAATTCCAAACAGAGAGGAGAGTGGCTTAAGAAAAGTGATCCCAAAGAACCTAGATCATCGAATTAAGATAATTACTGTATGAAAATCAATAACTGTGAATGTCAACCTCTAATGTTCTTCAGGTAATTCTATAAATAAAAGGGGAAGAGAACAGGAGTTGGCAAACTTTTTTCTGTGAAGGGCCAGATAATAAATATTTAAGGCTTTGTGGATCATCTGGTCTTTGCTGCAGACACTCAACTCTGCCATGGTAGAGGAGCATGAAAGCAGCCATGGACAGTACATAAATGAATGAGTATGCTTGTGTTCCAATAAAACTTTATTTGTACAAACAGGTGGTGGGCCGGATTTGACCCGTGAATCATAGTTTGTGATACAGAAGACCAGTTAAAAGAGTGAAGTTATATTGTGTTTTCAATCTCTTAGTCTCATAACTATTTAAAATCACGCTAGACATCATAATGTATACTGTACAGTGAGATTTGTCCCATAACTGTACATTTATTTTTCTGACTCCCAGTAGCTTATGAGAATATGATTGCATTTTGGAGGCACTGATTTAGTGTTGAACCTGACCATGGAGTTTTTAATTTATAGTTTTTGAAATCTGGCAACCAGTACACATACAAAACTTGCAGGTTCCAAGGGTTTTTGTGTTTAAACTTTATATTGTATCTTGTTTTCAGTGACTTTTACAGGTACAGCCCTTGTTGCTAGGGAACTGAAGTTCTGATAGTTAAAAACAGATTTTAAAAGTTAAAAACAACATTAACAATTACTGAGCGTTTACCGTGTGCCAGGCATTATTGTAAATGTTTAAATTTAGTTATAGCAGCAACCCTATATGTTAGGAGAGGTAATCCTCATTTTACATATGGGAAAACTGAGGTTAAGTAAATCACCCAGTGTCTCTGTTACCAAGCTTCAAATCTGGCAGCCTGGCCCCAGAGCCTGTCTGTCTCAATGGCTGCCCTGATCACCTCCGTTTAAATTGAGCCTATAAATACTATTATTAGCAGCTTATTAAAGTAGACCCTTCCATTCTGAGAATCACGCCCTTTCACAAAGAGATGTGTGTGTTTTTAGTATAGAACAAGAGACTTGAAAGGTCAGAGACCTTTCGGTCTGCTATAATTCAAGTCACAGAATTCAGAAGTAAGGAGAATAAGGGCCAGCCCAGGACAGGAACCTGCCCAGGTAGCCAGGGAATGACAGCACTGAAGGGAGAACTTGGTCTCCTGACTCCTAGATCTTGTGGGTGCTGTCGACAGACATTCCAGAAACTGCATTTGGCACCTCCCTGTATTTGAATACTCTCTCCTCCTGTGTAATAGTTGGCAGCATCTCCTACAGCGTTGAGGGTATCAAATCCTGCACAGGCAGTGAGCAGAGCCCTTGGCCCGTTCCTTCAGGGACCTCTGAAGCCACCCTCCCAGCTGGTGTGATGGACCTGGGAGCCCAGATTTGGGAGCAGGCCGACTCAGCCAGGGCCTTTTAGAACTCCAAGCCCTCAGGCCTGCTTCTTTTGGAGGTCCCCCTCCCTGCCGTCCTATCAAACCTATTAAAATAGACCCACATCCTACATTGAATATGACATTTTGTTTTTTTATTTTAATATTTAAAAAATTTTGAAAGAGACTTTGTAATTTTGCTTTTGAAGTTTGAATATAATTCATTTAATTTACAATTGCTTTCTGTGTAATCATCAGGCAAACTCAGGAATTCATGGGAAGTGCAAAAACACTAAGCTATACAATTATTTTCAAGTGTAATGGATTTTTTAAAAGAATACTAAATACGTATAACAATAAAAATGACCTCATGTTTTTGGACATTTAATTAAACATTTATTAATTTTGACATGATAGCTTTCTCTTTTTATTTTGGAGCCCATATATTTTCCTTCTTCAGGTCCCAAATATTTGTGTGGTACCTTAAAATCTGGTTGACTTTAAGCCCAGTGCCTGAGAGATAGAATGGTCCCAGACCTGGATAGGATTCCTGGCTCCACCACCTGCAAGCTGTGTGACATTGGGAATGGTACTTTCAGACTCTGAACCTCAGTGTCTTTGTCTGTAAAATGGGGCTAATATGCCTCCCCCAATGAGATTACATATGCTTTCTTGGTGTTGGGTGAGACATTCACTTCCGACTGTCCTCCATTTGTCCCAGGGATCAGGGTGGGAGGTTCAGTAGCCCTCCCAGCCCACATCTGAAGCAGGAGTGAGAGAGGTCTTTCTTCCCCAGCCTCAGCATCCCAAAAGCTGGGTGGGACTTTGGCTGCCTTTGCTGCAGGCTGCGACATTCTTGCCTGTCTGCTGCTCCTTCCCTCCTGTATTAGTTACATCTTTTTATTCTCCGTTTCTGATGCTTTTGACATCTTGGGGCCTGGCTGACCCTGGAGGGACTGCCCCTCCCAGGGCCGGCTGATTGCTGGGAATGCACCTTTCATATACAAACTAACTAATCCAGGGTCCACACCCTCAGCTACCTCCTTTTTCAGGCTACTGTCCACCTGCCCTAATCACCCCAGGTACCAGACAATTAGGGACAGCCTCTGTGCCCCAGAGCCCACTGAAATGACTCAAATTAGCTAATCCTAAACCTGCCTATCCTGCCTCGCCCATTCCTTCCCTTGGAAACCACACTAAAGGCTCTTGCCCACATTTCCCCCTCGCTCTCTCTGTCTCCTGGCCAGCCCTGGTGAGTCCCTGTGTGGCCCCCATGGTGTGATGTGTCCCCTCCTCTTGGGATCTGTGAGTAACAAGCTATATTTTCAATGGCAGTTGTCTTCTGATCTGTTGTCTCCTGTCACCTTACCTGAATAATAATAAAACCTACATTGAAAAGACATCAGCCCTGGGGAAGGCAGGCCCCAGTGAGCAAGGCAATGAACTCCCAGTCTGCATGGGTCCCATGATGGAGGTGGGGAAGATCCAGCCAACAGGCCCTTGATCCTGCACCTGGTAGGCCCAGGGCATGCAGGGGTCCCTTCTACCCAGACAGAATGGGAACACACCAAAGCCTGTCTCGGACACCCCTGCTGCTTGAAGGACGTGCGAGGGAGGGGCGGCAAGCATCAGCTTGTGAGAACGTGGTGGTTGTAAGAAAGTGCCAAATTCATAGCAGTCACATGTGCCCTCCTGCTCCAGGTCTGCCGCCCCCTCTGACTGACCGTGGACATTCATCTTCCTGGCCAGGCATCGTGACAGCCCGAAGACAGGGCTTGCTTTGTTTGTGTCTCAATTAAAAATGAGGCACTAAAAAAAAAAAAAAAAAGAGGTGCCAATGCAAGTAACTTAAGTGTTAAAAGTTTATCTCTTCTGCTTCCTCTCCATTCTTTTTTTACATTTCTGCTTAATTTTCCATTGAAAATCAATACTAAAAATAAATGATTAGAAGCAAAACATGTAAATGTATAAAGCTAGTTAGGAAAACCATGAGCATATACCTAATGGCAAACCTGTCAGTCCCCTAAATTGTGTAAAACTTGCAAAGTACTACCTGGTTGCTGCCTTTTTGGGTGGGAGTGGCCCCAGCAGTTTGCCAGGATTTCACAGGACACTGTGGACTGAGCCCGTGTTCCCATGCCTTCTCTCCTCGCACTAACCCAGAATATCTAGCAGGGGTCCAGGGAGGCTGCTCTGAGAATAAATCCAAACTAGAAGCCCAGCTCATTCAGAACTTGCCAGTGGACAAGCAGAAGGATACTTGTGTTTTTCAGTGGATGAGGCAGGGGTGAATTTACCATTAAATTAATCAAGCTTAAATTTCAGGGCTTCTGGATTGCATTGTCCTCTTACAAGGCCCTGTACCTCATTTTGTATTCTTAACTTTGCATTTTTTTTCTGAAGAGGTAGCTTCTAGGGCCCACAAAACCCACGTCTGCCCCTGAGAAAGGGGTATGTGGGTGTTATGCGCTGTTTGCACTCCTTTCATATAAATCTGTCATGATTAGAGCACATGTTAAGACAAGCGTCAACATCATTCATAAATAATGGCACCGGTACCGCTGCTAATAAATGTACTTCAAATATGTTATTCATAACATCTTAAAGGACTTGTATTAAAGCCTTTTGCTTTTCTTTGCAAGATTCAGATATGTATGAAATCTTTGTAGACTATGAGAAAAAAAAAGAATTGATAAATCAGTGTTTTTCATTCTAGGCAATACATCTGTCCTCCTTCTAGCTTTTAAACCTAAACATGAATTTTTAAAAGCGTGAGGCACACAGTTGCATTATAATTTTTATGACAGTCAAATTAATTCTTTCATCTAGTGTTTGAAACCAATAGAGATTGACAGTCCTATTTTCTTGCTTTAATGATGTTGAACCTCATTGAAAATGAAGATTCTGGATGGTTAACTGGTGCGGAGACTGCTATTGATTTAACTGTCTTGTTGGCTTCGTTGTTCAGCCCTCATTGGCCTCTTGGGCAGAGGGAGGCCCAACAATTGCATTGCTGACATTTCCTTGAAAAGATGCAGTGCTTTGACAAAGACAGCTGCACACTTCAAAAAAGATACAGTTTGGATGTACATGCTTTAGTCTTTTCAGAAGTTACAAGTGATGGATTACAATACACAAAAGAGATGTCTTGAAGTTACGTCGAATTAAATGTCCATCTGAAGTACTTAAGAATAAAAGTCATTGCAGGATGGTGATTTTCAAATTCACACCACTTATACAATTTTTAAAAAGAAATTGGCACAGTAGGAACAATAAAGGAAAAGCTAATACATTTATCTACAAGCACTAGAGTAATTATAACATTTAATTTAAATAAACATTCCTAGTCTTGTAACTGTGAAATCCTGAATATCATGTTGAATATGATACAGAAAATGAAATGCTATTTTAAAGTGGCAAAGTTCAAACATACGTATGCTAAAGCTTCTATTTAATTGACAGTTTTTATTCACTTGAAATTTTATATAATGTCCTCAGTGTCTGTGCTTCTTAATAGACAACATCTCTTTAACTTATCCCAATACTTCCCTTATCTACTGTCTTATTTGTTCTCAAAACATCAGTGATGTTTTACTGTATTTAGTTTTTGAGTTCCCGTCCCAATACGTTATTGGGGATATACTTTTTCATCCCTTACTTTGGAATTATCTAAAGTATTCATATTAGGTTCATTACTAAAATATTCCGTGCAGAGTTTTGACTGTGTATCACAGTGTTTGTGAAGTTATTAATATAACAATTGCTGAATTTGGTTACAAATAGTAAGTGCAGAGAGGTAGCTCTTAGAATCATGTGTGCTCATGGATATTTAGTAACTTGCTTGTTTGGAGTTGGACAGACCCAGGCTGAAACCTGTCTCCTTCCCTCGTGGTGGGGTGATCTGGACCAAGTTACCTGCCCTGTCAGGCCTCATTAACTCACCTGTGAATGGGGGGAAATAATACCTCTCATAGGGATATAATGAAGGGTTAATCCCCTGATGTATGGAAAGAGTTCAGCACATTGTCTTTTACTACTACTCAATACTTGACAGCTGTATAATAGCTTTAATAATAAGGACAACAGTAATAAAAATTGTATATTTAGCGAATGCTAACCATGTTCCAGATACTGTATTATGAACTGGGACTTTAAAAAAAAATGACAAAATAATTCCTAACATTGAAGCGATTATATTTTTGGGGAAAGCACATATATTTAATGTTTTATTATTAATTGTAGTATAATAACCGAGTTGTTAATACACACTATGATAGTTTGTGAGCGGGGATAACGTGTTGCTTAAAATAAATCAACTTCATCAAGGAAGCAGATGCTTAATTAACAAGTGCAGCGTTACCTTACCCTGAATAATCAGTTATAAGAAGGCTCAGGGCTTCCCTGGTGGCGCAGTGGTTGAGAGTTCGCCTGCCGATGCAGGGGACGCGGGTTCGTGTGCCGGTCCGGGAAGATCCCACATGCCGCGGAGCAGCTGGGCCCGTGAGCCATGGCCGCTGAGCCTGCGCATCCGGAGCCTGTGCTCCGCAACGGGAGAGGCCACAACAGTGAGAGGCCCACGTACCGCAAAAAAAAAAAAAAAAAAAAAAGGCTCAGAGTCCTGGATGAATTTATTGTCTTTCTTACCCAAAGAGGAGCCTAATAACAAAGGTTTTCTTCACTCTACTTTTGTGTTTCCAGGACATATTGTCAGGAAACAGTGTGTTTTTACCCCTTCTGGACTCAGACAGGTTCTCTGACTTGGGGCTGCGTTTGCTTAGACCTCTTACGTTGTGTTTCTAGAGATGGAGGCTAAATTGGACATGGGGGGTGGGGGGGGGCAGGTGACCAGATTAGCTCAGCTGTCTTCCATCTGCACACCTGCTGCTTTTAGGAGCTCCGCCCCACCGAAGCCAGGAGGTGGCTGCCACCTGTGGGGAGAAACCAATGGTTCCACACTTTCAAACACCAACAGGTGATAGGGGTTTCGGTACATGAGCTAGTTCAACCATCTCATTAAAGGAAGTTGAGAGACGATGAATGACAACATTTTACAAATTAGGACTTGAAATTTAATTGAGAGAAATTTACTATTTCCTAAAGTTGAAGTCACTATATTTTAAAGATTATTTTTCTAAATTGAAATCCTTTTAAAAAGAATATCTTTAAGAAAACAGCCCAAATTAATATAGTAAAATTTCTTCATGAATACTGTTGTTCTTTTTCCCGTCAAGAAATCTACAGATCACATGTTATAATATAATGGAATTTCTTCTGCAGCATCATTTTGATGTAATAGATGTCTGCCTTATTGTCATTGAGTTTTTTTCAATTTGGCTAATAAAATTTCTTCCATGGAGCATGGTATACAGACCCTTTTTTAAAGGACCTTAATCCAATGGACTTGAAGTTAAAATAGTCCAAAAGCAATTAGAAACTCTCCTGATGGCAAACTTGCATGCTTTGCGTTTGCCTGGCAGGGAGGGGACCGCAGGCCTGACATCATAGGAACATGTCCATCCTGTGTTAGGGAGGCTGTCTGACCTTGCATGTCCCTCCTTTGTTCCAGAAAAAACATTTTTCTTTAATGACTCTAGTGTATTAATTTTCATTTAGCCGTGGGGATCTTGGAGCATCCATGTGTCAGGGTAGGATGAGACCAATCTGAAGAAAGGGTTCCCTAGCAAGACCTGGCCCGGGGTCAGATGAGCATTCTCCCAATTTGGGAATGTGTGGGTGGAAAGTTAATGATAAGACCCAGCTAGCATGAGGCTGGGCACCCATCTTAGCATCATGTAAACCTTTCTGAAGTGGGAAAGAGATAATAAATCTGAAAGGCACAATATAACTGAACAGAACGTGAACAGGGTTGGATATCAGGCAGAGAGGCATGTTTAAAGGAGATATTTTTAATGTATTTTGAGGATTTAAAAAAGAACTGCCCGCCTGGTTCAGGCCTCGTTCCGCCTCACCCGGATTCATCACCAAGAGTAAACTGGATCAATAAACTTTTGCTGTCTACACGTCCCCTGTTCCAGTATCTCCTGGCACGTCTCCAGACAGTAGGGGATGAAGTAAAACTAGTTAATAACAGGCGAGCCTCCCTTGCTTATACTGCAGCAACAGAAGGGATAATATGGAGAAACCCAGATTCCAAGGCTGGCCCTGTCAGTATGATCTGCCCAGAAGTGAGATCTGCCCTCCAAATGACCTTGCTAAATGGCCCCAGTGAGAAGGTGAATTTCTCTCCCAGCCAGGAAGGGCAGATCCACCACCACCAAGTCAGTGATCACTGAAAAAGGACCCCAAAGTGTTCCGTACCTTTTACTGCCTCTGAAAATTACAAGGAGCCAAGGATGAAATTTTCAGGGCTTACAAGGCCCTTGCACCCTCATCCCGGAAGCCAGCAACGACTAGGCACAAACACGAATTTAGAACATAGAGTATCTCTCTGAGACTCATTTTTCTTCAAATTGAAGGTGGGAACAGGAAAATCATTTGGAGATGATTACATTTTCATTTAGTCCTTACTCTGGGTAAGGTACTAGGTTATAGGTAGGCTCTATGCATTTCAGTACCAGTCACAATTCCTGCCGTTAGAGAGATGGTTCAGAAGGAAATGCCCAAATGAGCCAGAAAGGAAAGCTTTGTGTGGGGCTGCCGTGGGCTCTGTGGGCTCTAGATTTATCCTCTGGGTGTCAGGGAGCCGTTCAGAGTTGGTAAGCATGAAGAGCTAAGTGGTGAGTGCTGTGTTTTCAGATTAACCTAATAGTAGAGGGTAGAGTTGTTTGGAAGGGGTGGGTGACAGACAAGCTTGTAGGGCATCATTTCTGGCTAAAGAATCTCCAAATGTGGGAAGACACATGGATTCTTCCAGGGAATACCCTTGATAGAGGGAAGAACTGGGGTTGGAGGATGGTAAGAGAAGCAAACACGGTGAACCCAGCCATCCTTACACCAGGATGGCTCGCCTCTGGGCCCTGGCTTGTGGTCTTCATGGGGAAAGTTGGCAGACCGTATAGCATACTCAGCTTTCAGTAAACATCTAACTTTGAAAATCTAGATTAGTGAACAAGCAAATAAAGGACCAATTATTTGCTTTTCAAAATGGTTCCCTGCTTCAGGAGGAATTGTAGTAAGATTTACTTTGTAGACCAAGCTCTCTACACGTATTTAAAACTTGACGTCTGTTCCTCCGATATCCCATACATTGGGTTAAAAAAGGGAACATTTATCCTGACTGCACACAGTCCTCATCTCTTCATTGGGCTTGTTAAATAAATCAATATAATCCCTGTTCGGTGATTACCTCGTGGAATAATCAAGCTGAGTTGTGTCTTCTTGATAAACCAGGCCCCTTCAATGAAGAGTAAACTGCCAACCATTGTGAATGTAGCAAACTTTTATTAACTGCAGTGCTTCTTTCTTCCTGAAATGTATAATCATTCCCTCTAGCCTGTTTTTATTTTTCCATATACCTAAGACTAAATTTTAGTCCCTTCCTGACTCAGTCGATGGCTGTCTTTTGATTTTAGGTTTAGGATGTTTCGGTTGAGAAGGAAAAAGCAGCCACCTTGAGGGTGAGAATGGGCACATGATAAAAGAAAGGGCATGTTATTTTCCTTCTCTCCATGAAATCATGGTTTGCCCAAAGAAAAAAGACCTTTTGTGAAATGCAGTAGTTCTCTTCCAAATGAAATTGAAGGGTCACTCCAAAGATTAATGATTCTGAGATGTTAATTCAGAGGAGAATTTATTTTTAAAAGCTGAGATTTATTCTGAGCCAGAGGATTCTGAGTTCAGCTGGGGGACTAATGAAGCATGTATTTTATTTTGTGGAGTTCCTAGTGGGACTGTCAGTCATTTATAAAGGGGCCTGTTTGCAGGAATTTTAGATCTGGTTAAAACTCTATGCATTCAGACTGTGAGATCCTTCTTCACTGGGAATTTTCTCAGAAAACATTTACGGAGGAGCTTATTTCTTTTATACTTGAAAGGTTTCGTGTGTGCGCGTTCTGTGTTTTTAAGAAGGTACCATATTGGTGTGGATTTATGTTATTGAAAGGTTGCAAAGGTTAAAAGGCACATTCTCCACAGCAGGGAACCTTCCCGTTCCTGGATTGGACATTGTTTTTCCTGCTGGGGGTCAAAAATAAACTAATTTATTGATATCCTAACCAATTATCTTCCCAGACTGTAGATAAGGCTTAAATCCCACTTTAAAATACGTCTGTTGATGTATACTTTCTTAGACTTAAATGTCTGTGTAGAATCATGCCTTGTTTTTCTTTGTCGGGAGTAACGTTCACTTTATCGCTCAAACTGTATCCCTTCCCCATCTTGTCCCTTTTCCACCAGGACTCATTAAGGCCCCATGGACACATGGCATTAACTTCCCCCTCACTCATTAGTGCGGTTCTTAGATTGTAAACCAATCCATGGGCCCATCGAAATGTGCATTATTAGGAAATTGATGGGCAAAAGTGAAATGGCCATGGCTTGAGCTCAGACGACAGAGTCTCTTTATGTGGCCAAGTGTCGTGTTGACAGTCTTGAGCCTTGCGCTGAATTCAGCTCCATCACGTTATAAAGAAAATTCTCTGGGACTTCCCTGGTGGCACAGTAGTTGGGAGTCCACCTGCCAATGCAGGGGACACGGGTTTGATCCCTGGTCTGGGAGGATCCAACATGCCGCGGAGCAATAAGCCCGTGTGCCACAACTACTGAGCCTGCGAGCCACAGCTACTGAGCCCACGTGCCACAACTATGGATCCCACACACCTAGAGCCCATGCTCCACAACAAGAGAAGCCACTGCAATGAGAAGCATGCGCACTGCAATGAAGAGTAGCCCCCGCTCGCCGCAACTAGAGAAAGCCCACACACGGCAACGAAGACCCAATGCAGCAAAAAGAAAAAAAAGAAAGAAAGAAAGAAGGAAGGAAGGAAAGAAAAAAGAAAAGAAAAGAAAAGAAAAGAAAGAAAATTCTCCATTAAAATAACCCACAGAGGGCTTCCCTGGTGGCGCAGTGGTTGGGAGTCCGCCTGCCGATGCAGGGGACGCGGGTTCATGCCCCGGTCCGGGAGGGTCCCGCATGCCGCGGAGTGGCTGGGCCCGTGGGCCATGGCCGCTGGGGCTGTGTGTCCGGAGCCTGTGCTCCACAACGGGAGAGGCCACAACAGTGAGAGGCCTGCGTACCGCAAAAAAAATAAATAAATAAAATAAAAAAATAACCCACAGGTTGTTCAGTGGAATATGCAGGCCTTACCATGAGCCCCTACTTGTCATGATGCACTCTTTCATCAGCCAGACCTTCAGAAGGGGATGGTGCTCAGCCAGAGGGGGGCCATCACTGGGCATGGCCACTAGGTATGGAAACTTCTCAGATGCAACAATCCCCATGAACCAGACAGGCTTTGGGGGTGTCCCTCAGGCCAGGCCAGCGGTTGGTTCCTAGCCACTGCAAGAGCCCAGGCTTTCCTACGATGCTGCTTACCAGCTTACTTCTTTCCCAGCTGGATGGCTTCAAGCCGTCCCCCCTGGGCTATCTCTTCAGCATTCTGACCTCATAAAATAGAAAGGCTCTAGAATACCTAGCTTGGTTAATGATAATTTATTCTGCAGATTGGGGCTGTAGAAACCCCCTTGCACAGATTAATGGCTGTTCCCTGGACATCAGGTAAACCTCAGCAGGGCAATTACTTGTATCTTTGTTTTATTTACGTTCACTCACGCACACAGAGCTGAGAGCTGGCTAGACCGAGCTGAGCTCTCCCATAAGCAGGGACAGCCAAAGAATGATTTATAAGTTGCAGAAAGAGAGGATAGGCTGGGGGCGGGAGGGGAGGGGTAGCCAGGGAGAGAGAGACAGACAGACAGGGAGAGACAGAGAGAGGCAAATGAGGACCAATCATGCCAAAATGAGACATGATTCGCTGCTGTTTTCCTTTCCCAGCATATTTTTTCCTGGATGCCTCCCGAGCAGTGCAGTTCCGTCACTCCTGTTGTGTGTGTGCTCATGCATAAATTCAGGTCAAGTACAAAAAACCCTGATTTCTCTATTCATCATAGGAACGGGTAACGTTCTTATCAATACGTAACAAGAAATTGCAACTAATTTGGCTCCTGACCTTATTCTTTTATCATTAATGGTTGAAATGGTGTTTGCCTAGCCGTTAATGCATTCGGTTCAGTAAACTCAAGCTGTTTGAAATTTTCACTAATCCTTGCCCACTGAGTGCTTCCCTAGACCCAATCACTTATGAATAAAACAATAAAGCAAATGCTTGCACAGGTTTCTAAGATTTTTCCGGATCCGACATAATTTACAGGGCACAGTATTTTAAAATGAGATTTGGGATTTTTGTGGTTGTTTGAAATCACAGATTCCAAAGTACTGGAGAATGAATGAACTGTTTACTGAAAATATGAATTACATGAACCTACCCCATGAAGTGTTCAAGTATTGAGGGTTTTTTTTCCTCAATGAAAAAATGAACCGATATATAAGAATAAAAGTAGAAAAATGGTTTAACACCGAGCACAGAGATGCTTTTCAAATGAATCCGTCTTTGCTATTTAATTTACATTTTGAGGGGTCATTAGGATGATGAATGACACGGCTGGAGAATAAAACACACTTCCTGAACAAAAGACAATCTCTGTAGCCTAATAACATTTTATGCCAGCACTTACATTTGTCAGAAGTGGATGCTATTTATCCCTATGATTATTTAAAAATCATTTTTATTGTCCTTTGTTCTGTGTCCTCTTCGGGGAATTTTAATTCAGAGTTTGACACCTACTTATTAACTTCAGTGAAGTATGGAGTACAAAGGCCTCTACTCTATAAAGAATTCTACTCAGCCATGTTTCTGTTGCCTGCAGCTGTACACAAATTAGCTCAGTTTGGATTTGTTTCGATCAGAAATAGAAAGCCTGTTGGGATAGCGTGTAACCTTTGCTTCCTTGAGGAGGCAAGTGCTCCCTCGGTCTGAACCAAGCAGGGCTGGCGGAGTCGACAGAAGGGGAATTTTCCTAATTATGCTGCAGCCCTTCTGCATAAATGCGTTACTTCCATTTCCCCTGCCGCCTCCAACTGCTTCCCCCCACCAACGACACTCTTGTCATCTGTTGCCACATACTGATGCCTGTTCTCTCCTCTCCCAGCCTCCACGTCGACTCCCACACCCTCACTCTTCTTCCAGATTGCTTCTTCCCGAGCCATCTGTTTCCCGGGCTGTGTATCTTCCCATCTCCTCCATGGGCTAGGTTTGTTTCCAGGGTGGGTAGCACCCTTTGAAGATTGAGTGGGAGTCCTAGATGCATGATGAGATCCCCGCCAGGAACCCTGGAGCGAGGGATTCTCCATGCCGCGCGGCCACGAACCCTCCCCCACTGCCTGGGATGCGGTCGCAGCATCCTTCCACCCACGCACAGCCTCGCTTCAAGCCTTGATTGCCACACACCACCCCGGAATGCCAACTCATTTTCCTTGTGACTCATCTTGGAGGTTTTTATAAAGGGCAAGTGTCTGGTCTTTCCCTAGAGGAAAAACAGCCCTGACGCAGTGAGTCAGAGCCTCGGAGGGAGCCGTGTCCTGGGAGGTGGCTCGGCAGCCCCCGCGGGGCCCTCCCAGGGCGTGTGACACAGAACCAGGCAGTGTGCAGCGCGCTCCCATCCACTTTCATAGGATGTGCAAGGGCTTCATCATGATCTCATTCCTCCATCTAGACTCACGCCTGCCTGCTTCAGGTGACCTTAAACGTTTTCCAGTCGACTGGAAATAAAACAACCAGCAACAAAAGCTCAAAGATGAATTCTTGGAAAGTAAAATGCTGATACTAATTTTAAATCTCTCATCAAATTATCTTGGCTGTTGATACTTCAAATCGATATTCTGCAGGGAATCCAGCTTTGAGTTATGGAACTGGCTTCATTAGCAATTTAATGAACATACAACCATCTTACCACTGTCATTGTTATTTTTAAATGATATTAATAAGGGAAACTATTTCTCTTTGGTCCTTAACTACTTTAATTTTTTTAATGAAAGTTAAAATGATAATTGATGATAGCTAATACATAAAAGGGTAGCTATTTTATCTATTCCAATGGACACTAATAATAATCAAAAAGGGCACTAAAAACTCAAGAAAACTTAAGATCAGCATTTTCATATTTGGGACAGGAACACACAGATGGGGCCTTGGGCACATTGGCAAGACCAGATTGCTTGTGAACCTGGCCACATATGAAATAATGACCAATTTCTTTTGCTTCTTTTTTGCAAAATAAACATCAGTTGTTTATTCTCAGTTGACTCTGAGCAAACTTTCCAGAAGCTAGAATTGCCTTCACAGAGAACCTCTGACTGTTTTCCTAACATGGGGTAATAATAATAGAGAAATTTTACAGAGGGGGCTCTGTGCACCTTTAGGAAATGGAAGAAAAACTGATATGCACTCTGTAGTTTCTATGTAATGCTTCATTGGTATTGTTAATATTGTTGTTATCTAGACATTTATGGAGTTACTAGGAGGTTGGTGAGCATGGCTCAGAAGATATAAACATGGTCCCTGTTCACAAAGCTGAATTTAAATAGCTTGGAGATGGATCATATAAACATAAAAATTCAGGTAAAGGAAACAATTTCAAGAAAGGAATTCCATGAATCTGCAGAACTCATTACCGACTGCATAGGGAAGTCACTGACTTTCAAAAGCATAAATAGTAGGTATCCTTGTGAAAGAACACAATCTGGAAAACAGTTTTAGGGCTGCATGCTCTGTGTTTCCCTCACCATGACCAGCTCTGGGATTATTTTTTTCAGCCCTATGAGTTATTATTTCATTGCTTCTACCCAGCAGATTCCTGGGCTGCCCTGAGTGCAGACTTCATGCAAACAAAGAAAACCTGATATCTTCTCCAAAGTGAGCTGATTTTTTGGACTTCATGTTGTCTAGTTTTTTTTTCTTCCTCTGCCCATGTTTAATTCAGATATTTGCAAGATATTCCATAGACTTAAAGAATCAAGATGTGTAAAAAAGGATTACTGCTTAAAACTGGTATATTGACAGGATGCTATTAAAAAAGGAGTGCAAAAACAAAACCTGTTAGCAGGCATCAGGGATCACCCATCTTTTACTTGCGAGACTTCACATCACCAAATCAAGAGTTTAGTGATAGCTTTCCTAAGTAATTGATTGAAATGTCTTACATGCTCTTAAATTTACACTTATTATCGACTATTTTCAGATTGTATCAATTTTCATAAAAGAATGACCCCAGAGAACATGAGAATCGGAAGAAATAGTGTTTACTGACAGAACAGAAATTTGTTTCCTTTGTTTCTAGTAAAATCTACTTATTATAAAGTTGTTAACAATTCCAGGCTCATACTGCTGCCGGACCATAGTAACACCATAGTAAATCGAGAGATGAGGTGTTGGGGCAAAGCATAGTGACTTTATTCATAAAGCCAGCAGACTGTGAAGATGGTGGACTAGTGTTCCAAAGAACCATCTTACCAGAGTTAGAATTCAGGCTTCTTTCATTCTAAAAGGGCAGCGGGGGTGTAGCTGGTTGTTGCAGACTTCTTGGTGCGGGAATCCTTTGTTCTTGCAGCTGTCCACAGCCCATCTGGTCAGAGTGTTCCTGTAAACCTCCAATAAGTCAGTTGTTATTCTCTGTTCTGTAACTTTTTATCTCTATATGAATGCAAAAGTGTTACACCTCTTAAGGTCAGAGCATTGAGAATGGGTTATCCTGTATATTTCAGGATATAGACAACATTTTTCTGCAAACGGTGCAGAGCCAGCATGACTGAGCACAGGCAACAGAGGTTTAATGGAAGAGGTTCAATGTGGAGTCAGGTTTGTTCTTCTCTGTTGCAAAGTAACTTTTTTTTTTTTTTTTTTTGCGGTACGCGGGCCTCTCACTGCTGTGGCCTCTCCCGTTGCGGAGCACAGGCTCCGGACGCACAGGCTCAGCGGCCATGGCTCATGGGCCCAGCTGCTCCGCGGCAGGCGGGATCCTCCCGGACCGGGGCACGAACCCGTGTCCCCTGCATCGGCAGGCAGACTCCCAACCACTGCGCCACCAGGGAAGCCCCACAAAGTAACATATTAAAGGAAGAAATCATGAGACTTTGAATTGATTTGGAAGGCTCTGAGTGTTTAAAAATCCATCATGAATGGGTAAAGCCCTCTTAGTGTCCCAATAAATAGATGATTTCAGGATGGGAGTTTCCCTGACTCTGAAGTACAAAAAGGTAAATAAATAACAATTGAGATGTTTATAGATTGTACTCCATATAAAGTTATTATCAAAAATTGGCTATATTCCCAGTGCTGTACTTCTAATTTATTTATTGTATACCTAGTACTTTGTATATCTTAATCCCTTTCACCTATCTTGCCCCTTCTGTTGTATACATGAAACTAATATAATATTCTAAGTCCGCAATACTTCAGTTAAAAAATAAGAATATATTTGCATTAAAAAAATGAGATTGTCTAATCACAAAGGGAAGAACATTCCATGGCAAGAACTCTTCCTCCTAGAAGTTATCATTTAGCCACTTAAAACTCAACCAAAAGAATTTTGTTCCAAGGTCAAATGGCCCTGCCTTGCTTTTTCTTCTCAGCTTAAGCTAAGCTCCTGTTGACCTGGAGAATATTGCCATAGAGGTTACACAGACTTCCTCTTCCTGCTTTCTGTTTTCTCCTACATATTACTAGAAAATGGCATTCTATTGGATGTCTGTTTCAACATAGAACTTAACTATTTGGTACTTTTGCAATGCTTATTGCTAAATAATCGAGGTAAGCTGACTAAGAGCATCATGTCTGTGGAACTGAGCAATGTTGAGGCTGTGATAGAATAATAGTGTGGTTTGATGTGACTCATCCATTCATTCAGCACACATCTTGTAAGTGCCTTCTTTATGTCTTTCTTACCACTTTATCTCCAGCATCTAGATAGTGTCTGGCACCCAGTAAGACTCTGAATATTTGTTGAATGAATGAAGAGCGCACTCTTTTGTGAATTACACTGTTTTTGCATAGTAGGAAATTAATACCTAATATCTGGATGATGGTGTCTAGTGTCTGTGTTAGCAATGTTTATGCTAGTGGCAAACAAAAGTTGCAGTTGGCGTCTAAACAAAGTAGTATATTGTGCTTATAAAAAAGAGTTTTCTGTGTCACTTAATATTTTCATTGCATTCCAAATATAGTCATGTGGGCTTCATGTGTTTCATGAACATGCCATGAACGTATGGCTACAGAATATTGGTCTTTAATAAAGTGCCTAGGACAGTCTCATCATAAAAGAGGTCCCCTGTCTGTCGTGCCAACAATTGTAATGGCTTCCACAACCCATGGGCTCTCAGTGTCTTTCTTCACATTTCCAGTAGTTCCCTTTCTCATTTCTCATAGCGGTAGTTTCCGCCTGTCAGGACTGCACAATGCCCGCATCACGGCAGGTGATGGACATTTCTACCTGATGTTCACTGACATCCCAAACAGAGCTTATTGTCTTCCTTCCACCCCGTGTACCAATTTCATCTCCTCCTAAACATCCCCATCTCAGTGCCGTCCCTGTTCTATCCTGACCACTCCAATTCATCTTTCATTCTTTTGCTGCTATAAAATCTAAATTTGATTTTATCTCCTGCTGAAAATTTTTCAGTAAATGCCCATTATAACTGAGGTTCCCATTGTAACTGATTCAGATGGCAGAAAACTTGGAGAAAAAGAGTACCAGGCTGAGAGGCCACCGCAATGAGAAGCCCGGTCACCACAACAAAGAGTAGCCCCCGCTCGCCGTAACTAGAGAAAGCCCGCGCAGCAACGAAGACCCAGCGCAGCCAAAAATAAATTAATTAATTAAAGAAAAGAAAAAAGAAAATACCTCCTGGAGATGGAGTACACTTGACATTGTTGAAGTAGATGTGACAGTAAGACAGCAAGTGGCTTTATAGGGTGGACAGAGGAGGTGAGGCGGATGGAAGAAGTTTAGGAACAAAGATCAAGAGTTCAGTTTTAGACATTTTGAGATTTCTGTGAGATAGTCCAGGGGATGTGCCAGGTAGACAGATGGATAAGTGAGCCTGGAATTCAGCAATAGATCCAGGCTGGAGATATACGTTTGGGAATTAACTTACAAATGATGTTTGAAGCCGCAGGGGTGCAGGGCATGACCAAGGGGCATGGGTGTGATCGGGAGGTGAAGAAGGCGCTGGTGAGCCCTTTGTAGCCATCAGGAAAATTAGGTGCTTGGGGAGGAGCTGGCAAAGGAAAGTGAGAGTCGGGGAGAAACCAGAAGTCACCAAAGCCGTGGAAGCCCAGGGAATAGAGTCAATGAAGGAGGCGGGGCCTGCCCTGCTTAGAATGACAAGAAAGATAAAGACCGAAAAAGCCTATTGGATTTGGCAATGTAGAGATCATGAGTGGCTTTAGCATGAGCCATTTTTGTGCAGTGATGGGGCAGGAGCTGGACTGAAGTCATTTGATTAGAGTTAATGTCACAGAACGCCTGGGAGACTGTATCCACCAGGTATCCCACCAGGCTGTGGGGAGTATCTGGGTGTGATCAGGGAGGTCCTCAGCCTTCCAGATTCTAGACCTCTTCAGATTCAGAAACTCTCCCATTCATTCATTCATACATATAGTGTCATTCAGTCAATAATAGTAATAATAATTGTACTTAAAAAATAAAACAGGGGAATGGGTTCAGGGAGTGAGTTGCATTGGGAGAGAGGGAGCTCATTTAAATCAGGTGGTCAGACAAGGCCCCTGGGGCTGTGATGTCTGAGCCAAGACCTGCCTCTCAGAAGACCAGCCCTGGGGGAGCACGGCCTGGGGAGCACAGCCCAGGGGAGCACTGTTTGAGGCCTGGAGAACGTCCAGGCAAAAGGCCTCAGACAGGATAGATCTGGGCCTGTTTGAGGGTCAGGGAAGAGGTGCTCTGGCCGCAGCGCTCTGAGCAGGACAGGAGGGTGGTGGTTCAGGATGAGGCCGGAGAGGTACGCATGGAGCAGACAGCTTGGGAGGAAGGTCATTAGTAGGCACTCACAACGGAAGCACAAATGTATTGTCTTAAAAATTCATACAGGTTTGGGCTTCCCTGGTGGCACAGTGGTTAAGAGTCCGCCTGCCGATGCAGGGGACACGGGTTCGTGCTCCGGTCCGGGAAGATCTCACATGCCGCGGAGCGGCTGGGCCCATGAGCCATGGCCGCTGAGCCTGCGCGTCCGGAGCCCGTGCTCCGCAGTGGGAGAGGCCACAACAGTGAGAGGCCCGTGTACCGCAAAAAAAAAAAAAAAAAAATTCATACAGGTTTGTATTTTCCTCCATAATGTGTCTGTGTCTGCCTTAATTTAAAGAAAATCACATTAGTACCATGAAGAAAAAAAAAACCCAAATCATTTTCCTATCTTGTTTGCTGCAGGGACAGATGTGTTTGTCCCGTGTGTGTCACATTTTGAAAGCCAAGCTGAGCTGCAGAGCTGACATGGCCCATCAGGTCCAGGTTCCAGGCAATCCCTCATCTCTCTTGCTGTCACAATATTTTGAGAACCCGGACACACGCAAAGACATGAATGTAAACGTCAGCTATTTTTCCCCGGTGCTCTGAGGGATTCGCAGGCAACCCCTGAGCGAGGTTCTCGGGACACGCAGAGGCAGGGCCGTGGATGTGCTCAGGCCACACAGGGGAAAGGCAGCAAATTAGAGCTTTTTAAACAGAGATCTCATCGTTGGGGCATTTGAAGGAGTCCCTGACCCGCTGATCTTTTTAAAACGATCTCAGGGAAATACTCAACCGAGGACTTTTTCAGTGCAAATGACTGATGAATGTTCTCCTCTTTATTAAATCACTGAGATGATTATTTTGATCATACCTGCACGAGTCAGGGCTCTCAGGTGATCCCTACTCCCCTTTTAGCCAGTCCTTACATGGCACCTACCATTGGCCAGCTTTGTTCTTTGGTCTTTAGGTGGTTTATTCCGTGTAGTTGTCCCAACACCCTGTGGATAGGTCCTATGAATTATCTCCATTCTATAGATAGGAAAACTGAGTCAGAGAGAGGTGAAGTTTTTACCATGTGGTCTCTGAAGGTGCCGAGACCCTTACAGTGGGTCCCCAAGGTCAAAACTCTCTTCATACTAATACAGAACAGTTATTTGTTTTTTTTTCACTGTGTTGACTTTTCACTTGGTGTAAAAACAATGGAGAGTAAAATTGCGTGTCCTTAGCATGAATCAAAGCAGTGCCCCTGCATTCTTCACAGCCACATACTCACAGTTAAAAAACAAACAGGGCCTCCCTGGTGGCGCAGTGGTTGAGAGTCCGCCTGCCGATGCAGGGGATACGGGTTCGTGCCCCGGTCTGGGAGGATCCCATATGCCGCGGAGCGGCTGGGCCCGTGAGCCATGGCCGCTGAGCCTGCGCGTCCGGAGCCTGCGCGTCCGGAGCCTGTGCTCCGCAACGGGAGAGGCCACAACAGTGAGAGGCCCGCGTACAGCAAAAAAAAAAAAAAAAAAAAAAAAAAAAAAAAAAAAAAAAAAAAAACCCTGCCAGTTTTACTTAAGAATGTCCTTGATGAAAAAGCAAAAATTATTAGTTTTGTTAGATTTCAACAGCTGAGGGCATGTCTTTCAAATACTCTATAAGTGGGAAATATGTGTAAGACACTTGTGCCTCCCCGGGTAGGATGGTTGGCGAGAAAAACCACTTAGCGGCACAAAAGTGGGACACAATTTTACTTTAGAGAATGGCCAAGAGACACGCGATGATTCTCAGACTTGGGTATTTGGCAGACACCTTCTTGAAAGTGAATGAAGTGAAATTGTCACTTCAAGGAAAACAATTGACAGTGTTTTGTTGCTAATGATAAAATTTGAGCTTGTGAGTAAAAATTAGAATTTTATAAAACTTGTATCTCCCACTTAGGAGCTTGACAACTACGCTAACTTAAACACTTAAAAGACTTTTTTGATGAGACTGGTGGTGATGTAAACAAATATGATTTTTTTTTTTTTTTTTTTGCAGTACGTAGGCCTCTCACTGTTGTGGCCTCTCCTGTTGTGGAGCACAGGCTCCGGACGCGCAGGCTCAGCGGCCATGGCTCACGGGCCTAGCCACTCCGCAGCATGTGGGATCTTCCCAGACCGGGGCACAAACCCGTGTCCCCTGCATTGGCAGGCGGACTCTCAACCACTGCGCCACCAGGGAAGCCCCAACAAATATGATTTTTTGATGTACTATAATGAAATGTGTTAGCATATGGAAGATCTGTGTAACTCAACCAACCAATATTTTCAAATTACCAATGCATCATGTTCCATAATAATGCATGTGTAGGAGATTGTTCAAAGTGCCAGATAGATGGATTTTTTTTTCTTTTTTTTTTTTTTTTTTTTGCGGTATGCGGGCCTCTCACTGTTGTGGCCTCCCCCGTTGCGGAGCACAGGCTCCGGATGCGCAGGCCCAGCGGCCATGGCTCACGGGCCCAGCCGCTCCGCGGCATATGGGATCCTCCCAGACCGGGGCACGAACCCGTATCCCCTGCATCGGCAGGCGGACTCTCAACCACTGCGCCACCAGGGAGGCCCAGATAGATGGATTTTAATGCAGTGAAGTTGCAATGAAAACTTCATTGCTATGATTTCAGAGTTCACCTAACAACTAACCTTTATCCTTTCTCAAAACATTGTTGCCATGTGTAATAAAAATATTCACAACATTGCCTTCAATTAATTGTTGAGTGAGAGTCAACCTTGAAGAAAAATCTACAGGGACTTCCCTGGTGGCACAGTGGTGAAGAATCCGCCTGCCAGTGCAGGGGACATGGGTTTGAGATGGGGTCCGGGAAGATCCCACATGCCCCGGAGCAACTAAGCCCGTGCGCCACAACTACTGAAGCCCACGCGCCTAGATCCCATGCTCTGCAACAAGAAAAGCCACTGCAATGAGAAGCCCGCACACCGCAACGAAGAGTAGCACCCACTCGCCACAACTAGAGAAAGCCCGCACGCAGCAACGAAGACCCAACGCAGCCAAAAATAAATAAGTAAATATATTTTTTTAAAAAAGAGAAACATTTGCAAAATAAGCCAGTTTTCGGAGCCTTTCCTTATCATTAAAGTAAACAATAATTTTATTCAACTTATCCAGGTTTTTAATCTTTTTCATGGCGGGTCACAGAGAATTCATTGAGGTGAGAAATAGAGAGCATAGTGTCATGATATAAATAAACAATAATAGTAATAATAGCTAATGTTTATTGAGAGTGAGTGGCCACCATGTGCCAGGCACTTCGCTGTGCACCTGAGACTGACAGATCCTCTGTGAGGCAGGTAGTCTTATGTTCCTCGTTTTATAGGTGAAGAAACAGATACAAAGTGGTTACCTAACTATCAAGTGACAGAGCCAGCGTTCAAACTCAGGCCATGGGCTTCCTGAGGCCACATTTTAAATTACATGTTATGGAATATAACCCAATTGGAGGGACAGAGTCGCTTCTTTATGTAATTGATCATTTTTCACGTACTGCTTCCTATAGTTGCTAATTGATGTGTTTTTTTCTGCAAAAAGCTTTATTGTTCCCACTCTTCCCGCCACTTAGGGAAGAAGGCTTCCAGGGTGGTTAAAAAGCTCCCTCAGGGAATTCCCTGGTGGTCCAGTGATTAGGACTCAGTGCTTTCACTGCTGAGGGCCCAGGTTCAATCCCTGGTCGGGGAACTAAGATTCCACAAGCCACGCAGCATAGCCCCCCCCAAAAAAAGAAAAAAGAAAAAAACACTTCCCAGTTTTATTGGGGCTTCCCTGGTGGCGCAGTGGTGGAGAGTCCGCCTGCCGATGTGGGGGACATGGGTTCGTGTCCCGGTCCAGGAAGATCCCACATGCCGTGGAGTGGCTAGGCCCGTGAGCCATGGCCGCTGAGCCTGCGCGTCCAGAGCCTGTGCTCCGCCACGGGAGAGGCCACAACAGTGAGAGGCCTGCATATTGCAAAAAAAACAAAAACAAAAACTCCCTCAAAGGCCCAGGAGGCTCCTAGTCATGGAGGGCCTGCCTTTCTCAGGGGTCCTATCCCGGCCCACCTGGGGGCCTGCCAGCTGCGGAGGATAGTCAGGTGGTCACCCTCTCCTCGTCTAGGAAGTGGCTCTCCCGGAAGTCACAGGGATGGGCTCTGTGTGGGCAGATCCAGCTGGGCTGGTGCAGGTTCTCGGAAGTACCAGGATGCCAGGGTGCCACCCCCCTCATCGTGGCCAGCTCTGTGTGCCCGGGGGAGAGCAGGCACATCCTCCCGCTCCCCTCTGGCAGCTGGGGAAGTGTCCACGCCCCTCGGGCCACGCCATCAGGGTGGAAGTCTAGGTTCAGAGGGAAGAGAGATAATACAGGAGATGAACGCAGATCGACCAGGTGACTTGTCATGACCTCACCCTGGGAGGAGTAATTCTGTTGGATCTGGGAGCTCATGCCTGGTCAATGACAAGATGCCAACCAGAAGCAGAGGATGCCCAAGAAGGTGGTCCAGAGGCTGAGGCTGGGGGGGAGCTTGGAGGGGTTTTGGAGGCTGGTTGGCTCTGTTAGATACAGACAGTGGTATTGAAGTGAGAGATACCTGCAGGGCCACTGGGCTCACAGTCTAATTCATTTTCTAATAGCTTTTGTAACGGGGTCCCTGTGGATATGCTGAGACATCACCAGTGCACGGTCCCGGCTGATGTCACCTCCACTAGCTCCTCTGTGCCTGGCTCACTTGCACGCAGTGAATTCCCTAGTGCAGGTTCCCCTCTTTCCAGCCAATCTCTCACTGAACGTACACATTCCTGCTGTTTCTGAGTTTTCAGGAACAGCATGAAAGTAACTCACAGATAAGAGCAGAATTTTGAGTTCATCCACTAGTGACAAAATTTTTAAGAACGTAGAACTCTCCCTTCTAAATCCTCCCATAGAAGTAAGTAACCCTTTGCGACAGGGTTCTATCGTTATGCGTTGGCTTCAACTGCTGTCTGGCACATCACTGCACTGTGGTGCCCCCCTGGGTAACACAGGGTAAGCTGTGTTACTCTGATATCCCTTGAAAGGACACACGGTGGTGGACCTGCTGGGCTGGGGATTACGGACACATCTGAATACTCCTTGTTCAGCATTTCTTATGATTCAGTAACGTCAGTCCCAACACTTCCTGGGGACAGATGTCATCATTTCCAAGACTGTATTTGTGATATTTTAAACTGTGGGTTCTCTGCAGTAGAAAGCCTATCCCAGTCGTATTTAATTCCCTCCCGTCTGCCCACACCCACGCTCTAGCCCTGCACTTGACACATGGGCATAGTAGGTGCTGAGTAAATGTTTATTGAGCCAGTGCCTTCTTTTTAAGGAATGGCTTTGCTGAGACTGAAGAAGTCCTATAATTTTATTAGCCAGATAAATTGTTGGGTATTTTCTGGGAAGATTGCTGATCTCATCCATTCCAAATCCTGGGCATTTGTTAAATGTATTGACTACAGCCCTCTCTGTACTGGCTCCCACAGGGAAGGGGGGCACTTTGCTGGGGGTCAGTTTGATGAGACTCCTGAGCTTGTTGGGGCCAGGGGTGTGGGTAGCTGGGATCACCTCTAAGTCCAGAACGAGGCATCTGTATTCAGGATCAGACTGTTGGATGTTGGCATAGCTCCCTTTCTTCTTCCTATAAAGAGAACACAGCGTCCACCCAGGGAATAGTAACTTTATCCTCTTTCCCTCTTTGATGTTGTTCAGAGGATCGGAGATGCTGCTGATTAAAATGCTCAAGTCACAGGGTCATCCCAGACAGACTCATTGTCCTCAGAACTCTTCCTCTGTCGCTCCTTGCCTTCCTGCTTCTGTACTAAAACTCCCAGCCCCTCTCCAGAACTTTCCTAACAAGATAAAAGACCCCTCCTCCAAGACCCTCCTGCTTCAGGACGCACACGCCCTCAGGGTACCACCTGTCAGACCCCCACCCCCCACGCCTGCCTTGCTGTCTCCCCTTCTGGCCTGACATTGAATTTCAGTAGGATCCAGCTCATGTCAAGTCTATTTCCGATGCTGTGCCCTCTCTGTGAACTGTGAAGACAAGATTAGCAGATACAATCAGCTGCTTTAAGAGAAAAAAAAAAAATTTCACAAGGACTGGATTTTAATGATTGCCCTGTTGGTTATTACTACCTGGAGGAATACTGGCTTTTGTGATAGTCTATCTCTGAAGCAGGAAGAGAGTAGGAAATGTGTAGACCTCAGAATACAGGATTTTTTTTTTTTTCTTCCTAAGGAAAGAAACCCAGCATCCTTTCAGAAGCTGCGAAAGCCTTCTCATGATCTGGTAGATCCCATCTGTGCGTTTTTTGGTGACATGCTTCAAGTATACAAGCTGCAGTCAAAAGACCTTAAAAAAAAAAAAAAAAGAAAGAAAGAAAGAAAGAAAGAGAAACGTGGGTGTTAATGAGCGAGCCCCAGCTTGACAGCTGTTGGGATAGCTAATCTCTCTCTCCACGTGCCCACCTGTCCCAGGGGCATGATTAGCAAACTCACACTTCCTGGGGGGGAGTCTAGCATTCGGAGGTGTCACCCCAGCGGATGCATCCCAGTGTTGCGTGTGAGGTTGCTCTGCCCTGCCCCCAGCACTGTCCTGTTGGAAACCACAGTGAAATTGATGGAAGAGATGGTGAGCCCCTCATCTCTGTTTTCACTCCTGGAGGTTGGAGGGGGGCGGGCACTTGGATGAAAAGAGCAAGGCGTTATCAGAGGACATTCTGAGCATGATATATAAGTCATCTGCAGTTCTTCCTTATCTAGGGAGCTTATCAAATGACCTTCTCCAGAGGCCCTTTGAAAAAGGGTGCTGCCAGCCATCTTTTTTGGAAATGCAGGCCCCAGGGACACTGTGTGTTGGATTCTTTAGCTGCTGGAGGCTTCTCCCAGTCCTGTGATACTAGTAAGTTACTCTAGTCTTGCTGTGGTGATGAATTTTCCTATAGGGTGACTTCAACCTCATCTGCTGTAACACAGCCTGGAACTCCTTACTTTCTCTTTGGTTTTTCTCCTGTGATCAGTTCCTTTCAGACCTACCATGACAATTTCCAATCAATGTGACCCACTTTTGGGAGTGACCATGACTGTCAGAATTCTTCCTAAAAAGGGATTCAGAGAAGCCAATACTCCCTCTAATATTAGGGAAGCTACTTTGTCAACGTTCATTTTCTCACCTTTCGGCCTTCTGGTTTACTTCTCGGGCTTGGTTAAAGTATTATTAGGAGAAGCATTGCTGTCACTTCCATTAGGTGTTCTTACATCTGTGTGAGTCTTGGGGGACTCTCAGCATCTGAACATCCTGATAGAATCCCCTGCCTTCTGAGGCAGGGCCCATCTCTAGAAGCTGAAAATGCCAGAAACTCCAGCCTCCCTTGAAGCTGGGGCTTAAGCTCGTGATCCAGGCTCTGCCAGTTTGATTCAAAATTGGAATTGTGGTCCAAGGATGTAGGGAATGTATGGAATCCATACCAGTGAGGTTGAGGACAGTGGTGACAGTGTCCTCTGGTTTCCAGGCTGCTGTTTTCTTGCTGCACCATCCAGTGCCCACCATCCAGTGCCCCCCGATAGGGATGGTATCTGTCACTCACAGAGAGGCGTCTTCCCCAGACCAGCACCATCTTGCACGCTGGGCAGCTTTTCTGACTGTAAGGTCTTCAAGCCTAGCTTTGCAGGGCTCCTGGAGTGTCTATGAGAAACCCAATATTCTCTTTAATAAATGCCATTTCGAATTAAGTTTGCCAGTGTTGGTTTCTGTTGCTTTCTACTGAGAACTATGTTGAATTAGTTAACCTGTCTCTTAGAATGTGGAAGAACTGAAAAAGAGAAATATCTAGTGTAACTCATAGTTGATCATAAAACACTGAATTAGGGAGCTTCCAATTCATCTATGTCCAAACAGTCTAAGGCTGAAATGTAGCCTGCAGGTTTGGCCTTAAGATCTTCAGGGACTCCGCACTCACTGTAGAGCCTAGGTTATTTCTATAAGGATCCAAGTATTGGGAAAATTTCCCTTATCTTGCAATTCTGCTACCTAGCACAATGCCTGACACATAGAAGCTCAACAGATATTTGTTGAGTGAATGATTAAACTGTAATGCCCATCATTGGCTCTAATTTCACCCATAATAGCCCCATAGAATAACTCCAGTCTCTTATTTATGTCATAACCCTTCAAAAATGTGAGGGCTTTATAATATCCTTGACTTTTCACATCCCCTGAGTGAGCATTTTCCGTGACTTCATGTGTTCCTCTTCTTTGGGCACATTCCTCATGAATGGCATCCAGAACGCAGCACAGTGCGTTATATTTGGCCCATAATAGGGTTGTCCTTTTTTTCTGCATAATTAATGAAATTATTTTTTGGTCAACTTTGCTTCGTTGTTGATTCCCACCTGTAACTCCTAAGTCATGTACACATGAGGCTGCTTAAGCTCCATCTCATATGTTCTTGGAATTGTATCTTTGGGCCTAAATATAATATTCATTTATCTCTACTAAATTCCCTTCTGTTGGAATGGCCCATCCAGCTTAATGAGATCTTTCTGAATCTAATTCTGTCATCAAACATATGGAGTATGTGTGGCTAAAATAAGCAGTGTGACAGCCAGGACCTTCTGGGCTCATGTAAATAATTCTTTGGTTTACTCTTTAGTCACTCTTTGTTTCCAGAGTTCATTGCTCATGGGCCAAAGCTGCCCACTTTTTTTCCTTGAAGGCTTCCAAAGAGTCTACCCAGAGAAGCTCTCCCTTTTCCACTGGTGAGGATGGTCCCCGTTGCTGCCTCTCCCGGCACCTGGTGGCTAGGCGACAGCAATCGGAGCTCTGACACTGTGTCCTTAGAGCATTTTATCTACCCATAGCTCATGGTCACTACTATTCAGCATGTCACATAGCTGTTGCTTGAGGTCTGGTTCCCCTTCAGCCTCCATGTGTTCTCAGCAGTGTTGTCAGATTGACTCTCAGAATCTCTTCTTTCTATTTACTGCTAAGAAGTTTCCTAGAGGACACGAATTAAAATGCCTAAGAAGCAACATGTGACCTTCATGTCACCTCCATGTCTCCAGCTGCAAAGAAGGCATAACTCTTTGCCCTTTTGTTTGATTTGGGGTTTTGTGGGGTGTCGATGGTGCTGAACTCTGTCTATCACACTCCCAAAGAACGTGTCAGCACTGACTCAAGTTCAGGTTCATGTTCCGTGAACACATTGGGGGGTCATGAAGCAGAATTCAAGCAAACTTCCTAGTTGCTTTTTTTGCTGAGGCTCTGGTTGCTTGCAGGTCTCCCTGGCGTTGCCCAGCGTGGGGACTCAGGCTTCTCCTTGCCCCTTGGAGGTCCGTTACCAGCAGAGCGGTTATGGTGTCTGGAAAGTGGGCAGCCTTTGGTTAGCTGGTCACATAGCTAATCTAATGGCTGATCCTAAGGAGTTTTCATGACATTCGTAGCCTATTAACTTGAGAGGCTCTTTCAAAGGGCTGGATTCCTAGTTACACCAGTCCCTACAGATCTGTGTTTGTGCTTTTAAAAATGTGTAAAATAGATTGATCAAAACAGAAGCTATCATGGAACTCTGCTTTACTCCAGCCACAATGGAGACAATATTTTTCAGACAGTTTTGCCCGTCCTGGCCTCATCATCATGGAAAAGGCTAAGGGGACTTTTAAAGACATGTGCGGATTTCTGTTGGCGGACAAACTTGTCAAGACCCCAGAATCCAACTCCAAATGATATCACACGTCTTGGGTAAAAGTGACAGGCGCAGAGTAGAGACATTGATCTTATGCTCTGTTTTCTGTCTGGGTTATGCAGCCATCATCAGATTCTTTGTATCATCAATCAAGGAAAAGCGAGTGGGTGAGATTAGGAAGTAGCTAGACTAGTCAGATGTTAAAATAGTAGTGAACTGTCTGTCGGGACTGTGGCTACAACTGCCTTCCTCAGCTTGCCTTAGGAAGGCGATTCGGAGGAATTGAAGCACCAGGTAGATAGGTGATGTTTACTGCATCTTCCTGGTACCCTCATGGTTTGGAAGTTCTTCATGATGTCTCTCTTTTATCCCCTTCTCTGTCATTTCCGATGCAGAGAGTTTGCTCCACCCTTGTGAAAGAAGCAACAGCTTTGTGGCATGTGGATTTCAGGTGGAAATTGATCGTGAACCTGTCATGTTTTTTTTCATACAGCACTTCCATGCTCATCTGGCTTGGAGCTACTCGGTTAGGATGCTGTCAGCTGACTCATACGCTCTGGCCACACTCGTCCCAATAACTTCTGGATCACCTTGTTAAGAAAGGGTCTGCTGTGTGGAGAAATTAGTCTCCACTAAATAATATTTTTGTATCTTGGGATCAAAGCATAATAACATACATTAATAGCTGAGTTTTAGAAGTGATCTCTATAACATTGCATGTAAGAAACATAAATCAGTGGAGGAATTCAGATATTTTCCAGTGTCTCTAAATCATACTTATATTTATTTAAGATACTTTATTTGGTAGCTAACGGATTAGGGTTGGGGCGATGTGAATTCTTTTCTGAAATTTTTAAAAGTGGAGACAAAATAAATAGAACAGTCTGACTCTGATGTTTATATAGTTTAAATCAGTCATCAGCTGAATTCATAGCCCATGAGAAAGTAGTATATTAACACTGAAATAGTCATCTTCGTAGCACAAAAGTGTTACTTTTACTCTGAAATAGTTATCCTTTTAAAACAAGATAAATTTTTAACTTTTTTGTCTGAAATAGGCAATTTTACCTTTTTGCCTGAAAAAGGAGCAGACTTTTTCAAAGTCTCCTTCACAAAGCTCCTTTGTGAATGACAAAAAAATCCACCTTTTAAAAACCTTACTTCTTCTCAACCTCTGTTATTACCTCCAAAAATCAATGACCACAGCAAATGAACAGCAGAGTCTTTATTGAGCAAGGTGGATGGATTAGTTTTGAATTTCTGTGGTTCCATTTCCTTTGTAGGAAAAACATCTGTTGAGATATTTTATTGAGTGTTTCCATTTAAAACTATATTTTAATTTAAAAAATCCTTGTAATATTCATTGACCAAAATAGCATCGTTAGATGATAGAAGTGGTTAGAATAGAGAACAGTGTAATGACCACAGGGCCTTTTTTTTTACATCTTTATTGGAGTATAATTGCTTTACAATGGTGTGTTAGTTTCTGCTTTATAACAAAGTGAATCCGTTATACATATGTTCCCATATCTCTTCCCTCTTGCGTCTCCCTCCCTCCCACCCTCCCTATCCCACCCCTCTAGGTGGTCACAAAACACCGCACAGGGCCCTTTTTAATTGCCATCAGAACTACTTAAAAGAAGGACAGAGAGAGGAAACCTTTGGTATCTGGCACAGAAATTTAATTTAGAACAGAAAACTGAGTAAGTTTTATCACAATCTCATTTAGTTCCTTTTGTGATGCCTTAGCCTTTTGCACACTGACACACCAGATAGGTTTCAAAGATCCCTTTTATGCTTGCAAAATACAGTTTTTTACTCGGCTCTTACACCAGGCAAAGAGCATAAAGAATGATTTGAGACTGTGGACATTCCCTGCCTAAGCACTTCAGGCCAGTGTCAGGACCACACCATGGTACCCTGGTCCAGACTCATGATGCTGGGTGTTAACCATAAACATGACTGGCGATGCCGAAACGTTAGCTGAGGGCGTCCTGGGGAGGATAGAGGAAGCCTTCAGAAACTCGGCAGTGAAGAAAAAAATGGACCATTGTGAGGAACAAAACATCTTTCAGAATCTGTGACAGTCCCTCACTTTAAGAGAACAGGGGAGCTTAAAAAAAAAGGCGGCAGATGGGGAGTGTGGACAAGAAAATAGGTCATAGAATTTATGAGCAATTTGCAAAGTTTCCTTGAAAATTGTAATAAACAGGTAGTAAAACTATAAGGAAAAGGAAGGGAATGAGAAGCACACTGTTTGGGATGGTGAGGGAGGGCTGTGAGGTACGTGAGGGGCACAGTGGACCCAAAAATGTGTTATAATTCTGTATCTGGAGCTGTTTGGGTACACAAATGTGTATTTTACTATTATTCTTTAAAACGTGCATATGCATTATGGACACACTTTTGTATGTATGATACATTTTGAAGTAAAACATTTAGGAAAACAGAATGAGGAGTGGTTAAGTACAACGGAGCCCAACTAAAGATTTCTAACAGTGCCAAGAATACACTTGAGGATTTGGAAGTAATAATAACGACTTCACGTCTTGACTTTGGATGAACCAAGCTCTGTTCAAGCACTTTTTTTTTTTTTTTTTTTCGGTATGTGGGCCTCTCACTGTTGTGGCCTCTCCCGTTGCGGAGCACAGGCTCCGGACGCGCAGGCCCAGCGGCCATGGCTCACGGGCCCAGCCGCTCCGCGGCATGTGGGATCTTCCCGGACCGGGGCACAAACCCGTGTCCCCTGCATTGGCAGACAGACCCTCAACCACTGCGCCACCAGGGAAGCCCAATGTTCAAGCACTTTTAAATGTAATAATTCATGTTGTTCACAGGCCTCTGTAATATGTTATTACCATGGCCATTTATACAGTGAGGGAAACTGAGACCACACAATGTGACAGGATGCAAATCCAGGCACTTTGGCTCCCTAGCCCAGGCTCTTGGCCTCTTTTCTGTAACAACTACATGGTAATAAAGAGCCTAAATAAAATTTGCATTGGCTGTTAGATAGAAAAGATCAAATTGTCTTTTTAAAAAATTTTATTGACGTGTGGTTGATTTACAATGTTGTGTTTAATTTCTGCTGTACAGCAGAGTGACTCAGTTAACAGCCATATATTCTTTTTCATATTCTTTTCCATTATGGTTTATCACAGGATGTTGAATATAGTTCCCTGTGCTCTACAGTAGGGCCTTGTTGTTTACCCATTCTATATTTACGTAATAGTTTGCATCTACTAATCCCAAACTCCCAATCCATCCCTCCCGCTTGACAACCACAAGTCTGTTCTCTATGTCTGTGAGTCTGTTTCTGTTTCGTAGGTATGGTCATTCGTGTCATATTTTAGACTCCACATATAAGTGATATCATATGGTATTTATCTTTCTGTTTCTGACTTCACTTAGTATGATAATCTCTAGGTCCATCCATGTTGCTGCAAATGGCCTTATTTCATTCTTTTTTTATGGCTGAGTAATATTCTGTTGTATGTACTACATCTTTATTCATACATTGATGGACATTTAGGTTGTTTCCATGTCTTGGCTATTGTAAATAGTGCTGCTATGAACACAGGGGTGCATGTATCTTTTCGAATTATAGTTTTGTCTGAGTATATGCCCAGGAGAGGGATTGCTGGATCATATGGTAATTCTAGTTTCAGTTTTTTGAGGAACCTCCATACTGTTCTCCACAGTGGCTGTATCAATTTACATTCCCACCAACAATATGAGGGTTCTCTTTTCTCCACACCCTCTCCAACATTTATAATTTGTAAACTTTTGAACAATGGTCATTCTATAGCTGATTCACTTTGCTGTACAGCAGAAACGAATACAACATTATAAAGCAACTATACTCCAATAAAAATTAATTTTAAAAAATTTAAAATGATGGTCATGGGCTTCCCTGGTGGCGCAGTGGTTCAGAGTCCGCCTGCCGATGCAGGGGACACGGGTTCGTGCCCCGGTCTGGGAAGATCCCACATGCCGCGGAGCGGCTAGGCCCGTGAGCCATGGCCGCTGAGCCTGCGCATCCGGAGCCTGTGCTCCACAACGGGAGAGGCCACAGCAGTGAGAGGCCCGCGTACCACAAAAAAAAATAAAATAAAAAAAAATAAAATGATGGTCATTCTGACCGGTGTGAGGCAGTACCTCATTGTAGTTTTGGTTTGCATTTCTCTAATAGTGACGATGAGCAACTTTTTATCTGTTGTATGTCTCAAGTTGTCTTTTGGTTCGGAGCTACAGATGAAACAAATCAGCGGCAACATTGATTTGGGAGCAGTTGACCAAAATCCATCATTTAACTGGCAAATTGCTGAAAACCTGGTTGGCTACCAGTTGAGTTCTTTCCATCAGAAACTCAATGAATTAACATTTGTGAGTCATTTCCATATGAGGCCAGCCAGTGAACTCACTCCATTAAAGGAGAGAGTCACTGAGTGCAAAATACACTTTGAGGGGTGGGGAGTGTGGTTTCTGTAGGGAAAGTATCTGACTAACCCCAAAACAACAGTTTTGAAAGAAGATATAAATTTGTTAATAGAGAGAAGCCATTGAAAAATTAATTTAGGACTTCCCTGGTGGCGCAGTGGTTAAGAATCTGCCTGCCAGTGCAGGGGACACGGGTTCGAGCCCTGGTCCGGGAAGATTCCACATGCCACGGAGCAACTAAGCCTGTGCACCACAACTGCTGAGCCTGCGCGCCACAACTACTGAGCCCGCCCACCTAGAGCCTCTGCTCTGCAAAAATAGAAGCCACCTCAATGAGAAACCTGTGCACCGCAGTGAATAGTAGCCCCTGCTCACCACAACTAGAGAAAAGCCTGTGCACAGAATGAACACCCAATGCAGCCAAAAATAAATAAATGAATAAATAAATTTATTTTAAGAAAAAGAAAGAAAATTAATTTAGATAAAAGGCCTTTAAAAATACTCTCTACCAAGGTTACTTAAAAAAAAAAAAAGAAAACTGAGCTTTCATGTGATTAAAAATGGAGGGAAGAAAAAGCAATGTTTTGAAGTAGGTAGAAAATGAACATATAGGAAACAAAGGGTAAGCAGATATATTTCTGGATGATGATAGATAATCATTTAAATCCTCTAGGACTAGCCTAAGTATTAGCTAGGGATCTGGTTAGTTACCGTATTCATAGTATTCAAGTGTTTCACAAACTTGGCTGTAATATCAGAATTTCCCAGGGAGCTTGTTAAAAATGTAAGTTCCTGGATCCTACCTTAGAGATTCTGAGTCAGTAAGTCTGGAGCTGGCCCCAGTAATTGGTAATTTCAACAAAAGTTCTAGATGATCGTGCTGTGGATGGTTCCTGACCAGGCTCAAAAAAAAAAAAAAAAAAGGCCCATACTAAAAATGATGTGATTCTAGAAGATAAGGTGCAGAGTGGCATGTTTGCAGATAACTCCCAACTCTTCTGAAGAACAGTGTGGTAAGGAAAAATCACAGGAAAATCTTCAAAGACTGAGTGGGCAGAAAAGAGAAACATTAGCATTACCTTAGGCAAGTGTAAGGTAATGCCAGTAGAGGAAAGCAACCCAATCTTGATTTAACACTGTACTTAGAATGTGGGAAACTCAGAGCTATTTTATTCTGGAGATTATTCCAGAATGTAATTTAACATAGACATATTCGTAAAGGATGAAACCTCACATTTTTAAAATTTTAAAACATTTTTATTGACTTTGTTTTTTCAGAGCTGTTTAAAGTTCACAGGAAAATTGAGGGAGAAGCACAGAGATTTACCATATAATCCCAGCACCTACGCATTCAAAACGTACCCAGTTCTCAACATCCCCACCAGAGTGGAACATTTGTTTCAGTTGCTAACCCTACATGAACACATCGTAATCCCATAAACTCAAAGCCCATAGTTTACATCACGATTCCCTGTTGGTGTTATGACACCTCACATTAACAAGTGTATCAGTCAGATCCTACTCAGGAACAAACCACCCCAAAATTCAGTGACTTAAAACAATAATCATTTATTCTTGCTCCTATATCCAGCCTAGGCTACAACTGGCTGCACTGAGCTTTATGTTGAAAGTTGGGTTCAGATCTGTTCTACAAATTAATCTTCCTTCAGCCACATACTACCTGGGATGTGTCTTTTCATGGGGAAGGGTGAGGCACGCTGACCGAGCACAGTTTTGGCCTCGGTTTGCCTCACATCCACTGGCCAAAGCAAGTCACTTGGCCAGCCAAAATCAAGGGGTAGGGAAGAATATTCCACCCACAGTGGGAGGGGAAGGGAAGTGAATATTTTCTGAACAATAATCCAAAATAGCACAGTGGAGATATTATTCTTTAGTTTAAAATCAGGGGGAAAAATACTATTATTGAGATCCCCACAGGTTCAAGGTCGAGTTACGAGGAAAACTCACCCAAATTAAAGATGTGCTGGCAGAAACGTGACAATAGATGCAAGGGCTTTGAGAGGAACATAAAAAGAATGATTAAATTATTTTTAGGATCATCCAGGAGGGTTGTATTGAATAGGGCTTGTAGGATGGATGGGATCTTACACCATCAGAAACAAAGTGGATATGATCCAAGCTGGGATTCATGTGTGTATATATTCTAATGTTACATTTCTATATCTTAATGTTTATCATACTTAGAAATCGCAACATATAAATATCACCCTAGGTTACTTTGCTAATGAGCGGTTGATAGAATGACTTGGAAGAACCTCAATTCTTGGAAATAAAGCAAGCACAGTAAAATTAAAAAGCTCCGTAGTTCAAAATCCAAGAATGCAATGATTATATTAAACATTTTCCAAGTGTTAAAAAAAAACTAAATAATACAGAATCATTTGATAATCAGCATAGTTATTTTGGATTAAAAATTATTCAGTCTTATAAACAAACTGTGACAATTGATCACAATTAATGCAAATAAGTAAGATGCGGTATTATGTACTGATTCGCTCAGTTGTGCCTGTAAATGAGTGACACAATTACAGGAACAGTTTGCAAATGAGCTCCCAAACATAGATAGCAATTATGATTATTCATTTATTTAGAATCAAAGAAGATGAGTTTCACAGATTTTTCCCTTTGAGAAAATAAATATTCATTTGGGCAATCTTCTTGAAATCTATGTACATACGTCCCTCTCCAAATAATTTAGTAATAAGTAAAGATAAAAATTAGAGTTCTATTAGTCTCTGTGGTTCTTTCTAGGAAAAGGCTGAAGAATTTAAAGAGAGGGACTCTACAAAAGCAGAACTCATTAATTTCTAGCAGAATTTCAATACAAGAGGAAGAAAGAGTTTAATAGTTCTGTCCTTCATATTCATGTCAGCACAGCAGCTAAGTCATCATTTGAGGCTTGCCTAAAAGCCTACCCTTCCTCCAGTGTACTATCTCCAAAATCCTTTGAAAAATATTAATCACATTAAGGCATGCTTATGTATAATTTAATACCCAATTAATCAAAAGTCTCATGTTCCTGGGCTTAAGATGAGATCTGTATGGTACCACATTTTCTAAAGTGTTTGGTCACTAACTTAAGAAAGGACTGGGTGCCAGGAGACTTTTTGATGTTTGAAACTTAAAACGTAATTTCTCAAAGAAATAACGCTGTGAATAGTGGTTTAGTTTCAGAATAGTCCACAAGGATCAATTTATTGCGCACTATTGCCAAAATAACACTAATGTAATATTTCTATCCTCCTGTTAAAACTTATTCTCATTTTGCTGATTTTTGAGGCATAATTTATATATGATAAAATCCACCACTTTTAAATGGAAAATTCAGTGAATTTTGATAATTTCAACATGTGTCATCTCACCATTGACATTTGTGATCTTTTCCCATGTGAGTTGGGATTTTCCTAGTTCTTTGTATGTGCCGTACTTTTGAATGGCATCTTGAACATTTTGAACATTATGCCGTAAGACCCCTATTCTCGTTTAAATTGTGTGGAGAATGTTGATATTTTGTTTTAGTGGGCAGTCACCCTGGGAAGATTCAGGCTTTAAGCTCTGATGCACGTTCTGTGAGTTTTAGTTTCAACATCAGTTCTGTTTTCAGATCATTTGTGTGCTGGTTAGACCACTCCTGTGGTCTAAATTTATCGTGCCCTATTGCCAAGATAATACTGATGTAATATTCCACTTGGAGGTGAGCCCAGGAGATCATAAAAAAACTTTATGAGGTTGATTTTTCAACCTTTTCCCTCTCTGTGAAAGTTCCCTCTCCCTAGAACTTTCTAGTTCCCTGGGTCTCCTCTTTTTACACATCCTGCCAGAAATCTGGGATTTTATCTCACTCTGTTACATGTTTCTGCAACTCTACCTGGCACGCATAGAATCCATTCCAGTGAGGTAAGGGACAGTGGTGGCTCTTGCTGGTTCAGTCATTTGTTTATACCAGTATGGAATCATGGATATTCATTTTATACTTTGAGTTATAAGCCAATACTACTATATTTTATCATACATACCCCATCATTGTGTTTTTGCCTATGTTTTATTGAGTTGTGTGTCTTCTTATTATTGAGTTGTAGGAGTTCTTTATTCTGGTTATGAGTCTTCTATCGTATATATGTTTTGCACATATTGTTTCCCCAGACTGTGGATTCTCTTTTTTTTTCCTTGCTAACAGCTTTATGGAGATATAACTCAGACACCATACAATTCACTCATTAAAAGCCTTCAGTAATTTTTAGTATATTCACAGAGTTATACAACCATTATCACAGTCAATTTTTTTTAACATTTCATCACCCCCAAAAGAAACCCTCTACCCTTTATCTCTTCGTTTTTTACAATGTCTTGAAGAAAGACTTTTCATTTTAACAGTCACATTTATTTTTCTCTCTTGTGGTTTGTGATTTTTGTGTATTATTTAAGAAATATTTGCCTAACCCAAGGTCATTAAGATTTTCACCTGTGTTCTCTTCTAGAAATTTTGTATTTTAGTGCTTATATTTAGGTCTAAGATCCATTTTGAGACAACTTAATTATGTGGTATGAGGCAAGGTTCAAGGTTCAACTGCTTTCATATGGATATTCAGTTGTTCTAGCACCATTTTTGAAAAGATTATCTTTTCCTTATTGAATTATGTTTTGACAAAATACCTTCGTCAAAAACAAATTAACCATTTATATTCAAGTCTATTTCTTAAACTTCATTAAACATTTTTGTTAAAATTATTAAAATGCCTAGAAACATACAACCTACCAAGACTGAATCATGAAGAAATAAGTCTGAACAGACCAATTACTAGTAGGGAGATTGAATCAGTAATCAAAAATCTCCCAACAAAGAAAAGATGGCTTGACTTCTAGCAAATATTAAAGAGGAATTAATACCAATCCTTCTCCAATTCTGCAAATTGAAGAGGCAGGCACACTTTCAAACTCATTTTATAAGGCAGCAATTCCCTAATACCAAAACCAGACAAAGATATTACAAGATGAGGAAATTACCGACCAGTACCCATGATAAGCAAGTCCTCAACAAAATATTAGCAAACCAAATTCAACAGTACATTAAAAGGATCAAATACCATGATCAACTGGGATTTATCCCTGGTTCAGCATACACAGATGAATATATACAATATACCACATTAACAAATGAAAGATAAAAATAATATCATCTCAATAGATGTAGAAAAAAGCATTTGACAAAATTCAACATCCTTTTATGATAAAAAAGCTTTCAACAAATTGGGTATATAAGGACTGTACCTCAAGGTAATGAAGGCCATATAGGAATAGCCCACTGCTAATATCATACTCCATGGTAGAAAGCTGACCTTTTTTCCTCTAAGATCAGGAACAAGATCACTTCTAGTCAGTGTAGTACAGGAAGTCTTAGCCAGAGCTGTTAGGCAAGAAAAAGAAATATATTTCCAATTCTGGCATGTAAAACTTTGCCATCCTTATTGTAAGGATTCCCTGCTGAGTAGAGAGGAAAGAGGACAAGTTCTATCTACAAGCAACTATATTCTACTCATAAATCTTTAACTGTTGCAAAAATAAAAAACACTCTAGGCCAGAGGTTTACCAAGTGTCCTGAATTAGGGAACAAAAGGCAAAAGTGGTAGGAGGTTGTGAGCTGTAACTAATGTATACGTGTTTATGTGAATTTGGTGTATGGATTTTTTCTGTGATAAGTTTGTAACTACAACTGCTTATCATTGACTTGTTTTGCCCAAGTTGTTGTTGTGGTTATTTATTCTCTTTATTTTATTACCCTTTGGCTACATGAGATTTAAAGAGTTGCTAAAGACAGTCAAGACTGCTAATACGTCAGGAAATAAAATCATCAGACAAAAGCAAAAGACAGATGAATGTGAAATAAAAGTTTTGGGAAAGAGTTTTATGAGACCACATGGCTTTCTGTACTAACACTAATGCCTGTGGCCATATGTATCAATAACTCCTTTGCTGGCTGATTCGTAGACATAACTAAAGAGCAATGTACCTTTGCAGATTTTTGGAAATCGCTGACTACGTGCACATCTATTTCTTGTACAGTTTTTGCATTTGGTGAGGTTACAGTTACAACTTCATTTCTATCACTACATTTAGAGAACTTAAGTGACAGATGTTCCTACTGTCTGACTTCCTTTGAGTTCTTCCTAAATTATTCATCAATTTGTTCAAATATGCTTTGCTATTTTTTTTAGAAGTCTTGTATATACAAAAACAACTTTAGCATTTAAAGTGTATGCACCACCAAGCAATTCCACTACTGGGCATATACCCTGAGAAAACCACAGTTCAAAAAGAGTCATGCACCACAATGTTCACTGCAGCCCTATTTACAGTAATCAGGACATGGAAGCAACCTATGTGTCCATCGACAGATGAATGGATAAAGAAGATGTGGCACATATATACAATGGAATATTACTCAGCCATAAAAGGAAACGAAATTGAGTTATTTGTAGTGAGGTGGATGAACCTAGAGTCTGTCATACAGAGTGAAGTAAGTCAGAAAGAGAAAAACAAATACCGTATGCTAACACATATATATGGAATCTAAAAAAGAAGGTTCTGAAGAACTTAGGGGCAGGACAGGAATAAAGATGCAGACGTAGAGAATGGACTTGAGGACATGGGAATGGGGAAGGGTAAGCTGGAATGAAGTGAGAGAGTGGCATGGACATATATACACTACCAGATGTAAAATAGATAGCTAGTGGGAAGCAGCCGCATAGCACAGGGAGATCAGTTCGGTGCTTTGTGTCCACCTAGAGTGGTGGGATAGGGAGGGTGGGAGGGAGATGCAAGAGGGAGGGGATATGGGGGTATATGTATATGTACAGCTGTTTCACTTTGTTATAAAGCAGAAACTAGCACACCATTGTAAAGTAATTATGCTCCAATAAAGATGTTAAAAATAAATAAATGAATAAAATAAAATGTATGCACCAGACCCTGACCTTTTGAGGTAATATAGGCATATCTCAGAGATATTGCAGGTTCGGTTCCAGACCATTGCAATGAAGCAAATATCACAATAAAGCGAGTCATATGATTTTTTTGGTTTACCGGTGTGTATAAAAGTTATATTTACACTATTCAGTAGCCTGTTAAGTTTGTGATAGTATTATTTCTAAAAAAAAAAAAAAAACAGTATATACCTTTATTTAAAAATACTTTCTTGCTAAAGAATACTAATCATCATCTGAGCCTTTAGCAAGTTGTAATCTTTTGCAATGCTAACATCAAAGATCACTGATCAACATAACAAATATGGTAATGAAAAAGTTTGAAATATTGTGAGAATTACCAAAATATGACACAGAGATACAAAGTGCACAAATGCTTTTGGACACATGGGGTCCATAAAAAAATGGTGTCCATTTGCTCGGCTCAGGGTTGCCACAAACCTCCAATTTGTAAACAACCACAATATCTGTAAAGCTCAGTACAGTGAAGTGCAGTAAAACGAGGCATGCCTATACTGAGTTTTACATATGAATTAACAGTGCTATCCAGTCATCAAGAATTGGGCTCCCACTGTATCCCCAAGATACTGTGTGAAACTATTAAGTTGAATGAAACTCGTTTTTTAATTCATTTGAAGCCCCAAGGATTTCTGTTATAAATTTATAATTCTCTAGGCCTTTATACATTTTGTAATTTTTACCAACCATTGGAATTGGCTTGTGAGATGAATTATGAACTATAATCTAACCAGTGGACTTCAGGCTGCTTTTCCATCTCACAGGTTGAACTATTTATCACAAACGCTTTTCTTAATTTGATCGACACACATCTCTGCAGTGCTGGTCAACCACTGTATTATGTGCAGCTGGCGTATCCTTGGGCAGGTGCTGGAAAGCTTTCTCTAACTAAAACTCCAGTTCTCTGATTGAGATAAAGTCACTCCTCTGGTGGTGGCTGCTTTGGGTTATGTAGTAGGACATATCATCTATTACTGACAGTGTAAATGATGGTTTTGTAGATGTCATTTTAAAAGTTAGGTTGAAATTTAAGTCTCTGACTTATTGTGGGGGGCAGGGTAGGTTTTGCTGATGTTGATCTTCTAACTCCTTTCTCAAGAACGTCACTGGCAGTATTCACTCAGTGTCCTGCATTTGCTCCTGGTTTTCCCAGCTCTGTGACTGTCATTCTGTCTTCTGCCTCTGGAAGAATTTTCCTGTAGACCACTCTCTCTGTTCCTTAGAGTTTAATTTAAGGCACTTCTCCAGGAATCTCTTCTTCATGAGACAAGGGAGCTAACTGTACCCTAAACATACATTGCTCACTTCTTAAGCTTGAAAAGTCAACTCAGGTTGCTCGACACCAACATCTGAATACTGATGTATTGCATGGAATGGTAGTTGAGAATGCAGACTTGGCCTGCAAAGTTGGGTTTGCACTATGGCCCTGCCCCAGGCTAGCCATATGATACTGAGGAAGTTTTCTTTTTCAAAATGTGGTAAAATGGTATCCACTTTGTAAAATTGTGATGATTGGATTATATGATGACTATAAAGTACTCAGCACAGTGCCTGGAAAGTTAAGATACTCAGTGAAGTTGGCAGTTATTACTGAGACTGTGAGATCAATATGGATAGACCAATAGACCTGAAACAAGATGTGTTTGTCAAGTTATATGTAGTCACCTCCATGTCCCTTTTTCTGGAACAACTGACTTTAATCTTCCTCACTACATTATCTATTGTTTCAGAAAGGGTGAAATGCATATTATTATTCTAGGTATAATATTCAAGAAGCTGTAAACACCAAGGAATTCAACAGAAAAAAAGAAACCTGTTTTAGAAACCATTGGGTTGAAGTAGAAAATGCAGGCAGGGTGATTTTTTTTTTTCTGTAACCTGCTGTAGGGCCATATGGTTGCTGAATGTGTTGATGCTGGTTTTAAGATTCCTGAGTATTTTGAACTTGACATGTTATTTTTTTAATGATTTCAAACATCATTTCTTTCAGGGCCTTTTCCCAGTGTTGCCATCATATTGAACAGGTGGCGCAGCGGCATGTACATTTGCATTCTGCAATCCTGCCATGTTATTTGCAAATTTTCTTAGCACAAACCTGTGATTCTTTCTCTACCTTTTCAGTATGTCTGCAATGAAATGGTAAATAGATTCTTCCCCAGAGCATCGAGGATATGGTGGAAATTGGGATCGTGTATTGCTTCTTCTTTTAAATTTTATGTGATTATATTTTTGGGGTTTTATACCTACTGTTACTAGTACATTCTGTCATTTCAAACTGGCCCTTTCATCCAAAGGACTAAAAGTCCTCATTATACCTTTATGATATGAGTAAAAATGAGGTGGTATTAGTGCTGAGAGGAACCTTAATGATTACATGTCACCCTTTCATGTCGCCCTGTTGACTTTTCTAGTTGCTACCTGAAATTGTCCTGTTTGTTTGTTGTCTGGTTTTGCCAAAGGATGGAATAAGCTCCGTGAGAGCTTGGACCCTGTCTGTTTGGTTGGTCCCCAATGATCACCTGTGAACAAATGAATGAGTGAATGAAGTCATTAATAAGGGACCTTCTAGGCAATATACAGTATGATTCCACCTCTGATATTCTAGAAAAAGAAAACCATGGAGATAGTAAAAAGATCAGTGGTTCATGTTGAGGGGTCAATAGGCAGAGTACAGAGTATTTTTTAGGTCAATGAAAATACTCTATATGATGTTATAATTATGAATATATGTCATTATGCATTTGTCCAAACCCATAGATTGTACAACACCAAGTGTGAACCGTAAGGTAAACTATCGACTTAGGGTGATTATGGCGGGTCAATGTAGGTTCATACTTGTAAAAAATGTACCATTCTAGTGAATGATATTGATAATGGTGGAAGCTATCCATGTATGGGGTAAGGGGGTATATGGGAAATCTTTTTACCTTTCTCTCAATTTTATTTTAAACCTAAAATTGCTCTAAAAAATAAGGTCTTAAATAAAAACAAATAATAATAATAAAATAAAGGACCTTCTAGGTCCTAGAATCTAGGTCCTAGAATCCTTTCACCAGCAGAATATGAGTTCCCTGAACATAATTGCTTTTCTAATCTTTTTACCTTTATTTTACTCAGGTCTGTTTGTAAAAGGGTTTGTCCAGGAGTGATGTCTTCATAGTCTTCGTTGTTTTTTATGATTTTTTTAAAACTAATAAATGACTTTTTAATAAAAATGACTGTGTGGATATAAATAGACAGTCCCTCAAGAGACTTTTTTTTTTTTTTAACTTGGAGGGCATAGTGGGATTAGTGCCAACATCAAGACATCTATCTTGCTGCTTCACAGATTGAAAAGACACAGGATGCAGGAGAGGCTGTATTGATCAGAGCTGGTTCCTTTTAAAGGCATGTGATGATGAAAAGTAAGCCCCCCAATATCTCTATTAAGATCCTTTGATTTTTCTCTTTTTAAATGAGATCTGGTGGGAATTCCCTGGCAGTCTAGTGGTTAGGACTCGGTGCTTTCACTGCCGGAGCCCAGGTTCAATCCCTGGTCGGGGAACTAAGATCTTGCAAGCTGTGCGGCGCAGCCAAAAAAAAAAAAATTGAAAAAATCTAAATGAGGTCTTCTAGGGCACCTGCACAGCTCAGAGGAGGTTCATGCAGCGGGCCGCACTGTCTGACCACTGGCTTACTGTGCACGGGGATCTGGGTTTGCCCTGGTCATTGCTGTGCCCTGCCCATGACCTGCACTAAATGACTCCGTGACTTCAGGCTAGGAACCTAAGATTTGTTCAGTCTGAGCCTTGCACATAGAAGAAACATTTAATATTGACAGTTATACAGTGCTGGGTCTAGAAAAGGGCCGTCAGCTCTAATTATTGCCAGGTGTTGGCGGGTTCTTTGTCAGTACAGTAACAGATTCTGTCTGTCAGCTCAGAGGTACAGTGAGAGGTGAAGAGACACTTTGATGGCTGCAGCCATGTGGCTATAAAGTGTTTTTGGCTTCACCAAGTAGGTCTTTATAGATATTAAAGTTTCTGTGAAAAGGGGCGGGAGCTTCATCTCTGCTGAATGAAAACTTTGATTTATCTAAAGCCAGAATTACAAAAGTGACGGTCTTTGTACCGTGGGTTTATGTTTCCCACTTCTGAGCCTAGATTTTGCCACTGGAAGCCTCCAACGGTGCTCAGAGTAGAAGATAAAGTTCTGTAGGAGGTCAGCTCCAGCCCAAATGCAGGAAATAACCTACATGGGAAAAGAACTTGAAAAAGAATAGATATATGTATATGTGTAACTGAGTCACTTTGCTGTACACCTGAAACTAACACAATATTATAAATCAACTATACTCCAACATAAAGTAAAAATTTTTTAAAAAAATTTTTTCCTGGCCTTCACAATACACACAGTATTTTTTTGTGGAACATTTATGCAGGTAAGATTTGAGAACCAAGAAGAGAATATAAAAGTCAGCTGCTAGATTTGAGTCTTTACCAACAACGGTAGGATTCGTTATGTCCATTGAAGGTATATGGATTCGCTATACTTCCTTTCTCGCTTTGGAAAACAGTCTCACCTGTCTTAGCATGAAGCTTTATTTATGATGTATTTTCTAAGGCACGGCTTTGCATTATAGGGTTAAGTGTAAAATAAATGCTACCTAAGTGTAGTATTTTCCTCAGTAATGAGTTTAGCCCTTTGTTTGCTGCAACCTGTAACCATGTAACCTTCCTCTTTGTGAAGATGAATACTAATTATCATTATAAACAGTTCTTCTCGTTATGTTCCTATGGATGGCATCTTTTATAGCTTGCTAATTATAAGCATGCGGAACTCAAGTGCTTAAAGTTAAATAATGTCAACAGGGTTGTAATAGATTTTCATGTTGAATACTTTTATTGATTAATTGTTCATTAAAATCTCTACCCAATTAATCTACTTAATTTATTGGATACTGTAATAATTCTTATTCCATACTCTTAGATTAGTACTTTAAAAATATTCTTTTTGTTCTCTTTGTGGGCTTTCTTCACAAATAACTCATATAGACTTACAGTACTATAACTTAACTAGAAGATATAGAAATTTACCATGCATTAAAAAAAAGTAACAAAACAAAACACAAGGTCCTACTATATAGCACAGGAAACTATATTCAATATCCTGCGATAAACCATAATGGAAAAGAATATGAAAAAGAATATATATATATATATATATATATATGTATAACTGAATCACTTTGCTGTACAGCAGAAATTGACACATTATAAATCAACTATACTTCAATAAAATTTTTTTCAAGTGAAAAAAAATTTACCTTGCAACATTTTATTAATTGAAAATTGGTTGGCAACGACCAAAATTATAGTCTTAAAGTTAGCAAGAATCTCACACTTAGTAGTGTGAGTTAATAACTAACTTCCACTCAGAGAGTCACTTAATTTCTGATTGAACACGTAGTTAATCATACCCATTCTCTGTTTGAATGGTTCTTGGAAAAAGAACTTTCAGAACGCTAAAATGACTCCTGTACTTGACCCCATTGGTCCAAACTCCAGTGTCTGGAGTGACCCAGAATTACTTTAAACCCTTTTCCATGACAATGGCCTTGAAATATGGCAGATGTCCAGTGTGGCCCATTCCACTCTTTTCCTTCCCATGACAGTGTATCTCCACTTTCTTCAACTCTTCCTCGAGTGCTCTGATGCTTCATCAGTCTTGTCATCCTTTTCTAGACTCCAGGAGCTTTCAGCTCAGCAACAAAGGGAAACGCTAAACACACAAGTATTACTAGGAGTAATGAGTTTCTCGTAGTGGAAGGAAAAAGTGCTGCAGGTATAATGATAGAGAGGGAGGCTGGGGAGGGGGCTAACCCAGCCCAGGCCTTAAACTCGCTGTTGGTTGCAGAGATAGCAAGCCCATGAGATGAACGTATTTCACACGTAATGCTCCATCCCACAGTCCCAGGCCCCTTGCTCTGTTCGGGTTTCTCCCCTTAACATTTTACCTTCTAGGATACTGTATGATTGATTTGATTATCGTTTTACTGCCTCCTTTCAGTAGAATCTAAACTCCACAAGGGCAGGAATTTCTGTCTGTTATATTCAGTTGTGAATCTTTAGCATCTAGAACGTGCTGGACAGATAGTAAGCTCAATAAGTACTTATTGAACAATACTCACCCTTAGATATAACTATTCAGAGTTAGCTACCAGTCCATCTAACCATATTAACAACAAATTCATACATTTCCAGATCACCTACTGGGAGATCTTATAAGTCCTTGACAGATCCCTTACAGAAATCCAGATACATTATGTTTAAGACCAGAGAAGGGACTTCCCTGTTGGTCCAGTGGTTAAGACTTCCATGGCGGGGGCTGGGGGTTCGATCCCTCATCAGGGAACTAAGATTCTGCATGCCGTGCAGTGCGGCCAAAAAAAAAAAAAAAAAAAGACCAGAGGAAATTAGAGACAGAACATCTTCTGATCATCTGGTCTTTGGGAACTCATGCTGGACCCTAGTAAACATTGCTTTCTTTTCTAAGTACTAAAATATTCTCTATGTAACTCTAAAATAAAATCATTGTGCCTGTTTACTGATCAGCTGTCATGTGCAAGGCACCCTCCTGAACGCCTCTTACACATTGCCTCATTTCTTCCTCACATTTATTAGGTACTATCATTATCCTGTTTTACGGATGAGAACGATGATGTCTAGAGAAGTTAGGTAACTTCCCCTGGGGGACACATATAACAAAAGCAGAACTGGATTTTCAGAAGTCCATGTTTCTGGATACTGCACCGTACAGCCTCTGGCGTGACTGTTGAAACCTTGGGCGAACCTAAAAGTCTGTACTTCGGGGATCCTGCCTTAGGAAGAGCTAGAGCTTTAGCCTTTTCCTGATGTAATTTCCTTCAGTGCTCTTAGTGCATTTTTTTTTTCTGGGGCTGCCATGTAAAGTAACATAAAATGCTTTTAGCATTCTCTTAGTGTTTCCACCTAACCAGGGTATGAAACCCTCTTAATCTGTCTACTCCTCACTTTGAGGATGGTTCTTGGTGTGACATCAGGAGCACGGTAGAAGTCGAGTCATGCCTTTTTCTGTCATCACTCATGTTGTACCATTTCTCACCCCACCATCTACCCCAGTGGTCACCAACCTTTTCTTTTTTTTTTTTTTTTTAATTCATTAATTTATTTACTTTTGGCTGTGTTGGGTCTTCGTTGCTGCGTGTGGGCTTTCTCTAGTTGCGGCGAGTCTGGGCTACTCTTCATTGCGGTGCGTGGGCTTCTCATTGTGGTGGCTTCTCTTGTTGCAGGGCACGGGCTCTAGGCGCGCGGGCTTCAGTAGTTGTGGCACGTGGGCTCAGTCATTGTGGCTCGTGGGCTCTACAGTGCAGGCTCAGTAGTTATGGCACACGGGCTTAGTTGCTCCGCGGCATGTGGGATCTTCCCGGACCAGGGCCTGAACCCATGTCTCCTGCATTGGCAGGCGGATTCTTAACCACTGCGCCACCAGGGAAGCCCTCCAACTCTTCTTTGTACTTGGAAGGTCTTACACATGGTGCTAAGTCGCATTGAAGAGGGGATGCCTGCATTCTGTGCAGATGGCATCTTGCCATAATAATTGCAGCATAGTGAAAATGGGGCGTTTATTTATTATTAAACTTTTTGCTTTGTAAAGATTTTGTTTTTCTCCCTTTGGCTTATAACGGCAAGGGGTTTTGTGATCTAGTGAGGGAATGAAGACCTTAGAGAGGTTGTCTTCTCATTGGGCCCCTCACAGGCCTTGGAGTAGGGATAGAGAGCAGCTCAGCCCTCTCTGTAGTAGGGACACAGGAGCTGACACTGTCTCTTCTCTTCCTGGGTGGACCAGCAAGAGTTACCAGAGGGATGGCTTTGTCTGGTGATGTTTTACATGGCAATCCAAGGGTCAGCCAGCACTCCCAGGGGCCTTCCAAGACCTACCCTGATAGAGGAAAGGGAAAATGTGTGGATTCATATCCCTGTTCGGCCCCAAGTACCCTGGTTCCACAGGCCACTGGACTCACTCTGCTTTACACCACGACACACATACAGGTTTTGAAGCAACTGAGCATTTTATGGCAGTGGAAGGTAAAAGATAAAATCCATTATGTCAGCTTTCCTCCCAATAGACTGCAAAGGTCTTCCAAGACTAACAGTAAAGCTACACCAGCAGACTCAAGAATGAAAATGCTGTAAATGTGCACAAATTAAAAAAAGGAAAAAAGAAGAAAATCTTTAAGTATGGCGTTGTAGATAGATTTATTTTAAAATATGAAACTTCGAGTATTTAAAACTCACCAGCCAATCAAAATGCGTACCTATTTCTCATGTTTTCCAGTGCTACCTGCTCCCACCTCTCAGGTGATCCTTCTCCCCTGCACCCCAGCTGATTTCAGCTGGATTTCTTTATTCAGCATGTATTTATAGCATATCTCCTACTAGAGCGTACATAGAAACAGTTGATTACAAGCATACACAGAATGAACTATATTCTGGGGGCCAGACGACCTGAGACCTTTTTGAAAAGGTAAAATGATAATGGGGAGAAAGACTCATGCAGGATATAACATATTAAGGGTTACTTGTGAATTGCTGCTTTCTTTTAGCAAAATGCTTAAATAAAAATAATAGAATGTGCCAAATAGAATATTGTCGACTATGTAGCCCCACTTTTGCCATTTCCAATAGTCATTTCAAATCATGGCTAAAAGAGAATTGATTTTCTGTCTTACTGTGGGACATAAATCAGAGCAGCCTTAAGTACCTTTAATTCGTTAATTTCTTCAGGCCCATTGGATTACTCTCTCCATCTTGCAAGTTTTTGTGTTCAGAATTTCATGATTAGAAAAGAAAACCATGTTCTGACTATAAATAATAATCAAATGTGTTTTTCTTGTACATTTTGCTCCATCATTTAAGGGGGAAAAAAAGGATATATTATAGGGATGCCCTATCAGTAAGCCTTCTGCTACCTACAAATAACATATTATGTGTTATTAGATTAGGTTGACCCTTGACAGTCAAAAATCCACGTACTGCTATCTCTGCCTCAAAAACAAATGAATTGATAAATGACTCACCCAAGGGCAGGAAACAGTTTGGATAGAATCAAGACTCAGATCCTAGTTCTTTTGATTCACATATGGTGATCTCTAATTGAACACAAACTTTCCCCCATACTTAGTTAATTTAAAGATCTGTAAAATGAAAATACAGGTACTATATTTGTTGGAAAAAATGGACATGTAAGTGGTTCAAACCCTTGTTATTCAAGGGTCAGCGATATGTAGGTGGGCTGCAGGATGAGATTCAGGAAAATGTTAAAAAGGAAACGGTACATTTTAGAAGTCTCACTGAAGTCTGCCTGACATGTGAGGGTTAAGTAACTTCAGCATTGTCACTCTTGCCTGAGCCTGTGTTAAAAGTAATGACCGCAGTTTTAGATGAGAGAACACAGAGTAAAGAACACAGAAATCTTGAAGTGTTCTTGTCAATTTCAGACTACAAGTGGGATGTGCATGTTTGTTGTTCCTGTTATGTGGATTCTGTACCCAGCTTTGACAGGACAGTGTGGAAGGTGGCCCCAGTATACAGCCCTGGGTACTCTATTGAGACATGACCCCCTGGAAAAGCACTCAATATCAATTAGTGCTCAGGATGTAAAAACACTGTCTCTGGTTTTAATCTCTTTATGCCATCAATAGATGTTTGACAAGGTCAGTGCATTGACAGACCACTTAACTTTCTGAAAACCAAGTGTACCTTTAACTACAGGCTCTGATTGAGATCACTAATTGTCATTCTAAAAATAATAACATGATTAAAAGATCTTGTCCTATGGCTAGGAATCTGACAAAAAATCGATTACTAACTCTTTAACAATATCGCCTGTTGATAGAAGGCTAATACCTTTCCCTAATTTACAAATAACAATGTACAGATTAGGGAAGCCAAATGATTTTCTAATGGTTTCTGTATTAATGGGTATGTGCTTAACTTCCATGGAGTAAATAAACGTTGATATTTTAAGAATTTGTTTTTAAGATAACTCTGGTAATTTCTTTTGATAAAGCAAAGACATTTGTACGACCAGCCATATTCAAGTGTAAGACTTTAATTTTTTAAATAGTCTAGACATTTGTACGACCAGCCATATTCAAGTGTAAGACTTTTATTTTTTAAATAGCCTTTTAATTTTTTTTTAGTATATTGGCCATTTACTATTCATTCAACAGACGTCTTCAAGTGCTTACAATGTTGTACCAGTGCTCTGCTAGGAAGTGGTCATAAATGAGAAATACCATATCCACTGTAAAATCTACTAATACAAGTAAATGTTACTCATCAACATTTTTCTCATTTGGTTCTTTTCAGTTCAGTGTGGTATTTATTACTAGAGTAAAATCTTAAAGTTAATGTGAAGGGGAGTGGGGAGAAACCACTTAATGGGTACAGTGTTCTACTTTGGGATGATGGAAATGTTTTGGAACTAGATAGAGGTGATTATGACTCACAACACTGCGAATGTACTAAATGCCACTAAATTGTACACTTTAAAAATGGTTGGTTTCCTGTTACATGACATTCACCTCAATGTTTTTTAATATACTTTGCAGTTTTTTCCTCTTGATACATGTATTTGACTTTGTATTCTGTATTAGAGTTGGAAGGTATTTGAGAAGCCTGGCTCTATCCCTTTCAGGCATTGTTTGGTATCTTTCAGTAGAATTCTGAAGATTTTTCCTGTAGGTCTTAAACATGTCTTGTTAATGTTATTCCTCATTTATTTTTCTTGATATTGTGGGTGGGATTTTTTTCATATTTTTAAAGTGTTTATTGCTGCTGCACAGAAGAGCTATTGAGCTTTGACTGTTCATAGCCAACCACTTTTTAAACCTCCCATTTTAATAACAGTAACAGTGGACTCTTTTGGATTTTTCTAGGTATATGATCAAAAAAATCTGCTGAGATAAAAAAAACACTGAGATGATCACAGTTTTACGTAATTTCCCTAGTGATACAATACTTCAAAGAGGCCCTAATATTAAATATTAAACTATTTTTGCATTCCTGGGACAAATCCCACTAAGTTCCCACTAATTCTTATAACATTTTATTGAATCATATTTACTAATAATCTTTTGAGGATTTACATTTATTTTGATAAGGAGATTGATTTAGTCTCTTATGTGAGGTTTTTATATTAATTTAATAAAATAAGTCATATAGCTTCCCATTACCTTCTACTCTGGAAGAGAAGATGTGTAGAAATTAGTTCTTCCTTGAAAGTTTGAAATACTTCACTGTAAAACTATTTAGTTTAAATCCTTATTTGAAGATAATTTTTAATTTAATCTGCATTCTCAGATTTATAGGCCTAATTTCATTTTTCTTTATGTCTTATGTCAGTTTTTTCCAGAAAGTTGCCAACTTCATCAAAATTTTTCATTTATTAGTATTGTGTTCTATACTAATGTTAAACTCAATACTTTTCTTATGATTATAAGTGCTTCCATATGTTTTATCCCCTTCATATATCAAATTATTTTATGCTTATTTGAGCTTTCTTTTTATTGAACAGATTTTTAAGTGACTTTCCATTATTTTGGGTAATATGTTTTATTTTTGTTTCTAAGAAATTATATTTTGGCTTTATAAGTTCTGACTTTTTGCTTTATAAATATTTCATTGGTTTTCTCTCTTTGTTATTTTCTTTTTTTGGTATGCCTCTTTGATTTTAAATTTTCAATTGCTTAGCACATTTATTTTTAAAAAAAAAATAATGAAAGTTTTTAGTGTATGAATTTACTTCTAAGAATATCTTTGGGAGCATCCCATAATTTTGTTTTGCAGTATTTTTATATTATTTTCCTGTAAATATGAAGAGTTATTTATAATTGATTTTTATAGTGATTTTTTTTTTTATTCCAAGAGTTCTAGGAGATTTTATGTCTACCCTGTTTTAATTCATAGCTTAAGTGTTTCGATAACTTGTAGCTAAAGAGTCTGGGCTATAAAACAACTGCTTTTGGGAATTTTTTGAAGCTCTTTTGTAGCTCAGTATATAACCACTTCAGTAGCTATTTCATGTGTGCTTGAAAACTTGCGGTTTCCTCATAATAGTCTAAGTTCATTATATCTTTCAGTTTGTCCTTATTTAATTTTATTTTCAAGTTCTCTCTCTCTCTCTCTCATATAGTTGGAATCTTGTTTTGGTATCCTTTGTCTATTAGGAAAAATAAGGGTGGACTAAAGATGTCCAACCATAATAATTCTATTTTTTTCCTTTTTCTTAGTGTACCTTATTTTGATGCTCTATTAATGCCCTATTTTTTCTCATTCTGTTGTGCTCTCCAATTCCTTTTTTTTTTTTTTTTTTTGCTATGAACTGTCCTTTAGTTGAAAATAATATCACCACTATCTGCTGTCATTTTGTTTGCATTCTTATGATACACTTTTTTTTATTTTGCGGTACACGGGCCTCTCACTCTCATGGCCTCTCCCGTTGCAGAGCACAGGCTCCAGACACGCAGGCCCAGTGGCCATGGTCCATGGGTCCAGCCGCTCTGCAGCATGTGGGATCCTCCCAGACCGGGGCACGAACCCGTGTCCCCTGCATCAGCAGACGGACTCTCAACCACTGTGCCACCAGGGAAGCCCTATGATATACTTTTATATACCTTTCCTTTTTTATTATTCTTTTTTTTTCCTCAGTGTATAAATGTCTAAGCGATGGTGACAGTAATTCTGAGGGAAAAAACTGGATGTGAGCAGCAGAGCAACAGGTGAACCAATTGGCTGAGCACATTGGGGAGATCAGGAGTGGGGACCCAGGAGGGATGAGGCCAGTCTCCAGCTCCGGCGATCGGGAGCAGAGTGTAGCCTCAAAAGGGGAAGTGAGGACTTCCCTGGCGGTCCAGGGGTTAAGACTCTGCACTTCCAATGCAGGGGGCACTGGTTCAATCCCCGGTTGGGGAACTAAGATCCCACATGCCGGTGAGTGTGGCGCAAAAAAAAAAAAAAACCAACAAAAAAACATGCAGGCATGATCATTCCTAAAAAAAATAGCACTTGTAAAAAAAAAAAAGAGAAAGAAAGAAAAGAAAAGAAGGGGGGAGAGTTAGGTGGGCATAAGACTTGCTGAAGAGAGAACTGGCTGACACTCTCCTGACCTCAGGTGACCCTGGCCTCAGGTGAGGCTGGTGCCACAGTCAGTGGATGGAGCTTCACATAGACTTGCGATAATCCCTGGATTCAAGCTTAGATCCTCGCCCAGTGCTTTGGTGGCACTGATGGGACACCTCATTTCTTTGTACCTCAATTTTTCTCTATATCAAAAATAGTAAGACTTATTTAAAAATATTTCTGTAGAAGTATTCAAGAGTGTGCATATGATAAACAATGTCTAAATGTTTGAGGACCTTTCGAGTGCTTGCAGACAAACAAGGGTACTGTGACTTTAAAACAGTATTACTTTAGAATGAAAGTTCCGCCTTCGGTGTGTCTGATGAAGAGTTAAACTATTTTTGAAAATAGGATATGTGCAGCTTCTTCTCCTCCGTAGTGAAATGACATTTCCCACTGATTGGATCGAGCCTTTTCTCCTTAAGCTTGGCTTGCTTCTTCCAGTGCTGTGTGCGTGGCATGGTAATTAGGGGCTTAGGTTCTCAGTGATGGGATGCTCCTGGCTATTTCTTGAGCTCTACTTACCCACAGCTCCGTTCCTCACACTGCGCTGGCAGAGCGTGTGGTGTGTATTTTTAAGTGGTAAGATTTGAGGAAAGCAGTTCCATGGAAAAAGGAACGTGATCGACAAGGCTTGTAGAGAAGGAGAATCAGCTGGGGTTGCTCGCTTTTAATTGAAGTTCAGTTGGAGGTTCAATGAGGTGAGGCTGTTATGACAGATTTCAAAATGTAATGATGGGAAAAGGGGGTGGGTTCATCACAGTCGGAGTAAATACAGAGCAACCGCTCAGCAACCCAGCGTGAAGCAACAGCTACGAACCCTCACAAAATGCAGAGTGATTAAAATTGGCATTGCACAGCCCTCCTCAGTGGGTACCTTTCCAAGGAAAGCAATGACTTTATTGTGGAAAAATATAAACACAAATTTGGAGATGTAAATTACATGCATGTTTTAATCTTGTTCATAAACACTGAAAGTTTTTAAAATGTAAATATAATCAAAGTGCACAACTGCAGCTGAAACCAGATTTGAGAAGGATTTTGAGAAAGAAAGGTGAAAGGCCCTGCAGTCTCCCCGACCCTCACACCCTGCCCATCCCAACCCTGCCTACCCATCTCCCCCCCACCCCACCTTTGAGGATTCGGAAAAGAAGAGATAGAATTCTGCCCTCCAGTTTCTGAGGACACAAATCCTTGTCTCTAATTTGTCAGCATCACAGAAGAGATGGTTAGTATTAACCCTTTCTCTCCATTTCCTCTCCTGCCTTAACCCTTTTGGTCTATGTGTGTGATGTTTAGGTTAATGAGTACGATCCAGAGTGACTAAGCATTGGATAATTTGCAGCATGGGAACGAAGGAGGAAATTTATCCAAACACTATCCAGATTCTTCTATTTCCATACTTTAAGCACGAGAGTGACCTCAAGTAGAGCCAGTTCTAAAGCTTGAGCTTGGAGAAATAGCATTAGATAAGTAGAAAATTGACTGCAGTGGTGTTGAAGAAATGTGTGTGGGTTCTACCTTGACTGTCCTTTGCTGCCAAAAATGATCTTGGACAAGAATCTTCACTTCACTGGGCCACAGTTTCTCCATCTGTTGAAGTCATTGAATTGGGTAAAATGAGCTCTAAGGTTCCTTCCATTTCAACCTTTCTGTAATATTATGCCTCATGGATCCACTCCAATCTAAAGATGGGGCCTGGGAAATTCAACACCTGGTACCCTTCCCCAGGTGGCCCCAGGAGTCAAAATTTTCCAGATGAGGGCCAAGATTTTCCTCTGCCAAAGATCCTCCACTCTGTAGTTTAAAGCCAAAACTCTCTGAGATTTTTGTAGGAAGTCTTTTGTCCTGGCCTCAGTTCTGCACCTGCTCAGCTGGGCAAGGGGCCGTCCCAGGAGGGAATGACCTGATGTCTGGCCAGACCATCAAAGTTCACGGTTGGAGTTGCCATCGAGATGACCCAGTGTAATAATTCTGCATATTTCATCTACATTGATGAGGGAAGTATTTAGCAGGGCGTTTATATTCTGTTCCTCTCTCAGTGTGTTCCCTTTTCAGAGTAGGGCAGTGTAAATTTATAGGATTATGGGGAGAGATACTAAGGGCCACCTGTCATTGATATAAATCATTTCAAATGAAATTATAGTGTGGTATTCAGGGGAAGCTTAGTTTCAAGGAACGAAACATATCAAGAGTCTTCGTAGTAAGTTGTGTACCTGGGTGAGTCCACCAGGAGAGCATGAAGTCAAGTTTTCCTTGATTGATTGTTTTAAGGTGGGAAATAAAAAGTACATTGAGAATTTAGCATTTGCTCTCCCAATATATTATATGGTAGGAAAGGGTTGGGATTTGGAAGTAGGGTAAGAGAAATGGTTGTGGGTTTGAAGATTCGTTTTCCAATTCGACCACTGATTCCCACCTGAGCTCTGAAGGAGGTCAGTTCAAAGGACCACTGAGCCCTGACCTGGCTGAGGCTTCACCACACAGCCTTTGTGATGGTTGCCTCTGGCTGCCCTGGAAAGGAAACAGGGTTTGGGCTGGTTCCAAAAAGAGCTCTCTGATCTAATTTGATTGCAGTAGCAGAATGGTGAAATTTCCAGAGCAGTCCCGGGATAAGGCATTGGGAACAGAAGTTGGGGGTGTATTAGATGTATGTTGCCAAACTGGAACTTTTGGGAAAACAGGAGAAGGGATGAATATAGGAAAGAGGAATGAAATATTAGTAAAAAGCTTTGGGTCTTCTAATCTTATCATGATATTTAACACTGTTTTTCTTGTTTTATAAGGATAGACATATATGTGATGTTCATTCACTGTTAGCAACAGTAGATGTGCTTTACACATTTCGTTATTGATTTTTTTAATGATGAGACTAGAAAGGAGTAATTTATACAAAGATAATGTTCCTGTTTTAACTAAAACGTCAAATAATCCATAAGGAAATAAACGTCACCTAAAAGTTCTCAAACTGTTGGATTAAAGTCCTAAATATAAAAACCAAAACTATAAAACTCTTAAAAGAACACATGGGTAAATCTTCATAACCTTGGATTTGGCAATGACTTCTTAGACATGACACCAAGAGCAAAGCAATAAAGAGAAAAATAGGTAAATTGGACTTCATCAAATTAAAAACTCTGTGCATCCATGAACATTATCAAGAGGGTGAGAATACATTCCAAAGAATGGGTACAAATATGTGCTAATCATGTATCTGATAAGGTCCTAGTATCCAAAATATATAAAGAACTCTTAAAACAATAAAAAGTGAACAAACCCAATTTAAAAGTGGGCAAAAGACATTTCTCCAAAGAAGATACACAAATGGCCAAAGTGCACATGAAAAGATGCTCAACATCATTAGTCCTTAGGCAGATGCAGATTAAAGTCTCAACACAATACCATTTTACACCCATTAGGATGGCTATTATACAAAACACAACCAAACCAGAAAATAACAAGTGTTGGTTAAGATGTGGAGAAAGTAGAACCTTCATCCATTGCTAGTAGGAATATAAAAAGGTACAGCCAGTATGGAAAACAATTTGGCAGTTCCTCAAAAAGCTAAGCATAGAATTGCCATATGATCCACCAATTCAGCTTGTAGTTCTGTACCCAAAAGACATGAAAACAGGTATTCAAACAAAAACTTGTGTACAAATGTTTATAGAAGTGCTATCACAACAGCCAAAGTGGAAAAACCAAAATGTCCATCAACTGGACAAAGAAAATGTGGTCTGTCCATACAATAGAATGTTACTCAGCCACAAGAAGGAATAAAGTACTGACATAGGTTACAACATGGGTGAACCTTGAAAACATTATCCTAAGTGAAACCAGCCAGACACAAAAGGCCACATGTTATATGATTCATTTATATGAAATATTTAGAATAGAAAAATCAATAGTAACAGAAAGTAGATTAGTGGTTACCAGGAGCTGGGGAGAGGGAGGAATGGCGACTTCCTGCTTAAGGGGCATGGGGTCTCCATTCAGGGTGATGAAAATGTTCTTGAACTAGGTAGTGGTGACATTGTGAATGTATTTAAGGCCAGTAAATTATACACTTTAAAATGGTTAAAATAGTAAAGATTATGTTTTGTGTGTTTTACCACAATAAAAATAAGTTTCCAAACTATATAAACATCATAGAAACTCTGGTAATTTGACAAACAAGTGAGCTCAGGTTTGCTGAGGAAATGCATATATTTCAAGCACAGCCTTTGGGACTGGGGAAAGATTCTGGAAGAGAAAATGTACATGACTGAGGATGAGCCCTGTTTCCTGGTCCAGACTTGCTGTTCTGTGGCCTGGGGCAAGTCATGTAAACTCTCTGAGCCTCTGTTGGGAGCCTTGGACAAACCTTCTATTTCTGGGTAGGAAAAACCTCAATCACTTGTGGGACCTTTTCAAGCCTCACACACTTGCATTCACCTTGGCCTCTTACCCAGTGTGAAGGGTGAAATATTTCTGATGGGATGCTCGACTACCAGGAAGAGCGGGTGGGGGACACACACAGGGGTCTGGGAGTGTGAAAGTACCTTTTCTGGTAGAGCCTTTGTGATACTGAGAAGTCCTGGAGCTGGTTGTGGCGCTCACATTCCTGGGATGGGCAGGAGGTAGGTTCATCCATTCCTTCCTATGCCGCCCACTGGCAGATATTCACACTGAAAGACACAGAGCCCCTAAGTGGGTGGAGTGTCTGTCCTAGAGGGAGGAGAGATCATTCCAGGGTCTGTCTGTGAACTGCAGTTGTGGTTGAGTGTGCTGAAGAAGAAGTAAATGCTGCGTGGATGAGTATTCCAGGGTTAGGGATGCTGCTCTGAGGAAGTCACGGTTGACCTGCCTCTGAAGGATGACTTGGAATGAACCAGGAAAACCAGGAAAAAGGTGCAGATCAGCATTCCTGGGGGAGAGAGAACCGTGAGGGGGAAGGAAAGCAGAGTGGGCTTGGGGAAGACATCGCAAAGAAAGCCTCACGCTGGGAGGTCATGCTGAGTCGTGGTCAATGTCATTGAATGAAAAGGCCAGGGAAGTATTTTGCTGAGACCACAGTAGGCACTTCTACCAGCAAATGCTGCTTTCACGTCCCCACAAAACTTCCTCCTGTGCTCTGGGAGTACATTACCAGCAGTAACCACACAGCCTCTCTGAAACTGAAAATGGTCCCCAGAGTCGACTGTGACCTGAAGCCACCATTCCTCAGAGCCTATACCATCTCCCCAGCACAGGGCGGCGTGGGTTACAGAACCAGTGGCTCTGGAGTGTGACACCCAGCCTACCCTGGGAGTGCTGGGAGAATGTGTCTCCTTTTGGTCTTTTGGGTTTTGGCCCATCACCCGGTAAACCTAGGCTCTGAGGATGGTAGAACTACCAAGAGTTTCACTTGTATTTGGCAGGACCATTGCCTGTATTTGGTGTGGGGACCGGCTCCATCTTTGTGGTGTAGGCCACATTTCCTTCCAACTTTGATGGAACCCAAGGTGAATGGAGCTCCTACCTGCCAAGGCATGTGCTGTACTCCTAGGAGCCTTCCCTGCTTAGAGTTGACGTGGTGGGAGGTCCCAGTGCTGCAACTCTGGGGCGTGCACGATGCTCCCGGCCGCCCTGTCCACGGGGCAGCAGTGGGGAAGGGAGGGTGGTCACTGCCTTGATTGGAGTTGTCTCATTAAGGAAAGGAGCTTATCTGTAAGTCTTACGGCACTTTAGGCAAGGCCCCCTGTCCAAACTCTATTACATTTGGAGGCTTAGGTGTCATTTCTTCTCTGCAACCCTAAGTCTGTTCCATCTGGCTTAATGTTTTTTTCTCTTTGCTTGCAGGAGAGTAGATCTGGAGAAACCAACAGCTGTGTTGAAGAAATAATTCGGGTAAGGATATTCTTTTACAAATCTTACCAACTGGTGGACATAGATTCCAGATAGAGGGAGGTGCAGCCGCAGTGTCAGAGTGAGCCCATGGTTCACGTGTTGTTTGATCTTTACCCTTTCTGAGGGTAATCACCTAAGTTGCCTAAATAATAGTACTTTACAAAACAACTTCTAAAGCTTCCTTTAGAAACCTAGGAGCTACACCTTAATCTGGTCCCTTTGCACAGGCTGAGGTGACACTGTATTAAAGGGATCAGCTGGAAGACAGAGCAACAGAGTTGAGATGAAAAATATGATTGTGTTCAGATTTGCATGCCCCCATTTGTCACCCTGCTATTTAAAAGCATCTTTCAATAGTCTGTGCGTTCCAGTCAGGCAGGGGTTGCCTGGTTATTTTTCTCCCAAACTTAATTAGAATCAGAAGCACTCTGACAAAGAGGTGATGCTCAGTGTTGAAAATCTATTTCTATATTGTTATGCCTGTTATTATTTTGCCTGTTACTCTCTGTAAGCCTGTTCTTTTCATCATCATCGTCTCACGTGCACAGCCTCTGTGAACTAGTTTCATGCGCAGATGCACTTAGGCTGGGCTGTTCTGCCATATTAGTGTTCTCCTGAGTACTCAAACTTATAATCAGGATGTCCTCTTCAACCTATATTTTGTCTTCAATCATATTTTTCATCGGAATAACCTAATAATTTATAGCTGTCAGAAAGCTGATATTACACTGGGCAAACCACCAAGGCAAATCAGACCAGATGGTGTGGCAATTCTCTATAAAGAAAAAGAAAAACTTTATTTTAATATGTTTGTAACTTTTGGGCATCCTACACACTTTTTCTTGAATTGCTAGTGGATTACCGTCATATGGTTATGTGGTTTAACATTTTACATTAAGCATCCAATTGTTTTCAGCGGTAGGATTTTTATTTCTTCCTGGAAAGCATTATTTCATAAATAAATTTTTTCACTCTCAAATTGATTAAACTAATTCATTGAAGTTTGATTTGATGAATTCATAATGATTTTTGTTTTTCTGGCAGAGATTTATATAGAAAGCAGTTGTCAAAGTGTGGCAGCTTCATTTCTGGCATTTAAGTATATGTTGAATAAAATACGTGTTGTATTTTACATCTACAGTATCTGTATCTTGGGGCCTTGTTTCAGGTTAAACACAGATAGTGTAAAATGCAGACGTACCTTTCCTATTTTTCTCTTTTAACATACTTTCATGTTTGGGGTCCCAATGTTCAATGTTCAGGCCATCTCCCTTTGATTGGTTATGGTGTTTATATCTGCAGAATGATAATACCACAACACACCAATCCCCTCTTTGGTTTCTCTGTTTATGTTTAAAAAATCCTGCCCCTTCTCATCCTTTCTTATCTTTCTGAGGATATGGAAGAACTCTGTTGTTTGACCTTTCTGTTCTATATTCTAAGCAGGGCTTGAAGTTTATAAAGAGCTTGAGTATTTCTCATACCAAAATGATATACTTTAGAGAAGCAGTCCACAGCCTTTTCGGCACCAGGGACTGGTTTTGTGGAAGACATTTTTCCACGGGGGTGGGGGCATGGTTTGGGGATGATTCAAGCGCATTATGTTTATCGTGCACTTTATTTCTATTATTATTACATAGTAATATATAATGAAATGATTATACAACTCACCGTAATGCTGACAGGAGGCGGAGCTCGGGCGGTAACGCGCGCGATGGGGAACGGCTGTAAATACAGATCAAGCTTCGCTTGCTCGCCCGCCGCTCACCTCCTGCTGTGCGGCCGGGTTCCTAACAGCCACGGAGCAGTGGCAGTCTGTGGCCCGGGGGTTGGGGACCCCTGCTTTAGATGGTGCAAAATTCACTTCACATAAAACTGAATGCAGTAGTCAAGAGTTTAAAGCATTATTTATTTTTCTCCTAAGAGAGCTGATGAGAGCCTGGCACCCTGGCCCCACTCTCCTACCTCCCCACGATACCGACCCCGAATCCATCACACCACGGGTGCCGCCCCTGCCCGCCTTGAATCAGGCGTGGAACAAGAGGGAAAGCCTGGACCAATGAGAGAGTTGACTTATGTGTCCGTGCAGGGTCAAGGGTAGGGCGATGCTGCCTTCATCGGAAGACAGCGGAGCTCCGAGCTCCACACTTCCCAGAGCTTGTGAGGAGTGTTCCAAAGAGGAGATGGTGTGGACTGGGAGGTGATGGTGGTGCTGGTGCTGTCGCCTGAGCACCTTTCTCCCCCCTCACCTGGCAGGCCGAGGTGTTAGTCGTTGCCCTGACTTCAGGAGCTCCTAGAGGATCACGTCTGTGTTCCCAGGTTTGCCTGGAATGTTTTTCTGGCTGTCACCTGCCTCTCACCCCAGGCAGCCCCAGGATCGTCTTCCCCTCTTATCCTAAGCATCTCCTCTCCTGCGAACACAAGCGCAGGGCGCCTTCTCAGTTACAGCCTGTTGGATTTGTTGTGTCTCTGTCACACATCAGTATTCTTCCCACACGGTGGCCCTAATGTTTGGAATTTAGAATTCACGATTTTGTGGAATTAATAAATAAATGAGTGAACGAGTAAAAGAATCCTCCAAAGGAGAATGATGAGTATCATTGTGATGGCTACCAGATTCCCTTTGCTGTAAATCACAGACAAGATGTATTGGCCTTTTTAATGCTCGGTTCCTGTGAATCATCTCTGTGGAGCCCAGTTTTCCTTACCGGTGTCTCTCCCCTTGGAATCAGCTCAGGTAAACCTGATGTCGTCAGGGTCACCAGAGGTACTTACTACTTGCAGCCATCTCGTTTTAAAAAGGCTCTCTCTTGTTGTGGAGGAAGATCAGGGTCATGAAAAATACCTTAAAAAAATGAAAATGGAGATGGTCATTGGACAAGTGTTTGCATGCCCTTTCCATGTGGGAGGTACTGGAAACAGCGGTGGGTCAGAGAGACGTGACCCCTGGCCCTTTGGGACCCGACAGTGTGCTGGAAGAGATAGATACTAAGTTTTTTTTTTAATCTCATAAGTAAATGTATAATGTGAATTGTGGTAAATGCTCAAGGTTTTATGAGCACTTACTCTAGGGTCCCTTACCGACTTTGGGATCAAGGACTACTTCCCTGAGGAAGCAGCCCTTGAACTAAGAGCTGGAGGGTGAGTAGGAAAGCAACCTAAGGAAAATGGTGAAGCTTCCAAGCAGAGGGAATGAAGAGCTCAGCTTGTTAAAGACCCGGGAAGGAAAGAGAAGGCCCGCGTGGCTGGAGAGCAGGTGGGAAAAGCCAGGCAGGAGCGGCCAGTCGTGCTGTGCTTTCTCAGCCGCATTCGAGAGCCTCTAAGCACAGGGGAACCGGCGAAGGATTGGAGCTGGGAGTGATGTGATCAGATTGGCAGTGTAGATGCACCATTCTGGCTGCTGTGAGGAGTGGCTTGAGGGGAAGAAGGAAGAGGAATGGGAGGCTGATGCAGGTTCCAAGTGAGGGATGCTTGGTGGAGACACGGGAAGATCGAAGGAGATGCTGTGCTGGGTGGGGGAGAAGAGGACATCCTCTGTTAATTTTTAGAGGTGCTGAGTTAGAGGTGCCTTTGTGATGTTCAAGTAGATGAGGAGAATGTAGAGAAACTCAGAACAGAGGTCTGAGCTGCAGGCCAGCATTTTGGATGAATTAGCACATTGGTAGTAAAACCACAGAAATGGGTACATTTGCCTGGAGAGAGACTTGAGGCCGAGAAGCAGTGAGAGCCTAAATTCCACCATTTCAGGGGCAGGGAAGGGAGGAAGAGCCACTGGCAAACGAACATGAGAGGCAGTGACTAGAGAACATTGTGACCGTGAAAAGTCACAGGATTCAAGGAGAGAGAGTTTCCATTCAACAGGGTGCAGAATTTCTGAGAGGACACGAAAAGATGAGGCTCGAAAGCCACCCAATGGATTGGACAACAAGAAGGTCGTTGGTGACCTTATGGAGAGCTGTTCCTGTGGAGGAGAGGGGGCAGGGTCCAGACTGGAGAAAACTGAGAGGACGGAGTCCCCGAGTTTAGAGACCTCTTGTGAGGAAAGGCTGTGGTTTCCGTTCCATTTATTTCCATTCCATTTATTTCCTACACAGTCACGACCACCAACGAGGATAGGCTAACATTTATTGAGCACTTACTATATCTGGGATACTCTTCCAAGCTTCTGGCATGTGTTTTCTCATTGGACCATCACAACTGCCTTCTGTGTAGTTGGGAACTATTATCATCCCCATTTTACAGAGGAAGAAACTGAGGCGAGGGGAGGTTAAACACAGCCAAGGGCACACAGCTACCACATGGTAGAGCTGAGATTTTAACCAGCACCGTCTGGCACCAGCACGCCCTCTCTCTTAACCTGCTGTGCTGTCTTATTAAAGGAAGAAGCCCCCCCGCCAGCTCATTCATGAAACCACTCAGGCATTTTGCTGTGAAAGGGAGGTTTCCCGTTCCCATGTGTGTATGATCTGAAAGTGCCCGATCATGCGTGTATGCACTTGAACTTACGGAGGTTTTATGGCCAACGTCAGCAATCTCACCTTTGAACTTCTTTTTCCTCCCCCCTCTCTTATTTTTGCTGAGGTGACTGTTTTCAAGTCATTTGAATATTACGTTATGTTCTCCAGTATAATTATTTTTTATCGTCACTCAGAGAATTTCAATCCTGGGACCTAGTAAATCTGTGTATTACTGCAAAGTTCATTTAGGAGATGGGCACTAAGGGCTGGGAGCCCTCATCGCTGACATATGTTTGTAACAGACAGTTTTCTGTTACACTGTATTTCATCCCTAAAGGCTCCAGTGCTGTAATACTTAGGTGCTTTTCCTAGCATTATCCATTAACGTAGAATGGCATTAACATTTGTTCAGCAAATAAAATCCATTTACAACTTAATGGGGTTGTGCAGGGCTGGAATCTAGAATGCACAGGTTTTATGCCACACAGCTCTAGATGGCGTTTATTGCCGGGCATTCCTCATAACGTAGGGAGCCTTTGTCATAAGAGACCAGTGTTTTGAGATCTGGTTTGGATTTAAAGGATGAATTTAGAGACAATCTCAGTGCAACGTCTGAGCAGATTATCTTCTTGGTTTTCATCTTTACTCACTAATTTAATTCCAATTTCCTGTGAAATATTCATGGTGAATATTTACCTAGAGTTGCCTTTCTGTTGATATGAAAGGAGTAACTGGTACTTGTTTAAATTCTGGAGACCCAAACCAATTTCCTGACACTATAATTGAACAGATTTCCAGCAGACAGAGGGAACTCCTTTTCCTTGGTTTTCTAGAAACTAAGGAGCCTCCTAGGCAAGATTTCCAGTTGTGATGCTGGGAGATCTGCGAGTGAGGAGAGAGTTGAGGTTACCATCCCATGGAACGCACATCATCATGGCCCCCTCGCGTGTTCAGACCCTGGATGGTGAGCCAAGAGAAACCTTGTGCTTAAATGTCTACATGCTCCGTAACCCACGTGAAAATATATTAGCCACTCGGAGAAAATAGAGAACAAAGGGACAACTTGTTTTAAGTGATCTGTTTGGGTCGTTTGCAGAGCTGGACCTAGGTCAAGTCTCCCGTTTCAGACCAGACAGGCGTTTCCTGCCTCATGTTTGTTTTTTGTTTTTTTTTAAATAAATTATCTCATTTGTTTCAAGTAGTAAAGATTTTATTCATGACAAAATGAAGCCCACAAATGGCAAAATCAATCCGGGTATAGATGTAGAGGAGCCCGTTTATATATCCCATTACTTGTCATAATAAAATCGAATCAAAGCAAAAGTAAACCTGGTGGAGGTCTAGAGAAATTCACCAAGCAAAAGCTACATGTTTTATCCAAGATAACTGAGTCTCACTTGGTAGTGTTTTGTTTTGATTTTTCTTTTTTGCAGTTGGCCACTTGGATGGATAGACAGCAGTAACACAATTTATATCTTATTTTACATCTGTAGGTGCGTTGTTACTAGATGTTATTATATTTGTCCTTTTGGCTGGAACCAAAAGTCCTACTTAAATGACTCCATCTCTCTTCCAGGGGCATCCTGGTGCCTGTAAGGGGTGTGCAGCAGCCTGCTGCTTGTTTCAGGGCCATTTGGCTACACTTTGTAGGCTTTGTGATGACTCTGGAGGTGTCCAGTTTGTAACAGAGGTGGGGCGAGAATACTCTAATTCAGAATCTGTTCCGAGCCCAGAGGCTTTGGGGTGATGGCCAAAGGGACTGTGGAGGTCTGGAAGCTCCCATTGGGAGTGAATGGCTTTGCCTCTCTGTTTTTACCTGTCTCTCCTTCTGATGCACGTGCTTAGACATCACAGAGGCATTTACAGAACCAGGGATGTGGAAGACCAAGGGGATGTTAGCAGCCCAAGCAGCATATATTCTGTGGGAATATACTCTCTGCCCTCATAGTCAAGGGTCAGTTCTGATACCGCAGTCAATATCTTTGCATGGGTGTTTGTCAGTATCTTACTGTGAAGGTGCCGACTGGACGACAGGAGGAGGTCCACACATAGTGTTAACAACAGCTGGATGCCACAGGCCATCATGGAGCTCATGGTGCCCTGTGCCTCCTGCTGTGCCCAGGCTGGGACAAGGGAAGCATGTCAGTAGCCAGACTGCACCATGGGTGGGGTTTCCAGCAAGGTCAAAGGCACACCTTCCCCATTTCTCGTGAAGAAACTTGGAGAACTTCAGCACTACGTTAGAGGACTGAGGCATTAAATATACTTGATTTTAAACGTTTTCTGTTGCTTTAGCCTTGCAAGGTACATCCACCGAGCAAAGAGATAGTGAGACTGGGCTCAAGACACAGTCAGATTCTTGGAGGTCCTCTGCAGAGCCACACGTGCTCTGGCCCCAGTGGTGTTCCAGCCTCATCTCTCACCCCTGCCCACCTCTCACTCTGTACCTGGCTTCTGCAGGAGCGGCACCACAGCTCTCTCCCTCACCTCCGAGCTTCACTCATGCTCTTCCCTAACCCCAGAGCACGCTCTGTCTACCCCTGACCCCGAACACCCGACTGTTTCTTGCTTATCTTCCAAGCCTCACTTAAGATGTCACTCCCTCCAGGAAGCCTTCCTGATTGCCAGAGTCTGAGTTAGATGCTCTTGTTCTATATTCCCCAAGTACCCTTTACTTTTATCATAGCACTTATTGTACTGAGTCATAATTGTCTTTCTTAAGCCCCATTAGGCTCTTACCATCCATCTCCAGGGGCTATCAAACTGCCTGGCATGTAATGGGTGTTTAATTAATGCTGAATAAATGGATGAGGAATAATGAATGAATGCCTTTGACCTTTTGCTCAGTGTCTGTTTTTCCTCTCCACCCTGTTGTCCTTCCAGTCCTCCAACAAAAAAAAAGATTGAGGTGCTGTCCCTCTGAAACATAAGCTCTCCAAGGACGGCCAAGATTGTTGGGTTACCTGGGAGCATTAGAACATTCTACATTTCGCACAAATTCAAGAGAGATGAGAGTTCACCTAATAACTCCTGAGGGTGGAAGTGAAAAGGCATCCCCAGCTACTGCTGATATCCACGCCAGAAAAGCTCAGACCTTTTGTATCTGCCACTTGTAGTCTGATTATCTTTCATGAAACTGAGTTTTCCATTTTGATAGCTAATGAATGTAATGTACAAGTTGAAGAAATCAAGATAATAAATTTGCAGGGATAATTTGGTTAATTACCACATTGCTGCTCGTGTAATCGAGGGAGGGAAGTCAAAGCTACTTCCACTGCTAATATGCTCCATGTAAAGCAGTTCTTGGAACAATTACCCAAAGTTATCAACTCAAGACATACATTTTAAAATTGTACTTATTGTCATGAAAACCACACACGGTATTCTCTTTTTTCAAATGGAGGGTTGTGAAATTACACAGATTTGCTGAAAATTACTATTGTACATATACAGGAAAGTTAAATATAATTTCTAAGATTGAAAATGATAATTTGAGGATTGACAAGATACAGGCCTTGAAAAATTAGAACATCTATCTAGATATTAATTATATCTTTTAAGTAAGACATAATTACCTGTAGTTCTTACACTCATAATTATTTAGATCATTATAATGGAAAAAACTTAGAAACCTGATTATTCTTTTGCCGTTTCATTTATATGCTGTTTTATAAATTCTGATATATTTGGTTTATAGTTATGCAGTTTGTGTGTTTTTAATGTTTGTTGGATGCAATGAGATGTAAGTATTTTAAAAATGTAGGGGTTGAAACTCAGGACGTTTTTCATGACTTTTAGAACATGTGCCCGTATTTATCTACAGGTGGTTTTGTTCTGATTTTGGAAGCTGTCCACACACACAGCCCACAATTTCAGAATGGTAATCCAGTTTTGGCATTCTTTAGGCTCCTAAATTAACTGGTTTTTGCACATGAGGCATTTTGCCATTTGCACATGGCTCCATTCCTGGGCCCACGTGTAGCCCAGAAGTTCTGGAGAATCGCTATGCTTGGCCTGCTTCCTGAACACCTTTAGTTCTGCTGATAAATTAGGAAAAGTACACCTCTTCCTGCCTCTCCAGATACAGTAGTCCTCTTTTATCCGAAGTTGCAGTTACCCATGGCCAACTGAGGTCTGAAAATGTTAAATAGAAAATTCCAGAAATAATTCATAAGTTTTAAATCATATGCTATTCTGAGGCAGGGTGATGAAATCTTGTGCCATCTTGCTCCATCCCACCTGGGAGGAGAACCATCTCTTTGTCCAGCGTAGCCTGTGCATCTCGGTATCTCTCTCGGTACTGTGTTCAAGTGGCTCTTATTTTACTTAATAATGGCCCCAAAGTGCCAGAGTAGTGATGCTGGCAGTTCTGCTATTCTCTGACTGTGCCTAATTCATAAATTAAACTTTATCCTAGGTATGTATAGATAGGAAGAAACAAGGTATGTAGGGTTTGGTGCTACTTGTGGTTTCAGGCACCCACTGGGGGTCTTAGAACATATACCCCATGGATAAGGGGGGATTGCAGTATTGGGCTGGAAAATAATGTCATATCCTGACACTAGCTGATTTATTTCTTACAGCTTCTCCCTCTCTCTTTCCTCCCACTAAAAAGGTGTACCTATTTATGCAAAAGTATATCTTTCTCTCTCCCCTGAATTTCCTAAAAAGTTACAGGCGTTGTAACCCATGGGCAGTTTGCTGTTTATTATTACAACTTTTTCATTACAATGTTTTCATTTTAATGCCTTATTTTTTATTGTAATCCTAAATAATGAGAGGTCTGTGGTTCGGTAGAATTAAAAATACTAAAAATTTTATATTCTCCTTTTTTTTTTAAAGTATTTTTTTATGAACATTGATTAGGCTTCTGAAACGTGATTAAAAATCCTAAGATCAGCATGCTTATTATTGACATATTATGCATTAATTTAAAACTGTATGCCTCAGCTACTAGTAAATATCTTTTTAATAATCTCAAATATAGATTTATTTTTGCATATAAAGTACATATTTTCTAAAAATCACCCTGGGATTCTATATTAATTTAACAGTATCGATATATTTATATCTGCATGCTTACTTTATGAATCATTTTAGCCTCCCCTTCTCTGGCAATAACTTGTGATCTCACAGTATTTTTGGTCAGTTTTTAAACATGTTTTTGAATTCAGTTTAACAGTGTCTCTCTGGGTTGGGGAGAGGGAATGATAGGCTTTTATTTATTTTTCTTATTTTTTTATCTTTTTGAAATTTTGGAAGATATTTTATTTTATATAATTAAAGAGTACTTTTTTGGTAAACATACTATTTTTAATAAAATATAATCTATAAGGGCAAACATGAATCAAGGATATGATAAAATATTGATTAAAATAAATCCTACTGTTTCCTTTGTAGAATATAGATTATTATAAGTGGTTACTTTTTATTTTCCAACTTGGCAACAGTTTAGTACGATAAGCCCAAGAGAAAAGTCAATATATTCAAGATATATTAATATCTGAGTTTGAATACGCAAAGTATTTTTAAAAAGTAATATTATAAAAATGAAAGTCCTTGAGCATATGCTGACAAGACAGGCTTTTAAAAATAGAACCTTTCAAGTTAGCTAAAAATGTTAGTACAGCTTCTGAAAAATGACCAAATCCCCCAAAACCTACCCAGGCTGCTTCTCTGGAAACCAAATGACAGTCTTTTACCCAGCTTCAAACAGGAAAGCCATTTGAAAACTCAGCTGCAGATAAACTAGAGAGAAAGAGAAAAAGGGAGAAAGAAAATCTGGCCACGATGCATGAAGAAGATGGTGTCACGAGAGGTTTCCTCCAGTGAGAGTAAAACCTCCCCTCTGGGCTGCAAAATGAGCATTGATCATTCTGACTTTTTCACTTTCTATTTCCTTGGTTTTTTCAATGAAGTCTCTCACTCAGCCCTCCACCCACAACCCCAACCCCAGACTCTGGAAAGAGGCAAGAAATGAACACTGAGTTCTTTTGGATGCTTGCTGGTTATTGTTGTATAAAATCAGGAGATCACTGTGACATGAATACAGACTCAAGAGCAGATTCCCAACAGGTTCAAAACAGTGTAGATGGTGATGGGGGGAGGGGGGGACTCATGGTAACTGGAGTCATCTAGAAAGATCATCAGCAACCCTTGGATAGTTGAAATGATTAATCACTTCAGCACAAAAGAGCACAAAAGGAGATTTGTTAAGAAGAAGCGGGGGACAGAGTGCTACCTCCAGGGGTGACAGGCCTGTCTGCTTAATAATGTATTTTTAAAGTGTATGCCACATCAAAAGCCAAGCACGTGCAAATGGAGGAAAATGGAAAGAAAAAGCAGTGGGCAGAATACTTAGTGCATTAGAACAAATGTTTCCGAGATCAGATTGGCAATAATTTTGATTGGAGCATTTTTTAAATGCATTCTTATGCCCCACCCAACCCCCACGCCCAAGGTCTTAGCAGCACTGGGAAAACTCACAGTCCCTAGAAGGATGTGTGCTGGACCTTTTATCACTAAAAACGATAAAGAGCCCATCAGAGCAATATTGTGTGATAGCCCCCTTTCTTTGAGGTGCAGGGATCTGAATAGTCTCCTTGGACTAGAGCAAACTCCATGAATTAAAGCAACAGAAGCAATAATGATAGCAATGGCTTAACACGCGTTGGTGGCTTTCTGTGCCCTCGATGTCTGTTATCTCCTTTAATCCTCACTCTAACTCTAGATGATGTCACCCTCATCTTCCAGAGCAGGAAACTGAGATAAGGGGAGGGGAACACACAGTAAATAAGAGACTTGGTTGAGGTTTAAAATCCAGAGTCCGGAGCCTAAAGTTCATAAACCAGATAGAGTGATTTTTTTTAAAAGGCTGAATATTTTCAGTACATAAGACTAGGCAAATTCTTCTTGTGGGGATGCATCAGGACTCTTGTGTTTGTACCACCTCTTTCTCACGGCCTGGAGGATAGGAAAGGATGCTCATGGCTGCAGTTGTTGCTTTAGAAGCCACACAGCGTTTCTGAGGAGTTAGACTGAGCATCGATGCCTGCGGTGTGGCATAAGGGGTGCACAGTGAGCACGCAAGTACCTTTGATAATTCCTTACAAATTGGTCTTGAGCGTGTATTCACGTGTAACCTAGTTACTGGTAGTACATCTTGAAGTGCCAGCTTCTTCTGCACCAGCCTGTGTTTTGCTAGCTTCCATAAAGCTCCATGTTACTGACACCACCTGCTCATATTACCCTTCGTAAGAGCCCCAATAGTCCACACTGTCCTCCTCCCCAGGAGAGGGGTGGGTGGAAATGGAGAGTCAGAGGCACCAAGAGGTCCAGGTGGCCGCAGCCCACACCCCTGACTGCACAGGTGTGAATTTTCACTGCAGCTGGAGTTCTTGCCTCAGACACTCTGTTTGACAACGGCTCTGCCGCTGGCCAGCCTGGTAGCATTGAGTCAATAGAGATTTCAGTACAGTGCACAGTCTGCAAAGAAGAAAGCTATTGTTCTTGTTCATTATTTGATATGGCTGGAACATCTGTTGCCAGATAAATTTGTGGATACAAACATCTTCGTGAGTCAACATGCCTAACCAAATGTTTTCATTCATCAAACGCAGTTCTGGAGGTAAACCAATCTTGCAAATCTGTGATTAAAATCAACCTTTTATTTTGGAACTGATGACTGTTAGCTGCCATTATTCTCATTAGGGTAATCAAGTATTTTCAGACTCGTTGGAGATGAGGTTCACTTAAGGAAATGTCAGTCTGTAAAATCCGGTTGTAGAATATTTGCGAGATTAGCTCTTTATTTCTAAGGAATCATTGTTTTGCTAAAGGACTCCTGCCTACAGGAAAGGATTAACCTAGGATTAATAGCAAATTCCCCTAGATATCTAGAATCTAGATATCTGCTTACAGCTATTTTACAACTTAGCATTACTAGAAAACAAGAGTGTTGGAATCATTTTGAGTTTGATTTGACAAACGATAAAATATAAAGACAATGCTTCCTTGGAATAAAAATGAAAGCCAGTGGGACATTATAAATCACTTTACGAAAATATCATTTTTTTTGTGTACAACTGTTCAGGTGCGCACACTAAGCAAAGCAGCTGCAAAGGGAATAAATGCAGACTACACCCCCTGGTGGAACATTGTTTGTTAGGTGGTTGATGGCGTTTTATCTCTTTAAGTACAGTTGAAGTGCGTATTTAAATTTCTTTGCCTTCTTAATTATTCTAAACTACGTTCATTTATGTCAATTTATGCCTGTTAGTTGCTTTTACAAGTATATGGTTATACCAAGTATGCCTAATTATGAATCAGATTACCCAGGCAAAGTAGTTTTTATAATATATGTTCTAGTCTACTATGTTTCTAAAGATTCCTTTTAAGAGCTCACAAAGGATTAAAAAATATGCATAGCTTCTAACTTATAGGAGTATTTTCACATTGAAATAAACTTGGTAGATTGCTTGGAACAGCTGTCTTGCTTATTGGCAAATGACATAGAACCCTCCTACTTAAATATAAGTCCTTCCCACGTTAAGACTTATCCAACTGAGGAGAGCAGAGTAAGACTCAGAAATCTGCTTGGGCTTGAAAGGACAGTGAATTAAAATAGTGGAAGTCTTCAAAGAGGTAGGTTGAGAAACTCCCCAGCTTCCACATAGAGCCTTAAAAGAAGACACAAGAAAGGAAATGGGTTGATATTCCTATACCATGTATGAAGGATTATATCTTTTCAATATTGTGTTTTTCATTGACATACAGATTTAATTTCAATTAGAATGAGATTGCCTACATTTCTGTATGATTTTGTAGCACCCAGCAGTATTCTCAGTAAGTACTTGAATGATTTATTGAAAATCTAACTTCATGGAAAAACTGACTCATTCAATTTTTAAAGACATCTTTTATATCATTTCAAGTACGGGACTTATTACTTGTTAATTATTTATATTCAACACCTTGAGTTATTACTATAAAAAAGTCAGTGATCCCTAGCATCCAAAAATGAGTAAGAGCTGGAATTTTACATGTAGAAGATTCATGTCTTCGTGGGAACTCAAAGGCATCTAAAATTATAAACTGTTTTTACATCTGTTAGGAATCCACTCTTGAGTGAATTAGGAGTTTATAATGATACCTGTGGTTACTTGAAAATGAAGAATTGGGCATGCATATTCAGCATAGTCAGTAGTGAGTTTTCTTTTTTTTTTTTAATTGGGGTATAGTTGTTTTACAATCTTGTGTTAGTTTCTACTGTCATAGAAACTAACAGTCATATGTATACATATATCCCCTCTTTTTTGATTTCCTTCCCATTTAGGTCACCACAGAGCACTAAGTAGAGTTCCCTGTGCTATACAGCAGCTTCTCATTAGTTATCTATTTTATACATAGTAATATATATATATATATATATATATATATATATATATATATATATATATGTCAATCCCAGTCTCCTTTAACGGATTTTCTTCTCCTCCTGTAGCAGCAGTAACATGTGGTTGACCCAGGCTGGTTGTATGGCTCAAAGGAGATTAAGGATTGCACACAACTTGGTAAAGTGCTATTAAAATCAGCAGTGTTTCAGCTCAGAGCTACAGAAGGCAGAGAGCTGGAGAGAGCACCACTTCCACTCTTACAAGAGGAAAAATAAAAGAGCAAATTAGCTACTTTTATTAAACTTGTGAAAGAACTGAGGTCACAAGGCAAACAACCTGAAATATGAAGGGAGACAGGCACCTTCAGGGAGAGACAGGACTTGAGCATTTGCTTGTAAGGGACACCACCCCAGGCCATGTAAACCATTTAGAAGAAAATTGTATGATTGGCAAAGGTGAACATGGGCTCACAAGAGGGCACCACAAGCACAGGGGAGTTTGCACTCTTTTGCAGGCTTTCCTTCCCCCAGGTGCTCATAGGGAAGACCTGGGAGCAGGCTGGGAAGCCTCACCTGTGGTGTTGGCTAGGGGAAGGGGATTGTAGCCACTGCTGAACCTCCACCCAGACCCATCACTATCTCTCCTACTGATCAGAAACCTTAATCTGCAGGAAGAAGGGCACAAAACTGCAGCCTGAGAGCCCTGGTGGGTCCCCCTATAGCTGGAGGAGAGGAATGGCAACCATCACCCAAACAACGCACATCATTGTCCCCTGTCATTCCTTAATCTTCAGGGGGAAGGGCAACCAGAATGCATCCTCAAGTCCCTGTGGGAAACCCACTGTATCAGCAGAATCTGGTGGGGGGGCAGTTTAGAAAAAACAAAAAGCTCTACCCCTAGGGAAGGGTCAGGAATATGTGCTCCCTAGCATTACATTACATCTGGAGGAAAGCTACACCACCAAGACTCATGTTCACAGTGCCCAGCTAACACCAAGACTTAATCAAAACATCAGAGACCACATTCTTTCCCCAGCTCTCCAACCACTGCACAGACTAGCACTGAGTAAAAAGAACAGTGGGATACAACTGGGAGAGCTATGCAAAGAGAAGACCCAAAGCCAAGTGGGGAGACTCATAGCCCAGCAGAGAGCAAATTCACATCCAGCCCGACCCCTCATTAGATTAACACAAACCTCCACACTGAAGACCTAACAGAAGGAAAGGCATTCTCAACTCCAAGAACAGAACATACTTCCCTCAGAATCTGCTGTCTTATACAACATGTTTGGTGTTCAACAGAAAATTAGGAGACCTATAAAATGGTAAGAAAAAGCACAATCTGAAGGGACAAAGCAGTCATCAGAACCAGACACAGATTTTAGAATTATCAGACACGGAACTTAACTGGCTACAATTAACATATTAATGGCTCTTAAGGAAAAGGCAGACAGCATGCAAGATCACGCCGATAACTTCACTAGGGTGATGGAAACTATAAGAGATGACCACATGAAAAAAATTGATAAATGAAAAAGAGATGAAGAATGTCTGTAATGGGCTCATCAGTAGGCTGGGCACAGTTGAAGAAAGAATCCATGAGCATGAAGATAAGTCAACAGAAATTACTCAAACTGAAAACAAAGAGATAACAGTGTAAAACAACAACAAAAAAAACAGAACAGAGCATCCAAGACTGGTTGGATAATATTAAATGGTCAAGCACATGTAACTGAAATTCCAGAATTAGGAAAAACAAAGAGAACAGGGCAGAAGAAATAATGGCCAAGAATTTTCCAAAATTAGTGACAGACACCAAACCACATATCCCAGAAACTCAAGCTCAGAGAATACTTGGCAAGATAAATACCAACACACACACACATGCACACAATCACACACACACCCTGATGTATATCATATTCAAACTGCTGAAAACCAAAGACAGACAATCTTGAAGTCAACCAGAGAAAAAAAGACACTTTACCAACAGAGGGACCAGGATAAGAATGACAGACTTTTCAGTGGTAGCCGGGCAAGCAATAAGACAACAGAATACATCTTTAAAGTGTGAAACGGGTTGGGGGGGAACCTCAACCCAGAATTCTCAACAAAAATATTCTTCAAAAGCTAAAGAGAAATAGTTTTCCAGGCAAATAAAAACCGTGGGAATTCATTATCAGATCAACCGGAGAAGAAATGGTAAAGGAAGTTCTTTAGGCAGAAGGAGTATGATGTAGTCAAAAACTCAGATCTTCACACACAAAAATAAGAGTATCAGAAATGGAATAGATAAAGTAAAACAGGCCCAAAAGCATGTAGTAAATGCTAAAGCCTGGCCTTACGCCAAGTTCCTTTATTTACTGATTAAAAGGCAACCATTACGTACTATTTAACAGGTAGGGAGTTTGAGCTTGGAAAGATGAAGAAGTTGTGGTGGTTAGGGTTGTACAAGAATGCAAATATACTTAAGGCCACTGAACCACGTACGTAAAAATGGTAAATTTTACATTGTGTGTATTACCTCAGTAAGCAACTGTTATATCCAAGAGGTGCTCCATAGCATGCAAACATACAGCAATGTTTTCCCTTCATTTTCTCTTTTTAAATTTAATTTAATTAATTTATTTATTCTTGGCTGTGTTGGGTCTTTGTCACTGTGCATGGGCTTTCTCCAGTTGCCGCGAGCGGGGGCTGCTCTTCGTTGCGGTGTGCGGGCTTCTCATGGCGATGGCTTCTTGTTGCGGAGCGTGGGCTCTAGGCATGTGGGCTTCAGTAGTTGTGGCTCGCGGGCTCTAGAGTGCGGGCTCCATAGTTGTGGTGCATGGGCTTAGTTGCTCTGCGGCATGTGGGATCTTCCCGGACCAGGGCTCGAACCCGTATCCCCTGCATTGGCAGACAGATTCTTAACCACTGCACCCCCAGGGAAGTCCCTCATTTTCTCTTGAAACCTTTTTCACGAGCTACTTCTCTCCCTGCTGCTGAATGAAATCTCAGTAGCTCCCATGGCTTTTCCAGATACTACTCAACGATTTTAAAGTTCTCTAGTCACTCTTAGTGACAAAATGTTTCACTTCAGTAATTAAAATGCCCAGTCACAAGGCATCATCAAAGTTCTGAACTTCATTTAAAGTTAAAGATTTCTTTCCCCCAACTTGAGTTTCCTACAAGCTGGAATCCTAGGAAGGAATGAGGGGCATAGCTGTTCCTTCTCTATTTCACTGGCTTGTGCTTTTCTTTTTTTCACTTGAGGTTTCTGGTTCCACTAGAGCTAGGGTGACAAAAGAGGGGTGAGGGGCAAAAGAGGTCACACTTGGTGGTCCTTGTGAGCTGGCACTGATGAGCTTTTGGGTTGGTGGGTCTCTCTCTCTCTCTCTCTCTCTCTCTCTCTCTCTCTCTAGGAGAGAAAGAATATTCTTTCTTTCACAGGGTTCTTTAATGGTTCCAAATAGATTTTCCTGACTGTAAACGTCCACCTGTAGCTGCTTTGATGAGGGTGATGCCCCTCTTCCAGTCTAAACGACCTCACTTCTTTGCCTGTTCTTGCCCCAACCTGGCTTCTGCATCCAATGGTATAGTTAGTCTCTGTAGATGGGAGTGGAGTCCATAGCCAACACAGTCTTCTGTGCTGCCACCCTGGCCACTCAAGTCAGCCAACGCCCCTGTGGAGTTTCTCAGGCTTGTGTTAGGTATTCCCAAACTCCCAGAGCAAATATAAAGTCCCCCAAGGGCTGTTGGGGTATGTGTGGGTGTGGGATGGGGGCTGTTTAAAAGCCTTCTTACTTGAGCTTGAGGTGAGGAAAAACCATCTCCCTTCCCCTCCCTCACTTCAGATGGGAGAGGCAAATGTAGCAGTATTACAGCTACTTTCTCCAACGAAATTCTCTTTCGGGGCTTCTGATGAGTGTCGAGCAAAAGGTCATAAAAGGCTTGTTGAGCCCCTGGATGTGAGCTCTGCCCTGCCTAGGTGTGCCTCCCTTTGATTATATGGCATCTGTTGTTCTAAATCAAAAGACAAAGAACAAGTTCCATTGTCACATCCTGTTCAGTAGTACTCAGTTTTAGCATGATCAGGAGGTACATGCTTAAATAGAAGGTACACTTAGTAGAAGGTTTGCCATTTCGTTCTGTGTTACCGTAGTATATACCATCCAGGTTACAAATAAAACTCTTAGAGGAAAACATAGGCAGAACACTCTGTGACATAAATCACAGCAAGATCCTTTTTGATCCACCTCCTAGAGAAATGGAAATAAAAACAAAAATAAACAAATGGGACCTAATGAAATTTAAAAGCTTTTGTACAGCAAAGGAAACCATAAAAAAGACGAAAAGACAGCCCTCAGAATGGGAGGAAATATTTGCAAATGAAGTAACTGACAAAGGATTAATCTCCAAAATATACAAGGAGCTCATGCAGCTCAATATCAAAAAAACAAACAACCCAATCCAAAAATGGGCAGAAGACCTAAATAGACATTTCTCCAACGAAGATATACAGATTGCCAACAAACACATGAAAAGATGCTCAACATCACTAGTCATTAGAGAAATGCAAATCAAAACTACAGTGAGGTATCACCTCGCACCAGTCAGAATGGCCATCATCAAAAAATCTACAAACAATAAATGCTGGAGAAGGTGTGGAGAAAAGGGAACCCTCTTGCACTGTTGGTGGGAATGTAAATTGATATAGCCACTATGGAGAACAGTATGGAGATTCCTTAAAAAATAAAAATAAGACTACCATATGACCTAACAATCCCACTACTGGGCACATACCCTGAGAAAACCATAATTCAAAAAGATAGATGCACCACAATGTTCACTATTTATAATAGCCAGGACATGGAAGCAACCTAAGTGTCCATTGACAGACAAATGGATAAAGAAGATGTGGCACATATATACAATGGAATATTACTCAGCCATAAAAAGAAACGGAATTGAGTTGTTTGTAGTGAGGTGGATGAACCTAGAGTCTGTCATACAGAGTGAAGTAAGTCAGAAAGAGAAAAACAAATACTGTATGCTAACACATATATATGGAATCTAAAAAAAAAAAATGGTTCTGAAGAACGTAGGGGCAGGACAGGAAAAAAGATGCAGACGTAGAGAATGGACTTGAGGACGTGGGGGCGGGAAGGGTAAGCTGGGATGAAGTGAGAGGTTGGCATAGACTTATATATACTACCAAAAGTACAATAGATAGCTAGTGGGAAGCAGCTGCATAGCACAGGGAGATCAGCTCGGTGCTTTGTGACCAGCTAGAGGGGTGGGATAAGGAGGGTGGGACGGAGATGCAAGAGGGAGGGGATATGGGGATATATGTGTGCATATAGCTGATTCACTTTGTTATACAGCAGAAACTAAACACTGTAAAGCAGTTACACTCCAGTAAAGATGTTAATAAATAAATACAAAAACAAAACCAAATAACACAGTTAAGAAAACCTCACATCTCAGAGACAAGGCTTTAGCTGGGTAGAAATAAGAGAGTATGTTTATTTTCCTTTAATTTCCTCACATTCTCCGCTTTCTTAATCCTTTCCTGTTTTCCCTTTGCCTTTTAAAAAATTTTTACAATGAATTTGGCCTCAGACAAGGACTCCCTGAAGTCATGAGCCAACATCTGCATGATGGTCCTACTGCCCAGGCCTTTTTAAATAGCACAGGTCAGAATCTGGTTTCATAACTTCAAGAGGATCAGCCAGAGGACAAAATTCTTATTGAGTCAGTTCTCTTTTAATTTAGTAAATGTTTCTTATCCTGTGTTTCCCAGTACTACTTGAAGAGCTATTTTTAAAAGATCATTTTAGCTTGTGGATAAAAGTAGTACAACAATCTACTTACACAAACAGTATCTTTGTTTAAAATGAGCACATTTCAGTGTGATTGAATTGGGGTTCGAAGTAGTGCAGCTGATCTTTTTTTAAATTTTATTTTATATTGCAGTATAGTTGATTTACAGTGTTGTGTTAGTTTCAGGTGTACAGCAAAGTGATTCAGTTATACATGTACATATATCTATTCTTTTTCAGATTATTTTCCCATATATGTTGTACAAAATATTGAGTCAAGTTCTCTGTGCTATACAGTAGGTCCTTGTTGGTCATATGTTTTATATATGGTAATGTGTATATGTTAATCCCAAACTCCTGATTTATCCTGGGCTGATCTTTAGCGATATCTTGGGGACAACTCCACAGCCCACTTCCCCGCTCCTTTACAAAGCCTGCCAACAACGGCTGTCACTATAGACAGATTAGCATGTACCTAACGGTGTCCTTGAAAAACTTGCTGTTAAGAGCTCTGTTATCACATAGCCTGAAAATGTTAAAGAAGGGAAGCACAGACTTTAAAAAATATATCTTTTTTTATGAGGTCAAACCCTTCATTTTGACACTTAATAAAGAAAATGCCCACGTTGCAAGAAATTGGATAATGAATTGTAAAAAGACATAATCAGCAATGACTAAATAATTAAGGGAATTGAAATGCAGAGTCATTTGGGGATGCATTAATAATAACACGATTTGTTCCATATGCTAAGGAATTCTGTTTTTAGAAAATCAGTCATCACACATGTTCCATGGCAAAAAGGAAAAAAAAATTAATGTTGACTAATAGGAACTGTAATTAGATGTTCTGCTTTTAAACAGCTGAATAAAAGATGAAATCATATAGAAAGTATATTTAGATACAAGTCAGAAAGTAAACTGATTATTATTCATAGGGCTGTTAATAGTAACTCTAATTTATGCATCTAGTGGGAATTGTATTAGGTAATTAAGAAAGGGAGTCACACTAGGCTTCCTTTATGCGTTCACATTCATGTATCTTCTTATACCAGTGAGTCTCGTTTTTCTCATCCTCCAACAACTTAACCATCAGAGTCATGTCTTGTGGTGGCCAGTGAGCATTTGGGGGTTCTGGGGCCTGGCAGGTCTTACCTCCAAGGGGTGCTGCATTGGGACACCGCTCAGTCATCATGTCACCTGAGCCTTTGTCGGGCATCACCAGCAGGCAAGCATGGCTTTTAAGCTTCTGTTAGTTTTTTACCTTCAGAGGTTTCTTTAAAGATCCCTGGAAGGGACTTCCCTGGTGGTGCAGTGGTTAAAAATCCGCCTGCCAGTGCAGGTCACACGTGTTCGAGCCCTGGTCTGGCAAGATCCCACATGTCGCAGAGCAGCTAAGCCCGTGTGCCACAACTACTGAGCCCACGTGCCACAACTCCCGAGCCCGTGTGCCACAACTACTGAAGCCCACGCGCCTAGAGCCCGTGCTCTGCAACAAGAGAAGCCACTGCAGTGAGAAGCCCGCGCACCGCAACGAAGAGTAGCCCCTGTTCACTGCAACTAGAGAAAGCCTGCGCACAGCAACGAAGACCCAACGCAGCCAAAAATAAATTTATTTATTTGTTTATTTATTTATTTTTAAAAATAAAATAAAGATCCCTGGAAAAATGCCTCATTTCTAGTGGCCACTGTAGGTGGCCTCCAAATAGGGAGAGTGGGAGATCGTGGAACGCTGGAGCGGCCACATTTCACAGATGAGCAGCGCATTTCTTTGGTGGGATGCGAGAATCAGTCCCTTTATTTATTTTTTTAAGGTACGACGTCAGAACCGATCTGTGAGATCACGGTTAGAACAGGTTTCTGATCTTGGATTCTCCATGAAAACGATGTGCCTTTTTGGAGAATAAAATAACCCAGAATGGCAAGCGGGAGTGCCAGATTTTAACAGAACTCCTCCACCTCCCTGGTTATCTGTGTTCATGTGTGTGGTTGTTAGTGGGCATAGCAGGCTGAAGCCGTCTTACAGCTGCATTCTCTTACTAACACACAGAACACTGAACCGTAAAGCGACGCTGGCTGTTTAAGCAGCCCTTCCTGTCCTCTTGCTCCATCATTACGTGACTTAGCCCTGGGGTGAGGGGGAGAGAATCTCAGCTCTGTAAGAGGCATGCTTTGTGTTCCTTATAAAGTTTCTGAACAACCCCACCCCTGGGTTTCCTTTCATAGAATACAAGTAGGGTCTCTTAACTGCTTCTTTGGGTGGTAGATGTTGATACGACACATAACATCAGGGTTCTGCATTGTGAGTGGGAGAAAAAACACTGGACTGGAACTCTGCCTACCTGGGTTTGAATCTGCTGTTTCTGTGGCTTTAAAAAAAAAAAAAAAAAAAACTCCCTCTGTGCCTCAGTTTACTCATCTATAAATCAGAAATAACAATACTTTCCTTACCTGTCCTGCGAAGTAGTGATGAGGATCTAATAAGAAATATATATGTCCAAGTGCTTTACAAGCTATAAATCGTGTTATAAATGGCCAGGGTTGTTTCTGATTGTAGTTAATATTTATGTATTACCTTCCTTAGAATACAAAGCTCTCAAAGCGAAAGACAGTCTTATGCAGGTCCCCGGGCTGTACCCATAGAATTCATACCCCATCACTGATAGACAAAAGATGATGATACAAAAAGTTAATTATATGCAGATGCACACTGTAGTTGGCAGAATAATTCCCTCCCCCAAGGATGTCCATGTCCTAATCCCCAGAACGTGTGACTGTGTTAGGTTACATGGCAAAGGGGAATTAAGGGTACAAATGGAATTAGGTTGCTAGGCAGCTGACCTTGGGGGGGCGGGGTGGAGATTATTTTAGACTCTCTGAGTGGGTCCAACATAATTACAAAGGTCCTTATAAATGGAAGAGAGAGGCCAAAGAGAGAGAACCAGAGAGCTGGGGGAATGAGGACTTGCCTGACCTTGCTGGCTTTGAAGTTGGAGGGAGGGGCCGTGAACCAAGAAAAGCTGGGATCCTCTAGAAGCTGGGAGGGGCAAGGAACGGATTCTCCACTGGAGCATCCAGAACAGAACACAGCCCTGCAGACATCTTGATTTTAGCCAATTCTGGACTTCTGAGTTTCTGACGTGTAAGATCATAAATGTGTGTGGTTTTAAGCCACTAAGTTTGAGGTTATTTGTTACAGCAGCAATAAAATAAATAATAAAAACCAACACATTTTGACGAAAGTAGGTAGAGATTTTTCAGATACTGATCTTAAAATACCCCAAGGCCAAGACTGCATATGACCACAATTGCCTGGAGGAAGTAAGAGTCTAATGCTTTTTACTTGAACCTGGTTTGCCCAGGTATTTGGACTAATCCTGTCCTTCGCTTTAGCTTTATTTCCTGGCTTAAGTAAGCAGTAAGTTCATTGCTATGTGCCCTGTGGGTATTCCATAAATACTTCTTGACTGCCTGACAGTGTAAGTGTAATTATTTCCTAGACGAGGAAGGAGGTGAGGTGAGAAAGGCCAGGTAAGAGGAGGGAATTGTCTGGAATTGCACAGTAACCAGAGGACGCCCAGCTGCCTTGGAGTAGTCTTCACCTACCCTTCCCACTAAACAACTCATTCCACTCCAGATTAGCTCCAGGGATAACAGACCTTTTTGCTCATCGTGGGCTTTTTTATAGTTACCAGTACTGAGTCAATCTCCAGAGGACCATGAGTAAAAAATCACTGGTCAATCGGCCTGTTAAGGAAGGCTTGAAATTCATGAGTGCATAAAGTTCATCTTATACATAGTTATTGATCACTTACTATATTCCAGCACAAGTGTTGAAGCTAGCACTGTGAATCAGATTCATTCCCCCAAAGATTTTATGAAACGGAGTGTCCTTTGTCCCACAAGTTGTCCATCAATACCTACTGGAGGTCTCCTGAATAAAATGCCCTGTTCAGCAGAAAATACTTTTTTAATGTAACACATGGCCCTAAACTAAGGAGTTAATGATCCCACATAACAGTGAATAGGAAACTTGCAAAAATCATGGAAGCATGCAGGTTAACAAATGTGCACACAAATATACTGCACTGTGGTGTGAGGCCTATCAGGAAGGTTTGGGTTTTGTTTGTTTGTTTGTTTGTTTGCTTCTTTTGAGGAAATAAGTTCCTCCCTAGCTCCCTAGCTCCCTGGTACTAAGTACTAAGCAATCCCAGAACATTCCCCACAGCTGGACATCAGTCACTGCCAACTGAGGCAAAGGTGCTTGGGGGCTCTGAAGTTAGATCCTGGTTTGAATTCCAGCTTTACGACCGACTAGCTGAGTGATTCTGGGTAAATTACCTAATCTCATTGAGCCTATTTTCTGCTTCTGTTAAATGGACTCAACATCATAGGAGGATGAAAGGAGACAATACATGCAAAGCCCCAGCTCGGGGCAGACCTGTACCCCCTTCCCACCAGCGGGAGCAGCAGCTGCGTTAGGAGTGTGGTTCCAGGTGGTCACTAAGAGCTCGGTACCTCAGGAACTGCCTCTTCTTCTCCACCAGCCCCTCAGGTGAAGCTCTGCTGTCATGTTCCCTTTCTGTCACACCTTCACTCCCATACCCAAGGACAGACCTTGGAACCTCAAAAGTTTTCCCCCTTCCAGAAGCTTCTTTCATATTCCAAAGAAAAATTCTAAAACACATCAAGAAACACCAATACTTCACTTCATTGTCTATTTTCCCTTTAAAACCCACACAAGAGGTCTTCCCTGGTGGTGCAGTGGTTGAGAATCTGCCTGCCAATGCAGGGGACACAGGTTCGAGCCCTGGTCCGGGAAGATCCCACATGCCGTGGAGCAACTAAGCCTGTGCACCACAACTACTGAGCCTGCGAGCCACAACTACTGAGCCCTCATGCCACAACCACTGAAGCCCTTGCTCCACAACAAGAGAAGCCACTGCCATGAGAAGCCCACACACTGCAACGAAGAGCAGCCCCTGCTCGCTGCAACTAGAGAAAGCCCGCATGCAGCAACGAAGACCCAAGCAGCCAAAAATTAAAAAAAAAAAAAAAAAAAACAACCCACAAGACCACGTCTTGCCCTGTTCTCTTACCTTTTATAGGTGAACTCCAGTGTTTTGATTCATTACCTTTGCTATCTGTTGAGTTCTCCGGCCCAGGCAATGAACCCATGAGCTTAAAATGGAAACAGAAAAACTCCTCCCTTTTATGTAGCTGTTCCTTCACCAGTAGTCATTAAGTAAATTCAGTGTTTTAATGTACTACCAAAAACACATGATTGTTTAACAGAGTATATTATGGAAAATCACAGTGTTAATAGTCTCCGTGGTGTTCTAGTTGGGGAAAAGTACATTATAGCCTTGCCAAGGCAGGGGGCTGTTTTTGTATGTGAAAATAAGTTACTGACATTGTATATCTTTTATATCTTGTTGCTAGGCGACATATAAGAATGTGGTTATTGCAAATGTGTCCGCTTTGTTGTTTAAAAAAAAAAACCACTTCTTAATTCTGTTAAATTAGACCCGTTATTGATTCTGTGGTCTTTCCTGAGTTTATTGACTGAGGTTCATCCATTAGCTCGGGGTGGGAGGGGGGAGGGAGAGGCAGGTTTGCGTTTGTAACTAGAACACATACATTAATACTAATCGTTAGCTCTCTTGTTCATCACTCTTTGTTTTCATACAGAGACAGGTAGACTTCTGGTACCCAGGGATGCAGTATTCAAAGAATGGGAGTAAGATGGGGACAGAATCTGCCAGTGAATGAAATAATTACAGATATTTTCTAGAATAAGTTTCCTGTCACTGATGGTCCTGAGGCGCCAGAATATTTCTTTGTTTTCTTCCTCCTGAAGTGTGACTCTTGTTTCTGCCTTTGTTTACTTGGTCTTGTTTCCTGCTGATGGGCTATATCAGAGCTCAGGAGTGGTATTTAGAGGAGGTGGAGAGTGTAAGGAAATGTGACTGTTAATTTCCCATGAAATAGAGTTCTTCTGGCCTCTGTTTACCCACTCGTGGCAGCTGCTGTGATTGCCTCCTCTTCACCCTGTTGGTAAGGGAGGAATTCCTGCCCTACAGTGATGGGGATGCGGAGCGCGGGCCTCCCGACGCTGGGCAGAGGCGATGGACAGCAGGTTATTGGTCACATTCATCCTCAGCCTGGGGAGGGGCACCCAGAGCACAGAGTGAACCAGCAGGGTTCACTGCAGGAGACAGGCTCTGGAGTAACAAGGGCATGGGCGACCCCACAGGGGTGAGCTTGGCTTGTTCAGCTAACTCGGCAGGCTGGCAGGGAACTAGACACCTTCCTCAGGGATGAGCTGGAGCTGGCTGAGGCGGGTTGTTAGCTAGGAGACCTTAGCCACGGGGACAGAGTGAGTGGGGGCTTGTGGTTAGGCCAGGCGAGGCCCTCATGGTTTCACCAGATGTCAAGGGAAGCACGTACTACTGAATCTCAATCTTAGTCCTTCCATCACAGAGACAGATGATCAGATTGGTTCTTCAGACTTCAGGTCAAAAAAACCCAAACCAAAACAGAAAAACAGGGCCAAGGAGTTGCATTTACAGTTTGGGGTTGATCAGGAAGACCTTTCTACCAGCTGAGATACCAGGAAACTAAAGGGTCTATTTGGGGAGGTCACAGCTTCCCATCCTAGGAAGAAGAGAAACTGGGTGTGTTGGCAGGGTTTCCTGCCTTAGGTTCATGGCTAGTCCTTCCAAGACCTGGGTTTCTGTGAACTTATAGGAAAGAACCAACAGACCAGGTAGCAGCCCATACACCAAGCCATTTTCTCTCCTCTGTTCCATGCTCTATCCCCTTCCACCCAGGATCTTAATTCCTTCTATGACTGATGGTGGTGCAAGAAATAGCCCTAGAGGTACCAGTAGCCCCACCCAAACAAAGCAAGGAATGGTTGGGGATTAGGCTAAGATTTATGCCACCTTCTCAGCCCTTCTCCAAAAGCCTCAGCTGAGCTTTGAGCCCTTACACGTGACTTTGATAAATTCCTGAGGTCTTGATCAACTCCATGATCTGTGATAAACCAGGAGGTTTCCATGGACTATCACATCCCGTCAACATGTCCCTTTCTTCAGAAATGATGAAAGATGATTAAAAGAAAGAAACCCACTCGAAGGTGTCGTACCACAGATTATAAAAGACAGCCATGTAAGGATTCAGCACTCAACATGGAATGCTTGTTACTATTTACCAGACAGTATGCTGGGCCCCGACCTACTAATTTGTTTCCCAATGAAAACACACTTAAGAACAATGCTTGCAAATTTTTACCCTGGAATAAGTGTGGGTGCTTAGGGATGGGTGTGTGTAGAGGGAATGGGATTCCTGAGGTTAGTGGATCTGATATTCTAGGTTCTGGGACAGTGGAATTGTTCTGAGTTACTTGCTCTATCGTATGAAGTTCAACTTGGATTACCTGCATCAAGTCTGCAGTGGTTAGAGCCTAGGGAGTTAGATCCCTAGTTCAGTGCGCTGAATTTGTCACGGGGAGCCCCGTCCTGCTCTGCACTCCTTGGGTCTTGACACACACTCTGATCACAGAGCTGAGCACATGCACTGCTGTTTGCTTGTGTCTGCCCTGTCCTGGAGCATGAACTCCATGAGGGCAGGGGCTGTTGTTTCCTGCAGTTTCTTGCATCTTTCGTGCCCAGCACGTGCTTCTCATAGAGTAAACAGAAGCTCAAGAAATGTTGATGGGAGTAATTAACTAATGAATTGAACATTAACCTGCTGCCCATGAATTCACAAGATGAGCAGTGATGGGACAATCTGCTGAAACAGGGACACTCTGGAGACCAGGCTGATCAGCTCTGACAGATGCAGACCTTATTTATTATGGCCATATATGTGATGTGATGCAATATATCAAGGTTTAGCCTATGGTTTACTGTAACCATTCTGCTAATGTTTTTCTGCCATCTCTCTGCGGCATATTCTTGCATTTCGTACTTGTGTTTCCTTTTTTTGCCCAAGAACAAGTTGTCATTTGAGAATGATCTTTAGGAATATTTGCAAGTTACACTGTTGGGCTTTGGAAGACGTGCTGGTTACGTGTGTTGTCAAGAGATGCACGTTCTGTGTTCCCATGAAAAGGGCAGGCAAATGTTCCTTCATCGTGTGTGCGTGCGTGCATGTGTGTGCATGTGTGTAGGAGACTCCTGCAGACATTCAATGAGTGTGAGAAATGTTTCCTGCACTGAATGATTGCCTTCCTAGAACTCACATTCTGAAGAAGTGGCAGACATAAACATAATTATGAGATAACGGGATAGCGCTATATTATTGAGTATGTACAAAGTGTTATGGGCCTGAAGAAGACTAGGGATTTTTTCCTGCACAGAAAGTAATCAACTGCTGTGTTGATTTGGATCAGAAAAATCAGTAATTGATTGCTGGTTTAGATTATGAGGATTATTTCCTTAGGCACCAAATTACGACTTACTAGATTTTTTTAAAGTTTTTATTGAAGCTCTTACTGCCCATATTTTCTCTGTGTTTTATTTATTGGCTTATGTGTCTGTCTGAACAACATAAATCTGGAGAACACATCTGATCCCTCTTTTCATCTCCAGCATCTAGCATAGTTGAATTATCATCATAATACCACTGATACAATACACTTCTAACTTTTAAAAAATTTTTATTCAAGTTGAAATTAAATGAATAGAGGTAGATTTTTTCTTATTAAGAAGCATATGTATGATCAACATTTATTTTTAAAAGTAACATTGTACCTTTGAGACCAAGCGTAGGCTTTTTGGGCAGAATCGGAAACACTGTTTCTTGGATTCACCAAAACACCAGCTGGGGGCTTCCCTGGTGGCACAGTGGTTGAGAGTCCGCCTGCCGATGCAGGGGACACGGGTTCATGCCCTGGTCCCGGAAGATCCCACATGCCGCAGAGCGGCTGGGCTCATGAGCCATGGCCGCTGAGCCTGCGCGTCCGGAGCCTGTGCTCCACAACGGGAGAGGCCACAACAGTGAGAGGCCCGCGTACCACAAAAACAAACAAACAAACAAACAAAAAAACCCAGCTGGGTAGTGACTTTCATACTTAGTCATCACTACTTATAATTTGCAGTTAGTTGCATTAAGGAAACTTTCAGTTTGTCTAGGGGAATAGGTTAAAAATGCAGTCAGACCTCTAGAACTGCCTTTTTGTCTTTCTCTTGCATCCAAATGCTGAACTCTTGAAGGTTTTTACCATTTTAATAAAATTAAAATCTATTAACATTTTGAAAGTAGTCAACCCGTAAAATGAAATAACTGGTTACTGGATTCTAAATTGAGTTTGCAGTTAAAATGATTTTTAGAAGGCTTAAGTAGTGAACTTCCAGAGTCACCTACTCATACATGCATTATTCATTTAAAAAAATAATTTCCATAACTTTTAAAACTTGGTAATTACATGTTTTAATTACATAATTACACATTCTAATTATGCAGTTAAATCCGATTACAGTAATTATGTAATTATATAATTGATACATAATACACATGCAAAAACCTATATAAGCATGTGTTTAACAAAGGAAATAGTTCTGAGGGAGGTAGTTATGGGAAGAGCTGCAAAAGGATTGACTTACAGAAAAGGAACTTGGATAATTAATGACTTGAAATACTATAGAGAGTACTGATGCTACAGCGTGTGTTTTCACAAGGTCTACGTTTATGGTCAGGGAATGCATGAACTGAAGAGCTGGGACTCAGGGGTATGAGTAAGATGAGAGATCCCACAACGAGGTGTTAAGATAGGGACATGGTTGGTGAAAACTTTTCAACAGAGCAGCCTCCTCCATCCAGGGGGTCCTGAAGGAAAGAAGCACAGGTCCTGTGCTCCACTGGGAGGGATGGGAGTCTCCTGCTGGGCCCGTGACTGCCTTACTTAGCAGCCATTGGCTTCATTTTCTTGACCTGAAATATCCACAATCACCAGAATCTATGACACTGAAGACCAGGTTAATGAAAACATGAGAAAATACCTTTTAGCACATTTGGAAGAAGGTTGGAGAAGAAAGTTATCTTATAAAATGACAAGAAGTAATTGAAAATTACTTTAAAATTTTCTGAAAAATTTCTCAAAAATTATTTGGCTTGTTTTGATGAAAGAGATCCTGCTTGGAGCTTACAGAAAGGATGACATGTATGGAGTCTAAATTGCTTAGAACTGGGAGGAAATAGGAAATATTTTCTCATTTCTTCACTGAGGTACGATAATCTGCACATGTTTAGAATCGCAGCTTGATAAGTTTTCATGTCAGTTTATACCTGTGAAAGCATCACCACAATCAAGGTAATGAGCATATCCATCACTCCCCATATTTTTCTCAGACCCCTTCATTATTCAGCCCTCTTACCCTTCTGTGCATGCCCTGCCTATCCCCAGGCCACCACTGATCTGCTTTCTGTCATTATGGAGGAGTTTGCATTCTTTTTAGAGTTTTATATAAGTGGAATCAAACAGCAAGTACTCTTTCTTGTTTGGCTTCTTTTACTCTACATAATTATTTTGAGATTCAACCATCTTTTTGCTTGTATCAATAATTCATTCTTTTTTATTATTATTATTATTGTTGAGCAGTATTCCAGTGTATGGATGTACTGTATTTATTCATTGACTTTCAAAGGACATTTGAGTTGTTTCTGTTTCTTGGCTGTTACAAATGAATCTGTTATAAACATTTGTGCACATGTCTACAACACACAAAATGTCTTTTTGTAGAATTATGCTTCCCGCCCCCCCACCCCCACCCCGGAGTAAAGATTCAGGAGTAGGATGTTTGGATCAAATTGTAGAAGTAGGTTTAACTTTTTAGAAAACCTACCCAGCTGTCCTCCTAAGCACTTATACCATTTTTTATTCCCACCACCAGTATATGAGTGTTTTAGTTCCTCCACATCCTTTCCGACACTTGGTCTTTTTAATTCTAAACATTCTGATGTGTGTACGGGTATCTCATTATGGTCTTAATTTATGTTGCCTTAATGACTAATTACGTTGAGCATCTTTTCAGGTACTTATTTTCCATCTATATATCTTCTTTGCTGAAGTGTTTAAAACTTTTGCCCTTTTCTATTGCACTGGGTTTTTTCTTATTATTAATTTTTTTGAAAGTTCTTTTTTTTAAATTTATCTATTTTATTTATTTAGTTTTGGCTGCGTTGGGTCTTTGTTGCTGTGTGCGGGCTTTATCTAGTTGCAGTGAGCGGGGCTATTCTTCGTTGCAGTGCGCGGGCTTCTCACTGCGGTGGCTTCTCTTGTTGCAGAGCATAGGCTCTAGGCACCCAGACTTCTGGAGATGTGGCTCGCAGGCTCTGGAGCGCAGTCTCAGTAGTTGTGGTGCACGGGCTTAGTTGCTCCGCGGCAAGTGGTATCTTCCTGGACCAGGGATCGAACCCTTGTACCCTGTATTGGCAGGCGGATTCTTAACCACTGTGCCACCAGGGAAGCCTGAAATTCCTTATATATATTTTATATATATACAAGTCTTATATACTTTGAAGATACATCCTTTGCAAATATTTTCTGTCAGTATGGGGCTTGTCTTTATATTCTCTTTAACAGTGTCTTTCAAAGATTCACATTGTTAGGTTTTTTTTTTCATTTTATTTTATTTATTTATTTTTTACATCTTTATTGGAGTATAATTGCTTTACAATGGTGTGTTCATTTCTGCTTTATAACAAAGTGGATCAGCTGTATATATACGTATATCCCCATATCTCCTCCCTATTGCGTCTCCCTCCCACCCTCCCTATCCCACCCCTCTAGCTGGTCACAAAGCACCGAGCTGATCTCCCTGTGCTATGCAGCTGCTTCCCACTAGCTATCTATTGTACATTTGGTAGTATACTTAAGTCCATGCCAACCTCTCACTTCATCCCAGCTTACCCTTCCCACTCCTGTGTCCTCAAGTCCATTCTCTACGTCTGCATCTTTATTCCTGTCCTGCCCCTAGGTTCTTCAGAACCATTTTTCTTTTTTTAGATTCCATATATATGTGTTAGCATACAGTATTTGTTTTTCTCTTTCTGACTTACTTCACTCTGTATGACAGACTCTAGGTCCATCCACCTCACCACAAATAACTCAGTTTCATTTCTTTTTATGGCTAATATTCCATTGTATATATGTGCCACATCTTCTTTACCCATTTATCTGTCAATGGACACTTAGGTTGCTTCCATGTTCTGGCTATTGTAAATAAAGCTGCAGTGAACATTGTGGTACATGTCTCTTTTTGAATTATGGTTTTCTCAGGGTATATGCCCAGTAGTGGGATTGCTGGGTTGTATGGTAGTTGTATTTTTAGTTTTTTAGGGAACCTCCATACTGTTCTCCATAGTGGCTGTATCAATTTACATTCCCACCAACAGTGCAAGAGGGTTCCCTTTTCTCCACACCTTCTCCAGCATTTATTGTTTGTAGATTTTTTGATGATAGCCATTCTGACTGGTGTGAGGTGATATGTCATTGTAGTTTTGATTTTCATTTCTCTAATGATTAGTGATATTGAGCATACTTTCATAGGTTTGTTGGCCAACTGTATATCTTCATTGCAGAAATGTCTATTTAGGTCTTCTGCCCATTTTTGGATTGGGTTGTTTGTTTTTTTGATATTGAGGTGCATGAGCTGCTTGCATATTTTGGAGATTAATCCTTTGTCAGTTGCTTCATTTGCAAATATTTTCTCCCATTCTGAGGGTTGTCTTTTGGTCTTATTTATGGTTCCCTTTGCTGTGCAAAAGCTCTGAAGTTTCATTAGGTCCCATGTGTTTATTTTTGTCTTTATTTCCATTTCTCTAGGAGGTGGGTTCAAAAGGATCTTGCTGTGATTTATGTCATAGAGAGTTCTGCCAATGTTTTCCTCTAAGAGTTTTATAGTGTCTGGCCTTACATTTAGGTCTTTAATCCATTTTGAGTTTATTTTTGTGTATGGTGTTAGGGAGTGTTCTAATTTCATTCTTTTACATGTAGCTGTCGTGCTTTCCTAGCACCACTTATTGAGGAGGCTGTCTTTTCTCCATTGTATATTCTTGCCTCCTTTATCAAAAAAAAGGTGACTGTATGTGTGTGGGTTTATATCTGGGCTTTCTATCCTGTTCCATTGATCTGCATTTCTGTTTTTGTGCCAGTACCATACTATCTTGATTACTGTAGCTTTGTAGTATACTCTGAAGACTGGGAGCCTGATTCCTCCAGCTCCGTTTTTCTTTCTCAAGATTGCTTTGGCTATTCGGGGTGTTTTGTGTTTCCATAAAAATTGTGAAATTTTTTAATCTAGTTCTGTGAAAAATGTCATTGGTAGTTTGATAGGGATTGCATTGACTCTGTAGATTGCTTTGGGTAGTACAGTCATTTTCACAGTGTTGATTCTTCCAATCCAAGAACATGGTATACCTCTCCATCTGTTTGTATCATCTTTAATTTCTTTCATCAGTGTCTTATAGTTTTCTGCATACAGGTCTTTTGTCTCCTTAGGTAGGTTTATTCCTAGGTATTTTATTCTTTTTGTTGCAGTGGTAAGTAGGAGTGTTTCCTAAATTTCTCTTTAAGGTTTTTCATCATTAGTATATAGGAGTGCAAGAGATTTCTCTGCATTAATTTTGTATCCTGCTACTTTACCACATTCATTAATTAGTTCTAGTAGTTTTCTGGTAGCATCTTTAGGATTCTCTATGTATACTTTCATGTCATCTGCAAGCAGTGACAACTTTACTTGTTCTTTCCCGATTTGGATTCCTTTTATTTCTTTTTCTTCTCTGATTGCTGTGGCTAAAACTTCCAAAATTATGTTGAGTAATAGTGGTGAGAGTGGACAACCTTGTCTTGTTCCTGATCTTAGAGGAAATGGTTTCAGTTTTTCACCATTGAGAACAATGCTGGCTGTGGGTTTGCCATATATGGTCTTTATTATGTTGAGGTAAGTTCCCTCTATGCCTACTTTCTGGAGGGTTTTTATGATAAATGGGTGTTGAATTTTGTTGACAGCTTTTTCTGCCTCTATTGAGATGATCATATGGTTTTACTCCTTCAATTTGTTACTATGGTTTATCACATTGATTGATTTGCATATATTGAAGAATCCTTGCATTCCTGGGATAAACCCCACTTGATCATGGTATATGATCCTTTTATTGTGCTGTTGGATTCTGTTTGCTAGTATTCTGTTGAGGATTTTTGCATCTGTGTTCATCAGTGATATTGGCCTGTAGTTTTCTTTCTTTCTGACATCTTTGTCTGGTTTTGGTATCAGGATGATGGTGGCCTCGTAGAATGAGTTTGGGAGTGTTCCTCCCTCTGCTACATTTTGGAAGAGTTTGAGAAGGATAGGTGTTAGCTCTTCTGCAAACGTTTGATAGAATTTGCCTGTGAAGCCATCTGGCCCTGAGCTTTTGTTTGTTGGAAGATTTTTAATCACAGTCTCAATTTCAGTGTTTGTGATTGTCTGTTTATATTTTCTATTTCTTCCTGGTTCAGTCTCGGAAAGTTGTGCATATCTAAGAATTTGTCCATTTCTTCCAGGTTGTCCATTTCATTGGCATATAGTTGCTTACAGTAATCTCTCATGATCCTTTCTATTTCTGCAGTGTCACTTGTTACTTCTCCTTTTTTCATTTCTAATTCTGTTGATTTGTATCTTCTCCCTTTTTTTCTTGATGAGTCTGGCTAATGGTTTATCAATTTTCTTTGTCTTCTCAAACAACCAGCTTTTAGTTTTATTGATCTTTGCTATCATTTCCTTCATTTTTTTTTCATTTATTTCTGATGTGATCTTTGTGATGTCTTTCCTTCTGCTAACTTTGAGGTTTTTCTGTAAGGTTAGGTTGTTTATTTGAGATATTTCTTGTTTCTTGAGATAGGATTGTATTTCTATAAACTTACCTCTTAGAACTGCTTTTGCTGCATCCCATAGGTTTTGGGTCATTGTGTTTTCACTGTCATTTTTTTCTAGGACTTTTTTGATTTCCTCTTTGATTTCTTCAGTGATCTCTTGGTTATTAAGTAGTGTATTGTTTAGCCTCCATGTGTTTATGTTTTTACAGGCTTTTTCCTGTAATTGATATGTAGTCCCATAGCATTATGGTTGGAAGAGATACTTGATATGACTTCAATTTTCTTAAATTTCCCTAGGCTTGATTTATGACCCAGGGTATGATCTATCCTGGAGAATGTTCCATGAGCACTTGAGAAGAAAGTGTACTCTGTTGTTTTTCGATGGAATGTCCTGTAAATATCAGTCAAGTCCATCTTGTTTAAATGTGTCATTTAAAGCTTGTGTTTCCTTATTTATTTTCATTTTGGATGATCTGTCCATTGGTGAAAGTGGGGTGTTAAAGTCCCCTACTATGATTGTGTTACTTTCGATTTTCCCTTTTATGGCTGTTAGCATTTGCCTTATGTATTGAGGTGCTCCTATGTTGGGTGCATTTGCCTTATGTATTGAGGTGCTCCTATGTTGGGTGCATAAATATTTACAATTGTTATATTTTCTACTTGGATTGATCCCTTGATCATTATGTAGTGTCCTTCTTTGTCTCTTGTAATAGTCTTTATTTTAAGTCTATTTTATCTGATATGAGCATTGCTACTCCAGCTTTCTTTTGATTTCCATTTGCATGGAATATCTTTTTCCATACCCTCACTTTCAGTCTGTAGGTGTCCCTAGGTCTGAAGTGGGTCTCTTCTAGACAGCATATATATGGGTCTTGTTTTTATATCCATTCGACCAGTCTCTGTCTTTTGGGGGGAGGGTGTAATCCATTTACATTTAAAGTAAGTATCGATATGTGTGTTCCTATGACCATTTTCTTAATTGTTTTGGGTTTGTTATTGTAGGTCTTTTCCTTCTCTTGTGTTTCCTGCCTAGAGAAGTTCCTTTAGCATTTATTGTAAAGCTGGTTTGGTGGTGCTGAATTCTCTTCACTTTTGCTTGTCTGTAAAGGTTTTAATTTCTCCATCGAATGTGAATGAGATTCTTGTTGGCTAGAGCAATCTTGGTTGTAGGTTTTTCCCTTTCATGACTTTAAGTATGTCCTTCCATCCCTTCTGTCTTGCAGAGTTTCTGCTGAAAGATCAGCTCTTAACCTTATGGGCATTCCCTTGTATGTTATTTGTTGTTTTTCCCTTGCTGCTTTTAAATTGTTTTCTTTGTATTTAATTTTTGATAGTTTGATTAATATGTGTCCTGGCGTTTTTCTCCTTGGATTTATCCTGTATGGGACTCTCTGCGCTTCCTGGAGTTTATTGACTCTTTCCTTACCCTTATTAGGGAAGTTTTCAGCTATAATCTCTTCAAATATTTTCTCAGTCCCTTTTCTCTTATTCTTCTGGGACCCCCTATAATTTGAATGTTGGTGCATTTAATATTGTCCCAGGGGTCTCTAAGACTGTCCTATATTCTTTTCATTCTTTTTTGTTTATTCTGCTCTGTGGTAGTTTTTTCTACTATTTTGTCTTCCAGGTCATTTATCCATTCTTCTGCCTCAGTTATTCTGCTATTGTTTCCTTCTAGAGCATTTTAAATTCCATTTATTGTGTTGTTCATCATTGTTTGTTTGCTCTTTAGTTCTTCTAGGTCCTTGTTAAACGTTTCTTGTGTTTTCCCCATTCTATTTGCAAGATTTTGGATCATCTTTACTATCATTACTCTCAATTCTTTTTCAGGTAGACTGCCTGTTTCCTCTTCATTTGTTTTATCTGGTGGGTTTTTACCTTGCTCCTTCATCTGCTGTGTGTTTCTCTGTCTTCTCATTGTGCTTAACTTACCATGTTTGGGGTCTGCTTTTTGCAGGTTGCGGGTTCATACTTCCCGTTGTTTTTGGTGTCTGCCCCCAGTGGCTAAGGGTGGTTCAGTGGTTTGTGTAGGCTTCCTGGTGGAGGGGACTAGTGCCTGTGTTCTGGTGGATGAGGCTGGGTCTTGTCTTTCTGGTGGGCAGGGCCACGTACAGTGGTGTGTGTTGGGGTATCTCTGACCTTATTATGATTTTAGGCAGCCTCTCTGCTAATGAGTGGGGTTGTGTTCCTGTCTTGGTAGTTGTTTGGCATGGGGTGTCCAGCACTGGAGCTTGCTGGTCGTTGAGTGGAGCTCAATCTTGGCGTTGAGATGGACATCTCTGGGAGAGCTTTCGCCATTTGATATTATGTGGAGCTGGGAGGTCTCTTGTGGACCAGTGTCCTGAACTCGGCTCTCCCACCTCAGAGACACAGGCCTGACACCCAGCCAGAGCACCAAGACCCTGTCAGCCGCACAGCTCAGAAGAAAAGGGAGAAGAAGAAAGAAAGAAAGAAAGAAAGAAAGAAAATAAAAAGAAAGAAAGTTATTAAAATAAAAAAAATTTAATTATTAAAAATATTAAAAATTAAAAAGTAATAAAGAAAAAGAAAGAAGAGAGCAACCAAACCAAAAAACAAATCCACCAATGATAACAAGCACCAAAAACTGTATTAAAAAACAAAAAGAGAAAAACGGACTGACAGAAGCCTAGAACAAATGGTAAAAGCAAAGCTGTACAGACAGAATCCCACAAAGAAGCATACACAGACACTAACAAAAAGAGAAAAAGGAAAAATATATGTATATCTCTATATTAAAAAAAGGAAGAGAGCTACGAAATCAGTAAACAAACCTACCAATGATAATGCACTCTAAATACTAAACTAAGATAAACATAAAACCAGAAACAAATTAGATGCCGAAAGTAAATCACAAGTCTACAGTTGCTTCCACCTCAGTTTTGGTTGTCTTTTCAGTTATTCCACAGACGCAGGGTACATCAAGTTGATTCTGGAGATTTAATCTGCTGCTCCTGAGGCTGCTGGGAGAGATTTCCCTTTCTCTTCTTTGTTTGCACAGCTCCTGGGATTCAGCTTTGGATTTGGCGTTGCCTCTGCATGTAGGTCACCTGAGGGCGTCTGTTCCCGCTCAGACAGGACAGGGTTAAAGGAGCAGCTGATTAGGGGGCTCTGGCTCACTCAGGCTGGGGGGAGGGAGGGGTACAGTATGCGGGCCGTGCCTGCGGCAGTAGAGGCCGGTGTGACGTTGCAACAGCCTGAGGCGTGCTATGTGTTCTCCCGGGGAAATTGTCTCTGGATAACGGGACCCTGGCAGTGCCGCGCTGCACAGGCTCCCAGGATTGGAAGTGTGGATAGTGACCTGTGCTTGCACACAAGCTTCTTGGTGGCTGCAGCAGCATCCTTAGCGTCTCATGCCCATCTCTGGGATCCGCGCTGATAGCCGCGACTCGCGCCTGTCTCTGGAGCTTGTTTAGGCAGCGGTCTGAAGCCCCTCTCCTTGCGCGTCCCGAAACAATGTTCTCTTGCCTCTTAGGCAGTTCCAGACTTTTCCCCGGACTCCCTCCCGGCTAGCTGTGGTGCACTAGCCCCCTTAAGGCTGTGTCCACGCAGCCAACCCCAGTCCTCTCCCTGGGATCTGACCTCCAAAGCTAGAGCCTCAGCTCCCAGCCCCTGCCCGCCCCAGCATGTGAGCAGACAGGCCTCTCAGGCTGGTGAGTGCTGGTCGGCACCGATCCTCCATGCGGGAATCTCTCCACTTTGCCCTCCGCACCCCTATTGCTGTGCTCTCCTTCGTGGACCCAAAGCTTCCCCCCGCCACCCCCCATCTCTGCCAGTGAAGGGACTTCCTAGCGTATGGAATCTTTTCCTCCTTCAGAGCTCCCTCCCCAAGGTTCAGGTCCCATCCCTTTTCTTTTGTCTCTTTTTTTTTCTTTTGCCCTACCCAGGTATGTGGGGAGTTTTTTGCCTTTTGGGAAGTATAAGGTCTTCTGCCTACGTTCAGTAGGTGTTCTGTAGGAATTGTTCCACATGTAGATGTATTTCTGACGTATTTGTGGGGAGGAAGGTGATCTCCACGTCTTACTCCTCCACCATCTTGAAGGTCTCCCCGACATTGTTAATTTTTTAAGAATAATTTTGATGAAGTTCATTTTATCCGTTTTTTTCTTTATGGATAATGTTTTAGGTGTCATAGTTACAAAATCTCTCCCCAATCCAAGGTCAAAAGATTTTGTTCCCTATGTTTTCTTTGAAAAGTTTTGCAGCTTTACAGCTTTACATTTGGGTTTAAGGTCCACTTTAAAGTATGGATGGAAGTTCAGTTTTTGCACATGTGTATACAATTTTTCTAGCACCCAATTATTGAAAATTCTTTCCTTTCTCAATTGAATTGCCTTTGCACTTTTGCTAAAAATCAGTTGTCCATCTTTGTCTATTTCTGGATTCTCTATTTGGTTCCTATCTCCAGTCTTTACACCAGTATCACACTGTCTTCGTCACTGTAGCTTTATAATGAGATTTTCTATCACATAGTGTTAGTTCTTCTATTTTGTTCTTGTTTTTCAAAGTTTTGTTATTTTAACACCTTTGCATTTCCTTGTCAAGTTTAGAATCAGGTTGTCAATTTCTAGCAAAAAAATAAAAAGTAAAATGCTTGCTGGGATTTTTATTGAGATTGTATTGAATCTACAGATCAAATTGGAGAGAATTGACATCTTGACAGTATTGATTCTTCCAAACCATGATGACAGTATTCATCTCCATTTATTTAAATCTCTTTTAATTTCTCGCTGCAGTGTTTTGCAGTTTTTAGTGTAGGACTTGAACATTTTTTATCGGATTTGTCCCTAAGTATTTTGCTATTGTAAATGGCATTTGTTTTTTAATTTCAGTTTGTTTATTAGTTGCTAGCATGTAGGTACACATTGATCTTTGTTTATTGATCTTATATCCTGCAACATTGTGAAACTAACTTATTAATTTTTGTAGATTCCACTGGATTTTCTATATAGACCATCATGTCATAGAGTGGTTTAAGGCTGCATTCTGATTTTCTTCCTACTAGTTCTGTCTGTTACTAAGTGAGGGATATTGAAATATGGCTATAATTATGGGTTTGTCTATTTCTTCTGGCCATTGTATCCATTTTTTTCTTCATGCATTTTGAAACTCTGTTATTAGGTGTGTAGTCCTATAGGTTGTAATGTCCTATGGATGGATGGATTCCTTAAACATTATGATATAACCCTCTTTTCCCTGGTTGCCCTGAGATACACTTTGATATTAATATAACCTCTCTAGCTTTCTTTTGACTAATGTTAGCATGTAATATCTATTTCTATCATTTTGTTTTAATCTATTTTTTTATATTTAAAGTATGTTTCTTATAAGCAGCATATAATAGGTCTTGATTTTTTTTTTTTTTTTGCGATACGCGGGCCTCTCACTGTTGTGGCCTCTCCCATTGCGGAGCACAGGCTTTGGACGCGCAGGCTCAGCAGCCATGGTTCACGGGCCCAGCCTCTCCGCGGCATGTGGGATCTCCCCGGACCGGGGCACGAACCCGTATCCCCTGCATCGGCAGGCGGATTCTCAACCACTGCGCCACCAGGGAAGCCCAGGTCTTGATTTTTTATGCACTCTCACCATTTCTGTCTCTCGGTTGGGATTTGAGGATGTTTTCATTACATGTTATTATTGATATGCATAGGACTGAGTCTACTGTCTTGCTGTTTTCTACTCATTCTTTCTTTTTTGTTTGTTTTGCTTCCCTCTTTTTCTGCCTTCTTTTGTATTGTTTCATTATTGCATTTTATCTTATTTGTTGTCTTACTAACTATAACTCTGCTTAGTTATTTCAGTGGTTGCTTTAGGGTTTGTAGCAGACTTCTTTAACTTATCACAGTCTACTTTCAAGTGATATTATGGCACTTCATGTACAGTATAGGAACTTTTCAATAGGATACTTTCACTTCCCAGTCACCTTTATGCTGTTGCTGTTACATGTTTTCCTGATACATGTTATAGACTCCACATCAATTATTATATTTGTTTAAACAATCAATTATATTTTAAAGACATTTAATAATAAAATATATTTTTATGTTATTACCTCTGAAGTTACCATTTCCAGTTCTCTCTAGTCCTTTGTGTATGTCCGTATTTCCATCTGTTATTTTCCTTCTGCCTTCAGGAGTTCTTTAACGTTTCTTGTAGTGAAGATCTGCTGGCTATGAATTCTTTCAGCTTCTGTATGTCTTAAAGTGTCTTTATTTTACCTTAGTTTTTCACAGGTATTTTTGCTGGTTATGTATTACTAAGTTAGTATTTATTTTCTTTCCACATTTTAAAGCTGTGGCTCTACCATTGTCTCACTGGCATTGTTTCCAACAGCAACAAAAAAAATCGGCTGTAATCCTTATCTGAATTTCATTTTACTCTGGCTGCTTTTAATATTTTCTCCTTATCACTGAGTTTTGAGCAATTTGACTATACTGTGTCCTGGTATAGCTTTCTTCATGTTTCCTATGCTTAGAGTTCATTGAGTTTCTTGAATGTATGAATTTATAATTTTGATCAAATTTGAATTTTTTTCATTATTTCTTCAAACATATTTTCTATCCCCCTCATCCTTTTCTTCTTTAGGGACTCCAATTTCATGTACATTAGGACACACAGGAAGTTATCCTATAGTTCACTGATCATCTTATTTTTTTTTTTACCATTTTTTTCTCTGTGTTTCATTTTGTGTAGTTTCTATTTCTATGTCTTCAAGTTCATGAATCTTTTCTTCTGCAATCTCTAGTCTGCCCCTATTTGCATTCACTGTATATTTTCATCACACACTGTAGTTTTTATCTCCAGAAGTTTGATTTGGGTCTTCTGTATATCTTCTGTGTCTCTTGAACTTTGGGGACATATAGATTATAATTATAATAACTAAGATCCTTATCTGCTAACTTTAACACCTGTGTCAGTTCTGAGTTGATTTTGACATGCGTTCTCCTCCTTATGGGTTGCATTCTCTTGCTTCCTTGTAGGTCTAGTAATCTTCAGTTGGATATCAGATGGTGAGAATTCTGCCCTTTTGTATTTCTATGAATCTTCTTGAGCTTTCTTCTAGGGTGCCGTTAAGTTACTTGGAAACAATGTGATCATTCTGGGTCTTGCTTTTGCAATTTGTTAGGTGAGAACAGAACACCATTGAGTCTATGGCTAATTATTGCCCACAGCTGAGAGAAGATTCTTTTGAGTGCTGTATCCAGTGCCCCATTAATGATGAGGTTTTCCACTCTAGCTAGTGAAAACAATGACTGTTTCTGGCTTTGTGTGAGCACCTGGTGTTTTCTTTCTACTCCTTTCAGATGATTCTTTCCCTAGCCTCAAGTTGTTTCCTCACACGCTTGGGCTACTCAGGATTGTGCTGAGTCCTCTAGGGGAGACCTTGTGCAGGTCTCAGGGTTCTCTCTATTGCAGCAGTCTCCTCCCTGGCACCCTGTCCTACAAACTCTAGTCACCTTGTCCTCCCAGACTCATCTCAGGATGGTCTCTAGGCTCTACCTGGGCTATCCTCTAGGTACCATAGTCTGGAAACTCTCTTAATGCAGGAAGCTGGGGTACTGAACAGCTCTACCTCACTTCTTTTCAATCTTCCAGGATCAGGGTTGTTGATTGCCTAATGTCGAGTATCTTGAAAATCTTCGGGGTTTGTGTTTTGTTTTGTTTTTTTTGCTGTACGCGGGCCTTTCACTGTTGTGGCCTCTCCCGTTGTGGAGCACAGGCTCCAGACGCGTAGGCTCAGTGGCCATGGCTCATGGGCCCAGCCGCTCTGCGGCATGTGGGATCTTCCCAGACCGGGGCACGAACCCGCGTCCCCTGCATCGGCAGGCGGACTCTCAACCACTGCGCCACCAGGGAAGCCCAAAAATCTTTGTTTTATGTTCTTGAAAAATCTTTGTTTCATGTATTTGTCCCAGTTGGGAAACTCTTTGAATTATAATAAATTTTCATAAAAGGAAAAGAAAAATCATGACAATGTTAAACTGTAGAGTTTTTTTGTTATTGTTCTGTTTTGTTTTGTTTAGCTGTGTTGGGTCTTCATTGCTGTGCTCAGGCTTTTTCTACTTGTGCCAAGCGGGGGCTCCTCTTAGTTGCGGTGCATGGGCTTCTCATTGTGGTGCCTTCTCTTGTTGTGGAGCACAGGCTCTACTTGCATGGGCCTTAGTAGTTGTGGCATGTGGGCTCAGTAATTATGGCTCGCAGGCTTTAGAGTGCAGGCTCAGTAGTTGTGGCGCATGGGCTTAGTTGCTCCATGGCATGTGGGATCTTCCCGGACCAGAGGTCGAACCCTTGTCCCCTGCATTGGTAGGCAGATTCTTAACCACTGCACTGCCAGGGAAGCCCCCTAAGCTGGAGAGTTTTGTATCAAGTAATGAGATTGCGGGCACAGTGTGTTTATATATGTCAGTTGCAGTGGGTACTACAGTAGGATATTAAATATAGCTCAGTGGGAAAATTGCTGGTATTTTCCCAACTTTGAAACTTATCAAACCTCGGCAGGTTTGCTTAGATCATAAACTACAAAGAACCTCTATACTGAGATTTGCAGATTTTAAAATCCTGATTTTCTGAACAGATTTTGACTATTGTTGAGAGTCTAAGATTAAGTAGAATGATTTGTGTTGAGGCCTTTGAGTTTCCTTAGCTTCGAAGGGTAATATGAAATAAAACTGTAGATATTCAACAGTCTCCTAAGTTGCCTTGATCACTTTTCCTTTATCTAGTTTTTCACAAATAGTGCTTCTAGATTAATTTTTCTAAGTCATATTTCTTGATTTTGCACTCATTTCCTCAAAAGCCTAACTCATAAGAGGAGGCAACATGTAAACAAATTAATGCAGTGCCATGAAGTACTTGCCAAATAAGGTTGAGTCCTATGTAGACATAGAGGAAGATAGTGTTTCCACCACCTGGAGGGCAGAAGAGGAGTTTACTCGGTGGACAAGAGAAGAGAGGTGTCAGAAGCAAAGGAAAGAGCATTGTGAAGATATTAAAGCTTAAGGAATAAAAGTTGTTGGAAAAAGAGTTGAGTAAATGTAATGAAAGCCCAGAAGCTAAGCCAAGATATATGACATTGGCGGAGGGTTGCAGTTTTCCTGTAATCATGCTCCTTTATTTCTATTATTACAATACTCACTTTTGATTAGCATTTTAGCACTACCAAAATATCCCAGTGTAGACAATAAGTTATATCATCAGCTTTGAAAGGTGTTAAGCTCGAGAGTAGCATCATCAGGCTTGTATTTTTGAATGATTACTCTGGTTCCTCTGATGAAGTAATAATGGCATAAAATTTGTCCTTCCATCGGAAATAACTAGAAAACTGCACAAAATACATGAAATAACTATTTTCAGACATTGGAAAACAGTCAGTACAGATTTGTGATTCTATACGAAGGAAAAACAAATTAGGTGCCTACTGAAACCACTTCAGATTTATACTCAGAAGTGCTTTCCAGTCTGCAATATGGAGAGGTGGCTTCAAGCAGAACCTAGAAGTCTCGCCAAGATGAGAGGAGAGAATAATGTTTGGAGAGGCCTAGGGAGCTGGAATTTGCAAGGCAGAATACAAAAATGGAGGCATTCAGAGAAGGAGTTTCAGAAATCTGCCTGGAAAGCCCCTTGAGTCTTTGGCTGAATACTAATCCTTGCATACATAATGTGAAACTCCACAGGCCATGCAAATAAAGATTTCCATGGAGCTGTAAACTGAACAGTTCCCAGAGCTCACATAAGGCAGAGATATATTTGAATTCTCACAAGCCGTAATGGAGGGAAAAAAACCAGACCATTAGTAGAGACAGGAGAAGAGTCATGTCTTAGTAATAAGGATAAAATATCCCCAGAGTAAAGGCTACTTTGGACACACCCTAACAGACTTTAAAATTAAGCCTTGTAAAGATAACCCTTATTCACTAGTAACAAATTTCACCAATCTTTGAAGAAAGAAAAAAGCTTAAAACAATTATCATTATAACATTCATGATGTTAAGCATTCATTCCAATTTTTTAGGCATAAAAAGAAGCTGCAAAATGTGACCTATAATAATAGGAAAATTGCTCAATAGAAACATCCCCAGAAATGACAAAAATTTTGAAATTATCAGATGAAGGCTTTCCAACAGCTAATATAAATGATCTTGAAGATTTAAAGGAAAAACTAACACAATAAGGAAAGAAATTGATGATATGAAAATGGAACTTCTAAAGCTAAAAGTATACTATCTGAAATTTAAAATTCACCAAATAGACTTAACCATTAAATTGAGGCTTCAGAAAATAAAAATCAATTAAGCTGAAGACATCACCATGGAAACTATCCAAAATGAAGCATAAGGGGGGGAAAGGATTGCAAGAGCAAAAGAACAGAGCCTCAGTGCTCTGTGTCACAGTATCTACATGGCTATTGTAGGTGTACCTGGCAATCCCAGAAGGAGAGAAGAGGAGAAAGATGCAGAAAAAATATTTTGAAGAAATAATGGCTTAAAGCCTTCCATATATGATGAAAACTATAAACCTGCAGATCCAGGAAGTTCAAGAAACCCTATGTAGGATAAATACAAAGAACACACAAAGTAGATCAGATTCAAAATGCTAAAAATGACTAACAGAGAATTTTTAAGCAGATAGAGAATAAAAAGGAACACTATACAAAGGGGGACAAACAAAAACGTAACTACAGTCTTATTGTCAGAAATAATACAACCAACAACACGATGGCATTTTTAAAGTGTTGAAAGAAAAAAAGTCAACCTAGAGATAAATATCCAATGAAAATATCTTTCAGAAATTCAGACAAAGAAGACTTTTCAAATAAACAAAAGGTGAGAGAATTCATTGCCAACATATTGGACTAAAGAAATTTTAAAGAAATTTCTTCAGGCTTAAGAAAAATAACACCAGAGGGAAACTTGGAGCTACATGAAAGAATGAAGAGCTCCATGAATGGTAAACATATAATTGAATATAAAATATAAAATATTTTTCCTAATTTACTTTCATGTTAAAGATAACTGGCAATCCAAAGCCAAAGATAGAGGAGATTGGTTCAAGATGGTGGAGTAGAAGGACATGTGCTCACTCCCTTTTGTGAGAGCACTGGAATCACAACTAACTGCTCAACAGTCATCGACAGGAAGACATTAGAACTCACCAAAAAAATACCCCACATCCACAGGCAAAGGAGAAGCTGCGATGAGATGGTAGGAGAGATGCAATCACAGTACAATCAAATCCCATAACTGCTGAGTGAGTGACTCACAAACTGCAGAACAAGTATACCACAGAAGTCCACCCACTGGAGTGAAGGTTCTGAGCCCCACATCACGCTTCCCAACCTGGGGGTCCAGCAACAGGAGGAGGAATTCCCAGAGAATCAGACTTTGAAGGCTAGCAGGATTTAATTGCAGGACTTCAACAGGACTGGGGGAAACTGAGATTGTACTCTTTGAGGCCCCACACAAACTAGTGTGCGCATCAGGTCCCAGGGGAAGGAGCAGTGACCCCATAGGAGAATGAACCAGACCTACCTACTAGTGTTGGAGGGTCTCCTGCAGAGGCGGGGGGCAGCTGTGGCTCACCGCAAGGACAAGGACACTGGCAGCAGAAGTTCTGGGAAGTACTCCTTGGCGTGAGCCCCCCCAGAGTCTGCCATTAGCCCCACCAAAGAGCCTGGAGGTGCCGGTGCTGGGTTGCCTCAGGCCAAACAACCAACAGGGAGGGAACCCAGCCCCACCAATCTGCAGACAAGCGGATTAAAGTTTTACTGAGCTCTGCCCACCGTAACAACACCCAGCTCTATGCACCACCAGTCCCTCCCATCAGGAAGTTTGCACAAACCTCTTAGATAGCCTCATCCACCAGAGGGTAGACAGCAGAAGCCAGAAGAACTACATTCCTGCAGCCTTTGGAACGAAAATCACATTCACAGAAAAATAGACAAAATGAAAAGGCAGAGGACTACATACCAGATGAAGGAACACGATGAAACCCCAGAAAAATAACTAAATGAAGTTGAGATCGGCAACCTTCCAGAAAAAGAATTCAGAAAAGTGATAGTGAAGATGATCCAGGACCTCAGAAAAACAATGGAGGCAAAGATCGAGAAGATGCAAGAAATGTTTAACAAAGACCTAGAAGAATTAAAGAATAAACAAACAGATGAACAATATAATAACTGAAATGAAAAATAAACTAGAAGGCATCAATAGCAGAATAACTGAGGCAGAAGAACGGATAAGCAACCTGGAAGAAAGAATGGTTGGACTCACTGCTGTGGAACAGAATAAAGAAAAAAGAATGAAAAGAAATGAAGACAGCCTAAGAGACCTCTGGGACCACATTAAATGTACCAACATTCGCATTATAGGGGTCCCAGAAGGAGAAGAGAGAGAGAAAGGACCCGAGAAAATATTTGAAGAGTTTATAGTCGAAAACTTCCCAAACATGGGAAAGGAAATAGTCACCCAAGTCTAGGAAGCACAGAGAGTCCCAGGCAGGATAAACCTAAGGAGAGACATGCCAAGACACATAGTAATCAAACTGACAAAAATTAAAGACAAAGAAAAGTTATTAAAAGCAACAAGGGAAAAATGACAAATAACATACGAGGGAAGTCCCATAAGGTTAACAGCTGGTTTCTCAGCAGAAACTCTGCAAGCCAGAAGGGAGTGGCATGATATATTTAAAGTGATGAAAGGGAAGAACCTACAACTAAGATTACTCTACCCAGTAAGGATCTCATTCAGATTTGACGGAGAAATCAAAAGCTTCACAGACAAGCAAAAGCTAAGAGAATTCAGCACCACCAAACCAGCTGTACAACAAATGCTAAAGGAACTTCTCTAAGTGGGAAACACAAGAGGAGAAAAGAACCTACAAAAACAAATGCAAAACAATTAAGAAAATGGTAATAGGAAGATACATATCAATAATTACCTTAAATGTGAATGGATTAACTACTCCAACCAAAAGACACAGGCTCACTGAATGAATACAGGAACAAGACCCATATATTTGCCGTATACAGGAGACCCACTTCAGACCTAGGGACACATACAGACTGAAAGTGGGGGATGAAAAAAGATATTTCATGCAAATGGAAATCAAAAGAAAACTGGAGTAGCAATACTCATACCATATAAAACAGACTTTAAAATAAAGAATGTTACAAGAGACAAGGAAGGACACTACATATGCTCAGTGGATCAATCCAAGAAGAAGATATAACAATGATGAATATATATGCACCCAGCGTAGCAGCACCTCAATACATAAGGCAAATGCTAACAGCTATAAAAGAGGAAATCGGTAACACAGTAATAGTGGGGGACGTTTAACACCTCACTTACACCAATGGACAGATCATGCAGACAGAAAATTAATAAGGAAACACAAGCTTTAAATGACACAGTAGACCAGATAGATTTAATTGATATTTATAGGACATTCCATCCGAAAACAGCAGGTTACACTTTCTTCTCAAGTGCACATTTAACATTCTCCAGGATAAATCACATCTTGGGTCACAAAGCAAGCCTCGGTAAATTTAGGAAAACTGAAATCATATCAAGCATCTTTTCCAACCATAATGCTATGAGATTAGAAATCAGTTACAGGGGAAATAAACGTAAAAAGCACAAACACATGGAAGCTAAACAATATGTTACTAAATAACTAAGAGATCACTGAAGAAATCAAAGAGGAAATCAAAAAATACCTAGAGACAGATGACAACGAAAAGACGACAATCGTAAACCTATGGGCTGCAGCAAAAGCAGTTCTGAGAGCAAAGTTTATAGCAATACAATCCTACCTCAAGAAACAAGAAAAATTTCAAACAATCTAACCTTACACCTAAAGGAACTAGAGAAAGAAGAACAAACAAACCGAAAGTTAGTAGAAGAAAAGAAATCATAAAGATCAGAGCAGATATAAGTGAAATAGAAACAAAGAAAACAATAGCAAATATCAGTAAAACTAAAAGCTGGTTCTTTGAGAAGATAAAGTTGATAAACCTTTAGCCAGATTCATCAAGGAAAAGAGGGAGAGGACTCAAATCAATAAAATTAGAAATGAAAAAGGAGAAGTTAAAACAGACACCGAAGAAATACAGATCATCCTAAGAGACTACTACCAGCAACTCTATGCCAATAAAATGGACAACCTGGAAGAAGTAGACAAATTCTTAGAAAGGTATAACCTTCGAAGACTGAACCAGCAAGAAATAGAAAATATGAACAGACCAATCACAAGTAATGAAATTAAAACTGTGATTAAAAATCTTCCAACAAACAAAAGTCCAGGACCAGACGGCTTCACAGGTGAATTCTATCAAACATTTAGAGAAGAGCTAACATTCATCCTTCTCAAACTCTTACGAAAACTTGCAGAGAAAGGAACACTCCCAGACTCATTCTGTGAGGCCACCGTCACCCTGATACCAAAACCAGAGAAAGATACTACAAAAAAAGCAAATTATAGACCAATATCACTGACAAATATAGATGCAAAAGTGCTCAAAAAAATAAAATAGTAGGAAACAGAATCCAGCAACACATTAAAAGGATCATACGCCATGATCAAGTGGGATTTATCCCAGGGATGCAAGATTTCTTCAATATATACAAATCATCAATGTGATACACCATCTTCACAAATTGAAGAATAAAAACCATATGATCATCTCAATAGATGCAGAAAAAGCTTTCAACAAAGTTCAACATCCATTTATGATAAAAACTCTCCAGAAAGTGGGCATAGAGGGAACCTGCCTCAACATAATAAAGGCCATTTATAACAAACCCACAGCAAACATCATTCTCAATGGTGAAAAACTGAAAGCATTTCCTCTAAGATCAGGAACAAGACAAGGATGTACACTTTCGCCACTGTCATTCAGCATAGTTTTGGAAGTCCTAACCATGGCAATCAGAGAAGAAAAAAAATAAAAGTAATACAAGTTGGAAGAAGAAGTGAAACTGTCACTGTTTGCAGATGGCATGATACTATACATAGATAACGCTAAAGGTGCCACCAGAAAACTACTAGAGCTAATCAATGAATTTGGTAAAGTAGCAGGATACAAAATTAATGCACAAAAATCTCTTGCATTCCTATACACTAACAATGAAAGATCAGAAAGAGAAATTAAGAAAACAATCCCATTCACCATTGCAACAAAAAAGAATAAAATACCTAGGAGTAAACCTACCTACAGAGGTAAAAGACCTGTACTCAGAAAACTATAAGACACTGATGAAAGAAATCAAAGATGACACAAACAGATGGAAAGATATACCATGTTCTTGGATTGGAAAAATCAATATTGTGAAAATGACTATATTACCCAAAGCAATCTACAGATACACTGCAATTCCTATCAAATTACCAATGGCACTTTTTACAGAACTAGAACAAAAGATCTTAAAATTTGTATGGAGACACAGAGGACCCCGAATAGGCAAAGCAGCCTTGAGGGAAAAAAATGGAGCTGGAGGAATCAGACTCCTTGACTTCAGACTATACTACAAAGCTACAGTAATCAAGACAGTATGGTACTGGCACAAAAGCAGAAATGTAGATCAATGGAACAGGATAGAAAGCCCAGAGATAAACCCAGGCACTTGTGGTCAAGTAATCTATGACATAGGAGGCAAGGATATACAATGGAGAAAAGACAGGCTCTTCAGTAAGTGGTGCTGGGAAAACTGGACAGGTACATGTAAAAGAATGAAACTACAACACTCCCTAACACCATACACAAAAATAAGCTCAAAATGGATTAAAGCCCTAAATCTAAGACTGGACACTGTAAAACTCTTAGAGGAAAACATGGAAAGAACACTCTATGACATAAATCACAGCAAGATCTTTTTTGATCCACCTCCTAGAGTAATGGAAATAAAAATGAACAAATGGAACCTAATGAAACTTAAAAGGTTTTGCACAGCAAAGGAAACTATAAAGAAGACAAGAAGACATCCCTCAGAATGGGAGAAAATATTTGCAAACGAATCAACGGACAAAGGATTAATCTCCAAAATCTATAAACAGCTCATGCAGCTCAATATTAAGAATAACAAAGAATCCAATCGAAATATGTGCAGAATACATACCAGATGGCCAAGAGGCACATGCAAGGCTGCTCAACATCACTAATTATTCGAGTAGTGCCAATCAAAACTTCAGTGAGGTATCACCTCACAGTGGCTAGAATGGGCATCATCAGAAAATCTACAAACAACAAATGCAAGAGTGGGTGTGGAGGAAAGGGAACCCTCTTGCACTGTTGGTGGGAATGTAAATTGATGCAGCCACTATGGAAAACAGTATGGATGTTCCTTAAACTAAAAAATAGAATTACCGTATGACCCAGCAATCCCACTACTGGGCATACACCCAGAGAGAACCATAATTCAAAAAGACACATGCACCCCCAATGTTCATTGCAGCACTATTTACAATAGTCAGGTCATGGAAGCAACCTAAATGCCCATCGACAGATGAATGGATAAAGAAGGTGTGGTACATATATACAATGGGGTATTATTCAGCCATAAAATGGAATGAAATTGGGTCATTTGTAGAGACGTGGATGGATCTAGAGACTGTCATGCAGAGTGAAGTAAGTCTGAAAGAGAAAGGCAAATATCATATATTAATGCATAAATGTGGAATCTAGATAAATGGTACATATGAAGCAGTTTGCAAGGCAGAAATAGAGACATAGATGTAGAGAACAAGCGTAAGGACACCAAGGGGGAAAGTGGAGGGGGTGGGAGGGTGAGATGAACTGGGAGATTAGGATTGACATATGTACACTAATATGTATAAAATAGATAACTACTAAGAACCTGCTGTATAAAAAAATAAATAAAATTCAAAAAATAAAAATAAAACCAAAGATAGACATTTATTCAAGTGTTTATAGCATATGTAAAAGTAGAATGAATGATAACAACAGTACAAAGGACTGAAGAGGGAAATAGAGGTTACCATTGTAAAGCTCTTACATTGGAAATGGAGTGGCATACTACTTTATGACAGACCATAATAAAAATACACATTGTAAACTGAAGAGCAGCATCTTAAAAGTAAACAGAAGTATAGCAAATAAGCCAATAATGGAGAAAAAAATACAAGAAAGATTCAATTAATATAAAAGAAGGCAGGAAAAGAGCAGAAAAAGAACAAAGAACAGACAGGGCACATAGAAAACAACTACCAAGATAGTAAACTTAAACCAAAGCCCAATGTAATGTACACTTAACGTTAAATTAATGTAATTTCGTAATTACATTAAATGGAATGCTCTAAATACTCTAATGAAAAGACCAATGTTCTTTTTGGTTTTTTGTTTGTTTTTGCGGTAGGTGGGCCTCTCATAGCTACGGCCTCTCCCACTGCGGAGCACAGGCTCCGGACGCACAGACCCAGCGGCCATGGCCCACGGGCCCAGCCGCTCCGCGGCACATGGGATCCTCCCGGACCGGGGCACGAACCCGTGCCCCCTGCATCAACAGGTGGACCCCCAACCACTGCGCCACCAGGGAAGCCCAAGACCAAGATTTTTTAAGTGGATATAATAAATGCAGAAATCAACTATATTCTGTCTCCATGCTTTAAATATAAAGACAAAGATAGACAAAGTGAAAGGACGAAAAATATATTCAAATATTAATTAAAGAAAGACGGAGGGTCTATATTAATATCAGCCAAAGTAGAATTCAGAAGAGATAATATTGCCCGGAATGTAGTGTATGTTTTAAAGTGATAAAGATTGTATAATAAGTTATCAAAAGTGCATAACAACCACAAACATGTATCTATTTAATAAAAGAGCTTACATTACATGATGCAAAAACTGGTAGAATTGCCATGAGAAATTGACAAATTCACAATTTTAGTTGTAAGTTTCAAGACTTTTTTCTCATTATTTGATAGAACAAGTAGACAGAAAATTAGTATGATTATAGAAGACCTTAAAACATTAACAACCAACTTAACCTAATTGACACTGTGTCCAATAGTACTACACCCAATAGATTAATTAGTTAACCTTGTAGAATACTACACCCAGGAGTTCTACACTCAGTTGTCTTTGTCAGTGTACATGGAGCATTTAGTAAAATAAAACATATTCTTGTCTGTAAAACAAATCTCAATAAATTTAGAAGCATTGAATAATATAGAGTATATTCTCTGGCTAAAACGAACTGAATTCAGTAACCAAAAACAAAAAGATATCTGGAAAATTCCCAAATGTTAGAATGTTAAGCAACACATTCTGAATAACCCATGGGCTGAAGAATAAATTCACAAGAGAAATCAGAATGTGTGTTGAGTCTGATGAAGATGTAACATATAAAAATCTGTGAGATGCATCTAGAGCAGTGTTACAGGAAACTTCTTAGCTTTCAGTGTTTATATTAGAAAAGAAAAAAATTAATGTTTCCAACTTAAGAATTTAGAGTACAAGGAGCAAATTACACCCCAGGGAAGTAGAAGGAAGTAATAAAGATGAAAGTATAATTCATTTAAATAGAAAATGGACAAAGAAAATTTATGAAATCTAAAGCTGCTTGTTTGAAAAGATCACAAAATTAATAAAGTTCTAAGCGGGCTAGTAAGAAAAAAGAGAAAAGACAAATTACATCAGCCGTCAAAGAGAGGACATCAGCACAGATCTTACAGTCACTAAAAGAATAATAAGGGGCTATTATGAGCCACTTCATGCTGATATATGAGATGTTCAAATTTATTTAAAGATAAAAATTACCAAATCAGACACCAGACAAAAAAAAAATAGAAATCTGCTTAGTCCAATCTTTGTTATAGAAATTCAATTTATAATTCCCCCATGAAAATTCCAGGCTTTGCTCATAAATTTTACTAATCCACTGCAGAAGAAATAATATTAATCATGTCCAAAATTACTCAGAAAACAGAGGAGGAAACTTTGCCTAAATACTTATGTGAGATCAGTATTACCTGATATCAGAGTAAGACAAAGAAAACTATAGACTAGCACCCTTCATTTATATAGACTCAAAAATCCTTTATAGAATTTTAGTAAATTAAATCCAGAAATACATAAGAAAGTTTATTCTATGACCAAGTAAATTATCCCAGGAATGTAGGAAGGGTTTAACATATGAAAATCAATATATGTAACTTTCCACATTAACAAAGGAGAAAACCATATCATTTCAGATGCAAAAAAAGCATTGAACAAAATTGAAGATAAACTCTCAGCAAAGTAGGGATGTAAGAAAACTTCAGCTTGATAAAGGGCATTCTCAAAAAGCTTATAGAAACATTATACTTATTGATAAAGGAACAGATAGTCCCTTCTAAGATAATGAATAAGGCAAGGATATACAGTCTTGCCAGTGTCTTTATACAAGTAATGACCAATACAAAAATGAAATAAAATAGTCCATTCACAACAGCATCAAAATTGTAAAGTAGTTATTGATAAATTTAGTAGAATACATGCAAAATTTTACTCCGAAAGTTATAGAAAATTACTAAGGGAAATTAAAGAAAGCCTAATTGAGGAGCTAAACCATAGTGTTTAGGGAAACAGACATTGACATAGACAGAAATGCAATCATAATAGAGTCTAGTAGAGGACCCACATATACAGTCAGTTCTCAGTACTCATGGTATTTATATTCTATGTTGCCATGAATTCTGAATTCCAAAATATAAACCTAGGGGGAATATCAATAAAAGGTTCCCGCAAGCCTCTCTGGTCACAACATTTTCATCAACCCATCAATACACAACCTTGATCTATGTGTGTTTCTGTTTAAAGGCACCTTATTTAATATATATTGTTGGTTCATTAGCATTGAACTCATGGTCAGCACTCTAATAACTCAGACCTGAATGAAGCTCATCTCCATAAGACACATCACAGCTTCCTTGTGATGTACTTTTCTTAGGAGCACTAGACAGCACTTCAGCACTGTGCTTGGGGGCTACAAGCAGTGAAATCACCGACAAAAAGTACAGAAATGCGAACACTATGGCACTGCATATACTGTGATAAGGACGCTTGTTTATAGTATGAGAGCTGAAAGAAGATGGCAAAGCATCGTCGCCTTGTTGGACCTCAGTGGGAACATGCACATTAAGCATTTCAGTTGTTCATCATTCTGGGCAAGTCCATGAAAGACTGCTATGATATTGTGATTTATAATAAGAAATATATATTGGGTCTTTGTCCCTGTTGCTGGCCTACCACTCCTTAAACCCTTAGGATTTCCTGGGTGATAAGAGAGATGAAGATTTCTTTTGTTTTTCATAACAGACCTCTTTCAACCATGCCTGAGTTTATGTTAATGAGGTGATTTTTGCTGAAGCCCCTAAATAATCTAAAGATGGAAACTAGTTGCCAGTAGAACCAACCATGTGATTAGAAGGTTGGAACTTTCAGCCTTACGTCCTGACCACCAGGGAGGGGCGAGGGGCTAAAAGTTGAATTAATCACCGGTGGCCAATGGTTTAATCAATCATGCCTACAGAATGAAGCCTCCAGAAAACCCCAAAAGGATGGGGTTCAGGGAGCTTCCAGGTTGGTGAACAAGAACTCATTCCTGTGTTGGGAGATCAAACGCGCTTCAGGGTCTTCTGGACCTCCCCCTATGTATCTTCATCTGGCTGTTCATTTGTATCCATTCATTTGTGGCTCTTGATTCGTGGACATATATTTTCATTTATCTTGGGTAAATACCTAGGAGTAGAATTGCTGGGTTGTGTGTTCATCAGCCTTGGCCCTCTTGACATTTGGAGCCAGAGAATTCTTTGTTGTGGGGGCCTGTTCTGTGCCTTGTGGGATGTTTAGAAGCACCCCTGGCCTCTACCCACTAGATGCCAGTAGCATCCCCTCAGTTGTGACAACCAAAAAATACCTCCAGACCTTGCCCCTGGTTGAAAACCACTCTAGAATTTGGTAGCCACTTAGTGGAGATGGCTAATAAACTTCTGCAAGCAAACCGTGCTCAGTGAAGGAAACACTTTATCCTCAGATGCATGAGTATTTCTCAGAGTTCCTTTACCAGGGAGAAGCAGATCTTAGGTGTCTCATTCAGTCACAGAAGATTCTGTTTAGTGCATTTCATTCAAAAATTCCAAAGCATTAGGCCCATTGTGTCTGGATATTGAAGAGCATATGGTAATGTGCTTATTAATAGGTTTTTAGCCGTTTTGTTTCGGGCACCACCGTTGGACACCATGGTTACCATGGTTACCTGGCTCTTAGTCCATTTCAGCCAGTTCTTGTTACACTTCATTTACTGTATTGGCTTTTCACACAGTTCAAGACTCTGATGTCGCTGTCACATTTCTTCTCTTATCTGTGCCTTGTACACATTTTTGGACAAGAAACGTTAGCTTGCAGTATTTTCCAAAGCAGGTTGGTAAATGCTTGAGTAATCATTTTGTTGGAAGAATTCATCACAGGCGAGAGAGTTTCGCATGGGAATGTATGTATTTTCTGATGAGCAATCGCTTTGCATTTATTTTTGCAGGAGCTGCCACCAAGAGTCTTATTTTAGGTATCATCACTAGCGTCCATGTGTGTGTAATTTTGACAGGATCTACGTTCCTTTCATTGTCGAAATTAGTTGAATGATTCTGTAATTGGCTTTAAAATGCAAAGAAGATCATTCTGTAGCTATATCTTAATTTGCAGAGCTTGTGCTTCTACCACTGATGTTTATTTTTCCTGACAAGACTTTAAAACGTGTGGGCAGGACTCAGCACTGTCACTTTCCCATAAAGGCAGCCTAAGTCCTTGGGCAGTTCCTCTCCAGCTTCTCCCCCATGACCCATTCTCAGTGCTGACTTGCAGCATTTCCAAAATGAGTCTTCCCTGATGCCAGAGGCAAGAGAAGGCATCGCTGCCACCCACTGCTTGTTAATCCCAGCTGTTATCAGAGAGGCCTGATGGAAGTTCCAGGAGAGGGCAGTCACGGTCACACTTCCATGATTTCCAGGGTCTAGAAAAGAGCACAGCACCCATTGCTTGAGTCCTCAACAATTTCTTACTAAAACTATGGACGTTAAGCTTTATACAGAGCATTTCATAGGTGTTATCTAATTTTTTTTTTAATCTAGAGTTGTTTTCTATGAGAAGTATCATACCAAATCTGGGAGGCATCTTACAGAGACTAGAACAGACTCAGAGGATGGCTAGCCCCAGATCACAGAGCTGGTTCAGAACCGAGCAGATTCAAAGCCAATCCTCTGAGTAAAACCCAGGATTTTTTTCCCCTGCTCTGCCAAAACTATCTCCATCCAAATTAGAAACCCAGACTAATGGTCTCCAATCAGAAATGTTTAGACTTTCAGAGCAGCAGCCCCGATCAGAACTCTCCAGGGTACCCCGTCATAGGGAATTCATAATTAGTTGGCCAAGTGATATGATTCTGAAACATAAATTTGTGACCTGTCTGGGGAGGGGGTGGGCCGGAGCTAGTCGGGGGAAGCGTGTTGCCTTGAAGCCCTGTAAAGCAAAGAGCCAAACCATGAGGTTTTCTTAGAAAGCAAAACACACCACTTTACACTGCATGAGTTTGGAATAAAGGGGTTTCAGGTATCCAGAGAAAACAGCTTCCAGAGAATACCTAGGTTGCCATTTTTGCTTATTTTCTACCCTCTGTGCTTTAGCCTGGCACTCACTGGCCTCTGATTTAAAGAGTTGAGTTTGCAGGCAGTTTGCTAATTATGACTCAACGAGGCCCTTCTGGCTCCTCTTGGAGTGGGTGGGTGAGAGCCAGCCACCGCCACGGCCTCCCGTGGCCATCTGTGATTTAGAGCAAAATCTTTGAGGGAAGTATAACTGCCTGAATTACTGCTCTTTTATATGTTTTTTAAATGAGGATGTAAAGGCCAAGGGCATTTTTTCCCATTTAATACTATTAAATCCGTCATTAAATCTCTCGCTGAACACTGGCTGATTTTAATGATACCCTCAAGGGCCTATCCTGCTGCTTGACTGTGTTAATATTGTTGTATATATAGATACAATAAATAATGCTTAGCTAAGATGGTATGAGAAGCGTTGTTGTGTGTATCAATAAAAATAGTCGTGCTAATGAGACCAAGTGTCAGGAACAGATGTCATGGTAGGAATCCAGCCATTGGAGCTAAAAGTACAGGAAAGGACAAAGCTCCACGGCACGTTGAATCTATCACTAAAGTCAGCCTGAATCCTCTAAACATTTCATAGCAAGTTGGCATAAAAGGATTAATTTGGAGTTATTTATATTTTTACTCTCTTACTCTATAGCACTATAGCATCAAAACCACAGATGCTTTCCAGTGTCTGTTCTATTTACTAACTCCAGCACCCCTGATTTCTGGGCAGCGTCAGAGGCTCACCTGCCTGATTCTTTTCCACATTACAGAGTTACAGTCATGTTTTTATCACACAGGACCAAAGAAACAGAGTGTGGGAAACCTTGATTTTTTTTTTCTAAACATTGGTTTTGAAGGTGAAACATTATTTTTTTATCTGACTCTCCAATATTATATCCTTCACTTTATGACTACTTTAATTTTTAATAATAATTTCAATGGATAAAGAAGATGTGGTACATATATACAATGGAATATTACTCAACCATAAAAAAGACTGAAATAATGCTATTTGCAGTAACATGGATGGACCTAGAGATGATCATACTAAGTGAAGTAAGACAGAGAAAGACAAATATCATATGATATTGCCTACATGTGGAATCTAAAAAAATGATACAAATGAACTTGTTTACAAAACAAATAGACTCATAGACAAAGAAAACAAACTTATGGTTATCAAAGAGGAAAGGCAGGGGAGGGATAAATTAGGAGGTTAGGATTAAAATATACACACTACTATATATAAAATAGATAACAAGGACCTACTGTAGAGCACAGGAAACTACTCAATATCCTGTAATAACCTATAATGGTTATTACAAAAAAGAATAATATATGTATTCTTTTATTACAGAACATTACAACATATTACAAAATATTATATTGTAATACAAAATATTATATTGTAATACAAAATATTGCAAAAAGTATATATGTACACATATGTACATGTATGTATAACTAAATCACTTTGCTGTACACATAACTGAATCACTTTGCTGCACACCTGAAACTAACACAGCATTGTAAATCAACTATATATCAATAAATTTTTTTAAAAAATTTAATAAAGAAAGCATTCACCCTGAAACAAAAAATTGTCAATGGCCACAACTAATATTTAAAGACATACAAGGAGCTCATGTGCTCATAGCGGTTTTAGTGCTCGTGTCTATTTTGAGTCTCCCATTGGCCCTTGAGTCAAGTACTGTCATCAGTCCCTATTTACAGATGAGGAAATTGGACCTGAGAGGTTAGATAACTTTCCAAAGGGCACAGAGCAAACGCAGCAGAGCTAAGATTCAAACCCACCCACGGTCCCGTTATAGAGCTCAGACTCTTCCCCTCCTGCAGTTTGTATGCAAAGCACACCAGGCATTGTGCTGGGTGAATGTCCCATGTCACTCAGTGGAATTCAAAGAGCAGGAACTCAGTGAATATCTGTGGAATGGAGAGAAGAGAATATGTAGACAGGTGCATTGCGCTAGGTGAACTCCACATCTTAAATAGCTTCTTAAAAAACTGAAAAGTTTGTACTTGACTCCAACTCCCAGAATTTCTTGAGTGTATGGAAATAGTTGAACGTATCCTGAAGCGTTCTAAACTCTTCCATATCATGGAAGAAGACAGAGCAGAGAAACCTTTCATCTACAATATTTTTTACAACTTTTAGCTTAAGTATCTATCAGAAACCCAAAGTGAAAGAGAAGTCCCCCTTTTATTGCCCTTAGAGAACTTCTGATAAGATTCCGTTGTAAAGAGAGAAAAAGAATAAGGAGAGAGTAAAGCTTTATTCTTTTTAAGCGAGTCTTTCTGTCTTTGGCAGTTGTAACCTTTCCAGGTAATTGTTGGAGATTTGGACATAATTTTTGAACTAGCACTATCCTTTGAAAGGCAGGTAGAATCCACCTCCGTGCTATTATTTTAGATTTAGAAATGGCCCCTTACTATGAGTGAGCACTAAGGTAGTGATATATAATTTCATAACTCATAGACTCCATTACTGTAATTCTCTATTCTCTGTTTTCCTCTCTTCCTATTATACAGGTCCACGTAGATTAGAGCTTGGATGGCTTAGCCAGAGTTTGATTAGGAACAGACAGGCCAATTCAGGCTGACCTGCAGCACCTCTAACTCATTCTTCTGCTGCTTTCCCCCTGGGTGTCCTCTTGGCTGCCAGGACACAAGCAAGGATATAACTGAGGATAAAGTAAAGAAAACCTCAGAGGGTTCCAGCATCACCTCTATGCATACACGCCAAACAAGACACAAACAGTTTAAGATACTGTAGTTAGGATTCCCTCAACAACTTCGGAGCTAAAGTTAAAGATGGAGGAAACACGCAAAAGAGAGTACAGAGAGCCCATGTGCAAAGAGGAAAACTAATACAACCGTCTTATAGGATCATTATGAATTTGTATACTCTAATAACTTAGCATGTACTCATGATAGAAACAGCCTCTAAAGGTAATTGAAAGACTATGGACTAAATTTTAGGGCAGTACAATTACATGGGCCTAGTCTCACTTCAGATCCCGAAATAAAAAGCAGCTAAGAGGATTGAAGTTTACATTATTCAATAGAAGAAAACTGCTGTCGTGTTGAATGCCATGTAGCGCCTGCTCGCCACATGCTGACAGCCTAAGATTTTAAAGTTGAGAAACAGAATATCTTAGTCCTGCACAGAGCTTTCTACTGTCCTAATATCATACTCGTATGTCATGTGCACGAATAGAATTTCCTAGTGTGTGCAGCTCTATTGGCAGGCCCATTTGCCTTCCGTCCAGCCTTTGCTCTGAGTCTGTTCCTGACCCCTGTAGGGATGGAAGTCCCAGGCCTTTCATCTGTCATTCCTGTTCTGTGATGTGCACCATGGTCCTTGGTGTGAGTCCTGCATCTGTCAGACTTGGAGCCTGCTGAGGCTGGACGGGGTATTACTACACTGATATGCACGCGCACACGCTGAGCCCAAAGAGCACCCGTGACCCCAGACCTGAGGCAGCTCCGTGATGAAGTCTTTTTTTTTTTTTTTTTTTTTCTTTTTGCGGTATGCGGGCCTCTCACTGTTGTGGCCTCTCCCGTTGCGGAGCACAGGCTCCGGACGCGCAGGCCCAGCGGCCATGGCTCACGGGCCCAGCCGCTCCGCGGCATATGGGATCCTCCCAGACCGGGGCACGAACCCGTATCCCCTGCATCGGCAGGCGGATTCTCAACCACTGCGCCACCAGGGAGGCCCCGTGATGAAGTCTTATTTCCAGGCAGTGAGGCGTCGGAGAGGACAAGGTCCTGGGAACTTAGGCTCTGTGGACCTGGTTCTGATCAGGATTCCGCCTCCAGTTTCTCTGGACTAGATCCAGTTCTCTGAGGGGCCTGGGGCTTAAATAAGTCGCTCGCTGATATTCAGGCCAGAGCAGCTGGCGAGGTTAAGTCCCTGCTTCTCAGCCAGGCATAAGAGGAGGTTTCCTTGAGTGTTTTCTTCAGTGCTATGGGGGACGCCTGGGTGCACCTTAAAAAGTAGATCAGAGTGAATGCAGCTGCCCAAGGTACTTGCCGTGGATGATGTCTGACTGACAAAGTACAGTCTCTGAGCTTAGCACAGAGTGGGTGCTCCAAAGAGAGCTCTGACTGGCTGCTCTAGGCAGGCACAGAAGACCCTCCTGACTCACTTTCCCTTTCCACGAGGGCGCCATGTCTATCAGAGCAAGAACAGAATACCTTAGAAACGTGGTTGGTGTTAGAGCTTCAGAGTGGTCTCTTGACCATTCTTTGCTTTTCTGGAGGAAACGTTCTGCAAATGACGGCTTCCACAGCATATAGTGGGCCTGGATTCTAGAAAGATAGGCTAAACGCTTTGTTACAGATGATTTGCATGAAGATGTTGTTTGTTTGAGAAAAGAGCACACGTTTTGTCAGTGACCAAGCTGGGCTTAGTCCTTAGGAGCACGTGGGGTTGAAGTGAACCCTCTTAGGTTGTCTAATCCTTGCTGTCACATGGCATCTTTCCTTAGTAGATACGGAGCGCCCTCGAGAAACAGAGGCCTGCGTGACACGTGAGGCCTGAGGTTAGGTGGATTCTCTCACGACGCAGGGCAGCTTGGCTCCTGGCACAAAACTGCAGGGTTGACATTTATAGCCCGCCCAGTATCCCTGGGCATGGACAACACGTAAGCCCCCTCGGAGCGCACAGACTCCAGGGGAGGAAGTGGTCTGCAACCAACAGCATTTCAGGATCTCCACGGCTGGGGCCAAGGGTGGAGGGAGTTTCCGTCCCCTCAAGTTTGGAAGGAGATGTTAAGAGTATTTAGTAGGTGCGGGTGGGCAATGCGTGGCAATGACCCTTACCTGCCGTTTCTTTTTGGGTTTTTTTTTTTTTTTTGCGGTACGCGGGCCTCTCACTGTTGTGGCCTCTCCCGTTGCGGAGCACAGGCTCCGGACGCGCAGGTTCAGCGGCCATGGCTCACGGGCCCAGCCGCTCCGCGGCATGTGGGATCTTCCCAGACGGGGGCACGAACCCGTGTCCCCTGCATCGGCAGGCAGACTCTCAACCACTGCGCCACCAGGGAAGCCCTCCTGCCGTTTTGAAGTTGGGTAAATAGTGAAGTTTTCTCATTGAAATCTCTGCTCCTTGTCTGTTTTCCTCCTGTGAGGGATGGATTTTATCCACCACTGTCTCTCTTTTTTTTCCCCCTTGTATTTATTTATTTATCTTTGGCTGCGTTGAGTCTTTGTTGCTGCGCGCGGGCTTTCTCTAGTTGCGGCGAGCGGGGGCTACTCTTCATTGTAGTGCACGGGCTTCTCATTGCGGTGGCTTCTCTTGTCGTGCAGCACGGGCTCTAGGCACGTGGGCTCAGTAGTTGTGGCTTGCGGGCTCTAGAGCGCAGGCTCAGTAGTTGTGGTTCACGGGCTTAGTTGCTCCGCGGCATGTGGGATCTTCCCGGACCAGGGCTCAAACCCGGCTCCCCTGCATTGGCAGGTGGATTCTTAACCACTGTGCCACCAGGGAAGTCCCTCCACCACTGTCTTCTGTAAAAGAGATACCAAGAGAAGAGAAGGCCGACCTGGACTCAAGGCTCCACGCAGCCATTCACTGTCTCTGTCCCCCACTTAACTCCCTGAAACTCGAGGCACTTGCCTAAAAACAGCAAAGCAAGGTGGACCTTTGATGTTGAAAATGATTTGTCTGGCAAATATTCAAACTTAAGAAAGTAGACCCTCCACACACTCGTGGGCCAAAATAAGCATTTGTGTCTTTTTTGCTTCTGGATCTCTAAATGTCATTAGTTTAAAGTATTGATATTTTGGGTCTTTTTATAGGGCTTTGGAGCACTAATTTTACCTTCAGAAGCCTCATCTCTGAGTTCGCCGCGAGTGGGGTGTGTGTGCATGTGTGTGTGTGTGTGTGCGCGCGCACGTGTGCACATTGGGGCAGGAGTATTTGTCCACACACCTAACTACCAGTTTGATTGGTCAAACATCGGGAGAGACCTGATCAGGCCTTGGATGTTACACCAAAAGTAAAGCCCAGAAGGAATTGAGCGGATGCATTTGAAGCTGGATCTCTTGAGAACAATCATTGCAGGTCAAGGTTTAAAAAGTTTCAGGAGCAGCTTCAAATGGATTAACTCGGAAAACCTCGGCAGGGTCAATGTGGGCCCCTCATGCTACGGCGACAGCAAAGGTCGTGGCTCAGGCAGGATGTCCCCTGAGTGTTCGGTGGGGACATTGTACTGCCTTTTAATATCCTAATGCTGACCTTACCCTTTTTGAGTTCTGTTTCTTCCTCTCTCTCTCTCTCTCTCTCTCTCTCTCTCTCTCTCTCTCTCCCCCCCCCTCTCCCTCCCTCTCCCCCTCCCTCCCTCCCTCCCTCTCTCCCCCCTCCCTCCTAACGTCTCTCTCCCTTTCGCTGGCAGAATTAGTGCCTTTGAAAAGAATAACATCATAAACCTGGAATCCTGTTTCTTTATTTTATAATGTTCACTAGCATTTACAGATGTTTGGGCTACAGGGCTTTTGGTAACGTCTACATTAAGCATTTCAAGTGCACTCTGTTTACAGTTATTACAATGTGAGGACCCTAAATCCCAAAGACAACAGTCTTCATGCCCAAGGGGAAATGGAAAATCAAAACATTGGCCAGAATAATTTAAAGAAGAGAAAGAAAAAAAAAACTTTCCTTTTAGGTTTCTGAAGCAGTAGTTTTTGGGGTGTGTGTGTGTGTGTTTGATTATCTGGAATGAAGTCTCCCAGATAATAAAGCTCTCCATGAGCTTAAATGACACGTCGGCTCACAGTATCCATCTCAGCATTTCTCTATCCTCACATCAAAGACAACGCATTGTATTTCCAGTTTACGGAAAAGAGAATTATAAAATATCTTTTACATATGTTTGGATTTTATTAAGTTCAAATCTCTATATTCTGCTATACTTAGTTAAGCTGCTAACAAATGCAAATGCCCTTTTGATATTTCTTCACCCCACTTCTTTGCTTTTTTTCTTTTTCCCTTTCATTCATTCATTCATTCATTGAACAAGTGTGTTCAGTGCCTCTATCATATGACAGCATGGTCTTCTAGGCCTCAAAACAGGGGTCAGCAAACTTTCTTCATCAAGGGCCAGGTGGTAAATATTTTAGGCTTCGTGGGTTTATGGTCTCTGTTGCAACTACTCAGCTCTGTTCTCATAGTACAAAAGCAGCCAGAGGGAACCATAGTGAATAATGGGGTATAACCGTGTCCCAATAAAACTTTATTTACAAAATCAGGTGACAGGACACGTTGGTCTGGAGGCTGTTGTATACTGACCCCTGCTCCTTGATAGAACAATGAACTAAATGGAGAAAGATCTCTGTTTTCCTGAAGTTTACATATTAGTGGAGGGAAACAAACAAATGAACCAGTGAGTATATAAATGTCAAGTGGTCATAGATGCTAAGAGAGAAAATTAGGCAGCATGAGAGTATGGAGAGTGAGTGGGCAAGTGTTATTTGAGACAGGGTGTGGGCAGGAGGGCCTCTCTATTGAAGTGACAGTTGAGCAGAGACCTCACCGAGGAGGGGGGTGAGTGGTGTTGCTGTCATGGAGTGGAGTGGATGGGCTAAGGGAACAGCAAGTACAAAGGTCCTGAGGCAGGAGTTTGTTTGGAGAAATAGCAAGGAGGCCATTGCAGGTAAACTACAGGGAGTAACAGGAGGATAATGGGAACTGAGTCAGAGAGGGAACCAGAGGCCAGATTGTATGGGACCTTTCAGACTTTCGTAAGGCCCTTGGGTTTTATTCTCTGTAAGACAGGGTGCCGTTGGAAGGTTTTCAGCAGACGAGTGACATGACTGGTTTTGTGTTCTTAGGCTTGGGGTTACAGTTAGACCTGTGGTAGAAATCAAGAGCTCAGTTTTAAATGTACTAAGTTTGGGGTACTCTTCAGATATCAAAATGGAGGCAAATGGGAAGCAGTTAGATACATGAATTTGGAATTCCAGGTACAGACGTAGGTTATCAGGATAAACTCTGGCTGAGATGAGATCGCCTAGAACATAAGTCTGTTTGGAAGAGTAGTGGTTGAGGGCTGAGCCCAGGGTCACACAGTCCTCTTGTAAAGGAAACCGGAAGGAGTGGCTGTTAAGGAAGAAAAACTAAGATAAGGTGATTCCTTGACCAGGTGCAGTGCGATTTGTGGAGGAGAGAATTCTCACCTGAAATAAAGACTGCTGAGAGGTCCAGTAAGATGGAGATTGAGAATCAGAGCTGCATACTGTGTTAGCTCAGTATGACTGGAATTGGGAGATTAAGGAGAGGGCATGGGGCTTCCCTGGTGGTGCAGAGGTTGAGAGTCCGCCTGCCGATGCAGGGGACACGGGTTCGTGCGCCGGTCCGGGAAGATGCCGCGGAGCAGCTGGGCCCGTGAGCCATGGCCGCTGAGCCTGCGCGTCCGGGAGCCTGTGCTCCGCAACGGGAGAGGCCACAACAGTGAGAGGCCCGTGTGCTGCAAAAAAAAAAAAAGGAGAGGGCATGGAGCCAGAGAGTAGGAGTTAACTCCAAGGTGTTTTGTTATAAAGGGAGCAGAAATACGGGATCATTGTTCAAGTGTTCTGTGAGGTCAAGAGAGAGTGTTTGGAGATGGGAGATAAATCCTGCTGTTGCTATAGTGATAGGATGATACATAGAGAGGAACTATGAGCAGATGACCTTTAAATGCTTCAGCGGCTTCGCATGTTGGGATTCTAGTTTTAATGAGATGTGTTCCTTACCTTTTCTTATAATGATACTGCAGCAATCTTTTCAGTAGAATTTTTAAAACTTTCTATTTATTGGTGGTTGAGTATATAGACTGGAAATGAGAAGATCCGAATCCTGGACCCAGCTCCACCATTTGCCTTTGTTGTATCCTTGGGCAAGTTTCTAAGTTTCAGTTTCTTCACTTGTAAAATGAAGATTAATAATAATACCTGTGTGGTCACTTGACCAGGGTTTTTTGTTTGTGAAAATTCCATGAAAATGGAACTACCACACTGGTGTATCATGCTATAAGCATAATGATCATCTTCCTGCTGTTATTAAGAATTAGTGTTTTGGGATTTATCCAAAGAATTCAAAATTGATTCAACATATGAAAATCAAGTAATGTAATACACCATAACTAATAGAATAAATGATTTTTAAAAACCTATGATTATCTCAGTAGATACAAAAATAAAGCATTTGACAAAAGCTAACACCCTTTCATGATAAAAATCCTCAACAAACTAGGAACAGAGGTGAACTTCTTCAACCAGTAAAAATACATCTATGGGGCTTCCTTGGTGGCGCAGCGGTTGAGAGTCTGCCTGCTGACGCAGGGGACGCGGGTTTGTGCCCCGGTCCGGGAAGATCCCACATGCCGCGGAGCGGCTGGGCCTGTGAGCCATGGCTGCTGAGCCTGCGTGTCTGGAGCCTGTGCTCTGCAACGGGAGAGGCCACAACAGTGAGAGGCTTGCGTACCACACACACACACAAAAAACTACATCTATGGAAAACCTACAGCTAACATCATATTTAGTGGTGAGAGACTGAAAACGTTCCCCTAAGATCAGGAACTAGACAAGAATGTCTGCCTTCAATGCTCCATTCAACATTGTACTAAAAGTACTATCTAGGGCAATTAGGAAAGAAAAAAGAAAATAAAAGGCATCCAGATTGGAAAAGAATAAGTAAAACTATCTCTATTCACTGAAAACATCATCTTTTATATAGAAAGCCCTAAAGAACCCCCCCACACACATACACAAAACTATTATAACTAATAAACAAGGAGCAGCATTGTGGGATACATGATCAATATATAAAAATAATTGGACAATCTGAAAGTGAAATTAAGAAAAAAAGTCCATTTGCAATAGCATCAAAAAAATAAAATGAGGAATAAATTTAACCAAGGAAGTGCAATACTTGTACACTGAAAACTAGAAGACTATGTTGAAAGAAATTCAAGGCCTAAATAAATATAAAGATATCCTGTGTTCATGGATTGTAAGAATAATATTAAGATGGCAGTACTCCTCCAAATTGACCTACAGATTCACTGCAATCCCCATCAAAATTCCAACTGCATTTTTTGCAGAAGTGGACAAGCTGATCTTAAAATTCATATGGAAATACAGCAGACCTCCAAAGCCTAAAAAAATACCTTGAAAAGAACAAAGTTGAAGGACTCACACTTCATGATTTCAAAACTTACTACAAAGCAACAGTAATCAAGGTGTTGTGGCACTGGGATTAGGAGAGACATACAGATCAATGGAATGGAATTAAGAGTTCAAAATTAAACCCATCATTTTATGGTCAGTTGATCTTTGACAAGGATACCAAGCCCATTCAATGGGAAGAGAGGAGTCTTTTCAATAAATGATGCTGGGACAACTGGATGACCACATGCAAAAGAATGAAGTCAGTTACCTCACCCCATATATAAAAATTAACTCACAATGGATTAAAGACCAGAATTTTAGAGCTAAAACTATAAAAATCTTAGAAGAAAACATAGGTCTGAATATTTGTGATCTCTGATTAGGCAATTATTTCTTAAATATTACATGAAAAGTACAAACAACAAAAAGGAAAAATAGCTATGTTAGCCCTTATTGAAATCTAAATGTTTTGTAATTCAAAGGACACTATCAAGAAAGTGAAAAAACAATCCACAGAGTGGAAGAAAATATTTGCAAATTGTATGTCTAAAAAGGATCTATTTTCCAGAATTTATAAAGAACTCTTAGAATTCAACAATAAAAAAACAACTAAAAAAAATGGACAAAGGATTTGAATAGACATTTCTCCAAAGAAGATCTTCTCCAAAGAAGACCAAATGGTTGGTCAATAAGCACATGAAAAGGTGCTTATCGTTCGTCATTAGGAGAATGCAGATCAAAACTCCAATGAGACACCACTTCACACCACTAGGGTAACTTAAAATAAAACAAGTATTGGCGATGTTGTATAGCAATTGGAACCTTTATACATTGCTGGTGGGACTATAAAATGGGGCAGGGGCTGTGGAGAACTATTGGCAGTTCCTCAAAAAGTTAAACACAAAGTAACCAGCGACCCAGCAGTTCCACTCTGAGGTATATATCCAAGAAAACTAAAAACGTATGTTCACACAAAAACTTGTACATGAATGTTTATAGCAGCATTATCCATAAGAGCCAAAAAGTTGAAACAACCCAAATGTTTATCAACTGATGAGTAGGTAAACAAACTGTGGTACAATGAAGTATTTTTTGGCCATAAATAAGAATGAAGTACTGACTGACATAGGCTACAACATGGATGAACCTTGGAAACATGATGCTAAGTGAAAGAAGCCAGACACTAAAGGCCAAACGCTGTATGATTCCATTGTTATGAAATGTCCAGAATAGGTAAATCCATAGAGACAGAAAGTAGACAGTAGTTGCCAAGGGATAGGAGGAGAGAGTGAAACTGGAAGGTACAAGGTTTCTTTTGAGGATGATGGGAATGTTCTAGAATTAGAGATAGATGAAGATTGTACAACATGTTGAATAACTAAAAACCCCCTGAATTGTGCATTTTAAAATGGGTAAAATGTTGACGTTTATAGTATGTGAATTTTACCTCAATTTTTAGAAAGTTATTTTGTAGTTCCTAGTACAAATAACACAATGGCCATTTTAGGCTCTGAGGTGCCAGAAAAATCCAACTATAGAATATGCTTTATTGCAGGGGTCCCCAACCCCCGGGCCGCACGACAGGAGGTGAGCTGCGGGCGAGCGAGCGAAGCTTCATCTGCCGCTCCCCATCGCTCACATTACCGCCTGAACCATCCCCCACGCCCCCCACCCCACCCACCGTGCGTGGCAGAACCGTCTTCCACGAAACCGGTCCCTGGTACCAGAAAGGTTGGGGACTGCTGCTTTATTGGGAAGTGGCCAGGTTCTCCATGATAGGCATCTCCTTAGCACATACACGCTCCTCCACACACATTGACACACACAAACCCAAATGTCTTTCCTTCCCTGCTATTCTCTTCATTGTGAAGGTAGACTGGATCAAAAATAACAAAAAGAGCTTTCACATAGGAAATATAGTGAAGTTCTGTGATGCAGGCCTATTACCCTAACATATGTGGCCAATGGAGTCTTAAAGCCCCATTATCTTTTTGTTTCCCCAAAGCCTATCTAAATTTCAAGTTCTGGGAGTCATGAATCCACATGTTGGTCTGTGGCCATTTGAATTGAAAGTGACTGAGGATCTTAACCTCGTCACAGCTGAACACCTGAAGGTCCACCTGTACCCTTCCATCAACGAGAGTCCAATGAGCATTTTTCTCATAGCCTCTTTTTCTCATCACTAAATTTAAGATGATCCCTAAGGAGGGGCTATACTTTTTTAAATGTCATTTTTTTTTCCTGATTGTGAAATGTGTTCATTTAAAGGTGCTGCTGGGCCTCCCTGGTGGCGCAGTGGTTGAGAGTCTGCCTGCCGATGCAGGGGATACGGGTTCGTGCCCCGGTCTGGGAGGATCCCATGTGCCGCGGAGCGGCTGGGCCTGTGAGCCATGGCCGCTGGGCCTGTGCGTCCGGAGCCTGTGCTCCGCAACGGGAGAGGCCACAACAGTGAGAGGCCCGCATATCGCAAAAAAAAAGAAAAAAAAAAATAAAAATAAAAAATAAAGGTGCTGCTGAATTTAGTTTTTTTTTTTTAGTCATTTCACAGTCAACATAGCCTAAAAACCACAAGTCCACAAAACTTTGACTTCAGAAAGGTATCCTTGTATTGAAATGTTTGAGGAGGAACCACTTAAATAGAGATGCCTCTTCTAAGCTCCTTATTTCGATATTTGTTTGTAGGGGGAGGTGGCGGCAGAGGACACACACAGGTTTAATACACACAGAGCTGCCCTCACAAAACACTCTTGATAGATGGATACGTAGATACATAGACAGATGGGCATCCATATGGATCCCACGGACGTTCACGTAAAAGGCAAGATGGACGTGGGAGCTGGAGAGAGACAGGCTGCGGTCCTGCCCCAGCTGGTTATTGCTGGGAGTTGGGGGAACCGTGCTGGAGTATACATGTGTGCGTGATGCCTCTCCTGCTTTCTACATCTGCTCTTCACCCCGTCTCCTCCGCCTTCCATCCCAGTAACTGCCTGTCTCAGATACCCACTGCTTCACCCCTTCCTTAGATCATCGGTCCCATCCCTTCAATCCCCGAACAAATACAGGCGAGCTCAGTGCCAGCACTGTGGTGAGCCACAGGGAACGGCCATGGACCTGTGGGAGGAAGGAGAGGAGGAGACCAGAGGCCGGGGAAGGGGAAGCGCGCCCCGAGCATCCGAGCAGAGGGGGCGCCTGGCGGCTCTGACCCGTGAAGCAGGTACCAGCATCACTCTGCTTTTGGTACTGCAGAGACCACTCTGCCTCGGGCCCTCAGGCCTGAGACAAAGCAACTTAAACCAGTCTTTACTACACAGTCAGACCTGCAGGGACCAGGCCGTAGGCACATGCAGGCTGCCCATTTGAACTGCCAGTGCCAGAACTAATTTTCCCAGGTTTGGGGTTTGGGTTTTGTAAAGTAACCCTGGGGCCTGCTTCGGGGGTGCTGGACCTCTCCTCTGGGCAGCCCGGGGAGCCGCTGAAGGTGGCTGACTTCTCCCTGGCAGAGACCGGCTCTCCGGGGCATTTTTGTGTCCGCAGAAAGGAAAGAGTAGAAAGCCTGCCAGGTGCTGGAGGTGTTGAGCTAGCAACTTTAGGAGTTATAATGAGGCAGTTTAAGAGAGTTGTAATGAGGAACCTTGTACTTAAACCTGCGAGAGAAGCGTAGAAGGCCAGGCAGTGGCATGCTTAACCCAGCTCTGCAAAGCAAGGGCACAGCCATCCAGGGCAGTGTCTTCCCTGGCAGACCACTCCCAGGACTCAGCGTTTGAGCCGGGGACCCAGCGTGGTGCGGGTTTAAGGCCCGCAGAGAGGAGTTGCAGGGGTTTGGGCCTGGAGTCAAGACAAGGCTTTTGGAGGAACAGAGATTTCCTCTGTGCAGAAAGCATTGCAGACGCCTGGTGGCACTTTCCCCAGACATGCCTGGGAAGGAAGCAGGTAAATGAGAGGACCTATGTAGGACCTCAGCATGGAGGCAGGAGGCTCTCAATAGATGCTAGTTTAAAACCAAGCACCTAAGCCACAACTGACTCAAAAGCCTGAATTTTTTTTTTTTTCAAAAACGCATAGACCCCTTATCAGAGGCCCCTTGCTTGGGGCCAGAGATTATTTTAGGGCCAGGACTCCCCCTTTACCATCACACCCCCAGCCTTACCAACAGTCTCTCTGGAAATACCTAGTTCTCTGCAAGTAGCTATGCCTATAAAGTTGTACTAGTGCGAAGTAGATTCCCCCTGAAGAGTCAGATTCTCCATGTTTCAGAGTGAGCAGCAACACGGGGCCTGCGTCCTGTCTGGAAGCATTCATCATGGAACCTGGGAGAGCCTCATTCTGCTCTGCAGCTACGTTGAGTGCTTGGTCAGTAGCAGAAGGCGTCTGCTGAGGGCGGTGGGAGCAGTTTCAGCAGCCAGTCCCCCTGAGTGGGAACCGGGCTGCGCCTTCCCACGGAGGTGGGCAGAGACAGGGTGGCTCAGAGGTGGGTGGAGGTGTCGCTCCTTCGCTTCCTGGTTTTGTGACCTTGGGCAAGTTCTTTAACCTCTCAAGTCCTCAGTTTCCTCATCTGTAAATTGGACAGTAGTGCTTACCTCGCGGTTGTTCTGAGGATTGCTGGAGCCGTGTAGAGGGAGCCCTGCGTGAGCGTCTAGTACTCTGTGCCTTTGAAAACATATTAGGTGTCCGTGCTCTGATCAGTGGTAGCCCAAGGAACTGAGTCAGCTAGTCTCACACTTGAATTGTGACTTTTTTTTTTGAATTGCGATTTTTTTTTGAATTGTGATTTTAAATGTGAAATTTCCAGTTAAAGGTGACTTGGTGATTACACTGGTCATCCCCCCTTATTGTTTAATCTTCACACATCAACTCAGGTATTTTCCCTCTTCCTCGACGCCCAACATGTCCTCTGTCTTGAAGTCTTATCCTCAGTAAGGAAAGAGCAAGTGTCCTTTAAGCAAGGCTGCTCTGCTCATTTTTAGGCTCTTGCGCTTTTTGAAATTATTTGGTCATTGATTCTAAACGTCTCTCAACTCCTCTAGCCCCTGTGATCTAAAATACATAATGTTGCCCTAAACTACATGCCATTTTGTGCTGTTCACTAAACTGATGTGTGTTCATCATGTCTCCACTTCTAACCGCGATTCTCCTGAGGGGAAGGACTGCGGTTTGGATTTCTTCTGTATGGTCAGAAGCCAGGGAAAGACTGTATGAAGCCCCTGCGTGCATTTGAATAAATCAGGCAGGTTGATATGCAGTTTTTGTCTGATTCACTCACATGCAGACTGACCAGGTCCACGCCTTCCTGCAGTAGCGAACGGAGAATCCAGGAGAGTGAAGGGGGCTCTCTGTGTCCTGGTGGTGCCCGGGCAGGGCAGGGATCCAGGAGTTGGGGTGGGAGCGCCCCATCAAGTCACCCTTTCGGGCCTGGGGCACCGCGTGCTCTTCAAACTGCCTTCGAAAAAACCTGTTCTGAGATCAGAAGTGGGCCCAGCAGGCTGTGTCCTCTAAAAGCAGTTCCTCACTCTGGTGCCGAAAACATCTGATGTTTCCTAGAGCCTGCCACTTCCTCCTTCCTAGCCAACTGTAATTGTATTTCTCATCACTTTAGAAGGCCACCTTTTCCACTGTCTCCCCATCCAGACTGTCTGGCACACTGTTGCCAAGTTGCTCTGCCTAAAGCAGCACCTGGCACGTGTGACCCTCCATGTTCAAACCCTCACTGCCCACCCACTGCCAGCCCCTACCCTCCACGTCTCGATGTGGCATTCAAAGCCCCGTGTAGACCACACCCATTACCCTCCTCAGCTCTCTACTCATCCCCTCACCCCGGCTCAAACTGTCCCTCCAGCCTGTTCCTGGGGTCACCCAAATCTCACCTTCTGTTATAAAAAATCTGGATAATAGATCCATGCAGCCCTGACCATGCCAGCTTACGGTGAGCACTGCATCATTGCCTGGCCCTGAATTTGGAGTTTGACAGCCATGCCTGAGAGACCATTCTGCTCCTGCCTAGCACGTGTTTGTGGATTCCTGTCTCCGCAGCTGCCCTGTAAGCTCCCTTACGGCAGCGTCCATGATTCCTGTTCTCTGTGCCCCTTGACACGCGCAGCCCATTCCCCCCGTAGCCCCCGAGGCCACCTGCCCCTTGACTTCCAGAGACGGGGTCCGTGGTACTCCTGGTAGTCTGGTTTCTACCTGAGGGAGGGCTGCTGTGGATGCCTCAGAGCTGAGCCTCTCCAGTTTGGTCTGGAGTCTGCCGTGGAGCCCCAGACAGAGCTGCTGGCGGTGCAGACAGGAATAATAAAAGATGTTTCAGCGGTTTTCTTTTCGTGGTTGTACCAACAGCCCTCCGTCTGAGAGCCTGGAGCCTGGAACAGGGAGAGAGCACACTTCCTCCGGCCAGTTCCTCTCCATTGTTATTAGGAAGTTGGCTTGTTTGAAGCATAGCTTCACAGGTGCAGGATTCATCCTCGACAGGTGGTTATTAGGTTTTGATTTGTATCATCACTTATAAAACAGAATGGAGAGATTTCAGACCATAAAGCATATTCTGCTGCACATGAGATATTAGTGTTAAAAATTCGTCAGTGTTGCTAAATATTTACCCGATACTAGGTTTCTACCTTCTGCCAACCTGAAGCATTTTCTTGGCAAACCTACTTCGTGGAACTCTGGAAGTCTCTCTGCCTTACTCATACATAAATACAACCATCTGTCCGTACTAGGTAAACAGACTGACCTCTGTTCTTCTCCTTTTTTAACTTTTGTTTTAATTTCTTGAAATGTGTCCAAAATAATCCTGACTCTGCTGTTGATTCTTTGTTAGGAGCCAAAAAGACACAATTATAAGGAACTCCAGAAACATCTAGTGCATTCCTTTTTGGCCCCGTGTTATTTGAAACCCCTCTGAGAATTGTAATTTGCAAGTTCCCCACACTTTCCTTCCTCCTGAGAGATCATTATTCAGTTTCGTGTGTCTCCTCCCGTTACATTATTTTATTGTTCTACTAGAGATGCTTGGAATTTGTTAGGCATCAAATTTATTTCAAAGTCCATATTTGCACGGAACCAAGCTAGTGTTCTACCACAACCGTAAGTAAGACGCGATCAGTCGGTGTCTATTTAGTTCCTATTTTGTGTGTAGTTGCTAGGTTCACTTTTAAAAAGAAGTATTCCCGCTTGGGGTATTTTTAATGCATTCAAAGGGATCACTCCTTGTTCCTCACAGAGTTATTTTGAGAAGCCAAATACTCATTCTAGTGATGTCACCTCTGAAGCATTCCTAGAGCTGTACTTTCTTTCTGAGGATGAAGTGGATGAGCTCTGAGGGACCAGCATCCTGAGCTGAGTTTTGACTCACAATGGCTCTCCTTAGCTTATTCATTCGCTTTATTGAGGTTTGACTCTGAATGACTTCTGACTCTCTCTGAATTCAGATCCGCTCTTAACACTGAAACTCCCCACCCTTCATCCCCTGGGAATTCAAAGCCCTGTGATGTAGAGCAGTTAGTTCCCAAAGAGGAATTTCAGAAAGATCTTGAGCTTTCACCGTTGGAAAGAAAGACTCATCTGCCCAACAGTGACAACACAAGATGTCTCTTCTGGCAGAGGTCATAGCAACGGCCTCAGGACCGCGTCGCACCTCATTTGCTTAAGTAACCGTTCTCTGAGTACCTGCCATGAGCACTGCACTAAGATAGACCCCGGGGAACAAAAGAGGGGTCTCTGCCTTCAGAAGGCTTAACGGTGGTCTCAGTTGGTGTTGATTGAGTGTTATAAACGGTTAGTGCAGCCAAAGTAAGGAAAGGTTAAGCAAAGGAGGCCGTGAGCAGACATTCCTGAACCATTTGGGTCATGAACTAAGATGTGATGGGAGGGTAGCATGTAGTCAGGGATGTGATGGCAGAGGTCAGACACCTGAGCAGACTGCAAGGGGGATGCACGAGCCTCCTTCCTGTGGGCAGCAGTGGGAACCCAGCTTGCCTGAACCCCCGGCTCCTGGGAGGGGCATCGGGACATGTCCAGTCAGACAGGCCAGAGGCACCTGGAATTTAAAAAATTTATGCTTCCCCCAGTATTTCAGGGCCCCCATAGACAGAATAGCTCTGTGTAGAAAAGTAGCAATAGCACTGGACTCAGAATGAGGAGCTATTGAGTCTAGTCCCAGAGCCACGGGGAACCATGGAATCTGGGGGCGAAGGCCACCGTAGCAAGCGATGTTCCTGTTTTTCAAATGAGAGGACTCGGCCCAGAGAAGTTATCTGCCCAAGGCCACACAGTCGTTCTGGGACTTGGCTAGAATGTGAAACGGGGGCTTCCGCATCCTTCAGTATTCCTTCAGTTTGTCACATCGTGACAAGAACATTTAGCTGGGGTTGGGTGCCGTCGGGGCCATGCTGATGAGGGTCTGGACCCTTCATCAAAAACTTGCTGCTCCTTCCTTAAGTCCAAAGCATCTGTATCATCCCAGTACTGCCCTGCCACTCACCATCTGCAGGCACAGTTGGGCAATCTCTAGCTCTCCTTTTTGTACAACTGTATCAAGGCATCATTTACATATCAAAAAACTCACTCATTTCAAGTGTGTAATTCAGTGATATGGAGTAAATTTATAGATATGTGCACCCATCACCATAACATAGTTTTAGAAGATTTCATCAACCCAGTAGGATCGCTCATACCCATTGTGTAGAAGACATTCACACACACACACACTCACACACACTCTCTCTCACTGACATAACACTCCCCCACATACACACTCACTCACACATCTGATGGTTCCACTGGAATATTAATATCCTGCCCTATTTAGGCTTTTATTACAACACGGATTTTTAGCAATCCGGTTTCAACATTTAGAAAAGTTTGCTGCTCTACAACAAAACTTGCCTGCCACATACTTTGGTGAGTATATTGAATACTTTTCAAGAATAAAATTATGTAGCTCAACTTTTCTTCTCAAGAGTTGCTTTTCCTTCCAAGTTTTCTTGTTCACATTTCTTTTAGGAATTCTGTCCTTAGAGATATGATATGGAAAATATATTTGTGGAACCGCCTAACAGGTGGGACAGAGAGCTGATTTCCCAAATACCCAAAGCACTCTTTAAACAACAATAAAAATATGTACATTCTGATATCAAAGTGGGCCAGGATATAAATAGGTACTCTGGGAATAGGAAAAGAATATGTCTGATAAATATGCTCTATAATGATTAGAGATGCAGTTCAAGCAACAGTTCAAGCATTTTTCCTATAAAATTGGCAATGAGGTAAAATGATTTTTTAATTGAGATATAATGAACAAATAAAATTATAATACACTTAAAGTGTACAACATGATATTTGATGTATGTATACATTGTGAAGGGATTCTCACCATTGAGATAATTAGGTAATTAACACATCCATTGCCTCACATACTTAACTTTTTTTTTTTTTTTTTGGTGATAACACTTAGGTTCTACTCAGCAAATTTCAATTATACAATACAGTATAATTATTACAACTATAAGTGCATTATTACCAGCTATACGTTAGATCCTCAGACTTTTAATTTCTTGAGGAACCTCCACACTGTTCTCCATAGTAGCTGTACCAGTTTACATTCCCACCAAAAGTGAGCAAGGGTTCCTTTATGCCCCACATCCTTGCCAGCATTTGTCTTTTCTTATCTTTTTGATAATAGATATCCGAATAAATATGCGGTATACATGGTTTTGATTTGCATTTCCCTTATGACGTTGAGTACCTTTTCATGTACCTGTTGGCCATTTGTGCGTCTTCTTAGAAAAATGTCTTTTCAGGCCCTTTGCTCACTTTTTATTCAGTTTATTTTGCTTTTTGCTATTGAGTTGTATAAGTTCCTTGTCTGTTTTGGATATTAACCCTTTATCAGATATCGGTTGGCAAATCTCCTATTCCATAGGTTGCCTTTTCATTTTGTTGATGTTCCCTTCGCTGTGCAGAAGCTTTTAAGTCTGATATCCCACTTGCTTACTTTGCTTGATTTGCAAACCCAAAAAATCATTGCCAACACCAATGTCAAGGAGCTTATGCCCTGTATTTTCTTCTAGGAGTTTTATAGTATCAGATCTTACCTTCAAATCTTTAATCCGTTTTGACTTGATATTTTATATGATGAAGATAGGGGACCAGTTTCATTTGTTTGCAAGTGGATATTCAGTTTTCCCAGCACCATTTCTTAAAGATACTATTCTTTTCTCATGGTATATTCTTGGCTCCTTTCTCAAAAATTAATTGGCAATATAAGCCTCAGGGTTTAATACTGAGCTCCAGTTCTATTCCAATGATCTCTGTCTGTTTTTAATGACAGTACCATACTGTTTTAATTACCACGGCTTTGGAATATAGTTTGAAATCACGAAGTGTGGTACCTCTGGCTTTGATCATCTTTCTTACAATTGCTTTGGCTATTCAGGGTCATTTTTGATTCCATACAAATTTTGCAATTGCTTTATTCTATCTCTGTGAAAAATGCCATTGGAATTTTGATAGGGATTGCATCGATAGCGTAATACGGATATTTTAACAAATTAATTCTTACAATCCATGAACACAGGATATCTTTCCATTTATTTATGTCTTCAATTTCTTTCATCACTGTTTTAGAGTTTTCAGTATACAGATCTTTTACTTCCTTGGTTAAATTTATTCCTAAGTAATATATTATTTTTGATGCCATTGTAAATAGAATTATTTTCTTAATTTCTGTTTCTAATAGTTTGTCATTAGTGTATGGAAATGCAACTGATTTGTATATACTGATTTTGTATTCAATTTCACTGAATTCATTGACTAGTTCTAACATATTTTTGATGGAGTCTTGAGTGTTTTCTATATATAATACCATGTCATCTGCAAACAGAGATAATTTTACTTTTTCCTTTGCAATTTAGGTGCTTTTTCCCCCTTCTTCTAGCCTAACTGCTCTGGGTAGGACTTCCAGTAATGTGTCGAACAAAAGTGGCTGGAGTAGGCACCATTTTCTTGTTCATGATCTTAGAGAAAAGCCTTCAGTCTTTCACCATTGAACATGATGTTAGGTGTGGGCTTCTCATATCTGGCCTTTATTATGTTGAGGTAAAATCTTCTATACCCAATTTATTGAGAGTTTTTATCATAAATTTTATCAAAAATGCTTTTTCTGCATCTATTAAGATCATCATATAGTTTTTATCCTTCATTTTGTTAACATCATATAGCACATTTATTAATTTGTGTTTGTTGAACCATCCTTGCATCCCTGGAATAAATCCCACTTGATTATGGTGTATGATCCTTTTAATGTGCTGTTGAATTCAGTTTGCTAGTATTTGTTGAAGACTTGTGCATCTATGTTAATCAGGGATATCAGCCTGTAGTTTTCTTGTGATGTCCATGTCTGGTTTTGTTATCAGGGTAATGCTGGCCTCATAAAATGAGTCTGGAAGTGTGCCTTCAGGTTTTTGGAAAAGTTTGAGAAGGATTGATACTAATTTTTCTTTAAATATCTGGTAGAATTCACCAGTGAAGCCATATCCTCTTGATGAATTGATTCCTTCATCATTATGTAATGAGCTTCTTTGTCTCTTGTTAACATTTTTGGTTAACATCTATTTTGTCTGACCTAAGTGTATTTAACCCTGATTTCTTTTAGTTTTTGTTTGTGTGGAATATCTTTTTCCATCTCTTTACTTTTAGCCTGTGTGTTCTTAAAGCTGAAGTGAGTGTCTTGTAGGTAACATACAGTTGGGTTTGGTTTTTTATCCATTCAGTCAATCTCTATCTTTTGATTTGAGAATTTAGTACATTTACATTTAAAATAATGATTGATAGGTATGAGCTTACTGTTGCAATTTGCTCCACTGTTTTCTGGATGTTTTTTAGTTCCTTTTTTCCTTTCTTCCTCTCTTGCTCTCTTCCTTTGTGATTTGAAGAGTTTCTGTAATGATATGCTTTGATTCCTTTATTGTTTCTGCTTCTACTGTAGGTTTTTGCTTTGTGGTTACCATGAGGCTTATACAGAACATCTTATAGGTATAACAGTCTATTTTAAGCTGATAACAACTTAACTTAGAACACATACAAAAGCTCTACATTTTTACACTCCCTCTCCCACATTTTATGTTTTTGATGTCATAATCTTTTTATAAATCTTTTTATATTGTATATCCATTACCTAATTATAGTTATTTTAAATAATTTTGTTTTTCAACCTTTGTACTAGAGTTATAAGTAATTTATCACCATTTTAATACCCACCATCATTATAATATTAGAGAATTACAAATTTAACTATATATTTACCCTTATCAGTGACTTTTATACTTTCATATGTTTTTTGTTACTATTGTAATTTGCATCCTTTTACTTCAGCTCATAGAAGTCCCTTTAACATCTGTTGTAAGGCTGATCTAGTGGGAATAAACTCCTTCAGCTTTTGTTTGACTGGAAAACTTTTTATATTTCCTTCTGTTCTGAAGGACAGCCTGGCTGGGTAGACTATTCTTGGGTATCATCCTACTCCATTCTAGACTGCAAGGTTTCTGCTGAAAAAATCTGCTTATAGTCCTATAAGGGTTCCCTTGTACATAACAAGTTGCTTTTCTCTTGCTGCTTTTAAGATTCTCTCCTTGTCCTCAACTTTTGACAATTTAATTATAATGCATCTCAGTATGAGTCTCTTTAGATTCATCTTATTTGGTACTTTCTGGGATTCCTGGATCTGGATGTCTGTTTCTTTCCCCAGATTTGGGAAGTTTTCAGCTATTATTTCTCTGAATAAGCTTTCTGCCTCTTTCTCTCTTTCTTCCCCTATTGGGACCCCCACAATGCACATACTGTTCTATTTGGTGGTGTCCCATAACTTCTTTAAGCTATCTTCACTTTTTTTGCAATCTTTTTTTTTTCCTCCTCTTATTGGATGAATTCCACTGCCCTTTTTCTTTCTTTTCTTTTTTTTTTTTTGCAATATGCGGGCCTCTCACTGTTGTGGCCTCTCCCGTTGCGAAGCACAGGCTCCGGACGCGCAGGCTCAGCGGCCGTGGCTCACGGGCCCAGCCGCTCTGCGGCATGTGGGATCCTCCCGGACTGGGGCACGAACCCGTGTCCCCTGCATCGGCAGGCGGACTCTCAACCACTGCGCCACCAGGGAAGCCCGGGAAAACCTCTTAATGCCCCTCAAATGCGTTAGTCTTTTCTTTAAAGCATCTTTTAAAAATTAAGATTAGACCAATGAGTGCTTCTTATCGAGAGCACGGGGTTTGTAGGAGTGTAGGAAACTAACAGGTGCCTGTGTGTTGGAGCAGGAATTCAGGGATGAAGTTGTCACCTGGCTTTAACGAGTCGTTAAACTCAGTTCCTACAGCTGTACACTCAACATCAAAACCGTCTCCTTTACATTCTGAGAACCCAGTGTAGATTCCACTACTTTTATTTTTTGCGGTACGCGGGCCTCTCACTGTTGTGGCCTCTCCCATTGCGGAGCACAGGCTCCAGATGCGCAGGCTCAGCGGCCATGGCTCACGGGCCCAGCTGCTCTGCGGCATGTGGGATCTCTGCCCCGGACCGGGGCACGAACCCGCGTCCCCTGCATTGGCAGGAGGACCCTCAACCACTGCGCCACCAGGGAAGCCCGATTCCACTACTTTTAACATTTTAATACAACGTTCTGTTCTAGAAAAAAAATCCCCAAATTAAAGCATGGGAATGATCGTACGCTTTAAATATATTCATTTTAAATGAATAGGCTTGGGCTTCCCTGGTGGCGCAGTGGTTGAGAGTCCGCCTGCCAATGCAGGGGACACGGGTTCGTGCCCCGGTCTGGGAAGATCCCACATGCCGCGGAGCGGCTGGGCCCGTGAGCCATGGCCGCTGAGCCTGCGCGTCCGGAGCCTGTGCTCCGCCAACGGGAGAGGCCACAACAGTGAGAGGCCCGTGTACCACAAAATAATAATAAATAAATAAATAAATAAATAGATAGATAGATAGATAGATAAATAAATAAATAAATAGGCTTCATTTAAAATGAATCTTAGAAATGTGTGGTTTTTATTGTTCCAAAAGGTCCCAAGTACATAGATAGAAGGGCGAAAGCACTTAACACAGAGGGACAAGAGAATAGGACAGGTCACGTCCATCTTCCTTCTCCTAAAGAAAACTAGAAAACAACAAAACTGCATCCAGAACAAGAAATCTTCAGGAAAGTCCAAAATGAAGAAATCCAGCATGAGATCATTTTTTTAATAGTGACAGTTATATTGACTTCAGTCAAGGCTGTTATCCTTTCCATGAAGAGTCCAGAGTTTGCAGGGACCACTGAAGTCAGGGAGGTGAGAGGTCCGGGTCTCCAGCAAATGGGACTGATTTCCTTACAACGAATCACACTCTTTACAACGTGAAGGAAATAAGGAAAGGCCAGACACTGCACGGCCTCAGCTTTGTGAGAACTGGAAATCGTACAGACGATTTGTAGGAGCGAATGGGCGGCACAGGTCTTAAGGTGCCCTTGGAGTTTCTGGTTTGGAGGTTTGCTTTGTATTTGTCAGCACCCAACACTTGCCTTCCTGCCACAAGCCCCTGGAGTCATATTGTTGTCTCATGCGTGTGTTCTCCAGTCTGCGAAACCTGGTTTGAAAGCTGCTTCTCGATTTGATTCCAGTTATCTTTACCTTTGTGGTCCACCCTCCGTTTTATCCTTGGTGATTAACCTCATTGAGAGCAGAGGAAGGACAGCGACCAGTTAAACAGCTTGCGTGTTGCAGTGAATTAGAGTAGTCAGTGTTCCAGTCAGAGATTCTCTCACCCGGGGGATGCGTGCAACCAGAAAATACACATACAGCAACTGGGAATCCCCTTCTCAGGCCAATTTTAGTTCACATTGGACATATGCCTGGCTTTTCAGTTAAAGAAACAAGATTTCATTGTGATTTTGGGTAACCCTATTTTTACAGATTTCCATTGGTTATTTGCATGTTTTTAATTATAGCAGCCTAAGCGTTACTAAGAAAAATAGGTTTTTACAGACTCACAGACATAGAGAACAGACTTGTGGCTGCCAAAGGGGAAGGAGAGTAGGGGGAGAGATGGATGGGGAGTTTGGGGTTAGCAGATGCAAACTAGTATATAGAGGATGGATAAACAACAGGGTCCTACTGTAGAGCACAGGGAACTACATTCAATATCCTATGATAAACCATAGTGGAAAAGTATATGAAAAAGAATGTATGTATATGTGTAACTGAATCACTTGGCTGCATGGCAGAAATTAACATAACACTGTAAATCAACTATACTTCAATAAAATAATTGTTTTTAAAAGGGAAAAATAGGTTTTTAAAAATCTTAGGGAAGAAAATATTGTTATTTTTCAGCAGCTACTGTTTCTCCAAAAGCTTTTCATCAATGGTTGTGAATGCACTATACTTACTATTTTTTTCAAAGTATAGGTCCCTCTACTGTAGTAACAGAATGAGGATGTTTTTGCATTTTTGTGGATTTAGGGACCACATTAGAGATTTTGACTGTGACCTCCTTGTTCTAAGCCCAAGTCTGCCTAGGCCTCAAGTCTGACCTGGAGTCTGTGTTTACAGTCGTCCAGGAGCAGATTGACAATTAGAATGTCCTTTCCTGTTCTGTCAGGGGAGGAGTGTGTTTCTCCCACTTTATCTCGCCCAAGACCCGGCCGGTACTCTGACCCCCAAGTACAGGCCTGCAGGAGTGTTTTCCTTTCACCAGACACGGTGCTCCTGTTAGCTTCCAGCATTGAAAGGATATGCAGTGTAGTAAAAATTACCACGTTCTGTTGTTGGCGACATTTATCTGATAGGAGTGTCACAACATGAATAATACGTGTGAAAGAGCTACAGTGCTGAGTGATGGTTCTGAGATGGAAACCGAAAATAAAATAATGCTCTGGTCTGCAGTAGCCACTGCCACACATAATAATCGACTCTGGCGTTTTGCATTTGACAGGATTTAATTCAGTGTTTTATTTTGAAAAGAGTTTCTGAGCACAGAGCATTCTGGAGTTTACTGTGGTCACGGGCCAGGCCTGTGGATGTGGACCCTGAGTTGGCAGTGGTTGTGGAGACATTGTTGAGAGAGAGAAGGAAGGAATTTAATCTCTCTCAATCCTGGCAGCAGTCGTACGTGTTTGGTGGGACAAGTATAATTTATTGTCGCCACCATTTTACAGGCGAGAAACGAGAATCCCAGAGAGATTAAATGAATGATTTAATGATCCTATTATTTTACCCATTGTGTAGGCCTTTGAGGAGTTACTAGAGAGTTATAAGACACGATCCCTTCCCTCAAAGAGGTTATCATCCAGTAGGGGTCAAAAAGTTTATAATCTAATACTAGTAACCCATAAACTGAAAACTCACAGCCCCAGGTAGCCTGTAAACGTTAAAGTGACACAAATCGCGGGAAAGGGAGAGGGGGGTGGGCAGCCCTCGCTGAGGACAGCACTGGTCAGTGACCTGATTCAGGGAGAGGCCGGGGGTGAGAAAAAAATGAAGAAGTAAGTGAAGTTGGAATCACATGAAAGGAAAACTGAACGATGTCAGGACAGGAAAATCTCGTGCAGAACAGGAAGCAAACCCATGGGTTTTGGAGGAGGAATGTAATAGGAACGTAACAGACCAGTAACACTGCAGTGGTCCTTGATGGCGCCCTATGACAGAGCATCCTTAGTGTTTGGAGCAGGGTCACTGGAAGCCACGTGGCATGGTAACTATTTCAGATAAAACACCTCTGTGGCTGTGACCAAGGTAGAATGCACTGGGGAAATGGTAGCCAGGGAGAGAGACCAGGGTAAGTGTTTTTCTATTCACTGAATCTAATAGGAAAGTTAGCATACAGTTCAAATTTGTTCTGATTTCATCTTTTTGCAAACTCAGTATACTTTGCAGCTCTTCATAACTGCATGTTTTGAACTCTAAGATTAGATTTCAGGCTAAAATTCAATTTTTGTTTCTTCTCTTGTTTGATAACAAAGAGCTACGGTGCTTAGTGAATGGATATCATAATCCTACGGCCATTTGTCCTGAGACAGGCTGATGCAGGTGACATCAGAGCAAGTGGGTAGCTACACAGGGTGGAGGTGGGGTGCAAAATGAGGACACGAGAGTCTGCTCACCTTGAAGCTTTGGATTCTTGGGGCTTGTGGTCAGTCTTACTGTTCAATAGACAGGCAAATGGAAACTGGCCCGTGTGCCCCGTGGCCTTCTGAAGATGGTATATGGAGGAGAGAGAAAGCTGGACACTTAATGAAAGTCAGTATTCTATACCCCTATCATTTAACCTCTTCTGTTCTTTCATTTAGGACAAAAGTGAGTGTATTTGCTATAAAAAGACTTAGCATTTTAAGTCTATTTGAGAAATAAGAAGATACTCTGAAATATGTCCCTTAAGTAACTAGACATTTGCTTAGGGAGCTTAACACAGTAAGGCTGGGTTAAGATAGATGTATGGATTCTTTTTTTTTTTTTTTTTTTTTTTTTTTTACTGAAGTATAGTTGATTTACAATGTTCTGTTTCAGGTGTGATTCACAAAGTGATTCAGTTGTACATATATATATATATATATATATATATATATATATATATATATTCTTTTTCAGAGTCTTTTCCATTACAGGTTATTACAAAATATTGAATATAGTTCCCTGTGCTATACAGTAGGTCCCTGTTGTTTATTTTCTTGATAAATACATAGGAGTGTGTATCTGCTAATCCCAAGCTCCTGATTTGTCCCTCCCCCTCTTTTCCCTTTGGTCACCATAAGTTTGTTTTCTATGTCTGTGAGTCTGTTTCTGTTTTGTAAATAAGTTCATTTGTATCATTTTTTTAGATTCTTAATCCTGTCAGTTGGCTAAGGAATGTAGACTCAAAAGTGAGGACCTCCCAGTGCTGGGAAATAGGATGTGCCCTCATTTCTAAGTGACAAGAAAATCAAAAAGAAAGAAGGGCAGACAGATCCCAGCAGTGGCGGGGAGTTTACGAGATCAGAAGGTGGCTCCCCAGACTTTGGAGTCATTGGCTTCAAACATTATATTTCTCTTCCTGTCTTACCTGTGGTCCAGGAAGTGGGTAAGGACAGCCGAGTGGAGGGAAGAGGAGCAAAGCAGTGATGAGGGGATGGTTGAGGTTAGGTGGTCAGGAGCACTGACGGGGGTGGGGACCAGTGGATGCGGTGGTGTGGAATCCATGGCCTAGAATGACATAGCATCCTTTCCCTGTGAAGAAAATAATCCGAAGCAAACTAAGTGAAGTTTTAGCAGGTGTGAAAAATTTTACCTTTGCTTTTATTTTAAATCACTGCCAGAAATAAGGTACAAATTAAATACGTTTTTAAAAATCAGATCTTCCCTCACTGACTGCTATTATTATGTCAGAGATCTGCTCTGATGAGAAAACTTAAGGACGTTTTTTACAGGATAAAGTACAAGTCATACTTAGGAATCATAATGGTCTCTTTAAATAACTTTCAGTTTTAGTAATATATACTTTGTTTTAATTATTACTAGCTTAATTACAGATTACATTTGCACAATACTTCATTCTTTTATAAAAGCACTTTCCCAGATACTCTGTCATCTCAGATTCCCAACATCTAAAACACAGAGAGAAATTCTATTTCTCATTTTAGAGAGAATTCTGAAAATCAGCTTGGTATTAATCAGCTGTTTTTTATTGAATGATTAAACACAAGGGAACCATGCTCATATATATGAGCTCTCATTTAATCATTTAGTCCTCATGATTAAACCATGATATAGTTAACACCTACATTTCCTCTGGCTCAGAGATGATGCCACAAACTGAGACGTGATTGATTCCGGAGTCTTTGGTTTGAAATCACTACAACTGGCTGAAGATGTGACTTACCTAAGCTCACTGAGCTAGTAAGTGATGGAAGAGGAAATAAAAATAGTCTGTTTTCCCTTAATTTTCCCATGTAACCCTAATGAAGAATTTTAATACGATGAATAATCAGTCTTAAAAACTCATTGCACAGTAAATAAAAACAAATATATTTAATGGTTGCTGTAAATAATTCTTATGTTTTGGGAAATTCTAACAGATATAATTGTTTTAAGCGAGCTGTCTTTACTATTCCTTTGTATATTTAGTAGTACTCATTAGATGGAAAAATCACCTGGAAATATTTAGCTATAATTAAAGTAATGTTAGCAAGCAATTTTGCATTGAAATATTGCGTTCAGTTCAATTCAACCAGTTAATTTTAGGCAAGGTGCTTTATTTAGTCTACACAAAGGTGAGTAGACAGTATCCCTCTTGGAGGAAATGTTCCGTCCTTCTTCAGAGGACTGTTCTTGCAAGAGATTATTATGATTCCTAAGCATGATTTTTATTCTACATTGGGGGAAGTGTATCAGAAGAGGAGGAAATGGTTGAATGCAGATTGAGGTATATACTTATAAAACTGCAACACAAAAAGGAATGTAACAGTTACTGTGAAAAAGAAAGGAAAAGAAAGTGCCTTGGAGGAGGATGAGAAGGGAGCTCTCATATCATATTGGAATAGAAGGGGAATCAGCAGAGGCTTCAAGACAGATGTGATATTTGAGATGAGCCTTCATGGATGGCGAGAAATCCAAAAGGCACATGGCGATAGGGCATTCACACACAAAGGGGATGCTGTAAGTAAAAGCAGAGATGGTAGTTTGCCTTACATGTAGTGTGTGTAGTTTAACAAAAAGGCACAAGGCTGAAAACTAGGACCTTGTTGTAGAAGGTCTTCAATACTGTAGAGTAAAAAACAAATCCCAGACTGGTACTAACACGATAGATTGTGCAAGTATCAGTGGTGGCAGTTAGCCTTTTTGAGTTTTGACTTCCTCACCTGCAATATGGAGATGATAATAATTACATTAAGGGTTGGATGTCAATGAGAAAACTTATGTGGAATTAACATAAAACACAAGCAGTGGCGTCATCACCATCGTTATTGCTGTTATTGCTGCGTACGTGATGGTGTATGAAGATTGTAGAGCAGGGGAGCTTTTTGTTTGGATCTGCACTTAAGGAGAATTAAGTTGGCAGGAATGTATAGGATTTATTAATAATGGAAGAAAGAGAACCATCAGAAACCATTAATGTGAGGAGATGGGTTCAGTATGGCAGAGTAGAACGACGTATGCTCACTCCCGCTTGTGAGAGCACTGGAATCACAACTAACTGCTGAACAGTCATCGGCAGGAAGACACTGGAACTCACCAAAAGAGATACCCCACATCCAAAGACAAAGGGGAAGCCACAGTGAGATGGTAGGAGGGACACAATCACAGTAAAATCAAATCCCATGACTGTTGGGTGGGTGACTGACAGACTGGAGAACAGTTACACCACAGAAGTCCACCCACTGGAGTGAAGGTTCTGAGCCCCACATCAGGCTTCCCATCCTGGGTGTCTGGCAACGGGAGGAGGAATTCCCAGAGAATCAGACTGAAGGCTAGCGGGATTTGATTACAGGACTTTGACAGGACTGGGGGAAACAGAGACTCCACTCTTGGAGGGCACACACAAAGTAGTGTGCACATCAGGTCCCAGGGGAAGGAGCAGTGACCCCCATACCTGCTAGTGTTGGAGGGACTCCTGCAGAGGTGGGGGGTGGCTGTGGCTCACCAAGGGACAAGGACACTGGCAGCAGAAGTTCTGGGAAGTACTTCTTGGCATGAGCCCTGCCAGAGTCTGCCATTAGCCCCACCAAAGAGCCTGGAGCTGCCAGTGCTGGGTCGCCTCAAGCCAAACAACCAACAGGGAGGGAACTCAGCCTCGCCAATCTGCAGACAAGTGGATTAAGTTTTACTGAGCTCTGCTCACCGGAACAACACACAGCTCTACACACCACCAGTCCCTCCCATCAGGAAGCTTGCACAAACCTCTTAGATAGCCTCATCCACTAGAGGGTAGACAGAAGAAGCCAGAAGAACTACAGTCCTGCAGCCTGTGGAACGAAAACCACATTCACAGAAAAACAGACAAAATGAAAAGGCAGAGGACTATGTGCCAGATGAAGGAACAAGATAGAACCCCAGAAAAACAACTAAATGAAGTGGAGATGGGCAACGTTCCAGAAAAGGAATTTAGAAAAATGATAGTGAAGATGATCCAGGACCTCAGAAAAAGAATGGAGGCAAAGATCGAGAAGATGCAAGAAATGTTTAACAGGGACTTCCCGGGTGGTGCAAGGGTTAATAATCCACCTGCCAATGCAGGGGACATGAGTTTGATCTCTAGTCTGGGAAGATCCCACATGCCACGGAGCAACTAAGCCTGTGCACCACAACTACTGAGCCTGCACGCTAGAGCCCACAAACCACAACTCTGGAGCCTGAGTGCCACAACTACTGAAGCCCACATGCCTAGAGCCCATGCTGCACAAAAAGAGAAGCCACCGCAATGAGAAGCCCGTGCACCACAGCAAAGAGTATCCCCCGCTCGACACAACTAGAGAAAGCCCGTGCACAGCAACAAAGACCCAATGGAGCCAAAACTAAATAAATAAAAAATAAATAAATTTATTTTTTTAAAAAAGAAATGTTTAACAAGTATGTAGAAGAATTAAAGAACAAACATCTAGAAGAATTAAAGAGCAAACAGATGAACAATACAATAACTGAAATGAAAAATAAACTAAAAGTAATCAATAGCAGAATAACTGAGGCAGAAGAACGGATAAGCAATCTGGAAGAAAGAATGGTGGAATTTACTGCCGTGGGGCAGAATAAAGAAAAAAGAATGAAAAGAAGTGAGGAAAGAATAAGAGACCTCTGGGACAACATTAAATGTACCAACATTCTCATTATAGGGGTCCCAGAAGGAGAAGAGAGAGAGAAAGGACCCGAGAACATATTTGAAGAGTTTATAGTCGAAAACTTCCCGAACATGGGAAAGCAAATAGCCACCCAAGTCCAGGAAGCACAGAGAGTCCCAGGCAGGATAAACCCAAAGAGAAACAGGTGGACACACATAGTAATCAAACTGACAAAAATTAAAGACAAAGGAAAATTATTAAAAGCAGCAAGGGGAAAACGACAAATAACATACAAGGGAAGTCCCATAAGGTTAACAGCTGACTTCTCAGCAGAAACTCTACAAGCCAGAAGGGAGTGGCATGATATATTTAAAGTGATGAAAGGGAAGAACCTACAACGAAGATTACTCTACCTAGTAAGGATCTCATTCAGATTCGACAGAGAAATCAAAAGCTTAACAGACATGCAAAAGCTAAGAGAATTCAACACCACCAAACCAGCTCTACAGCAAATGCTAAAGGAACTTCTCCAAGTGGGAAACACAAGAGAAGAAAAGGACCTACAAAAACAAACCCAAAACAATTAAGAAAATGGTCATAGGAACATACATATCGGTAATTACCTTAAATATGAATGGATTAACTGCTCCAACCAAAAGACACAGGCTCACTTAGTAGGTACAGAAACAAGAACCGTATATATGCTGTCTACAAGACACCCATTTCAGACCTAGGGACACATACAGACTGAAAGTGAGGGGATGGAAAAAGATATTCCATGCCAGTGGAAATCAAAGGAAGCTGGAGAAGCAATACTCATATCAGATAAAATAGACTTTAAAGTAAAGAATGTTACAAGAGACAAGGAAGGACACTACATATGCTCAGTGGATCAATCCAAGAAGAAGATATAACAATGTTAAATATATCTGCACCCAACATAGGAGCACCTCAGTACATAAGGCAAATGCTAACAGCTATAAAAGAGGAAATCGATGTTAACACAGTAATAGTGGGGGACTTTAACACCTCACTTACACCAATGGACAGATCATGCAGACAGAAAATTAATAAGGAAACACAAGCTTTAAATGACACAATAGACCAGATAGATTTAATTGATATTTATAGGACATTCCATCCAAAAATAGCAGATTACACTTTCTTCTCAAGTTCACATGGAACATTCTCCAGGATAGATCACATCTTGGGTCAAAAATCAAGCCTTGGTAAATTTAAGAAAATTGAAATCACATCAAGCATCTTTTCCATCCACAGCACTGTGAGATTAGAAATCAGTTACAGGGGAAAAACGTAAAAAACATAAATACATGGAGGCTAAACAATATGTTACTAAATAACCAACAGACCACTGAAGAAATCAAAGAGGAAGTAAAAAAATACCTAGAGACAAATGACAATGAAAACAGTACGATCCAAAACCTGTGGGATACAGCAAAAGCAGTTCTGAGAGCAAAGTTTATAGGAGTGCAATCCTACCTCAAGAAACAAGAGAAATCTCAAATAAACATTCTAACCTTACACCTAAAGGAACTAGAGAAAGAAGAACAAACAAAACCCAAAGTTAGTAGAAGGAAAGAAAACATAAAGATCAGAGCAGAAATAAATGAAATAGAAACAAAGAAAACAATAGCAAAGATCAATAAAACTACAAGCTGGTTCCTTGAGAAGATAAATGAAATTGATAAACGTTTAGCTAGACTCATCAAGAAAAAGAGGGAGAGGACTCAAATCAATAAAATTAGAAATGGAAAAGGAGAAGTTACAACAGACACTGCAGAAATACAAAGCATCCTAAGAGACTACTACAAGAGACTCTATGCCAATAAAATGGACAACCTGGAAGAAATGGACAAATTCATAGAAAGGTATAACCTTCCAAGACTGAACCAGGAAGAAACAAAATATGAACAGACCAATCACAAGTAATGAAATTGAAACTGAGATTAAAAATCTTCCAACAAACAAAAGTCCAGGACCAGATGGCTTCACAGGTGAATTCTATCAAACATTTAGAGAAGAGCTAACACCCATCCTTCTCAAACTCTTCCAAAAACTTGCAGAGGAAGGAACACTCCCAAACTCATTCTGTAAGGCCACCATCACCCTGATACAAAACCAGACAATGATACTACAAAAAAAGCAAATTACAGAACAATATCACTGATGAATATAGATGCAAAAATCCTCAAGAAAATACTAGCAGACAGAATCCAACAACACATTAGAAGGATCACACACCATGAGCAAGTGGGATTTATCCAAGGGATGCAAGGATTCTTCATTATACTCAAATCAATCAATGTGATACACCATATTAACAAATTGAAGAATAAAAACAATGTGGTCATCTCAGTAGATGCAGAAAAAGATTTTGACAAAATTCAACACCCATTTATGATAAAAAAAAAAAAAAAACTCTCCAGAAAGTGAGCATAGAGGGAACCTACCTCCATATAACAAAGGCCATATATGACAAACCCACAGCAAACATCATTCTCAGTGGTGGAAAACTGAAAGCATTCCTCTCAGATCAGGAAGAAGACAAGGATGTCCACTTTCACCACTGTTATTCAACATAGTTTTGGAAGTCCTAACCATGGTAATCAGAGAAGAAAAATAAATGAAAGGAATACAAATTGGAAAAGAAGAAGTGAAACTGTCACTGTTTGCAGATGGCATGGTAGTATACATTGATAATCCTAAAGATGCTACCAGAAACTACTAGAGCTAACCAATGAATTTGGTAAAGTTGCAGGATACAAAATTAATGCACAGAAATCTCTTGCATTCGTATTCACTAACAACGAAAGATCAGAAAGAGAAATTAAGAAAACAATCCCATTCCCCATTGCAACAAAAGGAGTAAAATACTTAGGAATAACCCTACCTAAGGAGGTAAAAGACCTGTACTCAGAAAACTATTTGACACTGATGAGAGAAATCAAAGATGATACAAACAGCTGGAGAGATGTACCATGTTCTTGGATTGGAAGAATCAATATTGTGAAAATGACTATACTACCCAAAGCAATCTACAGATTCCGTGTAATCCCTATCAAATTACCAATGGCATTTTTTACAGAACTAGACAAAAGATCTTAAAATTTGTGTGGAGATACAGAGGACCCCAAATAGCCAAAGCAGTCTTGAGGGGAAAAAAATGGAGCTGGAGGAATCAGACTCTCTGACTTCAGCCTATACTACAAAGCTACAGTAATCAAGACAGTATGGTACTGGCACAAAAATGGAAATATAGATCAATGGAACAGGATAGAAAGCCCAGAGATAAACCCACCCACCTGTGGTCAAGTAATCTATGACAAAGGAGGCAAGGATACACAATGGAGAGAAGACAGTCTCTTCAGTAAGTGGTGCTGGGAAAACTGGACAGGTACATGTAAAAAATGAAACTAGAACACTCCCTAACACCATACACGAAAATAAACTCAAAATGGATTAAAGATCTAAATGTAAGACCTAACACTATAAAACTCTTAGAAGAAAACAAAGGAAGAACACTCTTTGACATAAATCACACCAAGATCTTTTTTGACCCACCTCCTAGAGTAATGAAAATGAAAGCAAAAATAAACAAATTGCACCTAATGAAATTTAAAAGCTTTTGCAAAGCAAAGGAAACTATAAATAAGACGAAAAGACAACCCTCAGAATGGGAGAAAATGTTTGCAAACGAATCAACAAAGGGTTAATCTCCAAAATATGTAAATAGCTTATGCAGCTCAATATTACAAAAACAAACCAATCAAAAAATGGGCCTACGACCTAAATAGACATTTCTCCAAAGGAGACGTGCAGATGGCCAAGAGGCACATGAAAAGCTGCTCAACATCACTAATTAATAGAGAAGTGCCAATCAAAACTAGAGTGAAGTATCACCTCACACCAGCTAGAATGGGCATCATAAGAAAATCTAGAAATAACAAATGCTGGAGAGGGTGTAGAGAAGAGGGAACCCTCTTGCACTGTTGGTGGGAATGTAAATTGATACAGCCATTATGGAGAACAGTATGGAGTTTCCTTAAAAAACAAAAACTGAAATTATCATATGACCCAGCAATCCCACTACTGGGCACATGCCCAGAGAAAACCATAATTCAAAAAGACACATGCACCCCAATGTTCATTGCAGCACTGTTTACAATAGCCAGGTCATAGAAGCAACCCAAATGCCCATTGACAGATGAATGGTTAAAGAAGATGTGGTGCATATATACAATGGAGTATTATTCAACCATAAAAAGGAACAAAATTGGGTCATTTGTAGAGTCGCGGATGGACCTAGGGTCTGTCATATAGAGTGAAGTAAGTCAGAAAGAGAGAAGCAAATATCGTATATTAACACATATATGTGGAATCTAGAAAAATGGTACAGATGTGAACCAGTTTGCAAGGCAGAAATAGAGACACAGATGTAGAGAACAATCGTATGGACACCAAGGGGGGAAAGTGGCGGTGAGGTGTGGTCAGAAGAATTGGGAAATTGGGATTGACGTATATACACGAATATGTATAAAATAGATAACTAATAAGAACCTGCTGTATAAAACAATAAATAAATAAAATACAATTTAAAAAATAAAGAAACCATTAATGTCCTGTGGTTAAAAATAATGAAGGTGTGATTAGGGTGGTAGTTCAGGTAACCAGAAAGAAAGGTAAAGATATTGCAGAGATTCTAATTCAAAAACGTACTGAGCACCACCTCTCTTCCTGGACACAAATTCAGAAGTGCTGCTTAGCATCCTCCTCAAGAGACAGCAGATACAGGACAGATACAGGACAGAACAGGCAGGTACTTGGGGAGAAGAGGTGCGAGGGTCATAAAGGGACACTGGATCTTCCTTTGCTTTCCACTGGAGGAGCCTTGGTAACATCAGGATGGAGAAGGGACACCTCGAGTGTCTAGGAGTTTGACCACCCAATGGCACGTGTGTCATGTCACAGTAGGTGAGAGGTGATATAGGGTCAGTAAATCCTTCCCCGGTGGGTTTGAACACGCTCACTGTCCTTGTTCTCCGGGTGGGTCCACGCTCTCTGTGGTGCTGGGGGAAGAGAGTTACCCAAGAAAAGAAAGCACAAGAGCAGCCTCAAGAAACTCTCCCTTCAGACACCTGACAGAATCCCTTTTCAACCTCCTGCCCCACAACCAAGGGACGTGAGAAACTGTCTTCACCTAAAGAGAGAATTTCTTACTTTTCTCAAAGTGGATCAACTCCTGCCTCTGTACTTGCTTAGATTTGGAAGTGGAAGGAATCAAGAAATAGGGTTCAGGGCTTCCCTGGTGGCGCAGTGGTTGAGAGCCCGCCTGCCGATGCAGGGGACACGGGTTCGTGCCCCGATCCCGGAAGATCCCACATGCCGCGGAGCGGCTGGGCCCGCGAGCCATGGCCGCGGAGCCTGTGTGTCCGGAGCCTGTGCTCCGCAACGGGAGAGGCCACAGCAGTGAGAGGCCCGCGTACAGAAAAAAAAAAAAAAAAAGAAATAGGGTTCAGAACTGATTTGTAAATTCCAAGTCACTTTCCTGGTAATCAGAAATGGATTCGATTGAATTCCACCCTCATTTAGTGAATGCAGATATCTTCCAGGAGAAGGAACTGGAGAAAAATACTGGATGTGAATGCAACAGACCCCTCCCCACCTTGCTGTCTCTCACAGTTTAGTGAGAGTGTATGTCAAAAAGCATATGAAATATTACATGCTGAGCCTAAGTTGTGTTCTCATAGTGTTATAAAAATCACAGCACTCTCTCTTTATTTCATATGTGTAATTGGTTTTTTCACTTCTCTATGAATGACATTTTTATGAAGACCAAAATGATGTGTGGGACCTATTGGAAACTTACACTGATAGGAGTTTCTAATAAAATAAATAGCCCCTCTAATAATGATGCCTAATGTTTAAAGTACTTTGTTCATTACTTCAGAAACTTCCTGTAAATTTTGTGGGAAGCAGCTCCCTTTGTATGGCATTTTCCATAGAACTTTTACTACTGGGTTGTCCCTTTACTTAGGAGCTTAAATGAAATGAAAATAGGACAGGCTTGTAGATCTTTTTAAGGTATAAAGGGTTGATGGCAATAGCCATTGAACCAAGAACTGGTAAGATTAGGGAAAGAAATGATAAAAGTGGGTTTTAAATCCTTTTTTTAAAAAAATCCCTTTCAGGGCTTCCCTGGTGGCGCAGTGGCTGAGAGTCCGCCTGCCAATGCAGGGGACACGGGTTCGTGCCCCGGTCCAGGAAGATCCCACATGCCGCGGAGCGGCTGGGCCCGTGAGCCATGGCTGCTGAGCCTGCGCGTCGGGAGCCTGTGCTCCGCAATGGGAGAGGCCACAACAGTGAGAGGCCTGCGTACCGAAAAAAAAAAAAAAAAAATCCCTTTCGTTTCTATTCATCTCTTGTTCATTCCTTATCCCGTCTATGCTTATGAAGGCAGACTTGTGAAACTGCTTTGTATGCTACTGAGTTTAAATACTCTCTGTATTACAACGTTGTTTGTTTTTCCCTCCCTTTAGGAGATGACCTGGCTTCCACCACTTTCAGCTATTCCAGCACCTGGAAAAGTGGAACCGAGCAAATTTCCATTTCCAAATAAGGTGAGATCCTGCGTTGCCCAGGTTGAATAGGCTTTACTCACACAGAGATTTTTAGTGGACAGTGGGTTTCCCTTGATTGTCTTTTCCTCTGTAAATATTCCTGCTACAGGCACATGGATCTGATTTTCAACAGTTTGCAAGCATAGGTCTGTTCATTCCAAGGGAAGAAATCAAACTTGCAGTCCTACCTACCTCCACTTCCATACTTCCTGCAAAATATGATGAATATTACAATTATCATGTTATCTAAAAACACTTGTGAAGTTGAAATGCATCTTACGATCATTTTATACATCCAGTGTGATTGTATGTCTTGTTTTTTCCTGAAAAGCTGTTATTAAATTAATAATGTATTTTAAAATCAAGGACATGAAGTATATAATTTCTCGGTTATCTTTTATAAAGCTGAAAATATTTCCTAGGACTTTAAAAAAATGATTTCCATATTTTCTAAGAACCAGCATACACAAAATATCAGCTACAAAATATATTTAAATTATACATGAGTCTAATAAGTTTTGATTTTTCTTAACCATCCAACATGTAATTACATATTCATTATAAAGATGAAATTATGCACACAGAAGAAAGTATGAAAGTTGCTCATGCCCTTGTCCAGATGTTACATCCCTACCCACAGATTACTATCACGAGTTTGGTGTATACCATTTCAGTCATTTTCCCTGTGCATTATATACCCATATGTGCATATGCAGTTTTTTAAAAATCCTAAATGGTATAGTACTAAAAGTACTTTTTCTAAGAGTAGACTTTTTTCCAGATACCCACAGTACATAAATATCATTGCTAAATATTAACATCACAACGTTCTAAAGTAAATTATTGAAATAATTGTTCATTATTATCACAACGGTAAATTCCATTCTAAGAGTCGGTTTTTATTTCCCTTAACAAGGTGTATTTAGAGATCTTCCCAAGTGAATATGTAGAGATTTTCTTACTTTTTCTTGACGGCAGCAAAATATCTCATAGTATGAATTTGCTGTAATTTATTTGCTCAAGCTCCTTTAATGGACATTGAGACTGTTAATGGTTTGCTGTTAACACAAACACTATTACAACACAGAGTTTTTGTAAGTGCCTCTGTGTGTGCCTCTTATTCAGTGTCTCTTGTCCAGACACCTAGAACAGGAGCTGGGGTGCTGGAGGCATCAGAAGCCTTATTTACCCTTGACTATGTTTCAAGAGTATTTTTTTATGAGTCTTTGCCAATGTTTAATATTATCTGGTTTTTTATCATCGTGTCTGTAGTATGGATGAAAAACTGTTATTTCGTTAATTTGCACTTCTCCAGTAATTTCTGAGTTTGAGCATTGACTGTTTTTCCTTTGCAAATTGCCCATTCATGTCCATTGCCACTTTAAAAAAATGATTTGTAGGAACTCCTTATATCTTACTCATTTGCCTGTTCTATATGATGCAACTATTTTCTTGCAACCTTACTTATGTACCTTTTATACTAGCAAAGTGTTTAATTTTCATGTCAGAGAAAAAAGATTTTTCCCAGCCCAACATTCTAACAACGTTCTCTATTTTATTGTAATTCTTTTATAATTTCTGTTTTTAGGTTTAAAAAAATTTTTTGTTTGCATTGGTGTGTCATAGGATTCTAGCCTTATTCTTTTCATTGGTTGAGTAGATTATGACAACACTATCAACAAATTAGCCCATCTTCCCCCCACTGGTTTGAAATACCACCTACATCAACAACTGAAAATCTCATAAATACAGTTTTGTTTCAGGACTGTCTATTCTGTTCTTTTGATATATTCATCTCATTCTTTACCAATAACTCATTGTTTAAGTCAGAGGTCAAATAACTTTTTATTTAAAGGATCAGATAGTAAATGTTTTAGGCTTTGCAGTCAGTATCTGAATGAATGAATGTGACTGTGTTCAAATAAAACTTTATTTACAGAAACACAATTAGTAAAGAAGTCTTACAACTCAATAATAGAAAGAGAACTCGTTTTAAGAATAGGCAAAGGATTTAAATAGACATTTCTCCAAAGGTGATCTACAGATAGCTAATAAGCATATGAAAAGACACTATTGCTATCATTTAGGAAATGCAGATCAGAACTACCATGAGATACTCCTTCACACCTACTTAAAGGGCTAAAATCAAAGACAGACAATACCCAGTGTTCACAAGAGTGTGGAGAAATTGGAGCCCTGATGTCAGTTGCTGGTGGGACCTTAAATGGTGCAGCCTCTTTGGAAAAGTTTCAACATTTCCTCAAAGGTTAAACATTGCATTATTGTATGGCCCAGCAACTCCACTCCTAGGTATATCCCCAAGAGAATTGAAAACACACGTCTGCAAAAAATCTTTTACATGCATGTTCACAGCAGCATTGTTCATAACAGCCAAAAAGTGGAAGCAATACAAATGTCCATCAACTGATGAATGGATCAACAAAAGTGATACATCTTTATAATGAAATATTATGCCACATAAAAAGGAATGAAGCACTGATACATGATTCAACATGGATGAACCTTGAAAATATGCTGAGCAAAGGTGAAAGACCAGTCACAAATGACAACATTTTATATGATTTCATATATTTGAAATGTCCAGAAGAGGCAAATACAGAGAGACAGAAAATAGATTAGTGGTTGCTTACAGCTTAGGGGTAGGGAGAGAGGGTTGAGTGACAGCTAAAGGGTAAAAGCTTTTTTTTGAAGTGTTGAAAATGTCCCAAAGTCCCTTAATAAGAATGATTCCAATGTGTTATTGTTAAATATAATAATTTCTTATTCTGTGTCCAGCTGAGGGTACGTCCTTCTATTTTTCTAGCTTTCTGAATATTTTAAAGGTTTGAATTTTCTTTCCATTTAAAAAAATTAAGGTATAATTTACAAACAGGCACTTGCCTGGTGGCACAGTGGTTAAGAATCCACGTGCCAATGCAGGGGACATGGGTTCGAGCCCTGGTCCAAGAAGATCCCACATGCCTCGGAGCAACTAAGCCCATGCGCCACAACTACTGAGCCTGCGCTCTGGAGCCCACGAGCCACAACTGCCAAAGCCCGCATGCCTAGAGCCCATGCTGAACAATAAGAGAAGCCACCGCAATGAGAAGCCTGCACACCGCAACGAAGAGTAGCCCCCGCTCACCACAACTAGAGAAAGCCTGCATGCAGCAATGAAGACCCATTGTGGCCAAAAAAAAAAAAAATAGGTGACTTTACAGAATGTGGGGACATTACATGATTTTAATAATGCTTTTCTTTCAAAAAGTTCACAATAAGTGCTGGTAATGTATCTTGTATCGGACTTCCCTGGCAGTCCAGTGGCTGAGACTCCATGCTCCCAATGCAGGGGGCCCAGGTTTGATCCCTGGTCGGGGAACTAGATCCCACATGCCGCAACTAAGAGTTCACAGGCCGCAACTAAAAGATCCCACAGCTAAGACCTGGCACAGGCAAATAAATAAATAAATATTTTCAAAAAATTTTATCTTCTATCAATGAAATAAGACTTCATTAGTGTCCTTTCTACTCTGATGAACCACCATAAACTTAGTGACTCAGCGACAACATAAATTTATTATCTTACAACTCTGGAAGACAGAAGTCTGAAATCAGTTTCACAGAGCTAAAATTGAGGTGTCGTCAGGGCTGCGTTTCTTCTGAATGTTTTAGGGGAGAATTTGTTCTCTTGTCTTTCTCGGCTTCTAGAGGCTTCACTTCTTACTTAGCTTGTGGCCCTCATCATGCCAACTGCTGACGTCCTTGTCACATCTTCTCTGACTCTCCTGCCTGCTCCTTTCCCTTATAAGGAACTTTGTGATGATACTGGGCCCACCTGGATAATCCAGGATAATCTCCCATCTCAAAATCATTAATTGAATCACATCTGCAAAGTCCCTTTTGCCATGAGAGGTCACGTATTCACAGGGCCTGGGAATTAAGATACAGACATCTTTGGAAGAGCCCTGACTGTGCCTACTTCAAAGACATCACTAGTTCTCACCCATAGTGCACCTCTTTTAACCTGTATCTCAACTATTTAGTATTCTGACAGCTGGAGGCTTGCAATTCATTAATTAGACTATTAATGTTTGAGATGATCACAGTTGCTAGTATGTAGGAGCTAGAATTGTTTATGGAATTTGCAGGGCAGAATCTCCAAAATGACTAATAAATAATGAAATTAAGCCCCTATTGAGATTAAAGGGGCAGTTTGACCTCTCAAGTAAAGTCGATTTAAATGTGCTGAGTTACCAGTACCACTAAATTAATTAGCTACATACTTCCAAGAATTTCCCCAATTTGTCCAGGTGTTGAAGGACATAATATATAATAAAGTCAATTGATACTGACCTTGGATGTTTTTTTGTATTCTCTGAAGGCTTAATCTGGAGTCACAATTCCTTAGACAAACACTATCAGACGTGCCTGTCGTATTCTTCAAATCTCAAAAGTTATTGAATTTGGTAAAGAAAAGAAGGCACGCCATTATGAGGTATTTCAACCAAGAAAAAGCAATGAATTTGCTTTGTCCTTTTCCCTCGATTTCTGTAGCAGTCTCATAAGTTCTAAAATGCAAATAGAGAGCTAAAATTGTAGAACTTTTTCCATACTCAGAAGGCATCTGTGCGGATCTAATGGCATTTCACAAGCATTTCATGTGGCAGTGAATGCCAGATCTGATGGGATCAGACCTGGTTTGAAACCATTCTTGCTGATCAGTTTCTAAAGCATTAGGCAGAAGAGTTCTAGCATGATTACAGAAATGAGAATCCTATTGCCTTCCTCTTTATACAGTACAAGGAGAATGAAAGCCAGCAAGTGTGAAGGAAAGTGCTTTGAAGTTGGGAAGTTTATGATATGTCTCCCTCTTTGGGTTCCTAGCATGCTTCAGAAACGATCACAAAATGCTTGGGCTAATAAAACTTTATGTTTACTTCATTACCTCAAACATTTAAATTTACTGTCATTTATATTATTTCAATTGTTTTGAGCTTTAGAGAAAAGAAAGTGATTGGTGGGAAGCAGGAAGACCAAACCACATCAAGTGGTGCTTTTTCCTAGAGTAATTAGCTTTATGTGGAGGTCTGAAAATCAAAGAAGATATATTTCCATTTCTTGCCTTTTGTAATTCTAATGGTGTATTAACAGACAAGCAAGAGGAGATAAGAGTACAGCAGTCCTCAGATGGTTCCAAAAAGCCATTTTTAAGGAGTGTTCTCACAGGATAAAAACTGCCTCCATCAGCAACATGGCTTAAGAACAACTGTGTTTTATTGGTTTAAGGTGCATATTTTTTTTCACATTTTAAGATCCCCAAAATCAGAATTTGTTTTACAGCTGATGGCATTTTACAATTAATTGGCAGCCATTTTCTTCCATAGTAATACATGAAGTAATGCAGCCTTATACAGTTTTGTTACGTTTGATGAAATATGGTATTTGTTTTGTTTTGTTTTGTTTTTTGCGGTACGTGGGCTCCTCACTGTTGTGGCCTCTCCCGTTGCGGAGCACAGGCTCCAGACGTGCAGGCTCAGCGGCCATGGCTCACGGGCCCAGCCGCTCCGCGACATGTGGGATCTTCCCGGACCGGGGCACGAACTCGCATCTCCTGCATCGGCAGGCGGACTCCCAACCACTGCGCCACCAGGGAAGCCCGAAATATGGTATTTATTATAGTGCTTCCTTGAATGGCTTTCTCGGCTACCAGTGCACTTGGTTATTTCTGCCTTCAGTACAGTGATTTGTAAAACTTTACTTCCCAGCTAAACACCATCTTTGAAGAAGTTTTGGGATTCCTGTGTACCCAACAATAGTTGAGGTGCTGGGAATGTAGGATTTAAAAAAGGAGAAGAACAAGTTTCTAACTTCAGATATTCTTCTGAGTAACTAAGAAGTGGTTCTCCTCTCTGTGCACGTGACCATCAGAATGACACACACTTGCTGAGTGAATGTGGGAAATTAAAAGCAGTAGAGTCATCTCAGAAATGCCCTGTTAGGAATTACAGGCAACTTCTTCTTATACTTTCCTATTTTTCTGAATTATTTTTTAGTAAATAAATGTTACTTTTTGTTGTTTAAATAGCAAATGCTACTTAATAGGATGGAGCCATCCTTGGGTCAAGACAATTAATAATAGTAGCGTTCTTTTTATTATATTTATTATCTAGTTGTATACTTTAATATGTACAGTTTATGTTATATCATGTATACCTAGATAAAGCTTTCTTTTTAAGGAGTCGTAGTTGAAAAGACAATTCCTGTAATGGAAATTTGACACAGTGTAGTGTAAACATAAAGAAAGCAAATAAGTCCTTCTGAGATTCAGGAATATTTCAAAGAACAGGTAACCCTTGAGCTTTTCTGTTCTGAGCCTGGAAGGAAGAGTGAAGTTGGCCAGGCAGAAAACAGAAAATGGCAGGACACGCATCCCAAGGATGAGGACAGGCTATGGAGGCTTGAAGGACTCCCACACAGCAGTGGTGAAATGCCTTTCAGCCCTGGGTTCTCATAATTTGCATACACATCACCTGCTCTGCTGACTCACTGGGCTCCCAGGCCCGGAAGGCAAGGGCTTTGTACACTCACTTCTGTAACCCCTGAGGACCCAACAGAGAACCTAGCAGGCCTCCTTGAATGCTCCCAGAGGAGGCTGAAATGACAGTGCTCAGATGTGTCGAGCCACGCCCCAGGCATCTACTCAAGGACAATGTTCACAAAGGGAGAGAAGGCCTTTGAGACAGAAGCTATAAGTGTAAGGGTGTCTGTCTGGATGGGGCGTCAGGAGACACAGAAGCGGAAAGGGCTTCAGTGCCTGGGGCTTGTTGCCCTCTGCTCTGAACCCAGCCTGGCTCTGGCTCGGTGAAGGATGAAGGATCTGCACACTCTGTGGGGCGCCCAGGGTTTTGCAGCCAGCTGGGCAGGGCAGTAGTCCTTCATGGACCCTGTCTCAATTCATTCATTCTTTTATAACTCTCCTGTGTATTTCATATTAAATAGGACTTTTGCAAGGAAAGAAGATGTGAATTCCCAAGACAAAATTTAGCATTTCACTTTAATGGAAATAAAATCAGGTTCAATCACTGTCTACCTGATCAATAACTGAACTCAAATACCACATAGTACTGGCTTTCTGCCATTTCAGATAAGTGGAAAGCTGTAATAATCTTTCTGTCCACCGATGTGAGATTGACAGCAGTTGTTCAGTGGAGTGTCCCTGATGGGATGGTTGCCAGCCTCGTCTGCAGAAAGGTGGTGAGAGTGAAGGTACATTCAAAGGGAAGTGGGTTAGATTAAAAGTCAATAACATAGGACACTTCACTGGTGGTGCAGAGGTTAAGAATCCGCCTGCCAGTGCAGGGGACACAGGTTCAACTCCTGGTCCGGGAAGATCCCACATGCCGCGGAGCAACTAAGCCCGTGCACCACAACTACTGAGCCTGCGCTCTAGAGCCCGCGAGCCACAACTACTGAAGCCCACGTGCCACAACTACTGAGCCCATGTGCCACAACTACTGAAGCCCACGTGCCACAACTACTGAAGCCCACACGCCTAGAGCCCGTGCTCCGCAGCAAGAGAAGCCACTGCAATGAGAAACCCAAGCACCGAAACAAAGAGTAGCCCCTGCTCGCCTCAACTAGAGAAAGCCTGTGTGCAGCAACGAAGACCCAATGCAACCAAAAATAGATTAATTAATTTTTTAAAAAAAGATTGAAAAGAAGGACTCAAACAAGTACATGTGCATGTGTGTGTGCTTACGAGGTACTGAGGAGAGGGGGAAATGGGGAAACACTGCCAAAAGGGTAAGGAATTTTACTTTGGAATGATAGAAATATTTTGCAACTAGATAGAGGAGGTGGCTTAGTACATTGTGACTGTATGAAATGCCACTGAATTGTTCAATTCAAAGTGGTTAATTTTATGTTATGTGAATTTCACCTCAATAAACAAAACAAAAAGTCTGTAATACAACATAGAAGTGATTGTGAGCTCTATTACCAGAACTGCTTAACAAACACGTAAATGTTTCTCATTACAGTAGCTGGTGGAGATTATGATCCGTGATTAGGTTCTGAATGACCAGTAATACATCTCATATTCAACTTACATTTTGAAAATCAAAATAAGAAAATTAATTGATATTTCTTGTTTGTTTGTTTTTTTTTTTTTTTTTTTTTTTTAGGACTCTCAGCTCACTTCCTCGGGACACAGTAATCCAAGTAAGAAAAGTTTCTCTCTATAGCTTCATATGTGGGTGTTGGAGGGGGTGGAGCAGGTGAGGAGGGGAGATACATGCAATAGATAGTAGGTTTAAAAGAATTTCACTAAAAGGCAAAATCAAGTGGGGAAAGGAGGGCCACTTGTTCAAGTGTTCCCCCAAAATGGGTAAGATGCATGGTGACCTTGAATGCTTGTCTCTCTTTTTATTCAATGGAGGGAGGGCCAAAACATAAAATAGTGAATTTCAAACCAACTCTAGGAGGAAGGAACACCATCCTTTCTAATAGTTGGCCTCTGGTATGTGTGAGGGGGAAAATTTTTAAAGGCAGCTAATGAGTTACCTAAATTGAAAGAAAATAGGTGGGTAAAGAGATCAGAAGACCTCATGATAAATGTCCTTAGAATCCATGAAGAAACCATGCCCTCTTCCAGGGAGAAACAGACTAAAGGGTCCAGGAAGGAGTTTCGTTACTGAACCCAGTGTCAAATAAAACATATGGGCTTCATCATCAAAGAGAGAATATCATTCCATGAAGTATTGTTTTAATTCTCTTCTTTGGCACTGTTAATAGGTATTAATGTTTTCTTGAGCATTAAATATGCATAAGCTACCCCATTCATGTCGTGAAAGCACACCCAAAAAGACTGGGCTTTGTTAGTCTCCTGATCAGCCAGTCGGCTGAGAGCATCCCTTGCAAATTTCAAAGCTATGTTTGAACATGAAAATCACTCTGAGTCAGTAGATGTGTCTTAGGAACTGAGGCTCACCTACTGAGCGTCTGTGAGGGCCGGAGGATTATGGAGAAAAGACATCCAGACAAAGGCATTGGGAAGCCCCAGACTTTTAATGTACAGCTAGAGAAAGGTCAGGGTAGGGGGAGGATGGCATAATGATCCATAGGCAATATCCCTTAGTTATCCCACCCTCTGTTGGAATTTGCTGTGAGCACTAGCACCAGGGAAGAGGTGAAATGCCAAGGGACTTTGAAATCTATAGAAATTCATAAATATAATAGTAAGGAAAGGAATCAGGAGATGCACGGTTAGGTCCATGAGGTGTGTAGGCGTCAGCATCATATGCCAAAGGCTAGAGCGTACGGAAGAATTGCCAATTGCTTTCCTCACCATTTCTTTCCATTTGAATTTAAACAGTTCAGGGTAAAGGGAGGAGAAAATAGATATAATAGAATAAATGTACCTTCTCTCAGCTTGGAGCCTTTAACATAAAGAAGAACAAAGGAAACAGCTGTTCAGTCCCGTCTGTGTGCAGTCTCTTCTTTATGTGTGCTATTTTATTTAATCCTAACCATAGCCGTGTGAAGTAGGCATTACATCTCCGTTTGCACATGATGAAATTGAGATTCTGCAGCTAATAACTAACCCATTACCTTGACCCCCAAAATGTTGCTTCTGTCCTTTCAGTGTGAGATTGAATTCTTGTCCAAGATTTCTTTTTGCATCTGGCATATTTTTACAGCATGCCATAACTTTCCCTTGCTGATACTACAATTGAGATTATGTAAAAGCAGACCTATCTTCTGTGGAATTGTGAGTGGCACTTGCATGGTGTGGTATAAATCCCTCTGGCATTTCATCATCTGAGGACATTTGTAATTGGTTTTCTCTTTTCTAGGGGTAAGGGGATTTTTTTTTCAAATAAATCCCCCCCCTCAAAACCAAGCACATCTATAAAAAGATAATATCACTATTTAAAAATCGTAGTGATGTGGTATATATATACAATGGAATACTACTCAGACATAAAAAAGAATGAAATAATGCCATTTGCAGCAACATGGATGGACCTAGAGATTATCATACAAAGTGAAATAAGTCAGACAAATATCATATGATATCACTTACGTGTGGAATCTAAAATATGACAAAAATGAACTTACTTACAAAACAGAAACAGACTCACAGACATAGAAAACAAACTTATGGTTACCAAAGGGGAAAGGGGGATAAATTAGGAGTTTGGGATTAGCAGATACAAACTACTATATATAAAATAGTTAAACAACTAGGTCCTACTGTATTGCACAGGGAACTATATTCAATATCTTGTAATAAACCATAATGGAAAATAAAAAAATAAAGATAAAAATTGGAGTATCCTCTGTAGATTATAGCACATTGGAAATTTTAGGAGAGCTGGTCCCACCAGCATTTCCCGTGCTGTTTCTTGTATTTGCTTTGGAATCATTACAGCTTTGGGAGTCATGACTCCAGTAAATATGTAGAAAATAGCAAAAAACTGTACTTCAGAGAGACAAAATGTGTATTGATGGACTGACTTTCCCCACTTTAGGTCAGTCATTTTTATCTTTTTGAAATTAGAAAAACTAAATTGTGTAGGTACTAAGAGAAAAGAGTGTATAAATTAAACAGAAGATTATTTTTTAATCCAAATCTTTTTAAAGAGAGCTACTTTAGCCAGTTTGCTGATTACCGATTAATATAAAATAGAAGCTAACTAAGTATTGAGAAACTTGAATATTAAAACAGGTGATGTATGTCTACAGTTTTTTGTAAGTGTGAGACTGTCCTGTTCAGATGGCAGCCTGAGCATAAGCACTTCTTTCCCTCCCTTCAGAGTCTCCATTGAACTAGCCATAAAGCAATAGTGATGCAAATAAATCCCTAACGGCACTGAGAACCAGAAATTCAGCTGAGTGTCTGGAAAATGGAGACTGGATAAGACCCTTCTGTTAGATAGATAATCCTGGGCAGGGAAGGTCATGACCCAGAAAAAGAAAAAAGGAAAATAATGAACCATACAGGAGCAAGCTGTGGTGGTAGAGGCAATGTCCTTGGGAGCTCCAGGAGAGACTTGATTTCCTCTCAACCCCAACAGAGAAGCAGCGTGGACTGTGCATAGTGATGGGAACATGGCCATTCTTCCACCCATTACTCCTCTACCACTATCTTAGCGGCTTTCATACAGAGCTTTCAGTCTGGCTTTCCTCCCTCAAAAAAACAAAATACAAAAAAAACCCATATTAATATTTGCTAAGAAAATGAACAGCTAACTAGAACTTCTAGTTGGGAGCTAGTACCTAAGAGAGAAGCAGAATAGATTCTGAGATAATACCAGACCTTAAACATAGGTATCTCTGATGGGCAGAGGAAGAGCCAACTTTTCTCAAGAAGGAAATAAACCGAAAATGCTCTATACCCAGAATAAAGTACTTCCTGTTTTTGTTGGGGAGTGAGAGAGCAGTCAGGGCTCCCAACTTGTCTTGAGGCCTCTTTTCTCCTGAACCCTAAATGAAGACTTCCAGTTAAACATACCCTGTCCACTTAGAAAGAGCCCTAAATCAGCCCTTCCCTACAAGGGAGACATATGTTAGCAAAATGGATCAATATACTAATATGGGAAATCCAAGCCAGTACCTTTGTTAACCAGCCTGTTATCATTCAAAGATGTGAATACATAACCCAGGAGCACCAAAGAGAAGGAATGACCCAGAGGAAATCTACTTAATTCAAGGAACAGAAGAAAAAAATTTCAAATGTAATTACAGTCTTCAGAAGGACTTGAAATTATTTGCATCAAATAAAAAGACCAGATTAGTATGAAAAAGAAGTTACAGAACAAATGAGCACTCCGGAATTAAAAATAGGGTTGGCAAAATTTAAAAATTTAATAGATAATAGCTAAAGTCTGAAGTCTGGAATATAAGGTTGAAATCATGTTTTTTTCTGAATATAAAGCAAAAGTCAGATGGAAAATATGAAAGGAAGTTAAGTTACATGGAAGATTAGTCAGGGTGGAAAGGTCCAATCCAGCTAGTAGGAATACCAGAAAAAGAAAATAGATAAGAATAAATAATAATAGAAATAGAATTCCTAAGGAAATGAGCACTCATTGTCAAAAACACTTATGTACAATGAAACAAGAGCAAGGAAAAAGAACAGACAGCAGAGCATTAGAGAGACCTCCAAGGACTTCAGATATTGGAATTACCAAGCCCAGAATATAACGTAAGAGTGCTTACTTTAATTTTCAGAAATGAGAGAATTGAAAATATGATAAAGAACAAAAACATTTGAAAATGTACTAATCAGAACCTCTAGAAGTTAGAAAATAATAACAGAAATTAAAATTTCTTTGGTCAGGTTTAACAGCAGACTACACATAGGTGAAGAAAAAGTAATGAATCAGGAAACTGAACTTAAGAAATTGTCTAGAATGCAGCCTAGAGAGACAGAAATGGAAAATATGAAAAAGAAGTTAACAAACCTGGAGTATAAAGTGAGAAGGCCTAAATATATTTAACTAGAATTCCAGAAAAAAATAAGGGAACAGAGGGAATATTAAAGGAGATGATGGCTGAAAATATTCAAGAATTGAAAGACACTAACCCATAGATTCAAGAAACCCAATGAATCTTCCCAGTGAATCTTAAGCAGGATAAATAAAAAGAAGTCCACCCTAGACATATTATAGTTAAACTGCAAGCCACACAGGTAAAGAATAAATTCTTAAAATGCCCTTAATAACTTCAAAGAAGTAACAATTAAACTTCCAGTTGACTTCTCAACAGCAGCCGTGTATCTGGAAATTGACAAGGTGATTCTCAAATTTATTTGATAGAACAAGGGACCAAAAATAACTCAGGCACTCCTTAAGAAGAACCAGATTGGAGCCTTGCCTTACTAATATTATTATATGAATGAATGAATAAATGTTTTAGCTAAGTAATGAAGATAATAATAAATTGAGCAATGAAACAGATATAAAGGACCCAGAAACAGACCACAGATTTATGAAAACTAGATTCGTGTCAGAGCTAACAATGTAGATCAATGGGGAAAGAATGGGCTTCTTAATAGATAGTACCAGAATAATTGGTTATCTATAGGGAAAAAAAGGAAACTATCTCCTACCTGACATCATATACAGAAACTATTCCAGGTATTTGTAGAAGACCTAAATGTGAACAGTAAAATTATACACTTTCAAAAGGTACTAGAGAACATCTTTCTGATGTATTTCTTAAGTAGAACACCGAAAAAGTGCCAAATAAAGGAAAATCGCAGATTTTTTATAAGGAGATGCTGCGCAGCAGTGAGGGTGAATGAACCAAAGCTATGCACATCACATTGGCTGAATCTAAAAGTCATATCATTGAATGACAGAAGTAATCCCAGAAGAATGCCTGCCCTATGATTGCATTCATAGGAAATTTAAAATCAGGAAAAACTAAAGGCTGTTTTATTTACAAATTAATTCATGGTAGCAGAAACTGTCAAGAAAGGGAGAATGATTAACACAAAAATCCATTGCTAGCTAGCTGGGCTTGAATAGGACACAAGCTCGGGAGGCTTCTGGGTTATTTCTTGTCAATGTCCCATTTCTGGGCCTGGAAGGTGTTTTTACAGTTAACTCATTTTACTTTTTAAAAACTGTATATAGGGGCTTCCCTGGTGGCGCAGTGGTTGAGAGTCCGCCTGCCGACGCAGGAGACACGGGTTCGTGCCCCGGTCCGGGAAGATCCCACATGCCACGGAGCAGCTGGGCCCGTGAGCCATGGCCGCTGAGCCTGCGCGTCCAGAGCCTGTGCTCCGCAATGGGAGAGGCCACAACAGTGAGAGGCCCGTGTACCGCAAAAAACAAAACAAAACAAAACAAAAAAAACAACAACTGTATATAAACATTTTTGTACACATTACATGCACGCTCTATTGAATTTCTCTTTAGGAAAAGCATAGCCTTTACTTGAGACAAATGAACCTGTGCCATGATGATATATAAGAAAGAGAATCCATTTGACATAAATACTGGGAACCCTTGCCTTCATTCAAGTGTAGTGGCAGTCCCTCTGTACAGGTCCAGTCCCTCTACTGTTCCTTAGAGACTAATATTTAGTTGTTACAATATTATAAATTCTGTTATTCATGTATAATTTTTCTCATGGCCTATGGGCAATTCCCAAAATTAAATGATTGATTAAATTAATATTAATGAAGATGACTCATTAATAGTTACTGAACAGAATATAAATATTTTAAATCTTGGCTATGCAGGAGGAAAGGTATAGCTGTGCATAGTGGGATGTGAGTTGCCTCACTTTGCAGAGTATAAAAGAAAAGGTACTGTCAGAAGTTGTTTAATCAAAAAATAGGTTAAATTTATTCAAAGTTAAAATACCCACTAGACACTAAAGTATAATAGAACTAACAAAAATTTTAAGCGGAAGGGAGGTGGTAGTCTAAGTATATTAAATATCTTATCTCTCATTTTTCATATCAGAAATTATTACGTACTGTCTGAAGTTGATTCATCTAGAAATAAGCATATTACTTAGCGTTATAGTTACAGGACTAACAGGACTAATGACAAAAGCAAGCAGAGTCGTTACCTGTTCCCTACTGTTCAGTTTTTTTTTCTTTACCCTGAGCACAGATTACTTTTATTATAAAGTGGTAGCACAGCAAAACTTGCCTTCAAAGCAGAATGCAGCCTAGGTCTATTTTGATTTCCTTTTCATAGCCCTACTTACGGTACTCCAGCAGTGCAGAAGGGGCATGAATTAGATATTATCTATGTTTCCAGAGAGACTAGTCGACATAAAAGTCCTTGATAGATTTACTGGATTAAACATGTAGCTACTGTAATTTTTTAAGTGACCTGTTGGAGGCATCAAGCTGTTTCATACCTTAACTTGTATACCATCTCAGTGGTATGTGTACCTTTCTCCTCTTTTCCCACTGTAGCGTGGGACACTGCATTAATGATAGGTCATCAGACAGAAGACATATACTGAACATGTAATATATGTTTGGTACTGTGGAAGACTCAGGTAGACAAATATGGAGTGTCAAGTTGAAAGTATACATGTAATATACATATACACATACATATGTATTTATATGTGAGTATGAATATATACCTTTTCTTTCTATGGCTCATTTTTTCTCTTTCTCTCTTTAATTATATTTCCGCCTGCAAAATGACCACACTGCACCTGAGCCTATCTCTTATGCCCAGTGTCTTAAAGATCAATGCAGGTTCCTTCCCTAGGAGAGCAGTGTTGCATCTATCGTGACAACAGCTGGAATAATCAGGCCGAACCCCCAGCAGTCCTCACTGGCGGCGGAAAGGAAACATCTCCTGAGCACCCAACTGAAAAATCCCTTACTGAGAATTTTTTCCAGCCCACATTCATCATTTTCCCTCGGGTCCTGAAAAGGAGCCTATGATTCTCCATGGCTTGTGCACATAGACACTTCAAGTTAACTTCAGAAATTACATCACCTAAAATTTCCAGATATTGGGGAGGATTTTGTGTTTCATTCTTTTTGAAGGGCAAACATAATTTTACTTCCTGACTCCGTCTTGCGTTTACTTTTCCCCAAAAAGGTTAATTCATGATCAGCTGAGAGCACTCATTCCCCGACTGTTCGTTCATAAATGCCCAGTTTGGCCCCATTGCATCCTTCCTGTTTGCCAGAACCTATTCTGTTTTCCCTGTTGCCACAACATAAGTGCTGCTAAGAGCAGAGATAATCAGCTGCAGCTTTGTCCCTGCGCCGATCCACCTCCCGATTCCTGCAGCCCCCAGATCCCATGTGCAATAAGGCCTCTGTCCTCTCAGCCCGCGGGTTATCTGGCAGCATTGTTGGTCAAGGTAAAACTTATTTATTCAGACATCCAAACAATGTCTTCATGTATCATATTGATTTCCTTTTTTTTAATGACATAAGTTGTTGAGAAATGTTTACTGTTGCCTGGGCTTCTGAGCCTGCTGCCTACATTTCTGATGATGAATGGATGTGGGGTAACTTCTGGCAGCTACAGACCAGGGAAAGTAACCAATTTCTCCAAATTAAAGGGGAAAAAAAAGATTGCTATGTTTGAGAAAAATTAAACCTCCATTTAGTTTTATCTTAGGTAATGCAGGTGTTACAACTCTGTACTTTAGGATTCTGGCAGGAGTTGTGGTTTCTCATTTGAAAAGTGATTTTGGAAAGTACTAAGGTTGTTTTCTAGCGCAAAAGCCAGTTGACAAGGTCTTGCATGTGTCCTAAGTGAGTTTACAACAAACCTGGCCTGGAAGACAAAATATATTATGAACGTACAAGCTTTAGAGAAAGTTTATTAATTCTCTGCCTCTATTTTTACTTCAGCATGGTTTCCCACGTACTGGGACTCCGTCAGTGTTTGCTATTGAGGCAGTTAAAATAGATGTGACTTTTTCACAAGGTGACTGTCCCTCACATATGTCCCGGCAGTGTGTAGACACACATTAGCACAGAGTTACATCTGAGATAGATGTGTGCACTATACGTCACTGTCTTCTTTCTCTCTCTCACAACCGTTCTGTTTGAAAGAACAAAAAGGAAAAGAAATTATCAAGTTTACTTTTGAGTTCAGTTTGGACGATATCTTCAGAATGTGTTCATCATGTAACTCAGGGGGTCATTCCCAAGCCTCGGTGACAATAAGCTAATGGCTACAGCTGACAAAAGGGACTTGGGACAGGACATAGGCCTGAAGCCCTAAAAAGCAGACTGGGGGATTCTGTGAGGTCTCCAGGCCTGACCTGAAAGAGCAAAGCAAAGCGAGTTGCCACCATCAGGCCCATCTCTTGCAACTCATAACCTTCTCCGGGGTATGTTAAACTATTAGCACTACATAACCAGCCTAACTAACCACAGCTAACTCACAATGGCAGTCATGACCTTCCTCCATCCCCTAGCCTCAAGAAAATAAAAAGAAGTGCCTTACAATACAAGGATGTATGGTGTCAAGCCATCAATGGTCGAGCATCTAAGAATTACATTATGTCAATTGCAAGAGGAATTTGCCCCTTAAAACTACAAAAAACAAACCGGTTCCAGGCTCCCTTCATTAAAACCCATCCAATCCTCGGTGACCACAGACGGCAGAAACATTTCTTTAACTAGTCTCTCAGATGGCCAGGAAGGATTTCTGATTTATATCTTATTCTGCATTAACAGGGTGACCCCACAACCTGCTGCTGGGGCTCTCTGTGGGGTGTAATTCTTGGGAATCTTGTAAGCTAGGGTGCAACCTCAGTGTTGTGTAAAATTCTCTCCTCCAAGTTCTGATGTCACCTGACCTGGTTTAGCTTGTGTTAGCAGAAGGGATCAGAATTCAAAACGCCTTGCATCTAGAATGCTAATGGGGTTTATTTCCTTAAGTTTTCTGTAAAAGAAGTAGAAGGTAACAGGTTCCATCTGTAAGGTATTCATCTTTTGGCAGGGTCTCCGCTCTGAACCTCTGCTTGTTTGCAAACAGCTCCGTAGTACCTATTCACAGATCCTTGCCCAGGCCATTGTATTACAAAGAAGAAATTATTTTGCAAATCCGGTTCTTGGACAATAGAAAAGATGTTTTAAAAGCCTCCTGCTGCACATTTTGAATGGTTGTTAGTAGGAGTGTGGAAATACATTGAACCTCTCTTAAATCTTATAGGCTGCAACACTCACATGTTGGTATTTTCTTCCTTTTTAAGAGAAAGGTGATGCTGAGCCAGGGAGTCCAGACAATGGCACATCGAATACATCGTAAGTCTGTTTCCTGTTTCTATCCCGAGATGACTGTTCTTTAATATGCTTATAATATGAAAGAGCGCAAATATCTTGTTATAGTAACAATAATAATGGAAAGAAGCCTGTGGTTCTCTTTCTCATGATAATGTGTCTTTAAATGCTTTTGGGTGCATATGCATTTTGAGGTCTTTCTTATGCTTTAGCCCAGTAAGAGTAATCTTGAAAACACAAGGCTCCTCTTCATACAGTACAAATGTAACGAGATTTGACGGTATTATTTTGGCAGGGGGAGGGGAGGAAAGCTTTTGGAATTTGCTTGGCAACTTCCATCACTGTCATAAATAATTAGAGGACTTTTCACACATACTAGGAGATAGTCTGTCCTGCACACCTGGGAAGTACCAGTGTCATTTTAAAGCCTGCCCTTTGCAACCTCATCTCTGAATTATGTGAAATATACAGTTATAGATATCTCTGGACCCTCAAGGGTTTGTTCATATTTTTGAGTTAACAAACGCAGTTTTAAAAAGATAAGAAAAGGCTCTTTTAAAACATGTTCTTCACTCTATGTTTTGTCTTTTTCCTCTCAATACTCAAGCAATCCAAAAAACGTTTTGACGATTAATTCGATGCCAAATTTATATGCCAAAGCTTACATAATTCACAAGCTAACAAATTATTTTAGCTCCATAGGAATTAGTAACAGGTTTACTCCTTAAAAATCATTATTTTTTATGATTTCTGAGGAGTTAAACGTGTTTTCTTATTATAAGACAGTTTTGTGCATATACCTATATTTGGACCAGTGCTCTTATTACTAAGCATTTAAAGTGCTATTCATTAGAAATGACAGCTTACGATATAACATTATTGAGTGTATTTGTCCAGGATCTGTTTCTCAGTCTAGGAAGAGCCTTTGGCTTACATAGGATGGCTATTTGTTTCATAAAGGTTATGATTACATGTTTCTTAAGATGTTACCCTAAAAGTTCAAAATAGTTCCATTTTCATGATTTCTAACGATATAATGAATGTGACTGGTTTTAAATGGATAAAATATTACTAATTTTTTAATTTTTGATTGTAAAATATAGTAGGAGAAGGGTTTTAATGCCATCTGGAGGCATTCTAGAGAACTGAAAGGGGTAGAATCATTTAAATATGTAGTTCTTTTGAGCAGTGTTTGAGACTAGATAAGAATTTATGCAACTAGAATGTCAACTATTTGGGAGTAAGTTATATTTTTTTATAAATAATTTTATAAAAGTGTTAATTACTGTAGAAAGAACAAATTTTCAAATTCTCATTAACAAATCATCTTAAACACAGGCAAAGGAGCATACAAAATATTTTGGAAAGCTGCTAGCATCCTGCATTTAATTTTTTCAAATTTAAAATCACATTCAGTGGACTCCGATTTTGTTAATACAATTTGATGTGCCGCTAAAGTTCTCCACCCCTTATACATCTCCGAAAAGTCCACTCTCTAAAAGAATTGGTTTCCATAACTCATTACCTTATCCAAATAAATATGTTGTCTGAGGAATTATTTTTAAACCCTCTGGAGATTGGCAAACAGTGAAAGTTTGAAGCGTCACCCCACATTCTTGTCTCTTTGAGCAAAGCAGACTTAGTCATCTATCTCATATCCTGCCTCTTGAACTAGAAATAGCAGAAATAAAGCCTGAGGCTGCAAGTATCCCTCTTAAAAGTGGAGAATTCTAAACTTGATCCTCCCAAAGAACCTTCTAACCATGGTCTGTTATAATTAGGCAAGAAGAGCAGCTCGTTATGAATAAAGAGCAGGGACTCAGGGTGCCTTAGACTTGCGTAGCATTTTACAGTCTCTGTGTGGTATCCTATCTGAGCTTTATCTATGCAGACAGATAGGTAAGACAATATCCTTATTTCATATATAAGGAATCTAAGGGTCAGAAAAGTCATTCAACTTAAGTGAAAAAATTGGGACACACATCTTTGGATATTGAGCTTTTTTGGCCATTTACCATACTGAGGGGTCAGTGGATCTCAGGAGACAAAACAAAGTCATAAGTCAGAACCAAGGAGAAAAGTAATGTAGTAAAATTAGTAAATTAAGGAAATTAAGTAAATTTAGTAAAATTAACAAAACACTAACAAGTCTAATCAAGGAAGAGAGGAGGGACACATAAATCACCAACATTAGCAAAGAAAGAGTGGGTATCACTATATAGCCTACAGAAGTTTAAACAATAGTAACTGGATATTATGAACTACTTTCTACTAACTAATTTGACAACTTAGATGAAATAGTCAATTTCCTTGAAAAATACAGTTACCATAAGTAACTTACCATAACTGCCACATGAAGAAATAGAATATCTGAATGACCCTATTGCTATTAAAGAAATTGAATTTGTAATCAAAAGTTTTCTACAAAGAAAATTCCTCCAGAGCCAGGTGGTTTCACTGGTAAATTCCATCAAAACTTAAATAAGAAATGTTTTTACCAATGGAACACCGACAAATGAACTGCTAGTCTTATACAAACTCCTTCAGAAAATAGAAGAGGAAGAAAAACTACCCAATTCATTGTATAAGGCCAATATAACCTTGATACCAAAATCTGACATAAACCTTATAAGAAAAGAAAATTGTAATCCAATATCTCTTATTAACACTAAAAAATCCTTAACAAAACATTAGCATATATGTTCCAGTGATATATGAAAAAGACATTATTCATTATAACTAAGTAGGGTTTATCACAGGAATGAATGGTTGGCTTAATGTTAGAAGAAAAATTAACGTAATCCACCATATTAATAGAATGAAGGAGAAAAACCATATGATCCTCTAAATAAATGAAGGCAAAGCATTTAACATGATTCAACACCCATCCGTGATTTTTAAAACTCTCAGCAAACTAGTACAAGAAGGGAACTTAATTAATCTGACAAAGGGCATCTACCCCCAGACCTACTGCTAACGTCATATTTAATGGTGAAATACCAAACACTTTCCTCCTAAGGTCAAGAACATAGCAGTAATGTCTGCATTTATCACTTCTATTCAGCGTTGTAGTTCTAGTCAGTACAATAAGGCAAGAAAAAGAAATAATAGGCATAAAGATTGAAAAATCTTTTGGAAAAATCTTTATGAATGATTGTTTATAGAGAAAATCCTAAGAAATTTAATAAACAACTACTAGAACCAATAAATGAATTTAGCAGGGTCAGTTTACAAAAATCAGTTGTGTTTCTAATAGCAGTAAACAACTGCAAAATGAAATTTAAAAAGCAGTCCCATTTACTATGATATAAAATACTTAAGAAATTTAGCAAAAGACATATAAGACTTGTACACTGAAAGCTATTAAACCTTGATGAGAGAAATTTTAGACTTAAATGGAGAGATGTTCATAAATTGGAAGGCTCCTAATGTTAATATGTCAGTTCTTCTCATAATGATATACAGATACAACACAGTTTTGATCAGAAGGCCAACAGGGCACTTTTCTAGAAAATAACAAGTTGATTCTAAAATTTGTAGAAGAAAGCAAGGGTCCTAGGTAGCCAAAACAGTCTTGAAGAAGAGCAGGGTTGGAGGCCTTACAGTACCTGCTTTCAAAACTTACTGTAAAACTAAAGTAATTAAGGTAGTGTGGCATTGACATGGACAGACAAATCCATGGAACAAAACAGAGTCTAGAAATAGACCCACACATGTATGGTCAACTGATTTTTGACAAATACAAGTCTTCAGCAAATGGTGCTGGAGGAACTACTGGGGGAAAATCTGAATCTCACTTAAGACACAATTGAGATGGATCACAGACCTCCATATAAAGCCCAAAACTATAAAGCTTCTAAAGGAAAACATGGGACAATATCTTCACAACCTGCAATGATTTCTTACAGAAATCACAAAACCACAGAAAAGAAAAGAAAACCCCGATGAATTGGATTTCATCAAAATTCAAAACATCTGGTCATCAAAATGACAAGGCAGGACACAAACTGGGAGAATATACTTGCAATACATATATCTGACAAATAGTTTGTATCCAGGATGTATAAGGAACTCTGACAATTCAATAACAAAATGATAAAGACACAAATATTTCAAATGGGCAAAGCCTCGAACAGACAGAGAAGATATACAACTATCCAGTAAGGAGCTGAAAACATGCATTTTACTAATAATATTCATCTTCAGGGAAATGCAAATTAAAGCCACAGTGAGATACCACTATACACCCACTAGAATGACTAAAATTGAAAAGACCAACACCACCAAATAGTCAGGAGATATGAAGCAATTGGAACCCTAGTGCATTGCTGATGGGAGCATAAAATGGCATAGCCATTTTTAAAAACTGTTGCTTTTACACACATTTATTGCATTCCCCAGCAATTAGGCACACACTTATTACTAGATCCCGCAGTTCCATTTGTAATTATTAGCATGGGAAAAAAGAGAAACATATGTCCTTTAAAAGACTAATACAAGAATTTGGGCTTCCCTGGTGGCGCAGTGGTTGAGAGTCTGCCTGCTGATGCAGGGGACACGGATTCGTGCTCCGGGCCGGGAAGATCCCACATGCCGCGGAGTGGCTAGGCCCGTGAGCCATGGCCGCTGAGCCTGCGCATCCGGAGCCTGTGCTCCGCAACGGGAGAGGCCACAACAGTGAGAGGCCCGCGTACCGCAAAAAAAAAAAAGAAAGAAAAAAAAATTAGTACAAGAATTTTAATAGCGGCTTTATTCTTGATAGTCGAAAACTGGAAACAACCCCAATATACATCAGCTGGTAAATGGATAAACAATCTTGGTATACTGGAATACTTTCCAATATATTGGAAACATAATGGAATACTTCTAATAAAAAACAAATTCCCCAACTTGATCTATAGATTCAATGCAATCTGAATCAAAATTCCAGCAAGGTATTTTGTGGATATCAACAAACTGATTTTAAAGTCTCAGTGGAAAAGCAAAAGACATAGAATAGCCAATACAGTATTGAAGGAGAAGAACAAAGTTGGAGGACTGACTCTACCCGACTTCAAGACTTACTATAAAGCTGCGGTGTTGGCGAAAGAATAGATAAGTAGATCAGTGGAACAGAATAGAGAGCCCAGAAATAGACCCACATAAATATAGTCAACTGGTCTTTGACAAAGGATCAAGGACAATACAGTGGACAAAGATGGTCTTTACAACAAATGGTGGTAGAACACTGCATATCCACATGCAAAAAAATGAATCTAGACACAGACCTTACACCCCTCACTAAAATTAACCCAAAATGGATCACAGACCTAAATGTAAAACACAAAACTATAAAACCCCTAAAAGATAACATAGAAGAAAACCTAGATGACCTTGACTGTGGTGATGACTTTTTAGAGCAAGTGACTAAGGTAGTGCCTGCAGAGGAAGAGCAGACTGAGCTCCTGTTAGATTGTCGTCTTCGCTAGGAAAGTTCTAGGAATAAGGAGCAAATGGAGATTTCCAAGATACAACGAAGACCGCAATTTCACAGGGTCACCGTGCTTGCTTAATCCAGATTTGCCCACCACTGGCAAATCTACGCTTAAGTCAGAGGTCAAAAGCATAGGCTTGCAGAAAACTAACAGAGGACCTGTCTGCATTTGAACGAAATACCTATTACTTTAAAGAATAAATGAGGATTCAAAAATGACCTTCATAAATTAAGGAAATTGGATTAAACACAAATAGTTAAACTTCTAGAAGAAAAAAAATTAACAAAATGAAGCAGAAGGAGATGGTCTACCAGGTGTGCACATTGTACAGTAAAAGACTTGGAAACTCCTATAAGCTCAAACTGAATTAGAGCAACCCATGAAATCTTCTTTCTCCCAAGTTAATATAGGAGTTGGAAGTAATATATGGAAAGTGCCCATTACCTAGTAGGCACTCAGTAAATACTTATTACTGCTATTTAATAGGATTCATGATTTAGAAAAGATAGAAAATAGCCCTATCTCTGCAGTTGGTACAGATCAGAGCTTAATGAGAATTTTCATCTCTCCTTTAAAAAAGGTGACACGCTTAGAAAGGGTTAAGTTTACAGAGGTCTTCTAGTGAAGCCAGAGCTGTGTAGAAGAAGGCAGAGTGGTCAGTCTTCTCCAGACATGTCAGCCGGAATGAGCTCTTCTCCCAGCCTTCAGACAGTAGGACCAGAGGCCAGCAGTGCATGGCTTTACCTCTCCCCAGAGGAGAATGCATAGCCAGGAGGTGGCTGGAGAATTCACCTCCACCACTGACTTCTGATTTTAAACGTCTTGGAAGACTTGGATATCACTGACTTATGGAACAGAGTGGGTCTAGGTGATGCCCAAAGCTCCTTTCCAGATGTCTGATGTGCACCTGTGAGTCATTCATAAAGGTGAAAGGTGAAGCGTGTTTATATCAATGAAAAGTATTTACCTCCATCAGTTCAGGCTGCCATAACAAGCCACTATAGACTAGGTGGCTTATAAACAACAGAAATTTCTCTCTCACAGTTTTAGAGCCTAGGAAGTCTAGGATCAAGGTACCGGCAGATTCAGTGTCTGGCCCACTTCCTGGTTTGCAGATGGCCATCTTCTCACTGTGTCCTCACATGGCAAAGAGCGGAGAGGGGAGAAGCAGGCTCTTTCGTGTCTCTTCTTATAAGGGCAGTAATCCCGTTCGTGATGGTTCTACCCTCATGACTAATTACCTCCCAAAGGCCCAGCTCCTAATACCATCACAATGGGGGTTAGAATGTCAACATATAAGTTTGGGGGGAGGGGAACACAAACATTCAGTCCATAGTTATTTATTAAAAATATCTTATGCCCATTGTAGAATTATCTTAGAAAATGTTAAATATGGAGGAAAAATATACAGAGGAACAATTATGTGCTAAACATATAAAGAAATCTATCACTTATGCATGTGCTTTTAATAATAAGATTATACAAACTGATCATATAATAGGTTTTGGAATTTGAGAGATCAAAGTCGATTTGAGAACTGTTACCAAAAGATGGTTTTTTTTTTTTTCAGAGAAGTTTAAAACCTTCCTGATATTTATTTTGGCCATAGCAATGCGTGTCTAAAATGATGAACTGTGACTGTTCTTTTAGCCCACGAGGTACCTTCCCCAGAGACTTCCTTTCCGTATCTGTTTAAGTAATTTTCCAGGCTCCTGTCTGCTAGGAAAATGAGAAATCTAGTATAGACACTTTGCCTAGAGAAAATTGGCCAGATCCCATTTCTCCAACTCTTAGACACTGAGAATAAAAAATAACGTAGGAAGGGTCTCTAGGGCACCTTGGACCCCCTTGTTAAGTAGATGAATAAATTAAACCGAAGGCCTTTGAGAGGTATGGCTTGTCCAGTGGATAAGGAGGGAAGGCCTTGACCCAGCCTTCAAAGACCAACAAGTCCAGCTGGGGCTGGGCACCATTGCTGAAGGAAAAGAGAGGTGAGGAGGCTGTCAGTTTTACCTGAAAAGGAAATTAGATGTTGTTGTTGTGTTGGTTATACCGTCAGATTAAAACAGCAAACAAATCCGGGAATGTAGATTGGAAATTATGCCATCACAGAACAAGACTGCAAACCTTATCTTTCATGTTCGTACACCAGACTGGAAGACCCATGGTCCCAGAGGTCATAGAAGAAAATTCTTCAGCAAAACTAGGAAGTCTGTTCCCCTCTCTTGTTTTGTTCCCCTAGACTGATGCTTTCTCTTTCCTCTACACCTGGACTCCATCCAAACATACCTCTCCTCAAGGTGTCATCTAGGTCAGCATTTCTCAAGCTTTTTTGGGGTAGTTTAAAGGGTTTTAATTTTAATTGTGATAAAATATGCATAGCATAAAATTTATAGTCTTCACCATCTTTAAGTGTGCAGTTCAGGGGCATTAAGTACATTCACATTGTTGTGGCTACCATCACCATGAAGTATTCCCAGAACTCTTCATCTTCTCAGACTGAAACTCTGTCCCCATTAATAGGCCAAATTAATAAATTGCCATAGCTAGTAACTCTCCATTTCCTCCTCTCTCCAGCCCCTGGCAACCACTACTCTGCTTTCTGTCTCTCTAATTTTGACTACTCTAGGGACCTCATATAAGTGGAATCAGACAGTATATGTCCTTTCGTGTCTGGCTTATTTCACTTAGCATTATGTTTTCAAGGTTCATCCATGTCGTAGCAGGTGTCAGAATTTCCTTCCTCTTTAAAGAGCCATTTTCTTTCTTTTTAAGACTGAATAATATTCCATTGTGTGTATAGACGTTTTCTTTATCTATTCATCCATCAATGGACATTTGAGTTGCTTCTACCTTTTGGCTGTTGTGAATTACGCTGCTATGAACATGAGTATACAAATATCCCTTCCAGTTCCAGCTTTCATTCTTTGGAGATCATACCCATCTCAAATTTTCAAACATAACCTACCCAGTCAGCCATATGTCACATCCTACGAGAGTGTATGTTTCAAACAACAGTGTCACAAAACAGGACCCACCATGACACTGACATTTTCTTTTTTTTGTTAATGTTTTTTAAATGCAGGTCAAACTACACAAATTCATTTTTGGTCAACCCATGTTCACGAAACACAGTAGAGGTTACTGACCAACTAACGAGATAGTTTGTGCCACGGGAGTCAGGAACAAAAAGGAAACCACCTGTAGGGGCCCTGCAGTGTTTGTAACCCCGGCTTGGTCACCTGATGGAGATGATTTCTTCTGTCCTCCCAAGAGCCTGGAAAGGAAGTTCTTCTTTCCTGTTCTACAGATGAGGAAATCAGGGCCGAAAGAGTATAAGCTTGTCCAAAGATTTGCCTCCAGTGAGTCTGTCGCCTCTCTCATCTGCCACGGGCCATCTCTCTGGCCCACACTGCCTGACAGGCTAGTGCATAGGGCGCCTGGCAGGACTCCCCTCAGAGAACCCAAGGCATTCTATTAGGGCTAAGGAAAGCTTTAGCTCAAGGGAGCGATAACTCAGAAAATTTCAGGACCCATTCACAGTCTCAAGAAGTAGGTATTTGGGGTGTATCCCATGCAGGAAGGGTTAGTTTTCACCAACCCCTAACTAGACCACAGAAGCAACTGCTTCCTTCACTTACTGATTCAGGTGGAGAGTATCTGAAAGTGAGTTGGCACCTTTGCAAAGAGCTCTTTCAGTCCGAAGAGACATTCACGAATAAACTGGAGCTCCTCTGTATTCAGTGTGACTGTAGCAGATGGCAGTGTTTTTCTGAGTCACTCTGGCTAAGGGAGACTGTGGTAAATCAATAAATATTACCATATGTATTGATTGCAGTGCGTAATCAATAAATATTGCCTGACATTAACAGGCTGATTATGCTTCCTCCAAGTGTTTTCTTTCATAAAGCTGCTTCACACTCTTGTGTTGAAGCCTGGCCCAGCATTTAGAACATAATACTTATTCAGTAAAAGATTATTAGTATGAGTAAATGAATGAATGCAGGGTAACACAGAGGATGTTTGGAATATATCTGCTGTGCATTTTGTGTATCTTCTTTCAGAAATACCGTTAGCTTGATTTGAGCTTTCTTTTCTATGGATTTTAATTAGATATAAATCTACAAAATGCAGAGCTTGTATATTTACAAACTGAGTTCTCCCCCGTCCCTCCCACCCCCAGATCACAGATTCTCTTTGCACCCCTATGCCTCTAATGCTGGCCCCTTCTCAGGCAGTCGGGTACCAACATGATACTCCCCACGCATTCAATGTCTATCTTGTGCCAGGCACTCTGCCGGACACATTGTCTTATTTCAGTCTCACAACAACCCAGTGAGGTGACATTACTACATCTCATATTACAGAAGGGATCATTGAGGTCTCAGTGAGTGAGACCTCACAGTTGGCAGTGGCAGAGCTGAGACCCCAGCTGGGTCAGAGCCACTTGGAGGCGCTGCTTTAGGTCTGGTGCAGAGGGTGCACAAACTAGAAGAGATACTAAGGAAGAAATTCTGTTTCTGAGCAGAGGGCTGGCATCACCCTTCAAGCCCTGAATGTCTGCTCTCCTTCCATAGTGTCGAGAGAATTGCAGCCCACAGAGCCTGTGGGAAAGCTTGCGGAAAGAGACAGGAGGAAGCCTGGTTACAGGCGATAAGTCAGGGTGGTATTTCTGCCCGGTGATGGAGGTCTTGAAAGTAGTAGAGGCTGGAGTCTGGAATTCATCTGACAGTCCGAGTAGCTGGCAGAAGTCAAAGAACAGCTCCCCAGCCCCGGCCCACCTGCTCACCTCAAAGGGCCTTCTGCTGTTGGCAGAGTGTATTTTGGTAAAGCAGTGCTCACATGATCCCCCCCAAAACATGTAAAATATTTAAGCCTCTGCCCTAGGGTTCTACCACAGAGAATTCCATCTCCACTCTGAGCTTCTTAAGTGACTGAAATATACAAAGGGACAGGGACTGTAGGAATAACGGGCAGATGACCAAGCGTTCACACACATGCACGCACTCACCCTTCTGTGTTAAGAAGGCCATTCCTGCTTTAAAAATGAGGGCTTCGTGGGATTTAAAGCATTTCTTTCGAATGGTACCAGTGTCAGTATATCGTGATGAAGAGGTAGCAAATACTAACTATAAGCCAGACTGTGTACTGAATGCTTTCTAAACATAGGAGAGCTGTATAATAGAACAGTAATGCAGGGACAGCCGGTGTAAACGGAGCAGAGGATCACCCTGCAGATGAATCAATTCTTTGAATCCTCTTAGCAACTGGGAAACGTCGACAGCATTAGAACCTCCCTTTTTATAGATAAAGAAACCGAGGCTACAAGAGCTTACACAGGTGGTGTGGCCCAGCCAGGATATTCCCCTACAGGTGTCTGACTTGAAAGCCCCCTTTCTTCGATGCCACCTTAAAACTGCAGACACGTGCGCTGCACCGTCATGTGGATCTAAGCAGTGCTGGGCTCAAAACACAGACAAATAAAGTTCCGAGTGGCCAGATGGCAGGAAACCCAGCGACGGGAGACTATTTCATTTGAAAGACTGATTAACACTAAAGCTGGAGGATTGAGTTAGATGAATTGGCTTGTAGGGATGGGGGAGAGAGTATTATTAATTTGCTTTTGGAGTTTTGGCAAGGAAGGAAAATAATAAACAGGGTAAGACAAGAAAAACAAGCACTAGTTGGGTAGAACTGGTAATCGTATAGCCTCACTTCTTGAAACAGGATGACGTTACTTTCACTCAACCCCAGAAGCAGATTACTCTGAAAACAGAGGATTTTTTAATGGTTCAATATGTAAAATATCATTGTTTTTAATTTTGAAAAAAATAGATATTATCCATTTGACCACAAGAAAAAAAATATTTTTTCTCATGAGCCAGTAGTAAAAATGGAGACATTCTCTAATTTTGTGACTTTTGTTTTCCTATTGACAGTTTTGACTAGGTCGTATGACTCGCTCCTTAAATTTACTGAGCATTTATTATGTGCTACGCACCATTCTAAGCATTTTACTCATATTATTCTCACAGCTCTCTGGGATGGTTATCCCCATTTACTGATAAGGGAAATGATGCACTGAGAGGGTAAGTAACTGGCCCAGAGTCACACAGCTAGTGTGTGACAGAGCTGGGATTTGAACTCATTTTGCCTCCTGAGCCCATGCTTTTAACTACACTTCTATACAGCCTTCATTTCAGCTATTAGACTTCAAATTACTTCCAAATACTGAATATTAATGTGTCTCTGAACAAGAGAACAGCATTTCTGAATTGTGTGATACCCCTGGGTATACTCAAGATGTGGAAAAATACACTTGAATTAATAATTAGCATAGGGCTTCCCTGGTGGCACAGTGGTTGAGAGTCCGCCTGCCTTTGCAGGGGACGCAGGTTTGTGCCCCGGTCTGGGAAGATCCCACATGCCGCGGAGCGGCTGGGCCCGTGAGCCATGGCCGCTGAGCCTGCGCGTCCGGAGCCTGTGCTCCGCAATGGGAGAGGCCACAACAGTGAGAGGCCCGCGTACCGCAAAAAAAAAAAAGAAAAAAAAAAAGTTAGCATAATTAAGATTTTAATCTTATCTTTAAATGTCTGTAGCATATCATTATTTTTACCTTCCCCTTAAAATGTCCAAGAGGTGATCATTTCATTACATTTTGAAGTACATTTGAATTCTGTTGTTTTTTTCTAATAATACTGTTACCAATCATGCTACACAGCCTCAGAGTAAGAACAGCAGAGAGTTCAGTGCCTTTGAAAGTACTAAATTTGAGGTTCAAATTTTGAAGAAAAGTGAGCTATTAAAACTTGAATATTTGGGGCTTCCCTCGTGGCGCAGTGGTTGAGAGTCGACCTGCCGATGCAGGGGACACGGGTTCGTGCCCCGATCCGGGACCATCCCACATGCCTAGGAGCGGCTGGGCCCGTGAGCCATGGCCGCTGAGCTTGCGCGTCCGGATCCTGTGCTCCGCAACGGGAGAGGCCACAACAGTAAGAGGCCCACATACCGCAAAAAAACAAAAAAAAAACAAAAAAAACAAAAAAACTTGAATATTTGTATGGTTTTTGTCGCTTGGACTAAAATTGCATGTTTCCTGAGGGACCGATTTTGCAAGTTCTGGATTCTGGTGGTGCTGGGTCAGCCCTGAAACCCTGGCTGGACTTCTTCAGTATCAAGATGCGATATCCTCTGTGGAGCTTTTAGTAAAACTTGATTGATCAAAAATAAATTGAAGTAATGCCACAGAAAATGTTACACCTAGACCAAAAGCATTCAGGACGGGAATGGAAATGTCTCTTCTTCCAGTTGTTGTAAATAGATGTCTTTGTTGTTTCATGTCCCTCTGTTTAACCTCCAAACTAGGACTGCCAGATTAAATACCAGACACCCAGTTCCATTTGAATTTCAGATGAACAAGGAATAGTTTTTGAGTGTAAGTATGTCTCATGCAGTATTTGGGACATACACCAAAAAAAACGTTTTTTACCAGAAATTTGAATTTCACTGGTGATCCTGTATTTTTTTAAAATTATTATTAATTAATTAATTTTTTTTATTTTTGGCTGTGTTGGGTCTTCGTTGCTGCGCTCAGGCTTTCTCTAGTTGCAGCGAGCGGGGGCTACTCTTCGTCGCGGTGCACGGGCTTCTCATTGCAGTGGCTTCTCTTGCTGCGGAGCACGGGCTCTAGGCACGCGGGCTTCAGTAGCTGTGGCTTGTGGGCTGTAGAGTGCAGGCTCAGTAGTTGTGGCGCATGGGCTTAGTTGCTCCGCGGCATGTGGGATCTTCCCAGACCAAGGCTTGAACCTGTGTCCCTTGCACTGGCAGGCGGGTTCTTAACCACTGGGCCACCAGGGAGCCCCAGGATTCTGTATTTCTATTTGCTAACTCCAGCAACCCTGCCAAATCTCACATAGACTGTAGGTCCAAGTGGACTTTCATTTAAATGCATGATTTATCAAAGAATAGAAGAGAGACAGGGTGAAGAAGGGAGAGAAAAGAGAAGGGAGAGGAGATAAAGTCATAGGAGGAGAAAGAGAGAAAGTAAGAATGAATTCGGGCAATCTGCCAAGTAAAATAACTAACATTTTGCAAGAAAGAAATTCTAAAACAGGTCATAGGATGGAAAAAGTCTGTTTCACAGACTCTTTGGCCTGAACACTGGCCAAAAAAAAAAAAAAGGCATCCTATTAACATCTGAATACCAAAGCTCATCCAGGAATGGAAAGATTTGGAATTTGAAGGTTCTTAGCTTTCAGCTTGGTTAGAATAGCCCAATTCTTTATTAATTGCAAGGAGGATTTTGTTTTTTCAGTGAGATGCTTCGGTAATTCGATATCAAAGAAAGCTAACTAATTTCCGTTTATGTTACTAAGATGCATTTGAAACTTCGCGGGTTGTGTTTTGTTTGCTTGCCTTGCGCTGACATGCAAAAAACTATCAGATGCCTGATAGGAGGAGAATTTACCTCTGTTTAAAAATCACACAGTTCTGCTGTGAAGCATGAAGATGGATTTTTTTTTAAGTGAAAAAATATTAACTGACAGCTCAAGACAGGTTTTTTTCTTTAATCTCTAACCAGACAAATTACTATAAGCAAGAACCCTCTTGCCTTAATCCTGGACACGTCACAGATGTGACAGTGTTCTGTAGGAGATGGCTTTTTAACTGTGGATGAGGGAAAATAACCTTTGGAATTTTTAGGATGTTATTACAAGCAAGTTTACTAGTTTTTGACTTACTAAGCCACAGCTGGAGCCAGCCTTCATCGGGGTAAGAATATTTTCATGCTGCTATTCTATCGTTCGTATTTCAAGTGTAGGATTATTACATTGGGGGGAATATGGCCTTTGAGGCTTGTACTGTCTGTTGAGAATGCAAATGTGAATGTCCTATAAAAAGAGAGAGAAACTGCTTCCGTCTGTGCCGTAAACTTAAAGACTCCAACAGATGAGGTACTGGGGCTGCTGGAGCAGGAATTGGATCACACCACCATTTTGGATAAAAGAAAATGTTGTATTTCTCTGGGAGGCATTAAAAGAGCTGGGCTTGCAGCCTCCCTCAAAGCCAAACAATTATGTGTCAGGCTCTCATTTCTGTAGTTGTTGTTGTATTGTTGCTGCTGCTTAAAAAAAAAAAGAAAAATCAACAGAAGAGGGCAAGGAATTTTCAGACCAAATTAATTATGAATCTGCTTGATCAGATTTTCTTTCGAATTAATGAAACATGAACCATCATTGCTTTTTCTACCACCTTGTCTCCATTCTGCATCTTACTGTTTCTTTCATAAGGTTCAGTGTGTCGTTAGTTCAGAGAAAGAACGATATTATTCTATATGCTTTCCCTTAAAGAGACTTTAAAAAATTCCAGTGTCTCTCCAAATAGCAGAGGTGACCTCCCCACCAGCCTGGCTGCCTGTGGAAATGCACTGAGAAGCCACAGGGAATCATATCAGTCCACCTGTGACAGCCAGGCTAGGAGCAGGTGCTGTTTTGATAGAAAAAATGTCCAAAGGAAATTGCCAGGTGATATCAACAACAGAGAACCAATCTGTATGGTGACTTCAGCATCCTTTCCAACCAGGTTGCTTTTTCAATCCCATTTCTTGATCATGTTTCTTAACCAGGGTGCACATCAGATCACCTGGGGAGCTTTTAAAAATATTAATAGCTGTGTTCTGCAGAGTCAACGTCTGCCCCCCGTGATTCTGATACACGTCTTTGGTTGAAAACATACTAGGAGGTCTCAAACCCAGATAACCATCAGAATCACTGAGGAGGCTTTAAAATTCAGGTTCCTGGGCTCCCTCCGCCAGAAATTCTTATTCAGTGTGGCTGGGTTGAGGCCTAGGAATCTGTATTTTTTTAAGTTTCCCAATTAGTGTTGCTGATTAGTCAGATTTGGAAACCCCCTTTGCCCCAACTGAATTACATAAATTTCATTGAGAAAACCATTTGGAGTTAAAAAGAAAATTAATCATGTGTACAGAGCCTTTGGAGCAGCATCCTATACTTTCATTGTTTTCACCTTAAATTTTTCCCTAGCTTCGTGCCTCCCTGCTTCTCTCCCATCCCGGAGGAGGAAATGCCCGATCTTTTTCCCCTCTGGTTCCCTGACCTCATCTCCTCCCTCCATCCTTCTCCAGGCCTGGCTTGTTCTTTCCTTAGGTACTCTCTCTCCTACAACATACTCATATTTTCCCAAACTAAACAAAATACCCACACCCATCAACCATTGTAGCTGCTGAGCTCTGGAACTCGTTCTCTCTCTCCCAGTCCTTGAGCCTCTCGTGGGCCCTGCTTTCTGGCCACCTGTCCACTGCATCTGGTTTCGGGCATCTGTACATGTGGGCCACCATGATCTATTTGTCATTGGGCCAAACCAGTGGCCCTTTCCCAGTCCTTAATTTCCTTGACGTCTTGGCAGCCTGTGACCTGTCAGTCATGCCCTCTTTGAACCATCTACTCTTTGTCTGCCATCTGACTGCACTCCCTTGGTTGTTGTTTTTTTTTTTTTTTTTTTACCAGGGTTCAATCTTTGGTCTGTTTCTTTTTCTCTGCATCCTCCTCATGGTGAGCTCATCCACTCCTGAAAGTTAGGAGCTTTCACTCTCATCTCTGTCCAGGAGCCTACTGAATCGAGATCGCTAACTGTGATGTCTTCCTTGAGCTCCTAACCAGTCTTTACAGCCAGCCACTGAGACCTTAGATCTTGCATGTTCAGAATCTCACATTCCTCTCCACCCTCCCCCCAGCTCTTTCTCTTATTCACCTACTTTTCTTCGTGCCGCCTCACAGACTCAAAACCATGGACTTTCTCTCCTTCCTTAGCTCCAGAGCCCAATCACTTGCTGTATCCTATCACATTCTATGTTTGCAGCCTCTCGTACCTAATTCTATTCCTTTACATCTCCATGGCCACACCTCTGTTCATGCCTTCCCTGCTTCATTCCCAGCCCTCTATAGAAGCCTGATATCCCTGCTACCCATTTCTTCATTCCAACTATATGATTAATGTATCTAGAGTACAGTTCTGGTCATGCCAAAATGTGAGTTAGCCAGATATTAGCACACTGACCTAGGAACATAATACATTCCATGATACAGAGCTGTATGCTTTAATCCACTAACTAGATGATCCCGGGGCCAGAAAAGCAATAAAGGGCAAGAAACATGATTAGTTGCTTGTTGGTTTTAATTTCCAGAATTCAGAGGTGGTATAGAAACCAAATTCTGAAAGTGGAGTGGCTGTCCATGGTGGGATCCATACCTTCTGAGACAAGTACTTCATTTTATCCAATTACAGCCACAGATGTGATACTATATATTGATACTGACCATCTGCCTAGGGCTTTTAGACAGATGTTCAGATATCTGAGGTCTGAACTATAGTGGATGGTTATATTCTTATGTTTCTTTGAACTGCATTCATGGGCGTAAAGGAGGGTATGTTATGTGGGGTACCTGCAAGCCCGTTGCCTGTACAAATAGGGTGTTACTAGTACAAGAATGGCTTGAGACCTCAAGGTCATACCTGAAGTTCAGGGACCACAGGGCTTTATATTTTGGACCCAACCTTCTAAAACTCTATTCTGATCCCAGGTGAACTGTTGTAGTTTTCATAATGGAGAGGATAAAGGGACTTAAATAGAGGTAACTTTTCTATACTTCAAAGTGGATATGATTAGACTGTGATAAGTTATCTATGTGTATGGCATTACCTAAAGCAATCCCTAAGGAATCTATACAAAGCAACATATTCAAAAACACTATAAATAAATTAAAACAGAGCTCTGAGAAAGGTACTAATAAGCCATATGAAGGCCAAAAAAAAAGAGGAATAAGAAGCAAAATGAAAAAAAATAGTATACAATGGATAATATGGCAGACCTATACCCTAATATTATCAATAATTACATTCAACATAAATGGTCTAAATACAGCAACTAAAACATAGAAATTGGTAGAGTGGATTTTTTTTTTAATGACCCAACTATTTACTGTCTACAAGAAACTCACTTCAAACATAATGACATGGGTAGGTTAAAAGTAAAAATGTCAGAAAATACATCATGCAAAAAGTAATAAAAAAATCAAGAGTGGCTATATTAATATAAAAAGTAGATTTTACAGCAAATAAAATTACTAGGGACAAAGAGGGAAATTACATAAAGATAAAAGAATCAACCCAGGAAGAAGATATACCAGTCAGAAATGTGTGTGGAGAAACAACAGCGCTTAAAAATAAATGAATCAAAAACTGATAGACCTGAAAAGATAAATAGACAAATCCACAATTATAGTTAGGGACTTCAAAACCCTACTTTCAGCAATTAATAGACTACTAGACAAGAAATCAGCAAGGATATAGATGAGCTGAAAATACTATCAAACAGGATCTAATTGATATTAATAGAACACTTAACCCAACAACAGTAGAATACACATTCTTTTCAATCTCCCATGAAACATTCACCAAGATAAGCCTTATTGTGGGACATAAAACAAACCCTAACAAATTTAAAAGAATTGAAATCATATACAGTATGTTCTCTCACCGTAACAGAATCAAACTAAAAATCAGTAATGGAAAGATAACAGAAAAATTTCCAAACACTTGGAAATTAAACAGCACACTTCTAAATAACCCATAGGTCAAAAAGGAAATTTATAATATACATAGAAAGAAATAAAAATGACAACACAGCAAAAAAAAAAGAGACAGCACAGCATATCAAAATTTGTGGGATACAGCTAACAGCACCAAGATGGAAATTTACTGCACTAAATGCTTACAGTAGACTTGAGAAAAGATCTGAAATCAGTTAGCTAAATCCTCCTTCAAGAAACTAGAAAAAGCAGAGCAAAATAAAGCCAAGGCGAGCAGAAGAAAGGAAGTAATACAGCTAAGAGCAAATCAATGAAATTGGAAACATGAAAACAATAGAGAAAATTAATAAACAAAAAGCTGATTCTTTGAAGAAATTAATAAAGTTCTAGCAAGGTTGAAGATAACAAGAGAGAAAACACAAATCAAGAGTGAATTGAGGGAGGGCTTCCCTGGTGGTGCAGTGGTTGAGAGTCCACCTGCTGATGCAGGGGACACGGGTTTGTGCCCCGGTCCAGGAAGATCCCACATGCTGCAGAGAGGCTGGGCCCGTGAGCCATGGCCACTGAGCTTGCACGTCCAGAGCCTGTGCTCCGCAACAGGAGAGGCCACAACAGTGAGAGGCCCACGTACCGCAAAAAAAAAAAAAAAAAAGAGTGAATCAAGGGATAACACTATAAACCCTGCAGATGTCAAAAGGATAAGGTAATGCTATGAACAGCTCTGCACACATAAAGTTGATGACTTGTGTGAAATGGACCAATTCCTTGAAAACAACAAATTACCAAAACTCAGCCAAGTTGAAATACTTAACCTGAATAGCCCTGTAATTATTAAAGAAATTTACTTTGTAGTTTAAAAGTTCCTTTCCCCCCAAAAATAAAAAATCTCTAGGCACTGATGGTTTCACTGAAGAATTTTACCATATATTTAAAGAAGAATTAACATTAATTTTATACAATCTCTTCCAGAAAAAAAAGGAGGGAACACTTCCCAAATCATATGAGACCATTTTCCTGATGCCAAAACCAGACAAAGACAAAACAAAAACAAAAAGAAAATAACAGGCCAATATCCCCCATGAACTTAGACATTAAAAAAAAAAAATCCAAAAAAATTTTAGCGAGTTGAATCTTACAATGTATAAAAAGACCATGACCATGACCAAGTGGGATTTATTCCAGGTGTGCAAGGCTGGTTCAGTATTTGAAAATCAACCATTGTAATCTACTATAGCAACAGGCTAAAGAAGAAAAGGCATATGATCATATCAATTGATACAGAAAAAGCATTTGACAAAATTTAACACACATGCATTATAAAAACTCTCAGTACACTTGGAATAGAGGGGAACTTCCTCAACCTTGTAAAGAACATCTGCAAAACACAGCTAACAACTAACATCATACTTACTAGTGAAAGAGTGGATGCTTTCCCTCTAAGACTGAAAGCAAGATAAGGATGTTCACTGTCACCACTCTGATTCAGTGTTGTACTGGAAGTTCTAGCCACTGCAATATGGCAAGAAAAAGAAATATAAGGCATACATATTGGAAAAGAAGAAATAAAACTGTCTCTAATTGAAGACAACATGCTTGTCTATATAGAAAATTCCAAAGAATCTACCAAATAGAACTAATAAACAAGTTCTGAAGTATTATAGGATACAAGATCAACACACAAAAATCAGTTGGATTTCTATATGCTGACAAGTAGAAACCAAATTTAAAAATTCAATACCATTTACAGTTGCTTCACAGAAAATGAAATACTGAGGTGTAAATCTAACAAAACATGTACAGGGGCTCTATGATGAAAATTATAAAATGCTGATGCCTAAATGCCTAAAATGTTCCCATGAGATATCTACGAATGTGTCTCTATCAGCACCATGGGGAAGGCTGTCCTAGCAGAAGAGTGCTAACTCTGATCTATCGTGAGCCTTGGAAATTGCGGGGTAAATATGTAAAAGATTAAGTGCTTAAATGGATAAAAATTATTGGCAGCATGGATACTGATCTAAAAGTTTTCCACTGTCTCCATATCAAAAGCCCAAGAATGCCAGATTCCCAAAGTGAGTCAGAGTGCTTGGATTGTTTTGCACGAATGCAGCCAGCCAGGATCAACACCCTTGGAGCAGAGCTTGAGGTAGAATTTCCAAATTCTACAAACATTATGGTGACAGCCACCCAGCATCCGAACGCTGGGCAGTCCAAGGCATGAGTCACAGGCAGATTCTTGGACAGTCAGCAATGAAGAGATGCCCGGCTTGGCCCCAGCACTCCATTGTTAGTGGTGTCAGAAGACATGTAGCCATGGGGTGGTGAAATGAGCTAAAAAAAAAAATAATAAGCTGCTAAAATAGTAGTCCAAAGGCAAGGAGGAGAGATGCCTGGCTAGAGATGGTTGTTGCTTAGATTAGATGAGTTTTCAAGCTGGAAAGAAGTTTAGAGATTGTCTGGTTCTTGGAACTTTGGGTGAGGTACAGGAACAGCATAGCACTCAGCCATTGCCCAATCCTGCAGAGGATACACGCTTGGAATTCTCTTTTGAACAGGCTGGGAATATACAGAGAAGTTTTAGAGAAAAAAAAAAAAAAAACCAGGTACAGAACATTATAGATGAGAGTTTGTGATACAGGCAGTAGATACATTAGCAGCATGCAAATTCAGTCAGGTATTTGTTTACTACTGTATTTATGTACATTAAAAAAATGTTTTTCAAAGCACTTTCCATTCTACTATATCATGTTGTCTTCAACAACAATGTATAAAGAAGGCAGAATTGGGTTCTTTATTCCCATTATAAAGAAGCCACCGGAAAGTTTATGACTAAATAGTTAACATCAGAACCAGGAAAAGTCAGATCCTTGGATCTTCTGGTCCTCAGCTCTGAGCACCTGGCAGAGATGTCAGACCCAGAAAACAGTTACTGGGACCTGGGTCCTTACTAGGACCTCTTTTTCTCTTCTTTCCATCCCAAGGGCCTTTCTTCCAGAAGCGAATGCCTTGCTTATTTAAAACAAAAATAGTCTTTACAGTAGAAGTATGTCCAGAAATCTAACTTGTCATCTTAGTCACTGCTTTCTTACTGCATTTTCTCTGTAGACCTGAAACTTGCATATTTTATTTCTCTTAAAAAAAAAAAAAAACCTCTGAGCTCTTAACAGTTGGTCTTTGAGTTGGAAAGTCTTTTTCAAGGTAGAATATCCACAGTCCCAAACACACACACACATGCATGCACCACTCCCCACATCCAGGTCAGGAATGGGCAGGAGGCCGTCTCATGCCACAGGCAGGGCCGCCTAGCTAAGTAGGTGGCAGGACCCCACATGGCACTGAGACTTCTCAAATCTGCAGGAACCTGATCTGAACTCTTGTGAAATGCCCTCTCACCAGCTTTCCATTCCTTCTTCTAAATAGTTTCTGCTTAGGAAGAGCCAGGTGGGCTTTATTTCCTTGGTATGGGAAGAAAAGTTGAGTTGAGAGACCTGATGCTTTCAAATCTTCATGGCATGGTAGGGATCTCGGAAGAAATAGATGGTGGAAGAGGAGAACAAAGATAGCAGAGAGGCTGGCCAGCTCCTTCTCCACGGCTGTCAGTAATCCCACCAGAACATAGAAATCACATGCTGTGTCATAAGATGTGAAGACTTTTCGTTAGTCCAAGTTCTGGGCTTCCAGAGACTGTGTGTCCAGTGCAGAAGAAGGAAGAACAATATGGAACAGTAATAAGCATGACTTGATTCTCTTTCTCTTGTAGAAAACAAAGTGGAGGTAGATATAACTGTGCAGGTTGCTGACACTGGATTCTTAGACCTTTTCTATGAAATGCAACTAAACGTTTAAATAACAACAGCACAGGAGAAACTTGGCTTGAAATTGCATAGTCTTTGGCTGAGATGCAGTGATTTTAGCTTCCTGCATGTAAACCACCCGAGCCTTGATGCTGTAAGATGATGGGACGCTGGTGGGAGGGCGTTGGAGGAAATGAAGGGATATCGATGAAACTTTTTATAGCTCTTCCGAGCAGCCAAGATTTTAGGCGATCGTATGTCAAATTGACTTCTCAGGCAATTCATCTGAGAATTTTATCTACACCCCTCACCAAAACAAAACAAAACAAAACAAAAAATCAGTTTTGTTTGAATGGGTTTGGATGGCTAGCTGCTTTGGGGGCCATCAGTCCGTGAGGAGTGGGTGCCTCCTTGGGAAAGCTGAGCAAGTATTAGGATGATGACTCATGTTTAGTAAGTGCCCTGTGGGCATGGTTTGGAGTGTCTCCACACACATGAGTAATCTTTTCACAGATTCTTGAGAGTTCTTTAGCCATATAAAAATGACTCTGTGATGGATCTTTATTTTTGCAGATACTTTATTTCGACTTCCATCAGCTCCCTTATTTTATGGCATTCAAGCCCTTAAAAGTGCTCACAAAGTCTCAGGATTAATCATTACAAATGAAATCCCATCTCTTACCAATAAAAAAAAAAGTGAAAATGTAGGGCTGTGTTGTTAGTTTGAGAAATCTGTTTATTACAGTTGTTGGAACTAAACATGTTCATTTATAATGAAAAAAAGTGGGGGCAGAGATAACCCTACCTACTCCATCCTGTGTAGCTACAGGCAAGCAAGTAAAATCAGAGTTTTTACAGGAAAACCCACATCCCAGATTTTCCCTTGCAGTCTCAGGACAGACTTCCAGCCTCTCTCAAAAGATCTAGCTGGAGAAGGACATGTTTATGCTCATAGATACAGGCACCTGGTCTAAATCCCCTCGTTGTTGGGAGGCTAATGAATTACCTGAGTCAGTTTGTCCAGAGCTGTAAGCGTTCAGCCTGCAAGGGTCCCACTTGGGAGACTCACCGAGCAAAGAGCTGAGGGTGGGACCTGAGCCCCCCAAGGCCCCACTGGGGAATCTAGGGCTGCACTGCCCAGTCCAGGAGCCACCAGGCACAGGCGGCTGTCGAGGTGTGGAGAGTCTGGACCGAGATGGCTGTTAGTGTAAGATACACACCGGATTTCAGACACTTCCTACCAAGGGGAAAAAAAGTAAAAGGTCTCATTAGTAACTTTTTATTGATTACATGACAATATTTAGGGTGTATTGGCTCAAGTAAAATATATTATTAACATCACACCATTTCTTTTTACTTTTTGAGCACAACCACTAGAAATCTTTTAATTACCTAGGTGGCTCGCTTGATATTTGTACTAGACAGCGCTGTTGTAGATAGAGAATGGACCTGCGCGTGGGGTGGCCAAGGAGGGGACTTACAGAGAACAGTGCAGACAGTTTCAGACTGGATGGCTAGGCGTTCCTGTTCTTGCAGGCCCTTGGCTGCCCCACCCGCTTCTTCTCCCCGGCTTCGTTGCGTTAGCTTCAGCATCCATCCCGCACCAGCCTGCTGGGCCCCCTCCTCGCCCTCTGCCCGTCTCTGGGCTTGCCCCACAGTCCAGACACCCTGCCTTCCGTGGAGCTGAGCAGTTCCTCTGTCTCACCCGTCCCCGGACTCCTCTCCAGACAATCAGCAAAACATAAGAGTCTTTGGTCAGCAAGACCCATCCTCCTTAGAAGGCTTTCCTTAAAATACCAACCCACAGTCTCTCTCCCTCACTTCATAAATTGTGAAAGCTCTGAACGCCTGAAGTTTTTAAGAGCTCATTTGGTAGAACTGACTGAAAGTGATGTCTAGCTTTGATCCCACATCCCGTGGCTGTCTATTCATTAGACTGCCCAGACCCTGCCTGGCGTGGTGTATGGTGTGTGGTGTAGGCATCAGTTTGCCCTCCTAAAATACAAAAGTTCTGAATCCCAAAGCACATCTAGACCTGAGGGTTTCAGGTAAGGACTGTGGACTTGAAGCAGTTTTTCCCTCCCTTAAAACCTGGCTTGGCTCTCCCTGTCTTCCATCAAGTCTACCTTAAAGATCGTCTTTCTGAATGATGGATCTAAGCAGGTCATTGTCCTGCTTTCAGTCCTTTTAAGGATGCCCACAGCCTCCAGGACCAGGTTCCAGCACCTTCACAGGTGTCCAGGCTCCTCATCAGCAGGTATTTATCACCTGCTACAGGCTTGGTCCTCAGACAGGGACTGAGGGGACTCAAAAGACACTTGAAATACAGTCTCTGACCTCAAAGCAGGGGAGGTGAAGCCCCAGGAACCACAGTGAAGAGAAGAGGGTTAACACAGGTGAATGAAACCGGCTCCAAGTGCAGGTAGAAGAAGAGAAGCAAGAGGGCAGAGCAGCCAGCACAGGCTCCCAGGTCCGGGGTGTGTGGAAGAGGCAGGCGGGGCTGGGCAGGTGCAGGATGGAGGTAGGGGAGCAGGAGAGGGAAGGCAAGGGGGTGCGTTTTCCCGGTCCCTCACCTGGATGTCTGTCCTCTCCAGACACTTAATGAGGCTTGGCCTGTTGCCTGACTTTCCAGGAGGCCCAAGCGACACCCTCAGGATGCCGCCTTCTAGAATTAAATGAGTTCCCTGTGTTTTGTCATTTGAACTGATTCCTTAAAGCCACATCACCAGATGTTGAAGTTCATTACTTCCATCCTTGTGTCAGTTAAGAAAGCTCACTGGAGCGTACTGAGCCCAAGTTTAATCTGCCAGCTTGATTTCCTGCCCTCCCTCACCTCTGGTTTACATGTCAAGTTGCCAGAAGAATTAGTGGTGGCTCTTTCGTACCCTGCAATTCGGTTCCTATTTATTGAAGCCCTACTGTATACAGGGCTCTGAGCCTACACTGATACAAGCCCTCATCTTTATTCTGTGCTGTAAAATTTGCAGAATACTTTTGTCTACATTATCTTATTCAATTCCCCAATAGTCCTTTAAAGTTGAGAGGATAGGTACTGTTCATTCTCAGTTTACATTGAGAAGTGGAGACCCGAAAAGGCTGAATAATTTACTCAGGGCCATAGCGCTAGTTAGTGACAAAGTTAGAAGTCAAAAATTAACTCCAGACCCAGCACTTTTTCCCATACAGGTGTCAGCCACTTCCTGTTCATGCTGTACATATTGTGAGTACACGTGTTGGACGTTTGAAGGTCATTGAGGAGCTATGGAGGCCTGCCCACTGCTAGCCCAGAAATGTGACTTTTCTTATTATTTGCCAAAGCAGTGTTGGCAACATTCAGCCTCTTTCCCTAATACATCTTGACAGTTAGGCTAAAAATCTAAATGATACCCCAGACTTGTGAAGGAAAGGTTGACCCAACCATGCAAAATGGCAGAATGGAGCCGGAGAGGCAGCAAGTAAATTATGAGAACTGGTAGCAGAAACGACCCAGGGTGCTGGCTCAGTGAAAAGAGCTGCTGTCTTGTAGGGATATGAAAGGGGGATGCAAGGCTTTGGTAGATAAATCCCCGAGATATGAAATTGCAGTATATCTCATAACCAAGTGACAAACTTATTTTTATTAGTTTTTATTGGAGTATAGTTGCTTTACAATGTTGTGTTAGCTTCTGCTGTACAGCAAAGTGAATCAGCTATACATATACATATACCCCCCTCTTTTTTAGATCTCCTTCCCATTTAGGTCACCACAGAGCATTGAATAGAGTTCCCTGTGCTACACAGTAGGTTCTCCTTATCTATTTTATACATAGTATCAATAGTGTATATATGTCAGTCCCAATCTCCCAATTCGTCCCCCTCCCCCTCCTCGGTAACCGTAAGTTTGTTTTCTACATCTGTGACTCTATTTCTGCTTTGCCAATAAGCAATATTATACAATATTTGTTTTTCTCTTTCTGACTTACTTCACTCAACAGTCTCTAGGTCCATCCACATCTCTGCAAATGGCACTATTTCGTTCCTTTTTATGGCGTGATGATGTTTTATTCCTGGGAGTACAGCAGCCTTAGTTCAACACAGCATTTTTCAAATACACCGTCCTGAGAGAGTATTTTATTTTCTCCTCTACAGAGGAGGAAATGGACAGTCAGTACCACCACCAGATCACCCAGCTGGTAAAGAACACTAGCAAGTAGAGCTGGAAACTCACCCACTCACACTCAGAGCCCCTGACTTCCTCTGGGCTGCCAGTGTGACTGACTGCCCAGGGCCCACAGTGACACCACAAGCACCCCTCTCTTTACACCTGCTGCCTGACCAATGCGGAAAGAGCAGCCAAATGGGTCATCCTTCAGAACTTGACCTTGAGGCCACAAAATCCTTTGAAAGCCTGAAGTACCCATTTCTAATTTCTTGGCTGGAGAGTTCTGAAAGGCATGTATTTACACAGTGAAAAGGCTAGAGATTTTATGTAAGATACCTTAACACTGGAAATAACGTTGGGAAAAGAAGGAAGTGTTTTGAGTGCTTTACTTATTACCAACCTGAATATAAATAAGGCACCAAAAATCGCTGGCTTTCATGTTCATTCTTTTTTAAAAAAAATAGCGGCTTTATTTTTGAGTAATAAGGGAAAGGTAGAAGGAAGTACTTGGTGTCACAGGATTAAAAAAAAAGTCATTTCCCTGTTAATCAAGGAACGAGCAATAAACCTAGGACTTGTAAAACTGCAGGATCCAGGAGGCAATGCCATTTCTGTACTATCCACTCACTCTTTAATTTTTCTTTGGTTGACGTCACACTGGCTTCTAAAAAAAAAAAAAAGCATAAGTGTTTTCCTTTAATAGAAAAAATTTAGAATTACCGTAATTCCCAGGTAAGAAATCCTAAACTCTTTCCATATGAAAATTAGATTTGGGCACAGCCGGTTTTTGCAACATCTGAGAGTAGAAGGAAGTTTTATTTCCAAGAATCTGACTGAAATGTACACAGAGAAAAATAAAATTTTCTTGCAGAATCGCATTTAAACATACCCATTTGGGGTAATAATCTTAACATTCCGATCAATTAACACTGACTCGAGTTGAAGTTAGGATGGAATTCTCATCTCGACATCACTTTATCCCCCTTCTCTTATTCCATCACCCGGCTCTTTCCTCTGTAACCACACAGCAGTCTGTTCCTTTCCATTAGGTTCAGTTGGGAACCTGTTCATTTGTTAAGTTCCTCCTCTGCTGGGGGCCCCCACCCTCAGCACTGGACGTGACAAAATAAATCTGGGAAGATGGCACGGCCCCTGCTCAAATGGCATTGACCCTGCCGGAGTGGGGTGGAATGGAGGAGGGTGTATCCGGAGGGGCTCAGAGCCCCACATGACAGCAGCAGCTCCAGCCTCAGGAAGCTTTGACCTTGAGTCTCCTCACGCTGCATTTAACCTGGTACCCAACCACCTGACTGGTCCAAAGGACGCCAGAGGAGTTTCATGCATCATCTCAGTCCTTCAGAGTCTAGAGGAGGAAGGAGACCCCTGGCGCTCAGCCAAGACATCGGGTCCATGATGGGGCTCAGAGAAGAGCGGAGATCAGAGAAGGTGGATTGTCTGGTGGGCTTCCTAGAGGAGCGGTTCTGGGGATGGACATACTCAAAGGTGTGTATGATTCAAATTGCAGAGGAAGGAGGCCAGGCTGCAGGTGAGGACGCAGCGCCCAGCACTGCAGGATCTGGCTTGCTGCTTCTCCTCTCCTCTCATCGAAAACTCCTCCGGGGCCTTCATCAGCTCATCCTCCTGCTGCTACCTGCAACTCCCAGGCACAGCCCTCACCTCCAACCACCATAAACTGGTAACCTTTTCCCAACCCTTGCTGCTGTTAATAAGACAGTTGAGCAAGAATAGAAAACAGTGCTGCTGAAGAAGGAACCAAGAGGGCCTGAGGAACCTGAGGGCCTGGTCCTCTAGGCCACAGACAAGGTCAGGGCAAAGTAGGGGTGAGTCCTGTTAACACCCGCCTTTGTCCCTGCCTCCTGGGCACCACAACCTGGACATTCAGCTGGAAACACACCCAGTTTGCTTGACACCGCACAGCAGCCAGCGTCTGCATCCTTCCCCGATCACCCCTCCTGGCCCCCCCAGCTCCTGCCTCTCCACCAAGAAAACGGAAAGGAAGTGCACCACACCTGCGGAGAAACCCTTCAAAACACAAATGAATTTTCCTTTTTTTAAAAAAAATAAAAAGGATATTGTAGTAAGATACCTCAACCAAAATATATTTGTCAAATGCCAAACTCTTACTTGGAAAAGATCTGGATAAAAAGTAGCATACGCTATCTTGTCATCTCCTACAGGAGTTCCGACAGCAGCATGTGGGCGTCCAGTCTTGCAACTTTTATTGCATAAGCAACTACACAGCCGGAGGAGGCCCGGGGTTCTCAGCAGTTTCTGTGTGAGCTCTTCCCACTGTTGGTCTGACTCTAGAGCAGACAGATGTGCACTTTTTGAAGTAAAAGGCAGTGAGCTTTAAAATGTATAATTGTTATCAAGCGTTTTCTTTTTTAAATAAGCTTTTATGTAACTTAATTGGAGCTCATTGTTTTTCAGCTCACTAAAGGTATATAGGTATATTGTAAGTGTATTCCACCCCATTTGGGGTCAAGGATCAAGTTTTTCTGTGCCCAGTTACAGGTCTTGTCTCTTATTTTGAAGGGGTGGGTGCTGATGTTTTTTCAGTTATACAAATACCTGTGCCCCCAGGCACTGGTGACACAGAAAGGGGTGAGGCCAGACATTTCCCTCAAGGAGCCCATGATTCAGGTAGGTGAGACAGACTTGAAGACCAATACCTACAATATAGGGCGGCAAATGCACTGATAGACATGTGTACAGAAGAGGGTGATTAGTTAGGGTCACTGAGTATCAAGATGTGCCCTCTGGGGTGGCCTTTGAAAGGTAATAGATGAGAACAGGGAGCAGAAAGAAGGGCACTTAAGGCAGGAGGAGAAGCCCTGGCTGACATTCACAGAAGCAGAACCATAAATAGTTTGCACTGTTCCAGAACTGAGTTCAAGGGCTCGGACAGGGGAGCAACTGCAGTGAGCTGAGGCCAGGCCGTGAGGAGGCTTGTGTGCCTTAAGAAGCAGCAGGCACCATGAACTTGGATTTTAGATGGGCTGAAGCAAGGTGGGAAATGGAATCTGGAGGCAGGACTGGAGAGAGGAGGGAGTGAATAAGCTATTACAGTGAGAACTGGAGTATGGGAAGGGGTGAGGGTGTGGGAAGGGATAAAGAAAGATGGGTTCCAGAGAAAGCTGAAGAAACTGGACAGACACCTCTAGGAGTTTTGTTGTCCTTAAGGAGGAGAGAAGGGAAGTCAAAAACCACGTGCAGGTGACCAGGTGGATACAGAATTCAGCAGTGAGTGTTGGATTTCAGGTGGGGAGGTAGTGGGACCTGGTTTGGGGCGGCACATCAAGGTGGAGGCACGTCCAAGTGGAGATGAACTTATTTGCTCAACAAACATTTACTGTGTGGTTATTCTGTGCCAGGCATGTGACTAGATTCTCAAGATGCCCATTGACATAACATGTGGGCTCTAGCCTCCGGGAAACCACAGTACAGAGATGCACTTGGCCCTGTAGAGCTGGCGGTAGGAGGAAAAGTCATGGTGGTCTCCTTGGGAGCAGATGAAGAGATGAGATGGTGCAAAAGACCAGAGAACTGAGGGCAGGATCCTAGGATAGCATCAGCTTCTGAGCAGTGGCCAGAAGAGGTGGCTTCATCCAAGGTAGTTTGAAGTCAAAGATAAAGAGACCCTTGAGAGGCCAGACAGCCGTGCAAGGAACATTGCAAGGAAGGGAGTGTCACATAAATGGCACATAAATCAGTGACCAAGAAAGACAAAGAAACAAAGATGTCCGTTTGATTCGGCAGTTCAATGTCCCTGATACCCTTAGTCGGTGTGTGTGCATATGCAGTTATCTGCCATTTGGAAGAAAGTTCTACTCTTGCTGGTCAAGAATGTGAATGCTTTGTTAGGACTTGCCGTGTCTGGCCAGAATTTAACCACTTTGCACAGGTAATGACAAGCCTTTGATTTGTGCCTGTTGCTACCACTGGCAACACATTGCAACTCCACCCCTTAGTTGTATCTGTAGACTTCAGTCTAGTACTTTTTTTTTTTTTTAATCTTTACATACTTTTCCCCTTCCCTTATGGGCTTTGGTTCTGTTACTTTTTTTTTTTTTTTTTTTTTTGCGGTACGCGGGCCTCTCACCGTTGTGGCCTTTCCCGTTGCGGAGCACAGGCTCCGGACGCGCAGGCTCAGCGGCCATGGCTCACGGGCCCAGCCACTCCGCGGCATGTGGGATCTTCCCAGACCGGGGCACAAACCCACGTCCCCCGCATCGGCAGGCGGACTCTCAACCACTGCGCCACCAGGGAAGCCCTGTTACTTTTTTTTTTTTGATTGAAGTATAGTTGATGTACAATATTATCTAAGTTACAGGTGTACAATATAGTGATTCACAATTTTGAAAGGTTATATTCCATTTACAGTTATTATAAAATATTTGCTATATTCCCCATGTTGTACAAGGCATTCGTGTAGCTTATTTTATACCTAAGAGTTTGTAGGTGACTAAGAAACAGCTGACTGCTATTGGATTCTAATGTAGAAAGTAAATATACAAGTCCCTACTGATGTAAATAAATGAGTAAATAAATAAATGGGGGCAACTATGTCCCCCCATACATAGTCCCCCCTAATGCCCCGTACAGAATTTTCCAAATAATTCATGTACGTACTGCCCCCTCAAGGAGGTGGAACATAACTCCCCATCCTTAAGTGTGGGCTATCTTAATGGCTTCCACGTGCAGCCTGGAAGGGGTAAGAAGAGTAAGGTCTCAGCACAGGAGCCAGACCAGGACAGCCTCAGCCCGGTGATAAGTCATGTGTGTAACAAGCACCAGCGATGATGGGATGAGAAGGCCCTTCAGCTCTGGGGCCCTTCACCTCCTCCCCCAAACCATAACCTCAGTCTCATTATGAGAAAAACATCAAACAGCCCCATGAAGGACCCTTCCACAAAATACATTGCCAACACTCCGCAAAATGGTCAAGGTCATCAAAAACAAGGCACGTCTGAGAAACTCACAGCAGCAAATAAGAACCTAGGGAGACATGACAACCGAGTGATCCCATCCTGGACAGAAGAAGGTCAGGTGAAAACTGAAGAAATTGGGACGAAGTGTGGGCTTTGGTTAATAATAACATCTCGATACCGGTTTATTAGTTGTGATAAATGGATCACACTGATGGAAGATCTTAACAGCAGGGGAAACTGGGTCCTGAGCTTCCAAGAACTCCCTGTATTATCTTGGTACCATTTCTGTAAATCTAAAACTAGTATAAAAGTTTGTTTAAAAATAACAATGGCTGGGCTTCCCTGGTGGCACAGTGGTTGAGAGTCCGCCTGCTGATGCAGGGGACACGGGTTCGTGCCCCGGTCCGGGAAGATCCCACATGCCGTGGAGTGGCTGGGCCCGTGAGCCATGGCCGCTGAACCTGCACATCCGGAGCCTGTGCTCCACAACGGGAGAGGCCACAACAGTGAGAGGCCCGCGTACCGCAAAAAAAAAAAAAAAAAAAAAAAAAAAAACAATGGCTGACTATTACTGGCCTGAGTTTTCCCACTGAGCCCCGTGCTTTCATGCACTGTTGGCTGGACCTCACCCAGGAGGAGACTGCCACCTCTCCCTTCTGCAGGCCGGTGAGAACTGGCCTCGTGGCTTGAAGTTCGTCCCTGCTGAATTCACAGAACGCTCCCTCTGTTCTTCTTGACCTGAAGTTACAGTGTCTCTCCCATCACCCACCTAGTTAATCCGAGGATCCAGTACGCCTCCTACCGCACCCAGCCTCTTGCTGTACGGGAGCAAGGTGTTCCCTGACCTGAGACTAGCCGATTCAAATCAACAAATACTCACAAAGTACCTCCTGTGGCCCATTTAGCTGCTTGCTATTAAAAATGGCTATGTGAGTCTCAGTGATGAAAATGCAGCAGAAGCCAGGGGTGAATTTCTGGTAGGAAGATATCTTTGGGCCATATAGAAAGTGACATTCCTTCTGTTTGTTCTGAGTTTCATGTCACATCCTTACTGCATCAGGGGAATCTAGGAGCACTCTTTCAGAGATCCCGGGACATTTTGTTGTCTGGATAAGAAAATCCTGTAAGCCCGAGCTCCTTTATCAGATTGGAGCTTTTTTGGTGTTATTTGGGGAGGTTTTTGTTGCTTTCTATTTTTCTGTTTCTTCTCTTTTTAACTGTGAGAAGTCATCACAGATCACAAGCGCCTGGGAAACTGTTAGGAGGGGTGCATTCTGGCCAACCTGCACCATGCAGTGTGTCTAGGTCACAGCGGCTTCCAAGGGTGTGGGCTACAGAGGAAGATTATTTTAGCAGGTAGGCAGGAAAGGAGACCCATTCTAGACCATGGTTAGGGGCCAGGCAGGGGCAGGGGGTGCTCCAGTGCCCATGTAAGAAAGGAGTCTGGATGAAAGCATAGCCCTGGAGTGGGGGGAGCATGCCTGAAAAGGTAGGGGTTTTCAAAGATAAGTGTCACCTACTTCACAGTGTTGTCTAGTGTTGATCCAGAGATCAATTGATTTTCTGCCATTTTAATGAAAACCTATGTACTAGGAGTCTTGACTCATCTAAAATTGGAAAATCAAGAAGTCTGCATTGGTCATGGATCCCGTCTCTTTTCAGCCCTCCTCTCCTGTCTTCCATCAATGAATAGACCCAATTAGGCAGGATTTAGCCATGAGTTCTAGTATAGTAACTAAATTTATCATGATTAGTACTGATTATTTTCTTAAGCAGCAAGTAGAAGAGCACTCTTTTGAAGTCAAATTCTGTCTCAAAACTATGCGCTCGCACTTAAAATTTTTCATTGAATTATTTTTCTTTGCACTTGAGATTCCCTTCTGCCAACTGAAAATCAAGCGCAGGCAGACCTCGGAGATACTCTAGGTTGGGTTCCAGACCACAGCATTAAAGCAAATATCGTAGTAAAGCGAGTCACACAATTTGTTTGGTTTTACAGTACATATAAAAATTATACTTGCACTATGCTGTAGTCTATAAAGTGTGCAATAGCATTATGTCTAAAAAACAATGTACATACCTTAATTTAAAAATACTTTATTGCTAAAAATGCTAACCATCATCTGAGCCTTCAGTGAATCAGAGCAGTAAAACATCAAAGATTACTAATCACAGGTCACCATAACAAATATAATAATAATGAAAAAGGTTGAAACATGACAAGAATTACCAAAATGTGACACAGAAACATGAAGTGAGAAAATGCTGTTGGAAAAATGGCACCGATAGACTTGCTTAACGCAGGGTTGCCACAAACATGCAATTTGTAAAAAACACGATTATCTGCAAAGCACAGTAAAGTGAAGTTCAGTAGAACGAGGTCTGCTGTAGATGATACATAAAAAGTTGGATAGGCAGCAAACAACTTGATTCTGCAAGTTTACTCTTCTTTACCTCAAATATACCTGATCTAAAACCATGAGGAAATGCTAAAGCTTTCTTGCAGAGTGGCCTGACCAATGCTGTTGTTAGTTTGTGGTATAAAGCAAAGTGATTCGGTTACACATATATGTATTCTCTTTCATATTCTTTCCCATTATGGTTTATTACAGGAAATTGAATATAGTTCTCTGTGCTCTACAGTAGGTCCTTGTTGTTTATCCATCCCATATATAATAGTTTGTATCTGCTAATCCCAACCTCCTAATTTATCCCTCCCTCGCCTCTGTCCTCTTGGCAACCACAAGTCTGTTCTCTATGTCTGTGAGTCTGTTTCTGTTTTGTAAATAAGTTCATGTGTGTCATATTTTAGATTCTACATATAAGTGATATCATATGGTATTTGTCTTTCTCTTTCTGACTTCACTTAGTATGATCATTTCTAGGTCCATCTGTGTTGCTGTAAGGGGCATTATTTCATTCTCTCTTTTTTTTTCTTTTGCCTATGCCACCTGAAAATTAGAACATTTCATATATTGACCTAATTTTCAAACCTATTCACTGTAAAAAAGAAAAAGTGGTGAACTAGTCTTGGTGGTGTGTGTGTGTGTGTGTGTGTGTGTGTGTGTGTGTGTGTGTATACATATATATATGAGATCTTTAAAAAATTTTTATTGGAGTATGGTTGCTTTACAATGTTTTGTTTCTGCTCTACAGCAAAGTGAATCAGCTATACATACACATGTATCCCCTCTGAGATTTCTTTTTTAATTGAGGTTATCTGACTTAGGTTTTCAGACCACCTGGATTAGTTTTATAGTGAATAGTTCTAGAAGCATCAGAGATAACATACAAAGTACTACAAAAATGTTAGCATTAAAGGTGAATTCATGGAAATGCCTTGGTTTGAGGATCAAATACCAATCTCCCAGTTCAATGAGTAGCTAATAGGATGCTTTTTCTTTAACATGGAACATAAATGGCTTTTCCTTCTCTTTACATTTAAGTGATCCGCTTACTGTGTTTGTGGCAGAGAGAGTGAGTGGATTTATATAGAAGTCTGCATCCAGGCATAGGCAGCCGAAAGTCCTGAGGGCATGTGTTCCAGAGATGGACAGCTTGGAGGTGCAGTGCTGGCTGGATCCCTGCAGTATCCGGTTCCAGCTTGGTTCTGCCCATAATCACAGGAGCCAGAATGGTCATCTTGGTCCACACAGCATAGGAGGTTAACAGTCCATAAGTCTTTTTTTTTTTTTTTTTTTTTTTTTTTACTTTTGTCTGCATTGGGTCTTTGTTGCTGCGCACGGGCTTTCTGTAGTTGCGGCGAGCAGGGGCTACTTTTCCTTGTGGTGTGCGGGCTTCTTATTGCGGTGGCTTCTCTTGTTTTTTTGGGGTTTTTTTGCGGTACGCGGGCCTCTCACTGTTGTGGCCTCTCCCGTTGCGGAGCACAGGCTCCAGACGCGCAGGCTCAGCGGCCATGGCTCACGGGCCCAGCTGCTCCACGGCATGTGGGATCTTCCCGGACCGGGGCACGAACCCGTGTCCCCTGCATCGGCAGGTGGACTCTCAACCACTGCGCCACCAGGGAAGCCCGACAGTCCATAAGTCTTAAATGACCTATGGATACCCTGAACAGAGAGGCAGTGGCTTTTTTCCCTCAAGACTTAATGGGAATGGAGTATTACTCAGCCTTAAAAAGAAAAACGAAATTGAGTTATTTGTAGTGAGGTGGATGGACCTAGAGTCTGTCATACAGAGTGAAGTACGTCAGAAAGAGAAAAACAAATACCGTATGCTAACACATATATATGGAATCTAAGGGGAAAAAATGGCTATGAAGAACCTAGGGGCAGGACAGGAATAAAGACGCGGACCTACTAGAGAATGGACTTGAGGACATGGGGAGGGGGAGGGGTAAGCTGGGACAAAGTGAGAGAGTGGCATGCACATATACACTACCAAATGTAAAATAGATAGCTAGTGGGAAGAAGCCTCATAGCACAGGGAGATCAGCTCGGTGCTTTGCGACCACCTAGAGGGGTGAGATAGGGAGGGTGGGAGGGAGGGAGACGCAAGAGGGAGGGGATATGGGAACATATGTATATGTATAACTGATTCACTTTGTTATAAAGCAGAAACTAACACACCATTGTAAAGCAATTATACTCCAATAAAGATGTTTAAGAAAGAAAAAAAAAAAGACTTAATGGGGCAGGAACAACTCAATGAACTAAAGTGGAGAAAGCTTTAATTAGAGAAACTTAGGAACTGTTGACTTCCAAGGTAGAACAGGTACTTCTCCTCCTCCAGTTAGTACTGAGTTAGCTTGGGTAATGGACTTTGTCCTTCACATGCCTCTTCACCCTGGGAAGGACATTGGGGAACTAATATTTGAAGACTATACAGGTGTTTCAAAGACTGGAGAATAAAACCTATGAGGAAAGAAAAAAAGGGGCCAGGGTTTTCTGACAAGGAAAGAAGATGGGGATCTGTACTCCCACTTTTTATCACTTCACTAGGCTTGCTTATCTGTCTTTCCCTTCAATAAACAGTGAGCCATGTGAAGGCAAGGACTTTTCAACCTTCTATCTCGAGCATCTAGAATGTACCTGGTTCACTGGTGGTGGTCAATAAATTAAGAAGTTTATGTTCTCTGTTAGAAAAAGTGAAATGGACTTAAGTTACAGCCTGGTGATTGTTACAAGATGGAATGGGTAGTAAAATTCCAATACTAATGTTGAATATTGAGTAATTCCTATGTATCAGCCACTGTATAAAATGTTTTATGCATTTTCCCCCATTCCTTGGGGGTAAACACTCTTATTTGTCTATTTTAAAGATGAGGAAACTGAGAGAGCGACTCTGAGTTCTTTGCACAAGGACACACAGCTAGTACGTGGCAGAGCCGGGGCATGAATCCATCAATCAGGCTTTCTGACTGCAGAGCTCAGGCTCTTAATTACTATACCTACCAGTCAGAATACAATCTGGAAAAGAGAGACCACTCTAGGTGTTTTAATAGGAGGGCACTTAACATAGGGCATGAATGCCTTCCAAGTCCATCAGGAGGGCTAGGGAATCTAAGGTCAGGGGGCCAACAGGAAATCAGTGATTAGTTCAGGAAATCAGTAAATGCCAGAATTGCAGAGAACTGCTAACAGACATCTCAGCATCTACAGGTTTTATTCCCAGAAGGATGCCTGGAAGCCTCTGGCAGAACCTCACATCTGCCACCTGCTGAAGCTTATACACCTGCTTCCACTGCCCCGGTATAACCATGGCTTCTGTTACCCTTCAGCCTTCCAAACCCTATGGGGGTGCTTCTCATTGGCAACATCTAACTCAGAACCCTGCAGGCAGGCATGTAGGAAATGTAGTTCCCAGTCCTCCCGCCCCTGTGAAACAGGGTAGTGCTCCAGAGGGAGAAGTGATGCTGAGATGTCCACAGATAACCGTGCATACTGTGCTGTGCTGTCTTGAAGAAACCTTGGGTGCTTCTCCAGAGAACTTGGAAGGCAGGATAACCTATGGTATCTTTTGTATTTCCTCCCAGAGGCTAAAGAACAGGTCGGAAAATGATCTCAGATGCCCTAGCACTGCCTATGGTTTCTGGAAACAACCACTGAAGAGTTCTGAAACACAGAATGATAACTCCTTAACTCATTAGTAAGGATGGGTTTGTGCCTTACCCTAGGTACTCAGGAAATAACACCCCTGCCCTGGAAGCATTCATATTCAAATGGAAGGCGGGGGAAAGGTGGGGGCTGTCCAGTTGATACACAGTCTTAATACAATGTACTAGTTCTGTACAAAGGCAGATAAGATGTGGAGAATTCTATTCTGTGGATTGCAGATGGTTTTAATGAGAAGGCGAAAGTTCACTTGGAATCAGGCAGTGGTTTTCAACCCTGGCTGAATAGTAGATTTATCTGGGATGCTTGTCAAAAATACCGATGCCTATGCCCAATCTAGGACCAATTAAATTAGCATCTCTGGGAAGGAGGCCCACGAATGAGTGTTTAAACACCACGGGTAATGCTGACCTCATCATTGAGAAACCCCTCGGAGGCTTTACAGTTTCCAGTGTGCTTTCACTTTTATTGTCTCATTTGTGTCTCTACTGTCATACCATTTTATTAGCGGACGAACTAAAACTCAGAGTTCGGGACTTGATCCAGGGAACAGAGCTATTCAAGATATTCAGCTCTGCAGACTGTCCAAGTTCACTCTGTGTTGTATAGTGGTTCCTACGCTTTGCTGTAAATCAGAATCACCTAGGGAGCTTTTAAAACTCTGGATGCCCAGATCACACCCCAAATCTATTCCATCAGAATATGGGGGTGGGGTGGGAGCCAGGCATCAATATTTTTCAAAGTTCCCAAGTTATTCCAGTGTGCAGTAAAGTTTAGAAACCACCATGTTAGGCCATATTCAGGAAACATGTGACATGGGTGTAGCTCAACATGTGTGCATTTGCTTATTTGGAGATTATGCTTGGGTCTCTTTCCTAACCCTAACAGTTTATCTGTTCAATTAAATCTCTTAAGTAGGGGCTGTCTCAGGAATCAACTTGTCAGTAACTATAGCCACAGACATGCAAAAACTGGTATTGTGCCCGCCGTATGTATGACCCTTCTAGATTCAATACATTCTTCCTGTCAAAAGTTATGAATGAAATAAGCAAAGCATTAGTTAGCCAACAGAATTGGCAACCACTTTACTAGTTTACTGGCCATTAACATTTGACATCACAGACTGGAGCCTAATCTCTGCAGATCTCGTTTCTCATTCGCCTCAGAGTAGGTACACAATTCCCTTCAGAAAGGTTCATGTAAAGAAATGCCCATGGTCAAGTCTGTGCAAAGCTTCCCAGTCAAGGTCCCCCAACCTCTCTTCCAGTGCTGCCGAAAAAGGACCATGTTCTTTCACACTCTGTACTTGAATTCATTACGCCTTAGAAACGGAATTCTCTAATACCAAGAACATTAGTTCAGAAGCTAATTTTCTAAAAGTCCTTGTAACAAACACAGAGAGGAATTCTAAAACCATCTTTGAGGAGCGAGCCTTCCCTATTAAAGTACTCTTTCTAGAGTCCAGCTTGCTTTTTTTTTCTTTTTTTTTTTTCTTTTGCGGTACGCGGGCCTCTCACTTCTGTGGCCTCTCCCGTTGCGGAGCACAGGCTCCGGACGTGCAGGCTCAGCGGCCATGGCTCACGGGCCCAGCCGCTCCGCGGCATGTGGGATCTTCCCAGACCAGGGCACGAACTCGTGTCCCCTGCATCGGCAGGTGGACTCTCAACCACTGCGCCACCAGGGAAGCCCCAGCTTGCTTTTTGATAGAAATGATCAAGCCTGTCCAGCCCTCTTTCCCTATAATTCTTTTAGGAGGAAGCCATTTTCAAGTCAGTTTGGAGAAAGCTACTTTACAACCGTGGCCTGCAGTGCCCTGAATGGAAAAGATGGAGCCTCTTCATATTTTCACAGTCACACCAACTGTGTGTGGTGCTTACAGCTTTCTGGGTAGAAAGAGTCCTGAGGTGCTCAGGGAAACTGGGCCCAGCATTCTGTTTCTCCCAGACAAAGAGTTCCCTCCAGGCTGCTCAGATCCCCCGTCTAGTCCCCTTGGAACTGTAATTCCAAGTAAAAAGAACAACGAGCACACTTTTTAAAATACACAACTAAAAAAAAGCAAAAAACTAAACCAAAAAAAAAAAAAAAACCTGGGATATTTCAAATAACTTTAGTGAGATGTGTCTTTACTACATCCAGCAGAAGTGGGGACGTGATAAATGAGAGCAAAAGGTAGACAGACTTGGGTTTCCCTGGTGGCGCAGCGGTTGAGAGTCCACCTGCCGATGCAGGGGACGCAGGTTCGTGCCCCGGTCCGGGAAGATCCCACATGCTGCAGAGCGGCTGGGCCCGTGAGCCATGGCCGCTGAGCCTGCACGTCCGGAGCCTGTGCTCCGCAGCAGGAGAGGCCACAGCAGTGAGAGGCCCGTGTACCGCAAAAAAAAAAAAAAAAAAAAAAAAGTGGACAGGCTTCCCTTGCCAGGTGGTCAGCGTTTTACAAGGTGTATTTGCAAGGCTGCTCCTGTTCTGTTTTCCGAGGCCATGGCTCCTAAACACACGGCCCTGAGCGTACCCCTCTGTGGGCCACCTGCAGCTGTGCGCTGGTTTCTGCCTTACAGCTGTTTTGTAAGACGTTGTGGTGTGCCATGCCATGATAGCATCATCAGAACTGGGAGCAAGATGGGTCGTTGACACGTTCAACTGGCTCAGAAACAGGCCTCTGGAATCCCTGTCTCCACCAGGAATCGTCATCGGGGGTGTGCGGTTGCAATCCGTTCTGACCAGAGCCTTCCCTTTTTCCCGCTCAGCTCCTCCACACTCTAAGTTACCAGGGCCTTTCCCTTCACAGGGTGCTTGTCCAGTGCACCCTGTGAGGCAGGAATTGTAGAGAAGACTGACCCCTGCAAGAGGCAAAGGAGAGCTGTGGGGAGGCGGGGACGTGACACCTTCTGGAGTTGTCAACACCCCTCACCTTCTGCAGAAGCTCTGAGCCCGTGTTGTCCAGTCCAGCAGCCACTGGCCACACATGGCTACTGAGCCCTTGAAATGTGTATGTTGTCACCTTGAAATGCTATGTTGGCTTGAATATATTGTAATTTTACCTGTTTTTACTTTTTTTTAATGTGGCTCTTAGAACATTTTAATGACCTGTTAGGCTTGCGTTTTACCTCTGTGAGACAGTTTGAATGATGGCTGTTCATGCTTTAGCTCAAGCAATTGGGAGTGACCTTGAAAAGGAACACGCTAAATATTTACTACCATCCAGTGGCATACCAGTTCAGTTACTTATCGATGCCAACAGATTACCCCCAAACTTAGTGGCATTTGTTATCTCATGGTTTCTGTAGGTCAGGAATCGGAGCATGGCTTAGCTGAGTCCCCCGGCTAAGGGTCTCTGGAGAGGCTGCCATCAATGTGTCAGCCGGGGCTGCAGTCACTTCAAAGCCTGACTAGGAAAAGATCCATTTCCAAGCTCACATCGCATGATTGTTGGCCAGACTCAGTTCCTTCCAATGGTTGGGCTGAGAGCCTCCTTCCCTCCTTGGCCATTGGCCAGAAGTCCCCTAAGCTCCCAGCCATGGGGATTTCTCCATACAGCAGCTCCCAACGTGGCAGTTTTCATCATCCAAGCAAACCAGCCAAAGAGCCAAAAAGTATGCGTGCCAGCAGGTGGACATCACCCAATCTCACGAGTGACCCCTCCTCACTTTGCCCTATTCTGTTCACTAGAAGGAGGTCACTAGGTCCAGCCACACTCAGGGTGGGGAGGACACAGTACCAGGAGGCTGGGATCGTTGCGAGTCTTAGAGCTGCCTGCTGCAGCCAGATGACAAGGGTCACGTTAACCTTACACCCGTCCACCAGTGCCATGTACTGACTGCAAGGGGTCCAAAGTGCTGTGTTCCCATTTGCTGGTTAATGCATCAGGAAACTCGGAAATCATCTATAAGAAACTACAGACGGTGACTTTGGGAGAAAGAGTGGGAAGTGAGCAGGTAGAGACAGGAGGGGAGGTAGACGTTTCCCTGGATTTTTTCTTTGGGCGGGGGGATGGCATTGGAACCCTGTGTGTGTATCACTTTTCCGAAAGAAAAGAACATCATGGGAGTGCAGGATATAACCTACCTCCATCCCCAGGCATGCCATGCTCGGGGGTCACCTTCCCCGACTCCATCTGACTTCTCTAGGAGGCTGAAGCCAGCACAGGCCCTTCCTCCTCCAATGCTCTGCTCGAGGGCCCATCCCACCGTGTAACAGTCACTGGATTACTTGTCTCTGTCCCCTGATAACCCGACGCTCTGAGGGCAGGCACAGAGCCTTTGGAGCTTGTATTCAGTGGGTCAGGCTCAGTTGGTTGAATGAACGAGCTCTTTTCCTTAGCAGATTTGGGGGTAAGAGGAGGGGGTCCCTGGTCCTCTCTGGGGTCCTACCCTGTGGGCCAGGGCAAACTGGGAGAGATCTGGGGAGGAGTACACATCCTCAGGGCCCCAGGCCCCTCACCCATCCACCCAGACCACAGGCCCCAATATGCCCTCAGAGGTGGCTCAAGGGACCATATCACAGGCTCTCGGCTTTCAGTAGCTGACTAGAGATGTAATAAACCTCTGCGGGCAGGAGGTGATGGCCTAGCCCAGTGCTTCTCAAAATGTGGCCTCTGGCCGGCAGCCTCTGCAGCACCTGGGGACTTACTATAAATACAAATTTGGGGGCCCTTTCCCGCCCCTGGAGGTGGGCCCAGACACCGGTGTTTTAACAAGCCCTCAGGTGATGCTGCTTCTGCTCTGGTCTGAGAACCACTGGCCCAGCTTTGACTCCCAGGGTGCCTGTGGAGGGAGCTTCCTGCTTCCCTGGGGGCTGGAGGTCAGAGCTGGTGGCCTGCTAAGGCCACTTTTCTCTGTAAACATTCTCCCACAGCACCTCCGCGTCCTAGGGCAGTCCACCAGCCCCAGAGGACTGAACTGATGAGGAACTTCTCGGTACACTTGGCCGCTAGCGTCTCGTTTTCAGTTACTTGGAAGAATATTTTGTGACTTCATGCTTTTCTAAATGTGCCTTCGTGGTGGAGCTCAGGGACACATTGTTCCTTAGAAAGAATGAAGGATCCTGCAGACACAGAGCGTTTGAGAGGATGTATCCTTCCGGCTCTGTGTGGACCAGAGCCTAGAGGACTTGACGATGGCTCCTTGGGGGCTCAGCAAATTGCTCTGTTGCTCTGCTCATCATTTAGCATATGTGTCATCTGATTTTATTTGCGGATGCTGTTAGGAGAAAAGAAAAAGATGAATCTAGTTTTTTTAACTACCCAAAAACTGTTGGATGTGTGTTTGGGGTCACATTTCACTGTAATAAGGAAGCGTCTAGAAAATACCTAGAGGCAATTGATTAGTTTGTAACAGAGGAAAGAACACTTCCCTGGTCTCAAGCCCAGTTGGGGAACTGGCACCATTTCCCAGTCCAGTCCTCGTGGCCACCTGGGGCAGGAGCACCGGGGTCCAGCCTGATGATTGCCTTTGTTCCTGGTCCACGAGAAGCTGCTCTGGTATTACAGATTCACAGGCTGCTGCCTGAGGGCGAGGCTCTGTCCTACACACCATATCACATGCGAAATGTTTCCAGAAGTAGTCAAACATGCTGTGGAGCACTCTACCATCTAAAAGCACTGCCATGTCCATTTCCTATTGAATTTTTAGAACAACGATGGGAAATGTCTTACCTGACACACGAGGAAGTAAGTGCTCAAAGAAGTAACCGGATTTCACCCCAGGCTCCTGACTCCAGTGTGGATCTTGACTCACATTCCAACCTGTCAGTTTTACTTTTATGAGTCGTATCAGCTCAGATCCAGGGAACCCTCTAAATCTCCAACAATCTAACTGGACTTTCCACCCATTGGTAAAGGCAGAGCGTCAGAATGCAGAGCCACAAGAGGCTGCCGAGGTCATTTTATCCCAGCTTCATTTTAGAGATGTGGAAATAATATCCAGAGTGAGAGAACAGTTTGCCCAAGCTTACAGAGCTGGTTATGGACAGGACTCAGACTCGGTGCTGGCCAGCCTCATTCCACCACTCCACACTCTAGTACCACAGACTGTGTCCTTTTATTAGTGTTGATTTTCACTTTCCTTTGATTTCCATTTATTCTATATTAATATACTAGATATGGGACCATTTGGAAAGGCGGTTGCTTGACTGAGATTTTGAAGACACATGTTCATCCCGTATCTCACCAGGGTTTGACAGGTTTCCTGAATGAGGTTGGCTTTTGCGAGGGTCTTAAGTAGCAGGAAATGAGGTGCTGTCCCCCAGGGAAAACAGGCCTGTGTCAAGGTCGCAGGTGGACTCATCATATAAGCGGAAGAAAAGGACCATTGGAACCTATTGTCCTTAAACAGAAAAGGTACAGGACACCTTCGCCCCAGGGTGAACATGGCAGAATCAGAAGATCATTTGTGATTTCACTGACAGCTAGAACCAATCCTAGGAAGAGGGGGTCCAGGAAGAAGATGGGTGTGAACAGAAACCATCTCCCTGTGCTCCACATTGCCTCAAAAGATGTAGATAGGAAACCCGGGTAGGAAAGCATCAGAGCTGGAAACTCTCAGGTCATCTAGACACCCTTTGTCTCGTTCCTGATTTCTACGTTGGCTTCCAGACTAAGTTCCTTCATTTGTGCCTTGGATGCACCACATCACCAACCCCAGGCTGAGCCTGTGCTAGCCGTCCTCGTTCCCAGTTAACTGGGGAATGGCGCGAGCTAAACTCTTCTGAACGAATGTGGAGAGGAAGGTGGTCAACTGTTTTTGAAAATAAGCCCAGGCAGATGGTAGCACTGACCCTGACAGAGCAGCGGACTTCAAAAACAATAAAATGAGTTTTATAACTTCTCCTCCTGTGTTCCAAGCAGTGCAGAGGATGACTTGGATTCCTTCAGAGGGGTGGACTTGCATAACAAATAGGTTTATCATGCATGGCTAATTGTTAGAATAGATATTTGCATATATGAATATGGGGTTTTTTTTAGTAGTACTATCATTTAATCATTGGGTTGTTGTGAGGTTTAAATGAGATGCACTATAGAAAATGTCTTTTTTTTAAACATCTTTATTGGAGTATAATTGCTTTACATTGTTGTGTTAGTTTCTGCTGTATAACAAAGTGAATCAGCTATACGTATACTTATATCCCCATATCCCCTCCTTCTTGAGTCTCCCTCCCACCCTCCCTATCCCACCCCTCTAGGTGGTCACAAAGCACCGAGCCGATCTCCCTGTGCTCTGCGGCTGCTTCCCACTAGCTATCTGTTTTACATTTGGTAGTGTATACATGTCGATACCACTCTATCACTTTGTCCCAGCTTACCCTTCCCCCTCCCCATGTCCTCAAGTCCATTCTCTATGTCTGCATCTTTATTCCTGTCCTGCCCCTAAGTTCTTCAGAACCTTTTTTTTTTTTTTAGATTCCATATACATGTGTTAGCATACGGTATTTGTTTTTCTCTTCCTGACTTACTTCACTCTGTATGACAGATTCTAGGTCCATCCACCTCACTACAAATAACTCAATTTCATTTCTTTTTATGGCTGAGTGATATTCCATTGTATGTACATGCCACATCTTCTTTATCCATTTTGCATATATGAATATGTTTAATGGGGATTCATAAACATTTGCCTTTGGCTTTAAGTCTCAAATAGGTGGAGATCATAGAGCACTGGCTATAGAAACAAATTTGCAAACCAAACAGCCCATTTAAAAGTCAGATTTTCAAGAAGACATTAAGACATAGCAAAATGAAATGAACTTTAAAGGACTAAAGGATTCAGATCTGATAAGGGCCCCAAATGACAAGTAATTCCAGGGGAACCCTATTAATTAAAAACTGCTGCTTTGTGAAATGACTGCCATTACATTCGAAGGTAGTTAATGTGCCCTTTTGCAATACCTGTGTAAGATACAGATGAGCCCTAGAAGCAGTTGGCCATGTGTTATGGGTAGGCTACTATTTCTGCTTCCTGAGAAATTGTGGACCTCAAAAATATGAGCACCAGGGACTTCCCTGGTGGTACAGTGGTTAAGTATCTGCCTGCCAGTGCAGGGGACATGGGTTCGAGCCCTGATCCGGGAAGATCCCATATGCTGCAGAGTAACTAAGCCCGTGTGCCACAACTACTGAGCCTGCGCTCTAGAGCCCACATGCCACAGCTGCTGAGCCCGCTTGCCACAACTACTGAAGCCCGCGTGCCAAGAGCCCATGCTCCGCAACAAGAGAAACCACTGCAGTGAGAAGCCCATGCACCGCGGTGAAGATTAGCCCCTGCTTGCCACAACTAGAGAAAGCCCGTGTGCAGCAATGAAGACGCAACACAGCCAAAAATAAATAAATAAATAAATTTAAATATATATATATATATAAAAGCACTAGCTACAACATAAAGTTGTCTACTGCTCAATTAAAAAATAGTACACACAGGGAAGCTACCATCATCAAATAGTAAAGTTGCAAGGGTTGTATTGAATTCCTCCCTTTTCTGAGGGCCTTACCTTCAGAGGAGGCGACTGGGTTCTTTGAGAGTTCGTTATGCCGGATCTTCAAAACTTTAAGGCACTTAAGAATGGCTAAAATGGCAGTGCTGATTTGAATGTAATGTGTGAGAAGAACCAGCCCTGGGAGACAGTATGCTTTCCAAAGATAGGTGCCCACCACTGAAAGAACGCAGTAGAAAATTGAATGTGAAGGTGATTGGGAGTTTGAATGCCAGTTCTACTGTTGGTGGTGAGGCAGTGTTTTCTTCATCCTTCACTTCCAGAAACAGAGAGGTTCACCTGAGCTGGTCCTTGGCAAACCACAGATGGAAATGTTTGTCCTGGGTTCCCCGATCTGAGCTCAGAGGCAAACCTCCACACACCCTTTCCTCTACACAGTTCCCATGGAACCCTCTGTTCCTGCGTGAAAGCATAAGAGCCTTCAGCCCGTGGCTCAAACCTTTTGACCCTTTGTACCAGGTGTTCAGGGGGCCTGTTGTAATTTTCCTGGGACAATAATGTTAAGTAACTGTTGTCTACACAGTTCACCAGTGGAAAATGGATAGAATCTGAATCACCTAATTGCATGTTTAAAAAAACAAAAATCCTGCCTCCGTCCTGTCGGTCCCACTGTGAAGTCAGCTGTCTGGTCAGACTCCACTGTGAAGTTACCACCAGGCACTGACCGGAAGTGCTCTGGACACAATGTGACAGCTCCTCAGGCGCTCAGGGCACGAAGTCCAGGTTTCTCTGTACCTCTGCTCTCTGGCCTTTATTCGCAGAGTTGGATTTTATTATCTATTTTATTTCAGCGTCCCATTGTCATCAGGCTGTGGGTACTCCAGGCCGTGTGGCCGACCACAGGCTCCCAGGATATGTCCCCTGTGCACTCAGGCTGGTGGCCCTGTTTTCTGTCCTCTGCAGGCATAAATTCACATCAGATCAATCAACCATGGCAGCAATTATATCCTAAAATATATCCCCCTCCGCAACCTCTAGAAAACATCATCTTTTCTTCTCAAGATGGCCTGAGAATAGAGCACATGGCTTAGTTTAAAGGCATTGTTACAGAAACATCTTCTGTCCCAAACTGTTTACGCATGCAGGTTTCTTAAATGCTCCAAGGCATGGCCCTCAGAGGTAAAAGAGGAATGCTCATGAAAAATGAGCATGTGTTCAATGTTGGTTCCGCACAAGGCTCTCTGCTAAGCAAGCTGAGTGGCAGAGCCAGGATTCCTCCTAGGCAGTCTGACTCCGGAGTCTGTGCTCAGACCCCCGAGGTCTGCTGCCCCGGCAGCACCCGCCTCGAGGTAGGGTTGAATGAGGTCAGGTTGCACGGGAGCTGGGACACCTAGGAGGGTGCTGCGGGGACACGAAGCGGGGGTGGGCGCCAAGGGATGTGGAAGGAGCGTGGCTCTGGGTGGGTGGGCGTCACCGTCGGGAGGAAGGCCTGGTGGTGCTCAGATGGGGGGGTGTGGGGATGCAGAGGTGCGTCAGGGTGCCCTGCGAGTCAGTGTGATGCTGAAGTACGGGCCCTGCACTTATGTGCTGATGACCCTTCCCAGTCTCCATCCTCAGCGCTTCAGAGCATCAGAGTCTCGGCCTTCCTTCCTTTTTCAAAAACAGAGTCAGGTATCCTCCATCTCTGCCCTGTGTCCTAACCAACACTTACTGTGCATTTTCTTTCACTCTTGGTTTAAAACTTGTGTTATTATTATTCTTGTTTAATTTACTTACACCAGTGTAATTCCTTTTGAAAATAGACAGATGATAAACGTGTTGTCAAGCAAGTGGGATCCGATTTGGGGGCAGACTGCTCCGATGGTGCCATTTGTGTGTTTCGATGGAGGCAGACACAGCCTTCACCAAATGAGAACAGCTCTCAGGCTCTTAAGTGGTCCCAGCTCTTCCGTATTCTTCTCTAACTTCAAATCTTCTTCAGCTCCTCCTCAGGCTCTCTAAGAAGCCACTTTGGTTTTCCCAGCATTAAAAGGGACCAGCACTGTGCTTTGGAAGTTGAGTCACAGGGACTCCACTGTGACCAGAATGATGCAGAAGGGCCGGGCGTGTTCTTGGGTGGCCTTGAGACTGAGTCATCTCAGCGCATGCCTGTTGGGGTCTGGGGTGCCGGGCAGTGGTGACCGTCTGTTCCAGGAATGCGGTCCCTCGTGCTGGTAGCAGCAGGCTCGCAGGATTACTGTGCGATGTGAATGAGCTGTCAGACTCCGTGTTCCCATTTTTCTAAGACATTCTGAAGTTTATTGGAGTCTAACTTCTCTCGAAGCCTCTCTTGAATACAGAATGTTTTTACATTCGATCCTTTGTTTTTGGATCTAAGACCAGACACAATTAATCTTTTTTTTTTTTTAACATAAGAGAGGTAAATTCAGTGATAATTTCTATTCCCAAAGCGAGGTGGATCTCTGACTGCTTTTCTTCTGGAAAGGGTGACAAGGGAGCTGAGTCTCACTATAGAAATGACAAAACCATGGCCCAGAGGTGTGACTCTCCCAGGATCAGGGGTGTGAAAGGCAGCCTGAGATTCAACCAGACACATGTTCATGTGTTGGCACATTTAGCCTGCACCTAGAATAAACAAAACAAGTTCTACTCCCTACCTTAAAAGAAACCCCACACATGGCTTTTACTCTGCCAGCTTCACGTGGTAACCGAGTCACAAGACGGGTGTGCAGCCAAGCTAAGATCCCTTGCTTTGGGGCATTTAGGGGCATCTTGCTCTGGTTGGCCGTGGCCTTCAAATCTGTCCACACTGTCGCCCATACGCAGATGAAACTCCTCAGTCACCCTTGACGTGGCTTCCATCTAACGGGGGTCATTAACAACTATTGCGTGTCCTTCCCTCCCCCTTCCCATCCCCCGACGGGGCCACCCACACTTTGAACACCCAGTGTTTACAGGGCAGGCCTTGAGATTAAACTGAATCGCAGTTGGCAGCTGACCCCAAAAGAGGGAGTGAGGAGTTGGGGTAAGAAACTGTCCTGACTTCTCTGGTCCTTTTCATCAGAAACGTATTTGTGCCTTTAGGTAGGAAAACCATCTTGGGGGGACTTGCCTGGTGGCGCAGGGGTTAAGAATCTGCCTGCCAATGCAGAGGACACGGGTTCGAGCCCTGGTCCTGGAAGATCCCACATGCCGCAGAGCAGCTAAGCCCACGAACCACAACTACTGAGTCCACGTGCCACAACTACTGAAGCCCGTGCGCTTAGAGCCCGTGCTCCACAACAAGAGAAGCCACCGCAATGAGAAGCCCGTGCACCGCAACGAAGAGTAGCCCCTGCTTGCCACAACTAGAGAAAGCCCATGCGCAGCAACGAAGACCCAACGCAGCCAAAACAAAAAACAAAAAAAAATCGTCTTGGGGTAGCTGCCCAGCCCAGCCAACCAACTGGTACTGTACTCGGTGCCGTCACCGTGCTGGTCAGTAGTGTCCCAGGACAAAGGAAACACCGTCCTCTCCTAGATTCTCCCCCAGCAGCACTCTAATATAATAAATCACCAGTATCTCTTCTCTTCGAAGCCCAGGTTCAAGTTTGTGAGGTCAAGGGAAATGAGTGACGTGCCACACAGACATAAAGGGCGGTTGAGGTGCAGCTGTGCAGTCTCTGCCAGTGTTTGGCTTGTTTGCTTCTGGTTTGAATAATAAAAGAAGGATACCACTTGCTACTGGTAGAATAGCTGTAGCCAGGGGGGATTTGGTGTCCTAATGGTTATGGCTTAAATGGTATACCAAGAATTGCTTTAAAATTTCACAACTGTGCTCTTTAGAACAAATAAAGGAGTTATTTTACTTTAGGAAATAGGGGCAAATTTATTTTGCAGACTCTCGGATGCTAAAGGAGGGCTGGACCTTGGAGATATCCAGCACAGCCCTTCCTTTTACAAAGAGGGAAATGGGGCTGGGGGCGGGGCCATTTATTGATTTGCCCCAAACACACAGCCGTGAGAGGCAGAAGTGGGCCCAAGCCCTGCCCTGGCAGATCTTTACCCCAAGCTCACCCCAAAAGTCACTGAAATTACTTATACAAATATTCAGAGGAATGTATCTACAATAGGCCTCTAATTGGCTTTTATAGGAAACAACACATTTTAGGGGTCAGTCTTTGGACTTTGAAGGTGATTTCAGAGAGGACAACGAGGCCTTCGAGCACAGGGACTCAGTGGCCTCCAGACTGATCCCTGGAGCCCCAGGGTCCATCCAAAGACGGACTCTTCCCCTCACTCCAGACAGAAGAGCTCTGCATTCATCTGTGTGTAGAACACACTTCTGAGTAAGACTTCTTATGAAATGACTTCATCTGAAAACTATTATTCTACAAAGAAATAAATCAGCAATGCTGATAAGAATACAATTTCATCATCGTCAAAAATAATGTTTGAAATTTTCTTTCTTTTTTTAATTTAATTTTTTTAATATATCCTCTTTTTAATTTCATATTGGAGTATAGTTGATTTACAGTGTTGTGTTAGTTTCAGGTGTACAGCAAAGTGATTCAGATATACATATACATATAGTCATTCTTTTTCAAATTCCTTTTTTTTTTTTTTTTTTTTTAACTTTTAACTCTTACGGACCCAAAAGTAAGCTTCCCCACTGCGGCTGTCATGACGCAGCTGGGGGACCCAGGGGGCGCTGGGGAGTTCCTCCCCAGAGTCTTTCCAGAAAGTTTCCTCCTATTTGGTTTTCCTCATCCGGTAGGATGTTTAGGCAGCTGTCTTTTCCAGATCTTTGGTGGGGGAAGACCCAGCAGCTGCTCTGAGAACTTGAGTTTGTGGTTTTCTAGCTCTCGGCAGGGTTCTCTCCTTCTGCTTCCCATGAATGGTGATGGAGATGTAGCTCAGCACCCGCCACATGGAAAACACTGGACAAGTAATTGCGGAATTACAACTTAACAAGGAAAAGCACCTATCTGACCCTGTTTGTTTAAAACCTCATATTCTTTTTTTTTTTTTGCGGTACGCGGGCCTCTCACTGCTGTGGCCTCTCCCGTTGTGGAGCACAGGCTCTGGACGCGCAGGCTCAGCGGCCATGGCTCACGGGCCCAGCCGCTCCGCGGCATGTGGGATCTTCCCGGTCCGGGGCACAAACCCATGTCCCCTGCATCGGCAGTCGGACTCTCAACCACTGCGCCACGAGGGAAGCCCAAAAACCTCATATTCTTGAAGCAGGTCATCACGTCCTTTGGCTGTTGTGAGGGTTTATTTTCATGATGTGGCAGTTTGTAATTTCCTAAGTGCATCAGAGGAAAAGAGCTCAAAAGGAAACATTTTTTTTAATTAGGAAATCTAATATGCTCATTACTGAAACATTGCTCTAATACAGGTATTTTGGTGCTAAATTCTCTTGAATTTTCTCAGTATCTGTACCTCTTTGTTCCCTCTTTCAGAATGCTAGAAGATGACCTTAAGCTAAGTAGCGATGAAGAGGAGAATGAACAGGTAAGATTTTCCTCGATGTTGCGGTTCTCTGAATGTGATATGATGATGCCAATCTGGTAGAGTGTCCTGGGTATTAACTGAGTCATACAGACACTCAGTTGTGATGCTCTAGGACACTGGGTATCCTCTGCTGATTACGAGATTCTGTGCCATTGGGCCAGTCTGTTCAAATATCTTGGCTTTAATTTCCCTTAAAACTGTAATTCTGTAATCTTCATGGCATCGAAGCCAACAGCAGCTATTTATAAGGAAGCCGCCTGGGATCAGGCTTCAATGTGAGATAGAGCTTTTTTTTTGGAAAGGTTACTGGCTTTCTGGAGATCAAATGTGTGAGCTTCACCTCATCAGCATGCAACAAGCATACTTTAGCATTAAATATTGAGAAGTCTTATACAGATATTATTAACATGGAACGGAAGCAAAGGTAGGGGTGAGCGAAAACGATGAATAAAAAATATTTGCGCTCGGTATAGCCTGTTTGTCTTAAGTGATAGATGTGCTTGAAATGTTCTCCCCTGGTGTTGATATATCAGCTCGAGACATCAGTCAGGGGTTTATAACTACTCTTCTGATCAGTCAGTTAAGGTGAAAAAATACCCAATTAACATTCATAACTCTCAATTCTACATTTCAGGAAATGTTTGTATTTTAAAGCAAGTTTGAAAACATGAAAAGACAGATTTTCCTCCACTTCTGTTTCCTTTTTCTCATCACCTGTTTTGTATCGTGTCAAGGTGGGATAAACGTGATAGGTATAAAGACAATTCAGAGAGGTTTTCTGTGTCATTTTTACATGTGATACAAGACACGTATACTGTTCAGTGCATCTTGGAATAGTGAATTTTATACAGAGGTATCATGGAATGCCATGCAGGTGTTACAGCTGTCTAGACATGCAAATGCACATAATGTACTGAGAGAGCATGTAGAGGTGAAATCAAAGGAAATTTCCGGGAAGAGCATCTGAGCCAGATGTGACTGTGAGATCACAGAAAAGGTTGCTCACCTTGTAAGAGAAGGTGAGGCGTCAAAGAAAGGGACTGGGTATGAGATAGAACTCAATGCAGTTTGAAACTAGATTGGCCAGCTGAGAAAAGCCCAAGTGAAGAAAGTTTGAGCAAGGAGGGCCACTCGGGCTTTTTTAGAGATTTATTGATCTGTGTCTTGGTGCGTGCAGCAGGCCCGTCAGACATCCACAACCCAGCAATCTTGGCAGATCTGGGGAACGATTTCACCCCTCAGGTTGGTTCCTCGTCTTTGTGTCTACAAGCAAATGATTTCATCTCTTGAGTTTTTTTTCCCAGTGGAGGTCCAGATAGGATTGGACCTATGTTTGCTGTGGATTAAGTCACAGCAAACATGTAGAGTGTGTATACTTGATACTGGAAAAGGGACTTACAGACTGTTTCATTCAGCGAGACTTTCTTAATTTGGAAAGAATTTCCTGAATTATCTCCAGGAAATGTTTCCACTGAAAACACAATTTTAAAAAATTAGTTATCAAGGATGAACTAGAAACATTCTCTAAGGCAGTGAGAACCTTTAGTTTACTCGTTTTGCTTCATTAACTACTCCTTTTCGGTCTGTAGCTGTGGAAAATATTGTACTGTGAATCTACCAGTCACATCCTTCTTGCTTTCGGTCCGTACGTATGTACACCTTCCTGTCTTTTACAATGAAAGCAGCCGACAGAATGAATGACTTTCATACCCTAATCCTCCCTTGTAATTAAGACTCCAGACAGTGGTTTTGTATGTGGCAGTTTAGTGATTACTCTAACACTGATTATATTAAGTTATCCTTTATATATCCTAGACATACCCTGACCTAATCACAAAATCGTAAATCCCATGCTTTTAAAAAACACTAATGACATAGAATTTTTTTTCTCTTCAAGACCAAAATATGATTGCACCCCGGAAGAGCGGAGCCTGTGCATATACACAGCACACCTACACGCTCTGCATTTCTCTGGCATTGAGAGATAATTAAGCATCTAACGTAAATTATTTTTTCAGATGTAATCAGAGTCTGTCCTTTAACCCAAAATCTTTCAGAAATGTGCTGTATGTTTCCCTGCCTCAATAAATATAGTGTCCTAAAATGCTTGTCCTTTTCTGACATGACACCTGGTTGTCTTTGTGACTGTCGGTCACCAGCCTGTGTAGCCACTGTGATAAAGGAACATCCACAGGAGCATCGAGTTGCTACACCTGTTTGCTCTTCCTAAAGTAGCCTCATACACTCATGCATTTGCCTATTCCTGTCTTGATGTTCCTTTATCATTGCCTTTGTGCTCTCAAAATAAGAGACAGGCTAGTTTAGTGAGCGAGCACCAGCTCAGCAGCCCTGCTCCCTGGGTTCAAGTCCCTGCTCTGCTACCCAGTAGCTCTGCAACCTTGACCCAGTCACTGAACTGCTCTGTGCTCTGGTGTCACCATTTGTAAAACTGGAATTAACGTTAGATCCCTGCAGCCTGCCACTTCCTCACAACTTGGGCTCACCCACAGTCTTCATGTCACCAGATCCAGTAGGCTTTTTTCTTCTTTTTTAGTCAACTTACAATGGAATACACCAGGCATAGAGGAAAGTTACACGTTACCTAAGAATACAACTTGATGAATATTCATAAACCACACTCACCCATGTAGCCAGCACCCAGATCAAGACACAGACATGACCAGCCTCTTGGGTCTCCCACATCCCCTTCGGGGCAGCAGCCTCCAAAAGAATAACCACTCTCCTGATTTCTCACACCGTAGGGTAACTGTGCTTGTCTTTGAAGCACAGTTACATTAATAGGATCGTGAGCGCACGCTGCTGTGTCTGGCTTCTGCCGCTGAGCATTTTGTTTGTGAGACTCATGCATGATATTGCATGTAAGTGAAGTTTATTCATTTCCATTGCTGGATCCTATTCCATTATGTGCATATGCTGTAATTTGCTTACCTGTCCTACTGCTGACGGACACGAGGGTGTTTAGGGCTATTGGAATAGTGCTGTTACTAATGTTCTTGTACGGGTCTTTAGGGAGTGTGTGGGAACATTCCTGTTGGTCTGTCCCCAAGAGTAGAAGTGCTATAGGATGTTCAATTTGAGTAGACTATCCCAAACCATTTTCCCCAAATGGTTGTACCTTCTGACACTCCCACCAGCAATATAAGAGAATTCCCATTGCTCTACATTTTCCTCACATGCTTGTCTTTTTATATTCATGAGGAATATTGTTCCGAAGCTTTCTTTTTTTGTATTGCCTTTGTCTGGTTTTGACGTTAGGACAGTGCTGGCTTATAATGTGAATTGCAAAGTGTTCCTTGCTCTTCTCTTTCTTGAAGAGATTGTATAACATTAATGTTAATTCTTCTTTAAATGTTTGTCAGAATTTTCCAGGGAAACCATGTGGGCCTGGAAACTTTTAGAAACTTACAAATTCTATTTCCTTAATTGTTAAAGGACTATTCCGATTATTTCACATTGGGTAGGTTATGGTAGTATATGCTCTTCAAGTAATTAATCCATCATGTCATTTACGTTGTCATATTTATGTTGTGTAGAGTTGTGTTCCTTCATTGTCCTTTTTTTTTTTTTAAGATGTTGTTGGTAGGAGTTTATTTATTTATTTATTTATTTATTTATTTTTGCTGTGTTGGGTCTTCGTTTCTGTGCGAGGGCTTTCTCTAGTTGTGGCAAGTGGGGGCCACTCTTCATCGTGGTGCACAGGCCTCTCGCTATCGCGACCTCTCTTGTCGCAGGAGCACAGGATCCAGACGCGCAGGCTCTGTAGTTGTGGCTCACGGGCCTACTTGCTCCGCGGCATGTGGGATCCTCCCAGACCAGGGCTCGAACCCGTGTCCCCTGCGTTAGCAGGCGGACGCCCAACCACTGCGCCACCAGGGAAGCCCTGTCCTTTTGAGGTCTGGATCTATAGTGATAGCCCCCGTTTCATTCTTGATACAGATCTTCTTTTTTTCTTTGTCAGTCTTACTAGAGGTTTATCAATTTTATTGCTCTTCTCAAAGAACTAGCTTTTTGTTTTATTGATAGTCTCTGTCAGTTTTCTTTTTTCAATTTCATTGATATCTTATCTTTATTATTTCCCTCCTCTTGCTTGCTTTGGGTTCATTTTGTTCTTTTTTTTCTAGTTTCTTGAGGGAGCTTAGATTATTGATTTGACATTTGTCCTCTTTTATTTATTTTTCTTTTACTTTTGAAAATTGATTTATTTTGATTTCTTTTTTTTAACATCTTTATTGGAGTGTAATTGCTTTACAATGGTGTGTTAGTTTCTGCTTTATAACAAAGTGAATCAGTTATACATATACATATATCCCCATATCTCTTCCCTCTTGTGTCTCCCTCCCTCCCACCTTCCCTATCCCACCCCTTTAGGTGGTCACAAAGCACCGAGCTGATCTCCCTGTGCTATGTGGCTGCTTCTCACTAGCTACCTATTTTACATTTGGTAGTGTATATATGTCCATGCCACTCTCTCACTTTGTCACAGCTTACCCTTCCCCCTCCCCGTGTCCTCAAGTCCATTCTCTAGTAGGTCTGCATCTTTAATTCTGTCCTGCCCCTAGGTTCTTCATGACCTTCTTTTTTTAGATTCCATATATATGTGTTAGCATACGGTATTTATTTTTCTCTTTCTGACTTACTTCACTCTGTATGACAGACTCTAGGTCCATCCACCCCACTACAAATAACTCAATTTCGTTTCCTTTTATGGCTGAGTCATATTCCATGGTATATATGTGCCACATCTTCTTTATCCATTCATCTGTTGATGGACACTTAGGTTGCTTCCATGTCCTGGCTATTGTAAATAGAGCTGCAGTGAACATTGTGGTACATGACTGTTTTTGAATTATGGTTTTCTCAGGGTATGTGCCCAGTCCTCTTTTATAATATAAGCATTTAGTGCTGTACATTTCACTCTCATCACTGCTGTAGCCACGTCTCACAAATTTTTGTATGTTGTATTTTCATTGTCATTCAGTTCAGTGAGATGTCATCCTCTTTGATGCCTTTAGAAGTATGTTGTTTTATTTCCAAGTGTTTCGAGATTCCCTGTGATCTTACATGTATTGATTTCTAGTTTGGTTCCATTGTGGTCTAAGTACACATCCTGTATGATTTCAATTTTTATAAATGCATTGAGTATTTTTTATGGCCCAAGATATGATCTATGTTGGTATATGTTTTATGTGTATTCTGCTGATGGTGGGTGGAGTGTTCTATAAATGTCAGTTAGAACCTGTTGGTTGATGTTGTTGTTGAGATAGTCTATATCCTTGCTGACTTTCTGTCTAGTTGCTCTATCGATTATTGGGAGAGCAGTGTGGAAGTCTCCAACTGTAATTGTGGATTTGTCTATTTGTCCTTTCCATTCTATCAGTTTTTGCTTCTCATATTTTACAGCTGTTATTTTGTGCACACACATTTGGGATTGCTACATCTTCTTGGTGGATTGACCTTTTATAATTATGTATGTTCCACTCTGGTAATCTTCTTTGCTCTGAAGTCTACTTTATCCTATATCAATGGTAGCCACTGTTAGTTTCTTTTGATTAATGTTTGTATAATATAACTTTTTCCATTCTTTTACTTTCAACCTACCTATATTTGAAGTGAGTTTCTTACCGACAGCATATCCACTTTGCCAATTTCTGTCTTTTAATTGATGTATTTGGACCATTTACATTTAATGTAATTATTAGTTGATAATTAAACTGATTAATATTAATTAATGTAATGTAATGTTACATTAATGATAATTAATTATGTTAGGGCCTAAGTCTACCACTTTATTTTTCGTCTTCTGTTTGTTCTCTTTGTTTTTTCATTCTTCTGTTTTCTTTTTCCTGAATTCCTATAGCTTCCTTGAACATTTTGTAGAATTTCATTTCTGTTTATCTATAGTATTTTTGAGTGTATCTCTTTGTATAGCTATTTTTAGTGGCATTTCTGGGTATTACATTATATATACATAACTCACAGCAGTTCACTGGTGATGGCATTTTATGAGTTTTCTCCCTGAGTATCCTATAACTACCTCCATCACAGAATTGATAATATGTGGATAATATGAGATTTAGTTATCTGTCTTCCTGATTTCTTGAGTGAGCGACCTGAATCTGATGCTGTGTCTTATTCATCTTTATTTCCCTATTGCGTACCATGCTGACTGGCATCTAACAGGGAAGCCTCATCTTCCTGTAACCAGATGCACACAACTACCTTTGTCTTCACTCATTGTCTCCCTTCCCCCTTATTATAAGAGGACACTGCCTTCCTCTTATCAAAAGTTTGTCCCATTTCCTCTCAGTTACTTGGGGACTTACTCCTTTGTCTCTTTTCTGCCCCTCCTCTCCACCAGAAGCACTCACTGGGTCACCAGTGGCCACAGTGGGTCTGCAGAGCCCATGTACCAGGCTCTTTTCAGTCCTTTGTCTCACCAGAAGAGTTACAGCATTGAAAACTGTTAATTACCCCACTTTTATTGAGTTGCCTAATACCATACCCTCCTGGTTTGTTTCTTGCCCCTCTGGCTGTGTCTTCTCAGACTCCTTTGCTGACTGCTCCTCCTGCAGCCAATCTTGCATGTTGGAATCTTTTAGCATTTCTGATTTTTCTTCTCCACATCCTCTCTGTCTCTCTGTCTCTCTCTGGATGATCTCATCAATTCCCATGACCTTCAATATTTTTTTAATAAATTTATTTATTTATTTTATTTATTTATTTTATTTATTTTATGGCTGTGTTGGGTCTTTGTTGCTGTACACGGGCTTCTCATTGCCGTGGCTTCTCTTGTTGCGGAGCATGGGCTTTAGGCATGCAGGCTTCAGTAGTTGTGGCACGTGGACTCAGTAGTTGTGGCTTGTGGGCTCTAGAGCGCAGGCTCAGTAGTTGTGGCACACGGGCTTAGTTGCTCCACTGCATGTGGGATCTTCCTGGACCAGGGCTCGAACCCGTGTCCCCTGCATTGGCAGGTGGATTCTTAACCGCTGCGCCACCAGGGAAGCCCCAATTTTTATATACTTACAATTTCTAAAATTATATCCTCAGCTCAGAACTCTCTTCTTAACCACAGACCTATTTGACTTTTCCACTTGGATGTCTCACAAGCACTTCAAATCCAATTTGTGCCAAACTGGAGTTCTGGTCTTTGCCACCCCTCTACCTATCCACACACAAATATGTTCCTCTTGTGACTGTTACCATCTCTAAACCTAGAACTGCCAGGCACCCAGTTGTTTAAGCCTAGAAACATCGGGCTCATCCTTGACGACTCCCTATTCCTCACTCAAATGTTAATTTTATCTCTAATCCCTATAAATTCACAAATATTAGTCCATCCACCTCTTTCCATCCTGGCTAGTCTGAACTGTCCAGTAGAAATCCGCATATTTCTCTTCTCCCCCCTCTATAATACAACTTCCTCACAGGGATCTTTTGAAAAAGATCAAGTCAGAGCATCAAAATCAGATCAAGTCATTCCTTGGTCTAAAATCTTAAATGGGTTCGCATTTCACTTGGGGTAAAATGCAGAACCCGTAGTGTGGCCGACAGGACCCTACACAGCTGGCTTCACTCAAGGCTTCTCTTTCACTTCACACTGAAATGGTTCATGGTACTTCCACCCCATGGGTCTTCTTTCAGCTCCTCCAGCAAGCCAAACTCAGCTGCCTCAGGGCCTCCATAGGCCTCTCCCCCCTGATTTTTGCCCCATTAATACCTACTCATCTTGGAAGTGCAGCATAAATTTCACTTCATCAGGGAGTCTCCAGTTATCTAACTTGGACCCCTGGTTAGTCCGTGTCACAATAACCTAACGTTTCTTCTTAGGTCTCATCATAATTTTACTTGTGTATTACATTTACTTTTTTAAGTATCTCAACCAACCAGACTGGAAGTTTCCTGAGGGCAGGAACTGTATCTGGCACAGCAGAGGTGCTGGATACTTGCTGAATGGATGCATGAATGATGCATAATGTTATTGAATTGAGAGTATTTCCTGCTGTCTGTTGTCCAGTATCAAAGATGACTTTGGGTCTCCCTTTTTTTTTTTTATTAAACACTGATTTTTTTTCAAATTAGTCCTATCCAAAGATCAAAAGTGTTGGCAAAGAAGAAAAAAACATAGACCCAAGGACAAAAATTGTCTGTACATAAATACACAAATCACCTGCCTATTTAGAAGAAAAGCATTTATCCAATCTCTGTAGAAATGTCAAGTCACTTCTTAAATGTGCTTCATACCAAGCCATATTGGGGTTATAACTTTCTAGAAGTTATCTCAAACAGAAGCCTCCAAAACCAAGAGAGTGCATTTCTTCACAGCCTTCCCTTTCAAAAACTGTAGCTTTTTTTTTTTTTTTTTTTTTTTCGGTACACTGTTGTGGCCTCTCCCGTTGTGGAGCACAGCCTCCAGACGTGCAGGCTCAGCGGCCATGGCTCACGGGCCCAGCCGCTCCACAGCATGTGGGATCCTCCCGGACCGGGGCATGAACCAGTGTCCCCTGCATCCGCAGGCAGACTCTCAACCACTGCGCCACCAGAGAAGCCCAAAAACTGTAGCATTTTGACTGTAACCTCTAGAGCTAGGATTGTGACCAGGTTTATAAAATGTGGAGGTTTAATGGAAATGGAGTTGTAATCTCATGTTTGCTCCTATAATTTTCATATTTGATGAGGTTCAAACTAGAAACAGGACAAATGATTTGAGAATCAGATTTTGTGTCTGAATAAATGAAAGAAGGACACAAGATATGTGTGGCAGTTGCTTTGATCTCCAGTTAAAACCTGTGGCTTTTGGTTTTAACAATTCTAGACGCCAGTGTTTCTTTGGAAGAAAGTGAAGGAGTTAAAAGATTTAAGACAAAATGATTCCTGAAGGTACTAAGTACTCAAGTCATTTTTTAAATGGATTTGGAAGGGAGAAAATGAATTATATTGCCTATCTTCCCATTTAGTAAAAAAAAAAAAAAGAGTTCTTGGATTTTCCTGGTGGCCCAGTGGTAAGACACCATGCTTCCACTGCAGGGGGCACGGGTTGGATCCCTGGTTGGGGTACTAAGATCCCGCATGCCACCTGGCGCAGCCAAAAAAATTAAATAAATAAAAGGCAGATTTAAGGTTATTAAAAAAAAATGAGTTCTGCCTCTCAAGTGAGGAGGGTAAGCTTAGGAGGTTGGACACAGCAAATATCTAGATGAAATTATTACAGCTAAGGCATGAGGACAGGGCCACATGAATAAGACACTCAACAAGGAGCAGCTAAGATCGTGTCAACTGCACACAGTGTTTCAGAGATGACAGATACATAAGCGCAGAGAAGTAAGGAGAAGGGATCCAAACTAAATGGCTATGTATGTGCCTGCAGCTTCCAGTAATTACATTATCCACACATATTAGGCAGTCTTTTCATTTTAATTATATAACTACATTTTTCTCTTTAAATGAGCATGGTTTATCCACTTAAACTGACAGTTTTAATTTTACAGGCTGTGATCATGGGATATAATCTGTAGAGGGAAATTCTCCTACTGGCATCATTTACTTCTCACAATGAAGAAAAGTTACCTTTTAATCCCCAGTCAATATTTGGAGAACACACAGTTCATTTAATAGATAGCCAGGTAATTAGCATAAATCTGCAAGTTAAAGAGCCACTTCTTTTCTTATTCTTAATGCATGGAGTGCTAATCATGTCTCTCAAAAAGAATCTCGGTCCTCTTAGAGTGACTCTAAAGCTTCGTTTATCAAGGTGTCAGGATTGTAGGTGATGAGATTGCTCTGAGCACTGAATTGCAGTTCTTAACTGCCTTTTGTTAACGTTGGTTTCTTAAGAAGCACAAGGAACATTCCCATCTCAGTTTTCTGCTGTTTACCATAGAGGTCACTGGATAAGTAACATCAGCTCTGGGTGTAATATTAAAAGCAGATTGCCAATTGTAATGGCCGCTGGTCATTTTTTTCCTTGTTCCTTTTTAATATGACAATTGCATAACAGAAAGCAGAGCTTTTCAGAAGAACCTCTGAAGCCATCAGCAGTGCGTGTCCATCCGTCACCAGATGTATTAGCTGAATGATATGCAGATGTGAAATAAAAATATAGGAGGTTTTTGCAGCCCAGCTCCACTTCCCTGGGTGTATTTTTCTTCTCAGAATCAGCTTGGTTGATGCTGAAGTTCTTGGCCTGTGAAAATTTATTACCCACAGAGTCAATCTGCATTCAGGCGGCCAAGTCTGAATAAATAGAGTCATTGTGCTTGTCTGGGATTTGTGGCCAGAGTTCATCCAGTCAGCTTGACATTCACATCCCAGGAGATTCATAAAAGCCAACACCCTGGTATGTGCTCTTGAATCCTGCCAAAATTGTGTAGAATTATATAAACAGGAGTTGAAGCAGTAATCAGGACCAGGTTTGAGGGGTGAGCTCCAAAATCAAGTTTCTTCTACATTAGAAATGAACTATATCGTAGATGGGATTTGTAGCCAACAAGAGCTAAAACATTTTTCCAAAGGAGTCATTCTGAGAAGAATCTTGTATGCCTACTAAATGTAAAATATTGTGCAAGACGCTGGCTTTGTTGGTCTTGATGAATTACACATTCGTAATATTCATTATGATAATTTAACCTCAAAAATCTAAAGTACTTTTTAAATGCTGGGAAATGCCCTGTTCTCAATGACTATACAAAAAAGTATATATTACATATATTAAACCTAACAGCAAAAATAGAAAAAAAAAAGAGTAGTTTATGTTTTTTTAAATTTTTTGTCCTGCATTAATGTTGGACCTAAGCTACCTATCCAGTTTAATTATACTGACAAGTTGGTTTCTTTCTAATATGGAAACAGCACAATAACGCTCATTGAAAACTATCAGATCTTTGTCATCTGTATGTGAAGTAATCATAATTCAAAGCTTCAGGCACAGTCAGTGAAACACGAATGTTCAAGAGGAGGTTTTTGCCTCTTTGTTTATTTGTTTGTTTAACAGCCCTAAAGCTTACTTAAGTAATATTTTATAAATAAAATTTTACCATCACCAGAGGCAAATGCAAAACTCTTTTAAGAAGGCCAGTTTTAGGGGCTTCCCTGGTGGCACAGTGGTTGGGGGTCCTCCTGCCGATGCAGGGGACACAGGTTCGTGCCCCGGTCCGGGAAGATCCCGCATGCCGCGGAGCGGCTGGGCCCGTGAGCCATGGCCACTGCGCCTGCACTTCCGGAGCCTGTGCTCCGCAACGGGAGAGGCCATGACAGTGAGAGGCCCGCGTACCGCAAAAAAAAAAAAAAAAGAAAAAGAAAAAAAAAAAGCATTAAAGAAGGCCAGTTTTATTACATCATGCCACTCTTTATAAACATTTGTGAGAAGCACAAGCATTGGTGGAGGTACACAAAAAAGTAGTTGTCTTCTTTTTTTTTTTTTTTTTTTTTTTGCGGTACGCGGGCTTCTCACTGTTGCAGCCCCTCCCTTTGCGGAGCACAGGCTCCGGACGTGCAGGCTCAGCGGCCGTGGCCCACGGGCCCAGCCACTACGCGGCATGTGGGATCTTCCCGGACCGGGGCACGAACCCGTGTCTCCTGCATCGGCAGGCGGACGCTCAACCACTGCGCCACCAGGGAAGCCCAGTAGTTGTCTTCTTTTATGTTAATCAACTGTCATTTCCAAAATTGAAATGGTCAGCAAACCTAAATGTCACAGAGCACAGATATACAACGGCTCACAACCCCATCTCCCCACTTTTTTTTCTCAGACCTCCTGTGGGGACCTGAGATTGATGGAGGTTTAGTTGTGTCCACTCAGCTTGGATCATAGGATGTGACTAATTTCAATCTGAGGACCCTCAGTGGATATCTGGAAAATGAGAATATTGTATAAAAATTAAGAGATGATGCACTAAATTTGGGCAAACATGCAATTAACACAAAAACGGAGAATCATGGCTTTGTTAAGTTGAAGAATTCAGAGGAAGCTACATTCTGGAAACTAAGCCAAGGTTTTTTAACGGTGCATATTAGTACCACCAAACTAGACTCCATTCAGAAAACAGAAGAAGGGCCATGTACCATTATTGGATAGGCATGCTCTTCTCAAATACAACTGCCAGCCGGGCTGCTGGTTGGCAGAGGAAGTGGAAATCTCCCTCCGGAGGACACTGCTATTTAACTCAGAGGAATAGCCCTTTGTCCTGTGACTTTTATGGGTTTTCTTTCTTCAGTAGCTTTTGCAGAATTGTAACCATTCAAGACTGGATGCTCCTTGGAGTCTGTGCTATCACTCCTATCCAGGCTTGGGGGCTTTCATATAGGAAAGGATTTACCTGCAGTCATTCAGGTACCTGGTCCAGATATGCACTCGGAAAGTTTTGTTTGTGTTTGTGTTTTTCCAAATCTTCTCCAAGTGGGACCGGTTATCTCAGAAGCACAGATTTTCTCAGGAGACTATCTTAACTTTTTGTTTCTACTGGAGCAAAATCATTTGCAGGAATTCAGTGTCCCTGGGCACTTGCAGTTCCATCCTGACCAGATCTGTAGCCAACAAGTTGTGCCGAGTGAAACAAGAAGCAGACCAGGGGCTTTCCTGGTGGTCCAGTGGTTAAGACTCCGCGTTTCCACCGCAGGGGGCATGGGTTCAATCCCTGGTCACAGAACTAAGACCTTGCATGCCACGCGGTGCAGCCAAGAAGTTAAAAAAAACAAAGAAATAGACCAGACGGTTTCTGAAATGTCACCAGACATGGTCCTCTTCACATAGAAAAGTGCTAGAGTGTGGGTTAGCCAGAATCTCTCTCTGTGGAGGTCTGATTCAGCAACATGTTTCTGGGTACCTCTCCTTTCTACTTGGACTTCATTCTTAGAAGTCTAAGGCAGTTGAAGGAAGAGGGTGTGATTACATGTTATGTGTGAAAACATTTTTAGGTATAAACCATCAAGCAGTGGTCACTTGAAAGGTGAAAATCCTAATACCAATAATAAAACAATCAGAATTGCTTCAGCTTTTCTCTTACATTATATAATTGGTTTGCAAAGTGCAATTATGAGACTCTTACCTGACCATGACAAACCTATTTTTACCTTCAAATATTGCTACTTTGTCTGACTAAAAGAGATGTTTTGCGAAAACAGAAAGCCAGACTTAGATTTTGGTAGATTTTGGTTCTTCATGCACAGGTTGCATTATTTTAACAAAACTATCAAAATAGTTATGATACTTGCATCTTGTCTTTATGCAAAAAGAAAGTAGCGTTTGTATTCCACAACCTGGGCTCTGGTTGCATTCATAAGGACCAACCACCTACTGAGGCAGTGACGTTGACAATGTAAACACAGAACAAAGGGGGTCTCTGGATAACATCTATTTAGCTGCTGAATTAAACCAACCGCTAACCTAATAAACTGCTGGAATTTAAAAAAAAAAAAGAAAGAAAAAGTAAATGGGACTCCACCAAAGCATTGTATGAAAAGTAAAGTAAGGATTCTATTAAAAGCTCCAAAAGGCATTCGGCAAACCCACCATAGTGGGGAGTGAGCAATCCCAGTGTCCACCTGCTCTGCCAAAGATGAGAGTTATTACTGGGCCAGCGTCATCTTGGCTGTGCTCAAAGTCTGGCCTGTACTGAAATAGCACTGTGAGAAGAGTTGCAGAGTGTATGGCTGACCAAAGCCCTGAGGAGCAGGCCAGAAAGCCAAGCAGCCACGTAGAACCTGCGGGGCCTGGATTGCATCACCCTGCACGCTCCAAATTTAGCCTCCCATTCCCAAGAACCAGGAATTGCAATCCAGGCACTACCTGTAGCCTGTCTCCAGGCAGCTCAGCTATCATTAGTTGGTTCTTCTTGTTTGCTTTCAATGTGAAGTTGACAAGCACGTGCACACACACACACACACACGGGCCCACGCACACACACGAACTCATTCACATGGAAGGTGTTACTGCCTTGCCAGCGCTCTGTCCCAGAATCCAAAAGCTTCTGCCATTCTCACGGATCTGAGAGTTGACAGCCGAGCTTGGATCTTTCACCTTCATCCAACAGCACCAGACCTGACTCAGGCAGGCACTTCCTTTACATGTGTAGTCCTGTCCTAGTGAGCCCTGGAGGTAAAAAGAATTCTTCCCCGGGAGTTTCGGGCAAGCTCTAAATAACCCATATGCTTCTGCCTATAAACCGCTTGAGGAATCAAGATTAGTCTCGAAAACCTAAAGCCGTCCTGTCTTCTTTGCAAACATCTAAGAGACGACTCCTTGCTGCTTCTGCATTAGCATCCCCAGAGAAAGCTTGCCCCCGCGTCTGTTTCCGTCTGCTCAGTATCCCACCAGTCCTCTCTGGCTGGGATTGGCAGAATCCAAAATGTATCTGGTCCCCTTCCCTTCGATCTCTGCCCTGAACAGTCCACAGCCCGGCAGAGGCAGGACCGAGGTGCTCTGTGGTACTTCACTGGCCTGGTTCCCTTACTTACCGACTCTGACCATGAGCAAGCCAACTTCACTAAACCTCTGTTCCAATATGTTAATGTCAGTAGACAAAAATGCTAAAGTAGAATAATTGAAAATATTTTTAAAATAAACCACCCAATCAAAAAATGGGCAGAAGACCTACATAGACATTTCTCCAAAGAACACATACAGATGGCCAAGAGGCCAATGAAAAGATGCTCATCGTCGCTCATTATTAGAGAAATGAAAATCAAAACTACAATGAGGGTCCGCCTGCCGATGCAGGGGATACGGGTTCGTGCCCCGGTCTGGGAGGATCCCATATGCCGCGGAGCGGCTGGGCCCGTGAGCCATGGCCGCTGGGCCTGCGCATCCGGAGCCTGTGCTCCGCAACGGGAGAGGCCACAACAGTGAGAGGCCCGCATACCGCAAAAAGAAAAAAAAAAAAAAAAAAAAAAACTACAATGAGGTATCAGCTCACCTTACCCTGGTCAGAATGACCATCATTAAAAAGTCTACAAATAACAAGTGCTGAAGAGGGTGTGGAGAAAAGGGAACCGTCCTACACCGTTGGTGGGAATGTAAATTGGTGCAGCCACTATGGAGAACAATATGGAGGTTCCTTAAAAAACTAAAAATAGAGTTACCATATATCCAGCAATCCCACTCCTGAACATATATCTGGAAAAAATGAAAACTCTAATTCGAAAAGATATATTCTCCCCAATGTTCATAGCAGCACTGTTTACAACAGCCAAGACATGGAAGCAACCTAAGTGTCCATCAACAGATGAATGGATAAAGACAATGTGGTACATATATACAATGGAATACTACTCAGACATAAAAAAGACTGAAATAATGCCATTTGCAGCAACATGAATGGACCTAGAGATTATCATACTGAGTGAAGTAAGTCAAAGAGAAATATGATATGATATCATTTATATGTGGAATCTAAACAATAATACAAATGAGTTATTTACAAAACAGAAACAGACTCACAAACATAGAAAACAATCCTGTGGTTACCAAAGAGTAAGGGGGGAAAGAGAAATTACTAGTATGGGATTAACAGATACTCACCACTGTATGTAAAATAGATGGGCTTCCCTGGTGGCACAGTGGTTAAGAATCCGCCTGCCAATGCAGGGGACACAGGTTCGAGCCCTGGTCCAGGAAGATCCCACATGCCGCGGAGCAGCTAAGCCCACGCACCACAACTACTGAGCCTGCGCTCTAGAACCCGCGAGCCACAACTAGTGAAGCCCGCGTGCCTAGAGCCCGTGCTCTGCAACAAGAGAAGCCACCGCAGTGAGGAGCCCCCGCTCACCTCAACTAGAGAAAGCCTGCGTGCAGCAACGAAGACCCAACGCAGCCAAAAATAAAATAAATTAATTAAAAAAAATAAAATTAAATAGATGAACAACAAAGATATACTGTATAGCACAGGGAACTATATTCAATATCTTGTAATAACCTATAATGAAAAGGAATCTGAAAAAATACATATACATATGTGTGTATATATTTATATATACATATATGGCTGAATCACTTCGCTGTACACCTGATACTGACACAATGTTGTAAATCACCTATACTTCAAGTTAAAGAAGTATTTTATATCACTATAAATAGATATTAGTGTAAAGCCATTAAACTGTACATCTTAACATCTTCCCCCCTCTCTCCCTCCTCTTCCCCTTCTCCCCAGAAATGTTCTTTATTTACATTGCTGGAACTTTTTTTAGGCTTATTTAGGTAATAAAAGGAGTATAGGAAGAAGCCAGAAAATTGATTTATCTAAGCAAAGGCAAGGAGCTAATGATAGAAGAATAGAGAAGAATAGATCTAGAAGTCAGAGGAGGAAGTGAGAATGGTGAGCTGGCAATTTAGAGGAGAGAGTAAGGAGGGGGGAAGGAGGCAGAGAGAGAAGAAAGATTAGTAATTTACCACCTGCCCAGCAAGGGGTCACATAGAGTAAAACAGTCCCTTATATAGTACCTCGATAGAAGCTTTTACTGAAAAATGCCACAAGGAAAAAAGTGAATTTCTTATAAGGAAGCAGGTACATAGAGAGTGCCATTTTGATTTTTAATGAAATAATAGTTCAGCAAAGATTTGTCAGATCCTCTTACCTAAAAGGGTAATTGGCACTTGAAGGGTGATGCCTATTTAAAAGCAAAAGACTGCCTTGTTCATTTCTTTAAAAAAAAAGTTTTTTTAATTGTAATTGTACTAACAGAAGTTCAAATAAACTTTAGAATCTTTTAAAGACTAAAGCCTGGTTGTCCCATCCTCTGACACAAATCGTTTTTGGAATGAGACCAAATTGAATGAATGAATGAGATAAAAGCTAATCCATCATCCCTCAGGGATTCAGGAGGGGCACCACTGTGGCTTGGTCACCTAGTGACATTATATTCGTCAAGCATTTATGTGCTTTGTGCTATTGGTTAGACCTTGTACCAAACGTTGTTCAGTCATGTAACTGGTACCCACTTCCTATTCTCAAGGAGCTGGTATCTAGCCTCCCTAAGTCCAGTCCTTTATGGGGTAAATATCCAGATGACCAGGTAGAAGAAGCTACTTGCCATGGGACAGTGATGCCACAGCTCTTGAAGCACAAGTTGCTCCCCAGGACCTGGCCTGGGGCTGAATGTCACCCAGCTCACTTCTCCCTCCCAGCACCCACACTAATAGCCTCATGCACGGCCATGGATCTTCCTGCCACCACCCGCCCACTTCAGACTGACCTCTTACCACCTCCACACCAGCCACCCCTGGTGCACAGACATCCTCCAGGAATCCACTGGGATCCTCTGACCCATAATGTTGCCCTCATGGCAGTCAGTATGGCCCATCACTCAGGATGCCTCATGCCATCCATACCCTCAGTGGGGCCCTCGCCTGCTGGGAGGACTCTGACATCAATCACTGTGGGGGAGGGACAGTCCCCGGGGCATGTCCTCACACCATCCCCACACCTTCTCTTCTTTCTCCTAGCTCATAGTGGCTGCCCCCAAGTTTTCTGTTTTGATGGCAAAAGCCTCCAGGGCCTGGAAGCAGAAGGGGCCACATGGTAGATGTCACCAATTATTCATAGTGTTATCTCTAGAATAAAATGTCCTGGAAATGCCCAGTGAAGACAAGAGTGCCTTCCTTAATAATCCCTCTCAGAAGGTTTGAGTTGCCAAATTTGGACAGCCCCCAACCTCAAATAATGCCCCCAAATCAGCCAATTGGAACCGGAATCTGAATTATGAGATAATGTTATCCAGCAAACCATCTGGTGTCATCGACCTTAATCAGCACTTCCCATAGGATATACTAGGTACTAATAAATGTCTGTTATTGTCTTTATCGAATTCCTGGTAGACATATGCAAATCTAAGCCACACAGTTAAAATAAAACAACCAGTCAAAATTTCTCTAAAGAGAAATGTGTATCCTAGTTTTTCAAGATAGTAAAATAGAGAAAGAACATACAGCTAAGGGGGGGAAAATGTATTTCAACAGAGCTCTGAAATTGGAGCCATGGCAGATAGTAACATTTGTTATCCCCGGAAGTTACCTACTCACGTCCTACTGGCGAATCACACGGCAGGTGCTGTCCGTCAGCAGGAAGCTCTTTCCGGTGGAGGGAGGGTGAGCTGGGATCTCCGCCTTCAGGGATCTTCAAGGAACTTGAATTTTAAGCCAAGACTAAAATTTCCGTGAAGCAGATGGCAAGCTCCCCAGGGAAGAAGAGAACCCAGCGCTAAGCCATGTTCTAGACCAGGAGCTCTGAGAGCAGAGGGTCAACAAGAGCTTGAGCCGTCGAGGCAAGCTTCATGAAGAGGACCTCGGGTTGTAGGCAGACTCTAAGGAGAAAGAAGACGAACTGGAGAGAGAACGGGAGAAGCGCTGGCTTGATTTGAAGAGACACCAAGAGTCACAGTGATTTGTCCACAGCTGACCCCCGTTCAGCTGTTTGCTTTCATTATTGGCAGGTTCCTCAACCCCTGAATTTCTGTCCTCTCATCCTGATCTTGTTTATATTTGTAGAGTCATCTTTATTAGAACGACCATATGTTGTGCCCCCAAAAAGCAGGGTTTTCTCCCCTTGTCCCTGACTCCCACCTGGTTAGCCTCCCCTTTCACTCTCAGAACTGTTCTTATTTGGATGATAAATTATATTGTCCTCCCTGACTCTGCCTGACCCCTGTAGAGTACTGGATAAGGTCAAAGTCCACTGAACAAAATGCTTCCTAGACAACATTTCTAGGAATCCGAAAATGCAAAGTACTCATGACTGAGAAAAAAAAATTAAAAGACCAGAAATAGACTCTTTCCTTTGTCCTACAAATGTTGCTAGATGGGTTGTAAAGCACCAAATGGAAGCTCACAACATAAAAAGTTAAGACACTCATCAACTGGGACCAAAATGAAAAACAACAGCATAAAAGTTAAGTTAATGAAACATAAAATAGGCTAATAGAGGTAGAAGGAAATTAAACAGGGAAATAAGTTAATAAATAACAAGTCTTAACTTGAAGAATGACAAGAAAAAAGTCAGGCCTTACCAGCCAGAATTCCTAGAAAGACAGGTGTGTCCATATAAATTTCACAGCCTTCTTCCAACAACAGCAAAACACAAATGAAGTAAGGTTAGCTGTGGTAGTATTTATTCAGGTAATTAAATGTGGAGACAGTGTCCTAACACAGGTGAAGCAATGTGATTACAATCACTGCTGCAGTGATACCTCCTTGACTGTCAGTGTCATAAACCTGATACTGTGTGTAGCAGAGATGGAGGTCAGTCCCACATGGAGTGCAGAAACAAAGATGTGTTCTAACCAGCTGTATCCTGGATCTTCTTCTCTTAGAACAATAGCAAAATGTAGATCTAGAAAATCAAGCCATCTATCCTCTTCTTAGGACTGTCATTTGTCAAAAACATATGGATGTTGTGTACTTAATTATCATTTAACAGCTTTAATCTCATAAATCCAACCGTCTGTTTAACATCTGCACTTGACTTCCTGTAAACAACTTGAACTTCACACACCCAAACTTTTTTGGGGGGCGTGGGAGAGATCATAGCATTTTGGAAATACAATTTTTAAAGGTTACTTTCCATTTACAGTCATTACAAAATATTGGCTATATTCCCCCCACGTTATACAGTACATCCTTGAGCCTATCTTATACCCAGTACTTTGTACCTCGCACTTCCCCACCCCTGTAATGCCCCCACACACACTGGTAACCACTAGTTTGTTCTATATCTGTGAGTTTGTTTCTTTTTTGTTATATTCACTAGTTTCTTGTATTTTTTAGATTCCACACGTAAGTGAGATCATACAGTATTTGTCTTTCTCTGTCTGACTTACTTCACTAAGCATAAGGCCCTCCAAGTCCATCCATGTTGCTGCACATTGCAAAATTCTTTTCTTTTTTATGGCTGAGTAGTATTCCATTGTATATACATACCACATCTTCTTTATCCATTCATCTGTTGATGGCCACTTAGGTTGTTTCCATGTCTTGGCTGTTGTAAATAATGCACCTGTGAACACTGGAGTGTATGTGTCTTTTCAAATTAGAGTTTTTTACACACCCAAACCTAAACTCGGCCTTTGTCTTGCTCCTGCACGCGTCTTGCCCATCAGTGGCTCTCGATCTGTACAAGGTGCTCAAGCCAGGAGCCTGGGACTCATTCCTGACGCCTCCCCCACTTCCCACGTTCAATCAATCACCAGTTCCCTCAACCCTGCCTCCAAAATGTAGCACGAACTTTCTCCATCTCCACTGCTACCGTGCCCTTCTCTCGCCTGGATCACTGCAGGTGACCTTCAACTTTGTTCCTTCTTGCCCCAATCCATTCAACACACAAAGGCCAGAAGAGAATTTGAAAAGTGTGAGTCGGGGCTTCCCTGGTGGCACAATGGTTAAGAATCCACCTGCCAGTGCAGGGGACACGGGTTCGAGCCCTGGTCCGGGAAGATCCCACATGCTGCGGAGCAGCTGGGCCCGTGCGCCACAGCTGCAGAGCCTGCGCTCTAGAGCCCAAGAGCCACAACTGCTGAGCCCCCGTGCTACAACTACTGAAGCCCACGAACCTAGAGCCTGTGCTCTACAACAAGAAAAGCCACCGCAGTGAGAAGCCCGTGCACCGCAATAAAGAGTAGCCCCTGCTCGCTGCAGCTAAAGCCCACACGCAGCAAGGAAGACCCAATGTAGCCATAAATAAATAAATAAATAAATAAATAAATAAATAAATAAATGAAAGTGTGGGTCATATTGCCTCACTCCCTACTCTTTTTTTTTTTTTTTTTTTTTTGCGGCACGAGGGCCTCTCACTGTTATGGCCTCTCCCGTTGTGGAGCACAGGCTCCGGACGCGCAGGCTCAGCGGCCATGGCTCACGGGCCCAACCACTCCGCGGCATGTGGGATCTTCCCAGACGGGGGCACGAACCCACGTCCCCTGCATCGGCAGGCGGACTCTCAACCACTGCGCCACCAGGGAAGCCCTCTTTTTTTAACTATATAGATTCACCAGAAGTTGCAAAGAATGTACAGGCAGGTCCCATATATCAGGGGTCCAAGGCCTGTTATGAGCCAGGCTGCACAGCAGGAGGTGAGTGGTGGGCAAGCGAGCAAAGCTTCACCTGCCACTGCCCACTGCTGCCCACCGCTGCCCACCGCTGCCCACTGCTGCCCACTGCTCATATTACCTCCTGAACCATCCCCCCTGCCCCCGGTCCTTGGAAAGGTTGTCTTCCATGAAACCAGTCCCTGGTGCCAGAAAGGTTGGGGACCGCTGCCATATATCATTCGCCCAGCTTCCCCTCATGTAAACTTTTCAGTGACTTCTTATTGCTGTGGATGATGTCCCAAATCCTTAACTTGACCTCCAAAGCCCTTGGGACCTGCCGCTGTCCCCACCGCTCACTGACCTCCCCGACAGCAACCTTCCTGTAGTTCCTCCACTGAGCAGAGATCTAGACCTGCCTCCGGCCTCTGCTCCCAAACACTCTTCCCTTCCTTCCTTCCCCATTCCTACTTCTCTCCTTCAGTAACTCTTCTTTGCCCTCCTGTGGCAGCGTTGTTATCCCTTCCTTAATGAACCTTCCTTGAGCACTCATTCCAAATGAGGTCCCTTCACATTCTGGTTCACAGCCCCTGTCCTCTTTGGTCATAGCCCTTGTCTAGATCCAGGATCTAGAATGCTTGTGTGTGTTTGACTTTTCATGTCTGGCTCACGTGTAGACTCCAAGTACAATGTTACAAAAGCTTTGTCCGTTTTGACTGTCACCCAAGCAGAGCCCAGGCCCTGCACTTGATAGGTACAGCAGATGGCTTTATGGAGCTGTCCACGTGGTATTTCTGTTTCTATCAAGTAAGAAAGAAACTGGATTATGCTAAGACCCCTCTGAAGTCTAGCCTCTTCCCTTTGCTTTCCCCCCCTCCAATATCCATGAACTTGTTCTATGCTCGACCCAGTTACAGTAAGGGCACTTAATTTCCTCTTTGATTTCCTCTCCATAACAGATTGTGACTGGTAATTCATTTAGCGTATGTTGAAACCTGCAAGTCTACTGATTAGGTTCCCAAGCACCCAGCTTGCTGTAATAAAGACAGAGAAAAGATGCCATCTCTCAAAGAGAACCTGGAAAATAATTATTTCTGGCAGAAAACTTGTTTTGTCTCACAGACTTACCCTTCAGAGTCATGCATGAATGAGTAATGAACTCAGGAAAGATCAGTGACGCATTGTCTTAAGGCTCTCAATCTGTTTTGCTGAGAACTGAATAAAAAGAAAGTTACAAGAGGAGATGATGATTTAGAAAGAGAAATATGGTTGCTCTAACGTACAAGTCTTGAAAGAAGGAAATTGGGCGATTCATCTAGTTTTCTATGAGTAGTTTTTCGGGTTTCAATCATGAGTCACCTAAGTAATTTTTTTCTCTGCTATTTAATTCCAGTGTTTATTTATTTTATTATTTTCCAACAGTAAAATAAAATAGTGTGCCACAGCCCAAGTTTATTTTAAGAGGAGGCAGTAAGGAAAAGTTGGTGGTCTTTGCTTTGGTATATGACATACAATTTTAATGCCGTTAAGTTGTTTTTTTTTCCTCAAGGAGTTATTTAAAACATTTAATATATTCTCCTCTCCTTTTTGATGGATGATGAGTCCTCCTCTGTAAAGTTTTGAATGATGTAGAATAACAACAAATTAAACAGAACAATCAAAAGCAGGCATTAAAAATAGTAGTGCAGGGCTTCCCTGGTGGCGCAGTGGTTGAGAGTCCGCCTGCTGGTGCAGGGGACGCGGGTTCGTGCCCCGGTCCGGGAGGATCCCACATGCCGCGGAGCGGCTGGGCCCATGAGCCATGGCCGCTGAGCCTGCGCGTCCGGAGCCTGTGCTCCGCAACGGGAGAGGCCACAACAGTGAGAGGCCTGCGTACCAAAAAAAAAAAAAAAATAGTAGTGCAGGCAGTCGTGTGGCAGACTGAAGAGTGAGGGTCACAGAAAGACATTGCTTGGTGACTGGCTAGATGCATGATGTCTAAGCCCAGAAGGCCCTTTTGGTCCCAGCATCGTGTCCATCTGCTAAAGGAAAGCAGCCCCTGTTTCCAGCTTCCAACTCAGCTTACATTAGAGGATTCACCAATGTCAGTCCTATGGAGTTATTCTCAGCAGGTACCACCACCTGGGATGCATCAATTTGCAGGCATTGTAGTGATGGTTGGGCACCTGAGTTTCTTGTTTTGGGTTTGTTTTGCTTTGCTTTTGCTTCTTAAATCATCTTCTTATAGAGTGCACATCAACAAGCACTGTGTTTCCTTATCACAAAAGTCAGCGGGAAGTATTTGCAGGCAGGAGAGAAAAGAATCAATAGACTTTAAAAACAATTGACATCCAGGGCTGGGCGAAAATTCAGATGCCATGTGAGAGATTCCTATTGACCTTTTAGTCACATCTCCTGATTTTTGTTATTCCAGGAGGGGTCTGTCTCCAGTGCCTCCTGCTGAGATGATAAGAGACTGTGCTGATAATGCCTGCCATCTTTCCTTTGGGGAGTTCCAAATACTTTTTGTATATTTAGCCAAACATATTGTATATTTACTAGAGAGTGAAGTTCTTTTCAAGGATAACTGCCGAAAGTGGAAAGCCATCTTGCTGAGTGAGGGAGAGCCCTTTCGGAGATGAACCTGGGAACAATGACAGCTGCCTGTCACCTGCTGGGTGCTTTTAGTGAACATGCTCCTGGGGTGGCCCTCGGGAGAGCACAGACAAAGGAGAGAGAGGAGAGGGCAGGGAGTGCTGTCCAGGCCTTCCTTGGCTTCTCACCTCTTCCCCCTGCCACATTCGACTCCCTCAGGTGTCCCCGCAAAGAGAAAGCACTGTAGTTATTCTTCTTTTCTATCTTGAACGAATAATGTGACACTAGAATGCCAGGTCACTTGGGCTGTCATTCCCTGGAATCCAGGGAAGAAGGAGGGGACCCCTGCCCCTTGGATTGTCCACAGTAGCCTGGACCTTGACTGGCTCCCTCAGCCTCCATTTGGGGAAGGAAAGGGTAATTTGGAAACTGAGACCTGGGTCGAGGACCAGACTCCAGGTCCATAATATAAAGGAAAGGCAGAACCTGTCCCAGAATGTAAGACTCTCAATTCCCTGTTCAACAGATTTTATGCTTTTTCCTAACCCACTGTGGTTGCGTCCCTTGTGGAATTATCTAAGTTTCTCTTACTAATTTATTTTCCATTCCTGGTGCCAGGCCCAGGAGCTCATGTTCCCTGGGTTCTTTCTTTCAGATCTGCCTTTCATTGCTACTTTGCTGCAGCATCTCCACAGAGACACCCTTGTTATTGGAAGGGGACAGTTCCTGATTGTACAAGGGGACCTTCCTGACGTTTGAAAAGTGTTAGCATCCCTGGGGCCAGGCACTAAATGCCGGTAGTGATCCCCTCATGAGTGTGACATGCAGAAACACCCCGACTCAATTCCAGATGCTCCGGGGGTTGAGGGGAGGGTAGCCCAGGTGAGAACCACTGCCAGGGGCTTGGACAGGCCCTTTCTCCGCCGTCTAGTCCAGGACCACCAGTGCCTCTTCTCGCCTGACCACATCTCAGTGGGAAGGATCCCCTAAGTGATTCATTCGTTGCTGTTTACTCTGCAGGTATTTCCAGAGCACCTGCTAACAGCTCCACAGCCTGTGTGAGGAGCTGTAGACCCACCAGCCATCAGTCACCACTCATGTCTGCCCCTTCCCCACTTTGTCCTACCTTCATCTTTTTATTTGCATGTTACTTCCTAAATGTCTGCCAGTCATCACTGGACCTCTCTTCTGACTCCCTCCCTGGGGACTCAGCTCGTCCAGGACAATGACCACTTCTGCTTTTGCTTTTTTCCCCTCTGAGACCCCAGAGCAATCATCTTCATGTAGTAGGAATTCAGTAAGTGTTGGTCTGACTGCATGATCCAAGGGTATGCAACTATCACCAAGGGTATATTTCTTTTCTGTAATAGAGATAATGGTTCTGATGTGTCATTTTTTCTAATCTGAAGATTCTATTTTGTCTGCCACCCTCCTGTGATGAGGAATAGCGTGGGAAACATTGGTATCCCTGGTAAACAGTAAATTTGACATACGTCATGTCCAAGGTGAAGATGGACTGTGAACACTCCTTATTTCCTATGTGCATCCTGAGGAAGCCTTGGTCTTCGAGGCCATGCTTTGATCCCCTCCCAATTGTGACTTCTCAGTCAGAGAAGTCTTTTTCTGCCTTCCGTAGATTCAGAGTGCTCGGCGGCGTAAGGCAAACAGACAAAAAAATAGGACAGACAGACGAAAGGAAAGTGAGTGCAAAACTGGGGGAATCTCAGGGAGCAATGGAGGGCTTCTTATTTCCTTTTTTCTTTTAATTTTTATATTATGGAAAATTTCAAACACACAAAAATTCCCAGAATACTATACTGTTCCCCCAGTGTTCATGTCACCTAGCTTCAACAGTTATCAACCCAAGGCCATCTCATTTCATTTATATGCCCACCTACTCTCTCTTCCCTCCAATTGTATTATTTTAAATCCCAGCATCGTGTAATTGTATTCATAAGTATTTCAATATGAATCTCTAAAAGACTCTTTATAAAAAACGTTGCCACAGTTATGTTACTGTGTCTAAAACATAGCAACAATCTCCTAATATTATCACATAGCCAGTCAATGTTCCAATATCCAATTGGGATGCTTTTATCAATAAATCTGAAAACCAGGTCCAAAATTATACCTTCCTAGGAAAAGAAGCTGCAAAGGAACCAAAACAGATCTTTTCCTTACAAGAAAGTAGGGTAAAGCAATGGTAAAAGTGAATTCCGGAAGTAAAAATGAAATAGCTCTGATCAGTACCACATCTCCTGAGACCTGTCCAGCCTCACCTGTGGAGTATGTCCAGTCTCCTCAAGCTCACCCCCTGGTGGCAAGTGTGACCCATGGGGGCTTCCCTTAACTCTTCAGAAATATTCGTTTCCTAACACGAGAGGATTCTCTACTGTGTTTTCAGTAGTTTCATATTTGGCCACCTGGCAGAAATGTGGGTGACACGGGGTTTCTTTTTAAGTATTGATTGAGCACATAATTTTAAAGTCAGAATATTAAATAAACATCTCTGCCCTTTCTTCCAGCAGGCAGCTCAGAGAACGGCTCTCCACGCTCTGTCTGACAGGTACATTTTGTCATTTTTATGAACTATAAATTGCTTTATGAAACATTGAGCCCTATTTACTGTGGCATATAATTCATAATCGGATTTTGTCCCTAAAGTATCTGCGAACTGGGATGTTAAACATTTTGCATGCTTCAATTTGTCATGCATGTGTGGAGTTTATTACTGCAAAAATCGCCTTGTTGTATTTCATAGAAAGTATGAAGAATCCCTTGTTGTACAATGAAACAGGAGACAAGAAACTTGGAGGGAAAGTCCTGAATGGTGCAGTAAATTCTGAACTTTGGAATTGGTTGAGGTCAAAGCTCATTTTTCAACAATAAGTACTTCATTTATTCTGGGATGTTTTCTTCAGACTTCTTTTCCACATCATTTCCCCTAGAGCTATCTGTCTTCTGACGAGATTCTCTCTCGAAATTTACTTTATGCACGGAACCCAATTCATGGTGCTGCATGCCTGACTTTTTACTCCTTGCTCTGGCTTGTTTTTTCTAACTTGTGTTATTGAATGAGATATGTAAAGCTAATCAGTAAACATACTCTGGCTGTATTTCACATCTTCCTTTGCCGATAAGACTGAAAATATTTGAATGGGCATATATAAAATTACTTTCTAGAATAGACCAGACCATCTCTTGGTTTGGGTTGGTTTTTGATTTCTCATTTGCCAAAGTGTGTGTGTGTTTTAAAGAACCATCAGGAGGTAAAGATGAAGCTTTGTTTTTGCTCCACAAGTGAGGCTCTCACAGGTCTGGAAACAGCCGGAGGAGCTGTTCCCCTCAGCGGGCTGGCAGGCATCTCGGCATTGTCTAGCTACCACCACCCCCCTCCCTTCCTTCCCAGTTCTTTTCTGTGGAATGAGCAATAATTGACTGTGTAAACCAGCTCAGTTCAGTGCTTCTCCAAGGTGAAACCTGTCACTTAGGCGAATTATCTGTGCTCTTGGGTGAAAAGCGTTTTCTCGATGGTGGCAGGCTGAGCCCAAGTGTTTTGATTTCATTTGAAAAGCCTTCCCCATGACAACCACACAAGCCTGTGGGCTCTAAGAGTGGCTTCCACGTGATCTTCTGGGGTTGCTTCTGGGATTTTCGCAAAAGCTGATACTGTACTGCTTCTGAGTCTGTTGGTAGAAAGAAGAGAGACTCTGGATCAAAACACACTTAAAATCTGACACATTAATTCTTTTCCTCTACATATTTCTTTTTTCCCTTTGACTTTTCTTCCTCAGTGATTCCTTCAACAAAATGCACTGAGAAGCAAGAGAAAGCCCTCAGTTGACAATATTATGCCACTGCCAATGGTGACGAGGTTTCTTTTTGGGGTGATAAAAATGGTGTAAAATTAGATGATGGTAAAGACTTCACAACCCAGTAAATATACTAAAAACAATTGAATTGCATGCTTTAAATGGGTGAGCTTTATGGTATATAAATTACATTTTCAATAATGCTACATATCTAGACACAAAATATCTTTATAGACTTTGGTAGAATGAATCAAGAACCATTTTTAAAAACATGGACTCCCATTGAAGACACGATTGGAGGTAGAAAGACAAGTCATCAGAAACTAGGACCGGTATATTCTAAGGCTTCTCCCCAAAAGATACATGACTTTGTCCTGGGTAGAAAATGTGCATAGATTTTCATGGTGAGCAACGCTATTACCTTTGACATTTTCTGATCTTCTCTCAAAAACCCCTCCTGAAGCCCAATAATTAATTGACTAGTAAGTTAGTATCTTAGCCCTTGTTCTTATAGAGCCACTTAGTGCAGATACTGTGAGGAAAAAAAAGTTCGTTCCCTAGAAACAGAAAAACAGAGGTTCCCACTGTCACTGCTCTTCTAATAAATTTCCCTGTCTTCAAACGTAACTGAGCATTTCCCTCTACATCTAACAGTTTTTCTGTTCACAGTGGGAGGAACTCAGCACCTTTCAAAGTAATGGGCTGACTGCCTACTATTCTAGCAATGCAGTTGTGTCAAGCTACTTCTCTGTGCTTTTCCTGTTTTATGTTTTCCATTAATTCAGGACCACTTGAGTATTTCCATGAGTGAGAAGTCTCTGTAATTGTTGAGCGATACAATTAAAAACCCTTCTTCAAAATAAGGACTTGTAACACCTACTGAATTCATTGGATTCATGTTTTCTAGTTTCTTAAATTAGAAAACGCTAACTTAACACATGACACATGTCATTTTCTATCACATTACCTATTCTGTTGAATAAATTAGTCTTTTCTAGAAAATGAGGGATGTGGCTTTGGGTCCAACCACCATATGACTTGCCTAAAGTTCTGTCTGTCCCAAGAACGACCTCAGGTTGGGAAGGGAATTGAGTAGAAATTCCCCTCTAGGTTGTGCCCTTCCCAAGGTAGAGATCTAACCCCAGTATCTCTGGCTACTTACAGCCTGGTGGTGATCTATCATAACGTTCATTTACACAGACTCTTCTGGTTTCCTAACTGTTTTTTCAGCCTCTTGATATAAAATTCCATAATGATTAGGCAGCAATTTTGTTTCTGTCCGAGAAAAAGAAAGAGCACGTTTCAGGCCTTCAAAGTTGCTTCCTGAGTTCTGCAATTCTGGAGTTGGACAGAAAGCCCATGCTGGCTTGAGTCAGGCTACCATGTGACACTGAGGTATCCCACTGGTTGGCTCCTCTCTGGGCCCATGTCACGTCCATTTAACCTTATAACTGCCTAAGTACCTGGTGAACCCAGGACGTGTGATCCAGGAGGAGAGCTGTTTTGTCTCAAGATGTACAACTTGATGATGAAATGGGATTCGCTTGCCTGGGATTGTAGGGGCGATGTGAGTTTACACTGTAGGAAGCCAGTTGTCCTCTGCTTCCCCATAAGAAAGCCTACCTTCGAGGCTTGGGGACCTGGCCTAATGGGACTAGATACAGGGAAAAGGGATGTCGTTTCCCTCTATGAGGGCAGATAGAAATCTCATCCCCGTGGGGTGTCAGAGGGTAGAGGATATCCAGACATCTTCTGAAGGTCAGTCTTGTCTATCTTTTCATTGCTCCAGCTTCCTGGTTTCCAGGGGCATTCTAGCAGAAATCGAGCATCTGACAGTTGCGATTATAATGCTTTAAAGTCCAGTGAGTCCTCAGTAGTCAAAACACAGCCTTGATCAATTAAAACTCTGATATTGCCATTACTAAAATTTAAAAAGCATCTGTGGTCACTCCCATAGAAAACCTTTTGCCTTCTTTGACTTTGTCAGAGTGATGGGCTTAGTTGATGGTTCAGCCAAAATAGCCCAAACACTCCACAAATTCAAATAGGATCACGACAGTGAAGCAAATGTGGGCTTTGGCCCAACTAACCCGTGCCACCTGCAGCAATGGGAAGGGTGTGTGAAGGTGGGATGGTGGCTTGGGTCTTGTTCTTTTCTACTGCTGCCTGTAGAATTTTTCATCCATCTGTTTTATGCCATTGAGAGGCAGCTGGCCTACCAGAGGCCTGCCAATGCCCCAAATAATGAAAAAGCAAGACACCAGGGCAGGAAGAGGTGGCAAAATTCTCAGCAAGGTAAACCAATCAATTACAAGAAAACCTCCCTTTACAGAGGGGCATACTCCTTTTTTTTTTTTGGTGGAAAGTAAAGTTTACTTTATTTTGGATGCCGGCAACTGGGGGGAAGTCCAGACTCGTGTCCAAAGGCCAACTCGCCCCCCTGACAACCAGCGGGCAAGAGCTTTCATAGGCAGAGGGAGCGGGCTACACGCAGAAACAGCACAGTCAGCTCTGACCGTCACCGAGAAATTGGTCGTTGGTGGTCTGACCAGCACCATCTTGATTGTTTTAGGAACAGTTAACCTTCAGTTCCCGGGTCGGTTCCCACTTCCTTGAGGCCAATTCTCGGAATTGTGGCAGCTTGTGTCATGGCTACAGCCTGGTCATCATGTAGTTAACTTCTTCCACCTGGTGAGGGTTTCAGTATCTATAAGACAGCTCACAGGATATGGCTCAGAATATTATCCAGGGCCCTTGAGAGGGAAATAAATGTCCTTGACTTTGCTTACTGACTAAACTGTTATCGTTTTGTCCTGTTTGACTGCTTTTCTTTGCTTCTACATTTTCTCACTTCTCTGATTAAACTTATTCTTTGGCTGAAGTTTTTATGCAGACAAAAGACAGGAGGCTATGGGGGTGGGGGAAGGACCATAGGGTCCTGTTTCATTTCACTCCCCATTGCCCTCTCCCCTGGCAAATGCCAAACCACTTTCTCTCTGTGAATTTGCCTCTTTGGGGTATTTCATATAAATGGAATCCTGCGAAACGCACTCTTCTGCGTCTGGCTTCTTTCACTGAGCGTGTTTTCAAGGTTTATCTGTGTTGTAGCAGGTACTAGCACTTCATTCCTTTTTTTTTTTTGAGATGTCTTATCAATTGTCAGATTAATTTATTCTAAATTGCCAGTGTAATTTTTTTTTGAATTTTATTTTCTTTTTTTATACAGCAGGTTCTTATTAGTTATCCGTTTTATACATACTAGTGTATATATGTCAATCCCAATCTCCCAATTCATCCCACCATCAACGCCCCCCTGCTTTCCCCCCTTGGTGTCCGTACGTTTGTTCTCCACATCTGTGTCTCAGTTGCTGCCCTGCAAATCAGTTCATCTGTACCATTTTTCTAGGTTCCACAAATACGTGTTAATATACGATATTTGTGTTTCTCTTTCTGACTTAACTTCACTCTGTATGACAGTCTGTAGATTCATCCATGTCTCTACAAATGACCCAATTTCATCCCTTTTTATGGCTGAGTAATATTCCATTGTATATATGTACCACATATTCTTTTTTTTTTTTTTTTTTGCGGTATGCGGGCCTCTCACTGTTGTGGCCTCTCCCGTTGCGGAGCACAGGCTCCGGATGCGCAGGCCCAGCGGCCATGGCTCACGGGCCCAGCCGCTCCGCGGCATATGGGATCCTCCCAGACCGGGGCACGAACCCGTATCCCCTGCATCGGCAGGCGGACTCTCAACCACTGCGCCACCAGGGAGGCCCCACATATTCTTTATCCATTTGTCTGTCGATGGGCATTTAGGTTGCTTCCATGACCTGGCTATTGTAAATAGTGCTGCAGTGAACATTGGGGTGCATGTGTCTTTTTGAATTATGGTTTTCTCAGGGTATATGCCCAGTAGTGGGATTGCTGGGTCATATGATAATTCTATTTGTAGTTTTTTAAGGAACCTCCATGCTGTTCTCCATAGTGACTGTATCAATTTACATTCCCACCAGCAGTGCAAGAGGGTTCCCTTTTCTCCACACCCTCTACAGCATTTGTTGTTTGTAGATTTTCTGATGAAGCCCATTCTAACTGGTGTGAGGTGATACCTCATTGTAGTTTTGATTTGCATTTCTCTAATAATTAGTGATGTTGAGCAGCTTTTCATGTGCTTCTTGGCCATCTTTATGTCTTCTTTGGAGAAATGTCTATTTAGGTCTTCTGCCCATTTTTGGATTGGGTTGTTTGTTTTTTTAATATTGAGCTGCATGAGCTGTTTATATATTTTGGAGATTAATCCTTTGTCCGTTGATTCGTTTGCAAACATTTTCTCCCATTTTGAGGGTTGTCTTTTTGTCTTGTTTGTAGTTTCCTTTGCTTTGCAAAAGCTTTTAAGTTTCATTAGGTCCCATTTGTTCATTTTTGTTTTTATTTCCATTACTCTAGGAGGTGGATCAAAAATGATCTTGCTGTGATTTATGTTAAAGAGTGTTCTTCCTATGTTTTCCTCTAAGAGTTTTATAGTGTCCGGTCTTACATTTAGGTCTCTAATCCATTTTGAGTTTATTTTTGTGTATGGAGTGAGGGAGTGTTCTAATTTCATTCTTTTACATGTAGCTGTCCAGTTTTCCCAGCACCACTTATTGAAGAGACTGTCTTTTCTCCATTGTATATCCTTGCCTCCTTTGTCATAGATTAGTTGACCGTAGGTGCGTGGGGTTATCTCTGGGCTTTCAATCCTGTTCCATTGATCTATATTTCTGTTTTTGTGACAGTACCATATTGTCTTGATTACTGTAGCTTTGTAGTATAGTCTGAAGTCAGGGAGTCTGATTCCTCCAGCTCCGTTTTTTTCCCTCAAGACTGCTTTGGCTATTCGAGGTCTTTTGTGTCTCCATACAAATTTTAAGATTTTTTTGTTCTAGTTCTGTAAAAAATGCCATTGGTAATTTGATAGGGATTGCATTGAATCTGTAGATTGCTTTGGGTAGTATAGTGATTTTTACAATATTGAGTCTTCCAATCCAAGAACATGGTATATCTCTCCATCTGTTTGTATCATCTTTAATTTCTTTCATCAGAGTCTTATAGTTTTCTGCATACAGGTCTTTGGTCTCCTTAGGTAGGTTTATTCCTAGGTATTTTATTCTTTTTGTTGCAATGGTAAATGGGAGTGTTTCCTTAATTTCTCTTTCAGATTTTTCATCATTAGTGTACAGGAATGCCAGAGATTTCTGTGCATTTATTTTGTATCCTGCTACTTTACCAAATTCATTGATTAGCTCTAGTGGTTTTCTGGTAGCATCTTTAGGATTCTCTATGTATACTATCATGTCATCTGCAAACAGTGACAGTTTTACTTCTTCTTTTCCAATTTGTATTCCTTTTATTTCTTTTTTCTTCTCTGGTTGCCATGTCTAGGACTTCCAAAACTATGTTGAATAACAGTGGTGAGAGTGGACATCCTTGTCTGTTCCTGATCTGATAGGAAATGCTTTCAGTTTTTCACCATTGAGAATAATGTTTGCTGTGGGTTTGTCATATATGGCCTTTATTATGTTCAGGTAGGTTCCCTCTATGCCCTCTTTCTGGAGAGTTTTTTATCATAAATGGTTGTTGAATTTTGTCAAAAGCTTTTTCTGCATCTATTGAGATGATCATATGGTTCTTATTCTTCAAGTTGTTAATATGGTGTATCACATTGATTGATTTGCGTATACTGAAGAATCCTTGCATCCCTGGGATAAATCCCACTTGATCATGGTGTATGATCCTTTTAATATGTTGTTGGCTTCTGTTTGCTAGTATTTTGTTGAGGATTTTTGCATCTATTTTCATCAGTGATATTGGTCTGTAATTATCTTTTTTTTTTGTAGTATCTTTCTCTGGTTTTGGTATCAGGGTGATGGTGGCCTCATAGAATGAGTTTGGGAGTATTCCTTCCTCTGCAGTTTTTTGGAAGAGTTTCAGAAGGATGGGTGTTAGCTCTTCTCTAAATGTTTGATAGAATTCACCTGTGAAGCCATCTGGTCCTGGACTTTTGTTTGTTGGAAGATTTTTTTTTTTTTTTTTTTTTTGCTGTACGTGGGCCTCTCACTGCTGTGGCCTCCCCCGTTGCGGAGCACAGGCTCCGGACACACAGGCTCCGCGGCCATGGCTCGCGGGCCCAGCCGCTCCGCGGCATGTGGGATCTTCCGGGATCGGGGCACGAACCCGTGTCCCCTGCATCGGCAGGCGGACTCTCAACCACTGCGCCACCAGGGAAGCCCTGTTGGAAGATTTTTAATCACAGTTTCAATTTCATTACTTGTGATTGGTCTGTTCATATTTTCTATTTCTTCCTGGTTCAATCTTGGGAGGTTATACCTTTCTATGAATTTGTCCATTTCTTCCAAGTTGTCCATTTTATTGGCATAGAGTTGCTTGTAGTAGTCTCTTATGATGCTTTGTATTTCTGCAGTGTCTGTTGTAACTTCTCCTTTTTCATTTCTAATTTTATTGATTTGGGTCCTCTCTCTCTTTTTCTTGATGAATCTAGCTAAAGGTTTATCAATTTTGTTTATCTTCTCAACAAACCAGCTTGTAGTTTTATTGATCTTTGCTATTGTTTTCTTTGTTTCTATTTCATTTATTTCTGCTATGATCTTTATGGCTTCTATTCTTCTGCTAACTTTGGGTTTTGTTTGTTCTTCTTTCTCTAGTTCCTATAGGTGTAAGGTTAGATTTTTTATTTGAGATGTTTGTTGTTTCTTGAGGTAGGCTTGTATTGCTCTAAACTTCCCTCTTAGAACTGCTTTTGCTGCATCCCATAGGTATTGGATCGTCATGTTTTCATTGGCACTTGTCTCTAGGTATTTTTTGATTTCCTCTTTGACTTCTTCAGTGATCTCTTGGTTATTTAATAACATATTGTTTAGCCTCCATGTGTTTGTGATTTTTACGTTTTTTTCCCTGTAACTGATTTCTAATCTCATAATGTTTTGGTCAGAAAAGATGCTTGATATGATCTCAATTTTCTTAAATTTACTGAGGCTTGATTTGTTACCCAGGATGTGGTCTATCCTGGAGAATGTTTCATGCGCCCTTGAGAAGAAAGTGTAATCTGCTGGTTTTGGATGGAATGTCTTATAAATATCAATTAAATCTACCTGGTCTACTATGACATTTAAAGCTTGTGTTTCCTTATTAATTTTATGTTTGGATGATCTGCCCATTGGTGTAAGTGAGGTGTTAAAGTCCCCCACTATTATTGTGTTACTGTCGATTTCCTCTTTTATAGCTGTTAGCAGTTGTCTTATGTATTGAGGTGCTCCTATGTTGGGTGCATATATATTTAACATTGTTATATCTTCTTCTTGGATTGATGCCTTGATCATTATGTAGTGTCCTTCCTTGTCTCTTGGAACAATCTTTATTTTAAAATCTATTTTATCTGATATGAGTATTGCTACTAGATATTTCTTTTGATTTCCATTTGCATGGAATATCTTTTTCCATCCCCTCACTTCCAGTCTGTATGTGTCCCTAGGTCTGAAGTGGGTCTCTTGTAGACAGCATATATATGAGTCCTGTTTTTGTATCCATTCAGCAAGCTGTGTCTTTTGATTGGAGCATTTAATGCATTCACATTTAAGGTGATTATCGATATGTATGTTCCTGTTACCATTTTCTTAATTGTTTTGGGTTTGTTTTTGTAGGTCCTTTTCTTCTCTTGTGTTTCCCACTTAGAGAAGTTCCTTTAGCATTTGTTGTAGAGCTGGTTTGGTAGTGCTGAATTCTCTTAGCTTTTGCTTGTCTGTAAAGACAAGAGAACTTTTGATTTCTCTGTCGAATCTGAATGAGATCCTTAGCCGATAGAGTAATCTTAGTTGTAGATTCTTCCCTTTCATCACTTTAAATATGTCATGCCACTCCATTCTGGCTTGTAGAGTTTCTGCTGAGAAATCAGCTGTTAACCTTACAGGAGTTCCCTTGTATGTTATTTGTCATTTTCCCTTGCTGCTTTCAATAATTTTTCTTTGTCTTTAATTTTTGCCAATTTGATTACTATGTGTCTCGGTGTGTTTCTCCTTGGGTTTATCCTGTATGGGACTCTCTGTGCTTCCTGGACTTGGGTTGCTATTTCCTTTCCCATGTTCAGGAAGTTTTCGACTATGATCTCTTCAAATATTTTCTCCGGTCCTTTCTCTCTCTCTTCTCCTTCTGGGACCCCTATAATGCGAATGTTGTTCTGTTTAGTGTTGTCCCAGAGGACTCTTAGGCTGTCTTCATTTCTCATCATGCTTTTTTCTTTATTCTGTTCTGCAGCAGTGAATTCCACCATTCTGTCTTCCAGGTCACTTATCCGTTTTTCTGCCTCAGTTATTCTTCTGTTGATTCCTTCCAGTGTATTTTTCATTTCAGTTATTGTATTGTTCATCTCTGTTTGTTTGTTCTTTAATTCTTCTAGGTCTTTGTTAAACATTTCTTGCATCTTCTCGATCTTTGCCTCCATTCTTTTTCCAAGGTCTTGGATCATCTTCACTACCATTATTCTGAATTCTTTTTCTGGAACGTTGTCTGTCTCCACTGCATTTAGTTGTTTTTCTGGTGTTTTATCTTGTTTCTTCATCTGGTACATAGCCCTCTGCCTTTTCTTCATGTCTGTGTTACTGTTAATGTGGTTTTCATTCCACAGGCTGCAGGATTGTAGTTCTTCTTGCTTCTGCTGTCTGCCCTCTGGTGGATGAGGCTGTCTAAGAGGCTTGTGAAAGTTTTCTGATGGGAGGGACTGGTGGTGGGTAGAGCTGGGTGTTGCTCTGGTGGGCAGAGTTCTGTAAAACTTTAATCTGCTTGTCTGCTGATGTGTGGGGCTGGGTTCCCTCCCTGTTGGTTGTTTGGCCTGAGACAACCCAACCCTGGAGCCCACCTGGGCTCTTTGGTGGGGCTAATGGCGGACTCTGGGAGTGCTCACGCCAAGGAGTACTTCCCAGAACTTCCGCTGCCAGTGTCCTTGTCCCTTGGTGAGCCACATCCACCCCCGCCTGTGCAGGAGACCCTCCAACACTATCAGGTAGGTCTGGTTCAGACTCCTATGGTGTCACTGCTCCTTCCCCTGGGTGCCGATGCGCACACTATTTTGTGTGTACCCTCCAAGAGTGGAGTCTCTGTTTCCCCCAGTCCTGTTGAAGTCCTGCAATCAAATCCCGCTGGCCTTCAAAGTCTGATTCTCTAGGAATTCCTCCACCCGTTGCTGGACCCCCAGGTTGGGAAGCCTGACATGAGGCTCAGAACCTTCACTCCAGTGGGTGGACCTCTGTGGTATAAGTGTTCTCCAGTTTGTGAGACACCCACCCAGCAGTTATGGGATTTGATTTTATTGTGATTGCACCCCTTCTACCATCTCATTGCAGCTTCTCCTATGTCTTTGGATGTGGGGTATCTTTTTTGGTGAGTTCCGGTGCCTTCCTGTCGATGATTGTTCAGCAGTTAGTTGTGATCCCGGTGCTCTCGCAGGAGGGAATGAGAGCACGTCCTTCTGCTCCGCCATCTTCAACCAGTCTCTCCCATTCTTCTTCTTATTCACACCTTATGATGTGCCTCTCAAGTATCTGTTCTTTGTACATATTATTGTACTAGATGGGGTAGAGAGAGGCAGAGAAGAATTGGGATAAATGGGCTTTGAGGGTCATTTCTAAAGTTGTGTCTTTGGTATCGACACTGCTGCATCACAAGTAATGTGGAGAATATGCAAAGTGCTGTTAGAAGAAGGCAGGATATGTGTGCAGCATGTGAAGTGCCTCTGAAAACCATTAACTTCCCTTCCCAAGTAGTAAATAGTAGATAACTGTGATCAAAAAAGGGTTCATGTGATTTATCACGCTGAGCAACTGTGCATCTGCAGAAGAGCTGGAGGTCAATCTTGAAATCCAGAGCAAGGGGAGCACTAGGCAATTGCCAGGACTAAGAAGTTAATCATCCCCTTGGACCGCTTCCATCTGTCTCAGAGCAACAGAACTGCTGCAGAGCGAGCAGGGATGCTTTATAGCCACAGATCAGGAATTAATATTTTCTGTGAAACCTCCAGCATCATTTTCAGTAACTTGGGTTTTATAAAAATGGAGCATAATTTCATATGAATAAATCACATTCGGCTAGAAAGATGAGAAGCTGGGGAAAAAAATTGTGCTTGACTTTAAAAGAAAAACAAAAAAAGGAACGAGCAAGAAAGCCAACATGAAAACAGTTGTTGAAGCCATGGCACTGGGAGGGTGCAAATGGCCATGTGGTTAAATTGTACATGTCATCCTCTGAAATGTCAGCCTATGACTCCAGAAATGGCTACGTTTTACAGCCTTGGAGATGCATCACCAGATTGTAACCTGTCTGCCCATCTGGCAATATCTCAGGTCCAAGATCCATTTATATTGGAATCCAAACAACTGCCATTGATTTATTCATTTGTGCCGTGAGGCTTTATTGAACGTGTCCTGTGTGCACAGCAGGCACTGGGCTGGTGCAGGTGGACAGTGATAAGAAGCAGCCATCCCTCTGCTCATGGCCTCCCTGACCATGGCTTTGCAAAGAGAAAGGCCTTGTTAGCCTCATGCATCTGCTCACCTCAGTTTTGCCCTTCCTCAAATAAACCTCACCCATCAAATCTCCTCTTCCCATTAGGGAGAATATAATGAAGTTAAGTAAGTGAGGAATCATGTAAAATGAAGTGGTCACCTCCATGGGAGTGTGACCTGTGTCTGGAAGCGGGGCTGGAAATGAATGGTCCCACGACCAGCGGGGAGGGCAGGGTAGGCATCTGATGGCAGGGAGGGGGCTTTGCATTCAGCCTCATCTTCCTGACCTGTCGCCAAGTGGACCAGTTTCAGCCAAGCCACGGGAACATGCTGGCAGTGGCCACCAGCACCAAAGGGTGTCTTTCCAGGTCACATTTTACATACTGTCCCTGGAGTCTAAAGAAGAAAGTCACAGTTGCCAGGCACTCACTGGTAATGGTTGGCCTCTTCTCTAAGGGTCCAAAAAGGGGGCTTGGGGGACTTTTAAGAAAGTTTCAAATTTCCAACTTGGAAGATGACAAGGTAGCAGGAGGACATGTATCAGCCCCACCTTCGAGACCCACAATGGTCTCCAGTCTCTCCAATGCAGGGGCTTCTGATGATGAAGTCTTTTTGGTAAAACTTTTTTAAAGAGCTTTAGAGTTTAGAAGCCCTATCTCATTGGCTATCTCATTTTATGATCCCACAATAACCCTATGAGATAGAAAGGACCCATTTTACAGATAAGAAAACTGAGCCTGAGACAGGTGATGGACTCACCCCAGGTCACAAGGTAGCAAGTGGCAGAGCTGGGACTAGACTCCAGGTCCTCGGACTCGTGTGGAGTAGAATTCTCTCATCCCCATCACGCAGCAAGGAAACAGGCTTGGGTGGGGTCAGAGGCAGGTGGCTCAGGCCACGTTTTATATTGTAACAAATAGCTTAGTCTGTTCTAATACTTTGTTCCTACTAGTAGTTATAACAATCCGTACATTTCTTGCCTCGCTATCTTTTTATCCCTAGCACCTAGCACAGTTCCTGGCCGTTAGGAGACACAATAAGTTATTGGATGAATGAAAGAAAACAATGAACAAATGAATGAGTGAATCAGAACCCATGTTTTGTGGTTAAGCAATGGCAAATTGGGGCTTAAAATAGAAAATCGTTTTCTGACACTATGGCTGTCCGCCATTGCAGCAGACCATCTCAGGAGGCAGAGTTTGATGGTCAGGGACTTAAAAAAAAAAAAAAAAACCTTCAAAAGATTGAAAGCATCCGGTGCGATTCAATTAGAGTGAAATTAAATTCTTAGAAATCAGTAACCAGAGAGAGCTGTAGGATGCCTTAGAGAAGTTTCCTGCCCGGAGATGATCCCTGGCGGCTCCCTGTCTCCCCCTCCCCACTCCTCATTGCTGTGCTTCCCCTTGTGGACACGATTTAAGATGCTCTCTCATATTATCTCCACCAATTATTCATGTTTCTTTTTTTCCTTCCTTCATTTGATGCACATTTATAGTACGGACCCCCTGCAGTGGGTAAGGCGTCACATCAGTCTCTGGTAGACACGAAAATGCTTTACCCATGCATCCCACTCTCCAGGAGTTTACGGGTGGTAGCGGAAACATGCGCAGATCTACTGCGTGTATTAAATGTCTACTGTGTGTATTAAAGGTCCTGGGCCTTGTTAGTACAGCAGTGGCGTGTAGGTACACCACCAAGCATTTCACACGCATCACTTATCATTAATCCTCACGATAACCCGCACAGCCAGGAAGGAGGAATTCGATATTAGGGCCTTAAAGAGATGAACATTTATTTCATTTCATTTTCCAAATACCTTCCCTAGAATCCTAGTGAATCTGGGTTTACAGAGACACGTAACCGACCCACAGTCTTATGGCTGTAAAGCTGCCGCATGGCCTGTCTGACTCTAGCTGATGCTCTTAGCAGCTTCAGTAACATCCTCCCACCCCATCAAGTTATAAAGAGATCATTGTCCCTGGGGGGATGCAGGTAGACCCGAAGCCCTCTCAGAGCAGAGCAGGGGGCGCGGGGAGGGGGCATTTGAAGGAGCGTGTAAAGGAGGGGAGCATCAGGGGACCCAAGCGTGGAAAGGGGAAGAGCGGCTTTCTCTGCAGACAGAACGAGCACCCCGAGCAAGGCGAGGCTGGGGGGTCAACGGGGGGCAGCAGGCCCTGCGTTCCTCTGGGGTGTGGGCATCCAGAGGGGTGCCAGCTCCCCACACCCGCCCAGTGCAGGAGGCAGGGGAGCCCGGCTTCCCTCCAACGTGGGATCAAGCCTCATCTTCCACGAAACCTTAACTAACCAACTACCCTGACTCCTACAATCCTCTTCCATCACTACCTCATGGAATCGCTGACATAGACCTGCTTCCGCCCTCTGCTCACTTTATGTGTTTATGTGTGTTCTCAACAATGGGTGGAGAACAGGAGCCACATCGTGAATATTAGGTAATACTGTATACAGAATGACTGCTCAGATGTAAGCTATTGTATATAGGATGGATAAACAAGGTCCTACCGTATAGCACAGGGAAATATATTCAATATCCTATTATAAACCATAATGGAAAAGAGTATTAAAAAAAACATGTGTAATATATATGGAATCTAAAAAAAAATAAAGGTTCTGACGAACCTAGGGGCAAGACAGGAATAAAGACACAGACGTAGAGAATGGACTTGAGGACACGGCAAGGGGGAAGGGTAGGCTGGGACGAAGTGAGAGAGTGGCATGGACATATATACACTACCAAATGTAAAATAGCTAGTGGGAAGCAGCTGCATAGCACAGGGAGATCAGCTCAGTGCTTTGTGACCACCTAGAGGGGTGGGATAGGAGGGTGGGAGGGAGGGAGACGCAAGAGGGAAGAGATATGGGAACATATGTATACGTATAACTGATTCACTTTGTTACAAAGCAGAAACTAACACACCATTGTAAAGCAATTATACTCCAATAAAGATGTTTTTTAAAAAAGCATGTGTATATATATATATATGTATAACTGAATCACTTTGCTGTACAGGAGAAATTAACACAACATTATAAATCACCTATACTTCAACTAAAAAAAAAAGAAAGAAAGAATGCTCAATAATGACTCAATGCCTTTCAAACGTGAAAGACCAAGAATTAAGATTATGCCACTCATCTCTGCTGCCATGATAAGGAGGGGGAAAAAGTACCAAACCTCTGGCCCAGCTTTCCCTAATCTCTTCTCTGTTTTACAAGACATCATGAAGCAAGCACGGGATTTTGAATCCTTGAACTTGGGCTGGAACTTACTTTGGGCAAAGCATTTATCCATCTGAGCCTGAACTCTCACAGTTGCATAAACAGCATGGTGATAATGTCCTCCTTGTTAGGGTTATGGACAGATTAAATGAGGCGATAAATAGAAAAAGGGCTTTGTTAATGTATCCATACGATAGTAATTACTCTATTGCATCACTAAGAAAATCCACTCATCAAGGTACCATGAGGTACTCTTTAAGTCCTGCCAAGAAGCTTAAAAACAAAGAGAGGAAAATATGACAGAGTGGATTTAATTTATGAAACCATGAATAACTAATAGTATGGAGCGTGTTTTTACCTTGACATTATAGAAAAATAAATATCAACAAAGCCCAAGAACTATCCCTTACTATTGCTCGTTCCATCCCTACTTTGTAATAGGTTCTAATCTAGCCTGTTCTCCCATCAAAGCCTAACTGTGGGTCTCTGGGTCCTGGGTAAGTTCACCTTGACCCCTGAGGAGGCAGCAACCCATGTCTCCTATGTCGGCATCTTACTTCATTCACCTGGAAAAGTCATCCTGGGTCATTTCCAGACACCTTTTCCAGCTAATCCCCGAAGAATTGGATTCATCTTATTATTTTCAAAGTAAATCATCCTTATTTCTAAAGCAAACAATGACTCTCAGATACCATGGGGGATCCCTGGTAGAGATCTGTTTGGGGGCCCTGTAAAGAGAGAAGAATGCTAACTGAGCCTCTGTGTGAGCTCTCTTCTCTAACGGGGCCAGCGGTACCCATGGACGTTTACAAAAGTGGACACATTCTCCTTACTGCTTCTTCTTAACTGCCACCTAAGTGTCCCCAACCGCCCTTCTGTGACTGTTAGCCCAGCTGACTGCATTAGCATCATAAGCAAATGTAGGCTATCGAATCTAAAACTCAGCTTTTAAAAAGTTCCCTTAAGTACTGGACTTCCCTGGTGGTGCAGTGGTTGAGAATCCGCCTGCCGATGCAGGGGACATGGGTTCGATCCCTGGTCCCGGAAGATCCCACATGCCATGGAGCACCTAAGCCCATGCACCACAACTACTGAGCCTGTGCTCTAGAGCCAGCGAGCCACAACTACTGAAGCCCACGTTCCTAGAGCCCGTGCTCTGCGACAAGAGAAGCCACCAGAATGAGAAGCCTGCTCACCACAATGAAGACCCAATGCAGCCAAAAATAAATACATAAAATAAATAAATTTATTTTTTAAAAAAAGTCCCCCTAAGTACTAATTTCCACCATAAAACTTAATGGCTCCAGGGAAGACATTGAATTCTATCAGGTAAATAACACACATTTTAAAAGGTCCCAAACATGTATTTTACACAATAGAACAGAGCAGCCCGGAAGAAACTGTTAACTGTCTTTTGAGTAAATGAATAACAAGTTGTATGAAGCCACTAGTTACCTGTTAAGATGGTTTAGTGGGGTGGGGATGCCTGCAGGTTCTTGTGGACCCGCTGCCTGAGGTCTGGGTGAGGAGGATGCAGCCTGGAGGGACCTCTGGGTGAAAGGAAGTGTTAACCCTTTTAGTCAATGCCCACAGTTGCCAGGAACCTAAAGGAGCAGTTGGGGTGATGCGAGCTGGGCATGCTTAGCGGGGTTTAACCTCTTTCAAAAAGAATGAAAATAAACGGTTTATTATGGGATTATGTGAAATCATCTGTGTGAGACTTTTGAAAACTGTAAAGCACTATAGAATATAAAGAATCTTTCATTCACTCAAAAAGAAAAAGAAATTTAAGGAATGGTAGTGGTGACAGCTGCAGAACGATGTGAATACATTTAATGCCACCGAATTTTTCCCTTAAAAACGGGTAAAATCATAAATTTTGCATGTGTATTTGCCACGATAAAAAAGAAAAAATGAGTACATCTCTGCACGTACTAATATCCCCAGGTCTTCAGGATGGTCCCTTTTCTCAAATGTCTAGAGTGGGAAGCAGGCATCTCTCTCCCAGGTTTGAGGTGCTAGATTCCAGCCTGGAGATTTCTTCCTTCCTTCCTTCTCTGCTAACAGAGGTGCCTCCGGTATCCCACCATCCCTCCCCTGCTCTTGTTACTGACTCAGATCCTTGGACTCTTTAATCAATAGAAGTTGATAAGATGACAGACAAGAAATTCAGGCAGGGCTTCACTGGGACTCGTGCTGCAGCACAAGGGAGCAAAAACAAGTAACAGGTGCCCTTGCTCACTCCCCGAGGAGAGGGGACGAGCTGGTCTGTTAAGTGGGGTGAAAGTAGGGGTGGATCTGTAGGTGGGGGCCGGAGGGGGGGCTTAGGTGGTGTGCCCACCCGCTTGGTGGTGTCACGTGCAGGGATCGTGTGCAGGACCCTGCTTTTGCTCCTGACAGCTCAGAAGTGGCACTTGGTTTGTGGCCTTTTGGTATCTTACTGTTCATAACTGCCCTGACTGTGCATGCGTGCAGTCATTTTTAGTCCCTTATAGTTCCTTTGTATTCTGTTCTGGAGGAGATATTTGTCCAGGTGCAGGCACTGCAGCTAAGGGTCCCAGGTCCCAGCCCACCTCCCTCCTATCGCCAGGGACCTGTGGCTGCAGAAGAGCCAAGCTCATTGTCCACACCGCCTGGTTTAACCAGCCTCAGGAAAGGGACCAGAGGAACAAGACACCCCATGGATGGAGTGACCTAACAGTTAGGACCATCCCTTAGGTTACTAGCTTGGACCTGTTACCGTCCACACGGTGTTCCTCTCTTCTGGACCCATTCCTTCAGACTAAGTTGATAGAGCTGCCAGTGGTAAAGTATTTAAATGACAGAACTGGAAGTTGTTTTTGCTGGAAGGCTTTGTCTCTGTGTGTTACCCCTTTTGAACACTGTGTTGCATCACTTCTAGACCAGGGACGATGGTACCGGGTATGTCTGATGTTTGTTGTTCACTTAAGTTTTAATGCATCCCTCCAAATTTTTAATGTATCCAATACATGAGACATCTCCAAGTTAAAATTAAGAGAAATAAAAGACTGTGTAATGAGCATAGTTTTCAATATTTCTCAATACTGCCTATTCCTTTTTAAAAATATATATTGCTGGAGACACTACTTTGGAAAAGATCCCTGGTGTTCTCCTTACTTGCTGCAAGTAGTAAATCTTTCCTTTTCTTAAAAAGAAATATATATATATACACACACACGTATTTATATATATATATACATATTTATATATAAACATATTTGTATATATATCTGAAGTGGAATTATGCCTGTACATTCTTGAATAACTACTTAGATTGAATTAAGCACTTGCTGTCCTGCACTGAATGTGTTGATGATTGGTTATTAGTGGTCAGTTCTATTCAAATATTTAAACTGATTACACATGAAGATATAGTGCAGTCTCCCCCGCCTTCCCCCTTTTTAAACTTTGCATTCACACTGACTCAGATCTGGGAAATTGAACTGAACATAAAATAAACCCAAGAGCAACCAATCATATATTTTACAGGAAAAAATTCACAGAAGGTGCATATTTAATACCCATGTATATTTCTTAACACACTGAGGCCACTGTCTGTTGCTCTTTCACTGGTGTCTGTGCCTTTAATAAACGGAGGGCAGCTGGGGAAACATTTGTAGTGGGGTGGGTAGTTTTAAAACGAATAGATTAGTGGTGTTTTTTGTTTTGTTTTGTTTTGTTTAAAACCAAACTACTTAGCTGCTTTTGATGAAAGTTTATTTAAATCGTGACACCACAACTGTTTTTTGTTTTGTTTTGTTTTTAATCTCCTTTTAGTGGAGAAAACTAGCCAAAGCCCTGGAGCCTTCTTTCTCTGCTTTAAGAGCCTTTCAGGCCAGCACCTCTCCATCCCCCTTATTCCCTCCCAGACAGTCCCACCCAGGCCAGTTCGCTCTGGGGATGCTGAGCCAGCTGGAGCGAGCGCTCTGGGGATGCTGAGCCAGCTGGAGCGAGCTGCCCATCCTGCTGCTAACTCTGGGCATGGGGCCTGCCCCTCCGCCTCCGACCCCTCACCACTTGCCTCCTGTGACTCAGGCCTCTGGCGTCCTCCAGAGGCAGCCTTGGGCCAGCATTGGCCGGCTGGCCCGCTGGCTCTACTGACTGTGTTTTGGAGCCTGATGAGCTCCCCCGCTGGTGTTGAAAGGTTAACGTGCCCCCCCGGAGGGGAGCAGGCTGACCTTTCCCGTGCTGGCTACCAGGCCAGCTGCCATACCGGATCCTCCCGTTGGCCGGCAGAACACGGCGCCCACCTCTGCCCTCATCAGCCGGCATCGGAGCCCGGCCATCTGCATCCCTGTTATTCGGGGTCTACCATCTAACCTGAGCAGATTCCTGAAGCTTACCTCCCCTCCCTGTAATCCTCCGTGGCCTTGAGTTTCACACGCTGCCCGGTATCCACTGCGCCTGCCGTCCTGAGAGACAGCGTTCGATATGTCAACGCTCATTAATTAATTACAGGTCAGTTGGGTTAAATGTTGAAACCACACCAACTCCTTGGGAAGGGAAAGGCCATGGCCCCTTTTCCCATCTCACAGACCAGGTCCGCCTGCTTGCTGGCCCCGCTCCGCTAACTGGATGGGGCCCCCAGAAGCCCAGCCCAGGCCTGGAGTCCAGAGGCCCCACTTGACCTCCCTGTGGCCCCATTTGCCCTGCTCATGGCCAGGGAGCCTCTTTAGGCCATGGCTCCTCATCTTAAAATGAAGATATAACCCCTGTTCAGCGAGTCCAATCCTGGTGCCAGGGGGAGGGAAGGCAGATGGAATGTGTGAAGGCCCTGTCAGCCATGGACGCTACACAGGCACAGAGAATTGGGGTATTTATTAGTTTTTGCAGGGCTGTGTGAAGGAAGTCCCGTTTTCTTTGAGTCATTGCCCAGCCACTGAACTGTTTGATAGAATTCTGAAAGGACAGCCAAGTGGGGCTTTGGTGTGGTTGCAAGATGAGCACAAAGCTGAATGATACCCCAGCCCTCTGGCAGGGGCCCGTGGTCTTCAGGGTCACCCCCAGGCCTCCAAGGGTCCCATGGCTACCATACCCTGTCCTGTGCTGGGACTTGATGTCCTAATCCCACTTCATCCCCCCGACTGCCCTCTGGGGTAGGTGTCACTGTCCCTACTTTGCACACTGGGAAACTGAGGCCTGGAGGATGGAGTCATGTGCCCAAGGTGGCTGGAGCCCAGGTTTTGGGGCAGCAGTGTGGCCTTGCAGACCGAGCGGGTGGCGAAGGGCCTCATCCTTGCTCTGCCTACAGAATCCCCTTGAAACAGGACAAAACCCAGCCTGCCGCGGCCTTGCACTCACGACACAGGCCTGAGCACCGCATGCAGGGCCATGAGCTGCCCTTGCCCTTGCCCGTGTGTCAGAGCGGAGGCACGTTTAATCACGTTTCATCTTTGTCCGCTTCACGTTTGAATGTAAAACAGGAATGACCACACACCCACGAAGGATCCTGCTGGGGGCTTGCGTGTTAGGACAGACCTCATCCAGTTCTCTTCTCTCCAAGAAAGTACTTCTAGGGATCTCAGCCTTCCTTCTGTGCTTAAAATAGAAGATCGCAGGAAACTTGAAAAGCGCTATGGTCGTGCTTAGATGGACTTATACGATGAGGGAAGGAGAGCCAAGCCAGCAGGATTGCCTAAGACATATTTCTTGAAGATTTTTTTCCTTCCAACTGGCTGGAGAAATATTAGCTATTCACTAACATTTCAAAATGAAGGCCAAATTTGGCTCACATCCCTACAGCAGCTCTGTGCCCCTGTGAGTCTTTAAAATGTGAACCTGCCCATATGTTGTTCCTTTGCTCACCGGTCATCCTGACTTCCTTGCCTCAGTCAAGTGAGGCAAAGCCTCTGGGTAGTGGAGACCACAGGGGCTCTCTCTGGGTGTCAGAAGGGATGTCACACCCACAAGGGCTTAATTTCCAAAATATACAAACAGTGCATACAAATAAATAACAAAAAAAAACAAACAACCCAATCAAAACATGGGCAGAAGGTCTAAATAGACAATTCTCTGAGGAGGACATACAGATGGCTGACAGCCACATGAAAAGATGCTCAACATCACTGATTATTAGAGAAATGCAAATCAAAACTACCATGAGGTATCACCTCACACTGGTCAGAATGGCCATCATTTAAAAGTCTACACAGGGGGCTTCCCTGGTAGCTCAGTGGTTAAGAATCGGCCTGCCAATGCAGGGGGATACGGGTTCGAGCCCTGGTCCTGGAAGATCCCACATGCTGCGGAGCATCTAAGCCCGTGCACCACAACTACTGAGCCTGCGCTCTAGAGCCCGCGAGCCACAACTACTGAGCCTGCATGCTGCAACTGCTGAAGCCCGTGCACCTGGAGCCTGTGCTCCGCAACAAGAGAAGCCACTGCAATGAGAAGCCTGTGCACTGCAACGAAGAGTAGCCCCTGCTCACTGCAGCTAGAGAAAGCCCATGTGCAGCAGCGAAGACCCAACACAGCCAAAAATAAAAAGAAATAAATAAAATTTAAAAATAAATAAATAAAACATAAAAGTCTACACAAGAATTCCCTGGCCATCCAGTGGTTAGGACTTGGTGCTTTCACTGCCGAGGACCCAGGTTCAATCCCTGGTGGGGAAACTAAGATCCCAGAAACCACGTGGCTTGACCAACAGAAAAATAATAAATAAAATAAAAGTTTACAAATAATAAATGCTGTAGAGGGTGAGGAGAAAAGGGAACCCTCCTCCACTCTTGGTGGGAATGTAAACTGGTGCAGCCACTATAGAGAACAATATGGAAGTTCCTTTAAAAACTATAAAAATAGTATGATCTTGCATACCACATGATCTTACAATCCTACTCCTCAGCATATATCCGGAGAAAACTCTTAATTCGAAAAGACACATGCACCCCTATGTTCATAGCAGCACTATTTACAATAGCCAAGACATGGAAACAACCTAAATGTCCATCGACAGATGAGTGGATAAAGAAGATGTGGTACGTATATACACACTGGAATATTACTCAACCATAAAAAAGAATGAAATAATGCTATTTGCAGCAACATGGATGGACCTAGAGATTATCATACTAAGTGAAGTAAGTCAGAGAAAGACAAGTACCATATGATATCATTTATATGTGGAATCTAAAATATGGCACAAATGAACTTACATACAGAACAGAAACAGACTCACAGACAGAACAGACTTGCGGTTACCAAAGGGGAAAGTGGGTGGGGGAGGGATAGATTAGGAGTTTGGGATTGGCAAATGCAAGGTACTGTATATAAAATAGATTAACCACAAGGTCCTACTTGTATAGCACAGGGAACTATATTCAATATCTTGTAATAAACTATAATGGAAAAGAATAAAAAAGAAGCAGAGATGTCACAGTAGGAGCTCAACTAACAGCACTCCTTGGGTCCCCTTCAAGCCCAGGCGCTGTTACAGACTCATTTTGTGAGTCGAGGCGCAGGAGTTTTAGTTCCCCTACCCCTGCACACATGCTATTCCTTCCGCCTAGAGCAGGGTCTTTTCTCCCCTGTCCTCCCCTCCAACATGCCTGGCTATCCCTATCCATGCTTCAGGGCACAGCTGAAACAGCCGGTCCCCCATTAGGCCTTCCTGCCTTTGCCGTCCGCCCCCAGAGCACCCTCCACTTGCCTCTTGTGTGGCCCTCATCACTATGGTAATGAGCTTCTGAATTGCCTGCTTCACCCTGCCCATATATTGTTCCTTTGGGCACGGGTCATCCATCATTCCCGAGTTCTTGCCTTAGTCAAGTGAGAGGAAGACCCTTGGTAGTGGAGACCACACAGGCTCCTTCAGAAGGGATGTCACACCGACAAGGGCTTAATTTCTCCTCTGTAAAGTGGAGAGAGTAATGCTCGCTCTGGCCATCTCAAGCCATTGTTGTCAGGCTCTGGGAGATTATTTTTGCAAGAGAGCTATGTTTGAAAAGGCTGATTACAAATGGCCCACTTTTTAGTAGTAGAGTTGCTGCAAAAAAAAGAAAAAGCAACTTGAATAGCTCTTACCTTTGATGAGGAATAAAGGGTAACTTCAAAACACCCCATTCCCTCCTTTACTCTTAACCCTTTATACCCCAACCTAGGGATGGCTGTGGCTTTTCTCCAATAGTAGTTAATAAGTTACACAATGGCAATGGTGGTAAATATTATAATAAAAAAGCAATCACTGAAGTGGCAATCTTAATTCAAAATTACTTTACACAGGACTCCAACTTATTTTTTTTCTTGTTTGTTGAATCTATAACGTGAACTAAAGACAGAATTACTTCAAGTGGTTTACAGCGAACATGACATTAAATATAATGATTTTAAAGTTGTATCATAAATTGAATATATCCAAAATCAATATAGAGATGCTGTTGGCATCCAGTTGCCTTTCTGGAAAAGTTAATTGAGATGTCCCAGTTACTAAAATCATGGCGTCATTATAGTAATAGTTATATTATAATCTGTTATTAGAATACTATTAGATATTTTACAACTAGAATCCTTCCTCAGAGCACTGCCTCTTAACAGCAGGATGGTGTTGGCTGAAGAATACCTTAACAGTAGTTTCCCCTTTTTCCATACTTGGAGTAGAACCTGAATAATACCCACTGTAAAGCCTTGAGAATGTTTTAGTTTGTGTAGATTTGGTCAGAGTTCTAAAATAATAAATCTATAGGGACTTCCCTGGTGGCGCAGTGGTTAAGAATCCGCCTGCCAATGCAGGGGATACGGGTTCAATCCCTGGTCCAGGAAGATCCCACATGCCTCAGAGCACCTAAGCCCGTGCACCACAACGAGTGAGCCTGCACTCTAGAGCCTGCGTGCCACGACTGCTGAAGCCCGCACGCTCTAGGGCCCACGTGCCGCAACTCCTGAACCTGCATGCTGCAGCTACTGAAGCCTAGAGCCCGTGCTCTGCAACAAAAGAAGCGGCCGCAATGAGAAGCCCACGCACCACAACGAAGAGTAGCCCCCGTCTGCCACAACTAGAGAAAGCCCACACACAGCAACGAAGACCCAACACAGCCAAAAAAAAAAAAAAAATCTGTAAATTAGGAAACATTAAAACAGTATAATTGGTCATTTTGTTTCTTTATTTGGGGCACCTAGTAGACTGGACATGGGATGCTTGGAATATTAGATACTCAGGATAAAGAACAGTCTTTATACAATCTTTGATATAATCTGTCTTCCCGTAAATATCCTGGATCACCAAGCATAAAAACAACTGAGTTTCTATGTTGCCATCCTAACCTTGAGCCATTCTTATGTTCATTAAACCCAACTTGCCCATGAGGTAGTTTCCTGTATCATCATACTGCAGTCTGTGCATCTGTATTTTTGTTGTTGTTGTTAAAGCATTTATCAGGATTAAGAACTGATTCATCTGTTTAATTTCTCAGTAACTGCATTAGTATCTGTCCTTTATTATTTTTAATTTTTTATTGAAAGATATTTTTCCATTCTATAATGCTTTACAGTTTTCAAAAGTTTCACACACATGATTGCATATAATCCCATAATAACCCTTTTTTCTTCCCCCTGCCCCTACATTACCCTTCCCCCTTCCCTGTCCCCACTGGTAACCACTAATTTGTTCACTATTCTATGCATCTACCTTTTGTTTGGGTCTTAAAGCTTTACTCATAATCTATATTGGCCTACGTAATAAATCTTTACACGTAAGTGGAGAATGTTTATCACAACCAAAAATTATCATATAAAATACCCCAATCTAAAATAAAATGACAGGTATAAAAACAGATCCAGTTAGAGATGTGGATTATTTGAAGCACACAGCTAACTAGCTGTACGAGTATAGCATAGTAGTTAACTGCACTGCCTTTATTATCAGCCCAGCCAGGTTCAAACGCCCGCTCTTCTCCTAACCAGAATGTGAATTTCGACAAGCCTAAATTTTCATTGTGTTTACTATGCAGTAAATAGCAGTGCTTGGGGACGCCAACTTATTTAAAATCCTGTCTCTACAGAGCCTCCTTGAGCTTCCAAAACTGTCAGCGCCTTGATTACCTGGAGATAATCTGCAAAATTTTCTTCCACCTTTGCAACTCAGGAATGCCAGCAGCTAGGTAGCAGGTAGATGACAGGGAAGAACTGTGCCCCATCCAAAGACTGTCAGGCTGCTCTGCTGCAAAGCCCTGCACACCGGGCTTCTGTGCCCCCAGCCCCCGTAGATCTGAGGGCATGGGAGCAGCACTTCCGGCGTGACTCCCCGGGCTGAGTATAGCGGCAGTCACCATGGGCCCCAGCAGGTGCCTCTGCCCCAGCGTAATGACAGGCAGTGCCTCCCTCACTCTTAAAAGTGTCCCAATTTAAACCACCAGGAGTTACCACCTCACACCCATTAGGATGGCTACTATCAAAAAAAAAAAAAAACCAGAAAACATCAAGTTTTGGCGAGGATGTGGAGAAACTGGAACAACGTGTGCGCTGTCGGTGGGAATGTAAAATCACGCAGCCATTATAGGAAAACAATACGACAGTTCCTCAAAAAATGAAAAAGAGAATTACCACATGATCCAGCAGTTCCACTTTTGGATATATATCCCAAAGAATCGAAAGGAGGATCTCCAAGAGATTATTTGCAGACCCACTTTCATAGCAGCATTATTGACCATAGCCAAGCAGTAGAAGCAATCCAGGTATCCATAGATGGATGAATGGATAAAAAAAAAAAAGTGGTCTCTACATACAGTGGGATATTATTCAGCCTTAAAAAAAGAAGGAAATTCTGACATGTGCTACATAATATACTTTGAGGACATTATGCTAAGTGAAATAAGCCAGTTCCAAAAAAGATTAAAACTGTGTAATTCCACTTATATGAAGTATGTAGAGCCGGCAAATCCAGACAGAAAGTAGAATGGTGGGCGTCAGAGGCTGCAGGAGGGGAGAATGGGGAGTTAGTGTGTAATGGGTATGGAGTTTCTGGTTTGTAAGATGGAGAGAGTTTTGGAGATAGAGGGTGGTGATGGTCGCAAAGCAACGTGAATATACTTAATGCTACTGAACTGTACGATTAAAAATGGCTAAGATAGCGAATTTTATTTTATGTGTATTTTACCACAATTTTTTAAAAAAACCAAGATGCCCTGGTTTAGACCATAAATTATATGTCCACCCTGATTATTACTAATTTTGAATATGTGTCAGTCAGTGTTAGGAAACATTTTCAATCTAAGCCATTTATTTCTAACTATGGAATAAAAAGCTCCTGTTACGAAGGCAGATGGGGAAGAGATTAAAGGACATTTGTCTGGAGTGGGTGGCATGATAGGCAAGGGTTCACACAAGAATCAGGCCCCCACTGAGGGGGAACCCAACTGAATCCTTTCACTGACTCGGGGTTGCAGTTCTTTGAGAAAGAAGGCTCCCTGCGTTTCTAGAATGCTAGTAGGAGGGCCAAGGGAGAGGCTCCCATGTCCAGGCCCCTCCCGGGAGCCTTCACTCCTGGACTGAGCCTTCCACCACAGCCTGCAACAGCTCGCAGGCCTTCCTCATCTTCCAGACTTAGCTTGTGGCTGCTTCCTCCTGAAATGCCCTCCTCCATCTCAGCTCCACTGTCCCTTTTTTTTTTTAATTTATTTTATTTTTGCTGTATTGGGTCGTCGTTTCTGTGCGAAGGCTTTCTCTAGTTGCGGCAAGCGGGGGCCACTCTTCATCGCGGTGCGCGGGCCTCTCACTATCGTGGCCTCTCTTGTTGCGGAGCACAGGCTCCAGACGCACAGGCTCAGTCGTTGTGGCTCACGGGCCTAGTCGCTCCGTGGCATGTGGGATCCTCCCAGACCAGGGCTCGAACCCGTGTCCCCTGCATTAGCAGGCAGATTCTCAACCACTGCGCCACCAGGGAAACCCCCACTGTCCCTTTTGAAACCCTGGATCCCCTAACAGGTCAGCCCCTCCACGAGGTGAGCCCAGGACCCACCAGGCTTCTCCCTTTCCTCCAAGGTACGGGCCCTTCTGCTGTGTCATCACTGTGTTAAAGCATCCCCATCCGTCCTCCCCAGGACTGTCATCCTTCTTCCACTGGCCTCACCTCCTTCATTGGCTGATAAACTTCTGGAGGGAAGTATGAAGATGGTGTCTTAAAGTCTTCTCTTTGGTTCCATGACAGGTGTTTGAACACCAGCAGTGGAGAGCTACTGTAGGCCATTTCCCATTTGCTGTCACCATTGTCATGACTTCAGTTACTGTTTAACGTGTCGGCGTGTTAACCTTCCCCTTTCCGATGCATCCCCATGGTAGCTGTGGTGTTATTTTTCTCTCTGAGCTTTCTGAGAAAGATCATCTGTTGGAAGTCTAGAACCCTTGTCGGGGCAGAGCTTCTCCAGGAAACTTGGATCTTGATGAGCTCGCCCCTTGCAGTGGTCATGTTTCTGAGGAGCTGGGCTGCTTGCCCCCATGAGCAGACCCCGAAGAGGAGTCTGGAGTAAAACCTGGTGTGTGCCGTCAACCTCAGCTACCTCTCCATCCTCCCTACCTATTCTAAGCTGCATCCAGGGCAGTAGCAAGGTCTAATAGGGTCTAAAGGAATAGAATTGCTTTCCAAGGGAAGTTTCTACCTTGTCTGTAGTATGAGAATGAAAATTTCCCAAGCCGGAGCTTGGGAAGTCAGCTCTAGGTTTCTTTCAGTGAAACACCCCAAGGAGGGCATGTCTTTATTAACTGCAGCATTATCACCAAGCCTTTTCTGTTAATAAAATAACGTTTTCCAATGTCTGTTGTCCAAATGCAGCAGCACACAGCTCAGGGCAGGTGGAGCCTGGCCATCGGGATGCACTGAAGGCCCTTTGGTATGGGCCGTCTCTCCACCCGCTCTGGTACATTTCTTTTTATAGAAGTTCTAATCTATTCATATGGCCACCTTAAGATTCTAAATTAGCTGGCCGTGTTGCAGTTGTAAACAAGTTTTGTTTCACTGGGAAAGAGATTACATAAGGCTCAATTTTCATCCCTTTCAGCTCATTCAAAAGCTTTAAAAGGGCACCGTTCTATCCCTGAATTTTGTGACTTTGAAATAGACCATATCTTATCATCCTTTTATCTTCTGACTGTTCCTCCATCAAAATGTCTGTTGTATTACATTGCTCTTAAAATACGGCTTTGGCAACCTGAAATATGAACTCCCAGGTCCCCAAACTTCCCAATCTGTGATTAGTTGTAATTAATCCTCTCACAGGTCATTCCATCTTGGATCCTTTCAAGTAACCCAGAAGGCACTTTGCAAAACTTCAAGCAGGAAATCCCTGCACGTTATTTAATGGTGATGCTCTTTGCCAGATGTCATGCATCTTCCTTCAGTAATTCATCCACAAACATTCCAGGAGTGTTTCTTCAGTGCTTGGCACCAAACATTTCTACATTGGATGTATAAGATCACAAACCTAAGATTGCCAGATTTAGCAAATAAAAATACAGAAATGACTTTGGTATAAGTACGTCCCTAATATTGCAAATTATTCATCATTCATCTGAAATTCAAATTTCACAGGGTGCCTTGTATTTTATCTGGCAAACCTACAGATACCATATTTTGATTGAAAGACCATTAAAAAAGTATTCTGTGAAAGTATTTGATCTTTGTTGGAAATTACATCAGAAAATGTCAAGATCTTAGAGGGCCATCTGTATATAAACTGTGAATGCAGCTTCAATCAAAATTCTATCTCACTCTCCTAGAGAGCTTCCTTGAAAACGAATTTTCTCTCTTTTCTGACAATAGCACAAGCGTCTCACTCCCAATAGGCCAGTGCTCAAGGATTCTTTTTGATTTTTCATCCTATTATGTATCTTTGTGCATGTGGAGCGTGTCTTCCTTGTAGCAAGTGTTGGCCTGTTTGGAAATTCAAGTGAGGGTTGGTACCATTTACAGGTCAAAGCCATCTGGCTGAACTCTTTTTTTTTTTTTTTTTTTTTTTTTTAATTTTTATTTATTTATTCATTTATTTATGGCTGTGTTGGCTCTTCGTTTCTGTGCGAGGGCTTTCTCTAGTTGTGGCAAGCGGGGGCCACTCCTCATCGCGGTGCGCGGGCCTCTCACTATCGCGGCCTCTCGTTGAGGAGCACAGGCTCCAGACGCGCAGGCTCAGTATTTGTGGCTCACGGGGCTAGTTGCTCCGCGGCATGTGGGATCTTCCCAGACCAGGGCTCGAACCCGTGTCCCCTGCATTAGCAGGCAGATTCTCAACCACTGCGCCACCAGGGAAGCCCCCTGGCTGAACTCTTGCCCCTCCACCCCCGTCCCCACCCACCATCCATGTCCCGATGGAAAACATCAGGCTCCACTTTCTACGAGGCACAGGCCACTGCCTCAGCACCATGCTGACCTTTTGGTGCCATTTATAATTTATATTTTGCTGAGTTATTTGTACCAAGGAATGTCTGTTTCGATAAAGTGGAGGCTTTTTTTTTTTTGCTGCCCCTGAGGAGAATTCCTGACCCGTTTCCACACCTGCGAGGAGACCAAGGAGATTTCTGTGTTGACCTCTAAAAACAGCTGGTGATGGTCGCGGAGCATCACCTCCCAGCTCGTGGCCGTCTGGCTGCGAGGTTCTCATTAACGGGACTGCGTGTGGGTGACACTTTCTTTCAAGCTCTGTGTCTTAAGCACCGTTATTCCCTCAGTTATCACATCGCATTAATTATTCATTGCCTAACTTTTTTCCAGATGTAATGAATAAGTTACACAATGGCAATGGTAGTAAATATTATAACATAAAAGCAATTACTGAAGTGGCAATTTTAATTCGAGATTATTTTAATTACATGGGACTCCAACTTATTGAACATCCTGTCTCCACAGAGCCTCCTTTGAGCTTCCAAAGCTGTCACCACCTTGGTTACCTGAAGATAGTCTGCAAAATTTTCTTCTACCTTTACAGTAGCAAGCAAGTAGGGGCATTCGAGCAGATAGGTAACTGGGTAGGTTGTAAGCAGGCACTGGACCTCTACCCACCCCAGGAGCCAGGAAGACAGCCTGTGTGTTGGGCATTTTGTTTCAGAGGAGGACAAAGGTGGAAGAAAGCCGCGCTCTGGGCAGGACCAGCTTCATGGGCCGCTGACCCACGTGGTCATACAGCCCCATGCTCAGAGGGTCCACACTCGGTTTAATGCTCTGCAGTTGTCCTCTTGAAATTGTCAAGAGTCTGATCCTTGAATCTGTGTTTTGTAAGCGAAGTCCAGTGGGACGACAGAGCACGCGGCAGGGGCTTGGAGCCTTGGCTCGTGGGTAGACCCTCCTTCCTGCGATGGGTTCTCAGACACCTGCATCCCTGCCTGATGCCTTGGTCCCATCTAGTGCTCCCCTCTCCAACCTGCATGGTAACTGCTGCCATCCTGCACCCCCAGCAGGGCATGGGGTAGGGTAGCACGCCCAGGGCACCGCAAAGCCCTTTCCGCTCCAAGCTGGCTGCACCGGGGTCTTCAGTGGGAAGCTCTTCGGGGGCGAGCCTCCTCCCGCGACCCGATCCAGGTGCCCCATGCGTCCTGATGCAAAGGTCACAATACCCTCAGAGGTTACCCCCATGCCCATGTTGGTTTGGAGCAGTGGGCCTATGGGAAGGGGAGACGCCTGGCTCAATTTCACAACCCCCCGGCCAGGGCACCACCTGATAAGACCCCCAATGTCTGTGAGGGATTATACTCACCCCACAAGTATCCTAGGGCTCAGAGAGCATGGCATGAAATAGCAAATAAAAAATGCGGTAGCATACTGAGAGACCACGGAAGAAAGAAGGGCTCTGTATCTTAGTGCTTGTAACGACACATTTCCCTGCCTTCTGAATAAGAGGTCCACATACTCGTTTTGCAGTGAGCCCTGCAAATTATGTGGCAGGTCCAGGCTCCAGGGCTTAGGGAAGCCGGGTCACCGCCCTTACTTAGCATCAGGAAAGGCCTGTCTTTTAAGGTCTTAAGATCCTCATGGAGTGCCTTCTCTCAGGTGACACTCCGAGGTCCCAAATGCATTTTGCTCCTTGGAATCATGCGAGGCACACACTGCCAGCCGTGCTCTGACATCTGGCTACAGACCTTCCCCCTGCCCTCTCTTCCTCCTGTTATCAAAACTCTCCTGTGAATCCCCTCGCTCCTTTTTTCCTCATTGGGGAAAGAAAAGTGAGACTACCTTTGAAGCAGAGTGATTCTGATCAAAGAGACAAACCGGTTTGAAGCAGGAGCTCCCTGTGGGCAGGGACTGTCCCCGGGACAAGATACAGTCCCCCTGCCTTTCCCCAGAGCGTGCTTGGGCCTTGACTGCATTTCCTGACTCCATCCTGGTGTCCAGTGAAAGAACAGGCTGCAGCTCTGCAGGCCTGGCTCGTCCCCAGCTGATGCACAGGACCATTCAGACCCTCCCGGGAGAAATCATCACATCGGGCTGGGCCTGGGCTGAAAGTTTGATTGGCCTGTGGCAGGATGCTTGGTATTCTTTTCCTTTTAGCAGGCGGCTCATTTGTGAAGCAGGATTGCTCACATTCTCCACGATAGTGGAGCTGGGGAGTCACAGGACCCAGTCTAACTTGGCACCATACTCAGGAATAAGAAAGCAAATAACATTCTATTGCCCACATTCTAGTTTACTTGGCTCCGCCTTCCCTTTCTTACCTCCCCCGCTCTTTTGTTCTCCCTCTTTGCTCAGCCTGCCCATAAAGCACCTTTCCATGTTCAGCAAACCGTAAAGAAACAAAGGCCTGGCCCGAGCGTGTCTTTCCTTGACTAGAATGTCCTCGTGGTCATTTCCCTCTCACAGGTTCAGCTATTCCCGGCCTCTGTGCACGGGGGTTGCTTTCACCCATGAGGTCTCACCAAGTGTTCTCTTGGGGGCGCAGCCCCTGTGTTCGCAGGGGCCATGCTGGTTGGAGGGGACCGCCCCTCCCTGACTCATCTGCCCCCCTCTCTAGCCGCGCCCACCCCGAGACTCCTGGTCCAGTGTTTTTCTCAAGACTGTCCCACTCAGAATAGTCTCTAGTCTTTTAAATTACATAGGATGTTGGCTTACAGAACTTCACTTCACTTGGTCCAGGAAATCAGTCAATCCCAGTCTATGTTTCCAGCTCTTTTCATCATCACCCGTGTGCCTAAATAGACGGGCTAGACCGGAGGTCCGCGGAATCCGGCTTCGTGGGAGGGGCCATTGTGTCCCCGTGGTTCTGGAGAACTCGGATACCTGAGGGCAGGTGCATGGGCGTGAACTGCACATGCGCGAGCCTGCAGGCCTCAGGCTCCAGGGTTCCCGGGGACCTGGTTCGCTGTCCAGACTGTTGAGGAAGAGGCTGGATCACAGGCGCGGGCTCCTGGGACCTAAATAAATAAATTAATTAAAGGGCTACTTGGTGCTGGACTCTGTAAACTAGAAAGGATAAATGATTCCACCCCCTGGTCTGAGCCTGCTTTGCTTCACCCTACACACCCGCCCTGGTGGGTCTCCCTCTCTTTCTTGGTCGACCTTGGCTTTGCGCCGTTATTCCACCCCCTTGCCCCGAGCCTCACTTTGCCTCTAATCTCCCAGAGAAATCCTGCCTGTGGTCGGAGCCCCGCTTGGCTCTCACTTCCTCCATGGACTCCTCCCTGAAAACGCTAGCCCTCCTTATTCTCCTGGCCTCTAAATTCTTAGGACTAAGAATTTTATCGCAGAATTTAGCACTTCACATACACTGTCTTCTTTGGAACTTTGTTCTAGGCCCTCCAAATTTGAGGGCGTGGATTAGCATGGTGCTTCTTTCCCCCAGGACGCTCAGAACAGTGCCGGGCAGGTGAAGTGCAAAGCTACAGTGCAAGGAAGGAGCCGGGCCAATTCTAAATGGCAGAGAAACCCCCATTGACCTAAAACTACATGAAGATGCTCTGGATGTGACTGGCTTCAGGCAGATAGTGCCTTCAGCTCATCCATGAAGTCAACACGTGGCAAGATAAGAAATCTCCAGCTCCCAGCACAGCGCCTGACGAGTCAGAGGCTCAGTGCATGGTTGTCAGAAGAATGTCTATGGGGCTTCCTTGGTGGCGCAGTGGTTGAGAGTCCGCCTGCCGACGCAGGGGACGCAGGTTCGTGCCCCGGTCCAGGAAGATCCCACATGCCGCGGAGCGGCTGGGCCCATGAGCCATGGCCGCTGAGCCTGCGCGTCCAGAGCCTGTGCTCCGCAACGCGAGAGGCCACAGCAGTGAGAGGCCCGCGTACCGCAAAAAAAAAAAAAAAGAATGTCTGCGATTCCCTAGGCTTGTAGAGGTAGCAGAGCTAAGCATTTGGCCTATGCTCAACTGTTACATAGCAACCTCCATGCACAACCAGGAAGAAAACACAGGACAGCATGTTATAGTCCAATCCGGACTAACTAGCAGTAACAAGTCATCGTGACTTTTGGCTCCAATGTTCTCTGGTTTTCTCTTGGCTTCCCCATGGCTCATCACCCTGAATGGGAGAAAGGAAAAGAATTGCATAGAAATGAACATACCTTCTAGTTAGAAATTTTGGTATTAGGCATTTCTCAGATCAGTAACTACAATGAGGGTCACTGGGTTTTTAATTACAAAGAATATTAGTAGTGAGAAGGACCTTAGCAGTCACCTGGTCCAAGCCCATGTCTTCATAGATGGGGAGGTGGAGACGCTCAGGGAATGACTGCAACCCAGGTGTGAAGGTTTCCAGGCCGCCTCACTCTCCTTGAACCTCAGCTGGGATGAGCCATCAAGCTCACCTTGATGATCATATATAGCAGGTAGCCGGGAAGTTGCGTTTGTGGCCTGTGTCCAGGATCTCCTGGATGGAGCAGGCTGTATGATAGCCTGTCCAAGAGGCACCCTTCACTTCCTTACAGAGAGAATCCCCTATTCGGTTCACCCTACCCTGAGCTGCAAGTTCTTCAGGGGAGGTTGCTTAGGCTCCAGTCCTACGAAAAGACTATTGATTGGTCCAAGCCAATCTTTGTGGTCTTATTACCCTTGCTATGGAACTGGTTTAGTCGTGGTCATGTGACACAGTGCAAGACCAGCGAGACATGAGGGGTAGTCTGTGTAATGAGGGAAATAAGACAGGACCGTTGCTTTCTCTGGACACGGTCAGCTATGAGTGGTGACTGTAGCAGCTCTCTGAGGGCCGTGAGGGGTGTCAGCCTGCAGACAAGCCAAGGATGGCAGTGAGAGAAGATGGAGAGAACCTGGGTCCTTGGTGAGGCCTCGGAGCCTGTGAATTAGCCGATCCTGGAAACGCCCCTCCCTGGGGCTTCTCATATGAGGCCTGCATGTCCCTTCCTGACTATGTTTTCTCTTATTTTAGTTGTCATCCCTGTTCCCTGTCACTACACAGTCTGTCAGCTATGCTCTATTACGTAGCCTTTCAGAAGGCCCTTCTGCATGGCACTTCCCGCAGAAACACCTGAGTAATACTTTACACATTTGCCCTGGGAGTCCTTATCTGAGGAGCGAACCCAGCCTGGTGTACGACAGCGCGCAAGCTCACAGCTTGAGCAGGTACGGCCACAGGTCTGTGTCTCAGATGCTGTCATTTGGTTTCCATAAACTTGTGCTCATCATGCTGAAGTCTTGTATTCCTTGGTGAGACGCAAATTAAACACCACGTCGTGCCGACATCCAGAAGCTCACTTTATTTGCTTTAAACACAGGAGCGAAATGGAACTGGTTTCTTCCAATGGAGGGAGATGAGGTTAGGAGGAGTGTTTTCAAGAGCCAGACACAATTCCTGATGCCACCAGTCTCTCTCAGCCCTGCCAGCCTCCCTTGGGAGCTGCCTTTGACCTCGTTCAAGGCCATAGCCATCTGGAGCTCTGCGCTAAAATAGCCAGGTTTACGGAAATAGGAGACTTCTAAGAAGTCGTGTTGGAAAGCTCATTTGCTGAGTCATTTTGGACATTCCTTTTCTGGGGAGACCGAGTAGCTAATCTCCCAGGTTTTTTTCCTGATCAGACATTTTATAATCCCATGGAATGACCAGATGGTTGAAGTGAGTTAAGAACGCCAGTAAACTGGAGGAAGTCCTGTTTGTTTGGGCTGCCATGTTGGAAGAAGTATGAGAGTTCTTAAAAATTAAAGAACCAGTATTAACCTTATGTATTGAGCACTTGCGATATGCTCGGCACTGTGCTAAGAACATTACAAGCATGTTCTCATTTGGTCCACCTAGCAGCCCTGTGAGGTCAGCACTGTTATTACCTCGTTAATCCAGTGAGGCAGCTGAGTCTCAGAGAGGTTAAGTAACTTCCCCAAGGTCACACAGCCAGCAAGCAGAGGAGGTCAAATGTCCATCTGGGTCTGTCCATCTGATTCTAGAGCCTACCCAACATTCTGCCTCACGTGGTAAAACACTAGAAAGGTAAAACACTATCCAATATATTCTTTTAAGCTAAAACCACCATGATGCAAAACCTGCCAAAAATTGCCTGCAAATATAAAATACATCAATGTAAATATATGTCAAGTTCACCTATAAACATAGATCTTCCCAAAATGCTAACTAAAATAGTAGCAAGCTAAATTCAGTAATATAGTAGTAGAATCATCTTCCACAATGAAATAGACGTTTAAAAGGTAGCATATGTTCTGGCAGTGAAAAAATGAAGAACTGGAAAAAATAAGAAAGTTCAAAAAATATTTATCCTTGTAATTCCACCACCAGAAAATATCCACAGTTAACATTTGAGTATATATCCTTACAGTGTTTTTTCTCTGTATAAGTTTTTTATGTAATTACCATCATGCTACTTTGTAGCCAGCAGACTGTCAGGGAAAGACCATGTACAGATATCCTGTGAGGTCCTCCGCTAATTTGGCAAAGAATTCAGAAACACAGCTGAGACAAAGCTGGAACGGGTGTACCCCAGGTGCCCTTGGAGGTTGTAACAGAGTACTTACACCTCAATCCTTTTATGCTTGGACCTCACATATCCAGTCAAGAAGACTTACACAGTCTGTGTTCTTAATAATCCCATGTCAGAGCCTGTTTACAGACAGGGACCTTCTGATTCTTCAGCAAAACCCTGAGTCAGTGAAACCCCATCCTCTGTCCCAGGGAAAAAGCAGGGTTTAACACTTAGGTAGTCCTGATCCGTTTCTCTGCCCTCAGATGACTGGCGTACTGGAAAGCCCATTGCTTCACAAATACAGAGTGAGAATTTTTCGCAACAGTAAATATTCTGCTCTAATATGTTTATAATGACTACATAGTACTGAAAAGTATCCTCATAAGGGTGTATAATCCCCTAGTGTTGGGCATTTTGGTTGTTTACAAATCCTTTCCTATTGCAAATAACATAAGAGCCTATATCCTTGTAGATAAATGTTTTTAAACATACCCGATTATTTTCATAGGGTAAATTTCTAGATGTAGAATCTCAGCTCTGTCCCCTATTAGGATCCTTATTGTCCCTACCTAGAAGGAGACAGAATAATACCTACCCTGTAAGAAGGAGACCAAGGCATAAAGTAACAACTACAAAAATCCTGAGGGTCTCTGGTCTTGAGGGAGGTACTGTCCATTGTCCTGAGTTGCTATTTTGTGTTGGGATATGGCTGTTGTCCTCCCCTGGGGTCTGGGTGCTTCATTCTGATTTATTTGTAGAACTTTCCTTTGTTTGATTTTGTAGATTAATGAAAAATGTGCAGTTTTTGCATTGTCAACAAGTGGTATTGTAACTTGTATTACAGTTTCTCATAGCTGATTTCATCTACTTTTTATGAGTCTGTATGGTTTCTGACAGTTACACTTTTCTCCTGGGAGAAGCTGACGCCTCTGTCCCAAGCTCTCTGCCTGGCTGGGTGTCTATCAAGTCCCTCCTCCCTCTCTCTCTCTCTCTCTCTCTCTCTCTCTCTCTCTCTCTCTCTCTCCCTCTCCCTCTCCCTCCCTCCCTCTCCCTCTCCCTCTCCCACTCTCTCCCCCTCTCCCTCTCCCTCCCTCCCTTACTCTCTCTCTCTCTCTCTCTCTCTCTCTCTCTCTCTCTCTCTCTCTCACACACACACACACACACACACACACGCTATGGCTCTGCGGTACCTGGCACCAAGTGAATTCTCAGCAAAGGTCACACCAGTATCATCCCTTACCCCCATGCCATTTACTCTGAACATAAATTTAAAGAACCACCCACCTTTTTATCCTTAACATTTTTAGAACCGCACTTATTTGAGTCATTTTTCTCACAAGGCTATCTATATACATGTTCTTTCTAGCTTTGGTACACAGACTTTTAAAATCAGAGCTTAATTTCCACAGTAATGGTTTTTAACTAAATTAAGTAATCCCTAATTTGACTGGGTGATAAAATGGGCAGTGACTATAGAAGAGACCTGCTTGGTTGTTTCATTCATCAGCTTTTGATACAATTAATCAGAGCTGGAGGTTGGAAGTACTGAGAGAGGCTTCCTTTTCACTTGATAAAATTTTTAAAAAATTTTATTGGAGTATAGTTCCTTTACAATGTTGTGTTAGTTTCCAGTGTACAGTAAATCAATTCAGTTATATATATACATATATCCCCTCTTTTTTAGATTCTTTCCCATATAGGTCATTACAGAGTATTAGGTAGAGTTTCCTGTGCTCTACAGTAGGTCCTTATTAGTTATCTATTTTATATATAGTCGTGTGTATATATGTCCATCCCAGTCTCCCAATTTATCCCTCCTCCCCCTTATCCCTTGGTAACCATAGGTTTGTTTTATACCTCTGTGACTCTGTTTCTGTTTTGTAAATAAGTTCATTGTATCATTTTTTTTTAGATTCCATATATAAGCAATATCATATGATATTTGTCTTTCTCTAACTTAATTCACTCAGTATGAAAATCTCTAGGTCCATGCATGTTGCTGCAAATGGCATTATTTCGTTCTTTCTTATGGCTGAGTAATATTCTATTATATATGTGTACCTCATCTTCTTTATCCATTCCTCTGTTGATGGACATTTAGCTTTCTTCCATGTCCTGACTATTGTAAATAGTGCTGCAATGAACATTGGGGTGCATGTGTATTTTCGAATTATGGTTTTCTCTGGATATATGTCCAGGAGTGGGATTGCTGGATCATATGGTAGCTCTTTTTAGTTTTTTAAAGAACCTTCGTACTGTTCTCCACAGTGGCTGTACCCATTTACATTCCCACCAACAGTGTAGGAGGGATCCTTTTTCTCCACACCCTCTCCAGCATTTATTGTTTGTAGATTTTTTGATGATGGCCATTCTGACCGGTGTGAGGTGAAACTTCATTGTAGCTTTCATTTGTATTTCTCTAATAATTAGTGATGTTGAGCATCTTTTCCTGTGCTTTTTGGCCATCTGTATGTCTTCTTTGGAGAAATGTCTATTTAGATCTTCCACCCATTTTTTGAATGGGTTGTTTGGTTGGTTGATATTGAGCTGCATGAGCTGTTTGTATATTTTGGAGATTAAACCCTTGTCAGTTGCTTCATTTGCAAATATTTTCTCCCATTCGGAGGGTTGTCTTTTCGTTTTGTTTATAGTTTCCTTTGCTGTGCAAAAGCTTTTAAGTTTAATTAGGTCCCATTTGTTTATTTTTGTTTTTATTCCCATTATTCTAGGAGGTGGATCAAAAAGATGTTGCTGTGATTTATGTCAAAGAGTGTTCTGCCTGTGTTTCCCTCTAATAGTTTTATAGTATCTGGCCTTACATTTAGGTCTTTAATCCATTTTGAGTTTATTTTTGTGTTTGATGTTCAGGAGTGTTCTAATTTCATTTGTTTACATGTAGCTGTCCAGTTTTCCCAGCACTGCTTATTGAAGAGACTGTCTTTTCTCCATTGTATATCCTTGCCTCCTCTGTTGTAGATTAGGTGACCACAGGAGCGTGGGTTTATCTCTGGGCTTTCTATCCTGTTCCATTGTTCTATATTTCTGTTTTTGTGCCCGTGCCATACTGTTTTGATTACTGTAGCTTTGTAGTATAGTCTAAAATCAGCTCCATTTTTCTTTCTCAAGATTACTATGGCTATTTGTGGTCTTTTGTGTTTCCACACAAATTGTAAAATTTTTTGTTCTAATTCTGTGAAAAATGCCATTGGTAATTTGATAGGGATTGCATTGACTCTGTAGATTGCTTTGGGTAGTATACTCATTTTTACAATATTGATTTTTCCAATCCAAGAACATGGTATATCTCTCCATCTGTTTGTGACATCTTTGATTTCTTTCATCATTATCTTACAGTTTTATGAGTATAGGTCTTTTGCCTCCTTAGGTAGGTTTATTTCTGGGTTATTTTATTCTTTTTGATGTAATGGTAAATGGATTGTTTCCTTAATTTCTCTTTCTGATATTTCACTGTTAGTGTATAGGAATGCAAGCGATTTCTGTGTATTAATTTTGTATCCTGCACCTTTACCAAGTTCATTGATGAGCTCTAGCAGTTTTCTGGTAACATCTTTAGGATTTTCTATGTATAGTGCCATGTCATCTGCAAACAGTTACAGGTTTACTTCTTCTTTTCCAATTTGGGTTCCTTTTATTTCTTTTTCTTCTCTGATTGCCAAGGTCAGGAATTCCAAAACTATGTTGAATAATAGTGGTGAGAGTGGACATCCTTGTCTTGTTCCTGATCTTAGAAGAAAAGCTTTCAGTTTTTCACTGTTGAGAATGATGTTTGCTGTGGGTTTATAGTATATGGGCTTTATTGCGTTTAGGTAGGTTCCCTCTATGACCACTTTCTGGAGAGTTTTTATCATAAATCGGTGTTGAATTTTGTCAAAAGCATTTTCTGCATCTATTGATATGATCATATGGTTTTTATTCTTCAATTTGTTGATGTGGTGTATCACACTGGTTGACTTGCGTATATTGAAGAATCCTTGCATACCTGGGATAAATCCCCCTTGTTCATGTTGTATGATTCTTTTTAATGTGTTGTTGGGTTCAGTTTGCTAGTATTTTGTTGAGGATTTTTGCATCTATGTTCATCAGTGATATTGGCCTATAATTTTCTTTTTTTGTTATATCTTTGTCTGGTTTTGGTATCAGGGTGATAGTGGCCTCATAGAATGAGCTTGGGAGTGTTCCTTCCTCTGTAATTTTTTTGGAAGAGTTTCCAAAGGGTAGGTGTTAACTCTTCTCTAAATGTTTAATAGAATTTGCCTGTGAAGCCATTTGGTCCTAGGCTTTTGTTTCTTGGAAGAGTTTTAATCACAGTTCAATTTCAGTACTTGTGATTGGTTTGTTCATATTTTCTCTTCCTGGTTCAGTCTTGGAAGGTCGTACCTTTCTAAGAATTTGTCCATTCCTTCTAGGTTGTCCATTTTATTGGCATATATAGTTGCTTGTAGTAGTCTGATGATCCTTTGTATTTCTGAGGTGTCCATTGTAACTTCTCCTTTTTAATTTCTAATTTTGTTGATTTGAGTCCTCTTCCTTTTTTTCTTAATGAGTCTGACTAAAGGCTTATCAATTTTGTTTATCTTCTCAAAGAACCAGCTTTTAGTTTCATTGATCTTTGCTATTGTTTTCTTTGTCTCTATTGTAGTTATTTCTGCTCTGATCTTTATGATTCCTTTCCTTCTACTAACTATGGGTTTTGTTTGTTCTTCTTTCTCTAGTTGCTTTAAGTGTAAGCTTAGGTTGTTTATTTGAGATTTTTCTTGTTGAATCAGTAATTTTTAAAAAAATTTTAGACGTTTAAATAAGTGGGCTGAGAGAATAAGTGTATTTGGCTAACCTCTTGTTTGTCCCTGCGAACCTGAATCCCTGAGAGAGGCGAAACTCCTGGTTGTGGTCTCTTTGTGTCTCTTCTACATGGAACCGTCTTAGGCTTTCAGAAGGTGTAAGAGTAAGACATAGATTAGCGAGTCTCAAACTGGTACCCCACAGGCCTCATCTGACCTACAGATGTGTCTCATTGCAAAAAATAAAATGAAACTTTTCATTGTTAAAAATTCTCAAACTAATTACTGGCGTTTTAAAATCAGGAGATTTGATATAAACATCAGGATTTGGGGCTTCCTCTGAAAAAAAAAAATTGAAGGATTTGGTAACACTGGCTCTCATTTCCACGTGGCAGAGATCTGCTGGCCTGGGGAAGCAGTAGACCAGTCAGGACTATCCAGCTTGACACTTTCCCACTGGGGAGCCAAGGGTCCACTGTCTTTATCATCGTGTGTTAGGCATTTGTTTCTCTTATAACTGGACACTTCACTCATTTATGCTACTTGCCTGACCCCTATAGGTTTTGGATTTTCAACCAGTGATGGTAGATAGTAGCTCGCTAAGTCATCTGTTTTATGAAATCTTTGGCAGCCCCAAGGCAACAGAAAAACTACATATGTGAATATATGAACATCTCATAGGCTATTTCATAGTATAATAAAATGCGTTGACTTACTATGTCAAGAATCATTTTTCTTTAATTCATTCAGTTGATAGTTGTCGACAACCTATTCATGCCGCACCCCCTGCTAGCACTGGGGATACAAGGATAAAGTAGATCATTCCTATCCTTAGTATGGTAAGGGCTACAAAAGAAAAATAGGTGATGTGCTAAGGGGCTCAGGGGAGGAAATATTAACTATTCCTGGGGGAATTGAGAAAAACTTTACAGAATAGGGTAATACTGCAACCAAGTCCTGAAGCATGAGTTGGAGGTACCCAGAAGAAGAAAGGGAGAGAGAGCTTCGTAGCATAGAAAATAGCGCATGCAAAGGCACGCAGGTTGTCAAAACAGTGAGAAATTTATGATAGACAAGGTTTGGGGGTGCACCCTATGAGGTGTGGCTGAAGATTTGATTGCGGCCAGACCATGAAGAGCTTCAAAAACTATGTTTAATAGAAGACTTGTTCCTGGAGGTATTACAGAGCTAACAAAAACGTTTAGTACAAGACCAACAGTCCTATCAGCGCAACTCCTTGTGTCAGCCTTCCATTTTCATGTCTCATTATGTGATTATAATTTTAGATCAGTTAATATCAGTAGAGATGCCAACAATACAAGAACACCATTGCCAGGGCACCGATTACAGTTTAGAAATCAAGCATGTGTTGAGTTCATCCAGAGTGTTGAATGAGAAGGAGCTGGGACCTCTTCTAAATTATTAACCTTTCGTCCATCCCAGTGGCATGCCCACGGCCATCCACACAGTGCCCACTAGGCACAGAGCCTGCCACCAAGTTCCTTGTTAATTCAAAGCTCGTGAACAACTTTGGATATTTACCCAGACCCCACAATATACTTGGCAGGAGCACCCATGCCTGTAAGAGGCAGGCATTTAGGTTCCAGATCTATTCTTTTACTGTCTGTATTCAGATTCAGCCCAGGCCAGATTTGGAAAAGAATGTGTCACTGCAGCCAAAGGAGGGGACACAGCAAGCAGATCATTTAGAATAAAGCTAGGACTCTCCCAAACGTGTATATCGTCTTGGCCACTCACAAAACCAGCAAAACATTTCATGAAATCAAAATACCAAAAGTAAATAAACCATCCAGGGGAGAACTGGGCTCACAGATGAAATTTAGAGTACATTTAAAGACACTCTGTGCAAGGAAGCGGTGTTAACATTGGAAAAGCACAAGAGGGGCTGAAATCCCCTTAAGTGTTTTTTTTTTTTTTATTAGAAGAGAGATTGTAACCTTTTTGAAAGGTTAAATCCTTTTTCCTTTAACTCATTAACCTAGTGATAGACTTTTTTCTATTGATTCTTTCATTTAGTAATCACAGGTGAATACCTATCATGCCCCAGGCACTGTGCTAAGTTTGGTGACACAAAGGCTTTTATTCCATGACCTCAATGATGTTTTCATGCCCACATGTTTTCAATGGCATCCTGTTCCTGAAATAGCAGAGGGTCCAAGAACTCTCCTAAAAATTGTCTAATGCTGTGTCATCATGTCAATCAATCCATGTTATCATTTCAGAAAAAAGTTACTTTTTAAATTAAGTTGAAAGAATTGTTAACATCTTTGGTATGGAAACATGACAACTAGTAAGCACACCAAACTTTGCAGTTTGCAGTTTTAAATATATAAAGCGTAAAGTCTTCTTTCAGGAGGGTCTGTCTGATATGTCTTTTTCCATCTTCTTGATTCCATGACTCCAAAGAGCCTTCCTGGCTTAACTGAGCCCATCCTTCTGTTAGTTCTCATCTGCAGTGATGACCATCCCCGGCTTCTTTATTCTGCCACCCTGGCTGCTGCAGCTCCCCCAGCAGAGGCAAAGCAACTGCATGCGCTCATGGCAAGAGCAGTCATTGTGCCGAGTCCTGAATGACCAGCTGTCCCCCAGAGATCCACAGAAAGGCTAGTTAATGGAGCAGGCTTTCTGCAGGTAGGGGTAGTTATCTTGATCCCATAACTGGAGCCACCAGAGCCCTTGTACACAAGCCTGCCCCCATCCTTGACGTGGATTGCTTCCAGCGACACTGTCTCCACCGGGACCATTGAAACATGAATGTATTCAGCCCTGACTCCAGAGGACTGGGGCCTCACAGCACTTCAAAGCAAAGCAGGAAGAAAACCTGAAATTCTTGGCTCTCCCCGACGGTTTCAAAAACAAATAATAATTACGCCAGTAAAACTGTCGTTTGAAGTCAATTTCCTAATTTAAGGAAGGAAAACATAAAACTCTAAGGCTTTTCTGCCAATCTAATTCGGATCAGAGACTCTGTCTTGCTGGGTTAGTGGGTCTCATTACGATAGGACAGCAGTCAGAAAAGGAAGGTGGCACAGAAACTGTTTAATGGACATTTTCCCAGAAATTAAAGTGCAGCTTTTCAAAAGACAGTCACTTTGCGGTGCAAGCCCCAGGGAACTGCACACACATTGCTGCCTCTGCCGCAAACACAGCAACCAGGTGCACACAGCAGCGGCCTCAGTGTCCTTTGTTGTCGGAATGAAAGCAGGAGAATGTACCGCTTGGTGATCAAAGCCTTTGACCATCATATAAAACCAATCAAAATGCTCTTTATTTCTCTTCATTTCCTAGTCTTCAGCAAATGTCATTCCAGAGTGTGGCAGGGAGACAGATCTCTTTCCTCCACCATGTGTTGTTTGGCTCTGGGGAGTTTTTACGTTTTGGTTGGTTTGTTTGGGTTGGGGTGGGTTTTTGTCTGTTTGTTTTTGGAGTTTTTCCCCAGTGTTTGGGGGACTTACTGACACACTGTTAACATGGATCCCAGCCATTCGTGTTCAGTCACAATCTAATAGCCTTCTTTTTTTTTTTTTTTAATGACTCCATTGATAGTAGCCATGTCGACTCAGCCGCCAGGAAAGATGGATTTTAGTTCATAAGGGAAGAAAGAAATATTACAGCCCTTTGATCACTAACCGTCCCTTCCCAGCCTCTGTAAAAAGATCCAGGATCCCTCACTCAACACCAGAACAAACAGCAGGCTGGAAAAGGAATTGATGCAGCTCAGGCAAGGCGTAAAGGTGCAGATGTTGTCTGACGTTGAAAAATTTTGTCAGACAGTAGGTATGGACCATGACATTGGCAGAAGAAATAAAAACCACTAGGGAAGGTTATGTTCAAACTCCATTTTTCCCTACGCCTGCAGCTCAAAACAGTGCTTTGACTTTTAGGTACATCCTGTAAGATAGTTTCTTGTCTTATCATTCCTCTGGGAGAAGCAAGGTTCCAGTGAGTTTTAAACAGCCCCCCCACCCCGCCCCAACACTGAGGATTTATGAGACTCTGTCCTTGAGCAAAGCATTTGTCAAAGATTTAAGGGGCGGGTGAAAAGGGTCCTTTACCTTGTCCTGGCTGCTTTGCACTTGAGACCATAAACTCTGACAAGCTCCCTCAGCCTTGGGCCTTCACTCGCATTCATCCTGGTGAAGCAGTGGTCCCAGCTGGAAGGGGCAAGCAGATATTTGCTGACTCAACATTTAAAAAGTGGTCACTGCATTTTCTGGGTTTAGAGTTTGACCTCGAAAATACAGCTGTGTTTCAATGCAATTAATAAAGGACTTGGGAGATGTTGACTATTATGTGAGTATTGAAACTTTCTTTTTGGCTCACTGTTTGGGTGGATGTGTGTGATTTGAATTTTTGTGGTTAATTAATTACCATGAGAAGTGTCCATGTTTCCTGTTCTCTTTGAGTCTATAATTTGAGCATGTAACTTTCTGGCAGATTTCAGCAGGGATATGGACATCGAGTATAATTCAAAATAGTATTGCTATAAGCCACTGTACTGGGGTTGAATTTTAAAGTCTAGAATATTTAAAAATGTGTGAGTGAGGGATCTTCAGTTCTTTAATAAAGGGCTCAAAGGAAAATTACTGTTTATACAGCAAGCCGGCTCCTGTAAAGACTACAGGACTCGACTCTGTGGGCAGGAAGAGGCGGGAAGCAAGACAACTTTGTCGGTCCCGCCGACTCCGGAACCTTCCAGCAGGCCATGAGAACACAGAGCAGGACACTGTGCCCTTCCTCACAGCCCACTTCCTAAAATAAAGCAAACAGACATTTTCGTTCTTTACAAAATATTTCAAGCATTTTAGATTTCCTTGCCTTTTTGTTGGTGATTGGAATCGGGAATGCATCTGAAAAGCCATTCCCAGAAATAGGAGCAAAATAGAAACAGTCCTGCAATTACACCACCTTCCCCTCTAAAATGATCACACAAACTAGTCACACTGACGAGTGCCTGATTACCAAGTGGCACCGACTTTCACTCCCAATTTAATTTCTGTGCATCCATTGTTTTAACTGTGAGGCTGCTTTGACCTTGACGGTGGCTCTGGAGCTTCAGGTGATGCTGACAGATGCGCAGGCTGGTGGAACAACAGCTCGCTCGGTGGTGTATGCGTGTTTGCTCACTTGGCTTTCCTCCCCTTTCCTTCCCGGGGCCTCGTGGGCTGGCAGTGCCGGCCTCCCGCAGGCCAACTGCAGGGCCTCCGTGCCCTCCAGCAAGGGCAGCAGCAGCGGCAGCAGCAGCAGCGGCAGCAGTTCCTCCAGCGACTCGGAGAGCAGCTCGGGATCTGACTCAGAGACCGAGAGCAGCTCCAGCGAGAGTGAGGGCAGCAAGCCTCCCCACTACTCCAGCCCTGAGGTAAGGACACGCTGGCCTCTGAGCGCCTCCCCTGCCTGCTTCTCCCCGACCCGGTGAGCGAGGTCAGTCTTCCTCCGAGTGTGGTTCTCACACCTCCTGCGCCTCCAGCCTCAGTGCTGTGACACTGGCCTGCGAGGCGCCGTGACCTCTCTAGGCCACCACCTCCAGGCAGCCTGCCGGGGTTGGTTTAGGCTCATTTCCCCCAGCCCCTCCTCACAGTGCTCCTAGTCACAGAGCTTCCTTTGAAGTCTAGAAACTTCATCTCTTATGGTCCCAAAATTCTCTATCTTGACTTCCAGAACTTTCCAAGTATGCTGTAAACATCACTGACTGGAAATAACCTGAGGATCGGGTCTCCCTAAGGGTCAGCCGAGCCAATAAGCAGACAGGGCAGCTCCCTGCCTGGAAGTGTGAGCCCCCGTAAATCACGGGGAGAGGAGTTTTGTGGATTAGACATGGTTAGGATCTTACCTTTTTTCAGTTCATCACAGATTAGGAGAACAAGGGCTATAAATATGAATAAAACCTTTGTTTTCTTTGTGAAAATATAAAAAGGAAAATTAGCATCAACTTACAAATACTAATGAAAACTTTTATAGCTATGATGAGTATCTGTGTGGAAGATTTAGGTGCCGTGTATAAAAATATTATAAGGTCCCAATAAAAGCCATTGCTACTTCTACTTTAAAGGGGGAAAAGGGGAAAATTTAATAGTAATTCAGACTGTGGATTCTTGAGAGAGGGCTGAGAGCACACTTCTCTAGGCCCTGGATCTGTAAGGGTAGACTTTGATTTCTAAAGAGGGAATAAAATATGCTTCTTCTTGAGTGTATAAACATTTGATGTTACTGTGGCTCATAGGATTTAACTTTTTACCTACAACCTTCTGTACCACTCTGGGCACAAATTTCTAAATATGCTCTAAAATGAAACCAAGGGCTTCCCTGGTGGCGCAGTGGTTGAGAGTCCGCCTGCTGATGCAGGGGACACGGGTTCGTGCCCCAGTCCGGGAAGATCCCACACGCCGCGGAGCGGCTGGTCCCGTGAGCCATGGCCGCTGAGCCTGCGCGTCCAGAGCCTGTGCTCCGCAACGGGAGAAGCCACAACAGTGAGAGGCCCGCGTACCGCAAAGAAGAAAAAAAAAGAAACCAAACCCGCATATGCAGACCTTGGTGGTGAGAGGTTTTGCTTTTTTTCTGGCCACACCGCAATGCATGCAGATCTTAGTTCCCTGACCAGGGATCGAACCTGTGACCCCTGCAGTGGAAGTGTAGAGTCTTAACCACTGGACCCCCAGGGAATTCCCCAGGAGCACCTTTAAGGGCCAGCAAGACCCATGTTTCCAGCTTGTGTACCTGTGTCTCTGTCTCTCTCCCTTTCCCTATCTATCTTTCTATCCCTATCTCCCTATTTAAGGGGAAGGCCCTTAGCAACATTAACGTATAAAAGCCATATGTTGATATAATCCTGACTTTTCCCAGAAGCTAAATTATTTTTCCTTCTTCATCATTTCATTCATTCATCCATTCACTCACTCATTTAGTGTACCTTCAACGAAGATCTATTGAGTCTCTGCCACAGATACGATGCTTGGCCCTGAGAGACAGCAATGATCTGACAGAGAAGGTTCCTGTCTTCACAGAGCTGATATTCTAATGGGAATAATTTGAAACAAACAAAAATACAGGGTTAAATAAAACAGAGGCATTAACCGGGCTTCTTCAGAGCCAGCTTTATGCTCTAATTTGTTGAAAAACTCCAGAATATTTAGTAGAAAGAACTGGGTTCCAGGGACATCGCAAGAGCCAAGGGGGACAGTGGCGGTAGATTAAAAGCGTTAGGGTCTGTGAATGTTACCTCCACCCCAGGCTCTTTGTGACTTTGAAGGTTAAATTCAGGAAAGTTGAGTCTCATTTGCACGCTGAAATGTGACTCCTGGAGTTTCTAGGTGAGGCTGAAAGCAGCCTCGGAGAAGTACAGCTATAAACGGCATTAAGCAGATTCTCTCTAAATGTCACTGAGATAATTACAAAGACCTGAACTCCTTGGTGATGAAAGGAAGCACTTGCCGTTTCTTGTTTCTTCCAGCAGCTACCAGAGGCCCCTAGCTGAGGAGGAGGAGGGGAGTCTGGTAACACAGGCCTTAAAGTTTAAGTTGCCTGAGGCCGCGTGTAGCTTTCAACTCCTGGCTTCTCTATGCAGAGGGAGTGCAGGAGTGACAAGAGATGTAGCCACACTGCAGGTGACTTCTTTCTGCTGGAAAGGAATGTATTCCTTGGAATAAAAGTAAGGTTTCTTTTAACATTTTTCCCAAGGTGACTAGAGACACACGCCCTTCAGAAATACAATGAGGGAATTCCCTGGTGGTCCAGTGGTTGGGACTCCGCATTTTCACTGCCAAGGGCGCGGGTGTGATCCCTGGTCGGGGAGCTAAGATCCTAGAAGCCGTGTGGCATGGCCAAAAATTAAAAAAAAAGAAAAAAGAAAAGAAATACAGTGAGTTTGCAGAATGAAAGTCGCAAAGAGAGGAAGCATTACCTGCCGAGTCTCCACGGCATCTCTGCTTTCTTCTGGCCAAGCTGGCCCAGGACCCCTTAAAGAGAGCAGTGAGACCCCTTTTCCTCCCCCCGCCCCACAGGACAATCCAGCTTTTTATAGCCACACACCTCACATTCCGTTGTGAAGACCTGTTTACGCTGCTTTGCAGCAGAACATTTGTGGCTCTTCTTTTCTTCCTGGAAATATCCTGATGTGAAAGCAGGAGACCCTCATGATATCCCAAGACACCTGCATTCTCCCCCTCAACGTCCAGCACTGGACACCCACTTGGCTCCCCTGAGTTTCATACAAGCTGTTGTTTATGGCCGTGGCTGTAGAAAGCCACTGCATTTCACATGAATCACCATAGTATAACCCCTTGTCTGCAAGCTAGCATGGAAGAGACCCCGAAAACAGTATTTCCATCACTGCAGATCCCCCTCTCTATGGCCTGATGTTTGCTTGCTTGTCCTCAGCCTAATTGTTTTCATTTGAGTTGTATCTTCTTTCCTGGCCTGGGACATCCTTTCACGTCAGAGCTTCACAGGGGGAAGCGCCTTGCCCTTCAGTTAGCATGTCTACACCAGCACACAGAGCTCCTTAGACCGGTGTTCCCCAAGTAAAGGATGCTGCAGGGACAAGAGCCTGGTCACAGGATTTTGAGGAGATCCAGAATAAAGTAGGTTTCAACTGTTTCTTTACCGTAGGGCATCATTCAGCCCTTAATTTTGCTCATGTAAACGGTGTTCTCCATTGTGGCATTTCCCAAATGTATCTGACCACGGAAACCTTCCTTTATGGGATATATGAACTCAAAGCACATTTTGGAAAATGCTGCCCTAGATTGTTCTTGAAAATCAGCAGGTACACGATACAGGTTATTCATTGATTCAACAGGCTTCTCCTTAATTAGGCATCTGGGGTATGTGGCAGTGGGTGCTGTGAAGGGTGTAGATAAGTGGAGACTAAAGTACACGGTGGAGAGCTTATACACTAATCAGAGGGACGATTGATCAGAGAGGAGAGTCCTGGATGGAAGTACAAAGCAGCAAGCCAGGAAACAATCAAATGCACTGGGCAGAAACCCTGATGGACAGCTCAGGAAGTGGACCAGAGCCAGCAGCATGGCAGGAAAGGAACCCCAAGCCCTGAGTTCACCCTCCTCCCCTGCCACCTAATTCTTGGCTGTTTGAGCTTCCTTGGCCACAACTGTTTCATCCCTGAAATGGCGGATAGTCCCATGCCGTCTAATCTGTGACGCTGTTCTGAGGAATAAGTGATACCAGTGGAGTGACAGCTCATTCTGAGTCATTATTAGTAGGAGCGGAGTCATAGCATGCTGTTGCCCTAACCTATTACGGGTCCTGCGAGGGAGACAAAGAAGCAGAGACCTGGCCCCTGCTGGAAAGCAGCGTTTGGCTTTGTTGAAGACACAAGATTTATATACACGGAATGGCTATGGACACCAAAAGACGATGCAGTTCAGGATAACAGAAGGCCACAGGTATTATTTGGAGAGTTAGTGGTGTCTCCAGAAATCAATCTAATTCTATCATTTTAGGTTGAAGACTGACATTTCTCAAAAGAAATGAGGTCCCTCTTTCATGAGGCTACACCAGAGAGTAATGGGAGACTGGCAAAGCAGCAGGGGAGAGAATCTGGTCTTTAAGCCCAGACAAATGTGGGTTTAGCCTTGGTGGTGCCTGGTAGCTCTGCAGCTTTGGACATTTCACTTAACCTCTCTGAGCCCCGTCTACAAACTAGGGGCAACAGTATTTCTTACCTGTATGGATTCAGTTAGATGATACATATAAAGTGGGAGCACATTGTAGGTGTTCTGGCAAGGAAAGATGGCTGTTAGATGATGGATGCCCGAGGAATTTGGATTTTTGTTTGAGGGGCAAGAGGAGGTCCTTGTAGATCCTTTGAGAAAGAGAATGTGATTTAGTGATGTGTTGAAAATGGTCCTTCAGCCTCATTTCTTCAGCTGTGAAGAGCAGAAAAAATGACCCTAGAGCACATCAGGCCGTGGGCCCACACTCAAGTCTTTCAGTTCTCCCTTCACTGTTAAGGCTCCCTCCAGGAAGTTTTAGTGGGAGTCTCCCTGTGAGCCTCTGTGTTTTGGCTCCAGGGACGCGTCTGTGCTCTCCCACATAAGAAATGTGAGGTGTGGGAGGCCCAGGATGCTGGGGATGAGGGCAAGCTAGTGTGAGACGTGGTGCTGGGGCCAGTGTGAGTGGCAGGCTCTGCCATAAGTGGTCCACCCTCTCCCCGTGTGTGTCCCCTTCTGCAAGGCCGCTTCAGCATCCATTCATATTACTGGGCCCCATTTTTTTTTTCTTTTTTTTGCGGTACGTGGGCCTCTCACTGCTGTGGCCTCTCCTGTTGCGGAGCACAGGCTCCGGACGCGCAGGCTCAGCAGCCATGGCTCACGGGCCCAGCCGCTCCGCGGCATGTGGGATCTTCCCGGACTGGGGCACAAACCCGCGTCCCCTGCATCGGCAGGCGGACTCTCAACCACTGCGCCACCAGGGAAGCCCTACTGGGCCCCATTTATCTGGGGAAGCTGAGGCACAGAAGTCACTGACTCGCCGGTGGTCCGAGAGAAATGGGGTGGGGAGGAGACAGCCTCAGAGCCATAGCTGTGTTTGCCACCAAAGTAGCCTTCAACCACACCCAGCAAATCTCAGGGCAGGCGAGAGCTTCCCCTTGGCGAAGAAGAGGTCCTGCTGCCCTGCGTCCTCTCTTGCGTCACTGTTGCAGGATGGACCAGGTCAGGTGTGCTCTGCAGGTTCCATTGTTCCCTGTCTCTGGAGAAGCCAATTTAAAGCGAGGTCAGAATTGACACAGGACAACGCAGAGGTGCAAAAAAAGATGTATCATTTTGTTCTTTTGCCTCTTGCGTGGGAGCCCTGGTCCTTTGGATGTCATGAAAGCAAACGAAGCAGAAAATTAAGTCAGACACCAGACTCCCTATCAGGGTCATGAGAGATTCCCCTTCCACACCCGCATCCCAGGGGGAGGCTCCCCATCCTCAGGGTGCCAAGGAAAGGGCCTGGCATCCCCATGCTGGCCTCCGCTGAAATGTCTCTTATCATTTCCAGTCCCTGGACACCCTGCACTGTGGTCCCCTGAAGTGTAGACAGTCTCATCTGTTTTGGGGGAACCAGCAGGATGTCCACGGTCCCTGCCACAGCTCCAGTGCCTGGTGCCCACACTCTGTGGCCACTTCATCTTGGCCCCAGGCCCTGCTGGCCCATTAAAGGCTTCCCATCTCCCTAAGCTGTGCCCCAGATGCCTCCAGACTCAGCCAGGACCCTTGGGCCTAATATACTGCCCTCCCCTCCCTCCCCTCCCCCAAGATCCTTGCTGCATGTGGCTATGCCCCAAGTTCTGCTCTTAATACCAACCTCACTGTTGAAAGCCAAATCTTGATACATGAAAGCAAGCTTTGGGAAATTATTATGTTAAAAAACAGTGGTTTTCTCCTACAAGGGCACCTGACTTGCTCTGGGCTTTAACCAACCAAGTTTGAAATGCAAAGCTAAGCCGATTCTTTATTTTAGGCTAGTATTTAGTCTTCCCCTGGATCATCAGAAGCCATGAATTCGTAGGGTAGAGACCATAGGGAAGGAAAAATACATCACCTTAATCACTTCAAAAATTTTCCCCATTTCACATATTTTCACAAATTGATAATACTCTAGCTAAAGTTCTATACTTATCAATATACCTCTTTTCTATAATAATCACAGATGCTGGATAAATGGACTTTTATTAGAAATCAACATTTACTCGCTGTAAAAGCATCAGTTCTTAACCTTTGAATAAGACATAGCTGCCTAGAGATGTGAGTGAAAGCTATGTCCCTCTCCTCGAAAAATGCGTCTACATAACATTTCATATTCTGTTACAGGGCATTCACTGACCTCCCCTCCCAGCTCCCCACCACCGCCCCCCACCCCTGGAGCCAATCTATGGGCCAGAGTTTAAAACCTGAAATGTCCAGGATTTGCTTTAAGATAGCAAAACTGCTTGCAGAAAAGGTTTCCATTGTCACCTCCTCATCTGAAATATTTCGGGCAAAGTGTGATGGATGCAGGTTGAGGATGGACGAACCAAGTCCAGCCATCAAAGTGCACAGGGCGCACAGAGGTAGTTCTTCGGGAGTTTAGTTTCCACTCAGTCCCCTTTTCTAATTCCACCCCCCCTCACCTCCCCATATTTTAAGTCTCACAAAAAATGAGTGCTTTAACACTCAGGGTCTCCAAACTACACCCCAGTTAACTTTTATGGACTCTTAAGTTTATGTATGTCTGTATAAATATATATACATTGTATAACCCTCAAAAATGTTGGAAATGGGTCCTAGTGAAGCATAGTGCATCCCCTTATTTTCCAAATAGGCCTCAAACTGCTGCACTGGCATTTCAGTGCCGGGGACCAGGAAACAGACAGCATCTCTGCATCTTGTGTGCCCATTGATGCTACACACACCTACAGCTTCCATGTTCCTTGTGTTTCCAGCCCATCCATTTTCTGCCCTAAGTCAAGAGGAAAACAGGCCAGGCCCCTTTTAAGTGAGCCCATCATAAAAGATATGTGTTTGTTGCTGGTTTTCTGCTTTTAGGCCGAACCAGCGTCCTCTAACAAGTGGCAGCTGGATAAATGGCTAAACAAAGTTAATCCCCACAAGCCTCCTATCCTGATCCAAAATGAAAGCCACGGGCCGGAGAGCAATCAGTACTACACCCCGGTGAAGGACGAAGCGCCAGACTGCGGGAAGCTTCCCGACAACGTCTGCCCGACCAGCCTGAGAGACAAGGACATCAAGAGCGCCTGCAAGGAGGAGCAGAGGCCGAGGACCGCGAACAAGGCCCCGGGGAGCAAAGGGGTGAAGCAGAAGTCCCCGCCCGCGGCCGTGGCCGTGGCCGTGACCGCTGCCGCCCCGCCGCCCACGGTGGCCGGTGCGCCCGCCGAGAGCGCGCCCGCGCCTGCCCGGAGGTCCGCGGGCAAGAAACCCACGCGGCGCACCGAGAGGACCTCGGCCGGCGACAATGGCCACCGGGCGGAGGAGCCCGCAGCCACGGACGCGCTGGGGGCGAGCGCGGGGATCCCCCCGGAGCCCCCCAAGCCCCGGCCCTGCGGCAACAGTAGGACCAGCCACCGCAAGGAGCTGCGCTCGGCCGTAACCGGCGAGAAGCGCCGCACGCGGGGGCTGAGCCGGATTATCCCCAAATCCAAGGAGTTCATCGAGACGGAGTCATCCTCGTCGTCCTCCTCCGCGGACTCAGAACTGGAGTCGGAGCAGGAGGACTACCCTCTGTCCAAGGCCACTGCCGCCTCCGGGAACGACCCGAGGCTGAAGGAGGCTGCCAGCAGCATCGGCGGTGGCGGCCCGCGGGCCCCTGTGGGCTCTATCAACGCCAGGACCACCAGCGACATCGCCAAGGAGCTGGAAGAGCAGTTCTATACCCTGGTCCCCTTCGGCCGCAATGAACTTCTCTCCCCGTTGAAGGACAGTGACGAGGTCAGGTCACTCTGGGTCAAAATTGACCTGACCCTCCTGTCCAGGATCCCAGAACACCTGCCCCAGGAGCCGGGGGTCTTGAGTGCTCCCGCGGCCAAGGACACTGAAAGCGCCCCGCCGAGCCACGCATCCGATGCGCCTGCAGAAAAGACTTTGCCAAAATCCAAGAGGAAACGCAAGGTAGGCCTGGAAACCCGAGGGGCTGAGGGCACGGCGGGAGGGAGGGCTGTCCCTGAACTTGTGGGCAGCAGGTCTGCTGGTCTAGAAATTTCCCGGAGCAGGAGTTTTATGTGTCTTTGCTTAACAAACGTTCATAGAGCACTTTATATATGCCAGATACCTTTGTAAGTACTTGACATGTATTAACTCAGTTAAATCCTTAGCACGGCCCAATGAGGGAAGTATCCTTATTATTCCCATGTTATAGATCGTTAAGGTCCGTCTCACTGCATGTGGAAGTAGGCGAACGGGAAATCTTCCCTGAGTGTGTGTGCAGAGGCAAGCTGGAGGCTGGGCCTGTGAGAAAAGCTAAACACGGGTGAACCCCATTCTTTGCTGGAAGGGGTGGGATCGTTCATCGACTTTAGAAGCCAACAGCCTCAGAGAGTTTAGTAAGGCTGTGACTGGGGTGAGGCGTGAATCCGGAAGTGCCTAGTGGGGACCGTGGACGACGGGGCCCCGGGAGGGGACACCAGCCCGGTGCATCAGAGCCAGCGGCTGGCGCTCCCGTGGCATTGATCAGGAGAGCTTTGTGGTGGAGACGGGCTGGGAACAGGGCCCTCAGGAGGAGGGACTTTTGAGTAATCAGAGGGTCAAGGATGAGGTGGTGCCAAAGGAGGGAAGCAAGCTGAACAGAGGCGGGTTGAACAAAGTGAGACAGGCAGCTCCAGTACTTGGAGAGCAGGACGTTTGTCAGGAAGCAGACCCAAATGCTCGGCCGTTTGGCCGTTTTTGAAGATTTTTGAGCACAGGGATAATTTAGTCATAATTTAAAACCAATTTTGAGGATTTTTATTCCCTCCTGTTACTACATCTTCAAAAATAACTTGGACCACAGTGGAAAACACAATGAGTGACAAGCCAAAGATTGTAGTCATCGTGGATGGTCCCAAATTTAGGACAAAATCATTCACAACAGTTAACACGTATATATGTCCCCATGAGGGATGCTGTTTTTGTACATATTAAATCGTTTATAAAGTCCTTACAACTTTATGAAGCAAATATTATCGTCATGCCCATTTTACAGATGAGGAAACTGAGGCTCAGAGTGCCTAAAGGGACTTGCCCCAGGTTCACATAGGTGAGAAAGGGCAGAGCCAGGAATGAAGCCCGGGTCTGTGGCTCCAGGGTATCCCAATAAGAAGTCAGCATGCGGTTTGTGCAGTATTTTCCCCACAGGGCCCCTGCTCAGAGGGCTCTGTACTTGGAGTTTAATGCTTGCAGTTGCCATCTTGGAATTCTTCATTTTGTTTTTGAATTTGTGTTTAGTAAGTGAAGTGCGATGGGACGATAGAGCCTGCACAGTCCCACCTCCTGCCCATTTCCCAGGACAGGTTCTGCCTGCCCCGTGGCCCCTTTGCACTCCTAGCCCTGTGCAGCCTCCCCATCCGCATCCCCATCCAGGGGCCAAGGCACGGGCCTAATGAGGGTCGGGGTCAGGATGGGCATCTCCCCACCCCCAATCCCAGTACTGAGGGGTCCTCCAGGGGAGATTGCAATCCAATCCACAAGGGGTTGCCAGTTGGCCTTGGGGAAGGGGAAATACCTAACTGGACTTCCTCACCCCTTGACCCATGGGTTCCACAACTGGCTGGTGGGGGAAACCCTTCACTGGTGGGCTGCGCACAAGCGCCCTGTCACAGGCCCAGGCCCCCGGTACTTGGGAGTGTCTACACATGCCCCCCAGGTATCCCCATGCCTCAAGGAGCACAAATAAACACACCATGACAGGTCAAGAGAGAGACTTTGAAAGACACAAAAGACAAGGAAATGTTTCCGGCTTTAGTACTTTATAATGTTACTCTTTAGCTGCTTTCTTTCTTTTTTTTTTTTTTTTTTGAGGTATAATATAATGATTTGATATTGGTTTATTAGTATTGCAAAATGATGACCACAGTAAGTCCAGTTAACATCCGTCACTCTCCACAGTTACAAATTTCTTTTCCTCCTGGTGAGAACTTTCAAGATCTCGTCTCCTAGCTACTGTCAGATATGCACTACAGTATTATTAACTATAGTCACCATGCTGTATATTACATTACATCCCCATGACTTATTCATTTTATAACCAGAAATTTGTACCTTTTGACCTCATTCATCCATTTTGTACTCCCCCCAACCCCAAGCAATCAGCAGTCCGACAACATAAGCTGGGAGGAGGTTTGGTTTTTGTTTTTCGGTTCCGCATGTAAGTGAGGTCGTAAGGTATTTGTCTTTCTCTGTCCGACTTATTTCACTTAGCATAATCCCCTCTAGGTCCATCCATGTTGTTGCAAATGCAGGCTTCCTTCTTCTCTTGTACGCACATGTATGCCGCAGTACCCTTATCCATCTGTCTAGCCGTGGACATTTGCTTCCTCGTCTTGGCCATTGTAAATAACACTGCAGTGAACGTGGGGGTGCAGATATGTTTTCAAATGAGTGTTTTCGTTTTCTTTGGATAAATACCCAGAAGTGGGATTGCCGGATCATGTGGTAGTTCTATTTGAATTTTTTGAGCAACCTCCATCCTGTTTCCACAGTGGCTGCAGCGATTTACATTCCCACCAACAGTGCACAAGGGTTCCCTTTGCGCCACATCCTCACAGACTTATTAGTTTTATTTTTTTTGATAATAGCCATCCTGAAAGGTATGAGGTGCTATCTCATTGTGGTTTTGATTTGCATTTCTCTGATGATTAGTGATGTTGAGCATCTTTGCATGTACCTGTTGGCCATCCATATGATCTTCTTTAGAAAACGTCTAATCAGATCCTCTGCCCATTTTTCAACTGGATTTTTTTGTTTGTTTCTTTGCTGTTGAATTGTATGAGTTCTTTATATATTTTGGGTATTAGTCCCTTCTCAGATATACAATTTAGAAATATTTTCTCCGATTCAGTAGGTTGCTTTTTCATTTTGTTGATGGTTCCCTTTGCTGTGCAGAAGCCTTTTAGTTTAATGTAGTCCCACTTGTTTATTTTTTGCTTTTGTTGCCTTTGTTTTTGGTGTTAAATCCAAAAAAACATCACCAAGACTGACATCAAGCATCTTTTCCTGCTTTTTGAACAAGGCTCCCAGCATTTTCATTTTGCACTGAACCCCGCAAATCACGCAGTCAGCCCTGGCCTCCTGGGTGACCTTCCCTTCTGTGGACTTCAGTTTCTTTGTTTGTAAAATGGTGACATCTTTGCAGGGGTGTTGTCAGATTCAGATGATATAATGCAATAATGCAGGTTAGCTCACTACATACCTACCCTCTTCCCTTCTGTTTTCCTCTCATACCCTGCCCTCCCCCTTACTCGTTGGATTGATTTGTCCATCAATCCCTAGGTGATTAATTGGTGAATGAGTGAATCAGCCAGTCATCTGGAGATGGATGGATAAATGGACAGGCTGATGGAAAGAGAGAGAGAGAGGTATTTCAGAGATAGAAACTGATAAACATACAGATAGATTGGAAATATATATAGCTGTATAGGTATATGTAGATAGATGTGCAAAAACATACATATATATTCCATAATATTCTGTATTTAAATAATTTTATTATTCATGGGCTTTTTAATTTTAACTTACAAAGCTTCATTTACACTAAGCCTCACACTCAGCTCTCCTCATGAAATCTACTGAATCATCATTAAACTCACACAGAGAAGTGAAAGAACATTTTCACAGCACTCTTTACTCAGTATCTGGGGTGTGAAGCCCTCAGTTTTGGGTGCTGGAGATGGGACACCACAGACCTGACTGCCTAGGGTGCAGAGTCTAGCCCTGCCAGAGCCCTGGAGGCCAGAACTGGGGGTTCAGAGCTTTGGCTTGGACCCTCATTGGGGGCACAGTTTCGGCGTGAGCTGCTGGGGTCCTTGCAATAGAGGCTGTATAACAATCCCAGCTAGAGAGAGAAGGTCAAAATTTCTCTATCTTTGGTGCCGGTGCTTGTCTCCTGGAAAACTCTGCTGAGAGCCCTGAATGTGCCTGTACTGTGTTGCTGCGATCTCACCAAAAATGGAATTTTGTTGAGTGCATGTGCATGACACTCTAGTACACGCCTAGGTTAAATACAATCGTGGAAAACAAGAATCCAGTCAAACTACTGTTTTATTAAAATGTCCTTTGAGGCCATGAATTTCAAAAGAAAGGTCCGAGCTTGTCACTGCCCTTACAACGTTAAGCCCAGGATAGGTCGCTATGCCTTGTTTGGGTACCAAGAAATGCCAAAGGGAGGGATGCTGAAGTTCCAGTGGGACTCCAGAACAGGTCTTCTTTGGAGGGTGGAATCTGCCTGTTGGTAAAGAAGTGTTCAATGGTCCCTCCTGAATTTTGATCTTCGTGTCATGCTTTTTCCTCTCAGTAAGCTGACAGATTGCTTCCTTGTGCACGGAGTAGCTGATGGGAAACCCAGGCCAGGGCCAAGATTGCTGCAGCCACATCGGTGCTCAGGATGTTGTCCAGAGAAGCCCAGATGAGCTGGTTGGTGATGGGAGCTCGCTGTGACCCCTTGAAATCTAAAGCTGACTGGCTTTTGCTTCTTTCCATGCAGTGTGACAGCGAAGATGACTACCGGGAGATCAGGAAGGCTCAGGGAGAGAAGGAGAGCTCTTCACGGCTCACTGCCTCCGCCAGCAGTACTTTGTCCGCAAACCATTGCAACGTGAACGTCAACAGGTACTCGCGCTCCCAGGAAGGCAGAGAGAGCTGGAGGCGTGTCTGGGTCTGAGAGGCACATGCCTACTGGGGGAGAGTCGGATTTTTGAATGACTACTCTGCTCTGGGTCTCCATGTTGCCTAGCAAGCCTCTTGGGCTCCTTAATCAATAGAAATTGATAAGAGGCCAGACAAGAAATTCAGACAAGGCTTTACTGGGGCTCATGCTGTAGCACGAGGGAACAAAGACAAGTAACAGATTCCCTTGCGTGCTGTCTGATGGGGGGCAAGCTGATTCCTTAAATGGGGTGAGGGTAGGGTGGGGCGAGGGGTCTGATTCCTTCCTAGGGTGGGTCCAGCTCATTCCTTAAATGGGGTGAGGGTAGGGTGGGGCGAGGGGTCTGATTCCTTCCTAAGGTGGGTCCAGCTGATTCCTTAAATGGGGTGAGGGTAGGGTGGGGCCAGGCTGGAGGGGTAGCTTAGGAGGTCTGCTCACCCCCTTGTTGACGCTGAGTGCAGGGGGCGTGTGCAGTAACCTACTTTTGCTCCTGACACCCTGCTTTTTTGCTCGGGACTCCTCAGAAGTGGCAGTTGGGTTTTTGGTCTTTTTGTATCTTGTTCATAATTTGTTCCAACTGCCCGTGCATGCAGTTATTTTTAGTCCTTTGTAGTTTCTTTGTATTTTGTGGCTCAAGGAGACGTTTGTCCAGGTGCAAGCACTGCAGCAGAGGGTCCCAGGTCCCAGCCTGTCTCATGCAGACTCCTTTCCCTTGGTTTAACCCAAGACTAACCAGTATGCCTGGATGTGTGCTTCTTGTCACAGCTCCAGGTGCGCTGGAAGTACTTCTTTATAACAAAAGACCAGTTACTAGTTACACACAGTTCTATCCTTTCAAAAACACACCCTCCACTCCGAAAACTTACAAACTGAATTAATAGCCAGTAAACCCGTGAGAACACTAAGCTTATTACACCAGTGAAAAATATAAACTTGAGCAGAATCTCCATATGACACACCTAAAGGCGTTGGCTATAGACTGAATTTGCGGTGATAGACAGGATCCGGGTCTCCAAGGCGAAACAGCCACCCAGTCCCTCCTCTCAAGGGGTTCCAGAGAGACCCACATGGCACTGAATCCCCTCTGTGACAAAGGCTTCCTAGCAAAGCAAGGTCCCAGATATTTATTATAAGTGAGCAGCTTATCATCAGTCATAGAAGTCCTTTCCATTTAGAAACAGCACAGCTCAGAAACCACTTTATCCTCTGCTAAGACACTGCTCACTCTCCCTGACTGTGTACATAGAATTTTTAAGGGGAGATTAATGTTTCAGTGCAACACATAAAAATGTAAACTGAAAGGTTAGGAGAAGATGTGGAATAGTACTAAAACCCGGAGAGGAAATTGGAGAGCGAGGGCACCTGAGCACAGGCCCGCTGCAGTGTTAGAATCACCTCGGGAAGCAGGGCGAGAGTCCTTGAAGGTCTGAGCGAGAGAGAGCAGCGCACACAAGCTGGCTGAGCCCACAGTCCTCTGGGCCAAACAATGGTATCCCAAAATATTGAGGAAACGTGAATGGGGAAAATACGACTCAAAAATGTCTTTTTTTTTTTTTTGCGGTACACGGGCCTCTCACTGCTGTGGCCTCTCCCGTTGCGGAGCACAGGCTCCGGACGCTCAGGCTCAGCCGCCATGGCTCACGGGCCCAGCCGCTCCGCGGCATGTGGGATCTTCCCGGACCGGGGCACGAACCCGCGTCCCCTGCATCGGCAGGCGGACTCTCAACCACTGCGCCACCAGGGAAGCCCTCAAAAATGTCTTTTTAAATGTGTGATAGAGTTATATATGTGCTTCTTTGTTCATGCCTTAAATAACCTTTCTAGCAGATCTAGTAATGACCATAATTTCTAGTAGTGATGAGTGTAAACCATATTTCAAGATGTCTGCAACAACTGATAAGGCATGAAAATATCTGTGGTTTCCACTGGTGACACAATCACAGGTCTTGCTAGTAATACTCCTGCTAAACCACTACTCTGGTTTCTTGCCTTCGTTCATAATTAAAGGAAATGTTCAGTTTCAGTGAGAGGTTAAGGAAAGTGAAGATGCAACTTCTTTTCCACGCAAGTGCAGGGACCCCAGGATAAAAGCTCTTGCTCTAGAGCTTTGGCTGGCAGAGCCTCCTGGCTCTGATAGTTTCACTTATGTTAAGTAAGGACTCAGTGCATATGAAAGTGCTTTGAGTTTTTCTTGGAAAGGTGGCCTGTGTACCTCTGGAATTGTGATTAGCACTGTTAATCTTTACCTGTGTAATAAGACAATCCTTCATATATGGTGATTGTCCCTCCCGAAGATGCGATCCCAAGAACGTTTCAAAGTTACTTTGGTCAACTTGAATAGATAAACTTATAATGATGAAGAAGAAATAGTCATATATTCATGACAATATTTAATATAATAATTTAGTTTTCTGAAAACATTTAAAATCATGTAGTATGTAAAATAATTGAGACTTAGAAATAAGACTTTTTCACTCACACGTCAAGAAACAATTATAGGGCTTCCCTGGTGGAGCAGTGGTTGAGAGTCCGCCTGCCGATGCAGGGGACGCGGGTTCGTGCCCCAGTCTGGGAGGATCCCACATGCAGCGGAGCGGCTGGGCCCGTGAGCCATGGCCGCTGAGCCTGTGCATCCAGAGCCTGTGCTCCACAACAGTGAGAGGCCCGCGTACCGCAAAAAAAAAAAAAAAAAAGAAAGAAACAATTATATTCAGACGGTTCATATCCGTCTTCAACATCAGTGTTTTCATCTTCACTTGCAGAGCCACTTTTGACTCGTCCAAGGCAGTTTTCGAGAACACACCTTCTCACTCTAAGTTGTTGGATGCACAGTACTTTTTAAACCAGAAAGCTGTCATCAGAAATTCTCTCCCTGCACAGATCTGTTTGCATAACATTAAGAACCTTGGCTTCTCATTTGTTCTAGAGGCCTGTGTTTGTAATTTCTACACTGTGACCACCAACTAAGGAAATTGCTTAAAAATAAAAAGTGACTTTAATGGCTTGTTTGCAGTGATAGTCAACACATGCAATTAAGAAGTCACAAGTGTGGGAATAATGACTAAATCTTTGTTAAATGAATTTATTTATTTGTTTTTATTTATTTATTTTTTAATGAATTTATTTTAACTGACTCTACCAGGTGCCTTCTAGAAGCATCCCAAATTAGCAATGATTGAGTTTATTTGAGGCTAATGTGTCTTCCCCCGATTTTTGTTTCAAAATAAAGTAATGGAGAGAGCCCTATCTACATAATATACATTGCAAAGACTCAAATATGACTCCCTTCTCTGGTGGTCTTTGGTGGGGGGGGATTTATATTCAGGCATAGACAATAGTTTGGAAGGTAAAATAAGGAGCTAGGAATCAGAAAATGACATTTCTAATGACAGTTTTCTATTCTTTGTTTATTCTGATCAATGCCTGGCTACCTAACAATTAGAAGGTGGGTTCATGCTTGGTTATTCTGTGATTCTGTTATTCTCCATATAATAATTAGTATAAGCTCAGGTGTTAGCAAAAGTCCTTTTGGAAGTGGAGATCTCGTGTATAATTTGAGTTACCCGTTACCTGCTGTTTACACTTGTTAGGAAAACAGTAAGTTGTTTGTCATGTATTTTGAGATCCTTGGATGAAAAACTTGGGAAATGAAGGTATTATTGTGCTTAGTTATTTAACTCCAGAATTACTATTTTTTTCTGGGAGGATGAGTAAAGAAACCATGAACGAAATTTGTTTATTGTTCGTTATGGTCCTAATGCCATAAAATCGTTTCCTGGCATAATAATTCGCAATAAACGTCTTTCTACCAGCAGGTTTTAAATGGGAGGGTCACATATAAAACATTTACCTTGCCATGTGCTGAGTGTGTGACGTTCCATTACTGTGATTTCCTTTTACAGCTTGGCAATCCCAATAAATAAAAATGAAAAAATGCTCCGGTCACCCACCTCACCCCTCTCCGACGCTTCTAAACACAAATACCCCGGCGAGGACCTGACTTCCCCCAGCAGATCCAGCAGCAATGGTTTGTTCACTTCCGCCTCGTCCAACAAAAAGCATAAGGCTGAGAACCAGCTGCAGACCCATGGTGGAGACCTCACGGTACGCTGATGCGCTTCTGCCCCGGTTAAAACAAGAGTGAAAATGAGCACACCCCTCTACTCTGCCTCTAGCCCAGCGCAGTCCAAACACAAGCTTTTTTTTTTTTTTTTTTTTAATTGCAACTTCAGGAAAAGCTCCTGCTTTATTATCCCAAATAAATTTTCCCAGGTAAAATAAATGTCCGACAGTTTCTGGTATGTAGGAAGATAATGTTTGTTCAAGTCACAAGGAGGCCTTATTGACAGAAAGCTTGGCTGTATAAACAGCACAAGTTGAGAAAAGGTTTAATCTCCAAACGTATTGGACTGGATGATGTAAGATCAGTAACAACCACCTTGCGACATTGCAGGAGGTCGAGGAGGCCCACCGTGGTAAGGGGGCCCCATTGGCGGTCCCTGCCCACATGGCAGCGTAGCACCAGGAAGGTAACCCGGCACGCCTTGAGGATGACCACCATACTGACCATGAGGCGGCATTGGGGGTCTCATTCCTTGTTGCTGTGGGATGCCTGGCTGCGGTGGCACCATACCTCCATTTGGTCCAATGGGTGGGTTAGCCATGGGAGCCTGTCCTGGTCGAGGAAGATCACATTGATACGTGGTGACCAGTGAGGTCCCGCAAAGCAGCCCTAAATGCTGGTCTGGGAAGACCCGGCAAAGCAGCTGTTCTTCGCCTCTTGCACAGGCAGCTGCCGAAGGAACGGAGGAGGCATTTTAAGCCTGCTTAGAACGCTCTTTGGAGGACTTCATTTCCCATCCTGAAAAGAATTAGCCCTAACGTAACTCTCCCAGGACAAAGTACATTGGGAGTTTTGGACCGACAGATCTTTATATTTGAAAAGATTTCTCGCCCTGGGGCAGAGCTAAATCTGGGATTGGAGTCCAAGGCCAAAGTTGCAGGGCTCCCCGCTGCCCTCAGTGACCAGTGTGGGACAGCTGCCACCACCCCTCTTCCAGTGACTTTGTCAAGGGTGGCGCCAACACCCTGTATTCCCCTGGGAACCTGGGTTCACCTCTAGCCTCATAGCTTAGTCACCATGTGACCTTGGGCCGGTTGCTTAATCTCTTGAGCCTGTTGCATTTGCAAAACTGTGGTGTAAGATCTAAATGAGGCGGTGCCGTGGACACCTATGGCCACCTGTGCAGCTAACACTGCCTGTCAGTTCCTCTTTCCTGCCACCCTCCATCTAACAGCGGGCGGCCCTGGACCATGCGTCCTCCAGGTACTTTATTTAATTCCAAACTCTCCCCCCTGTGCCTCTCAAAACCAGCGGGGCTTTGTGAGGCAGGGAGAAATGAGACTTAGCAATAGGACTCTGCAAAGAAAGTGGTGGGAGGTAACATTTCATGCTTTATCCCATGAATTAAAGAGGCAAAACAAGTTGGTAGATGGTCCGGCAAGAGCCTAAATCTTACTGAACCATCAGGAAATTAACCCCTTTATGCACCCTCATTTGGGAGCAATTATCTTTACTTCTAGGATACACGAATCTGAGAAGACCATCTTAGAAAAAACAAATAAAAAGCTAACAATTCCCATTTTAAACCGAACACAACTTTTCTTTGCCTCTAGATCCTTCCATCACAAGCAGCTATGATATGCAGAGAATCGTAAAAGAATTATAGACTTTATTGAGGCATTCTTTCACTGAACAGGTGTTTATCAAGGAAGTATTTATTGTGTCCCAGGCACTTTGCTACATAACAGAGACGCACTGATGATCTAACGGGTTCAGTCTCTGCCTGCAGGATAGCTTACAGTCTAGCTGGGGAGAGCCACTTAGAGCAGGGCTCACACACATCCGTAATTTACTACCCTGCATGCTAGAATGGAAACGCCCAGAGTCCTGGAGGCTCTCGTAACAAGGAGGCTTGATCAACGCATAAAATTGGTCCATATTTAAAGAAGCATTGATATACACTCCACTTTAATTACTTCAGAGGAATCCATTTGAATCTCCTAACTAAAAAAGGGGTGTTTTATGATCCAGACCTTCAGCACACAGTAGGTGCTCTCTGTAATGTCTGTATCTCCAGGAAAAAGGATGTTTCCATTTTTCCCCAGATCAAGAGTGTTCCTTCTTAAAACACATCTTAAATAATTTCTAGTGATTCCCTTTGGCTCCTCCTGTTCTTCACAGACAGCTGATGAGAACCAGTGAATTGTGACCTGAATGACCTCTTTTGTGAGGGATGATTATAGCTCAGTGGTTCTGAGAGCTTGGGTCCTGGGCCAGCATCACCTGGAACTTGTTAGGAATGCATGTTGTCAGGCTCTTCCCCAGACGTACTGAGTCAGAGATGCTGGCGGTCAGGCCCAGCTGGCTGTGTGTTAATGGTGATTCTGACGCAGTCAATTTGGAGAACCATGGGTCTAGCCAACTGGGAAGCGTAGGAGCCTGAACCCTAAGCCCCCAGCCTCCACCCACGATAGCCATCTGAGCTTGGGCGAGTTCAAGATCTGGATCTGCGTGAGTAGACACACTGAGAGTGCCCTTTTGATGTCCTGGGAATGACATTTGACCACGTATGTAAAAGCCTCCAGCTTGAGACCTGTAATGCAAGTATTTCTGCTGCTTTATTTTCAACAAGGAAAGCACCATCAGCTCTAACCTAGAACACAGAACACAAGCGATTCTAACAGGTTGCTCCTTCAGCCAGGTGGCCAGTTTCTCAAATACAGGTGTGTTTGTTTGTTGTTTAGAAAGCGGCTCACAACAATTCCGAAAACGTTCTCCACAAGTCACGGCCACAGACAGAGCCATGGTCTCCAGGCTCCAACGGCCACAGGGACTGCAAGAGGCAGAAACTCATCTTCGATGACATGTAAGTGTGGACCCTTCGTTGGTATGGTGAGGGCCAGATCAGTGGGAGCAGGGAGATGGTTTCATATGCATCTGATTCACAGTGTGGCCATTTCTTGTCATGTGATCTCATCTGTTAAATGTCACCCTCTCGAAGGGAATTGCAGCTTCACTCCAAGTGTTCCCCTGAGTCCTGGGGGACTTCTGAGTGAATAGAACAACCGGAGCTAACAGGGCTGCTGCATCCAGGATGTCAGAAAACTAAGCTAAATGGCATCAATGAGTCATATTTCTAAGCCCCTGCATTTGGGGTTGTATGCTACCAGAAAGAGAAGCATTTTTTGTTTTTATAAATTATAACAGGCAAAGAATAATAGTGATTCACTCCTGAAAGCTTTTTTTTTTCTCTAAAATGCTGTAGTCTTTATAAAAGTGTAAACAGTTCTTATACAGGAGAAAATATCCTGTCATCCATCTCCCAGTCCTAGCACTGAAACCCAAGTATTAGTTCCGTTCCCGGCATCGATTTAAGAGGAGGAGAAACAAAAGAAAAGGAATAAATGTAACATCCTGGAATGCTCTGGAAATGCTGAAAATGACAAATGAGAAATGATAAAATGATACTGAAAATTATTTAGGCTCTTGGGGAAAAAATATGTGTCAAGGACAAGCCTGGAAGGCAGCAAGCATGGTTTCAAGGGTTCGGCTTGAATCCTCCTTTCAATTTGAGCTGTTCACCAAGCGTGCAGTGTGTGTGTGTTTGAGGCATGCCCTTAAATCCCGGCGTGGAGCAGCGGGCAACAGTGAGAGAACACCCTGCTGTCTGACTGTTGACAGTCTGGCTGAGGGGACAGACTGTAAGCCACGACCCTCACCCAAAGTGAGAAAATAAAAGGTGCTAAATGTCTCTGAGTCCCAGCTTCCTAATCAGAAAAAGTGATTGTCGTGACAGGCTCTTCTGAGACCCAGTGAGACGGTCTCTCCTGAGCGTGACCACCCGGGAAGTGAAAGCTCAGCGCGGTGGTGATGACTCTTCCACCCTCATCTCCCTCCCATCCTACGTTCCAATCCTAACCTCACCCAGAGTATAGGCACGATCAGTTGATTCACCTCCAAGAAACAAGAATACCGAGTTGTAGTCCTCAAGCCCTGCTTGGACTTCATTAAACTACCTAGGGCACAGACTTGGAGGGTTCAAAGCCAAATCCACATTTTTTTGTTTCTTTATTGAACACGTTCCCAGATAATTGGATTTATGAAAGTGTAAGGGTGGCCCAGGAGGACGTGTGTTTTTCTCCTCTTCCCGTGGCTGCCGCAGCTGCACTCAACCCCAAGCACGCTCTCTCCTGACCCTCAGCACCTCCCCTTCCCCTCCTCGCCACTGCCCTGGGCATCAAGGGAGGTGGTAATTAATCCCCGAGGTGGGGGGTGTGTAATGGGAGTACAATCAGGCAGTCAACTCCATATGTATTTAGGGTTTGGTGGTGTAAGTTGTTCAAGGGAGCTTTAACCGTTTGCAAAAACAGGAGATTAGAATTGTGTTTAATGACAGTGTGGAAATTTGCATTCAGAAGATATAGGAATCTTTTGATTTTCATCTTAATTAAAGATGCTCTTCCTAATATTAAGAAGCAAATTGAAGACAAAGTAGTTATATGGATGGGTCAGCCTCCATATCGTTGAGGTTGCAACCCAGTTCTTTGAGGAATTAAAAACAGTTATACTCATCTTACAAATCAAGTCTTTATAAGAATGGAAACGGGGCTTCAGACATCATTCAAAGCCCACCTGTCATTTTTACCAGTCCCCAAACTGCCCTTATTCATCTCAAGAAGCTTGCAGAGGGGGAGGGAGGGACTGGGAGTTTGGGGTTAGTAGATGCAAACTATTATGTATAGAATGGATAAACAACAAGGTCCTACTGTATAGTACAGGGGGTCATATTCAATGTCCTGAGATAAACCATAATGGAAAAGAATATAAATAAGAATGTATATATATATATGTATGTTTAACTGAGTCACTTTGCTGTACAGCAGAAATTAACACAACATTGTAAATCAACTACAATAAAAAATAATTTTTTTTTCTTTTTTTTTTTTTGCGGTACGCGGGCCTCTCACTGTTGTGGCCTCTCCCATTGCGGAGCACAGGCTCCGGATGCACAGGCTCAGCGGCCATGGCTCACGGGCCCAGCCGCTCCACAGCATGTGGGATCTTCCCGGACCAGGGCACAAACCCTTGTCCCCTGCATCGGCAGGCGGACTGTCAACCACTGCGCCACCAGGGAAGCCCAATAAAAAATAAATTTAAAAGGAAAAAGAAAGTTGCAGGTATTATAAAAGATCTGGACTCAGGGAGCAAAAAAAAAAGAAAAAAAAGGAGAAGCAGTCATAATCTACAACATGATCAAACACATGTGCATTTGACAGTAAGGTACCCAAAGCATCAGATGTATGAAGGGCATGGTGTTTAAACACACACATGTATGGGAAATTAAAATGTAAGGAATTTCCCAGTGTATGGACCAGAAAGCTAAGTCTGAAACAGCAACAACTAAATGGTTGTACTTCTACCTGCAGTGTCTTGGACTGTTTACAAGAGGAAATATTTCTCAATCTGCTGGGACTGCAGCTAATATAATTTTGTCCCTATCTGTATCAACCAAGAGGCTGTTATCATGCGTTCTTCCCATTGGCCATGTGTGTCATTTTTCTGGCTGACAGCTACAATACAGTGTTTCTCCCTTTATGGATAAAGATACAATAGAATAAAAAAGCACTCTTTCATATCCATCATATATAGAGAGAGACGTCTTCCAGTTGCCACGTGTCCCAATTGATTTGAAATCCATGACAGTAAGAGAAACATGCACCTCAAACAGCCGCTTAACCGCTGAACTGAGAAAGTCGTGGGAAGATTCTTCAAGCTTGAAAAGCAAAAACAGGCATTGTCTCTTCATTGGAACAATAAAAATATGTCCGTTAAGAGATCACTGGGGGGACTTCCCTGGGGGCACAGTGGTTAAGACTCCACGCTCCCAATGCAGAGGGCCCAGGTTTCGGAGCTAGATCCCACATTCATGCCGCAACTTTGAGTTCACATGCCACAACTGAGGAGCCCGCCTGCCACAACTAAGACCGGTACAACCAAATAAATTAATTAATTAAAATAATAATAATAATAAAGAGATCACTGGGCTAGGAAGTCACCTAAAAGTATGTAAAGTGTCTCCCAGGTTCAGTTGGTGTGTCCTGAGGTCCAGTGGTAGGAACAAGGGTATATGATTGATTCCTTCTCAGTTATTAATTGAGGGAAGATGGAGGCACATGGGTGGCCTCTCCGGGAAGCTTCCCTGGGACCACCTTAGCCACCTCCTGCTACCTCTCTGCTCTGCACCAGCTTCAAGGACCATGACCTGGCTCCTGTCATTTTCCTTGACTTCTCACTAGAGGTGTCAACAGGCAGTGACATGACCAAAGAGAGGCCACCAGAAGGAAAGAAAGAACTAGAGAATTAGCAGTGGAATGACTTAGAGTTGATGGAAATCCAGTTATAGTGCTCCAGTGAGTAACAGATGCCATCCTGTCATGTGACTTTTAAAGCCACATCACGTAGCTTTTTTTAAAAAAAGTAAACTCATCCTTTTGTATTACAAATACTTGTTAACGGTTGAATAAACATGCGATTCAGACAACAGCCACCCGAATCCAGTGGGCACTCAAATAACAACTGTTGAATGGCCCCAGCTGAATTAGAATAACATTCCCAGGAGGTAGTGCCTGCATCTTTTTTTCTTTCTCTTTCCGTGAATGTAAGGAATCTACTACTTGCAAGTCAATTTAAATTCACGGGCTTCCAGGCCCTTTTCCTAGGTCACTTACCCGTCCAACAGGCACCAGTTGGTGCCTTCAGGATGTAGACGGAACTGAACAGAATAATTTGTTTTAAAACTGTGATCCAGGTCAGCCTGTCCTGCAGGATCACCCCTGACGTTTAGCCATGCGCCACTTTCTCTCCTCGAGAGCCCTGATTTTAAGGTGACACTGGTGTAATTACCAAACTTCTGTTTTAAAAAAATCTGTAAGGATTTATGTCCATGAGTGACAGCACTTGATTCAACTCAAAGCCTAGAAAGGGATCTTATTAGTGCAGAGCCGTGAGCTGTAAATTACTTGGTGTCATAATTAGTGACAGGGGAGTTCTTGGAGCTGGAAAATCCAGAGAACAATTGTGTCACGAAGTCCTCAGTACAGACGTCAGAGCAGAGCTGAGTGGTGAAATGCTTGGCCTCTCTTCCCACGTGCCATATTGCTGTGCCGGGGAGCCAGAGAACCCCGGGTGCCAGCCCTGCCTGCTGTTTCCAGAAGGATGTGCTGTCTCTTGCCCACATTTCACAAGGAAGAGTCAGTCACGATCATCACTTTCAGCCACACCACCAAACGTCCCATCTGTCCCCATGGCACCAGTACCAGGAGCCCAACTACATAAACCTCCCAACGCCGAGAAAAGACTCCCTCGCCACGGGGTGCTGAAGCCCTGGCCTGTGAGGTGTGGCTGGCAGGGCAGGAAGAGGGAGTCGGTGTCTGTGATATCATGATGCTCAGCAGCCTCATAGCTAAAAGGATTTTAATTTTATAGAGGGTGGAAGTTTCCTGTATGTGAAAGGCCAGATGATTGAGTGAGAGGACACCAGCTGAAATCCTTGAGTAGGTGATGTTACATCAAGGCAAGGCGTGCCCACGGAGGGCCTGCTGTGGCCGTTCTTCCTCTCCCGAGGGGCTCCCCTTTCCCAGTCCCTTCAAAGCTGGACCCCACCTTTCCAGATATACCATTCATGTGCCTTTCTGTTCTTCATATGGAATTTTTTCACTTATGAAACCCCTCTCAGCCAGGTTTTTATTTTTTTCTAACCAAAACAGAAAGAAAGGGAAAAAAAGGACTTGGCTGGGGGTGTTGGGAGGGCAGGAGTTGGGGACAAGGCCTTTTAGATCTCCCTGATTGAAATCTGAGCTCTCTGATCATTTTAAGGGCTTGTAAAATGATTTTATCTTTTGTGTTTAATTTTTTTTTAATCAGTCATTTTTCTACAGTTATCGTGGTTTATTTTATTTATTTATCTTTGGCTGCGTTGGGTCTTTGTTGCTGCGTGCGGGCTTCCTCTAGTTGCGGCAAGCAGGGGCTACTCTTCCTTGCAGTGTGTGGGCTTCTCATTGCAGTGGCTTCTCTTGTTGCAGAGCACGGGCTCTAGGCGCACGGGCTTCAGTAGTTGTGGCTCGCAGGCTCTAGAGCACAGGCTCAGTACTTGTGGTGCACGAGCTTAGCTGCTCTGCAGCACGTGGCGTCTTCCCGGACCAGGGCTCAAACCTGTGTCTCCTGCATCGGCAGGCGGATTCTTAACCACTGCACCACCAGGGAAGCCCTTTTTTAATTTTGGATTTTATATTGGAGTATAGTTGGTTTACAATGTTGTGTTAGTTTCAGGTGTACAGCAAAGTGATTTAGTTATACATATTCATATATCCTTTTTCAGATTCTTTTCCCATATAGGTTATTACAGAGTAATAAGTAGAGTCCCCTGTGCTATATAGTAGGTCCTTATCGATTATCTGTTGTATCTATAGGAATGTGTATATGTTAACCCCAAGCTCCTAATTTATCCACCCCCCCTTTCCCCTTTGGTAACCATAAATTTGTTTTCTAAGTCTGTGAGTCTGTTTCTGTTTTTGTTTTTTTTTTAAAGCGCTTCAAATGCTTGCCTTTTAAATTAATTAATTAATTTATTTATTTATTTATTTTTGGCTGTGTTGGGTCTTCGTTTCTGTGCGAGGGCTTTCTCTAGTTGTGGCAAGCGGGGGCCACTCTTCATCGCGGTGCGTGGGCCTCTCACTGTCGCGGCCTCTCTTGTTGCAGAGCACAAGCTCCAGACTCGCAGGCTCAGTATTTGTGGCTCACGGGCCTAGTTGCTCCACAACATGTGAGATCTTCCCAGACCAGGGCTCGAACCCGTGTCCCCTGCATTAGCAGGCAGATTCTCAACCACTGCGCCACCAGGGAAACCCTTTTTCTGTTTTGTAAATAAATTCATTTGTTAAATATCACACCCAGAGAAGAACAACAATCACATTGATGTATTTCCATTTCGATAGAAAGTTGCTTATGCTCACGTGACAAAAACCTGCCATTTAGCCTGTGTGTCCTGGAGAGCACACGCCATTTTCTATGTGTGGCCGAGAGAGGAGTCACCTGCAAGAGCCTGTGGCCTGTAGGAGACACAATGAGTGATTGCTTATGGTTCTGAGAAACCAGGGACTCGGGGTCCCAGCCAACATCAAGGATGTAGAAACAAAAGCTGCATTTGAATCCTTGCTGCCGAAAGCAGTCTTCCTGCTTCCTTCGGGAAAAAGCACTCGTAAAAGCCAGCGGCAGCACGGGGGTCCCTGGCTGCGTGGTGCCCTCATCAACAGCATCCACTTACTCAGTGCGTGAAAACAATTACCTCACTTCTTACGCGTTGTTCTTGGTAAAGAAAGTACCTCACAGCTTGGGCCACAGTAACACCTCGGGGACTTATTAAATGACAAGCTGACAGGCTATCAGATGACGAGTTCATTTGGTGTGCAGTTGCCCATTTGTCTGATTTGGATTTCAACTTTCCTAAGAAAATGATCCCCACTTCTGCTATGCCAAGGAACCCGTTTGTTCAGACACGTTGAGTTCGCCGTCTCTGCCAGTTTTCACAAAACAGGCTGGTTTTGCTGAGGAGGTGCATTTCACAGAGGTAGGAATCACAGAAAGCAGCCTGCCAGCCTCTCCATGGGAGAGCGTTCAACTCCATCTCAGCCACAAAGGAGAACAAAGAGCGAGGTTGCTCCAATACGCCAGTGCCAGAAGAAATTTTAGGGTATAGCTCAGCCCCCGCCGCTGCTTAGAACCAAGGTGGCTCGTGCGTAGGTGGGGGCAATGAGAGGTGAGGAGGACGCATTCCTTCTGGATCAAGTGCTCCCATTTTTTTTTTTTTTGCTGCTGAGAGCTCTTATAACAAAGATACACGTGGCTCGGCTTTGGCTTTTGGATCACTCAAGCCCGGTTTCTGAAGAGCCCCAGAGACACGGTTAGTTACATGCATCATGTTGAACTGTACTTTTCTTTGGGTTGCTCAGGTATCATCATCACATACCATCGCTGTGAGAAATGATGTAAAGAACGTTATGATCACAATGAAAAGCAAAACTCTAAGTTTTCCATGTGAAAGAAAAGAAAGAAGATGCAATGAAAAATGAGTTTGAACGCTGCGAGCATTAGATTCATTTCAGTGCCTGTGCCATGTTGTATTCTGTAACTGCCACAACGGTGACAGCGGTTTTACTTCCCTGCTGACTTGAAGGTCACCATCGGAGTGATGCCTTCATGACAGCACGAGTCCACTGCCTTGCCGGACAATCTGGGTGACATCCCATTATCCCACTGCCTTTATAATGATCTGATCTAGGAGTGTGGCTCTAGAGATCACCTGAAAGGGAAAAAAATGGGCCAATCATCAAGCAATCTTCAGTGACTCAGTGTAATAAGCCCTCCATTAGATGCAAAGATGAGAATTCTTATGTGATCCTAAACAGGCTCTGATGGTACATTTCTTCAGCATCTCAGGTTAATGTTGCAGCTGCTGTGATGTAGGCAGAAAATAGATGTGTTACTTAGCCACCTACACTATTGTGAGAGTTTGTGACTCAGCCTCCATCTCAGGTTTAAAGAATACACTTACATGCTACAGATAAAAACAGCATTGATTAAGGTACCCGTATTAGGAATTAGGTGCCATTGCCACCCCAGGGGTAACTAAGAAGGCTAACAGATGCCTTTGCTTATTACCAAAGTAATTCTTTCGTGAAAACGAAATGCATTTGAAAAAATGATGATCCGTTAGTGACGAGGTCTACAAAAAACAGGGCAAGAGAAAAATGACCAGATTCCTATATTGGAGTGTGGGACAGATAATGATGTGGAGAATTTCAGGTTGCCATGGAGATGTTCTCTGGCTCATTGCCTTCGAGGCTGCACCCCATCAGAAGTCAACCCTCAAAAATAAAAAAAATAAAAATAATAATAAAAAAAAAAGAAGTCGACTCTCTCTCTCTCTCTCTCTCTCTCTCTCTCTCTCTCTCTCTCTTCGAAACTCAAAATATGAATGCAAGGGGGGGTGGTTCATTTCTCTCCTACCATGTACCTAAAACTACAAGGTGGGGAAGATCAAAGACGTCTACAACAGGGCCGCTGCTGAAAATGGTCCAGCTGCAAAGTTGCATACATGCAATGACTGTAGCCCAGGACAGCTCAGCAGGTAATTAAATGCCTGGAAGTGAAGTGTAAACAAGAAGTGGTATCTGAGATCAGGAAAGACATAGCTGATCATGGACCAAAATTACCAAGAAGGCCTTATGGCCTAAGAATTTGAGGGACAGGTAACATCTGGCTCATCATAAGCACTTAATGAATGAGCAGAGAGGTGAGTGTTCCAGGAAAGATGGAAAGGATGAGCAGAGCTTCTAAGACAGCCATGGCATGTCACCCAGACAGTGAGGACACCGCTCTGGCTGTGGTCGAGGGACTTGGTGAGTAAGTGGTACCGTAAAGAGGGTTGGGCAAGATTATTGGAGACCTGAACTGCGATTGGAACTCATAGGCCCTGAAGATTTTAGGTCTGTGAGTAGGATGGTGATATAATGAAAGCCACATTTTACAAACATTGGTCAAGGGTTAAAGCTCAGAATAGATTGGATGGGTGTGAAACTAGAGGCCAGGAGAGGTGATAAAAGCCTAGACTTGGTGGATATGGTCACTGGAGAAAGAAAGGGATGTTTACAAGGCAGCATTCATAGCATTTGATAACAGTGGGGGAGAGATGGATGGAGATGCCTGAACTCTTGTCCTGAACACATAGGCTCCAGGACTCCATCTGAAGCTCAGGAGTCAGTTCTCGGTTTGGGCAGAGGTAGGTCTGGTCTTCTGCTTTGGGGCATTCAGCAGAAGGACAAATGAAAGATATTGCAGAGGATTTTTAAGGCATGAAACTCTTCTGTATGATACTATAATGGTGGATACGTGTCATTATACATTTCTCAAAACTCACAGAATGTGCAACGCCAAGAGTGAACCCAAATATAAACTGTGGACTTTGGGTGACGATGATATGTCAGTTTAGGTTTATCGATTGTAACAAACGTGCTGCTCTGGTGGGGATGTTGGTAGTGAGGGAGGTTGTTCACGTGCAGAAGCACGAAATACCCAGGAACTTTTCGTACTTCCCACGACATTTTGCTCTGAGCCTACAACTGCTCAGAAAAATTAAGTCAGTCCATTAAACAACAAAAACAAGAACAAAAATAATGTAAATTGCCACAGTCGGCATCAAAGACCCCACAGATAGCCAGTATGTGTTCAAAGGTCAATATGTGGACAAAGAAGAATAAACCCTCGTGAAAGTCAACTAAAACGCCATTCAAATGGAAGAAGCGTGAACATTGAGGAAATAAACTAGAGCAAGAAGAGCCGGTCAGAGCAGGGCCTTCCTTTGAAGGAAACCTCAGACCTCACCCACCAGTGAAGACCCATCATGATGAATGAAAGAGTCCAGACCTGCGTGGCAGGAAAAACGGTGAAGGGCTCATGATGGAGAAACAGAGTTTCATTAGGCACATTAGGGAAATCCTGCAGCCATGTTCCTCATTTCTTTGTTGGAAAAGTTAAAAATTCCCAGCATGTTACCACAGTACTGACAATATTTTATGCGGGAGAAGAGACAGAAAACCAAGGTCTTTTTCTTGCTTCTGTGATTTGTGACTCAAAATTAAGTATTTGCTTTGATCCTGGTTTATTTGTTTGATTGATTGATTAAAACCATTCAACTGAGGATTATAGTGTTGGATGGTAATGTCATTGACATGGTATGTGTGATTTTTCTAAGTCTTTTGACCCCTTAGGATAAAAGGATGCTCTGACTACCTAATATTGCATTGGGGAAAAGACCCCTTGGCTGAAAGAAGGCAGTTCAAAATAAGTCTGTTAAATAGGTTGAACAGTTCATGATTAATATTACTATTTACATTTTATCTCCCATTTAGGGGGTCCTGGCTTATGGTGTGTACATAAATAGGTCAAGTTTACTGATTATATAAAGACCCATAATGCAAAACAAGTTTATGCTGATGGTACCTAAAGTATGTAGATTTTTAAAAATCTATCCAGGGCTTCCCTGGTGGCGCAGTGGTTGAGAGTCCGCCTGCCGATGCAGGGGACACGGGTTCATGCCCCGGTCCGGGAAGATCTCATATGCCGCGGAGTGGCTGGGCCCGTGAGTCATGGCCGCTGAGCCTGCGCGTCCGGAGCCTGTGCTCCACAACGGGAGAGGCCACGACAGTGAGGGGCCCGCATACTGCAAAAAAAAAAAAAAAAAAAAAATCTATCCAATGAAGCATTTAAAGTTACTGTCTGATGAGTAGTTTAGTGTAACTTGGGGTCATGTCACACACTCAGATCCATCTCTGGATGAATTCCCTTTATCTCCCAGAAGAGTCAGTGCTGGCCAGGGTTATTGTTTTAATAATGCCCATGTCTGGTGTTAATGTTTACCAGCCAGTTAATCAGAACTAGAGAGAATACATGCCATGTTTGCATTGTGACAAGGAAGACATCATTTTACAATTAACTTTATTACAACTGGAATGTAATCATACAGCAGCACCTCTTTTCATTTTTTCATTGCAAAGCTTTAAAATAATTGATATAGAGATACAGGCAACTTTGGGTACCATTTATGCATACAAACAACACTGATTTTCATAAGGGTACAGAAATATACTCAGCTGTACATATCCATACAATTATTATGAGGTATCTTTGCCATCTTTACATTAAAAAGGGATTGTTTTGTGTAAATAACCTGTGAAATAAGATTTTGCACTTGTTTTCTTAACAGTGCAATAAAAAATCTGATTCGCGAATTAGGTACTGGGGATCCATGTTAAAAATCACTGTAAATGTATATATTTATTTGCATATATTGAGTGTTTTTTTTTTTTTTGCTTTATAACAAATTTAATCAGTTATACATATACATATGTTTCTATATCCCCTCCCTTTTGCGTCTCCCTCCCATCCTGAATGTGTTTTGAATTGCTAACTTAAGAGAAATATAATCGTAGTCTTTTACATATAGGCTATAGTAGTTCGGAAATGCAAAAGAAAAGAAAAATACTTGATTCCGTCTTAAGAAGAGTCTTGAAATTGTGCTTCAAGTGTGAGCAAAGGAAAGAATATTTTCAAAAGATCTTGCACTTGCTCAGTAATGACGTTTCATATCACTCTCTCCCCGTAGGCCACGCAGTGCAGATTATTTTATGCAAGAAGCTAAGCGAATGAAGCATAAAGCAGATGCAATGGTAAGACCTTTTCTCTCCAGATCCGTTCCTCCAAATGACGTTTGTACCACAGCTTCATCACTGGGGCAGCATAGCTAGGGTCATTATAAAATCTATTACAAGGATGGCTGGGTCTGTTAAAGGCAAAAATGTTTATTTAATCCATTGCTCATCGCCCAATAAATTATGACCTCAACCAATAATGTCTGACTGGGAGGAAGCCCTGGATAAACTCATATTTCAGTTTAGACCTAAAGTTTGAATAGGAACCAGAGGCAGTGGAGTCAGTGGGTGGTAATAGTTTTTTTCCTTAAAAAAAATAACACCCAAGTTAGCATATTTCTCCCTTGTTAGCCTGGCCAACGCTTGGCTTGGTCCCAGGATCAAATCCCTTTTCAAAAAGACTTGTGTTCTTCATGTGTACCTGCCAAAATGAATTTTTCCTATGAATCTGGACAATCCAGAAACTATTTCACTGCACATAAGACCCTGAAGTTGTATGATTTGATGTTTTCAGAGAGTAACTTTTCTGACTTGGATAATTTATTTGAGAAAGCTTAAAGCCTTCAGGCAAGAGTTAGAAAACTGCTGTTTTTTTCTAAAAGAGATCATATGGTTGTTCTGTCAGAAGATCTCATCCAAAGGGAGTATTTCCCATCTAGTAATTCTAGTTCTGCTCCCCTCCAGCGCTCATAAGTGAAATCAGGGCGCTGGAGGTGAAGAAGGCATTTCAAATGATCTTCAGAGTATTATTCCAGGGTTGAAGATGCCTAAACCACAACTGTACCCCACCCCCCCAAGGCTACTGATGTTGCCCACCAAGCATTTATTTAGATGAAGCTAACTGCCTAGGTCCACTGGTGTACAGAGAAAGAGCCACGGGGTGTCAGAAAATACAGAAGGGAAATAGGAGGTAGAGTTTTTGTCCTCACAGTCCCAGTCTGATGGAGGGTTCTGGTCCCCCGAAGAAACCGATGCATGGTCACGTTGAATTTTAAAGCAGAATGAAATGTCCTGCCTGAATCATCCAAGGTTTACTAGGCTTCCTCAGTCAGTGTCATCTTGCCCAGCCTGGCCTTTCCCAGCGATACTCTGCTCCAGCCATGTTGGCCCCCTGCCACCTCTAAGCACACCTGACTCGTGCCAGCGGGCAGGTCTTTGCACCTGCAGAGCCTCACACTCACACGCACACCCACACCTTCAGTGTCCTCCCCAAATTCAGCCAGATCATGCTGTTCCTTCCCAGTTTCCTCCCCAGCCTCCCTGTAGCCCCATCACTTGCTCCCTCCCTGCCCTCTCTTTGGCACTGGACTCCTTGCTTTGCGTTCGGTTGGTTAATCACAGGCTGCCTTGCACTTTGAGCTATCTTGTGAGTGCACATTTTTTCTCTCCAAATAGATGTTCCTGGAAGGAGCTTTTGTGTGTCAAGTACAGACCACACAGAATCAGGTGCTTTAGCAAATACTTATTGAAAGAAATGACTTCCTTAATCTGAAAGCACTGCCAAGAAATATTGCTCTGTAGCCTCTTAGGGTTATAAGCTGTTTAAAATTTTGACTTGCTAATGCGGGAGAATTCTGCTCTACATTTCCCTTTCCTGAGGTGTCATGAATAATGAGAGGTTTTTTTAAGAGGCAAGACTTAGATCAGTAGTTAAGAGTATCTGTGTAATTCTGTTTTGATTGATGAAGGAGTGTTTGAAAACTGCGGAGATGATGCAATTCAAATTTAGAATGTGTCATTATCCACCTAGAGGAAGAATGCATGGAACCATGCACGAACCTGATGTGTACATTTAGACTTATGAGAACCTGAGAACGTAAAGCTGATTCTTGGTTATCCTCACTGATATGGGTAAAGATTAACATAAAGTTAGGTACCTCCTATAATCCCAAAAGGTCCTTTTTTCATTTTATTCATTTTCAACGTTGTGTCCTTCAAGCTGAAATCACGCCTTGGGCTTTACCTCCTCTCCCTTTCTCTCCTCACCCTCACGCTTAGGGTGACGTTCTAACTGCTAACGAAACAACTAAAAAATACATACTTAAAGGAAGACGTGGAGATATAAATGTCAGAAATAGTGTAAAAGATAATAAGGAAGGCCTTAAACCATCAAAGTGAGCGTATACCCCAAAAGTGTGAGAACTATTACATGGAGTCAGGCCTAGGAACGTAGATATGTATTTAGCACAGCGGTGAGGACCAAGGAGCGAAGTTGACAGACCATTAGGAGCTGGAAAGAGGGCAACAGAAATTAAAGCAACCGTGAAGTTCTGCACAATTCTGATTGACAGTTGTGATGTGGATGTGGTATAATTCTGTATAACCATTTACTCACTTACCCTAAACCAGTAGCAATTTGCGAAAATACCTAGAGAAGGTATTACCCTATTTCTCTCTTCTCTCAGCTCCATTCACAGGAGTTTGGAACTTCAAAGTCGGGTTTCTCAAAGTGTATAAATTATGTGACAATGATGTTTGAAAAACTATTCCTAAGGAAGACACTATATTAACTCTCTTGATCAGGTGGAAAAGTTTGGAAAGGCTCTGAACTATGCTGAAGCAGCCTTGTCATTCATTGAGTGTGGAAATGCAATGGAGCAGGGCCCAATGGAATCCAAATCTCCTTATACAATGTATTCAGAAACAGTTGAGCTCATCAGGTAAGCGCTGTGTTTTCTTGCTTGGGGGCAGGGGTTGGGGGTGCAGGGAAGAATGTATATAAGTGCTGTGAACACAGAAAAGAATGTCAACCTGCACTGTCAGCTACCAAGAACCAATGTTCATCCCCCAAATAAGAGTGGACAATCTGGGGCTTCCCTGGTGGCGCAGTGGTTGAGAGTCCGCCTGCCAATGCAGGGCACACGGGTTCGAGTCCTGGTCTGGGAAGATCCCACATGCCACGGAGCAGCTGGCCCCGTGAGCCACAATTACTGAGCCTGCGCGTCTGGAGCCTGTGCTCCGCAACAAGAGAGGCCGCGATAGTGAGAGGCCCGCGCACCGCGATGAGGAGTGGCCCCCACTTGCCACATCTAGAGAAAGCCCTCGCACAGAAACGAAGACCCAACACAGCCATAAATAAATAAAAATAAATAAATAAATAATGATTTAAAAAAAAAAAAAAAGAGTGGACAATCTTGCAAGACGTTTTTGCAGAGCCTGCCTCCTTCACTCTCTGTGTGAGTGCCAGGCCAGCAGTGCCTCTAACCCCACTGGCTGCAGAAAGGAAGCTGAATCTGAGGGAGTTGTGAGATGTCTACTTCACCCAGCTGGGAAGTGGCAGAATTTGAATTCACTACATCTCCATGCTGCTTTTTAAAAAAAATCTGATCCAGATTCATATAATCTAAATCCTAACTTCATCAGTAAATGATTCAGGAGTATTTAATGAAAGGAAAGAAGATTCAAGGGGATTTTAGGAAAGGAAATCCATCCTACACGCACTATCGGAAGAGGTGCTGGCGTTGTTCTGGTCTAAGACTTGGACATGAGCGCCATCCCCCGGCCTGGGTTAAGACCTGTAGTATAAGCAGAAGCAGGGTTTCTGACGGGGCACAGCAAGGACTTGGGTGGGAGACTCTTTGTCTTCCATGATGGCAACATGGAAAGGCACATCCTTAATGTCTCTTTAATGAACCATTAAGGGAATTTCATCCATTAACACTACCGGGAACCTTCGTCATATGTTTTATGTCTTTAGCTGGTTCAACTGCTTGGGATAATGTCTAATACCCATTATGTGAAATAATCCTTCCCAAAACTAACTTTAAGAGACTTTTCTAATTCTGGAATTCTAGGCAACCTAAGAGTAAATGTGGTTTACCATGTCTCACCATTCCAGAGGGAAGATTTCTAATCATCCTTCTTGGTATGTGTTGGCCCAGGTTTGCTCCTTGGTATTTTACACTGTTCTCCTTCAGGAAATAGGACAGGATGACAGCCTTTGACTTTGTCATCCCAGGATCAAGAACACATCATCTTCAAAAAGTACTTCTCAAGAATGTTTTGAAAGTTAACACTGTCCAACCATTTTTCTTATTAAAATATTTCTATTACACCAATGTACTGGTGATTCCTTCATATTGTTTTCTTACATGGTACAGCATTTTGGGCAGTGAAGAAAAGAAATTGCCATAGTAAAAAAAAAAAACTTAAAATTACTTTAAGAGATCCTAGATTCTCACATTTCTTCCTCAGAATAAGGCACAGACTCAGATGCCCACAGGCAGGCATGGAAGAATATGGGTGGAAGTGGACAGGCACAAAGCCATAATGTGTTCTAGAATGTGAGTGCCTCAAACAGAGGGATGTTTTTGGTTTTTGTTTGATCTGTTCGTTTATGTGGTCATAACCCCTGGAAAAGATCTTAGAACATAGTATGTACTCATGAATATTTGAGGAATGAACAAATAAGCAAGTCACAGGGCCTCTGGTGAACTGCATAGCCTGCCTAAAGACATTCAAACTTTAAAAAACAAACAAATAAATCCAAACAATCATAAAAGCCTGATGTCAAATAAACTGGAGGTGCTGATGTGCACACCCGCTCTCCACCAGAGATGGGACCTTGCGTGGGTGGAAAACACAATCCATTTTCTAGATGACTGAATAGAATCCCTTAAGCTACTCCAAAAACTAAGATTAAAAAGAGTTTTTCTACTGAAGCCCGCGCACCTAGAGCCCGTGCTCTGCAACAACAGGAGCCACTGCAATGAGAAGCCTGTGCACAGCAACGAAGACCCAACGCAGCCATAAATAAATAAATTTATAAAAAAAAAGATAAACTGATAAATGCTAAATAAATGGAAATACTATATTCAAAAAAAAAAGAGTTTTTCTTATCTGAGTTAGAAAACAGCATTAATATACCACTTGAATCTGCGTGTTGCCCACCAGGTTTGAGACTCCCCTCCCCCACTGAGAGACACTCGGGAGCTGGGAGCACTCCCAAGGAGGATCATGCCACAGGTACCCAGCTTAGGATGTGCTCTTTGTCCCAGTAGGCAAGAGAATTCCTTTCTCCACCAAAGGACACCAAGTGACTGGGGGACACTGGCCAGTGGAACCCTGCCACCACAGATCAAAATTGCACCACAAAGCCTCTGAAAATTAAATTATAAATGGAACCATAGCCCACAGAAGTAGGTTATGACTTGCCTGCTAAACCTAAACAAGGTGACTTCCTTTTACAAGAAAAGATTTAAATAGGACCCAGGTGTCTCCTAACATAATAGCCAAGATGTCCAAGATACAATAGAAACTCACTCATCATACCAAGAAACAAGAAAACCACAACTGAGATGAGAAAAGACAATCAGTTGACACCAATAACCAGGATGAATCAGATGTTGGAATTATCTGACAAGGATTTTAAAGCAGCCATCATAAAAATGCTTCAACAAAGAATTACAAATTCTCTTGAAACAAACAAAAAATGAAAGTCTCAGCAAAGAAATAGAAGTTGTTTTGAAAAAGAACCAAATGGAAATTAAAGAACTGAGAAATATAACAAATAAAAATCTCACTGGAGGGGCTCAGTAGTAGAGTAGAGATGACAGAGGATAGAATCAATGAACCCGATAACAGAAAATAGAATTTACCCCCCAATCGGAGCAACAGAGAGAAAACAGACTAAAAAAAAAAAAAAGTGGATAGAGCTTCAAGCACAATAACAGTAGAACCTCCATGTCATTATTGGAGTTCCAGAAGGAGAGGGAGAGAGTGGAACTGAAAGATATTTTGAAGAAGTAATGGCTGAAACTTGCCAAATTTGGCAAAAGACATAAACCTACAGATTCAAGAAGTGGAGAAAAACCCAAACAGCATAAACAGCCAAAGCAATGCATGCCAAGACACATCAAAACGACATTTCTGAAAACTAAAAACAAAGGAAAAAAAAATCCTGAAAGCAACGAGAGAGGAATGACACATTACCCATAGGGGGACACCAATTCAAATAACAGCTGACTTCTTATCTGAAACCATGGAAGCCGGAAGGGAGTGGCACAACATTTTTTAAATGCTGAAAGAAAAAAACTGTCAAACTGTGAACTCTAGATTCAGCGAGACTTCATTCTTCAGGAATAAAGAGGAAATAAAAACATTCTCAGACTAAGGAAAACGAAAAGACTTTGTTTCTAACAGACCTATCTTTAAAGGTTGGCTAAAGGAAGTTTCTCAAATGGAAAGGAAGTGACAAAAGAAGGAATCTTGGACCAACAGGAGGGAAGGAAAAACAACGTAAGAGCAGAACTATGGGTACATGCAATAAACTATCCTCTTCATGAGTTTTATAAATCAGTTGATGATTGAAACAAAAATTATACCACCATGTGATGCTCAAGACAATGTTATTTAAAAGCAGTGAGGGCTTCCCAGGTGGCGCAGTGGTTGAGAGTCCGCCTGCCGATGCAGGGGACGCGGGTTCGTGCCCCGGTCCGGGAAGATCCCACATGCCGCTGAGCGGCTGGGCCCGTGAGCCATGGCCGCTGAGCCTGCGCGTTCAGAGCCTGTGCTCCGCAATGGGAGAGGCCACAGCAGTGAGAGGCCCACGTACCACAAAACAAAACAAAAAAAATAAAAATAAAATAAAATAAAAGCAGTGACATGGGGGCTTCCCTGGTGGCTCAGTGTTTGGGAGTCTGCCTGCCGATGCAGGGGACACGGGTTCGTGCCCCAGTCCAGGAGGATCCCGCGTGCCGTGGAGCAGCTGGGCCTGTGAGCCGTGGTCACTGGGCCTGCGCGTCCGGAGCCTGTGCTCCACAGCAGGAGGGGCCACAGTGGTGAGAGGCCCGTGTACCGCAAAAAAAAAAAAAGCAGTGACATGGAAGTAAGGTTTCAACTCTTCAAGCAAAGTAGAAAATATTGATACCAATAAATTGTGATGAGTCACATATGTATCTCGTAATACCCGGAGAAACCACTATGAAAACTAAGCAAAGAGATACACTCAAAAACACTACAGTGGACTTCCCTGGTGGCATGGTAATTAAGAATCCACCTGCCAATGCAGGGGACACAGCTTCAAGCCCTGGTCTGGGAAGATCCCACATGCAGCAGAGCAACTAAGCCCATGCACCACAACTACTGAGCCTGCACTCTAGAGCCTGCGAGCCACAACTACTAAAGCCCGCATGCCTAGAGCCCGTGCTCCGCAACAAGAGAAGCCACCGCGATGAGAAGCCCACACACTGCAACAAAGACCCAACACAGCCAAAAATAAATAAATTAAAAAAAAAAAAAAACACTACAAGTCTGCATGCTATGGAGATAGTGTAATAACAGTATCATTTCTTGAGCAATTTGCAATAAGCCAGCCTACTATGCCAAGAACTTTACAAGCACTCTCTCACTTAATCCTTACAGCAATGATATGGGATGCAAAGTACTCATCTTACTTTATAATAAATAAGGAAATGGAGGCTTAAAGCTGTTCATTTGTCTAAGTTCTCACAACTATAAGGACTTGAACCCAGGACTCCCTGACCATTCCATATACTGCCTCAGCTCTCTCCAAGTGTCTGCAAGTAGCTTGGTATATTATTGGAGAAAGGAACGGCCATAGACCTCTGGTTCAGAGAAATAAGTGAGATTGAATAAAGTTCATAAAATCTACTAGTTATGCATCCAGGACAGTTATACTACTGTCAAAGTAAGAGTTCCATAACAATAAAAAAGGAATAAATCCAAGCATTCATCTGAGTACAAGGAATAAAAATTTTTCTGGAGATTGGCCTGGAAGGATTGACCTTTGCTTCCATCTTGTCAGCCACTCAGCCATAAATCAGAATTTGTAAAAATGGATGTGTCACCATATACGTGGATAACGCTTGAACTGATACCACTCTTGACCATCTGTAGCGTTTGGACTTGTACTGTTTAAAGAGCAGAAAGCTGCTAGATGTTCCTAAAAGCCATTTTGTTCTAGTCATCACAGTCATGTCATGCTTAGAGAAAATTAGGCAGCCTCAGCTGGCTTCTAAGAAAGAACTGTCAGCAAGCACTATGAAAAACTAAGTATTGGGCAGAGAGAACTTCCATCCTAGAAGATGTTCTGTTGTTAATAAGAAAGCTTTAATTTTTTGTTTTTCTTTCCTTTTTTTTAAAGATATGCTATGAGACTAAAAACCCACTCAGGCCCCAATGCCACACCAGAGGATAAACAGCTGGCTGCATTATGGTAAGTGCATCACATCAGATTAAAATAGCCTCCCCAGCCTCGTACATCTTCACTAGCAAACCAGGTGCTGAAATGCATGATGGTTTTCTAGCGCTTCTGACACACCATACCAAAGGCAGTTCTCATGGTGGCCAGGGAGAGCCTGCGCCCTGCTGTCCTGTGCATGAGGTGAATTCACAGTGATTGAAAACCAACAGGTCCATGACCCAAGGACCCATTTTTCTGTGTGTGTGTGTGTGTGTGTGTGTGTATGTGTGTGTGTCTTAAAATCAGGTAAGTCTGTGTTTTCAATCATTTGAATGTGAATTGTGCCAAATGTAATTTCTTGTGTTTAACATTTTAGAGGCAATCAAAATAATTCATCTGTCTCTTTACATGTGGGATTAGTAGAACTGAATCAAGATGATGGATTCAAGTTCTCAACCCATTAAACTGAGGAGCAGTTCATTCCACTTTGATAATAAAAGCAATACTTAAATGTTAATCAACACATAATAAGTTTTTTCTCTATAATGGTGACAATGATAATGATTATAATAATAATTTTCCCCATGACATCTCCTTAGTACTCCCTCAAATCACAGGACACACCTCTCTGTTGGTTCCTCCTGTGATGGGGAGCCAAAATGTCTTTCTCTCTGATGGTTCATACTCCACTTTAGAACCTGGTCTGCAAGTTGGAGAACCGAATCTCAAAATAATATAACAGCAACATACACAAAAGAGAAAACATTAGTTTTGCATCATCACGTCCTCTGGAGTTTGGTGTGCTAAGAAGAGACTCTTGGTCAAGGGTGTATTGTACAACACAGGGAATACAGCCAATATTTTGTAATAGCTGTAAATGGAAAGTAACCTTTAAAACTTGTATTAAAATAAAAAATAAATTGAAAAATTTTAATTGAAAAAACATTTTTAAGAGACTATTAAGTCGTATTTGGTATGTTGGTATTCTAGTATGTCAACACCAGATCTGAGTTAGCAAATAATTAGGAGTGGAAAGAACCAAGGAAAAGTGGATCTGGAGAACAGGGGGAGGGAGAAGGGTGAGCTGGGACGAAGTGAGAGAGTAACACTGACATATATACACTACCAGATGCAAAATAGATAGCTAGTGGGAAGCAGCCGCATAGCACAGGGAGATCAGCTCGGTGCTTTGTAACCACCTAGAGGGGTGGGATAGGGAGGGTGGGAGGGAGACGCAAGAGGGAGGGGATATGGGGATATATGTATATGTATAGCTGATTCACTTTGTTATAAAGCAGAAACTAACACAATATTGTAAAGCAATTATACTCCAATAAAGATGTTAAAAAAAAAAAGTGGGTATGGCTCAGGAAATGCTTTCTGTGCTCTTTTCAAACTTTAAGTGCCTTATTAGGATTAATAAATTAACAATGGTTAGTTAATATTGTATAAAGTAGAATGCTAGTATGTAAATAACAAATATATAAACTGTAACATAAAATAGTGACTACTCCCAGTATGGTTTTTATAAAGTACATTCATATCCGTTACCTTATGTGAACTAATTATAGTCCAGTACAGTGGTAGGGAAGGGAATAAAAACAGGTGAAAAGGCTGGCTATTCTTTTAGCAAAGCCGCTGCCGGAAGTCCAGGGTGTCAAGGCAAATCAGAATAAGGTAGTTGTGCCCTGAAATTCACCCGGTAAGCAGTGAGAGCTATGTGCTAGAGCTTCCTCCCTCCTCTCATGTAGAGAGACTGTCTCCTAGTGGTGGAAGAAGAAATGACAAGCCCCTCAGTCCCAACAAAGAAGCGGTAGAGCTGCTTTCTGTCTTCATATTTATATTCTTTAGTTATATCTATTCTTCATTTATTCATATTTCTTTATATGAAGTGATATACTTGTGGAGTAACTCCTTGAAATTTTGAGTTACATTGAACAAATAGGAAGGTCAGATGCCCACCATGCTATAGACCTGGAGTGCACCTGGAACAGCAAGATTGTTTTTAAGTCTTGTTAGCACAGGGCCCACTCATACTTTCGGGGCCTATTTCTCTTTTTCTGCTGCAGTTACCGATGCCTGGCTCTCCTGTACTGGCGGATGTTTCGACTCAAAAGGGATCACGCTGTAAAGTATTCAAAAGCACTTATCGACTATTTCAAGGTACTGTCTGGCTAACAGGCGACATGTTGTACCCAGTTGTCTCCCTGTCAAAGACATTTTCAAGGTAGAATCCATTGCTTTGGGGGTAATACAGGAGCTGATACCCATACGAACCCCATTTACGACATACTCGTGGAGTTCACGGCTCAGAGGATGGCCTTGAGAGCCCATCTAATTTATCTCTCAGCCTGTGTCCAAGTATTGTTATAGCCTCTAGAGAACGAAGATCCCGTTACCTATCCCAGTGTCCTAGCAAATCCATCTTTATAGCTAACATAAATTGTTCATGTTCACTTAGAGCTTCTTCCTCTGAGAAGTAATTCCTTAGAACTTCCTCTTAGCTATCTCCAGTAGCTAATTTAATTTTTCATAAAGGTGTTATTTTAAATGGTAAGAAATGGCTTGTTAGAACCCAGAGGCACTAGAACAGTAGCAATGTGCACGTATAAGGATAGAATTGCAAACCGTGCTAACTTTTACCTATCTCAGGGGATGAAGTCATTTTCATGGGGAGAATGAAAAAAGGGGGGGGAAAAGACCAGAAAACCTCTGATGTACTGTTGTGAATAATTCATCTGAGATTTCTGGGCCTCTTCACTGCCCATTTGACTGTAGAAAGAAGAAATTACGCCATTTCTACCTCCACCGGCTGTTTGTCAGATATACAACCATCATTTTCGATCTTTAATCCCCAACCTCCACTTCTTGGAGATGATCTCTGATGAGCCGGCTGTGTTGGGCATTCCATGGGCGATGTCCACCCAGCATACTGTCTCCTTCTAGTCATGCATGCAGTGACCAGGAGCTAAGCCATTGTCTTGGTCCATTGACGGTCGTCAGTCAAAGTGACAAGTACTGACACTAAGCCTTTCCCTTTACGTTGGGCGCCTAAGGTCAAGATAAGTAGTTTTCAAAAATTTAGAATCTAAGAGCGAATACTAAAGAGAGTTATTACAGTCAAGCAAAACGCTTGAATAAAGAAGGAATCTGAACTCTGTAAGCCACAGAGGTTACAGCAGAACTTTTAAGGGATCCAAGATGTTCTTAATGTCTGTAGGCAGTCCATGAAACTGTACAGAATGAATAGAGAATACAACTTAAATATCAGAGCTTCCCCCCCAGAAGGTATTGGTAGATACCCTAAATCAAAGGCTATTTAAATACTACTTAAAATTCAGAGATTATGAAACCTTTAGGAAACAATGATAATTGGTCCATAAAAAATGAGTTTTATCAGTACAGCTGGCTCTGAATAAAAGGCCTTTGTCCCCACCTGTGTTTTTCTTATAGTCACAGGACTTTAGTGGTAGGGGAAGAGGCCTGAAGGCTGTTTTGCCAAATTCCCACATGTAAGGCCATTTCTTACCGTTTTGATAACACCTCCACTAAAAACTAAAAATCAGTCACCACTTCATAAAGTTCTCTTTAACCAAAAGAAACACTTTGTCTCTGGGGAACCAGGCTGAGGCTATTTTCTTGTCTCTGGAAGGGAAAATTCAATATTATAAAGTCCATTTTCTCCTTAACAGTCTCATAGACTTATGTCCCAGAAAGCATTATTGGGCTCTCAGGGAGGAAATCATCTGTACATTTAGAAGCTTTCCTTGCCAAAGGCAAAAATGTCTTTTAAATGCCTGATGCAAGCAACTGGCTCATGCAACATATCCTATATCAGAATTTTAAATAAATCAGAATTTTTGAATTCACTATTGTTCAGGAAATACATTTTAATCTGTTCTTTTAGAAACAATTAAGAGCAACTTCCTTTAAGAGAAATACTTTTAAGCTTCATAAGTTAAAATGGTAACAGTTGATGTCTCATGTATTTTCAGGCATTAAATATATGTCAACAGTTTCTGCAAATATGCCCTACGTTTAAAAATAAGACATTCTCATTGTGTCAGTGGGAGGGGGCAGCTGCCTCCCACTATCTTCCAGAGAGGAAGCCAATAGCCTAGTAATTAAAAACTCCCCAGATCCAATTTCTGTGAATCTGCATTTTAGCTACAATGTCAGCCATTACTTCTCTCCATGGTCACCTGAGAACATGTTATTGTGGGCTGTTTAAACTCAAGCAGATGGTACTCACTGTCAATGTTTTTATTTTCCTGCAGAATTCATCTAAAGCCGCCCAAGCCCCATCTCCATGGGGGGCCAGTGGAAAGTAAGTTCATTTCTCCAAAGGGAAGGTGATACATGAGATGTTGCATGACGCTGGGTAAGGTGCTCCTCTGCTTACAGTGCCCTGAGGGGCTGCCCTACCAACCTCTCCACTTGTTTTCCTATGCTCTCCCCTTCCAGGAGCACTGGCACCCCATCCCCCATGTCTCCCAACCCCTCCCCCACCAGCTCCGTGGGATCTCAGGGGAGCCTCTCCAATGGGAACGCCCTGTCCCCATCAACCATCGTCAGCATCCCACAGCGCATCCACCAGATGGCAGCCAACCACGTCAGCATCACCAACAGCATTCTCCACAGCTATGACTACTGGGAGATGGCGGACAACCTGGCCAAGGAGAACAGAGGTGTGTGTGCCTCTGGGGAGCGTGTGCGTGGTTCAGCCACAGCTCAGGGGGACACCCTGATCCTTGGGCATCAGTGGGTGAAGAAGAAATAGTAGAAGCTGTCACCTACTGTGTGAACTTTGCCGGACTTCTCCCCCTCACTCAGGGCCTTCTGTGCCTTTACCTACCTTTATCTTTACTGTGGGAAAGATCAGAGATAGTGATGGAGATAGAGATGATATAGGTACCAATGTTACAGATACAAATTATATAGATAAACACACACACGTTTTTTTCCTTCGGACAATGAGCTCCTTCAAGGCAGGGATTACATTTTATTCAACTCTGTATTCCTAAGACCTGCCTAGTGCCTAGAACACAGTTGGGGATCTGAAGTACTGGATGAATTAATTAACTGATGAGTATGAACGTTGCTAGCTATTGAAGTGATAGCTGCTTACAACTGAAAAAAAACGTGTTTGATGGGTAAGCTGTATTTCTTTTTAAATATTTGTTTTTACTGATTACAAAAGGAATGCATGTTTACTGTGGCTAAATTTGTAAAGTACAGAAAAACTATAGAGAAAAAAATTTTTTTGATCATCTGTAATCTTGTCACTAAGAAATAACTACTATTAACATTCTATTGAAAAAAAAACCTTTTGAAATTCCTTCTCATTTTCTCCAAATATGCATGATTGTTGCCAAAATAAGATCATAGTATATATACAGTTTTACCTCCTGTCTTTTCTTCATTTTACATTATATCAGGCATTTTCTCATGTCACTAACTCATTCAGAAACACCTTTTATGATGATTCTCTAATACTTTCAAAATAGAGGTATGCAATCACAAGTATCATGATTTTTCAAACCATTCCCCTGTTGTTGGACATTTGTGTTACTTCCAATTTTTTCCCACCGTTACAAATAACGTTACGATAAATATCCTCATGTCAGTCGTTGTTCATATTTCTGATTACTGTCAGAGGAGGGAGTTGTAGAAGTAGAATGTGGAGGTCAACAGGTATAGAGTCTTTTAAGATATCTATTGGTATATTATTAACTTTCTCCCATAAGATTATACCAATTTACTACTCTTTCTCCAGTGCTGGGTGAGAGTGTAAATCTGAGCTCACCATCAAGCCATTAAAGGCAAATTTTGTCCCCATGGTAACATGTGCCTCTGAGGCTAAGATCGGGATGTCCATGATGAGATGAGGAACCAAAGGCACAGATAGGCCTGAGTACGTGAAATTGATAATGAAACCAGACAAGATATGACAGTAGTGTGGCAGTGATGCACCCTGAAACTCCAGTGGGGTGCCAAGGAGGTCAGTGCCCGGGGCTGAGGCCAGCAGGCTCGCCAAAGGAGCTGGCACGGAACAGGGTTTTGAAAAGCAAACAGTAGTTGAGTGGCTGAGATGGAGTGGGGTGCATGTCACAAGTGGGTGAAACAGAAGGGACAAATATACAAATGTCCGCAGCCAGTTTGGGAGAGCCTGAGCAGGCCAGGCTCCAGATGGCACTGCCAGCTGCTGCCAGACGTCCCTCAGCAGAGCTGCACATCCGGTGCAAAGTCCGCATGGCTTCCCCAGACCTGCCCCTCCTCCCCTGTTCTTCTCCTGACCTCCTGCCACACCGTCCCCCTGGCCACCTGGACCGTGGCTCTTCTCGGAGCCTCCCCAGCAGGACCTCTTTCAGCACATACAAGAGCGCCTTTGAAAGAATACTCCCAGCTCCTTACTTTCAAGGAGTGCCATTCAGTGGTCCAGTTAGGGCAGCCTGGCAGCCACATGAATTGATTCGTCTCTATGAGCCACCAAACCGTGATCTCTGCGATGGCAGAGCCTACACATGCTTCATCTCGGTGTACTCCCTGCCCCTGCCCTCCTGCACCTAGCGTGGTGCCTTGGCAGTAATACATGTTTAAGGAAAGGACAAACCCAGAGAATGTCCAAGGACCAGAAGGTGACCTCAGTAGAGGTGTTTCAGAACCCATCTGTGAACAAGGACCTACAGTATAGCACAGGGAACTAACTGTACTCAATATTTTGTAATAACCTACAAGGGGAAAGAATCTGAAAAAGAATAGATATATAACTGAATATATATAACTGAATCCTGAAACTAACACAACAGTGTAAATCAACTATCCTTCAGTAAAATAAAAATAAAAGACAATTTAAACAAGCTGGATGCTCCAAAAAAAAAAAAAAAAAAAAAGAGAGGGACTTCCCTGGCGGTCCAGCGGTTAAGACTCCGTGCTTCCACTGTAGGGGGCATGGGTTTAATCCCTGGTCAGGGAACTAAGATCCCACATGCCGCACGGTGCAGCCAAATAAATAAATATAAAATTAAAAAAAAAAAAAGAAAGAAAAACCTGTCTCTGATTTGTCTCCAGGAGCCTGGAGCCCACTCCATCGGACTCCCACCCTCCCCCGACAGGGGCTCAGCACGTAGCACATCTGAGGACAGTGTAAGGGATAACAGAGCTGCAGGCCAGGTTCAGGGTGGGACGCATTACTGCACAAGGAGAATGCAGCCTGAGGAAGTACATTTTCTTTGCTCTTTGGCTAAATAAATGCCATTCGTTTGGGTTTGGTTTGGTTTGGTTTTGCCATGCCATGTTTCCTTTGTTTATTCAGAATTATTTCAGTAAAATACATACATATTTTTCCTCTCTGTCTGTCTACATGTATATATTTTAAACATGAAGAGTTAAATCTATTAAAATCAGTGTACTTACAGAACAGTGAAAAAATGACATGTAGAACACACAGCATCCATTAAATTCAATATTGTAAATGTCACTCGTTTGAATTAGAAGTCGCCAGCTGAGGGATTATTGGGATATAGGTGAGCTCTCGGGGGCTTTATTTTGTTAGGTTGAGCTCATGTCAAGTGATGGGACAGAGAAGGCTTGATTTATAAAGAGGACCAAGTGTGTGTCCCTCTAACGACCCTCTCTTTTTCCTAGAATTCTTCAATGACCTGGACCTGCTCATGGGGCCAGTCACCCTGCACAGCAGCATGGAGCACCTGGTCCAGTACTCCCAGCAGGGCCTGCACTGGCTGCGGAACAGCACCCACCTGACATAGGGACCCCGCCTTCGGGCTGGAGGGCACTCTTGTCTTCACGGACAGCTCAGCATTTCTGGACACTGTGCTCCTGAAGTTCCCAGCCACAGCATTTCTCAAACGGCGGTGAATATTTTCTCAGCATCGAACAATGGTCTTTTCTCCCAGGGCATGTGTGTTTGTATGTGTGGGTGTAGAAAAGCTGCCTGTGTAAGTGTGTAAGAGACACAGCTCTTTAGAACACGTTTTCTTTGTCTAGTTTCCATAATCCCAGGCTAGACAAAGGGATCAGACGTTTCTGATTAGAGAAAACACACTTACACACACACACACACGCACATACACACACACACTTTCTAGTTCAAAGCTAAACCGTGACTTCTTAGAACATTCAACGAAAATCTCATGGGTTAGTGAACCAGGTGCAATACAGCACACCAAAAGCTTGACTGCCAGCTAAGATGATCTTAGTTCTTATACTTTTGATTACTTTCAGTATTAATATACTCTCCCCCAATTATTATTTTTTTGATTGTGTGTATTAATGGGTAATTGAATAATGAAAATAAGTCAGTTATTTTTGTGCTGGACGTTTACTAGATTGCATGTTACCAAATACCCTGCCTTTTGTCTAGTACCTGCCCCCTCCAGCCAACTTTACTGTCAACTAAACGTGTTAGAAAACAAGTGAATTGACTCCCACGGGCCTTCCCTGCCCTGCCCCGCAAAACAGTATGACCGTGACACTGAGATTTGGTAAAACCTCAGTGTCTTTGAAAATTCACCAACATGAAAGCAGCAACAACTGCTTTTGGGGGCTCAGTGAGTAATTGAAATCTTCTGCACATGCCAGGAGCCCGCCCGGCACATGTGTTTCTTCTTCCTGCCACTGTGACCCAGGGGCTGTGGAGCCACATGGTGTCTGTCGGCCGATATTTTTCAAGTGTTTTCTTTCCATGATAGCTTTCTTACCAGTTTTCTTGGCCAGATGAGGACATTACCTAGGATGTCCGTTCACTCGGATCTGTATCTGTTGCTTCTCAGGCCAAAAACTATTTGCTATCGTGATTCTATCTAATCCTCTCACTCTTGGAGAAAGTGCCACTGCAGGCCTTGAATGCATTTTGATCTGGGCGATGTGTTTCAGGCTTTGATCAGCAAGCTGCTTACTCTACAGATATAAGTTATTCCTGTAAGGGTCGCAGTTCTGTCTGGGGTAGCAACGACCAGTCTGGTATGTTTCCGTCTTGCCCTTGATTCTTTTCTTTTCTTTTTTTTTTTAATTAAGTTTACATTTTAGGTTTTTTGACATCTTTGTTTACAGTTTTTGTCTGAAATTTATTTCTTTTATTGTCTCTCGTCATACCCTAGATTTGGTCTTCTTATTAAATATATTTGGATATGAAAATATTGGTTAAAAAAAAAAAAGAAAAACTCCTGGAAAAGAGGATATACTTCCTATACTTTAAAAACAAAAACAATGACCTTGAGGCCTCTCACTTGACAAAATTGCCCCAAGACGGCCTGAGAAAGGTGATGTGAAGTGTGGAACAATCCATTTTTCAAGGTGATGGTAACACAAAACGTTTATAACAGATACTGATGGTCTTATTGGTTTGGTTGCAATGTTAATATCTTTGTCAGCCTGATCTGTAGGTGGGGAATAAGATTGCTGTCATTCCCTAGCTCTAAGCGCTGATTTAAAACCTTACAAATGATTGAACAGCTTTGGTGATTTGAAATTCATTTAAATGAACAAGTGAAGGCTTTGTGCAATTTGCATTTGGCGTTGGCCTTCAAGCATCTGGAAATATTAACAGTACTTCTTTTTTACATTTATTCAACTGAGGTGCTTCTGACATTCCTTTCACTAATTGTTGCTAGAGTTCCCAATCCCACTGGAGTCTAACTTAAGAAATTTTGAATTTTTTTTTTTTCTGGAAGACTGAGGCTTAGTGGTACTCACTCCTGCTGAATTCTGATGAAATGTTCAGACTCTCACGTAAAGGGATGGCCCCCAGGGTCCACGGTGCATCCCTGGGGTGCTTTTCTGGTCTTCCCCACCTTTCAGTCTCAGGCCTCGTGGTGGTGCTCACGTGATGTGCTCACCTGTGACACCCATTTAAACACACAGGTGACCTCTGGCTACTTGTGCAAACAGCACCACGTCAGCGCTCGGTGAGCTGCGTTTCCAACAAAACGTGAAACTGGTCATTTGGGGGCCGTCACAGCACGCCGTTCTCAGTGTCTTTTGTTTCCTTGGTAGAACATGTTGGGGGCAGTGGTGGCAGTGGGTTTTCCTTGCTTTGGCATTGATGCTTTTGATAAGGAAGCATCTTCTGATTGTTGCTGGTTTCTTTTAGTTAGCTTTGTTCAAAGTAGAAATATCTTTCTTGTGTTTTCTGGTTATGAAAGTAATACATGCTCATGGTAGAAATTTGAACAATACAGAGAAGTATAAAGTAGGAAGTATTCAGTCCCATTCCCCAGAGACAACACTGGTCATCCTTTTCCTGTATAGGAGAGTCTCCCATCTGAACGTAGAATGTCTATCACCATTTTTTTCTATTTGAAGACATTATTTCATCAGAAGTTCAGTACGAGTTCAACTGGCCTTATCCCTCCATGACCTGAACGGACCTGGATCACAGTTGTTAGAGTTATCTTTAAAAGAGAGGAACCCAAATATATTCCTGATCAAAATGTGGGATTTGTTACCATTCGACACAGATCAGACTAATGTGCAGAATTGTGCTTGGAAAGAGAGGTTCGGTTAAAACACGTTTCTGGAAACTTTCAAATCACAAAGGGAAACTCGGACCCACTGTCTAAAGAGGAATGTACTGGAAAAAAAAATCTGAAGAGTTGACAAATTGTGTACTAGATTGAACACATGGAATCAATGCAATGAGCCTTCTGCACTAAAACGTACCCTCGTATCTGCAACAATGATGTGTGTATTATATAACAGTGATGTGTACATTTCTGACATCCCATACATAATACACAGTTTGTATAAATGCATACGTTTAAAAATATATATGTACAATACAGCTAACATAAAACTGTAGTGCGCCTGAAGGATATGACTGGTGCCTAATATCGAGTATAAGTCACTACGTGTTCAAATCACCTCAGAAGTGCAGTAATTGTTATCAAATTAATCAGTGCAGCCAACCTTATTTATGAACCACATCTTTGAAACTGTGCAGTAGTATATACATATATATTTTTAAATAACATTTTTCACAGTTTTCCAGAGTTACTGTTGAAATCTGTATCACCAAAAAAAAAAACAAAAAACAAAAAAAAGCAAGATTTTTTAAAATAATGTAGACATTCTTCAGACCCAGTAATCTGTGTGTGATTTCCTGTCTGTAGATACCCAAGACACTCTAGCAGTCACCAGCCTTAATGCATGTACAGGATATTATTGTGACTTAATTTATCTGCAGTTTTTAATCCATGTGAAATTGGAATTTATAAACTGACTTGGATTAACTATGTCTGCCTTTCTAAGGTTGCAAATGTTACATTAAATGATTTATGTTATAAATGAGAGGCATCGAGTTGTACGTAAAAAAAGAAAAAAAATGTCCACCAATTTCTGTGAATATTTTTACAAGGAAACTTCAGAATCAAAAATATATTCAAATAAGCATTCTGGTCCCCAGTTCATAATCTCTTTAGAATGGACCTTGTTGTTTCATAAAATTTTTAAATGGAGCTTCCACTGATTATCATTAATAAGTCTGATATTTTTCATGGGGGTAAAAAGTATGTTTTTCTTTATTGTAAGTGTAGTTTACTATTTGTCTTTCCCATTTCCCAGCATATTTACACACGCACATGCATGTGTGAGAACGCACACGCATGTGTAAGAACACACCCCCCACTGTCCCAGAAGACGCTGCATAGGAAGCTTGAGGGGTTTATTTTGATGACTTTACTGATGCCTGTCCAACCAGTAGCCCTGGGACACTGTTTGACTCATCATTCCATAATGACAGAAGTTAACTCACCTGACTTGTGTCTACCTGGTTTTTCCAACTCTAACCAACATGGTGGAATAATGCTGGCAATATTTGGTTGAGTGAAACGAGAGAATTTTGAACTAACGAAGATAGAAGTATTAGACCAGTGGCTTTCCATGATGTATCCCCCCCGATGTGGGAGGGTTTTTTGTTAACCTCATTTGTTTACTCTTCTCTCCCTACTTTTTCATTCCCCTTCTCCCCAAACTAAACTAAACAAAGAAGCAGAAACAAAACAGTTTCTTCACTTTACCCAGCCTATGTCCTTAGATTCAAATATGACAGCAGAGCCCTAGCTCCGGTCACCATGGAGACTGCCTCATCCCAAAGGTGACCTGGACGAGGTCCTTGGCTTTGCTTGCTCCAGAGACCACTGAGCTTAATACTCTTTCAGAGGTGGTTTGGGCTATGAAACGCCCAATAGTCTTTCAAGACCTGTCTTTCCCTTATGCAGTTTTGCCTACTACTCAGCTGAAGTCTGTTCCCATCAGAATCCTATTTTTAAGAATAACCCATTTTCGATGAAACCTGGATCAAGTGGAGTCTTGAAAGACTTTTTTTTTTAATGAAAGTGAAAAAAAAAAAACAACAACAACATAAACTGCATTTCCAACAAATTGGAGCCAGAGTTTTATTTCCTTGTCTTCCCATTCCCAGAAGAGCACAGTTTTTCAATATTACAACTTCCTGACAGCACAAGAAATGTTCAGACTTGAGATTTGTGTTCTCTTTGTCCAAACCGAATTCTTCTGTATATGTCATCAGATGGGTCCATTTGTTTGCTTGGCATGAGGAAAATGATAAAACTCTGTTCTCAAACGAATTACATCTGACCACGGTTTTGGTTTTTATTTTATTTTATTGGCACCCTGAGGCAGCAGGGGGTGAATTGGGGGTCGGCGACAAGGGGATTTAGACTCACAGCTCTGACTCAAGTCATGGGAATCAAGGGATTAAATCCCTCTGTGTTACTTTGAAAATCCACCTCGTATAGCCAATTTTTTTTTTTTTTTTTTTTTTTTGCTGTACGCGGGCCTCTCACTGTTGTGGCCTCTCCCGTTGCGGAGCACAGGCTCCGGACGCGCAGGCCCAGCGGCCACGGCTCACGGGCCCAGCCGCTCCGCGGCACGTGGGATCCTCCCAGACCGGGGCACGAACCCGCGTCCCCTGCATCGGCAGGCGGACCCCCAACCACTGCGCCACCAGGGAAGCCCCGTATAGCCAATTTTAAACACATTGATCTAAGGGATGAATGACTCATTGCCAGTCAACACAAGGATCAGCATTTGTCTTTAAGCACCAGGAAGTAGTGATGAGACCTGAAAAGCTGAATCAAGGACTTGTTTTTCCACTCGTTTCGAACACAGGAAAAGCTCATCAGAAAATATTTATATCCAATTATGATGTAAGATAGTACCAATGTTAGGATTTTCAAACAGTGCTCTTTGGTTATAAAAATAATCACCATTTTCTAGTTTCTGTATTGTCTTCCAATGCTTTTTCAGTTTTTCGTAAAACAGAACTGATTTTTTCCCCAGTATTTATCATCTCATTATTTCTAGATGCCCAAATGAGCAAAGAAAATACCCCTGAGGAATGTGCATTACTTGACTGTACAGCATCCACCCACAGTAGCCAAACGTATGTATTCTTTTTAAAGCGGCGGTCCCCAACCTTTTTGGCACCAGGGACCGGTTTCGTGGAAGACAGTGTTTCCACGGATGGTGGTGGGATGGGGGGAGATGGTTCAGGGAGTAACGCAAGCGATGGGGAGCGGCTGTAAACACAGATGAAGCTTCCCTCGCTCGCCCGCCGCTCACCTCCTGCTGTGCGGCCCGGTTCCTAACAGGCCAAGGACCGGTACCAGTCCGTGACCTGGGGGTTGGGGACCCCTGTTTTAAAGAACATTCTTTGAGTCTCCTCTGTTACCTTCATCTACAGCGTGAGTGATCACGAAGCCTGAAATATAGCCACGTAGTTGAGGTGTCAAAAATCCTAAGCACATAACACACTCATCTTTAGTGACAGACACTTTCCTAGCATTACCAGCTCTCTCTGGGCCCTACTTGTGGGGTGAAATGGCAATATTAACACTTTTCCTTTGAATAATTTGCAAACTGACTATTGATCCCCTGAAGTTCCCAGGGCTGCCAACTCAACCCAAAATGTCCTTCTCTGAGAGCTGGCTTGATTTTTTTGTTCCTTTGGGGTTTTTCCTTCTAAGTTCTGTAAGTCAGATTCTGTATCTTGACTGTTTCAAAGAACAGTTACTAGAGACAGTGGGGGCTTTCAGGAGACAAAGATTCAATATTAGAACTCGCCGACGTTGGGGACGAGAAGTCTGGGAAATAAGCGGGCTGCCTGGACGCTCTCCTCCTTTGCCTGCTGCCCCCAGTTCTTCAATAAAGCCCCTCTCCACGCTTGCTTTTCGTCCATCTGAAATGTAACGCAGAGCATCAACTGACCACCCCCCCACCCCCCCCGACAGAGTGTGAGGACCACCCTGTTGGGGCAGCATTTTGAGATCCCCAGTTGTCACCCACAGCTGGAGTTAAGCATCACTGTCAGAACAGAGGCACCGGAAACCCACTGTCTCTGCAGGCACCACGATGCAAAGGTGGGTGATGGGGGAGATGACACTTTGTCCCAGCTCTGACCCGTTTCTAGGGGACCAAGAGGATGACAACGGGGTCGCCACAGGCCCCTCCATGGGACCCCTCAGCCTTCGTTGTTACCACTTCGAGTCCATCCTGCCAGCAGTGAGGGAGCTGGGGCAGGGTGTCCTGTCCTGGGCAGGAGCAGCAGGGCTGCCAGGTACCCTGCAGTCAGTGGTACAGTCGCACCCTCCTCTTCTTCGTCCCGTCCTGGTCTTACGGAAGCAGTGGGTATCCAGATGGAAGGCGGAAGAGGGAACATTGGGTCCAAGCTTCCATTGGGTCCCTCTTCCATGAGAACATAGCCTGCCTCGAGAACACCGGGCTTCAAACATCCTTGTCAAGCCAGATGCCCGTAGCACAGTCGCATTACCTGTGCTCTCCTGGATTTCCTTTGAATGCCGGGAAGCTGACTTCTCTTCATGTGAATCCTGTGCCTCTGATGGTAATTTTTTGTTTGTTTGGGGCCGGGAGACAGAGGACAGCTGCTCTGGGAGGTCTGTCCCTGAGAAAGGAGATCTGTCATAAGGGACTTGTGTATGTCATGAGCTTCAGGAAAGAGGAAACCCCTCCTGAGGAAGGGATGGATTTTTTTTCTGTAGTGGGTTAGATAATTGCCTCAACATGACTGCTTAATTGTAGGCTAAAGCTTAGGGTCCCAGGAGAAAGAAAATCAACCTGAGAACTGAGTGATTTTGTGATGCCGAGCTAGAGGGTGACTCTTCTAGCCCCAAGCATCAGGACAGAGACTGGAAATCTGACCAGTGACCTGAATGTTTCACACCACTGAGGTCACGACCTAAATGTTGTATCGAAGTTCTTTAGCTTTTACTTAATATTTATATTATTTAGACACAGGGGCTTCCTTGTGTCCCTAAATCAGTGCTTTGAACTTAACCAAAATAATCAAGAAACACTCATTCAAAAGGGCCTCTTTTCCTTTAGGACAAAAGAGCAACAGCTGAAGGTCCTGAAAGATCCAGCCTGATTTAAGCCCGAATCAATACCAATACCCTTTCCAGGGGAGCACAACACCTTATGGGGTAAACTCTGGATATTTAGGTTAAAAATTCTAAGGTGGCAACAGAAGGTGTATTAGCATGAGGAGGTGGAGACACTCCAGCTAGATACTCAGATTTCACCTTATCTCAGGCAGGATATTAAGGAACAGACACGCCTACTACAGCACAATAGCTGCTTACTGCTGAGGTTCCGTGGAATCAAGTTCAAAGTCACTCCCATGTAGTTTGCCTCAGTTGGAGCAAGAATTTTAATTCCACCATTTTCCTTTTGCTGTGTCATCTTGGATGTTTATTCATGGAGCTGGCAACTCTAATTCAGTATTCTGATATCAATGGCCTAGTGTGTCACATCAAACACCATTTCAAATTCTGCATCTTGGTCTTGGGAAAGCTGCCAGCAACTTAGAATCCTGCTTATCCCCCTCGAGACGTTGCCAGCAATCCGGTTGAAGCAGCCCCTGAACCAAATTAAAGGGCCTTCGTCTTCTCCTCTTACAGGAATTGGTCTTACCATTGTTTCAACAATTGAAGAGGATTTTAAGTCAGACAATTCTGTACAGTAATTTATGCTGTAAAAAATGTACATATTGTAGCATTGATTATAAAGTGCTGTATTTATTAAGGTCCAATACCATTTCCATTTTTGTCTAGTTGTTCACTATTAAAAGAGTTTAAGTTCATTTTTGTTATGTGATATTCATTTGGGGCTTCTTGTGAGAACATTTGATATGGTTAGAAAGTCCAGGATCTGTGTGGATCGTCACTATTTTAATCCAAGTAGTCGTAATGGTCTCTTAAGCGTCACCATGACAAACCCTACTCCTGATGAAATCGTGTGCTCTTACCTGTGTCTTTAAGAATGTGATAAAAATCTTAACCCAAGGAATTAATAAAGAACAGTGGCTTTAGTAAGGAACACTTCCTCCAGCTTTTCTTCTCAAAATTCGTGAACGCTTTTTCCAAGGAAATTCCAGTGGACTCTCACTAAGTACCCCAGAGCTCTTCTTCCCGAAGTGGGGCCTCAACTCCCAGGCTGCTTCTACGATGTCTGCCTGCCTGGAGCCTAAAGTTGCTCTACTTTGCTGGTTGCTCGGATCTGCTTAAGGAAGTGCATATGTTAACTCCCCTTTCTCTGTCTCCCTCTTGTATTAAGAAGAAAAAAAAATTACTCCCACACAGCTGTATTTATCATATTGCAAATAAACAGAAGTCCACGTTCAAATTGTGAATAATTCAATAGTGAATTATTTGGGCAAGATATTAAGAAGGAGTGGAGAAGTACAGCTAATATTAGGGATCTGTCTAGGGGGATCTTATATTTTGTCCGAGTTTAAATTGACATGTGCAAGGATGATGCAATCATCGACCATTTCTTTGACTGTTTGGAGATTTTGCTGTGTCTGTAAGTCCCAAGAACCTCGTGCAGCACAATTCTGGACTGGGGAAGTGTCTTACTGTACTGTAACAGAATGAGCCTTAAGGATTTATAAGAATAAGCACTTTTATATTTGAAGGTAAATGCTAACGCATCAGTGAAATTACTTTTTTAATGTCTTAATAAACCTTGAAATCAACATCACTCTGTCTCAAAAACATCCTACGGTCTCTTCCTAGAACTTCTTATGAGTCAAATGTTCTTTCTCTTGGGTTACACGATTTTGTTTTAAATATAATCCACTAGTCACAAACTATCTTTTCCTCTACAAAAGTCTGAATCCCTCTGAGCTAGGAGAATGGATGACAGCATTTGAAGGAAAGGGGCACCGGTCTCAGAATGCTTTTGGCAGGAGAGGTGAAGTGTCACTTTGGAGTGAAAAAGAAAGAAAGCCATCTGCGATAGAACCTGGAATTCTCTTGCTAAGAGAGTTTTTGATTGTTGTTGTTTGTTTGTTTGCATGTCCGAGCTTTGTTTATCATAAAGCAGTGCATAAATGGAAGCTGTTATATGACATAGTTCGAACACAAACGGCCGACGAACACTGAAAACAGTCCATGCTAAGCTAAGACTGATGTAAGCCTGCATTTCTTTTCCCCTTTTCTTTTTTGTGTTTAACTTTTTGAGGAACTTTCAAACTGTTCTCCACAGGAGCGACACTGTTATACGTTCCCACCAGCAACGTATGTGAGTTCCAATTTCTCCGCAACCTCATCAACATTTGTTGTTGTCTTTTTTTATTGATAACTATTCTACTGAGTGTGAGTGGTACTAGATTGTGGTTTTGATTTGCATTCCCGTAATGACTAATGATATTGAGGTGCTTAGTGGCCATTGTAAAATCTTCCTTGGAGAATCGTCTGTTGAATCACTTACCCATTTTTAAAAGGTTGTTTGTCTTTTGCCTGTTGAGTTGTAAGGGGTTTTTTTGTGTGTGTGTGTATTGGATACGAGTCCCTTATCAGATATAGGATTTGCAAATACTTTCTTCCATTCTGTGGTCATTTTTTCATTTTTTTGATAGTGTCCTTTTGAGTACAAAAGTTTTTAATTTTGATGAGGTCCTGTTTATCTATTTGAAATTTGTCTCTTGCACCTTCATCATGTCTTATCTAAGAAGTGTTTGCCTAACCCAAGGTCATGAAGATTTATTTCCTCCTATATTTTCCTCAAATAGTTTTAAAGTTTTAGCTCTAAAATTTAGATGCAGGATCCACTTTAAGATGATTTTTGTGTATAGCATGAGAAAGGGGTCCAGCTTCATTCTTTTGCATGTGGATATACAGTTGTCTCAGCACCCTTCGTTAAAAAGACTATTCTCACCCCCCATTGAATTGTCTTGTCACCCTTGTCCAAAAACAATTGACTGTGCCCTATGGCAATACCACACTGTCTTAATTACTGTAACTTTGTAGTGATTTTTAAAATGAGAAAGTGTGAGTCCTCCAACGTTGTTCTTCTTTTGCAAGTTGTTTTGGGTGAAAAGTGGTTTTTAAATTAACCATCAATTATGGATTAAATTTCCTATAAATTAACTTGTTTCAAGCAGGTGACATCTAGCCCAGTTTAAAAACAAGTAATGTGTGCCTTAGTAGCATGGCTGAAAGAACTGTATGGAAAATGCAGAATGGGTTCGTGAACCAGCCAAGTCCCTGTACATTCTCAGTCCCTGTTCTCCAAGAGACACTGCCCATTCCAGGGTTCTTGGGCTAGTATTTGGGTGTCCCCCACCAAGCTGGAGCATTTGATATATGTAATATGTGTTTCTGAGGGTACGATAGAAATATAAAGTTGGTCCAGATATTCTGTGCTTCCAGAGTCCAGCAGCCTTTTTCTTCCCCAGTGCTCCATGGTCAGGTGCTCCGGCACCCAGTGTGGACCTGGCACCTTGGCCATGCGGTCCCACTCAAAAGACAACACCTGCGTCAGTCTGCCTGAGGTCACCAGATTTCCCAGCGCTTGACAGGCAGGCTTGGCCCCCGCACCTCTTTGGGACTTTCGTCTCACCATGTTTCAAGTCTTTCTGGCCGCTTTTGCTGATCTTCCTGGAGTCGAACAGATTCTCCTGTGATCGTCAAGGATATAGATTTTACTTCATTGCTAGTATATGGGAACATAGAACAGACAGAATGAATTAATCCAGAAGGAACACTCAGAAAGTGACTTTATACTTCCTACCTGCAACACCCACCCACCATTGCCTGCTCCAGCCCCCTCTAGAGGGTCAGTTCTTCTGAGACCCTTGCGTGAAATCTAGGGTTGAGCCCATAACTTTGCCAGGCACCCTCAGATAAGAAAAAGTCCTGTGGTCATCTCATCCAAAAGTTATCTCATTTTCGACCTTAAAGGGCCTGGCCTGTGCATTATTCAGACTCCATCTGAAGCTGAAGCTTTTCCCTCCCCAGCTTCTGGTGGAAAGTGGGCAGTTAGCAAAGGGATATGGTTGGCCTAGTCACTGTCCTTGCCTGTTGGTCCTTCGCGATTCCAGCTCCTCCAGCCTGAAGCAGAGGGAGGGAGGCTCTTCTTTCACTGGCCGGGATGTACCTTATGCTGGTTTCCTTGCCTGGTGCTGACTCTGTCTTGGGCATCCTTGAGGCGTCTTTGGAAGGAAACCCCTCTGTTCTTTGCAATCCCTCACTCCCATTATGGAGATGGACCACCAGCCACAACCCTGCCGGCTCCTTGATCTTGGACTTCCAGCCTCCAGAACTGTGAGAAAATGGATTTCTGTTGTTCAAGCCACTCAGACTGTGGTTTGTTGTTAAGGCCACCCTGGGAGACTAATAAATGGCCTTTCCTCATGGGTGGGCACCTGGCAAGACCCCCAGCCTCTCCTGCTGAGGCCTCCGCATCCCTCTAGGACAGGGCTTGGGCAGGACTGTGGTCAGGCTCTCAGACAAGCCCAGACCAGACCTCTTGTGCAGATGGATCCATGTCATCCCCTTTGACCCCAGTGTGACAGACAGAGGCCACCTCCACACGTGGCACCTTCCCTGCTGCTGTGGGCAGCTTTGACCCACACATCTGTGAGTGTGAGAAGTCACGGTACTCCCCAGACTGCAGGCATGTGGATTCAGCCTTCTATGAGGCTCTCCCATTGAACCTGAGGTGATGGAGACGTGCCTGGAATCAGGGTGGGACTCACAGCACACTGGCGACTCTTTCTCTCCCGAATTCCCAGTCCTTCCCATGGCCTCTCCACCTTCTTTTATGGGCCTGCAGTGGGTCTGACCGCGGGTCTCTGACGTCTGCATTGGAAGCCCTGTGTAGTGGGTCTCACCTCACTTTGGGATGTGGGAGTAGTTGGCATCTATTGTCTTGGAGACTCCTCAAAAAAGAGAGAAAATGAGTCCTATCTTAACATCCTGTTAGACTACAATGAAGACCTGGGTGGTTTGGATCAGGGTCTAATGAGACCTTGGGGGTTGCTTCAGGCAACCCGGAGGCAGAGAGCAGAGGCAGGGCCCAGCCGGGGGCACTCACTCGCGCTGGCAGCCCTTCAGCTCCCCTGGTCACCTCGCTTGGGGAGGCCTCAGCCGCCGCCGGCATGGGGGAGTGCCTTTCCCTTGGTCTCCACAGGCTGAGGGCCTGGGGTGGAAATCGGCCATGTTTCTTTTTAACTTCCCAGGTGTGGCATTACTTTCCAACTCCTGAGCCCAGGTCCCTGCCTTTCACACCTCTGCCCTCCCAGGGGGGCACCTACTGCCTGCTTCCCGACCTTCAGGGTAGAGAGGTGGCAACGCCTGTATGTGACCCAAGTGATTACCCTCCCAGGATCCTCCCAGTGTTCTTTTTGTTGTCGTTGTTTGTTTGTTTTTCTTTTTTTTTTTTTTTTGCGGTACGCGGGCCTCTCACTGTCGTGGCCTCTCCCGTTGCGGAGCACAGACTCCGGACGCACAGGCTCAGCGGCCATGGCTCACAGGCCCAGCCGCTCTGCGGCATGTGGGATCATCCCGGACCAGGGCACAAACCCGTGTCCCCTGCATCGGCAGGCGGACTCTCAACCACTGCGCCACCAGGGAAGCCCCTCCTCCCAGTGTTCTTGACCTCCAAGCTCATTGCATCCTAGAGCAGGCCTCTATCTTTTCAGTTTTGAACAACCTCAGAACTGTGGTTTTCTCTTCATGGCGATCCTTCCATCCTTCACAGATGCCTCAAAGTTCCTGGACCTTTTAAGGCACTGCTTCTAGTTTTTTAGTGCAGTTTGTGGATGATGATGGTAATGATGATGATGATGACTGTGATGATGTTGATGATGATGATGATGGTGATGGTGGTGATGGTGATGGTGATGATGATTATATCTCTTTGGCCACCTTGATCCTCTCTTCTTTAGTAAAATCAAGTTCTAATGTTTCCCAGTGGCAGGAGCATTTCCATACTGGGATTGGGCTTGATGCAGCTCAGGCTTCCTTACTGGTGGTTCTGTATGTTGCTGGTCTGCATTCCTTCCTCTTCTATCTAACTTGTTTTTCCGAGGTTGCCTTGGACTTCTGGACTCCACGTTGCTGGGGTCTCACCGAGGCTGCAGCCCTACTGGCGGCCACGTCCTTGGCGAGTCAGCTCTAGTTATCCTGGCCTTTCTGGTTCCATTGCTGCTCTGCCCTTGGAAGAACCCCTTTGCTGTTCAGTCCTGCTGCTGCTTCTCCATGCCTCTGGTCAGTATATCCAGTGGGACCCCTGGCAGGTCTCTCCTCCCTACTGGCTCTTTTTGGCTTTTGTTGCTTCTGCCACACTCATAAGCTAGAATAAGGTGGCTTCTTGGAACCCACCCCGAATTTCGCCTTAAAAATGCTCCCTGGAGGTAGAAATATCTTCTCCATCACAGACCATGTTGAAACCATTTCTACTCTGGCCTTCAGAGAGCCACACTCAGAAGCCAGGCAGTTTTTTTTTTTTTTTTTTTTACAACTTTATTGGAGTATAATTGCTTCACAATGGTGTATTAGTTTCTGCTTTATAACAAAGTGAATCAGTTATACATCTGTTCCCATATCCCTTCCCTCTTGCATCTCCCTCCCTCCCACCCTCCCTATCCCACCCCTCCAGGTGGTCACAAAGCACCGAGCTGATCTCCCTGTGCTATGCAAGCCAGGCAGTTTTAATCCACTGCTGGTCAACACAGCACTTCCCAGCCTGGGTGAAAATCAGGGACCTAGCCCAGGAAAAATAACATAACAGGTATCAGTGCTGAGATGGAAGAGCTGGACCAGCACCAATGGGACTTGACCATGAGTTGCCCAGACACTGAGATGTGGCTCCTGACTCAGGGTAGCTCAGAGTCTAGAGCCTGGGATGGGTGGCCTGCAGGTGGAGGTCACATGGCCGCAGCCATGGGAAGGAAGAGGGTGAGGGGTAGAGGCAAGTAAAGTGGTTCCATCCTTTCCACCAGAATGATTCTTACAGAGCCTGCTGACCTGGAGGGCAGTTCCACATTCAGCCACTGTACCCCTATGGAGCCATCATTTAGCCCAGGACACTTCTAATGTGGGACTTGGAGACATCTCAGTGGTAGCTGATGTCATCTCAAAGCAGGTAAGTAAGCAAGGTAAGTAAGGCAAGACCACGGAAAGGGTCCAGGGTTCTGAATGCACAGGTGGACATGTGAGCCTGGACAGGGGACCTTCCCCTTGGGGAGGTGGAGGTAGGCAACAGCCAGGTAGTGTGATTCACGGAGCATTCGGAAGACTGCTCCACCTCCCTAGGTGACTGAGAACTCCTGGATGTCCATCTCCAGGCTCTTTGTAAAATGCCCACATCCCCGCGAGGCGTCTCACAGGAAGTCCCTGACACATCCATGACACCTCATCACACTGTTTCCCCCTAATTAGCAGGAGGAGACTGTGGAGAGGTAGGGGTGCCAGGGAGGTCCAGAGAGGCCCAGTGGAGAGAAGGGGAGATGCCCAGCAGAGGAGGAAGGCCCGCAGTCCAATCCAATCACTGCACCAGCACTTGCTGCCTAACGGGTCATTTACCTGAGGTCGTTTGCCTTTACAGGGGGACCGTGATCCCAGGGAAAACTGACTCTATGTGAACACTCGTGATCTGTCCTCCCCATGCAGGCAGTGCTGGGATCTAAGAGGAAACTCCCCAGTGGGTGAGCGTCACTCCCTTCCTAGGAGAGTTCAACATGTTCATCTTGGGCTTGAGGTTGTAATTATGATTTAGTGGAACACGGCTTCAGAATGTCTTTTCCTTCATTTCATGTAAATTAAGTTGCTGGTGCATGTGGGAATATGTGTCTCTATTCCCAAGGGGAGTTAGAGACTTCATTACTTATTGTCTAGGAAGTGCTCTGAAGATAAAAAGCTGTCTGGGAATGCCAGGTATTATTAGGTGCCTTCGATTTGTAAATCATCTTGAACGGGTGGTTTTGTTTTATTCTGTTTTGCTTTTGTATGAAAATGATAGCTTCAAACCCTAAGTTCAGCGATGGCCAAAACACATGCCAAAGAACACGTGCAGGACAGAATACAGGTTTTTCAATGGTTTTGATTTATTTACTCCAAGGGTGTGGGAGGCTTTAAGAATTCCAGCCAAATAATCTGATGTCCAGGGGATGGTTCCAGGGATCGTACTGCCTGTGACCTTGAAAAAGTGCACTAACTTCTCTGGGCCATGGTCTCCACATCTGAGAGGTCGACCAGTTGGAGGAGATGATCGCTTTTTCTCTCTTCCTTTGTTGGCATTTTGTGTAATACATCTATGCACACGTGTCTGCCATTGACTGAGTCCTCCCAACATGTGGGACACGGTGCTAAGGGCTCCATACCTGGTCTGAAACCAGAGCTGTCGACTTCTCCATGGTTACACAGCTAAGGGGCAGTGCTGTCGGCCACTCTCCTCCCCTCTGCTCACAGTGCTTCACATGGTTCCAGAACACAAAGAAAAAGCAGGAAAGCAGTTATGGGTGCTACTCATTCTCTTTTTTCTTCTGTAGCCACATAATGCAACCTCAAACTGGTCAGGAAATAGGAGGTGCTAGAGGATTTCATCAGTTCTATTCCCATTTCCTTCTCTTTGTGGTCCCAGCCTCCTTCCCTCCTACTTAGGGTAATAGGAGAGACCTGCTGACTGTCATACACACCTGATTCCTAGCAGGAGGGGAAGGGAGTGGGGGGAGGGGAAGGCAAGGAAGGAGGGAAAGGAAATGGAGGGAGGGGAGGGTGGGAGGAAGGGAAGAAGAGAGAACCAGAGTTGAATAATCTATATATCTGTCTAATTTCTTTTAATTCATATGAATTCATTAAGGTTAGGGGGAGTAGGCCACAGGCTGTACTCAGATGAGTGTCTGTCAGAGGTCAAAAAACCTTTCCCACTTTCAAGGAAGCCCCTCCCATAAGTTATACTAGCCTTACAGTCTGACAGTCTGACAGGGAGCAGGGTCTGAATCTTTGCCCATTCATCCTTTCTCACTGAATTGACACTTTATATCTATCTTTCTATGAGAGACCCATTCTGAAAATGTACATATTTGGTCTGAAAATCTCCAGATATTTACTGTGGATTGAAAGTTCTGCATCTGAGGTCAACAACTGGGAAGTAGAAGATATCTATAACCCAGAATGTGTATAAGTTACGATGCAGGGAGGACTCTGAACAGGAAGAGGAGTCACAGGAACACAAACTCACAGATGTGGGCTTTTGCATGAGGAATGGTGATCCAGGACCCTCCCAGACTTTGGGAAGTCCCGTGGACCATCCTGACCTCCAAACCAATGTGAAGGGCTGTGGTGAGTTGTGCAGGTGGCCTGCAAAGTGTGCAGAGTCTGGCTTTCATTGTTGAGTGAATGAATGAATGAATTTGGAGATAATTCCTACCCTCCACATTCTTAATATCTAGAAAAACAGTATTTCTTTCTTACTGTGATGAGCTGTTCTTGGTTTGTTAATTCATGAACCCAGCACAAAAAAATAAGACTTTCCAACAGCCTGTATTCGCTCCAAACATTAAAAGGGGGGAAGCAAACCAAGACACAAATGATTGAGCATTGGTATAGTATGGTCGAAGGGAACCCTGATCAGTGTACATTAGGTGAAAAGCTGTCTTCTCGTTTGGACCTTGCAAAGTAAAGAGTCAGCCCTGGGGAGCTCTCCTGTGAATTATAGGATGTTTGACCTCTACCCACTAGATGATGCCAGTAGCACCCCTCTCCAAGTGGTGACAATGAAAACTGTCTCCAGACGTTACCAGGTGTCTCCTGAGGGGCACAGTCTCCCCACACTGAGAACTACTGCTTTGGAAGAAAATCCAACGTTTTTGATATATAAAGACCCTTAGTGATCTGGTCTTTTCCTATCTTAGCCTACTCCCTTGTCCGCATAGAGGGCTCCAATGCTGAGCCTACTTGAGGTCTTTGGACTAAGCCCCACAATAGTGCTTCCATGCCTTTGTACACCTTCTTCCCACTTCCTAGACCACTTTTCTCCAAATTCACTCAGCCAGTCCCTTACTACCTTTCAAAACTCAGGCATCATCCAGACCACCCACCACCACCCCCAAATACAACCTTCCTTTACTTCTCTCCCTCCTGTCTTGGACCCTGGAAGCACCTTGTTCAGAGCTCCACCCCCGCCTTCTTGCACTCCCTAGTAGAAACCTCTGTGCAGACTTTTACGGCATCACAGTGTGAGCTAGTCTGCGAGGTCAGGATGGGACTCTGTCTTTTCTCTCTTTGTCTGCAGTACCTGGCACAATTCCTAGCACAGAGTAGATGCTAGCTGAGTAAATGAGCATGAGAGGAGGGAGGGCTGGAGGGGAGATGATATTGATATATATATCAATAAAGCCTGCTAACTCAGCCATAAAAGTAAATGCTTGTCCCTCATTAAAACCATATGTGTGTGTGTGCGTGCATGTGTGTGTGTGTGTGTGTGTGTATATATATATATATATATATATATATATATATATATATATATAAAGCGAGGCCCTTAGCACATACATCAGTTGCTGGGCTATTATTTCTTTTTAATGTCAGGCAAAGTACTTTACCCTTTCTCTGATCATTACTACTTATTCCAGATCATCCTTGTTCAAACACTGGCATTTCTCAGGGGGTCCCTTCTTTGCTGGCTGTGTTGAGTTCACTCTGCCTGTAGATTCACCCTTTGCTCTCAGACCATTCAAGTTTACTCATTCCATTTCTAAGCTGCTCTAGCACTCCGCTGGCTCCATCAATGAAGCGATTGACATCCCTGTGAAGGCTGCAAACAGAGTTCCCCTTCCTCTATCCTGCCCACCAGATCCTGAAGGAGAAAGTACCCAGGAAGCTCCTAGAAGTGGCTGAGCTGATGCATTTCTGAGCAGAAAACAGGCACTTAATCCCCTAGCTTCCTTGAAGTTGGGGGTTTTCCTATTGGAAGTGTAGTACAAAATAATATGAAAATATATTCAGGCCCTATATTTTAGGTGGAAAAGACACAATGAATAAGCCAATTTTTAAAAAATTAAACAAAGGGTATATAGAAGATCATCTGAGGGCCTCAGATAAATGAAATACTTCCTCTTCTGCTGGAATAATACTTCTTGAGATATTTGCCAGTTGTTTTCCCACTTTCTAAATTATCACCTCCTGTGCCTTAGAATTCAAGCATTTGAGATAGCCTCATCCACCAGAGAGCAGACAGCAGAAGCAAAAAGAACTACAATCCTGCAGCCTGTGCAATGAAAACCACATTCACAGAAAGCTAGACAAAATGAAAAGGCAGAGGACTATGTACCAGATGAAGGAACAAGATAAAACCCCAGAAAAACAACTACATGAAGTGGAGATAGGCAACCTTCCAGAAAAAGAATTCAGAATAATGATAGGGAAGATGATCCAGGACCTCAGAAAAAGAATGGAGGCAAAGATCAAGAAGATGCAAGAAATGTTTAACAAAGACCCAAAAGAATTAAAGAACAAACACCTAGAAGAATTAAAGAACAAACAAACAGAGATGAACAATAAAATAACTGAAATGAAAACTACACTAGAAGGAATCAATAGCAGAATAACTGAGGCAGAAAAATGAATAAGTGACCTGGAAGACACAATGGTGGAATTCACTGCCACGGAACACAATAAAGAAAATAGAATGAAAAGAAATGAAGACAGCCTAAGAGACCTCTGGGACAACATTAAATGCAACAACATTAGCATTATAGGGGTCCCAGAAGGGGAACAGAGAGAGAAAGGACCCGAGAAAATATTTGAAGAGATCATAGTTGGAAACTTCCCTTCCCTAACATGGGAAAGGAAATAGCCACCCAAGTCCAGGAAGCACAGAGAGTCCCAGGCAGGATAAAACCAAGGAGAAATGCACCGAGACACATAGTAATCAAACTGACAAAAATTAAAGATGAAGAAAAATTATTAAAACCAAGGGAAAATGACAAATAACATACAGAGGAAGTCCCATAAAGTTAACAGCTCATTTCTCAGCAGAAACTCTACAAGCCAGAAGGGAGTGGCATGATATATTTAAAGTGATGAAAGGGAAGAATCTACAACCAAGATGACTCTACCCGCTAAGGAGCTCATTCAGATTTGACAGAGAAATCAAAAGCTTTACAGACAAGCAAAAGCTAAGAGAAGTCAGCACCACCAAACCAGCTCTACAACAAATGCTAAAGGAACTTCTCTAAGTGGAAAACACAAGAGAAGAAAAGGACCTACAAAAACAAAAAACAATTAAGAAAATGGTAATAGGAACATACATATCGATAATCACCTTAAATGTGAACGAATTAACTGCTCCAACCAAAAGACACAGGCTCGCTGAATGGATATAGAAACAAGACCCATATACATGCTGTCTACAAGAGACCCACTTCAGACCTAGGGACACACACAGACTGGAAGTGAGAGGATGGAAAAAGATATTCCATGCAAATGGAAATCAAAAGAAAGCTAGAATAGCAATACTCATATCAGATAAAATAGACTTTAAAAGAATGTTCCAAGAGACAAGGAAGGACACTACATAATGATCAAGGGATCAATCCAAGAAGAAGATATAACAATGATAAATATATATGCACCAAACATAAGAGCACCTCAATACATAAGGCAACTGCTAACAGGTATCAAAGAGGAAATCGACAGTAACACAATAATAATAGGGAACTTTAACCCCTCAGTTACACCAATGGACAGACCATCCAAACATAAAATTAATAAGGAAACACAAGCTTTAAATGACACAAGAGATCACATAGATTTAATTGATATTTATAGGACATTCCCTCAGAAAACAGCAGATTACACTTTCTTCTCAGGTGCGCATGGAACATTCTCCAGGATAGATCATATCTTGGGTCACAAATCAAGCCTCAGTAAATTTAAGAAAATTGAAATCATATCAAGCATCTTTTCTGACCAAAAAGCTATGAGATTAGAAATAAATTACAGGGAAAAAAACGTAAAAAACACAAACACATGGAGGCTAAACAACACATTACTAAATAACCATGAGATCACTGAAGAAATCAAAGAGGAAATCAAAAAACATCTAGAGACAAATGACAACAAAAACACGATGATTCAAAACATATGGGATGCAGCAAAAGCAGTTCTAAGAGGGAAGTTTATAGCAATACAATCCTACCTCAAGAAACAAGAAAAATCTCAAATAAGCAATCTAACCTTACACCTAAAGGAAGTAGAGAAAGACAAACAAACAAAACCCAAAGCTAGTAGAAGGAAAGAAATGATAAAGATCAGAGCAGAAATAAATGAAATAGAAACAAAGAAAACAATAGCAAAGATCAATAAAACTAAAAGCTGGTTCTTTGAGAAGATAAAATTGATAAACCTTTAGCCAGAGTCATCCAAAAAAAGAGGGATAACACTCAAATCAATAAAATTAGAAATGAAAAAGGAGAAGTTACAACAGACACCGCAGAAATACAAAGCACCATAAGGGACTACTACAAGCAACTATGCCAATAAAATGGACAACCTGGAAAAAGTGGACAGATTCTTAGAAAGGTATTACATTCCAAGACTGATCCAGGAAGAAATAGAAAATATGAACAGACCAATCGCAAGTAATGAAATTGAAACTGTGATTTAAAATCTTCCAACAAACAAAAGTCCAGGACCAAATGGCTTCACAGGGGAATTCTATCAAACATTTAGAGAAGAGCTAACACCCATCCTTCTCAAACTCTTCCAAAAAATTGCGGAGGAAGGAATACTCCCAAATTCATTCTATGAGACCACCATCACCCTGATACCAAAACCAGACAAAGATACTACAAGAAAAGAAAATTACAGACCAATATCACTGATGAATATAGATGCAAAAGTCCTTAACAAAATACTAGCAAACAGAATCCAACAACACATTAAAAGGATCATACACCATGATCAAGTGGGATTTATCCCAGGGATGTAAGGATTCTTCAATATATGCAAATCAATGTGATACACCATATTAACAAATTGAAGAATAAAAACCATATGATCATCTCAATAGATGCAGAAAAAGCTTTTGACAAAATTCAACACCCATTTATGATAAAAAAAAAAAACTCTCCAGAAAGTGGGCATAGGGGGCTTCCCTGGTGGCACAGTGGTTGAGAGTCCGCCTGCCAATGCAGGGGACATGGGTTCGTGCCCCAGTCCAGGAGGATCCCACATGCCACGGAGCGGCTGGGCCTGTGAGCAATGGCTGCTGAGTCTGCGTGTCCAGAGCCTGTGCTCCACAACGGGAGAGGCCACAACAGTGAGAGGCCCCCGTACCACACACACAAAAAAAAAGTGGGCATAGAGGGAACCTGCCTCAACATAATAAAGGCCATATACAACAATCTCACAGCAAACATCATTCTCAGTGGTGAAAAACTGAAAGCATTTCCTCCAAGATCAGGAACAGACAAGGATGTCTACTCTTGCCACTGTTATTCAACATAGTTTTGGAAGTCCTAGCCACGGCAATCAGAGAAGAAAAAAAAATAAAAGGAATCCAAATTAGAAAAGGAGAAGTAAAACTGTCACTGCTTTGCAGATGACATGATACTATACATAGAGAATCCTAAAGATGCCACAGAAAACTACTAGAGCTAATCAATGAATCTGGTAACGTTGCAGGATACAAAATTAAGGCATGGAAATCTCTTGCATCCCTATACACTAACAATGAAAGATCAGAGAGAGAAATTAAGGAAACAACCCCATTCACCATTGCAACAAAAAAATAAAATACCTAGGAATAAACCTACCTAAGGAGGTAAAAGACCTATACTCAGAAAACTATAAGACACTGATGACAGAAATCAAAGATGACACATACAGATGGAGAGGTATACTATATTCTTGGATTGGAAGAATCAATATTGTGAAAATGACTATACTACCCAAAGCAATCTACAGATTCAGTGCAATCCCTATCAAATTACCAATGGCATGTTTTACAGAACTAGAACAAAAAATCTTAAAATGTGTATGGAGACACAAAAGACCCCGAATAGACAAAGCAGTCTTGAGGGGAAAAAAATGGAGATGGAGGAATCAGACTCCCTGACTTCAGACTACACTACAAAGCTACAGTAAGCAAGACAATATGGTACTGGCACAAAAACTGAAATATAGATCAATGGAACAGCACAGAAAGCCCAGATATAAACCCACACACCTATGGTCAAGTAATCTATGACAAAGGAGGCAAGGATATACAATGGGGAGAAGACAGTCTCTTCAATAAGTGGTGCTGGGAAAACTGGACATGTAAAAGCTACATGTAAAAGAATGAAATTAGAGCACTCCCTAACACCATACACAAAAATAAACTCAAATGGATTAAAGACCTAAATGTAAGACCAGACACTATAAAAGTCTTAGAGGAGAATATAGGAAGAATAGTCTTTGACATAAATCACAGCCAGATCTTTTTTGACCCACCTCCTAGAGTAATGGAAATAAAAAGAAAAGTAAAAAAATGGGACCTAATGAAGCTTAAAAGCTTTTGCAAAGCAAAGGAAACTATAAATGACTAAAAGACAACCCTCGGAATGGAAGAAAATATTTGCAAACAAGTCAATAGACAAAGGATTAATCTCCAAAATATATAAACAGCTCATGCAGCTCAATATTAAAAAAACAAAAAACCCAATCCAAAAATGGGCAGAAGACCTAAATAGACATTTCTCCAAAGAAGATACACAGATGGCCAAGAGGCACATGAAAAGCTGCTCAACATCACTAATTATTAGAGAAGTGCAAATCAAAACTACAGTGAGGTATCACCTCACACCAGCTAGAATGGGCATCATCAGAAAATCTACAAACAACAAATGCTGGAGAGGGTGTGGAGAAAAGGGAACCCTCCTGCACTGTTGGTGGGAATGTAAATTGATACAGCCACTATGGAGAACAGTATGGAGGTTCCTTAAAAAACTAAAAATAGAATTACCATATGACCCAGAAATCCTACTACTGAGCATATACCCAGAGAAAACCATAATTCAAAAAGACACATGCACCCCAGTGTTCATTGCAGCACTGTTTCCAATAGCCAGGTCATGGAAGCAACCTAAATGCCCATCAACAGATGAAATGATGAAGATGTGGTACATATATACAATGGAATATTAGCCATAAAAAGGGATGAAATTGGGTCATTTGTAGAGATGTGGATGAATCTAGAGACTGTCATACAGAGTGAAGTAAGTCAGAGAAAAACAAATTATCATATATTGACACATATATGTGGAATCTGGAAAAATGGTACAGATGAACGGGTTTGCAAGGCAGAAATAGGGACACAGATGTAGAGAAGAAACATATGGACACCAACTGGGGAAAGGGGGGTCAGGGAAGGGGGGCAGATGGTGGTGGTGAGATGAACTGGGAGATTGGGGTTGCCATGTATACACTGATGTGTATAAAATAATAACTAATAGGAACCTGTTGTAAAAAAAAAAGAATTCAAGCATTCAAGGCTATTCTGTGCTCATTGTTTTATGGGAAGAATTTGTCAAGCAAAAAAGAGGTGAGGGGGAAAGGGGTGGAACTGAATACTTGAAATGAGGCTAGTCTTGATTGAGATGTGTGTAAATAAAACATACCCTCAAGATTTTGAAGATTTAACATTAAAAAAAACTATCCCATTAACAATGTTTTATTGATTATATGTTGAAATGATAATATTTTTGATACATGGGTTAAAATATTATTAAAACTAATTTGACCTTTTTACTTTTTAAATGTGGCTTCTAGAAAAATTTATATATGTGAGAGTTTTTATCATGAATGGATGTTGAATTTTGTCAAATGCTTTTTCTGCATCTATTGAGATGATCATGCAGTTTTTGACTTTTCTTTTGTTAATAGGGTGTATTACACTGATTGATTTGCATGTGTTGAACCATCTTTCTGAACTTGGGATGAATCCCACCTGGTCGTGGTGTATGATCTTTTAATGTGTTGTTGGATTCAGTTTGCTAATATTTCACTGAGAATTTTTGCATCTATATTCATCAAAGGTATTGGCCTGTAATTTTCTTTTTTGGTGGTGTCTTTGGTTTTGGTATCAGGGTGATGGTGGCTTCATAGAATGTCTTTGGGAGTGTTCCCTCCTCTTCAATCTTTTGGAAGAGTTTTAGAAGGATCAGTATAAGTTATTTTTTGTATATTAGGTAGAAATCGCCTGTGAAGCCATCTGGTCCTGGACTTTTGTTTGTAGAGAGTTATTTTTATTACAGATTCTATTTCACTTCTAGTGATTGGTCTGTTCAAATTATCTGTTTCTTCTTGATTCAGTTTTGGTGGGCTGTATATTTCTAGAAAGTTGTCTGTTTCTTCTAGGTTGTCACATTTGTTGGCATATAATTGTTCATTGTATTCTCTTATGGTTTTTTGTATTTCCTGTGGTTAATTTCTAGTTTCATGCCATTTTGGTCAGAGCAGATGCTTGAAATAATTTCTGTGCTCTTAAATTTGTTGAAGTTAGTCCTGTGCCCTAGTATGTGGTCAATCCTAGAGAATGTTCTGTGTGCACTTGAAAAGAATGTGTATTCTGTTTTTTTTTAACGTAATATCCTGAAAAGTCTACAAATAACAAATGCTGGAGAGGGTATGGAGAAAAGGGAACCATCCTGCACTGTTGGTTGGAATGTAAGTTGATACAGCCATTATGGAAAACAGTATGGAGGTTCACTAAAAAACTAAAAATAGAACTACCATATGATCCAGCAATCCCACTCCTGGGCATATACCTGGACAAAACTATAATTCAAAAAGAGACACGCACCCCTATGTTCATAGCAGCACTATTCACAATAGCCAAGACATGGAAACAACCTAAATGTCCATCAACAGATGAATGGTTAAAGAAGATATGGTATTTTATATACAATGGAATACTACTCAGCCATAAAAAGGAACAAAATAATGCCACTTGCAGCAACGTGGATCAACTAGAGATGATTATACTAAGTGAAGTAAGTCAGAAAGAGAAAGACAAATACCATATGATATCACTTACATGTGGAAACTAAAATGTCACAAATGAACCTATCTAAAAAACCGAAACAGACTCACAGACATAGAGAACAGACTTGTGGTTGCCAAGGGGAAGAGGGGAGGGAGAGGAATGGACTGGGAGTTTAGAGTTAGTAGATGCAAACTATTACATTTAGAATGGATAAATAACAAGCTCCTACTGTATAGCAAGGGGAACTATATCCAATCTCCTGGGATAAATCACAATAGAAAAGAATTTTAAAAAGAATGTATATATGTGTATAGCTGAGTCACTTTGCTATACAGCAAAAATTATCACAACATTGTAAATCAACCATACTTCAATTTAAATAATTTTTAAAAACCCATCACCATGGGCTTCCCTGGTGGCACGGCAGCTGGGTGCCTGCCAGTCCAGGGGACACGGGTTCGAGCCCTGGTCCGGGAGGATCCCACATGCTGCGGAGCGACTAGGCCTGTGTGCCATAGCTATTGGGTCTGCACTCTGGAGCCCGTGAGCCACAACTACTGAGCCCTCATGCCTAGAGCTCATGCTCCACAATGGGGGAGGCTGCCACGGTGAGAGGCCCGCTCACTGCAATGAAGAGTAGCCCCCGCTCGCTACAACTAGAGAGGGCCCACGCGCAGAAATGGGGACCCAAAGCAGCCAAAAATAAATAAATTAATTTTAAAAAATCCATCACCATAAAAAATTATACATGTGGCTTGCATTATATTTCCTATGGACAGTGCTATCCTCGAGAAAAGGATAAAGGCAAGGACCTTCAGATGTTCAGCCAACAGCAGCATCCTCCTTTATCTGCATGTGTCCAATATTCTTAAGCTCAAAACCAACATTCTTAATGTATGAGTGATCACACGAAGTCTTTTATTACTTCTTTATTATTTATGTAATACATTTAAGGTTTTATTTCACGCATTTGGGAACAGTGTAAATGGATAAAATGTTGGATGATGGAAGTCTGAAACACATCCAGTTATTTTACATTAATTCTTAATGGAAATAATTCCATTTTTCCAGTCTTTTGACTGAAAGTTGCGTTTTCTTATAATGTGATATGTATATTGTAGCTCCTCTATTTTAACTCTCTAATTGTCTTAAAATTAAGTTAAAACAGAGTCTTCCAGTTTGGACAAGATGCCATAGACTCATCGCTCCTTGCTCCCCAACCTAAGTACGACTATAAACCCTGGAGACAATGCAAGATGCAACCAAAGGAGAGGTCTGGAAGGTGGAAAGAGGAAGGAGAGCTTTTTAGGGACCCAGGAATGGATGACCAACATAGCAGTAGGGTGTCTCCCAACTAATCACCCAACAGAAGGCCACTCAGGCCTGGTCTCTCCCGACTCTGAACCTAGCAACAGATGGTGACTCAAGTAGGCTCATGCCTCCATGATGAAACAGCAATCCCTCCACCAACACCAAATAAACCCACAATAATGGCAAGGGGTCCTGCCACAAGTGCCTAACCTGATGGTGCTCTCCTTCCCTGTGGTCCTGAGACTCCCCTCCCCACAAAAAGACAGGAAACCACTATATATGGAGCTACCCACTAAAAAAATCCTACCGCAGGAAGCACCCAGCCTGCTAAATTTCTTTGCTTAGCCTAAGACTTACCCAGAGATCCCAGTGGCCCCATAGGGGAGAATTCCACTGCAGCAAGCTTCTTGGACAATCTAAATACATGGAAGAACATACTATATTCACGGACTAGAGGACTCAACATAGTGAAGATGTTAGTTTCCCCCATATTGACCTATATAGGTTTCATGTAGTTCCAAAACAACAACAACAACAAAAATCCCAGCAAGGATCCTTGTAGACATAAACAAGGTTTCTAAAATCTACAAGAAGTGGCACAGACTATAGAATAGCTAAAATAATCTTGACAAAGAAAAATGCAGTGGGAGGAATCGTTATATCTAATACGAAGGCTTACTTTATAGCTAGAGCAATCAACACAGTGTGATACTAGCAAGGGAGAGATATATGGAACAGTGGATCAAAATTGAGAGCCTGGAAATATACCCAAACAAATACACTCAACTGATGTTTTTAATGTTATTTATTTATTTATTTTTGGCTACGTTGGGTCTTTATTGCTGCGCACGGGCTTTCTTTAGTTGCGGTGAGCGGGGGCTACTCTTCATTGTGGTGCGTGAGCTTCTCATTGCGGTGGCTTCTCTTGTTGCGGAGCATGGGCTCTAGGCACACGGGCTTCAGTAGTTGTGGCTTGTGGGCTCTAGAGCGTGGACTCAGTAGTTGTGGCGCCCGGGCTTCGTTGCTCCGGGCATGTGGCGTCTTCCCAGACCAGGGCTCGAACCCGTGTCCCCTGCATTGGCAGGTGGATTCTCAACCACTGTGCCACCAGGGAAGCTGTACTCAACCGATTTTTAACAAAAATGAAAAAGCAATTCCATAGAGGAAGGATAGCCTTTTCAACCAACAGTACTGGAGCCATTGGCTATCCACAGGCAAAATAAAGAAAATAAACTTCAACCTAAACCTTACTCTTTATACAAAAATTAATTTGAAATGAATTATGGACTTAAATGTAAAATGAAAAACTAGAAATCTTTCTGGAGCAAACATTGGAGAAAATCTTTGGGATCTAGAGCTTTGTAAAGAGTTCTTATATTTGACACCAAAAATACAATCCATAAGAGGAAAAACTGATAAATTGGACCTCATCAAATTTAAAACTTTTGCTCTGCAAAAGGCTCTGTTAAGAGGAATAAAAGGACAAGCTACAAAATGGGAGAAGATATTTTCAAATGACACATCTGCCAATGGATTAGTATCTAGAATATATAAAGATCTTGAAACTTAACAGTTAAAAAAATCCAGTCAAACAATGGGTAAAAGACACAAATACATTTCACTGAAGGGAAATGCATAGCAAATAAGAACATGAAAAGAAGTTTATCATTAGCCATCAAAGAAATGCAGGTTAAAATCACAACAATATACCACTATACACCTATCAGAATGGCTAACATCATACCCAACACAGAAGCACCTAAATAATGACAGCAGCAAATGTGGGCAAGGATGTGGAGAAAGTGCATCACTCATGCATTGTTTGTGGTGATGTAAAATGGTGCGGTCACTCTGCAAAATGTTTGGCAGTTTCTTATAAAACTAAACATGCAATTACCATACATCTCAGCAATTGCACTTGGGTGTTTATTCCAGATAAATGAAAACTTACATTTATACAAAAACCTGTACAACGGGACTTCCCTGGTGGCGCAGTGGTTAAGTATCCACCTGCCAATTCAGGAGACACAGGTTCGATCCCTGGTCCAGGACGATCCCACATGCTGCGGAGCAACTACTGAAGCCCACATGCCTAGAGCCTGTGCTCCACAAGAAGAGAAGCCACTGAAGTGAAAGGCCATGCACCTCAATGAAGAGTAGCCCCCACTCGCTGCAACTAGAGAAAGCCAGAGCACAGCAACAGAGACCCAACACAGCCCAATAAATAAACAAATAAAGATTAATTAATTTTTAAAAACCTGTACATGAATGCTCATACCAGCTTTGTTTGTCATAGCCAAACAACTGGAAGCCCAACCTAGATGTCCTTCAATGGGTGAATGAGTAAAAAAGGAATACTATTCAGCAATAAAAAATGAACGAGTTATCTATACCTGCTACAACTGAATGCATCTCCAGAGGATTGTGCTAAGTGAAAAAAACCAATCTCAAAAGTTGCATGGGGCTTCCCTGGTGGCGCAGTGGTTGGGAGTCCACCTGCTGATGCAGGAGATATGGGTTCGTGCCCCAGTCCGGGAGGATCCCGCATGCCACGGAGTGGCTGGGCCCATGAGCCATGGCCGCTGAGCCTGCGCATCCAGAGCCTGTGCTCCGCAACGGGAGAGGCCACGGCAGTGAGAGGCCTGCATACCGCAGAAAAAAAGAAACAAAAAAAGTTGCATGATTCCGTTTATATAACATTTCTCTAACACCTAAAACAATTTTAGAAGCAGAGAACAGATTATTGGTTGCAGGGGGTAGGAGCTTGAGGGAAAGGGAGTGGAGGGAGGTGGATGTGGTGTTTAAGGGACAACAGGAGGGGTTGTTGCAGTGATGGAACTGTTCTGTATCTTGACTGTTGGTGGTGAATACATGAACCTACACAATGTATAAAATTGTACACACATCCACTCAAATGAGTACAAGTAATACCGGGGAGATATCTGAACAAATTGGTGGATTGTCAATATCCTTGTGAAATTGTACCTCAGTTTCCAAGGTGCTACCATTGGGGGAAACTGGATAAAGGATACATGGGATCTCTCTGTGTGACTTCTTAAAAGAGCATGGGAATCTACTTTTCTCAATTAAAAAAAAAACTTTAATAAAAATAATGGGATACATTTTACTCAATCAGGACATCTTAAAGTACAGCAAATGGATGAGAACATTTTGGAAACTATAACACAAGACTTTCATGCTAAAACAAAACAAAACAAAACAAAACAAAAAAACTGGACTTTGATTCAATCTTGCAAATAGCAAAAGAAAAAATCCAAAGAGTCTTCATCAGCAGACTAATCAGCACATTTAGACAATATCCTGCTTTAGCTCCTGATATCATTTCTAATGCCCTGTCCACCCTTCTTTGTTGGTGATTTAAAGGTAGAAATTGCAGATATGGTACATGTAAAAATTGGTTTGCACTTTACCCCCTTACATGTACTTTAACATTTGGCTGAACATTTTGAAGAGGCTCTAGAAACCCAAAAGAAAAACAAACTAAGCACATCATGTTACAATTTAAGCAATTAAATCCACCCTCCTCTCCCTGAAGAGACAATAAAAACTTGCCCTTTGATAAAGACAGTTGCCAGTACTGTAAAAAAAAAAAAAAAAGAAAGAAAATGGGACGCACTGGAAAAATATCACCCTATCTGAACTAAAATGAAAGAGAGCTACGCTGCCCCTTTGTTATTCCAAACTGGAACAATGAAGGGATTCTGAAGGATATTGTAGTGCCCAATTGCCAGTGATTCCTCTAAATCAACAAGGAGAATTATCTTTAATAATAGAATAAGAAAAGCAAATCTTTCCTTTAGATATGAGTGCTACTCTGTCATTGTAAATTCTACCACAATGTCTGCTCATCTTCCTCAGATTCATTAAACTATTTAGGAATTTCAAACAGTGCTCAAACTTCCCATTACCCAGCCTGTGACGGTAACTCTCAGCCCCTCAGTAGCCAACATGCATTTCTTCTCTTTGATACCATACCAGGAAATTTTATTGGCAAGGATGTTTTATGTAAATGGAACTACACCCTCAAATGTTCCCTGGACTATTGCTAGAAACACCCAAAGACTCTCTCATGCATAATCCTTTTTTTTTTTTTAATTTATTTATTTATTTATTTATGGCTGTGTTGGGTCTTCATTTCTGTGCGAGGGCTTTCTCTAGTTGTGGCAAGCAGGGGCCACTCTTCATCGCAGTGCGCGGACCTCTCACTGTTGCAGCCTCTCGTTGTGGAGCGCAGGCTCCAGACGCGCAGGCTCAGTAGTTGTGGCTCACGCGCCCAGTTGCTCCGTAGCATGTGGGATCTTCCCAGACCAGGGCTCGAACCCGTGTCCCCTGCATTGGCAGGCAGATTCTCAACCACTGTGCCACCAGGGAAGCCCCGCATAATCCTTTAATAGTGCAATTTAGATGGCACTTTTCCTGTACCTAAAAATCTAACCCAATCTCAATCTGAGCACTTATGTGAGGTCCCTAATTTTCTCTGGGACAACAGTTCTCCTGAAGAATTCTGGAGACCAAACCCATCAACATAGAAACTGACTTTTCTAAACCCTTCCCTGTTCTTGCTCAATACCCTATAAAGCCTGAAGCTAAGGAAGGATTGAGACCCAGTATAAAAGATTTTGTGAAACAGGGATTTATTATTCCTTGCATCAGCTCTTGTAAAACTCCAGGACTGCCTGGTAAAAAGCCTCATGGGCATAGATTCTGATTTATGCAAGACTGTGGTACCGTAAATAAGATCGTGATTCCTCTTTTCCCAATGGGCCTTAACCCCAATTCTATTTTGTCTTCAGTACTACTCAAAACCACCCACTTTGCTGTGATGGACTTATGTTCTTTAGCATCCTACTAGATCCAGGCAGTCAATATTTATTTCCCTTCTCATAGGAAAATAAACAATATACCTGGACTGTTTTGCCTTGGGAATTTACTGAAGCTCTCCTTTTATCTCTCTCAGAGTCTTAATGGGGACCTTAAAGATTTGAGATTTCCTTGTGATTTTGTTCTTATCTAATATATAGATGATCTTTTACTATGTTCAAAAAATGAGCAAAGCTTTGAGATTGATTTTTGTGTATTTATTAAAGACCTTAGTTCAGAGGAGACATAAACCCTTCAAAGAAATTACAGTTTTGCAACACAAGTTCATTATTTATGGCAGACAATATCAGAAGAAGGCAACTCTCTCAGTACATTAAAAATGAAAAAATTCAGAATTTTCCAAGGCCAACTATTTAAAGTACAACTTTGAGGATTCCTAGGGTGACTGTATCTTGCAGGCATTGGATGTCAAACTTGTCTAATATTGAATCTCCTTTTCATGAACTAAATCCTCAGACCTTGAACCTCTACTAGGAAGATAAGCTTTCTGAAACCTAAGAACAGGTCTGCAAGAACCCCCAAACCTGGGTTGCCTGATTATCATAAACCCTTTTCATTCATGGAAGGTCTGAACACCAGGAATGTTGACTCAACTACCTGGGAGTCATCAGAGGCCCATTGCTTATTTCAGTCTTTGATTAGATCTGGCAGCTAAGACAAAGTTACCTCATCTAAGAACTATAGCAGCAGCATCAAAGCTTTGGAAGTTTCAACTGGCTTAGTTCTTGGGTCACCACTAAATTTAATGGCTCTCCGTGGACAGACTCTTTTATGGATGGAAAGTAGTCAGTGTTTCTCAACTCGTTGCCTGACATCCAATGAAATATTTATTCTTTCTCTTTCAATATCACTATCTGTTTCTGCAACACATGAAACCCAACCTCTCCCCTTCCTTTACCTAAAGGAGAACTTCATGATTATTTAAGTGTGTCTTGGGGTATTATCTATGTCTCCTACCAATTTATTACAGATTCCCTGGATAAAGCTGACCTGATTTTATTGGTGGATGGTTCCTACTTAAAAACAGAAACTTGAAATTATCAAGCAGGTTATGCTACCACAAAACCGAATTCACCTTTGGAAGATAAACCACTCCCCAAGATCAAATCAGCTCAGATGTAATTGCCCTCACCTGGTTCTACGAACTGGAAAAGAATAAAAGAGCAAATAGTTATACTGATAGTGGATATATTTTTAAGAGTAGTCACTGACTTCAGAATGCTTCAGAAATACTTTCTTACATCGGCAGGATCCCCTATAAAAACTAGACGACAAATTAAAGAAATTTTAATGCTTTGCTTTTACTTAAGGAAATAGCTATAATAAAAGTGGAAGGTCATTCAAAACTCAAAGACTTTGAATCTCCCCGTAAAGCTCTAGCTGACCACTATGCTAAAAAAAGGGGGGGGCGGGCAACATTAACCAAGATAATTGCTCATGTAATCACACGGAAAAGAGCGCCTTGGAGGAATTCAAAGAGACAATTATTATATAGCTGATTCACTTTGTTACACAGCAGCAACTAACACAACAATGTAAAGCAATTATACTCCAATGAAGATGTTTAAAAAAAGCAATTATTAACTATCAGAGACAAGCCCTGATTCAGAAAACGTAAGTGGAAGGAATTAGGATGCTCACTGCATGTGGATAATATGGCACTCTCAGGATGGCCAAAAAATTTGGCACTCTCTCTGGTTGTGCCAAAAAGAATTTAAATGAAGTTTAGCAAAAATGCTTATGATAATAGCAAAAATCACTTGCCAGGAGGGTTAGACTACCATTAGTGGGATAATTTTATAGGTATGCTTAGATGTTTCCAAAATACATCACACCAGCCAGGGACACAATCCTGGCAAAACTCTGGGGACCAGGTGTGGACAGGAACCAAACCTCAGGGACCCTTTAAACACTCTGTATAGACTTTCTATAAATGCCTCCTACCTGGGTTATGAATACATCCTGGTTATTGACTATTTGTTCTCAAAGCAGATTGAAGCTTCTTCTCAGAGAGCTACTGCTCTAACCATGATAAAAAAAAGAAAAAGAAAGAAAAAAGGGAAGGAGAGAAAGAGATAAAGAGAGGGAGGGAGGGAGGAAGGAAGGAAGGAGGGAGGAAGGAAGGAGGGAAGGAAGGAAAGAAGAGAGAGAAAAGAAGAAAAGTAAAGAAAAAAGAAACTTGCCTGCTTTTGTTTTTCCAACTTGAGGAGTTTCCATTTCTCTAGTGAGAGGGACACTGATTTTACTGGTAGTTTTACTAAAGAACTCCATAAAGTTTTGTCTTCTACTGTGAAACTGATCTTCCACAATCCTCACAAAAGATAGAACTAGTGGAATTCAAAACAAAATTAGCAAAGCTCTCAGAAACCTTAAACTCCCATAGCCTAAAGTATTACCATTAGCTGTAATGTCTAGAAAATGAAACCTACAGATTCTTTATGAATAACAGATTGCCTCATATGCCTGGGAATTTCACCCCCAATCTTAGATTCTATCTGTTGTGCATTGAACTATGTTCCCTAAAAATATATCTTCAAGTCCTAACCCCCAATACCTATAAATGTGACCTTATTTGGAAAAAGAATCTTCATAGATGCAATCAAATAAAGATGAGGTCACGCTAGATTATAGTAAGCCCTAATCCAAGCACAGGTGTCCTTATATAAAGAGAAAAAATTGGACATAGAGACACACAGGGAGAAGGTCATATGATATAGAGACGGAGATTGGAGTGATGCTTCTACAAGCTAAGGAACACCAAGGATTGTCAGCAACCACCAGAAGCTGGGAAGAGGCAAGGAAAAATGCTTCCCTAGAGCCTTCAGAAAGAGCATGGCTCTACCTACAACTTGATTTCAGGCTTCTAGTTTCAAGAACTGTAGAGAATAAATTTCTCTACAGTTGTTTTTGGCCACCCATTTTGTGGTACTTGTTATGGCGGCCCTAGGAAACTAATATACTAGTATTCTTACAAGCAGATATGATTAATTATCGCAAAGGACTCATAGGTACTTCCAGATTTAACATCAACAAGTAAGAGCCGCATCTCCAAAACAACCCCCCCAACCCAAAAAGCCTCTGCAAGGTCTGTGACCTGGAGATTTAGTCTGGAAAAAGCACCAAAGAAAAACCGCCCTTGAGCCTCAATGGAAAGGACCATGTCAGTTACCGTTTACAACACAGCAATAAAACGCCAAGGTATTGGCTCTTGGATTCATGTTTCCCAGATCCAGAGATATACATCACTTCCTCCTGAATACTGGATATCCATTCCATCTGAGACCTTATACTGAGGATTCTTGGGAATCGTCCAGAAGTTGCCAACTTTAGAGATGGATGGTGTCCCCTCAAGAGGACGGGACAAATGATAGACCTCAGAAATGGATAGCTTCCACTGAAGATGATGGAACAAGATGAATTTTCATATTCTTCAACAATTTTCTGATTTCCTTTCACTCTACTATACAATGTGGCCCCTTTAACACCTTCCAAAACACTGATTTAATCCCTTTTATCTTCACTCTTTTATTTCTAACTCCCTGTGGTCTCCTACCCCTTACAGAAAAGCAAAACTCTCTTATATGTTTTTCCCAGAACATAGCTGCTACTCTGAATCCACTGGGTTGGTGGATCTGTAAGCCCTTAACTGACCTGTTGACAAACATGTAATAGCTATTCCTTTGCATTTTTCAGAAGGAAAATTCCCTTTAACAGACCCATTCTGGCACTTGAGTTTCCCTTGCATCATTAATCCTAACCTCCAATCTTGCAAAAATTGAACCTTGACCTTCCATCAATGAAATGTTTCTGCTGAGATCATTACAGTCCTATTAGCAAAGCCTAGTCAACCAGGAATAGGCACTAATATTAGGGCTATCCTGATCACGAGAGTTCTCTTCAGAGATACTTCAGCCTGCCTTATAAGAACTATTTAATTTCACTCAAGGAATGTGTCCATGTTAAGGTACACAGTAGCGGCTCAATCCTAGTATAATGAGTGACACTTAGACTCCCAATTCTATCTGTGCTCCACTAGGATACAACTTCTTAAATGGACATCAAGCTTATCCCTCTGTACCACACAGTCACCAATCCTGTCTATTCAGAGTAGTTGATGGAGATGTCCAGGTATTTAGAACACCATCCTTCTACTGGATCCTATATCCTTGAGAAAGATACCCAGAAACCTTCAAAATGAAGCAAGCACAAATGATTGGGGAGACCTTCCAGAGGGGTTACCATAATGGGGATAAAACAGTTAGAAAAGTGGTTTGAAACTTGTCTCTACCTTTAGCAGAAGTCATAAATGACACTACTTCTGATCCAGAAACCCAAAGAGCTAGTCTAAACTCAGTATCTAGAGTTATCTTGGAAAATCATACAGCCCTTGATTTCCTCCTAACCAACCATGGGGGAGTTTGTGCCCTAGCTTATACTTTGGTTGCACCTATATAAACACTGCAGGGTAAGTAGAACAGTTTTGAGTAAACTAAAGGAAAAAGGCACCCGGCTCTCTTGAACAGACTCTGGTGGATTACAGGACACACTTTCACACTGACTGGGTTTCATAATCTAGGCCCTTGGCTTCAAGCCCAATAACAAAGACTAATAGTCATTCTGCTTCTCATAATTGCTTGTGTTGCAACTGGCTGATGTATTCTGTCCAGAATCCTAAATGCATCTGGGAAGCCACTGTCACATCAGAATTTCAACAACTCATCCTACAACAGAAGAAGGAAAGAGTAACCTTTGGTCAACCACAGACTACATTCCAAGCACACTTTTCTGATGATAATCAACAAAATCTGGGCAAGGGTAGAAATGGGGATGTCATGACTGATGTTCGGTGGCCTGACTTCATCTGCCCTTGGCCAAGAGGGAATGAGAAATAAAGAAAAAAGAGCAGCCCGTGACATTCAGAAGCTGGCCTGGCTCTCACAGCGAGGAGTATTAGTCTTCTAGTAGATATAAACAATCTCACAGAATCCCATTCTCAGACGTCACTCTGAGACCATGATGAAACGAGACAAAGCAAGGCCACTTCATAATTTTGCTTAAGTGTGGAAAAAATAAGGCTACTCTGCCACTCAAGAAGCACCAGACACCATCTTTCTCAGCCAAACAAGTGACAGCCGCTTCTTCACCAATTACAGCTTTATCTTCCTTCTGGTCTCCTCTCCCCACAGGTAAGATTTATTGAGACAAGCAATCATAGAATGACCCCTGCTTCTGACATCCAATCTAGAGTATACCCCCAATTCCTTAAACCCTCTTCCAAATCACCCACCGAAAGCCAAGTTTTTTTTGTTTTTTTGTTTTTTTGCAGTACACGGGCCTCTCACTGTTGTGGCCTCTCCTGCTGTGGAGCACAGGCTCTGGACGCGCAGGCCCAGCGACCATGGCTCACGGGCCCAGCTGTTCCGCGGCAGGTGGGATCTTCCCGGACCGGGGCGCGAACCTGTGTCCCCTGCATTGGCAGGCAGACTCTCAACCACTGCGCCACCAGGGAAGCCCAGAAAGCCAAGTTTTATAGTAGATTCTTCCTCACACTCTGACTGAGAGAGTCCCCCCACCCCCATACTGTGTGTTCTCCACAGTGAGTAATAAAACCCAGCCTGCTAACTACAGGTATGTCCCCAGTGGTCTTTGGCTGGAGAGTGTTGACAAATTCATCATAGGGTGAGTCATAAAGATGATGTCTTAGGAAGAATCATCTGAAACTAACATGTGGCAAGGGCCAGAGAAAGGGATGAGGTAATTATCTAGGAAGTAGTCATGCTTGTCTAAGAGGGAAGGGATGAGGGATTGTCCTAACACTACAGTCATGGGAATAAAGATGGAGAGACAAGGGATACTTGGTAGAAGAGTTGGTGGGCACTGAGTAATTATCATTCATTTATGCAGGCAGCCAATGCCTGCAGGACGCAGACAACCAAATCCCTCTTCTCAGAGAGGTCATGCTCCAGTGAGGGCGGCATGATGGAGACCTTTAGGGCTTGTGATAAGAAAGGAGACACACGACAGAGTAGGGGTCGTGATGGAAAGTGGACAGAAGGCGTGGTGGCGGCAACTCGGGCAGGCTGTTCATGGAAGGTCACTCTGCGGTGGTGAGTGATGAGCTGGGACCTGAACGGCAAGCAGAAGCTGGCCCGACAGAGAGCGTACAAGGAGCATTTCAGGCAGAGGAACAGATAAGGGAAAGAGCCAGAGGTGAAGTTGAGGAAAAGGCACAAAGTTTGGTTGCAGAGTGGTGGGCAAAGGACAGAGTGTGACCAAGTGACATTGGTGAGGAAGCAGTGCCAGTGAGCACAGGGTCTTGGAGGCCAGAATAAGAATTTTGCTAAAGAGGGGGAACCAAGTTGCACAGATGCTATTCACCCCAGAAGCCCCTTTCCTCGCAATTTTCTTCTTCCTGCTGTCCTTCCCAAGTCTCCTTCTGGGAATCCGGGCTTTCGGAGCAGTGGTGTTCTAGTCCCAGGGCATTGAGGAGCCACCTTCCTACCTCTTCCTGGCTCGTAAGTGGGGCAGCTTCCTAGCCTCTGACTCAGCATTTGAAATTAGTTCCCCTGCAGGAATTTTCACATACTCCTTACTAAAAATCACTGTGTATAGAACAGCCCAGGCATCAGCTTTACGTCATCATTACAGCAATAAACCTCCAGAAATGCCCAAAGTTTGGTGACGGATGACTAAGCTTGTGTCTAAAAATGAGACCAAATTGCACTTTTCAAAATTCCAATTACTTTTCCATAGCTTCCTTCTTGGCCATTTCCCCACGATAGATTTTGTATTTGCCTAGACTACTGTATATTCTGATTTCATCTTTCAGTTGTTGGTTGTTTTCCCTTCAAAGTAATTCTGCTTCTTCCTACTTTGGAATCTTTCTTCACATTGATTGGGGGATTCTTTTTCCCATAATTTTTTTTCAAGTTTTATCTGTATCTCTGCTTCTTTGCTGAACACCTTTGAGACAATAATATCTGAGCCTGGTGCTTTGCTTAGCTGAAACGCATTCTGCCTGTTAATCATTTCTGCTATCACCACCCTTTGACTCGTCTCCTGAGTATCAGATGTGGTTCCTAGATTTTGGCAATTCTTCACTCTCTCCCTCTGTGAGTAATGAAATTGTCTTTTCAAAATCTAGTCTTTCTTTATTCCTTTTGTACTCTGAGCCCCCTTTTCCCCCTATGTGAAAATATTTGATGTCTTGTATATGTGGTTTAAAAGCTGATGATTATGAATGCTGCTTGCAATATTGAGCCTCTTGATTTTTTTAATCTTTCCCTGATTAAATTCATATAATGATTAATTCTGCTTGTCTTTTATAATCCCCTTGTCTTTATTCTGACTTCCTCGTGTCTTAAAAAAAAAAGAGAGAAACAAAAGCCCTCTGTATTGTTCTTACTATCCTTAATTGAATATATTTCTTAACCATTTTAGCTTTTTAAAATTAAATGTATTATTCAGAATATTTTGGACCGCATAATACAACCATCATTCCAATTCATTTTATTCAATTTTTAAACCTTTAAAATTAAGGTTTTCCAAACTTATGGTTACCAAAGGGAAAAGGTGGAGGGGAAGGATAAATTGGGGAGTTAGGGATGAGCCTACGTACACGACTATATTTAAAATAATCAACAAAAACCTACTGTATAGCACAGGGAACTCTACTCAAGATTCTGTAACAACCTATATGGGAAAAGAATCTGAAAAAGAATGGATATGTGTATATGTATAACTAAATCACTTTGCTGTACACCTGAAACTAACACAACATTGTAAATCAACTACACTCCACTATAAAATAATACTTTTCAAAAAATTAAGGTTTTTATAGGATGTTAGAACTAGGGAAAACATTATTACAGTCCTCTCATTGTACAGACCAGGAATTTGAGCTTTAGAGAAGTTAAACTATTTGTCCAAAATTAAGCAGCTCACCAGCGCAGGTGAAACCTGGTCCCTGACTGCTTGTCCAGTGATGTTTCTACAACAGAACTGCGTCTCCATGTAAAGTGGCATTTGTGTTTGAATACCAACAGCCTAGGTCATCATTTTCACATGTGGATTAATTGTTTTTCCTTCAGTATTTGTATCTGGAACATCTACAAAAGGGAAATCTTCCAATAAAATCAAGAAACAGACTCCATCCTTCAAGGTCCCTGCAGGTCCCTGGACTCATTGTTGTCAGAGTGGGCAGGAAAAGTCCCTGTGCTTTATTTTCAGTTTTCCTGCTGATTTGGTATGTAACTTTGGTTGTATTTTCCCCTTGGGCTTTCCTAATATGTTGGATTCTAGTTATAGACAGACCCTAAGAAAGACCTCGTCTAAGACAGTCCGAAAATGAGATATATAGCATCATTTAGGACATTAACTTGGGGAAGTGCACTTACTTTTAATCCAGAAATGTGACCCTCCTGTCTCTCATGCTAGTTAAGAGTACATTTGTCATCCTCTCCCACTAAGCCCAAGATCCACAGCAATTTAGACTGTTCCTTGGGTTTGCTGACTATTCTAGTGAAGGGAAAAGGGGAGTGCTGATAAATTGAGCCTATGTTCTTATGCTGCTTTCTCCGTATGGTGGGACATGGTGAGTCCCTGAGATCAAGTTCTGCTAAAGTCCCACGAATAGTCTGAGGTCATAGGAATTTGCTGGCCTCCCAGGAAAGTTGAGTTGAGAGCTAAGTTGGTCCTAAGCCCTGGCCTTGGTTCTTTATGACGATGTTTATCTCTCCAAGGAAAGTTGGCTCAACCTTGCAGATCAGTGAAACACAGATCTTTAATCTTATTAAGTATCCTTGGCTGTAAGTTACTGAAACCAATTTGAGTCAACTCACACTGGATAGAGAAATCCACTGCAAGGACACAGGCCTATGTCACAGAGCTCAGGGCAGGGATGGGACTGATCTCACAAGGCTTGGAAAAGCCCTGAGAGGGAGCCCAGCAAGAGTTCTCTCTACCTGTGGCTGCTTGGCTCCAGGAATCAGCTATAAAAATCCACAAGAAGAGGCTTCCTGGCCTCCACCCTACAAATTCCCCAGAGCTCCTGAGATGGTGTGTGATGTGAGGATACCCCCTCTCTGTTCTGATTCCAAATTCCCTCGGAATTCCCACCCAGCTGAGGCCTAAGATAAATGGAGGTGGAATGCAATTACATTTGTATGTTTCTTTGTGACTTCCTACTCTAACCCGAGAATAAATGTTCATAAGTGCACACCCTCAAATTCAAACATGCACACAGACCCCACACACTCACACATGCTCACATTGTCTAAGGAAACACTCCTTGTAGTTTTAAATGGTTATGGGATGCTTTTTCCTGGCTCGTGACTGCTGGGAGTGTTCCCAGGCAATTCATAAATAAAATACATCACCTCATGCACGAGAAGAAGATTTAGAGAAAGGGAGAGGAGGAAAGCAGGAAGAAAAATCTATCACTCAGATTATTGATTGATCTCAGTCAGAATACACACGCTCTGAAACATCTGATACAAGCATCAGGAAAGAACAACTGACCTGAGCAAACCAGAAAAATAATCGTTTGTTAATTTTAAAAATAATCAAACAAGAAGACTTCCTATTAAACTCTGGGTTGAGCACACATTATCCCTTTCCAAATCTCAGAAAAATGACCATAAAGAGATTTTTTTAATTTTATTTTTTTTATTGAAGTAGAGTTGATTTACAATGTTGTGTTAGTTTCAGATGTACAGCAAAGTGATTCAGTTATATATCCAAATACTTTTTTTCAGGTTCTTTTCCATCACAGGTTATTACATGGTATTGAATATAGTTCCTTGTACTATACAGTAGGACCTTCTTGTTTATCTATTTTATATATAGTGGTGTGTATCTGTTAATCTCAAACTCCTAACTTATCCCTCCCTGCCCTTTCTCCTTTGGTAACCATTGGTTGTTTTCTATGTGAGTCTGTTTCTGTTTTGTAAATAAGTTCATTTGTATCTTTTTCTTTTAGATTCCACATATAAGTGATATCATACGATATTAGTCTTTCTCTGTCTGACTTACTTCGCTCAGTATGATAATCTCAGGTCCATTCATGTTGCTGCAAATGGCATCATTTCATTCTTTTTTATGGCTGAGTAGTATTCCATTGTATATATGCAATCAAACAAGGAAAAATTATTAGAGAAATAAAAATTGTAAAAGAAGAATTAAAATAATATCTATGAAATTATTTTCATATTATGTATTTTTTATTGTTTTCATATTATGTGTTTTTCTTATGAAAAACACAAGAAAATCAATGAAAAACACCAATACAAATAATAGCCATTTTAATACAGTAGAATATAAAATTAATATACAAAAATCAACAGCCTTCATATAAACAATAACCAGTATAAAAAGACATAATAAATAAGAAGACTCTATTTACTATAGCAATAAAAATACAAAAACAAAATACATAAGAATAGGGAATTCCCAGACTTCCTTGGCAGTCCAGTGATTAAGAATCTATGCTGATCCCTGGTCTGGGAACTAAGATCCCCGCATGCTGTGCGATGCAGCCAAAAAAAAAAAAAAAGTAATAATAGCCCATTAGAAAGGTGCATAAAATTTTGGGAAACTTCTGAAAGATTCAAATATGACAATGAATAAGTGGAAAAATGTCCCATGTCCTTGGATAGGATGACTCACCATCAAACATTCTCCCCAAGTTTATATATGCCTAATGAGATCCTAATAAAAATATCAAGTCCCTCCACCCAGAACTACACAAGTTGATGATCTTAGAATAGAAAAATTAGCAAGCAAGAATAGCTAAGAAAACCTGGGGGGTCGGGTGGGGGAGAAGGGTAATAGTGGTAACCTTACTAGATTAAAAAAAAAAAAAAACTTTAAATAACTAATGGAGGTGTGGTAGGTGTGAACTTGAAGGGGCCAAATCTGGGACCATTTGTGCATAAAATATATATATATATATATATATATATATATATATATATATATATAATCAATCTCAAGATTACAATAAGTAAATTAAAACTTAGGAGTTCATTAGAATTTTTCAAGAAGAGGAGGAGAAACAGGAAGAAAAAGCTCATTGACCACCATTAGAGGTAACTATTCAGACAATACTTTTCTATGAAAATTAGTAATTATAGGGAAAGAATGAAGCATTTGCCCTCCTTTTTAGGGAGAAATGATAGTTTATCCCCAGTTGATAAGGGACAGTTCTTCTTTGAAGAAAAATGCTAGCTAATAAATGTGTAAGGAATGTCGGAAGTAGAAAGTCACTCCTTTGCAACCCAGTGAAAAAGTTGATTCAGTTCAGGATCATCAATGGATGCTGAAACCACTAGGTGAAAAGATTGTTGAAGAGAATACGCACTTGGTAAAAAGTACTACTCCGTGGCATGCATAGGGGAAAATGTAGTTTTACAACATAGAGATCTGGCTGTCACCACCCAGCCAAGTGATTTAACTCAGTATCACTAGTAGTGGGACAATCTCTACCTCTGGGTATAATGGGCTATGAGGTACATAGCAATATGTATGAATGGTTCTTGCCAATGTGGAATGGGAAATGAGGGTGGCAGTACCCAATCCGATCCCACAGTTTGAGAAGTTTTACACTGCCCAGCGGGCACAAAGTTCCCATTAGTAAGTAACAATGGTTATTTAAGAATGGAATCAAAACACTATTTTTGCTTTCACTTTATGTGTATTATTTTTTTTCAAATGGCTACTAAGTTGTTATGTCACAAATACTAAGTTGTTTGGCTCTACCTAGTTAATAAACAAAACTATTAAGTGTTTCATGCTGTGAAAAAAAAATCACTAAGTTCCATGATCCATCAGTGTGATTCCTCCCTTGCATATGTCCTCGACTTCTTTGCCCTTTTCTTCTTTCATTATACTTGCTTTGCAAAACCCCTACCCTGGTCAAATCCAACCCCCTGCCTCCTCTTGGGCTGCCCCTGGGCACCTGGACGATTACAAGTCCTCCTGACTGCCTCCCAAAACTATTTTCCGTGCAGCAGAGTAACTTTCTAAAGTCACCTTATCCCTTAAAACCCTTTAATTGTTCACTGCCTTTAGGATAGAGTCAAAACCCATTCATATACTTTGTGGGGCCCTTCATGCTCTGACCCTTTCTTACCTCTCCAACCTCCTTTTTCAGCACACCCCCATCCCCCCTCTGTACTTCACACTTCGAAGTTTCTGGAATGTTTCCTGTTCTCCATCCCTTTTCTGCCTTTACAGATGTTGCTCCTTTCATGGGCAGTGGTACCCCACTAGTCTCCTAGTCCTTACTGAGATGTCATTTTCTCTAGGAAGCGTCCCGGACACCCTTCCTGTGTGCTCCATAGAACACTCTCTGGAAGCAGCCCTGAGCCTATCTGGCAGGTGCGTGGTACTTATTTGCTTCCCTCACTATACTGGAAACTTTTTGAGGGTGGGACGTGCATTTTGTTCACTGTTGACATGACAGTGACTGGCATTCAGAATGCTCATCATAACTAATTATTGAATCATCCTGAAGTATGGGAACTATGCTGTTTAAATATGTTGGATTTGTTCCAGGACCCCCATGGATACCCAAATCCCCAGATGCTCAAGTCCCTTATATAAAATAGTGTGGTACAGTCAGGCTAATGTATCCAGGGTTCTGCATCAGCAGGTTCAGCCAATTCCAGATGGAATCCTGCCCTTATGGACGGCCGACAGTATATATACCTGTCCGTGGACTGTCTTTACTCTGTAAAGACAGATACTGTGTTTAGAAGAATTAAGCCTTGGTAAGCCAATGCTGGTTCCAATTTCCTTTCTAAGTTTCTGTGGGCTTGTGCTCATTCTTGTTATTATTTCGTCTTTCAGCATAAATTGCCTTATAACATAAAGGCATATATTGCCTTGTAACAATCATCAAGATCACGCTTTCCTAAGAGCAAAGCACGAGTTACAGTGTGTATTTCACCCAAGGGACTTGAGTACAAATCTTTGTTTTTTAGTGGTTTCATGTTCTTTTTTTTTTTTTTTCTGTTTTTGGTATTTGAGAGACTAGATGTGGATCTTTCCGACAAAAGTTTACTGCTGGATATGGAGGTTAAAAGATAACAGATCCATGTCCTTACCCAGGGCTGTCCCTGCAAGGGTCACGGGTCTGCACTTTCATAGGATCTTGAGATGTCAGTAATATTAGACGTTTCAAAAATGATTTTTAATAAAGTTCAGAAAAGAGGAATAAGGTGCAGTGCCCCCCAAAGTTCTCCCCCATGTGTGGGAGTCCAGAGTAGACATCTCAGCTGCTTTACCCAAAGGTCAGGCCAACTCCCCTTAGCCTGGGAAAGACAGTCCTCGTGAGAATAAATGGAAGTAAATAAATGAATGTAGGTGATAACAGAATATTCTAGAATGGGCGAAAAGAAAACTTTAGCAAAGATTCTGGGGTTTGTATACATTTTATTTATGTATTCTTTATCTCTCTTTTTATCCTATTGTATCTAGAGATCAACCTGATTTTTTTTTTCCCTTATCGGAGCCTGCCTACTAATTTGCACTAAAACGCAGTTAATACCGTCTTACTATATTCTGTAAAGGTGTTGTCAAGGTCAGTTAGCTCAGCGTCTGTGTTTCTTTCTTGAGAAAATAAAGAAAACAACAATAACAACAACAAGAACCTTTGACTCAAATAGGAGAGAGTGCGAAAAAATTGAAATACGATGGTATTTTTTCCAGTAGAGTCCACAGATCGTTCTTCAATTTGAAAATCGAGTTTTACCATTTCATGTTAGTGGAATACTGACATTTAGAGAGATGCATTAAAAAAAACATAATTAAGGGCTTCTCTGGTGGCGCAGTGGTTGAGAGTCCGCCTGCCGATGCAGGGGACACGGGTTTGTGCCCCGGTCTGGGAAGATCCCACATGCCGCGGAGCGGCTAGGCCCGTGAGCCATGGCCGCTCAGCCTGCGTGTCCGGAGCCTGTGCTCCGCAACGGGAGAGGCCACAACTGTGAGAGGCCCGCGTACCGCAAAAAAAAAAAAAACAAAAAACCATAATTAATAAGGGGCTGCCACTGTTTTTGTGTGGCATCTCAGCAGATGATACCCTGATGTTGCAGCTGGCAACTGTTTGTGAGCCTCTTGAAATGACGCTGTTTGTATTAAATTATGACGTTTCATAAAAGCATGCAACGTGATTTTGTAGGGTTAGAGACAAGAATACTGAGGTTGAAGTGCATTTATAGAAGTCTATAAAGTGGCAAAAACGAAGGGGCTTGAAAAAAGAAACAAAGTCATCTGAATATTCTCTGAATTACCAGTAAACGAGCCTCAGCTCTGCAAAATCGGTTTTGAAAAGAGTACTAATTGTTTCCTACGCACTTGCAAACTCTTCAAGTCTCTCAGGTAAGGGAAAAAGGGGGAAAAGTGTCAAGCCTTTGCAGGGAGGTTCGCTTCATGTTTGTGCATTACAACAATAAATACTATTACAATAGCGATGTGGGATCTCCGGGCAAACCGACATTGCCAAGAGGGGGAAAATGGTCCTTACGGAACAATTCTCTTTTGCCAGAAGGCCCTCAATTAAAATTGCATTTAAGCACACATAATGTATGGTTTTTTGTTTGTTTTTACAGTAGTAGCAAATTGCTTTCGCGTGTTATCCCAGTGCTGCATGTGGGATGGGACACCTGCCGCAGGTTTACGAATATCCAGGTGCAATGCAGGGCGGGACTCATCGCACAGCGAATGGTGTTCGCGCCCCAGCGGCAGCTGGCAACGCTCAAACCCCGAGGCGCAGCGTTCATTCCCACTAACCTCTGTGGGCCTTGATTCCCGATCGTTCCCTGACACAGCAAAGTGTCAGTTCACGTGTGTCCCTTCCTCCACTAGATGTCACTGTAAGTCAACCGCTCGTGGCGGGGGACCTGGGTGTTTTACGGATCTTCCAGGGTTATTAAGCATGGTGGGTCCCTGAACTAGTGTCCTCCCGGACTGGGGAGTGCAGCGCGGGGCGGGGACTCGCAGAGACGAGGACTGCGCATCAACACCAGCGGGAGGCTCGCAGGTCGCGGGGTGCAGGGCGGGCGGCGCGCTTCTCTCCGCCCCCGCGAGCGAGACGGTCACGTGCCGCGGAGGCGCTGACCCCCGCGGGCGGGCCTGGGAGGGGCGCTGCGCCCGTGGTTCGGGGTCGCCCGGGGCTAGGCGCGAGGCGGGCGCTTGCGCAGCGCGAGCCAGGGCCGGGACCGCCGCGGGCGGGGAAGGGCGGGGAGGAGCCTGAGAGCGCGCCGGCCGCCGGAGGGGGAGGGGCGGGGCGGAGCCGCGGCGCGCGCGCCCGTCGGAGGGGGAGGGACAGAGCAGCCACCGGGCGCGCTGAGGGCGGCCGCTGCGAGCGTGGGGCGAGTGTGGACCGCGGTGCGGCGGTGTGACTCCTTACCCGGCCCTCCTCCCCGCCCCCGGCGAGGGCACCGTGCGGCGGCGGCGGCGCCGGGGCCAGCGAGGCCGGAGGAGGCGGCCGTGCCCGGGCATGGTGGTCTGGGGTAACGCGGAAGGTGAGCGACCCCCGGGCCGGCGGCGTGGGTGGGGGCGGGGTGGGACCGGCCTCGAGTCGCCGGGAGGCGGCCCGAGCGCGGGCGGCCTGAGGCGGGGCGGGGGCGGCGCTCCGGCCCGGCCCCCGCGGCCCTTGGTCTCGCGGCCTGGGCGGCCCGCGGCGCCCGGAGCGCGGCCGCTGCCGGGTTATGTAACGCGTGACCTCCCCTTCCCCCTCCGCCATGGCGCGGCCGGCCCGCCGCCCGCGCTCGGCCGCCCGCTGAGGCGCCGCGCCGACGACTCGCGCCCGCGGCCCTGCTCGCCGGCCCCGCTCGGACCGCGCCATTCATTCGTGCGCGCGGGCTGCCGGCCGGGGCCACGCGCTGGATGCTCCGCCCGGCCTCCCGCCGCGGCGTCTTCCCCGTGACCCCGCATCCCCCCACCCCCCCGCCCCGCGTTGGATCCCGGCATCGGTGTCGGACTATCCGAAGGCAATTTTTACTCACTTATTTTTTCCTTGTTACTTATCTGTTGCCTTGATATGCAGAGCTCCTTTCCCCAACTGTCCTGGCAAGTGCCCCTTTCCCACTTCACTCCTCGTGAAAATGATTCAGCACCTGTGCAGACGGAAAGGGGCATTTCCTTATATGTTTCACCTGCTCTTTCTACCGAAACCCACTTTGTAAAGAAATACCTTAGTGTATCACTCATTAGTTGACCCCCACCCACCTGATTTAAAAAAAAAAATTGCAGGTGGTGTAAGCCTGCTGTTTCTATCTTCTACATTTTTTCAGGTCACGTCCAGCATAGAAATGGTATCATTTAAGTGAAAATAACGAGACTAGCACATATCATCAAAGGGCTTGTAACTAACTGGTAAGGACTTGATGTAGCGATTCTTATTTCTGTCTGCCTCCCCGGCCTCTCCACTATCGTCTTCCAGAATTAGCCATTTCCTCTTTAGGGTAGGACAGAGGATAACCTTGGTTCTTCCTGTGGACTTGGCGGTAACCCGTCCTGTGGGGTATACCGTTTACCTGCTTTCCAGACTTCCATCTCAGCTTTCCCACGTAGCCTTGTCTTAGCCTGAGCTGATGCTGCGGGCGTGTAGTTCCCTCCCTGTACTTCCTAGACCCTTGGAAGCGCACCTAGCGTCCCTCTTTTCCAGTGATCCTTCCCTGGTCTAGAAGGATCTCCATTCAATTCTTAGGCTGTTTATTTGCCACTTCTGTGTTATGATGATTTTCTTTTTATCCGTATCCTCTTTTTCTCTATCTCCAGGTCTTTTGTGGGCAGAATCTGTACCAAACTTGTCGTAGAACATTACTCCTATTTCATGGTAAACGATACGTATTTAAGTTTTGTGGTTTTTTTTAAAGGCAGGAATCAATCTTTTAGGAGTAATTTCTTTGAAACCTCAAGTAGTAAATATGTTTTCAGAATAATGTGTTTGAATATATAAGATCACTCCATTTTCTCCAACCCCAACTTCAAAACTCAGATTCTGTGTAAGAGAAAGAAACCCGTCCCCACCAGCAGCAAGCTAGTCACTAATAAGAGAGACTACATGTAATGCATATTTTATAGTCCTTTCTTTCATAGCTGCTGTAGTAGGAAGATAAGAACTTCAGAGTTAGATGTAGATTTAAATTCTAGCTCTACCCACTACTAGCTGTGTGTCCTTGGACAATTTAAGTTACTAATATCTCTGATTTTTTTTCTCATTTGTATAATGAAGATATTTCCTACCTTGGGTAACTGAGGATTAAATGAGCTCTTAAATGTAAGGCATCTAGTGAGTCCCTGGTACACAGTGGTGCTCCGTAAATACAAATTCCCTGTGGTATACCTTTTTATTGCAGTTCACAGTCTAGAATGAGCTGGGATGTGCTGAGACAAAGCATGAGAAGAAAGCTAATCACAAGAGGTGATAGGTACCTCTTCTTGTCTCCAAATAAATGAATAATCCCTAAACTAAAGAGCAGTAAAGCTCTTTCTGCTTCTCAATAGTGTATGAGTGTATGTGACATATTATAATAAATCCTGGAGTATATTAAATAGAACATTTATAAATGAAGGAAATACCTTTTAATCTTACTTTCTTCCTATAACAGCTCCCACTAAAGCATTAACATGGATATTAAAAAGAATCTATGGGAGATGAGGAAGGAGGAATATTAAAAAAGTCTTTTTCAGGGGCAATTAGGTTGCATGCTGTCCTTTTAGTATCTCATCTGCTTATAAACAGTACGTGAATCCTAGTCTGAGTTCAAGTATGTCTCCCTTAGACTGTTGCAACAGTGCCTTCCCCGGTGTCCCTATTTCTGTCGTTCCCTTCCCGACTGATCCCCACATAACAATCAGTGATCTTTTTAAAGACATAAATCACACTGTCACTCTCTTGGTGAAAACCCTCCAAAAGCTTCCTGTCACCCTTAGAATTGAATCAGTACTTTTTGCCGTTTCTCGAACAAACCAAACTGTTCCTCTCTTAAGGGTGTTATGCTTGCTGTTCTTTTTGTTGGGCCACCCCTTCCTCCCGGTGGTTATCTTGCTCAGATGTCATCACGTCAGAGTGATCTCTTCTCTGATCCCTACAATAGAAGCTAGCCCCTTTGTCACTTCTGATTCATTTTGCTTTATTTCTCTTCATGGCATTTATTACGAGGCAGAGATATACTCTTCACTTACTTACCCATTTCTCCCATAAGTCTTGTTTGTTCCAAAGCCTCTCCCCCACTGGAGGGCAGAGGCCTTGTCTGACTTGTTCATGGCTCTGTCTCTGGTGCTTAGAAGGGTGCTTGGCACATAGTAGGCTCTCAATAAAACTTGTTAAGTGAACGAGTGGTATAGTTGATTTAAACATTAGTTCTGGAGTCAGACAGCCAGGGTCAGAATCCTGGCTCCTACCATTTACTGATTGTGTGGCCTTGGGCTAGTTAATATCTTTTGGTGCCTTAGTTTGCTCATCTGTAAGATGGGACAATAATACCTACTTTATACGATTATGGTAAGAAATAATTGAGTTAATGTATATAAAGTTCTTAGAACAGGGTTATTTCACAGTTTTGAAAACCAGTACTTGAAATTAGCTCGGAATATTCACTTAGGACTTTGTGTTTTTGTGTGAGATTAAAAATGCAAGCATTGAATTTTACCTTTATTACTTTTACTGAATTTTTCTGGCTACCAAAGTTATATTTATGGAACTCCTTTTTAAAGTAAATACATTTTGTGGATGTCTAGAATGGATTAAAAAATAAACTGCTGAGAATGGTGACCGGTATTCGGTCTTAATGTGTAAGTCAGCTTTTTTATTCTTAGATCTGTGGAAGATGCTAAGAGTGATTATGTCAACAGCTGCCCACGGGAGTGGCTTTTATATATTTCTCTTTGAAGTTTAGCTAGAGATGTAATTGTGGTGATGAAAGGACTTGCTGGAGGCTGAAGACAGGAAAATCCTTGAGATACAGTTGAAGTTTGAGTCCTGTAGTAGTTGGGAAAGGAAAGATGTTTTACCATCTTTAGTGTGTTCAATTTCTGCCTTCTTTCATTATGGGTTGCCCACCCCCAAACTGTATTCATAGAAACTAAGCTGCCTGTGGTGATCGCCCTTGCATAATACCAGTTATCTTTACATAGTTCACTTGTCCTTAGTAAAATGCCTCGTTGTAGGAGCATTGTTTTATTTCACTTCTCAGTGTGAACTTTAGTCAATAGGATCCTAAACTTTGGGCCTTAAACTTTAAAAAAAAAATCAAAATACTGCTCTGTGTAACATTTGTTACAAAGTTTAATAATAATTGCTAAATCATTAAATATTTACTGTGTGTCAGGCTCTTTGCTTAGTGCAGGGTCTCATTTAATCTCCACAACCACCGGGTCAGGTGGACACAGTTTTAAAGAAACAGATTTAGAGAGATGATGCTACTTGGGCAGGTCACACAGGTGAGAAGGAAGCCAGGATTTCAGTCTGCTTCCACCTGATTCCATAACCCAAGGTCACAACCACTTTGCTATGAGGCAAGAAGAAACAAGGTTTCTGTTTGGAAACTTGCGTTGTGTTTCATCACATTGTTTGTATGTGTTGTTCTTCTTGACTACTGGCAGTTTTATCATTTTATGGCTGTTTTTTTCTTTTCTTTTTCTTTCTTGTTTTTTTTTTGGCTCTAACTACGACAGATCTTCCACAACTTAGAATGGGATTACTTTCCAGTAAACCCATTGTAAGTTAAAAATGTTGTAAGTAAAAATGCATTTAATACACCTAACCTACTGGACATGATAGGTTAGCCTAGCCTACCTTAAACGTGCTCAGAACACTTACATCAGCCTATAGTTGGGCAAAATCAAGTAAGACAAAGCCTATTTTATAATAAAGTGTTGAGCATCTCGTGGAACTTATTTAGTACTCTACTGAAAGTGAAAAACAGAATGGCTGTAACTGTATCTGTGGTTCCTCCTCCGGATCACGTGGCCGACTGGGAGCTGTGGGGCTGCCCCTGCCCAGCATCACAAGAGAGTACTGTACCCATATCTCTGGCTCCAGAAGAGATCAAAAGTCAAAGCGCGGTTTCTGTGGAACGTGTATCGCTTTGGCACCACCATAAAGCCGAAAAATTGTAAATCGAAGCATCATAAGTTAGGGACCATCTCTACTATACTTAAATGTCTGTATTTTTTATGAGTGTGACACATTTTAATAGGTTGATGTGCAAAATCATTTTTTCCTTATTAAATCATTAAAAATAAGTCAGCATCATGTGTGTCGTGGTAGGTCAGCTTTGTAATTAGTTTGAAAAGGTTTTGCATATAATAGATGTGATGCCTCAGATTTAGGAAAACATGAATGTCTTTAAATTTGCTTAAGCCTAAAAGAAATTTCAGGTAGCAAGTAAATACGTGTGTTTCTGCTGATCATGGAGCGAATCTTTATTATTTTTGTTTTTAGTAAGGAAGGACTCATTGGTGTGGAGCGTTTTTACACGATGGTAAGTTTTAATGATTTTTGACATTTACTTGTGACACTTCAAAAATATGAAGAATATCTAAATTATGAGTTGTTGACTTCTCAACACTTAAGTAGATTCAGAATGCCAGTGCTAGGATGAACCCTATAGATTCTGTAGGCCATGCCCCTGTATTTTCCTGGAGGAAAAATGAGACCCAGAGAATCATCTGATGATCGAGGAGAAACAGGACCAGAATCTAGGGTTTTGTGGGGTGGGTTTGTTTGTTTTAATACTTTAAAGCCATTTTTTTCTCTGCTACACTAAACTGCCCCCTTCATCATGCAGGGTAAGACCAGTGTATGCTTAGTATCTTATGTTCAAGAGGGTAGAGAATTGAGCGATATAGTCATGTAAACTTGTGATTTAAAGTCATGAGGTTTTTTTTTTAGTCATTGGCTTTAAAGTAATAGAAATGATTCTGTAATGTAGTTAGAAATTATGCTTTCTCATTCATGTAGGCAGGTAATTGTCTTATGCACATAGGATGGTTTGACAAGCTTTTTAAAGACCTGATCTTTAAAGATCAGATGTTGTGGCTTTATCCTTAAATTAAAAGATTAGTTAGGGATGGGCAAAGAAGTTGGTTGTGGTGTGAACAGTTTTTACTTGAGCCCAGTACCTGAGTAACCAGAATGTTGTCTATTGCTTTCAATCATGCCTGATCAGAACCAAGACTAAAACGAGCTCTTGGGAAGTTTAGTCAGAAAATAGTAGCTGAATTTTACATTTTCTAAACTCCATCATTTCTACACTTGAGATTGCTAATATGTTTTTATCATTTAGGCACTAGTCTTAGTTACGTAATTGAAATTATGATTTAGATTCCTTACTCTTAAATGCTTTTCATCAAATTTCTCAATTTTATCTTATAATAAGCTGTATTTCTAAATGACTTACTGGCTATTTAAGCCTTTTTAATATAAATTTATTTTTTTGTTTATTTTTGGCTGCATTGGGTCTTCGTTACTGCACACAGGCTTCTCTAGTTGTGGCGAGTGGGGCTAGTCTTTGTTGCGGTGTGTGGGCTTCTCGTTGCAGTGGCTTCCCCTGTTGCACAGCACAGGCTCTAGGCATGCGGGCTTCAGTAGTTGTGGCACACGGGCTCAGTAGTTGTGGCTCGCGGGCTCTAGAGTGCAGGCTCCGTAGTTGTGGCGCACAGGCTTAACTACTCCGAAGCATGTGGGATCTTCTGAGACCAGGGATCAAACCCGTGTCCCCTGAATTGGCAGATTCTTAACCACTGTGCCACCAGGGAAGTCCCTATTTTAAGCCTTTTTAAAAATTTAAGCTGGACGATCCTGAATTTAAAAAATATTTTAACAATTTCTTCTTTAACATTTTTGAGAGCATAACCAAAAAAGTCCCTTACTTTTTCTAATGCTTTATGCCTTAAAAAGTGCTTTTGCTTGACTTTTTCTCATTCAGCTGCCATAGAGTCCTGAGAAGAGAGGTAGGGCAGTATCTCCTATTTTATAGGCACAGTGTGATTCTGGCATTAACCACTCAGTGTTAGGACAGACATCACAGGTTAAGGGCTCAGTCCACCAGACTCCCCTTAACTTCAGGTGCCAGCTGCAGGCTCCAGGGCTTCCAGGCCACCTGCACTTCTCACCAACTGGCCACATAATTGGGAGTTCCCACAGCCCCCTCAGACTTGATAATTTGTTAGAATGACTCACAGAACTCAGGAATGGGCTGTACTTAGAATTATCATTTTATTATAAGGGATACAAACCAGAACCTGCCAAAGGAAGAGATACGCAAAGAGAGGTCTGGGAGGGTCCCAAACATGACGCTTCCGTGTGCTCAGGGCACATCATCCTCCTGTATCGGTTTATGCTTACCAACCAGGGAAGTTCACCCAAGCCTCAGGGTCCAGAGTTTTTATTGGATTTTTATTACATTGGCACGATTGATTGAGTCATGGGCCACAAGGTCGAATTTCGTCTCCAAACCCCTTCCTTTTCCAGGAGGTCAGGCTGATAGCATGTGGCTCAAAGCCAACCCTCTAATCACTTGGTTGGCCTTTCCAGCATGGCTAGCCCCATCTTGAAATGAGGGGCTTACTGGGAGTCACCTGTTAATAAAAAGATGCGTCCCAGGGGTCCACCATGGATAACAAGGAGACTCCTATCAGTTGTGAAATTCCAAGGGTTTAGAGTCTCCCAAGAACCAGGGACAAAGGCCAGCCACACTGTTCATTAGAGAACAGTAGCTGAGGAGGTGAGAACAGATGCACAATTGTTACAGTTCAAACTAGAACACACCTCTGTAGTAGTAGCTCAGAGATCTCCAGCATTTGGAGCAGGTTGCATTTGAATATGTATGTAGAAAGATTGCCTTCTGTTGAAAATTGTAGTGGTTTTTTTTATCGGTATAATAGTATTTGAAACCTGGGTTGATGTTCATCTGAGTGAAATTTTTTTTTTACGTAAATTGTGTTGTAGGTAGGGTTATAAACTACATACTTTTTGGTATTTTTTTAAAAGCACAATAATTTTGGCTCAAAAAGTTTGATTTTGGTATTTATTTTTGAGTTCGTAATTTTAGGCTTAGGTTATTGCTACTGTTAACTGAAAGGAAATCTAAACTTAATGAAGGTGGAGGTGTTGATAATGTATTTGTTGTTAGAGCTGTAAAAAATGTTGCAGTAACTTAGTTGCCACTTTGAATTTTAGATCTTGAGTTGAAGTTACTAGCTGTTCAAGTTTACAGTGTTGAAGGTTAATAATGTTTTTTTGCATATTGCTTATGCCCAGTAGAAAATCTTACTTCTGATTGTCACTTAAAGGTTATTACATTCTCTTGGAGCTCACTGAGTGTTTCTCAGAATTAGCGTCTATTAATTCAGGCATGGAGTGCTAAATAACGATGACTTCTAAGTGTCTGTTGAAGAATGTAGCATCTCCTTAAAATGTCATATCATCCTAAAAAATAGTGGGATTTTTTTTGTTGTTGTTTTTAATATATGATGGGGGTTCTGGGCATGAAGCAAGGGAAGAGAGGCCAGAAGGTAATGCAGTGGCAGTTTCTTCAACATTCTACTCTATTTTCACTTGCAGTTACATTTACCATAAGGATTTGTGAGAAAAGAGATTCGTGACAGATGGAACTGATAGCAGATCTAGAAAAGAGTGAGTTTGACCATATTTTTTGAATTGCAGTTACTCAGAAGGATTTGTTTTTAGTTGTATGCCACCATGTATGCCGGTTTACCTTGTGAGTTTGGAGATCTAATGCATTGTGTGGGTGCAATACATGAGATGAGGACTCCTGCCGAGACACGTTAATAAATCTTGGTGTAGATGAGGCTCGGGAGCCAGAACCTTTCCCATCTGTGTGCAGCCATCCCATCCCCCATCATTTATATAAACAAGTTCACACTTCCTTTCCTGACTTTAACAAAGGAGGGTTCAAACTTCTTAGTATGATATTTGGGGCCTTCTGTTACATTCCCTCAGCTACCTTGTTAGTTCATCTATCACTGTCTCTGTGTCAGCCCCAGAATGTTGCCTTAAACATCTTTTTCTCTTTCATGTTTTTGCTCATGAATTTCCTTCTTGAATTCACCCCCTCACTCCCCTCTGCCTGTTCAAATCCTACTCATTGCCCTCAGCTCAGATCCGCCTTTGCAGTGAAGCCTTCTTGGATCTCGTCTCCAAGGTGAGCTTTACTGCTGTCTTCTGTGTGGTCTGTTGTGTTTTGTCAGTGCCTCTAATGTTGGCTTCTGATTGTAGTTCTGTGCAAATCTTTCTTCTCTAACAGGTAACTTTGGATTGTGGTTTACACTTTGCTCATCTTGAAAACTGCAAATTACAGTAAATACTCAGTGAATATGGAGTAACCTGTTAGATCAGACCTGGGATTTGGGGGGAGAGGGAGTGGGAGGCAAAGGACAGGAGAGATCTCCCTCCCAGACCAACTGGGGAGTTGCCTTTACGCCCGTTGTGAAATTCTTTCTACTAGTGCACATTGTAACAGCATTCTTTCTGCATAGTATACTGTCTCATTACCTCTGAACTTCTCCGGTCCTTGTCTCTGTTCTCGCTGACCACTCTAGGTACATACACTACAGGCAAAATTGGTGGTTCTCAACGTATGTGCCTCACGCCAGCAGCATCAGCATTACCTGGGAACTTTTTAGAAATACAAATTCCCAGCCCCACTCCTGACCTACAAAATGAGAAACTTGGAGTTGGGGCCCAGCAGTCGATTTTAACACATTATTGACCGGAGACATATCAGTACATTTTTAGAGAGTGATGCAATTAACATCACCATGCGAAGTTGTTGGAGCTTAAAATTGATCACGGGTTCATTATACAACTTATGACTGTCATTATCATTCACATTTTGCTACTTTAGGTTTTTGTTCCAACCTTGTGTATATTATAAACGTAAAATTTTCAAAAATGATGTATTGCAAAATTTTGAGTGAAGAAGAATTTTTCAGTGAATTTTATGTAGATATACTGTCTGATTGTCCGAGCAACCTATATACTAATGTCTCAGAAGATGATAGTTCTTCAGAATATAGTTCTGATTCAGACGATGTGAATATTAGAGCAACAAAAAGACAAAAAAAACCTTAGTGATTGATTCTGATACGGAAAGTGAAAATGAAGCTCACGATGTTGGAGAAGGCTCCTTTTCTTCCACAGAAGAGTGGATTGAAGACAACATTTCACAAAAATTAGAAGACTTTACAGGTGTGTAGGGTATAACTATTGAATGTAATAAACCCACAAAGTGTTAGTGAAATAACGGAATTAATTTTTGGCCAGCCAACATAAAAACTGCCCGCCACGGGCATTAGATTCTGCAAAAATCCCCTGGTCAGTAATGAGTTTAACAAGCCCTCTAAGTGATACTGGTGAAGGCTCAAGAATGAGAACCACTGCTCAGGATACAGCCCCCTCTTTGATGTTACCTCCTTTATTCGCTAGCTGAGTTCTGTCCCTGTTTACTTCTGCTGTGGCCTTTGGAGTCTTTGATTTATTGCAACCTTGAACTTTTCTTCAGATAACCCTTTGGCTTTCCTGTGAGGCTGTGCTGCCTCTCCTTAGTGAAGATCACTGGCTTTTTCCTCCCTCTTTTTTTCCTCCCTCTTATAGACTCTTTTTTTATCATATTATCTCCAGAATATTCTTTTCTTTTCCTCTGTAGCCTGATCCCTATTTTGGACATGCTGACTTTGAGATGCACGTGGGACATCCTGGTGGAGACACCTAATGAGCGATAGGAGTTCATCTTGCCGCACCCTGGAAAGCCAGAGAAGGAGGTTCTTTGTACTTTATTAAAACGGTGTCTTCATTTCCTTTCCCATCTATGGAAATCTATAATTACAGGGAAGAAATTTATTAGTGATTCTTTTAGAACGCCTCCTTCCGCTTGTTTTCAAATGACTGATTTTGTTGGATCAGTCATTTGCAGCGGGGGAGGGGTGCGTATTTTCATTGTTATGAATAACCAAGAGGATAGAGAGAAATTTGTTATATTAAATTGTTTGGGATAGAACATTTGCTTTAATAAGATCAGCCTCAAACTGGGACATTACAGATGTTATGCATTTTCGGTTTTGTTTTTTTTTTTGCGGTACGTGGGCCTCTCACTGCTGTGGCCTCTCCTGTTGCAGAGCACAGGCTCCGGACGCGCAGGCTCAGCGGCCATGGCTCACGGGCCCAGCCGCTCCGCGGCATGTGGGATCTTCCCGGACCGGGGCACGAACCCATGTCCCATGCATCGGCAGGCGGACTCTCAACCACTGTGCCACCAGGGAAGCCCGCATTTTCAGTTTTAATACAGGTTTCCCCTGCTACCTGGAAGTAGAGTGTTCCTGTGAAACCTTTCTTAAGCCAAAATGGTCAAAAGCAAAGAAACCATTACCGTAGGACTCACCTTGCTAACGGATGCACAGAATAAACTAAGATAAAGCACAGGTGCTCACAGACAGTGACACAGTCCAAAACCATAGGGGCTTTTGATGCTGAGATGCTGAGCAAGGTTCCCGGGCAAGGACTGGGCGGTACCAAGGTGCTCGGGGTGCACGCTCCCTCTGCAGCAGGCTGCTGTAAGACAGGCTGAATGCTGTTTTTGCTTTGCCCTTTTTGTTTTGTAAAAGTGAAAATCATCTTGGGGTTTCTTTTGGTTAGCGGAAACAGGTACTAATGTAGGTCTTTCGTAAGAGCGAAGCAGTGCGAAGTAAGCTTTTGAAAAGTGGAGGATGCCTGTGTATCCAGACATTTTTCTTATGTATCTTATTGCTTGTCTCTCCTTTTATTTCTGTGTCATTTATTGAAATAACTGACTCTAAGTCATAATATGAAAACAGTGAAATCCACTTAGGTTCATTAGGGTGCAGGCTAACCAGGTACCACAGTGCAAAGCTGTGACAGAGACTTGAGAGCGCAGTGATGCAGAGAGTGATGAAGTAGCTCTCTCCGCTGTGATGGGGGTGGCGGTTCACAGCTGATGAACTCCTGCTTGTTGTAGGTCATTCGGGGGCCCAGGTTCCTTCTGTTTGCTTAGCCATCCGCTAGGGTATTGTCTTTATTCTCTTGGTTGAAGCCAAGTTACCTCACAGCTGCATTCCAAAAAAAGTAAACAGCTTCCTTTAAGGATACATGGCACAGATTTTTGTATACGTTACTCTGCTCGCATCTCATTGGCCAGAACTTAATCACGTGGCCACTCCTGATTTAAAGGAGCTGAGGAAATGTAGCCTCTTGGCAACCCTGCTCCCCACTAAGAGGGGGTGGGAGAGGTGTTCTTTTACTAAAAGAAAGGGAGACTGAACACTAGGGGACAGTTGTCATTCTGCCACTCCAGAGTTTGGGGATCTCCAAGACCACCCTCACGTTCAGTAATTCACTGGAAGGACTGAGAACTCTTGAAAGCTGTTGTGCTCGTGGTTATGATTTATTACAGTGAAAGGTTACAGGTTAAAACCAGCCAAAAGCATGGGGCACACAGGAGAGGTCCACGTGTGGAACTTTGAGTTGTCATCACCACAGGAATCTGGGATGGAGGTGACTTCTGTTAATGACAACTGACAATGCCCATGAAGTATTGTCAACCAGGGGAGCCCACCTAAGCCTTAGTGTCCAGGGTTTTTATTGGAGTTTGGTCAAATAGATGAGGTTGACCTTCCGTCTCCAGCCTCTCAGAAGGTTGGTAGTGCATGGTCCAAAGCCTCCACCGTAAATCACAAATCCCATTGTTAGACTATCTGGAGTGACTCTTAGCCCCTACATAAACAGACATTTGTCAGGCAGGGCATTCCAAGAGTAAAGGCCAGACCCCTCTTTGAGCAGGGTTAATTCTTTACTGTATAGCCACATCTGTGCATAGCCTTTGATTTTTTTGACAGAGTAGCATAATATGTGTACTTTCATCTTAAAAGCCTTTTTAAAAAATGGATAGATATATAGAATCATACATTTAAAAAACTGCAAGAGACTAGAGTTTGCCAGGTCCACCTCTATCCACACATGAAAGAACTAAGATCTGACTGCTTAAAAGGTCAGTTAAAGTTGGTAGTGTCTCTGGGTCTCTACTTCTCATGAGTATGGACATGTACAGTTGGGGTCTAGATGCAAGCTGTTTGTTGGACCTGTTTTCCTCCTTAGTCCTTCCGTCGCATGTATGGCAGCTACTGTTTCTGACCCAGACAGGTGCTAGGGTCGAAGCATCTGTTTTGTTGAATTGTATTAGGCTAGTTCAATTCAGTAGAAGTGTTCTTTTCAGGAGTTTATTATACTGATAGCATTGTTCGTTTCTCCACTGAAGATTTGGAGACATAGGTTTGTACAAGGTAAGTGTGATTTTGTATCACAAACCGGCCGTGCGGCCTTATCAGACATTTTATCTTAGCCCTTCTACCCTAGAAGGCGCCTGTGTGCAAAATAGCTAGTATTTGGCCTGCCTACTCCATGGATGTGTTGTCAAGGTAAATAGGGTATGTAAGGACCCCTTGGAAAAATAAAAGCACTATGGAAATGTAAGATATAGTGGTGTGTTGAAATTTTTAAAATTTAAATGTTAAAAATTTAAGGAGTACTGAAAAACAGGAAATGTAAAGTGTCAGTCAACAGGTGAATTTTTTAAAAGAAGGTGGGAATATGGTAATTTTCCCTTCCCTTTTCTGTTTCCTGCATTTTCTCAGTTTTCTGCAGTAAGCATATAGTGCTTTTATAAATCGAGAAGGAAAAACTATTTTTGAAAAGGAACACTTAACAAGACTGAATACCGAAAACACGCAAAGCAGCGTATAAACACAAATCATGAATTTGGAGGATAATAGAGAATGCCTCAAGAAAAGATAGATCAGACTCAGTTCTAGAAAAGGCTTCAGTACCCACATGTATAATTTGTTGTTTAGAGAGTGCTGTGTATATTGTAGCCCCTTTTATTTGGTGGGTTAAAGTTCTTTGAAGTCTTTGGTGTTGATCAAAATGGTATCATATAGTACAGGAATTGTTTAACTGTGCATAAAAAAATTGATAATAGGAAAATGCTTCAGTATACTGAAGGTGAAGAGACCAGGTTAAAAAAAATTTTTTAAGGGTTCTATTAGACTAGGAATAGTATTTGGTCTAAATATCTTGACATTTTATTTTTATGTTTTTCAAAGGTATTTTAAATACATGAAATACATGCTGTATTTAAACTGTCAGCTCGGTTTAGAATCCCTAAAAACCAGTATATGGTGAAGACAAAAGATTGTTACAAAGGCATAATAATGTCCTTCACACAGGTGTCTGATTGTTGTTTTTAATACCTTGGTGAAAGTCTCTTCAAAGTCAAAACCTGACTAGTATGTGGGTGGGTCTAGAAGAAGGTTCTGCTTCCCTAGGTTTTGGAATTCAAGAATCTCCATTGTGCTCTAATAACTTCAGTGGTCTGAGAACTATAGCCTTAAACAATGATGGTCTCTAAGGTTGAACCAAAACAAAACCTCAAACAGCTGTTTATCTGTGTCGAAGCCTTTAGCATTTAAGGACAGATGAGAGCCCAGTGGAGCAGCTTTGTTAAACTTTGTCAGTGACTGTGTCCTAGCACTTTGTTTACTTTGTCAGTCTCGTGAGGAGGATACTTGGTCCTAGTAAATTAGTTTTGCACATGGCCTCCCACTGCCCTCCCCAGGAAAAAATCCCAGATGTGCTATACAAGTGTCCTGGAGAAGAACAGCCTGCTTCTGAGCTTTGTATCCTAAGTGGACATCCCGGTTACCCCCTTCCCTGCAGCTAGCCAGTCCCTGTGAACCCAGTTGCCAGTGTCAGAGTCCTTTTTTTAAACTTTCTTTGCTTATTTTTAAAAATATATTTTAAAAAGTTTTAATTGTGGTAAAATGCATATAACATACAATTTACCATCTTCACCATTTTTAAGTGTGGCATTTAGTATGTTCACATTGTTGTGTAACCATCACCACCATCTGTCTTCCCAGAATGCTTTTCACCTCGCATAACTGAAATTGTACCCGTTGAACAGTAGCTCCCTGTCCTCCCAGCCCCTGGCAGCCACCATTCTGCTTTCTGTCTCTATGAATCTTACCACTCTAGATACCTTATATAGGTGGAATAATATGGCATTTGTCTTTTTGTGACTGGCTTATTTCACTTAGCATAATGCCCTTGAGGTCCGTCCATGTTGTAGCATTTGTTGGAATTACCTTCCTTTTTTTTTTTTTGAATTTTTGAATTTTATTTTATTTATTTTTTTAATACTACCTTCCTTTTTAAGGCTGAATAGTGTTCCACTTTATGTATATACCACACTTTGTCTATCCGTTCATCCATCAGTGGACACTTGGGTTGCTTCTGTCTTTTGGCGTTTGAGAATAATGCTGCTGTGAACATGGGTGTACAAATATCTTGAGACCTTGCTTTCAAGCCTTTTGGGTATGTACCCAGAAGTGGAATTGCTGGATCACACGGCAGTGCTATTTCTAATTTTTTTAGGAACCACCGTAGCATTTTCCATAATGGCTACACCATTTTACATTCCCACCAGCAGTGCACAAGAGTTCCAGTTTTTTCACATGCACGTTAACACTTATTTTCTGTTTTTTTTTTTTTTTTTTGATTGTAGCCATCCTAATGGGTATGAGATGGTATCTCATTGTGGTTTCAAGTTGCATTTCTCTAATGGTTAGTGATGTTAAGCATCTTTTCATAGGCTTAATGGCCATTTGTATATTTTCTTTAAAGAGATGTCTATTTAAATTTTTTGTCCATTTTTTAATCAGTGTATTTGTTTTTTATTGTTAAGTTGTAGCACTTCTTTATATATTCTGGACATTAGTCCCTTTTCAGGTAGATGTTTTAAAATATCTTCTCTCATTCTGTGAGTTGCCTTTTGCTCAGTTGATTGTGCCTTTTTGATGCACATTTTAAAATTTTGGTGTAGTCCAATTAATTTTTTTCTTTTGTTGCCTATGCTTTGGTGTCATCCAAGAAATCATTGCCAAATCCAGTGTCATGAAGCTTTCTCCTATGTTTTCTTCTAAGAGCTTCATAGTTTTAGGTCTTACATTTAGGTCTTTGATCCATTTTCAGTTAATTTTTGTGTGTGGTGTACGATAAGGGTCCAACTTTATTCTTTTGCCTGTGGATATCCAGTTTTCCCAACTTCATTTGTCAAAGACGGTGCTTTCCCCCATTGAATGGTCCTAGAGAAGTCCTTTTAAATACACAGGTCCCTGGGATGGGTCATACCTTAAGCCAGTTATTAAGCAGTTTCTTAATTGTTAGCAGAGAATTGACAGGTAACTAAGGTAGAGAAGGAGGCCCTGAAGAAGGAAAAAAGAGGTGTTGAGCAGCGATGTGGTGGGAGTTGCAAGTAAACTTGCTTTATTTTGGCCTTGCCTGGTGATGGTCTGTGTGGCTGCGTGCTGTTTTCTCTGCATTTGTGTCGCATTCAAGGATGAGTATGCTACCATAATATGCACATTCATTCTTCCATTGTGTATTCATTTCTGTATTCCAGTTCATTCAGCAACTATTTCTTTTTTCCTCATAAATTTTTTTTCTTGTTTACTTTTATTTTTTAACATTTTGAAGAGTGTGGCCCATTTATTTATTTATTTATTTAACGTCTTTATTGGAGTATAATTGCTTTACAATGGTGTGTTGGTTTCTGCTGCATAACAAAGTGAATCAGCTACACATATACATACATCCCCATATCTCCTCCCTCTTGCGTCTCCCTCCCACCTTCCCTATCCCACCCCTCTAGGTGGTCACAAAGCACTGAGCTGATCTCCCTGTGCTATGCAGCTGCTTCCCACTAGCTATCTGTTTTACACTTGGTAGTGTATATGTGTTCATGCCACTCTCTCACTTCGTCCCAGCTTCTCCTTCTCCGTGTCCTCAAGTCCATTCTCTACGTCTGCGTCTTTAGTCCTGTCCTGCCCCTAGGTGCTTCAGAACTTTTTTTTTTTTTTAGATTCCATATATAGGTGTTAGCATACGGTATTTGTTTTTCACTTTCTGACTTACTTCACTCTGTATGACAGACTCTAGGTCCACCCACCTCACTACAAATAACTCAGTTTCGTTTCTTTTTATGGCTGAGTAATATTCCATTGTATTTATGTGCTGCATTTTTATCCATTCATCTGTCGATGGACACTTAGGTTGCTTCCATGTCCTGGCTATTGTAAATAGAGCTGCAATGAACATTGGGGTGCATGTATCTTTTTCAGTTATGGTTTTCTCAGGGTATATGCCCAGTAGTGGGATTGCTGGGTCATATGGTAGTTCTATTTTCAGTTTTTTTAAGGAACCTCCATACTGTTCTCCATAGTGGCTGTATCAATTTACATTCCCACCGACAGTCAGCAACTATTTCTTAAGTAACTGTTAAATAAAGATAAGATAAACCCATACATGTACATATGGCTAGATTAATGAGACTGAATAAAAGCCACTCAGTTTCATTACTTAATTAATAGTCAATATACTTGAGAGTTATGAATATGAAAGCAACAGATTAACACTGACGAATATGTATTTGGGCATTTTCTGGGTATGTAGTGGGAATTTTCCTGATGTGTGATGAACTGTTCAGAACCTTACAATGTTAATAATTCTATAACAAATAGATAAATAGCACTTTTGCATGAAAATGATTTCTCTTGGTGATTAGTATCCTTCTGTGGGGAGATGTGAAAATCCACCAGTAATCATAGTAAAGAAGACAGAATGAAGTTCTTTTTAGTGGGATTTGACTAACCTCTTAAGATGCACATTGGAAGTCCAGAGTGAACTGGTGACAGTGCGCGCCAGCAGATATGAAATTGAGTTGTGGGAAAGTGTGCATCAGTAATTTCCATATAGTTTTTAGTAAGCAGGATCTTCCTGACACTCTTCATAGCGTTTTGAACATCCCTGTGGAGAGCATGGGAGAGTCAGGAAATCTTTTGCATTGTGGGCACCCAGGGTCCCTGGGCTCACAGAGCTGCTCTCCTGTTTGCCTTGCACTTGCCTCCTCTGGCACCTGCTGTTCTGTGTAGACATGGGGGGCGGGGTGGGACTGCACTGATGCCTCTCATATGGTGTCTTTCTAATTTCATTACTTGAGGCCTAATAGGTATAGGTGCGTTCAGCTTAGAACCTTTCAAGGGCTGGGACATATCCAGCCCATTTTGTAGAGTCACATATAGGAACACAGAACAGAGCCGAAGTCTTTAGACTTAGTTTTTAGTTCATTGGTTTTGGTTTCAATCTTTTTTTTTTTAATTTAATTAATTAATTTATGGCTGCATCGGGTCTTAGTTGCAGCACAGCATCTTTAGTTGCAGCGCGCAGGCTCTTTGTTGCCGTGTGTGGGCTCCAGAGCGCATGGGCTCAGTAGTTGCGTTGCACGAGCTCTCTAGTTGCCCCACGGCATGTGGGATCTTCGTTCCCTGACCAGGGATTGAACCGGCGTCCCCTGCATTGCAAGACGATTCTTAACCACTGGACCGCCCGGGAAGTCCCTCAGTCTTTTTCAATTTGAGCTTTTTCTTTTAAGACTATCTTAATCAGACCCCAAGTAACCTGAAACTTATAAAAGCAGGGTTGCTAAAGTTGCAGTGGGTTTAGGGAGTGGAACCGTCGTCCCTGCTTGCTGTTTTTACCCCCAGCTCTTGTTTCCTCCCGCACATCCTCCCTGACTACAGTTCACAGCCCGTGGGATTCCGAGCAGCACTAAGCAGACTTTGTTTTATAGCTGAGGAGTCCACGGTGCTGTTGGACTCATCCCAGGTCATGCAGCCAGGCAGCGCAGTTGGGCTGGCGTTAGAGCCCAGGTCTTGAGTCACTGAATCTATTGTGTTGTAGACCACAGATAGCTTATTTAAAATAACAATGTTTGTATTTTATAGTCTTCAAACGGTTTCCACATAGGTGGTCTCATTTGATTTTCACTCTGTGGCCTAGCAGGGTAGATTTGTATAGTAGTAGCTAATGTTTATTCAGGGACTACCCTAAATGCTGGGAATCAGGGTACTTTTGCATACATGAATTCATTCTTTATCCATTTTTTAAACTAATTTTTAAAAACCCAGAAGTTGGCTTCTACGTTAATGCTTGGATAAGACGAGGTTAGTAGGTTATTTTAGGTTATGAATTACTGTCTGTGAAATGTTTGTCACTTTCCTCAAGGCCATCTCGCACTGTGGAACTAGACTGGGAACCCAGTCTGCAAGAGTTTCATCTGAAACCTAGAAGGCAATTTTTATTTGCAAGTCTGGCTTGATAATTGGATGGCTTGTTGTTAAAGGGCATTCTCTTTTTAGTGAGCAGGGTTAGTCAAGAGGATACATTGTAATTTGGAACATTGTGTAGGGTTAGGGTTACAACCCTAACCCTAACTGAACTATCTAGCATCTGCTGTTGGACAGAAGAAAGTTACACAACTGATGTCATCCAGCAGTGACAAGGCTGATTAATTGCTACTCCTCATATTCAGCAAAGACCAGTTTTACAGTTAGGTTTTTACCCCTGATCCATTGTCATAGGCCATCTTAATCTATATATAGATTATTTAAATGGATTTGATAGGACATGCTGCCTTAAATCTTCTCTGGGATACATTTTTTAAAATATAAATAAACGTGTAGAACATCAAAGTTGTTACATAATCAAATTTCTGAAATTGAAGTACATTACTAACGTATGTGAATACAGTCGGTTTTTTTTTTTGTTTTTTTGTTTTGTTTTTTTTTTTTGCTGTACGCGGGCCTCTCACTGCTGTGGCCTCTCCCGTTGCGGAGCACAGGCTCCGGACGCGCAGGCTCAGCGGCCACGGCCCACGGGCCCAGCCGCTCCGCGGCATGTGGGATCTTCCCGGACCGGGGCATGAACCCGTGTCCCCTGCCTCGGCAGGCAGACTCTCAACCACTGCGCCACGAGGGAAGCCCGAATACAGTAGTTTTAATTTTTTATGTTTGGTTTCTGACAATAGTTCTTCCGTGTGTCTTGTGTGGAGCACCAAGGGGAACTCTAGTAGTCAACTACCCAAACGTCTGACAGTGAGAGAGCCGGACAAGATAGTAATTGAGACTCAGAGAGGTGGAGATTCACCAGAGATTAATGGAGCCAGGTAGAGGCAGAGCCTGGGTTAGAAACAAGTCCCTCACCCCTAGTCTTTTATTCATAATCTTTTGATTCACGTATGCTGTATATTATGCTACAAACAGTAACAGATTGATTGTCATTGTAGTTTTATTCAGTCCGTTTTTAACATTGATTTATCCAGATGTTTATTGTTTTCCTTTTTGGGGTTTTTTTCCTGTATTTTTGATCGCTCACCCAAGAGAGTTTTCCTTCTATCTAAGGGATATCCTTGAGAATTTCCTTTAGACAAGTTTGCTGGTGGCATTAACCTCTTTTTATTTGCCTGAAAGTGCCTTTATTTCATCTTTCTTGACTGAATATTTCTCTGGGTTTAGAATTCTAAGTTAGTAATCATATTCTTTCAGCACTGTTGTCTTCTGGCTCTGTTGTTTCTGTTGAAAAGACAGCTGTCTGTTTAGTTGCTGCTCCTTTGAGTATTTTGAATGGAATCTCTGATTTTCCTACCCATGGCAGCTTTTAAGATTTTTTTTTTCTGTCTTCAGTTTTTCATAGTTTTACTATTATATGTCTAGATATAGATTCTATTTTTTCCTGTTTGGGGCTCATTGGGCTTCTTGAATTTGTGGCTTGATATCTTTAATCAGTTTTAGACTGTTTTAGTCATTATTTCTTTAAATATAACGCTGTTTTTCTCCTCTTTCCCTCCAATTTATTTAAATTAGACTTTCTCATGTACCCCCTGTGTCTCTTCTCCTCGCATCCATATTCTCCGTCGTTTTGTGCTTTATCTGGACATTTTCTTCTGACTTATTCCAGTTATGCTTTTTTTTTTTTTTTTTTTTGCAGTATGCGGGCCTCTCACTGTTGTGGCCTCTCCTGTCGCGGAGCACAGGCTCCAGACGCGCAGGCTCAGTGGCCATGGCTCATGGGCCCAGCCACTCCGTGGCACGTGGGATCTTCCCGGACCGGGGCACGAACCCGTGTCCCCTGCATCGGCAGGTGGACTCTCAACCACTGTGCCACCAGGGAAGCCCCCAGTTATGCTTTTATTTGGTTTTATCTATTTATTAAGTTCTTAGTTTCTAATATTGTATCTTTCAATTCTAGAGTCACTGTTTAGTTATTTCTAATACATTCCAGTTCTTTAGCGATATTCTGAAATTTGTCTTTTCCCTCTCTGAGCAGGGTAAGCTTGATTAATTTAAAGTCTACCTTAAATTCCATATCTGGAGTCTCTGTAGGTCTGTTTGTTGTTGTTGTTTTTTTTCTGTTGGTTCATGTGATCTTTCTTTGTGTGCCTGGTGATTTTTATTTGTGTAGTCGATACTATATTTGCAAACTCATTTGTAGAAATATATGAAGTTTAGGAAGTTGTCTCATCCTCAGAGGATCCATATTTCCTTCTGTCAGGTGCCGTGGGGCACTCATGGGGCAGCCCGGGGTCACCTGCATCTGCTTTCAGAGACTGAGATGACCTGTGACAGGATACTCTGGTCGGCCTGCCTCCAGTTTACTCTGAGCCTGGGGTCCTGCGCCCAGGTGTGAGAGCTGTGTCCTAGGAAGAGAGCCCTAGCTGTTGTTGCCTTAGCTCTGTGTTTGTTCTCAGCCACTCCTTGAGAATTGCCAGATGACTCAGAGGGAAAGGGTCTCCCAGTTTGGGGAGGTGATGTGAGGTGGCAGGTCTCCTCTGTCATCTGCTGAATCTTGGCTCGGGGATTTTTCATGATTTGCTAGGCCTTCTGTGTCTTGAGGCAGTTTTTTAAAACTATGTTTTGTCTAGCTTTCCTCCTCAGTGGGAGGGTAGGTCCAAATTACTTAGTTCACTGTTTGTTATGGGACTTTCTCAAAAGTAGAATTTGAATGTGTAAAATGAAATATGTTTATTTCTTTTTTCCTTTTCTTGATCTTAATTGAATCCTGGACCAATAGGAGTTTGCTGTACATAGGTCAAATTCTTTGAAATTGGATGAAATTACATCTTCAGTCCTTCATTCCTTTCACTTTTCAGAACTTTAAACATTTGGCTGGGGTAGCTCTTTTACTTTGGAATCGGGGAAGAACCTTTAAAACGTTTTTTTAAAAATGATTTTGTTTCATACTGGTCTACCTTCATTAAACTATGGATAAAGATTTTCATATTGGCCTTTTGCAATAGGTACCTGGTAGATCTTAAATAAATGAGGCTTTTAAGTAGATGGCCAGATGAATTAAACTTTTTAAATGTATTTTATTCTTTAATTTATGTTCATTTAGCAGATTAATAGTTGCAGATAATTTTTGTGAGTATGCATTCTTAATGTACAGTGGCCAGAACTCCCACACTCTTTACTTGTAAGAGCAGATGTGCAGAGTCAGAGTTTATATGAAGTCAAGAACTGTGTGTTAACACATTTCCCAGACTCCTTTAAGATAAGGGAGAGGTCTTGAGGGACTGGGCAAAGTGAGCCTCTTGAACTCAGAAGTATTGAACAGCACTGGTGGCGGTCCTGGGACTCAGGGTGAACACATTGGGTGGCCACGCCCTTACCTTCGTCAAACTTAGAAAGGCAAAACAAAGCAAGGCAGCCCTTCTCTCCCCCAGCATCCACAGCACCTGATCAGGGTTAATCACTTTGCCTCCTGTTCTCACCCCTTTCCACCTGCCCCTTGTGTCTCTGTTGGACTCAACTCTGACTCTCTGTGCATGTCTTTCAGTCACCTATTAAGAGTAGACAGTAAAAATTCATAATTAATATAAAGTCAGCAAAGAGAAATTATAAATCCCGTATATACTAAGAATAGAAATATTTGAAAGAAAATATCTGCTGATGTGTGTGGATAAAGTGTGGCTATGTTAAGGTGTTATTCAAGAAAATATTTTTTTTAAGCATATCAAAGCCAGTTTATCTTGGATAATGTATCTCCAGTGGTGTATGGTAACCCTTTGATATTAACCTGTATAATTACTAGGAGAAAAATACTTTTTTTTTTCCTTTTTTTTTTTTCTTTTTTTTTTTGCGGTACGCGGGCCTCTCACTGTTGTGGCCTCTCCCGTTGCGGAGCACAGGCTCCGGACGCGCAAGCTCAGCGGCCATGGCTCACGGGCCCAGCCGCTCCGCGGCATGTGGGATCCTCCCGGACCGGGGCACAAACCCATGTCCCCTGCATCGGCAGGCGGACTCTCAACCACTGCGCCACCAGGGAAGCCCGAAGAAAAATACTTAAATGGAGGTCATATTAATTTTGTGAAGAATAATGCAGTCATGTCCCAAGATGTAGCCATTTGGGTTAGAAGAATTTGACTTCACAAGGAATTTCATATAATGCCTGCTTTGATTTATACCTTTCTCACCACTAAGCCAGCTGACACTTGAGATGAGCCATTTTGGTGGTTTCATGGTATAGTTGGTCATGTGTTGCCTTAAGGAGAATGCCAGATTTGCCAATTTATTATTGGTAATAGTCTTTCTGCATCATGTCCCCTAGTTGCTTTGATTGACTTCTTTTAGGATTTTTGCATAATAGATGAATTACACTGTGACTGTACTCTTAAGTGTGCAGTATGTAATAGCAAAAACAGAATTTAAGAGCCATATTATAGGGTAGTGCATGAAGGAAAATGTTTTCTTAGGTTCCATTAACACTAATTAATGTTAACAAGTAAGCACAGTATGTTAGTTGGATTTGGTGATGTTTTACGTAAGAAGGTGTTAGGATTGATGCCCAGAAATGCATAAAAGTTTTTCCTGTTAAAATTAAAATTTAAAATAGTTATAATTAAAAGCTGATACTTACCTGTAAGGAGTTTTGGGGGGAACAAATTTCACTTGTGAAGCCAGAGAATGATATGCTTTGGAAAAAGTTTCCTCAGTATATTTTGAACTTTTATGGATTGAACATTTGAATTTATTTTAATTTCTCATTTTTATTGATATTGAAATAAGATATCAATTAGTAGTACCTTTTGTTATGAAATTGATATATTTCTTTCTTCCCCTAATACAGAAGCTCCACCATGAGACGAGGTGGATGGAGGAAGCGAGCTGAGAATGACTGGGAAAAATGGGTGTGTTTTCAAAGAATAAAAATAATTATATTGAACTGTCTAGGTATTTTTCATTCTTCTTTTAGTTTATAATGTCGTTGAAGGCGTTTTCTAAATTGTAAATCACTTTAGACACCAACTCTTTGTGTTTTCACAATGTATTGAAAGCTTAAACTTTGAGAAATTTTGTCCTGAGGAAATAAATGTTCTGGTGCACAGAACTTATTGTATGATAATTTTATTGCAGCATTGCTAATAATACTGAAAAACAGTAAAAACGTAGATATCCAGTAATAGGGGATTATCTCTATACCATGGAACAGTATACACCCATCATTTAGCTGTATATTTCTTAAGCTGGCAAGATGGCCTTAACTAAAAGGGTGTATTATAAAGGACTGTTATTATGTATGATCCTCTTTGTGTAAAACCTCTTGTGTTCTGAGGCACAGAAATAACTTTGAAAGTAAGATCCCAAAATGTTAGCAATGAATGGGATCATAGCTAATTTAAATTTTCTTAAAAAAAATTGACAGCATGTAATATTTGAATAATCAAAAACAATGAAGTCATTTCCATTTTGGAAAAAAATATATACCACTTCTAGACACCTACAGCTTTATTCTAAAGACCTTATTGATAAAGTAAAATTGATAGTCTTAATCGATTAACCTTAATTATTTCGATGTTCAGGAAAGGTGTGGCTGAATTCATAGATTTGTCAAGGTCTTTAGCAAAAACAATAATGTTTTTATATTCTTTTTGAGGTTGGTGTTATGAATATTAGTAGTACTACCAAATAGATTGATTAGATCCAGAATTTAGCCACTGAATCATTTATTGTATTCTTATCTACATGTATGGAAGACTTTACTGGTTTGTCAAACTGCTTCATTTTACTTGAATTTATTAATCTTAAGCTTCCCATACACAGAAGATAGTGGAAGCCAGTCAAAATATATTCTTACGGACCACTTGTCAAATTTTTAATCGATTTAAGCTTTGGTATAACTTTTGCTTGATTTTGCAGATAAGAACAATATTTTGTGGCATTACACTTATTAACCTTGACTTAACCCTTTCCCTCTTTTAACGGAACTTTTACCATTGTAACAATGTGATAGAATTATTAAACATGGAGTTGACAGAGGGAAAAGTCTCCCTTGACCTGCCTGTTTTATTGCCTTGCGTTATGGTTCATGTTTATCATTATACCTTATGTCATCCTTCTACCTTGGTTACTAGCACAGAGTAAGGCCTTTTTATTATTATTTTTTTAAATATAAATTTCTTTCTAAAAAGGAGAGGGTGGGAAGAAAAATAAAACTTTTGTGATTAGTTTACCTTTTCTTTAATTCTAGGGTGGGTATATGGCTGCCAAGGTCCAGAAATTGGAGCAACAGTTTCGATCAGATGCTGCTATACAGAAGGATGGAGCTTCATCTACAATTTTTAGTGGAGTCGCCATCTATGTTAATGGATATACAGGTTGAGTACTCTTTATTTTTTAGGTACCCCATTTTGGCATGTACTTTTATTAGGATTGGGAGCGATTTGTTTTAAATTCTGTTATTATTTATCTTGTGTATAAAAAAGGTAAAAGTAAAACCCTCTGCTTAGATACCCCTCCTTCACGTTTCCTTTCCGTCTTCCTGTGCCTGCCATTGTCTTATTTTAAATTTTATCAAAGCACATAGTTTTTTAAAGTCAAGTGAGGTTTAAAATGAAAAATTAGGATCCTCCTGCTTAAACAGCTCATCACACATATGGGGCTTGTAAACAGTGAGCTTCAATAGAGGGGGATCTGGTAGGGCCACTTCATTGGTGAATCTTCAACTGCCATTATCCAGAGGTCCTTTTGGGCTGGTGGAGGAGGGGGTGGAGTGTGTGTGTCAGATTTCCCAGACTCTTGCCTAGAGAAGGGAGTACACCCAGCTGCCGGCATCCTGGCCGCCGGGAGGGAAGGAGAGGGCCCGGAACCTCACCGTTTAGGGAGCGGAGCACCATTTAATCCCCCTGCTGTGCTCTTTCCTCCTCTCCATCCCTTCTCCCCTCCTGCTGTGCCTGTTGTCCTCGAGTCCAGTATCTGGAAGGGACAGGATAGTGTTTCCCTGTGAGCTGGAGAGGAGTTCTGGAGTTCTAATTCACAGTTTCAGCCGTGAGCTTCCTGTTTTACAACCTGTCACAAGCCCACTCTTGGAGGTGCCCAGTGCCTGTGTTTTCATGAGTTTCTCTTGGTTTCACTGGCACCAAGCCGTGTCTTCTGGGTCTCCACACAGCCAGCTCATCTTTCAGATCTTATCTTTCTCTGATCTGCCCCGTCAGTTACCACTTGTCTGTTGGCTGTCAGATTTTACTGCCAAAGTTTTCTTTTTATTCTCTTGAGGAGTCCTCTCCTCTTAAGATCATTTTCTTGTGTGTTTTGAGGTGAATGGCTATAAATATTTGTGTTGGTCGGTTAACGTTTTTTCCTCCCCACTTCTCAGTCGGCTGATAGCCGCTCGTGTTTAGGGTCTCCGTTTAGCACTCCCCCTCGGTTGTCTCATTGTCTTGCCGCTGGTGGGGGTGGCTTCTCAAGGTTCTGTGGGCTCTGGCGCCTTGTATTTATTCACATCTTGGCATTTATTAGATCTTATTGTAGTTGCCTGTTCACTAGACAAGAGCAAGAGCTTCATTTCCACATTTTCATCACCATTGTGTCCTTGGTGCCTCTACAGTGATGGGTATAACCACTCAGGGGCTACTTGTTGATTAAAGTTAAGTTGTAATTTGGCTGACGCAGTTGCCTGGTTGAGTTTTAGCAGGCGTGATTGACAGTTTAGTCTAAGAATGTTATCTCAAAACGAATGGTGGTGCAACTTTGGGAAAATTCACATGCACCTTTTCTACTTAGGCGTCTTAGAACGTTCAAGCTCCACAGACCTTCCTGAGATGCATTATAAAAGGTTAAAGATGTTAATAAAAAGAAATAAACATTGCTCGTTACATCAGCAAGTTTTGGAAGTCCCCAGTTTACGAGGGCACCCTTATTTACATAAGAGGAAGAAAAGAAGATTCTTTGTGTGAGGGAGAAAAAAATGAATATTGTAGTAATCATTACCATGGTTGAGAATCTGGAATTCTAATTTACCTTCATCACTCTTTTTTTTCTTTTTTTTTTGGTACGCGGGCCTCTCACTGTTGTGGCCTCTCCCGTTGCGGAGCACAGGCTCCGGACGCACAGGCTCAGCGGCCATGGCTCACGGGCCCAGCCGCTCCATGGCATGTGGGATCTTCCCAGACCGGGGCACGAACCCGTGTCCTCTGCATCGGCAGGCGGACTCTCAACCCCTGCGCCACCAGGGAAGCCCCATCACTCATTTTTATGTGACTGTAAGACATTCTCTCTTTTGGACCTATTGTTATCCCTATCCTTTTCTTTAAGATAGAGATGATATTAATTTTTATTCTTGTTAGGATTACATTATAATTCTTGAAGTAAAGTTCCTTTATGTTGAATTTCATAGGGACATGCAAGTTGTGGTGATACAATTTTTTAGAAAAATTTTCACTTTTAGTGATGACTACTTTTGAAGCTTTATAGATAAAACAGAAGCTAACAGTCTCTGTGATAAATCAGCAAGAAAAGAATAGTGCTTGAGATGCAGTGAGACAAGTAGGGAATACTGTGTTGTTGTTGGTTCTTACTCATGCTCCTCATAGACTTTAACTAATGTTTCAAGTTTTCTTAATTCCTTTAAAGCTCCTGGTTCTACCATCTGAACTTCTCTTTGGTAACCCACATCCCTTCCAACACAGTTAGCTTTGAACTTGAGTTTAGAGATGAGGTTCCTCCATCTTCTGGCTACTCTGCCTCTGTTAACCCATTCTCTCATCTCTCTTTTTCTCCCAAGCAGCATCTTTTCTTTTCGAAGGTTAATAACTTCTTTGCCTTCCATCTCATTTTTTAAATTAAAACAAATTTTTGACTGTAGAATCACATGCAGAAAAAATAGAGACCATGAACCTTTGCCCAGTTTCCCCCAATGTAACATCTTGTAGAGTGGGGGTCCCCAACTTCCGGGGCCCCAGACCGATACCCGTCCGCAGCCTGTTAGGAACCGGGCCGCACAGCAGGAGGTGAGTGGCCGGTGCACGAGCGAAGCTTCGTCTGCCGCTCCCCATCGCTTGCGTTACTGCCCGGACCACCCCCCCAGCCCACCCCTCATGGAAAAACTGTCTTCCACAAAACTGGTCCCTGGTGCCAGAAAGGTTGGGGACCGCTGCTCTAGAAGATGGTGCTGTATCAACCAGGAAACCGACATTGATACATTCAAGACACAGAACCTTTTCACACAAGGATCCTTCCTGCCTCCCTTGTGGAGCCATACCGACTCCCCTTCTGCTCTCAACCTGGCAGCTACTAGTCTGGCCTCCATTCCTGTACTTTTTTCATTTCAAGAATGTTACGTAAATAGAACATACAGTATATAACCTTCTGGGATTGGCTTTTTTACTCAGATTGGCTTTTTTACTCAGCATAATACGCTGGAGAGTCATCCAAGTTGTTGTGTGTATCAGTAGTTTTTTCATTTTTATTCCATGGTATGGATGTTCCACACTTGAACCATTCACCCATTTAAGAACTTCTGGGTTATTTCCTCTTTTTGGCTGTGAACACCTGTGTACAGGTTTTTGTGTGAACATAAAGAGTGCAATTGCTGGGTTATATAGTAGTTGCATGTTTCGTTTTTTTCTAAGAAACTGCAAAACTGTTTCCCAGTGGCTGTACTATTTACATTCCCGCTAGTAATTTATGAGTGATCCAGTTTCTGTGTCCTTGCTAGCATTTAGTGATTTTTATTTTAAAAATTTAATAGGTATGTAGTAATATCTCTTTGTGGTTTTAATTTGTGTTGTAGTTGCTCCACATCCTCACCAGCATTTTGTACAGACAGGTTGGTTTTTTTGTTTGTTTTAATTTAGGTATTCTAATGCATGTGTAGTGGTGTCTCATGGTGGTTTTAATTTGCATTTGCCTGATGGCTAAAGATGTTGAACATCCTTTCCTGTATTTATTTGCTACCTGTAGATCCTCTTCAGTGAAATGTCTGTACATGTCCTTTGCCTGTTTTCCAATTGGATTGCTTGGTTTTTTACTGTTAAATTTTGAGAGTTCTTTTTATAATTCTAGATACTACTCCTTGTCAGATATGTGGTTTGCAGATATTATCTCCCAGTCTGTGGTTTGTCTTTCACTAGATCCCAAAGATTTTTTCCTATTTTTTCTAAAAATTTTATAAGTTTCTGTTTAATTTTTAAGTTCATGGTCCATTTGAATATTTTTGTTTGTTGTTTGTGGCCTGTGGATATCCACTTGCTAGCACCATTTGTTGAGAAGGCCATTCTTTCTCCATTGGATTACTTTGTACTTTGCTCAAAAATCAGTTGGGGGGCTTCCGTGGTGGCGCAGTGGTTGAGAATCTGCTTGCTAATGCAGGGGACACAGGTTCGAGCCCTGGTCTGGGAAGATCCCATATGCCATGGAGCAACTAGGCCCATGAGCCACAACTACTGAGCCTGCGCGTCTGGAGCCTGTGCTCCGCAACAAGAGAGGCCGCGATAGTGAGAGGCCCGCGCACCGCGATGAAGAGTGGCCCCCGCTTGCCACAACTAGAGAAAGCCCTCTCACAGAAACGAAGACCCAACACAGCCAATAAATAAATAAATAAATAAATAAACAAATGTGGGGTTTACAAAAAAAAAAAGGTTGGCCCAGTTTTCAAAAAAAAAAAAAAAATTAGTTGGGCATATTTGGGTGGGTCTGTTTCTGAGTTCCATGTTCTTTTCCATTGACATATGTGTCTGTCTTTTCACCAGTACCACATGGTCTTGATTACTGTACCTCTGTACTATATAGTAAGCCATAATACTGGGTACAGTGATCATTGCCATTTTATTCTTCTTTGGAAAGGTTGTTTTAGCTATTTTCTAGGGCCTGTGCTTTTCCACATAAATTTTAGAAGAAGCTTTTCTGTGGCTACAAAATAGATACCTTGCTGAGATTTTGATAGGAATTACATTAATCCTATAGCTCAATTTAGGGAGAATTGACATCTTTACTCTGTTAAGTTTTCCAATCTTTGGACCTTTCATCCCATTTTACTCTATGTGAATTAATTCAACGAATATATGTATTTTTTTATTTTTTATTTTTTTTTTTATTTATTAGTTTCTGCTTTATAACAAAGTGAATCAGTCATACATACACATCTGTTCCCACATCCCTTCCCTTAACGAATATATTTTGTATGCTGCTTGCGTGTTAGGTACTGTGTTTGAACAGAGATGACAGTGATGGAGAATGTGGATTTTGTGACAGAAACGTCATCTCTGGGTATTAGACATGAACAGAGCCAAGTGGGTGGCAACATAGACGTAACTGCCTTTGAGGGCTAGAGTGATGACTTCATAGAAACACTGACTATTTGAACTGGTCTTGGACAAATAAGGTGTTTTTTGGATGAAACTGGGTAACGGCATTCTTGTCCCGCCCCTAACCTCCATTTTCACCTTTACGCCCTCTAATTTCGGTCAACGGGACTATTCTGGTGTTTTAGATTTTGTCTTTGTACGTTCTCTCTCCTGTGCTGCTGTTCGTGCTCTTGCTCTGATGAAAAGCTCCTTCCCTCACTTCTGTGAACTGGACTCATATTCATCCATGGAGACCCAGTTAAATTAGATTTGCCTCTTTCCTTAAACTGGTCCACAGAATATACATTTCATAGCATTACTGCTAGAAACATTTACTTTTGACACCTGAGTTTTGTCTTGTATTGCCAGGTCTTACTTATGTGCTGAGTTTTGGGGAGTCAGAAAGACCGTTGTGTGTGGTGAACCTGGCCGGATGTGGATCAGAGAGAACACTGCGGGGCCTCCATTAGCTCCTCCTCCAGGGCTTCATCCCTGGGAGCTGTGTCAGATGTTGCCTTCTCCAGGAGACTTTCCCTGACCAGCCTTATGTAAAATACATGTATCTTGCCCCCCAGTTGCTTTCTAATCCTTTATCCAGCTTCATTTCTCTTCACAGAATTTATTTGCTCCTGAACTGGTATTTATCTGACTTACTTTCTGTCTGCCCAGTGGGATAAAAGTGCTGTGGAGCACAGCCGAGAGTGCCAGGGCCTAGAAGCCTGCCCGGCACATTGTAAGATTCTCAATTAAATATTAGTTGAGCCTACGAATGAATAGCAGAGTTCTGTGTTTGTACATCAAACACAAAATGTGTTTGATGTTTGAATGTTAAAATGTGTTCACTCATATGCTAATTCAACTCAGTTTTCTTAAATGGGTAGTTTTTAAATAAGAAATGGGCCACACTCTAGGCTTACTGAATTGTAATCTCTGGGAAATAGGCCCTGGACATGTTTATTTTGGTGAAAGCTCTCCGGGTGAGCTAGTGCTTCAAATCTAGGGAGCTGTAATTGCTCTTCTGTGGAGTTGGATCAGGACAGTGAATGTGGAAAGAGGCGTTGAGGTAATTTTCTGCTTTTTTCAGTAGGTGGATAAGAGACCAGGTCTGGTGACTTTGGCACTGCTGAAGTTTGTGGAAAAGCAGGGGAGGCTTGGGTATGATTTGCAAAATGAAACAAGGGGATATACAAGTATAACAGACTTATATCTGAAGTGGTAGGGATTTGTTTGAAAACGTAACCTTAACATTGATAATTTTCTGAGCGTGTGAATATGGTGATTTAGGAAAAGAGTCCGTTTAATGCTCTAATCTAATTTTTTGAAATGGATACCTTCCAGGAATTATCTGGAAGTATTTCCTCCTGTTTCCTGTGAGACTGATGGTGTGAATCCAGGGATGTAGGAATTTAACCTACATGGGAGAGACTTACTGTATTAATTTCTACCACCCCCTGTAATTTTGCCAGTGTCTGATAGGTATTTGCACCTATTAGGTACTCAAAAATGTGTTCTTCAGGCTTTTGAGATGTTTCTTTGGTTTTTACTCGGTTGAGTGTATGTGGCTTTTAGTTGAATTTTGTAAGTCTGCTGTACCTAGGGAGGAGAGGGGAAAAGAGAGTAGGCATGGCTACTGGAGAAAGAGTGTTGTCCAGGGCTCAGAAGACAAAGGGGTCTGCACAATAGCCAGGTGATTGTGCACAAGTCATCTAATTTTCCTCTATTTCCTCATCAGTAAACTATGCTAAATTATCTTTCTAATTTATAGGATTGTGAGACTCAAATGAAATAATGAAAGATATTAACTACTGTAAGACCCAAGGAGGTATAAGCAGCCATTGGCTTCTTTCTAGCATGTATGTGACACAGCCAAGATTTAATCAAGTTGTTTGGACATGCAGGATGAAATGGTACACACGATGACTGTTTTCTCAATAGAGATCTATCACGGAAAGCTTTTGCACAAGATTTTAAAACTTTGCTTATAGAATGTTTTAACCAGATGTTTTAACCAGATGAGCAAAACTCTTTTATAAGCTGTGCCCAGAGACGTCACAGTGGTCTTCAGCGGTTGTTCTGATGTTACGTGATGGCGTTTGCTGTGGTGGAATTTCACAGTGGAGCTTTAGGCCTAAATCGTGGTCCGGTGTTTAATATGTGCCTTTTACCTTTTCTGTGCTTACCTGTCTCTTACTTTCTGTGGTTGGTTTTAGTTAATGCTAAAATTTGATTGCATACAGAATATTCTCAAAGAATGTTCTGTAAAATTAACAGTAGGAGTATTATGGACTGTGAGTGTTACAGATTTGCAAAGCTTTCTTTCCAAGGTACCTGTAAGTTTTTAAAATTGCACAGTCCTATTCAGTGAGAAAAACAGTTTAAGTAAAAATTATTTTCTTGTTGATCAAATGTTCTTTGATATATCTTCTGTTTTGTCAAGAAAGGATACATGTAACAGAAAAGAAAGGTGTATATGTTGTTCAACCTATAAGATGCATTTTAGAACCTGTTTTTAGATTTATTAAAACTTGAAAATGTTGCCGTGTTACAGTCCTCTTTTATCTGAAGTTAGTCTCCTTTATTAAAACCTCATTCAGGATGCTGAGGAGCTAAGAATTTTGGTTTAAAAGGATGTTTCATTGGGATTTTGATTTGCATTTCTCTCATGATTAGTGATGTTGAGCATCTTTTCATATGTTGGTTGGCCATATGTATATCATCTTTAAAGAAATGTGTATTCAGGTCCTTTGTCCATTTTAAAATTGGGTTATTTTGTTGTTGAGTTGAAATACTTCTTTATATATTCTAACTATTAACCCCTTATTAGACAGACGATTTGCAAATACTGTCTTCAGTTCCCAGGTTGCTCTTTTACTTCTGTTGATTGTGTCCTTTGATGCACAGAAGTTTTGAATTTTAATGTAGTTTAACCTAATCTGTTTTTCTTCTTGTTGCCTGTGCTTTTGGTGTCATATCTGAGAAATCATTTCCAAATCCAATGTCATGAAGCTTTTCCCCTGTGTTTTCTTTTAAGAGTTTTATAGTTTTAGGTCTTACATTTAGGTCTTTAGTCCATTGAGTTAATTTTTGTGTATGTTATAAGGGCCCAACTTCATTCTTTTGCATGTGTTTTTTAATGACCTTTCCCCCCACTGATGTTGTCTGTTCTGTCACTACATAATCAGCATTTGAACATTGTACCATGACATTTTTGGTCTTCATTCGATGAAGATGCATCATGTGCACCTTAAGTTGGTTTCTGTTCTTTTCATTAGCACATGACATTTAAAGCAGTCCCTGACAGCACCAGTACCTTCATAAACAAAACCTGTGCAATGAAATCATGGTTATTCAAATTATCCAGAACATGCTTGTTTTTTGTTTTTGGTAAGAATAACATTGAAATGACAATAATCGTCTCACAGAGAACTTGTGATGCCAAGACTCTGTTGTTGAATTCCAATCTTGGAATCACCAGTGGTGAGCATTAAGTGAGATGAAGTATGGAAAGTACATGATTGGAATAGGTGCTAAATTAATGTTACTTTTCTTTCCTCAGTTCTTTTTACCTTCTTCTTATTATAAAGCAGTAAATGACAGTTTTATTTTGTTCTACGAAGAGGTGGATGTTTTTTAATAGAATTGATATATATATATATTGGCGCTACTAGAATGACAGTGTCTACTGAATATGTTTTTGGCTGCGTTGGGCCTTCGTTGCTGCGCGTGGGCTTTCTCTAGTTGTAGCGAGCGGGGGCTACTCTTCGTCGCCATGTGCGGGCTTCTCATTGCGCTGGCTTCTCTTGTTGCAGAGCACAGGCTGTAGGTGCACAGGCTTCAGTAGTTGTGGCACACGGGCTCAGTAGTTGTGGCACGTGGGCACAGTAGTTGTGGCGCATGGGCTTAGTTGCTCCGTGGCATGTGGGATCTTCCCGGACCAGGGCTCGAACCCGTGTCCCCTGCATTGGCAGGCGGATTCTTAACCACTGTGCCACCAGGGAAGCCCTTATATTTTTTTAAATAAAAGTTTAAGTTATTAAGCTTCACAGGAGTAAAGTCTAACTAATAAGCTCCACAGTAAGTGTGCTCATAGTAAGTATTTTTAAACATAAGATAAAAATGTCAAGGTCAATATAGCTAAACGTAGTCGAAATTTTTTAAATATTTGCTCTGTTATCAGTATTTAATTCATTACTCGAGGTGCCTATCTGCTTTTCTGGGCATTGCTTGGCAGTAGATGTTTTTGTGTTGGCTGACTGTGCCTTTAGCAGCCAGGAGAGTCGGATGTGCTAAGGCATAATAGCTCTTATCACTTTGTGATTTTCCTCCCAACTTTGTTTACTGGCAACACAGCCAAGGAGAAGGTGTACCAGTGATACGTTCTTTAAATCATCCTGTTTAAGGGATTGTTCAGCTAGGGCTCCACTTTCTTAATGTAAAACTTTTAACATGTTTTATTGTTAATTTTACAGATCCATCTGCTGAGGAATTGAGAAAGCTAATGATGTTGCATGGAGGCCAATATCATGTGTATTATTCCAGATCCAAAACAACACACATCATTGCCACAAATCTTCCTAATGCCAAAATTAAAGAGTTAAAGGGAGAAAAAGTAATTCGACCAGAATGGATTGTGGAAAGGTAAGTTTAATTTTTAATTAAATTAATGAGTTTTAAAAATTGGAATACTTTTTCTGGTATAAACCCTTATCTGACTTGCATTGCCTCTTAACTTAAGGGTGAAGAGTAATCCATGTCTTAAGAAACACCACTGTGCTCCTTAGCCTCGCGTGATGATTCAGGTGGCCTGGGGTTTGATGTTAGTGTTCTTGCAACATCAGCTCCCAGGAGTTAGGGGAGATGACTCAGGTGGGCGGCAGGAAGCAGCGATGGGAGGGGTTGACAGAGCATGCTGTGTTCACTCAGCAAATATTTGTGCACCTGTTACCAGTAGGCAGTGTTCTGTGTACTTGGGAAATACATCAGTGAGCAAAACAGAGTGCCTCCCCTACCTCTTGGAGCTTACATTTTATAAGGGGAAGCAGATAATAAATAGTATATAAGTAAATTTATGTCATATGTTAAAAGTCTGTACATGCTGTGGGGGAAGAAGGAAGATGAGGAGAACGTGGACCCGGAATACTAGGAGTGGGCGGCAGTTTGCAGTATTACTAGTACCCGTTTTTCAGTTAGTATGGCTCCTTGGCTGCTGGTTTGGAATTGGTGTGTTGTAAATCAGCGCTGGCCATTCATACTAACTTCCTGAGGTTAAATATGTCATCTAGAACCTTGGTGATGAGCCAGAACTTGAGTGATTCATATATAATATATATGAGTGATTGCTAGATTTATGAAAGTTAAAAGTGAAAGTGTTAAAGTCATAATTTTATGAATAGATTGTAATCAGTATATGAGAGAATGGTCAGACTGTATAATGGAGTGTTAATGAAACAAACTTAGAAATTATTTTTTTTAAGTCAACTGCCAAGCTTTTTTCTTATCCTATATTTCATTAATTCTGACACCTTCCATTAATTTATTCAGTAGATTTCGAATTGTTAGGTTTCGGGACTTCCCTGGTGGTCCAGTGGTTAAGATTCCATGCTCCCAGTGCAGGGAGTGTGGTTCCGATCCCTGGTTGGGGAACTAAGAACCCACATGCCGCATGGCGCAACCAAACATTTTTTAAAAAAATAATTAAATAGAATTGTTCTGTTCCTCTGTATAGCAGACACAGCAGCAAAGATTCGTGAGAGGCAATGTATTATAGTGGAAAGGCTGTGCTTGGGCTCTGGAGACATACCTGGGTTCACATCCCAACTCAGCAATTCAGGGTCCCTGTGATCTTGTGTAATGGGAATAGCTACGCAGCCATTCTGAACTTTGTTTCCTCATTTGTAAACCTTCTTCCTCAGACAGAAGGCTGTTGTCTACCCACTATGGTTATGTGACAACTAGGAATAATTTGTGCAAACTACCTAGCACAATGCCTTGTGCATTGCAGAGGCATAATATGTAAGAAACTACTGTTATTTTATTTTTATTCTATAAACATCACCGAGTATCAGAAAATAAATTCCAAAAGGTCAAAAGTGCATTTGTCTTCCGGAAAGCCAAATATTCTTATGGATTAGGGTTTTTTAAGCCTTGGCAGATTAAGTTGAAGGTCCATCCCTAGAACATCTTTGTGCTATGTTCCCAGGACCCAGCCACTATCCATTCATTATATAGGATTAATGAACCTAGCTTTTAGCTGTGTGTCTTCTTAAAAATAAATTGTGACGTTTTCGGTATAAAAGGTTAGTATCATTCCAGAGTTTAACTGTGTGTTGTCACTTAAAGACAATCCGTTCATTGTGCCAGGGCAAGAATTTTGATCTGGGGATATTACTTTTGCTTTGGAGGGGGTGGGGGAGATCCATGGGTAAGGAAAGTGGTGGTGAAAAGAGCTCTTGTTGGGTGGGACTTGACTTGCTTAGAAAATGGTGGTCTTCATTACAGCTCTTTCTTTATACCTGTTCTTTTTTGTGCTGAATGCTGCTAGAGAGATAATACAATAGAAAATGCACCTGAGACAGTTACAAGTTATAAAATACACCTTAATGGATTTTATTTTACTTTGAAGTTAGGCTTAATTATCTGTTTTTAAATAACTGAAGTGACTTCGGAATCATGGTTATGTGGCTTATTTGCTTTATGTTATATATGAGAAGGCAGGGCTAATACGGTTAACTGATTTGCCTAAGAATGACAGAATTCAGAACCCAGATTTTCTGACTTGTATTTGGGTCTGCTCTTTGCCATTTAATTAAGTTGTTATAGGTGAGTTGGCCTATGTGGAAATGGTTCAGTCTGGGCTGTACCCTAATATATGAAATAAATGCCTTGTGTCTACGATGTCATAAGCATGGGCTCCTCCATGTTAAATCACAGTGCTGTTTTCTTTCACACTCTAATCCCAGTCTTGTTCATCTTTTCTCCTTCTCAGCAGTGTTTTAATGAGATTTTATTATACTTAAAAATTTGAACATTAGCCGTTTAATGGATGATACATGATATTCTCTTCTATAATTAGTTTTCCTGTTTTTAGTTTGAGCAGTTTGAAAAGCGACTACCACTTATAAGTGTGCAGGATGATTACTTTGCTTTGATTAGAATTCCCTGGTGTCTGTGTAGGTGCCATTAAACCCGAGGTAATATAGGCATGATTATGGGGTCATGACTTCGGAGAGGCGGGGGAGTCCTTTAATGAGAAGCCTGTGTGCGTTAGTTTAAGGTCTGAGATTACGTTACTGAAGGCTTTGCTTTGTAAATCTTATGTTTGTGTATAGTATAAGTTAGTGATTTTCAAATTTTTCTCTTAATCCTTTTCTTCAGACAATTTTACATTGAAATTTGAAGTGTGAAGTAGTTATAGAAGCTGCTGTGGTTCACCTCATTGCCTCATCAGGCCAGAGCACAGTTGAAAACATGGTCCTGAGTTATTCCAAGTCCATCTTGTTCTCGTTCATTTTGTGCTGAGTCTTCTGTGGCGTGGGAACCTGCCTCCTGTGGTTGGATTCTCACGGGCTCTGCTGTGAGATGAGAGGGTCCAGTTGTTGCCAACTCGGGTCTTCTCGTGGGGGGTGACTGGCTCCCAGTCAGTGTGTCCTTTCTTCCTAAGCTCCCACCTGTAATGTTAGCACGTTTGTCACATGCTTGTGATGCTCTGAAGATCTCATACTTCGTATGGACTGAAACTTTGTTTCTAATTACACTCAGGGTCAATATTAGAGTGCTTATGCAACTCAAAAGTTGGTTGCAATTTTATCTCATGGTTTTTTTCATTCCCCTTATGTTATTTTTGTGTCTTGCCTCAGTTTATTCTTCGTAGAAAATGTGTGTGATTCTAGTTTCTGGTATAGATTTGACTTAAAAAAATTAATCTTGAGTCGTTTACTTTTTTCTCTCACAGCACTACAGAATTCTTCTCAACTAACCAGTACACATTTCAGGCTCCCCGCCACCCCATGACTTGTTGTAGGTAATATTTATTAGAAAATATTTATTAGAAAATAGAGTCTTGGTCTTCAGGAGCTAAAGAATGAGTATGAATAGCTTAACTCTCTCAGTATCTGTAGTAAAAATTAAAAAGCAATCTGGACCCTGAAGGATAAAGGGCAAAAAGTTACATACATATGTTCATAGCTGTTATTTCCTTTTCTGAGCTTGTGGGATCTTGGTGAGTGGTTGGAAAGTTTGGGTAATGGGAGAGGTGGTGGCAAAGGGAATTTTAATTTTGAATGCGTAAAGAATAATGTTTGCTTAATGGTAGAATAATAGGCAAAAACAGCTCAGTTTGTCCTTAGCACATAATTAGATCCTTTCTTGCCTTAAATCCACTTTTGAATGAGGAAGAAGGATAGGTGCGTGAATGGATGGGCACATGGGTATACAGTGTCAGATATGGTTTTTCTAATAGAGAACGACTGGGATGTTGACTGGAACCATACAAACATTTGATGTGCAGAATTGCTTCATCTAAAGAAGATGCTGTTGCTACAGTTATAGTAAAAAGTTTGGAATAGAAATGTAGTGACTTTTCTTGTATCTTAATTTTTGCAAAATCTCCCAGACTCTGGTTATAACTGGCAGTGTAAATTCATTTTCAGCATAGGAAATAGGAAATGATTTGAAGAACAAAGTTCTGCTGTAGATAACTTTACTGGGGCTATAGGACAAACCAAGAGTTAAAACTCCTCAAAGTAAGTGAATATCTCACATGCAATGAGTATGTGCCTGATACATTGTATAGAATGTAAGCTCTTTCATATATATCAGAATCTGTTTTCAGTGTACATGGGAAGAAAGCTCAGTATATAAAGAAACCATGTAGTTATATCTTTTGGTAAAGTGAAGCTCCATTTGGTTTTGAAATATGGGTTTTGATGTTTGGCTCTGTTTTTTTTTTATTTTTTTTTTGTAAGAAGAATGGTAGAAAATATGAATACAGCTCCTTTGTGCTTAGGATAAGCAGTGAAATTAGAAAATGTTAGAAATGAATCCCTGAGAGACTTTGTAAAAGAAGATCTGTTAAAAATATACCGTCAGGGGGGCTTCCCTGGTGGCGCAGTGGTTGAGAATCTGCCTGCTAATGCAGGGGACACGGGTTCGAGCCCTGGTCTGGGAAGATCCCACATGCTGCGGGGCAACTAGGCCCGTGAGCCACAACTACTGAGCCTGCGCGTCTGGAGCCTGTGCTCTGCAACAAGAGAGGCCGCGATAGTGAGAGGCCCGCGCACCGCGATGAAGAGTGGTCCCCACTTGCCACAACTAGAGAAAGCCCTCACACAGAAATTAAGACCCAACACAGACATAAATAAATAAATAAATAAATAAGCCAAGCATTTGTAGCCCTTTAAAAAAACAAACAAACAAACAAAAAAAATATACCGTCAGGGGCTTCCCTGGTGGCACAGTGGTTGAGAGTCTGCCTGCCGATGCAGGGGACACGGGTTCGTGCCCCGGTCCAGGAGGATCCCACATGCTGCGGAGCGGCTGGGCCCGTGAGCCATGGCTGCTGAGCCTGCGTGTCCGGAGCCTGTGCTCCGCAATGGGAGAGGCCACAGCAGTGAGGCCCGCATACCGCAAAAAAAAAAAAAAAAAAAAAAAAAAAAAAAACTGTCAGATAATGTTTCTCTTCATATATCTGTAGATGGATAAATGGATAAGCAGGGATAATTAAGAATATACACAGATGTATAGTGGTTTGGGCTTGAAATTAAAAGAATTTCTTGTCTAACGTTTCTGTAGTGCACTGGGCTTTAGTTTCTTTTACTGGGCATCTCTGAGGATGTCTGATTAGAGACCTGCAGTATTTAAATTGGCTCTTATTGTATATCAGTCTCCACGGACTTAGTTATGTAAGACTTAAGTTCTGCTGGGTGACATGGCTGTTGTTAGGAGTCGTGTACGGTCAGTTTAGACCACAGAGAGCACCTGTAGCGTCTGGGTCACCCAGCAAGCTGTCAGTAGGATGGGGGAAGCCAGCATGATAATGGAGCGTGTCCTGGCTTCATTGCACGTTGGTCTTACTTCAGATGTGCAGCTGGCATATTGAGCACAGTTTCAGTCTCCACTTACCCCTTACTTACAGCTGTGCTGTGTGTCGTGGAGGAGGCAGAAGGCTAAGGTTAGGGCTAAGTCCCTCTGCTTCTGAGGGTGGGAGAGCAGGCAAGATAGGTAATAACTAAGAAGACAACGGTCCGTAGCCAGGCAGTTAAGATCAGTTGCTAAAGGAAGTTAAGTTTGATAAAAGTATAAAGTAAAATTCACTGTGCTGTACACCTGAAACTAACACAACGTTGTATGTAAATCAACTGCACTCCGAAAAAAATTCTTAAAAACATAAGGTAATAGATGGTCTAATTTTAGGCTTTTAATTCTAGTCTTTGAATGTGATCTGTGATCTTGATAAAACTAACTTTTAGCCTGACGGTAAACTCATTTAGATAAATGAAAATTGAAGTGTGTTGTCACTACTGTGTTATCAACTGTCGTAAATTAGTAGTTTAGCGTATTCAGTAATCCCACCTAAAGCTGAAGGCAGTTTAGGCGGGATTTTATATTGATATAATTACATAAAGGACATAGTCTATAATATGGTATAGTTTCATTTTTAGGGTATATCATCAGTATGTTTTTCTGTATTCATAATTGTTGACTTAATATTTTAAATTGGTTTTGTTTGTTTTAAGCCAATTCAGTCATTTTTTTTAAGTTCTGTGGAGTGTGCTTTGAGAAAATAAAAATGTCAAAACTCTTGGATTTGTCAGATAATAAGAAAAGTATTTTACTGTGTTATTTTTCTTCTAAATAATTAAAGGATGGCTTTCTTAATATATATTCTAGGTTTAAAGCCACACATGTGCTTTGAAATATTTCCTGATACTTAAGGAGCCTGTTTTAAAATTTGGATGTTAGCCTAAGCCTATTAGTTGGCTGTTTTAAAATTTGAATTGAAAATGCTATTTTTAAAGATACAGTAACCGTATGTGTAACTCAGTTTATTAGAAAGCAAAACTCAGTTTAATCAAATCAGTTTTAGTTCTGAAGTATAATAGGCATTGGCAAGTGTCAGTTAATCTAGTATTATTATACTGCTGTTCCCCTCGTTTTTACAGGTGGTGTTTGATGCATATATAGTGAGCATTTGGAAGACGATATATAGATATATATGATAGCTTCTGCCCTCTCAGAGTTCTGTCTTCAAGTGGCCTTGTCTCTGTCGCTCTTACACACATAAGATAGTATAAATTACTTGTTAATCTTAAAGTTGAGATTCTTTATTTTGTCCTTTTATTTTACAGTTTTTCACATTTAATAGACCTAACATGAATCTTGGAAATTGGGAATCCTCATCCAGTTCCCTTATTCTGGAAAAATTTAATATGTGAGATAGGATTTGAGAAGATCTTGATGATTCTGTGCGAATTTTGGGGGGGGAAGGATTGTGGTTAAATATTAAAGTCATGACGATTACAGTATCCACTAGTCCAGCTCTGTGCTTGAAGTTTTTCTCCTCCTACTCTATAGTCTATTTTCTTTTCCTCAACATGAGATGGTTGGCTACTAATTTTTAAAATTTCAGATGTGCCTTTTCATGGGCAGAAGGTCTCATTCTTAAGTGTTTAATAAGGAGGATTGTCTTAGGACCACTAAAACAAAGGGAGAAGAAATAAACTAGAAAAAGAGATGGCCTATTGTTGGTGAAATATTCCTGTCACTGAGAACATTGATTTTTTGTGAAGCTCCTTTTCCCCAAGTATTAAACTCTTAAATTGGTGTTACTTTTTTATCCTAGCATCAAAGCCGGACGACTCCTGTCCTACATTCCGTATCAGCTGTACAGCAAGCAATCCTCCACGCAGAAAGGTCTCAACTTTAATCCTGTGTGCAAACCTGAGGACCCTGTACCAGGTCCCAGCAGCATCACCAAACAGCTCAACGACAGGGTGTAAGTTTGTCTAGGTTGGGGAGAGTACACAGCTGGTTTTTAGCAGTGAGAATGGCCCCTGCTCTGCTGAAGATAGAAACAAATATAAAAACTGGCTATTCATCTATATTAATCCTGTTGAAGTACAGGGGAGCGTGTCTTACCTAAAAATTATTTTTATCATGACAGTTTCGTAAACAAGAAAGCTTTTCCACTGTCATTAGATTCCCATGTTAAACCAATGGATCTTAAATTATTAGAAGTAAAATGTTTCATGGATTTTCATGGCAGTAATTATTTTTGACACAAGTAATTTGCCATAGAATATTGCTTTCTCGAAAACTGAACTAACTACTCCAGCTACAGTTTTGCTGTGTGCTACTGCATAGAAAGACAGGTAATGAAAATGTTAACACTTCTAGGTTATTTTTGGAAAATTCTAAATCAGTAACAATTCTAAATTGGTAAATATTTTATATCAATTAAAATTTAGTTGATGACCCTCAAGGTTAAAGAGTTAGAGGTGAATCTAGACTTTATTCCATGTGTCTGATTTTTTTAAATATTTTGACTTAAGATTTAATTGCAGTAATCCTGGGTAAATTGGCTTCACAGTTAATTGGTGTGTTGCCTTAACTTGTGTATCAGGTAGTAGTTCATTATCATGGTTCATTATCATTAGCCTTCCTCTTATTTATTAAATTGTTTGCTTTGGGAGTTTGATAATATTTTTTCCAAAAGACCAGGAGTCTAATTAACTTGGGATGATCCAGTGTCACTACCTTCTGTAGTTTTGTTGTCATTTGTTCTTTAACTTATAGGTTCACTTAAAAGTGTATTCAGTTGTTTTTCATGTTACCTAAAACATTTAATTTTGTTTTTTTAGTACCATCAAGGTGTACAAGTAATATCAGAAAAGCTTCTGAATATACAACTTCATTTTTTTCTTACTTCACTAATAAAAGAAAATACATATGTGTGTGTTTTTTTGAAATTCTTCTTTGTGTTGATGTTAGGAAGAATTTACCTATTAGATTTAAATTATTGATCCATTTATGCTGTTGCCTAGTAAATGTATATCCACTCGTGATATATTTCTAGTACAGCTACTTTATAAATGTCCGTTTGTCTGGGCTGAAACACCGTAGTGCAGAAAGAATGGGTATGAGCAGTATGTTTTCTTGCCAATGTGTGCATTTCTGTTGCATGTATTGCTAGTAAAAAAACCTTAATATTTATGACATAGAAAACTAGATTTAAGACTTTTCTGACTTCACTTTTGTTGCTTTCTGTGTTCTTTATTTTTGGCATGTTCAGTGCATTTTATAAATTTCTTTGAAATTCCTTTATGTGACTTTTTGCTCCCTTGCTCTCTATCTCAAGGGCCAGACTTTCTCTGACATATATCAAATGAGGTTTTCTTTCCTTCCTCTCTTAATCGTTTCCCGTTGGTCATCTTTTCCTCTTTCACTGGTGGGGTCATCTGTGAGGATAGGACCTACTCAGATTTGGCTGTCAGATTCTATGAGATGGTCAACCAGAGCCAGAGCCAGAGCCAACCCAGAAATGGGTGGTGCTGTTTCGCATCCAGCTCATGCGTGGTTTTCTGTGCAGTCAGGCTGTCATGACTAATATTCCCAATTGGTATTAGGAGCAGGAACTTTAGATTAAACCTGGTACTGCCGTGGTCATCTGACCTATGCCTTGGTGCTGCATGTGGCACCCTCATGTGGAGCCTGAGCTGTGATTGGACTAATGCTGTGGACTTTTCTAAGTAGAATGAATTACTGCTTTGTAATTCAGATTTTTGTTTTTGTTACTTAGTGATTCTTTTGAATGCAAATGAATGTTGTCTTTATTACAGAGCATTACCAAGCAGACATCTAGAAGAGCCAGGATGTGAATTTAACATAACATTTGTCATAGTTACTGCATTTATAAACCTGTCATCAGGACACTTGGTCCAGATTGCCATGGACCTACCACCCTGGCATCTAAATAATGCTTTTCTTAGAAATGAAATGCTAATTCCCTTGTCAATAGGGCGAACATCCTCATTTTTCTAGGTATGAATTTTTTTGAATTAACCATACACATTGACCTGACTTTTTTTACTTTTTATCTACTTGTGCAACAGTTTGACCCTATTAATGGATTAGTGAATATAGTCTGTCAGTCATTTCCTGGGGGAAAGTAACGAGCCTCAGGATTGTAGCAGTATTGGATTTAATGTGTTGGAACAGTGCCTTACATAAAACTGAAAGTAAAAATAGGAATAAGAATTCAAATAAGGTTTCTTACCCATTTTTACGGGAATTATTCATATTGTATTAATTTAGCAAATACTTACTGACTGCCTAGTAAATGCCGGACACTGTGCTACAAACTGGATATTTAAAGCTTACAGATTACAGTTAATTTACAGTGGGAAAAATAATTGAAAACAATTTCTTGGATTTTTCTTCAGTCTGAAAAAGATCCTATTCTGTTTTCTTCTCTGTGAGTGTCTGACATTAAAAAAAAACAAAAACCTGATAGGCTGTTAATGTGCTAGAATTTTCATAGTTACCTTGCTCCTTCAGTTTAGCAAAGAATTATCTTTTATGAGAAGAGCAATAGTGAAAAAAAATGTGTGCCTTAATCATTCAGATTTGGTGGAGGGAATATTAAAAGTGTGTACCACTAAGACAGTGTTTAAATGGAAAATTGTTTTAGCCTGAAAGTCAGACATTATTCATTTAAACAGATTTTTTTTCCTGCCCCAGAAATCACATAATTAAGAAGGTTGAGACAGAAAATGAAGTCAGAGTCAATGGAGTGAACAGTTGGAATGAAGGAGATGCAGATAATGACTTGGGTTTTGTGGAGCCGGAGCCCTTCTTCCCAGGAAGGAAACAGAACGGAATTCCGCATCCCGGAGATGGCAGTGCCGTTTGCAACGGACACACTCATAGCTCTAATGGTGCCTTAAAGACACAGGACTGCCTGGTGCCCAGGGGCAGCGGTGTTGCCAGCAGCCTGTCCCCCGACCCTGCCCATGAGGAGGAAGCAGCCGAGAGGAGCGGCGGCGGCTTCAGAGACCGCGCTGTGCAACGGTCCCAGCAAAGCACCAGAAGCACAGATGCTCCGCGGAATCCGCACAGAACTAATTCCTCCTCCCTGTCACCTTTGCACAGCAGCACTCGAGTCAATGGTGCTCACCGCTGCACTGCTCAGGGGCCTTCAAGCACAAGGAGCACTTCTTCCGTCCCTTCACCGAGCGAGGCGGCACCCTCTGTGCCACCCAGACCCTGCCACTTCATCTCGGACTTCTACTCGCGCTCGAGACTGCACCACATTTCCACGTGGAAGTGCGAGTTGACTGAGTTTGTCAGTACCCTGCAGAGACAAAGTAGTGGTATCTTTCCAGGAAGGGAAAAGTTAAAAAAAATGAAAGCAGGCAGGTCTGCATTTGTTGTAACTGACCCAGGTAGATACTTACTAAAATCGTTTTCTTAAGAAACAATCATGCTTGATCATTTTGTTCTTCATCTGTCACTGGTATTCTGGTCAGTACTAAGGTCTTGTAACATGGAAGTCTTTGGGAATAGCAGGTTATGTAAGTAACAGTGAGTGTAACAGATGATAGAAAGCTTTCTTACTAAAAATTTTCTACAAAATTAGATTTGAGTGTGGCTAAGTGAACATTTTTAGGTAATTTAAATAGTAATGAGGTTGGGATTCTGAGCATTCATTCTTCCTGTAGTTGTTGAAGTTCTGAACTGTAAAATATAACATATTTTATATTCAGTGCTTAAACTCCTGTAAGAATGAATTGGTTTGGTAAGAGTAACTGTTAATTTTTAAAAGCTTGCGTCATAATGATTTATCAATAATTAAATAACTTTGACATAATAGCTATTATAGTGGTAAGCTTTTAGTGAGATTAAGTATTTTCACATATAAGTAGGTTGGTTAATTGTATTTTGTTTTTTTAATAGTTTTCTTGTCATCAGAAACAAACAGAACCAACAATAACAGGCTGTATTTCTGTGCCTGTCATTATAAATTGGTATCTGGTTTGAGGTTTTAGTTGCTTTTTATGGATTACATGGGCTCCCCCTGGGGCGGGATCTCAGAGATTATCTAGCATTACCCTTTAATTTATGGCTGTGGAAACTGAGGTGCAGAGAGAAGCTCATGGTTCTCTCACAATGTGATAGAACCTCTCCATGTGGGTTTTTTCTGTTATGTTTTGCTGTGTTTGACGTATTCCAAATGCTTTTTGTTATTTATGAGATATTTCAAAATAATGTTATAGGTATTAGATTTTCCTTTTATCATGCCTTGGCCTTGTTACCTAAAGGTCGTTTAATTTTGAAAGCTTCAAAGAGCTATTATGGATCAGTTCTATGAATGGGAATAAGATGAGAGATTTTTATATTGTATGAAAGCATTCAGTAGGCTTTTAGTGTATGCATTCTGTATGACTTGAATCTTTAAAACCATTATTTTTGAGTTGTTTACATTATGTGTGTATAATACTTTTATACAGCAGACTTATAATTGTTAAGATTTATTTTATAAATGATTTCTCGAGGGAATATAGAGGGTAGCAAGGAAGTCCCTGGCTTTGGAGTTAGGTAATAGCCTGAGTCCACATCCTGCCTCTGCCACTCTTACGATGCAGAGCATGTGAGTTCACCTCTCTGAGTCTCAGTTTCCTGTCGGCACACAAGTGATAGTACAGGCAGATAATAGGAACAAAGGTCCGGTGCCCTGCACCTAGTGAGAACAAGGTAAACTCTTTCACAATCACAATTTGGTAAATGGAGTTGTCTCAACATTTTGGGGAGTAAATGTAAGTTTTTGGAAGCCTGTTATGAAGATTAACCTCAGTACTGTTATTCTTAAATCTAGCAGAGGAAAATTCCTTTATGAGGTCATCACTTTTTACAAGTGTGGTGGCTTATGGGGCTCTGAAATTAGACTGCCTGTGATTGAATTCCAGCTCAGCCTCTTACTGGCTGTATGACTCAAGTTATTAATCTGCAAAATGGGGATAATAAGCTTACTTCTCTCATAGTGTTGTAGTGAGAATTTAAATAAATTAATACATGTAAACCTCTTAAAACAGTGCCTGGCACCTACTTAGAGAGCGCTCAATAACAGGAGCCGTTTTTACTGCTGTCTTACCAAGGAACGTTGTTACTGCATAGAATAGTAATCATCTACAGTGACTTAGGTCTGTGGAACTAAATATATGAAAACATCTTTATACATGTTCATAAACCATTCAGCCCACAGAAATAACTTGGAGATAAGCATTTAGACAGACTTTTAATTAGAGACTTGTTAGAATATAGACTAGGAAAACATGATGTCTTCACAATTGATTTTAAATTCTGTTTGGAAACTAAATTTGTACCTCTGAATTATTTCTAGAGCCAAAGAAACTGAAATTTGATTTCTCTTGAGGTGATAGAAGGAATCTATTATGGAATCTGTATTTTTTAAAAAACTTTATTCTGCTTGTAAGCATTTAAAAATGTAATTCTAAAATTAACTAGACCTGATTTTTTTTTTTAATATTAAAAACTAGTTTGGGGTTTGAACATTCTGTTTTTCCTTCTAGGAAATATGTCAGTATTGAGTTCACCCAGACATCAGAGCTGTATAATGCATGTTGATATGGATTGCTTCTTTGTATCAGTGGGTATACGAAATAGACCAGATCTCAAAGGTCTGTATTCTTGTTTATGTATTAAGAAAACTGATATACTGTTATAAACATTTATTCTGTGGGGTCACAAAGTATTCTTTAAGAAATATTTATTCTAATTTTCCTTGGCAAAATCAATTCCTACTTCCAAATTTTCTGGACTCCATTATCAAGAAAGAGAGGGAAATTAGAAAAGTTGTTTCCTCCCTGTAGAGACCAGGCCTTTAGGGAAGAATATTCCTCTTCAGCTGAACATCTAAGACTAATGTAGATAGGGACCTGCTTTGGGCATTTTCTATATTTTTATCTATATTTATTATTACTTTGTCAATAAATGGAGATTTTATGGTAGCATATGTCTTTGCAACTTGGGTCACTATGCTTTCTCTTGAATGAGTAACTTGATTAACTGTCCTGATGCTAGGGAACGTTCCCACTTTTTGGTTGTAGGATAATTTTGTATTATTGAATATTGCTCAAATATGTTGTCATCTGTGCAGTCTTCGTTTTGATGGAAATTTTAGGTATTTGTGACCTAGTCAATACTTTTGAAAATATTTATTCTCGATTTTTGAGAGTTCTGTGCCCAAAAGAGATAGCTATTAGTACTAATTTCTGAGAGTGAATTTTTCCCTTAAGGAAAGCTTAGAAACTGCCGGGGTTAATACTAGGGCTTTATTTTTATCACGGGCAGTTGCTGCTTCGGCTCTGATAGGAGTGTTTAGACTGTAAAGAGTTGATTTTAGCCCATGAGTGACTTCTTAATGCTTTTTTTTTTTGTCCTCACAACAAATGCATTCAGTGAAATATGTGCGTGTATATATATATACACATGGATTATTCATGCTGTTGCTTTACACAGTTAGAGTTATCTTGTAAGTTAACACAAACACATATAAGGAAACGATGCATGAAAGATATTATAACTAAACCAAAAATTTCGGGACTATATATACTCACCTTTGATTATATAGTAGGTCAGATTGTGATTCCTCTACATATACATTTAATTAGTTTTTTTTCTTGCTGTAAAAATAAAGATTAGTTTAGATGTTACCTTACATTTCTGATACCAGAAATATTAAAAATCTAGGTACAGTTAGTTTTTCTTTCTCTCCCCACCCTACCAGTATAAATCTAGGATCTGAGTTGCCTGTTTTCTACTGTAAGAAACCAGACAAAAACCATAGAAAGCTGTGATAGTGTTGCTTTTAAGTTGAATAAATGCATCAAAATTGTCATAAATAGTTTACTTTTGGGGGGGTACAGAGAAACTTATCAATAGATGAGTTTTGCATAACTTCAAAGATTTTGGCTCTTTTAGGGATTAATGCCTAAGTTAAAGCTAAAGAGAGATGTCATATTTCTTGAGTGTCAGTGTTCCTGTACTTAGCTTTTTTTCTTTCCTTACAGGAAGGCCGGTGGCCGTCACAAGTAACAGAGGCAGTGGCCGGGCACCTCTGCGCCCTGGCGCTAACCCCCAGTTGGAGTGGCAGTGGTACCAGAATAAAACCCTGACAGGCAAAGCAGGTACAGATACTGAGCCCTCTTTGAAGTCAGAGTGCTCCTGTTGAAGACTTCTGGATTTTGCTTTGGTGGTGTTGTTACAGAGTTAAAAGCAGAGTTGAAGTAATTAGCTTTTTCATTCAAGGGTTTTAAGGGTGTCAGTGACATCTTAAAGCAAAATCCGAAAGCAGTACAAATGGGTGGTTTATAGTTAACGCTTTGTTGAATTGGATAACGCTACTTTCTTGGGAAAGAGTGAAGAATGTTTTAAAAGGTGTGATTAGTTTGCTTTGTATAAATTTAGATTGGGGATGAAAATCATGGACATCGTTCTGTGGAAGCCTCTCCAACTTGAAAGTTGGTCACGGATCTCAGTAAGGGCACTAAAGTTTGTGTTGCTGAAGATGTGTATGAGCCAGTGGAGTGAGAAACAGTAAGGCTTTAATTTACTGGAATAAGAAGATAAATGCCAGCAGTCATTCCCCATATCTTTGTTGAACCTATTTCATATGAGAAACTTTTTTCTTGCCTCTCTTAATTTTGACTATTAATAAACAAAAATCATAAATTATACTAATCACAGTGCTGTTAAGATTTTCATGTTTCTCCCCACCTCCCCCATTAAATTCCCTGAGAAATATTTGCTTAGAAGTGGAATTATTTGGCATTGATCAGTTTCCCCATGGATGTCTGGAAAGCCAAAATTTTTTAAAATTAGTTTTTCAAAAAAATGTTAATCAGGAAATAGAAATTAGATATGCAGTAGAATGGAAGGCATGCAGTTAAATTTTGTCCCAGTTATTTCAGGTCTCAGGTTTTCAGTTATAAAACTTTGGGCTTATTTTAGAAATGCTCTTAATGAAATTAAGACAAAAGGAAAGCCGGTGGACATCTCTGAGAACCTTCTCGGGATTACATTCCTCTTGCTGGTTGTGGTCATTTGTTTACACGCTGTAGGTACAAAGGAAAATAATTATAGATACATCTTTATGTTTCATGTGTACCTGTATTCTGCAGATTTCCTAAAGCTTTTCTCGGTCATTAAATCTTTTAAGAGAATTTTTAGGATTCTAACGTTTTGTGTGAAGTGAGTAGGTGTTGAGGTTAGGAAATACTGAGCTTGTTGAGATTTAGTTATATTATGGTATTTGACACTATGGGTAGTTTCTTAAGTATTAGTAATTTGGTTTTGTGGAAGGTTGGTTTTTCTTTTTGTCTTTTCTGTGTGGTATTATTTTAAAGATGAAATCTAAAATTCTGGAAAACAAATAAGTAGCTTAAGGGAATGCACAGTACTTGTCACACATTGGGCACTCAGTAAAATATTGGATGAACATTTAAGAGGGAAGGATAATACCCTGTGTATATCGTTCATAGCATCTCTCGTTACTCGGTGCTCAGAGCTCCTCCCGTGGGTGGAATCTTGTGTTTGCACACGTGTCCTTACTTTACAGGCTACATCGACACACTCCTTAGAGCAGCAGAGAGCTGGTCCTCTTACGTCTTTCCTCGCATCACAAATGATCTGACCATAAACAGTTTATAAACAGAACCCTGGCATTGGTTACTTAATTGTGTTCATCCGTGTAGCCCCTGGGTTTTCATAACATTGTAATGACCTTTTATAACTCACATTCCCTCTGCCTCTAAGTGTGAGTGGTAAACCAGAAGGTAAATATTAGGAAAAGTATTGAAATTTCACTTGCCGTTGAAAACTGTCAAAAATAGATTTTCCTGTCACTAGAAAAAGTGAATATGATACTTTGTATTTTATACTCTTTCTTTAACTTGGTATCATTCACTTTAATGTACGTCCTAAGCCTTTTGACCCATTAGGATCTTACCAAAATATTTGCTACATATCACATGAATAGATTGTCCTCTGTTACAAAGTTTGGTTGCAGCTAGGCTTATACTTGGAACTTGTTTTTTCCATGCTTTTGTTCCTCTTTCCTTGTTATTCTCTGATCTTTCTTTTTCTGGCTCCTATTATTAGATATGACACCAAATTTTAAAATATTGAGGATCAGTTTAGGAATTAGAATCTTTGCCTTCTGTACAGTAGCTTTTTAAAACAATTCAGTTCTAATGTTTTGGATTGTACGTCTAGGCAAAGTATTAGAACAAATAGCATCTTTAGCCCTTTATCGCAACTTAGTTTCTTACTTGTCATATTCAGAGACTCTTTGTCTAATCAGACCGGTGTAACCAGGGCTCTCCATCCCTGGCTTCTTTGGCAGCTGCTTCCTGAGCAGTACTTAGCAGCGAGCCTTCTCATTGACGATCTTGAATTTGGAATCCGTTTATACTCAGAATTTCATGGTTGGGGCCTTTTCTCCCTTCCTGAATTCCAGAATGCAGACGTCTCCTATCCCTTCAACAACTTCAGTGTTCATTCTAAAGAACGACAGTTTTTAAAATCGTGTTAGTCATAGATTTATTCTCAGCGATTTCTTTTTCACAGACTTGGGTCCTGGCCTCTGATTTCTCCAACCGTTCCTCCACATTCTCCATGTGCCCGTCTAGTTTGTCGAGTTTTGATGAGCAGTTCTCTACTTTGCCCTCCAGTGAGGACAGTGTGTCCCTGCATTTCCCTGAATCTCCCATGAAGCAACTCACTCCGCTCGTGGAGGGACCACGCACCCTGCCGCGCTGTGGACCAGGTCAGCCCGCCCAGAGGAGAGAACACGAGGTGCCACCCCAGGCAGGGCGTTGGGAGCAGGGACCACAGACACTGTTCTCACCACAAGCATGACTTTTCCATGATTTTCAAAAGAAGTTCTTAGGTTGTTTAGCCCTTTGAATATAAGTCACCTAACTCCCCATAACTCACAAGGCATAACTCACGGGTGCACCTTTGAAAGGCAGCTGGTTGTGGCTGTTCAGGCTTCAGCTCTTCTTTTTTGGTTTAGTAGCAGCCCCTGTTGAACTGTGATACTGACAGCCCCAAAATTCTTACAGATTTTCAGCTTAGAATAATGGACTATTAAAGCTGATATTTAGCCTTCCAAAACCCTTCAGAACACTGGGCTGTCTGCTCTGTGTTCTGTCTTTAATTTGTCCTAGGACAGCTTCTGTTAGTCACAATGTATCAGAAATCATGGCTCACATTGTATACTCTGCTGATTTTATTTTGGATGCAAGTGGAATTTGACCCCATTGATATGCCAATCCTCAGAGTTTGATTTGCACTTATACTTCGTATGTATGGGTGCCAGAATCCAGAATTGCTTGTGTGGGTTTCATAGTTGGGTGAAAGATGATGATTACTGAGGTCAAACCAGGAAGAGTTGTTACAGCTTGTAAAGCCAGACACTCTGCCATGTTTACCTGCTGGTGCTTTACTTGGCTGATTTTTTGTGGAACCTTATGTCTCTGAAAGAAATAGATAAATGCTGGGTTTGTTAGTTACGTGTTGTTACACTGTCCTCTAAATAGATTTGTCTAGAATTAGCCGAAGTGCTATCTTAGTCTTATTTTACTGATTGTTTGTTCAGAATAGTAGAACTATGACTGAGAATAGATGTTTTTAAAGCATATTCTTCTTGGAACTCGGTAGTATCCCAAGAGACATAACTGAAGTTGTGTTTTAATCTGTTTCTCACTTGCTAGTGACGTTACGCGATGTGCAGTCTGTAGGCTTTCTAGACTGAGTGCCTTCATATTCTTGCGTGAATCTGTACATTTGGTTTGGATATAAGACGTACTTGTGAGCTCTACTCTTTAGGCTAGAGTTGTAGTCTATAAAGCAATTGATAGTCTCATCTCACTGGAATGTTTTTAATTGCACATGCATTGTTAAGCCAAAAGTAGAATTTCCTGAAAGGGGGGATAATATTGTGAAGCTCTTTTACCTGATGTGTTTTCAAAAGAAAAAGCTTAGATTTAGGATGGACCTTCTTATGGTATATGACCTTTTAAATTATTTTTTGATCAAATGACTTGTAGGAATTTGATGTTTGTTGAAAATGTTAATTAGCTTTAAGTTTTGTAGATAGTTTTTAAGAAACAGCAAGAACATTCAGAGAAATTTACTATATTTCCCACTAACTGTTTCCCATTCCAGAGAGCTGTGTCATCCTTTTGAGGCTGTAGGAGGGGGTTTATCTTCCTGATCACTTTTCATCCTTGTCCATCTCAACAGACTTAAAGGGATATTTTATACTTATCTTTTGGTATATGTTTTTTAAAACGATTGTTAAAACAGAACTCTTTCGATTTATTTTAAGTTTATGTCTGACTGCTGGTGAAGACTATACTGGAAGCAAACCATTTTAGAATTATAGATTTTCTTTTATTAAATAAAGGGATAAATGTCAATGGAGATAACTATATTTGGAATTTATTGAACATTTATATATGAAAGGACTGGTAAACAAATTTCTTGAATGCAAGTTAAGGAAAATCAGTTTTTAACTCACAATCATTAAATTTTATTTTTAAAGCAGAAATACCAGATTCATCAATGTGGGAGAACCAAGATTCCGCACAAACAAATGGAATTGATTCTGTTTTGTCAAAGGCTGAAATCGCATCTTGTAGTTATGAAGCCAGGTATGTAGAAATTAAGGTTAATGAATAATTAATTTACTTAATCATTTTTATATAATCTTTTGAAGTGGATTTAGACATACTGGTCAAGCCTATGACTTAAATGTTAGAAACATGTTATGGAAAGAAATCTTTCTAGCCTTAATCCCTTCAGTTTCCTTTTCTTTCCCTTCACAAATGCTAGATAACTTTAAATAAATACCTTAGTGTCCTGATGAACCAGTGGGTCCTATGGTGGAAACCAAAAGAAGCTGGACATTGTCGTTTTTAAACCATTGTCTCTTGAAGTATAGAGTTAAAGAATTAGATATTTTTGAATAGGAGAGGGGCTTAATGTCATCTACTCTGATCGTTCCCTTTTAGCACCGGGAAAAATCCCTTGTTATTTAAACCTTCTAATAGTATTTTTTTAAAAGTTATGTTGAAACTTGATTGCCTGTTAAGTTATAACTAAACAGTTCCATAATGGCATGACTAATCATCTCCTCACTTAAAGTTGCAGTGTTGTCAACCTGTTAGCACTAATCCTAATTACAACCAGCTGTTTCAGTACTAGAAGAAACAGACATATATATCATATGTTCCTCATACTTTAAAAAAATTAATCATTTTTTAAAACTCGATTATTATAGTTGTAAAAATGGAGTAATAATGAAGTGATTTTTTTTTTTTTTTTTTTTTTTTGTGGTACGTGGGCCTCTCACTGTTGTGGCCTCTCCCGTTGCAGAGCACAGGCTCTGGACGCGCAGGCTCAGTGGCCATGGCTCACGGGCCCAGCTGCTCCACGGCATGTGGGATCTTCCTGGACCGGGGCACGAACCCGTGTCCCCTGCATCGGCAGGCGGACTCTCAACCGCTGCGCCACCAGGGAAGCCCCCTGAAGTGATTAATTTAAAAGAGTATTCTTTATTTTTTCTTTCTTGATAACTGAACACAAACATTTTTACCTTTATAGCACAGCAAGCATTTATTTACACATTGTTGGCAAGTGTTGAAGTATTTACTAATTATAGAAACAGAGTCAAGTCACATCAGCTACATTTTTCAGCCTTTTTTTTTAGATAGTGTCTTTATGGCTTAGTCATTCATACTTTTTTTTTTTTTTCTGCGGTATGCGGGCCTCTCACTGTTGTGGCCTCTCCCGTTGCGGAGCACAGGCTCCGGACGCGCAGGCCCAGTGGCCATGGCTCACGGGCCCAGCCGCTCCGCAGCACGTGGGATCCTCCTGGCCCAGGGCACGAATCCGCGTCCCCTGCATCTGCAGGCGGACTCCCAACCACTGCGCCACCAGGGAAGCCCAGTCATTCATACTTTTAAAAAATTGAGATATAATGGACATGTAACATTAACCGCATACAACGACTTGATATATATAACATTTTACAGTCTTGATTTAAAGTTGGGGTTATTCAAGCAAGTCCAGTCTGAACAAAAAGTATCTTAACGCAACATCATCTAACCAGAGTAGTTTGCTTAAATCTTGCCTGTTATTTTATAAAAAGGATATTTAAGAAAAAAGGATTATATTCAAACATGCATAATTATAAAAAAAATTTTATATAAATTTATTTATTTATTTTTGGCTGTGTTGGGTCTTTGTTGCTGTGTGCAGGCTTTCTCTAGTGGCGGCAAGTGGGGGCTATTCTTCGTTGTGGTGCACGGGCTTTTCATTGCAGTGGCTTCTCTTGTTGCAGAGCACAGGCTCTAGGAGCGTGGGCTGAATTCAGTAGTTGTGGCTCGTGGGCTCTGGAGTGCAGGCTCAGTAGTTGTGGCGCACGGGCTTAGTTGCTCCGTGGCATGTGGGATCTTCCCGGACCAGGCCTCGAACGCTTGTCCCCTGAATTAGCAGGCGGATTCTTAGCCACTGTGCCACCAGGGAAGTCCGTAAAGTATTTTAAATTATTTTCTGTTTATGACTTGTCAGACTTTTACTCCTGAACTAACTTTGCCTTTCTCACTGACAGAATTATGTTTTAATCTTTTTCATTGTTAGTTGATAATGTAGCCAAGGAATTGAACCTTACTTTAATGAAAGAGATATGTCAGATCTAAATACATTTTGCATTATTATGTTTTTATTAGCACAGGCAGTTTAGAGCTGATTTTACGCTGTGCTCAGTAGGCTAGTCTTTTCGCCCTGCTGAGTTACAGACAACGTGCTTATAATGACTGGGCATCGTGTCCTGTATCTGTGGAGGGTGTGATGAAACCCAGAAACACATGCTCAGTCTTTGGATTTTGCTGTTGGTGAAACGGAAGCACCGCCTTTCTGTACTGCCTCTGCAGGATCTCCCTTCTCTCCCGGCGGCCCAGGTTGGACGCTGGCTGGAGAGTGAGCACCAAGGCCACCTCAAAGTTAGAAGCATTGCCAGCGCCTGGTGGCTTTCGAGTCCAGTAGCCACAGATATGTCTGGGCTCCGGGCCTCTGTTGGTGTTTGTATGGTGCCTTTGTATTGTACCACAGATGGCTATTGTCAAGCTGAATGTGTTACAGAATAATTGAGGTGACGATATATGAGGGCCAAATGCTGTGTAGCAAGCCATTTGAGTGTCGCTTAGAGGGCAAATGTTTATTTTAAGGAGATGCAGAAAGTGATGAAAATGAATTTGTTTTAGTTGGCGAAGAAAAACGTGAAACCCACAGCAATGGGGTTTTTGTCCTTTAACTGTAATTTTTCATTTTCTAGAAGGCTATTCCTAATGAAGGTCTCTTGAATACCCTTTTGTTTTGTGGCTATATGTAATAGTTATATTTTCCTTAAGTGAGAAGGTTTTTTTTTAAATAAGTATATTCACAGTTGGATCACAGAAATGTTTCTGGGCTTGGCGTGGGGACTGTATTGTGGGCACGGTCATCCCACCTTTAGGCACTGGTGAGTTTTCAGAAGACACAGACTTTATAATAATGGGGTCAGCAAAGGATGGGACGTGAACATGAGACGGTAGATGTCAGGAAGGTAGAATGCATGTATGTAGGTCAGAATATGTGCTCATACTTACCATAGAGAACCAGCTTTATACATAGTAAGTTAGAAGGTGAATAATGTAGATGGATAGGTAATGATATACAAATGTCCTAGAATCATAAATTTTTAAGAGCAAATCATTTCTAAACCTCTGTTTTCACGTGCTTTTGTAAGGCCACTTTACAGTCCTTAGTGGTATGGATGTCCTTTGCTATATTGAATTGACAGTGGCAGTGATTTACTGGTTACTTTTTTTTACTGTTGTCTAATGCAACACCAAATGCCGTTGTCTGCGGATATAGCACGTGAAAGAAGGAGTGTGCTGCCTGCACTGTAAACCTGGGGGTGAACCGTTTCTGCAGCTTATGAAGCACTGGTAGTCTTTGCCGCCCACGACTTCATTTGAGAGGAATAAATGTCACTGTAGTGAAGTTATTTCAAGCTGTTTTGTAATTGTCTTTACTCATTTATCTTATTTTATTTTATTTTATTTTTTTGTTTGTGCCGCATGACTTGTGGCATCTTTGTTCCCCAACCAGGGATTGAACCCGGGCCCTTGGCAGTGAGAGTGATGAGTCCTAACCACTGAACCGCCAGGGAATTCCTACTTATTTATTTTATATGAAACAAGTCTAATTTCCCAACCACCAACTCAAGGTCTTTTGCTTCCCTTAGTTATGGGAAGCCTCTGAGGTTTACCCTTTTTTTGTTCATAACTTCCTTACAGTGTCTAGTGATCCCTAAACATTTCTCTGTGAGGTGTAGGTATGCGTGAGTACGTAAGTTGAAGTATTACATTTTTCTAAGTAATATGTCCCTGAAATCTTTTGTGTAAGTGAACAATTTGAAAACGAATTTATTATAAATATAAGAGTATTGTGCTTACAGGAATTATGTAAGACATTCCTTTAAAAATGAATACTTAGCTTTAATGTGTAAGCTTAGCTTTGTTGCATGCTGAACCTCTGTATCTGGCACTCCTGGGACGTTTCAGCTTGTTTGTGCACGTCTCTGCAGACTTGTGAGCTCCTCCGCACACACTTCCCTGCCTCACGAACCAGGTCCGTCACCTTGAATCCGTCCTCCCCTAGGCCAGCACAGGTCATCCTCATGGATGTCATGGGATACGCTGTACTCACATAGTGCCCGAGACATAAACTTTTGTTAAATGAATGAAAGCGTTGTTTTCTTCACCATGATTTGTTAATCATCTCTTCCTTTACTGTCATTTTTCCCTCTTATTAGATATTTCTCATCTACTCTGGGCTTTGCCGTCTGATGATCTATTATTGTTTTTATATACATTAAAAATGCATGTCCTTTTGCATTTCTTTCATCTGAATGGCTTGGCGGAGTCTTTTCCTTCTTGGCTGTCACTGGTGGTCTGGGATGGGCAGGCGCCACAGGCCTCTGTGCCACAGGGCACACCTCCGTACTGAGTGAGCACTGAGTAAATATTGGGTAGATGTATCAAGTAACCATTTGATGTATTTACACCTATGAGCATGTAATCTGGGGAAACACTGCTTATTATTATCTGCTTGTGTTTTTACCGTAAGATTTTTTTTCGATTCATTGCATAGTAGTAACATGGAATTGTACTCATTATGTATAATTCCATAATTACAGTTTTGTGCTGAATGCTCCAAATTACCACAGGTAAGTGGGGCGTGGAGACACGCAAAAGATTTGAAATTTACCATTTTCAATTAGGTCCCTCAAAGTTCTGGAACCCTGGCCCCTGCCCAGAGTGATGTCCCACCATGTCCAATGCTGTTGGCATCTCAGCCACTGTGGAGCCACCGCAGGAGCTTGGAATTGGTCAATTGGGAATTGGGTGGTAATAGGATGAGTACACTGTGTCTGTCTGTCGCATAGCGCTGTTTTGTGTGGTTCTGCTGTTGATATTCTTTGTCTTCGGGGGATTGGGCCGAACCGGGCCACGTGTGAGGGGAAGCAGACCGTTTTGACAGCACGCTCCTGCTCTGCGGTGGTTGTGGTGTCACCGGCGTGTGGTGTGCTGGCATCTCTGCACAGGCGCCAGAGGTCTGAGTCTCAGGAGACGTCTTCACAGAGGCAGGAGCCAAACTTGGCCTTTGAATAACGTACTTGGGCACATCTGCACATGTCACTTACACGCATCAGACAATCTTGTCAGTTTCCTTTTGGGGGAAAACAAACCTGTAAGTTGTCTTAATGCCTGTTTTTTTTACCCCTCATGAAAATGGAGTTAAATGAAAATTGTGTATCAGTGGCTTGGGGAGATACTACCAGTATTTGATATTTGATTTGGCATTTAAAAATTCCTAGTCTAACCTCCACTGTATTTTGTTCTTTCTCTAGACAAGTTGGCATTAGGAATGGAATGTTTTTCGGGCAAGCGAAACAGCTTTGTCCCAACCTTCAGGCTGTCCCCTATGATTTTCACGCGTATAAGGAAGTTGCGCGAACGATGTATGAGACGCTGGCCAGGTACGTCGTGTGCTGCGCTCCCGCTCCCGCCTGCTCCTTTACTGCTTCTACCTAATGGTGAAGAGGGTACGGTTTCCCCAGGCCTGTCGGGGGCACTTGTGCTGGACGCTCCTCTCTCCCGGGAGCCTGCTCCTCTGCCTGCTGGTGTCACGGCCCCTCTCCTTCCCACGAGCACCTCCTGGAGCAGGGCTCAGGCCTCGGGGACGTGTTTGCACGGCTGGGATTGTTCAGCTGCTCCCTGGCGGTGATGTCGGTCTGATTCGGTGCCTGCATGACTTCTCGTCAGCGGTTCCAGGTTTCCCTCCATGGAACCAGACAGCTGAAGGATTGGAGTTTTTAACCTGGTTATTCTCTTCTATTATATTTGAATTATGGTTTTGTTTCAAATGAGAACTCTACGTTAACAAGTAGAGACTTTGTCAAACCCTGTGTCCTCTAAAATCATTAGGGATGCCAAAAGTTAGTTTTGATAAAAGGTTCTAGCAGTTCAGCTGGCGCTTGCACAACTTGGGGTGGTGCGGTGCTGTCCTCCGGGCGGCGGAGGGCCGCGTGTCACGGCAGCTGCCCTCTGCGCCCGGGGCACCTCCGTGTCGGTGATCGCGTAGCGCTCCAGTGTTCACTGCTGACAAAATCCAGGCATACGTGGTCCGTGCAGTCCAAACCGGTGTTGTTCCACAGGGTCAGCTGTAGTTTCAAGGTGGGTGATTAGTTGGCTGGAGAAAAAGAGATTAATTTTTAGAATATTTACAGTGTAGGTATATTGAATGTTAATTCAAAACTCAACATTTTAGATAAGTATATGTCAGGCCGTGTATGCCTTACAGCTGGAGTTGGCATATTTTCTCCATAGAAGTCCGGGTAAGGTCGTTGTCCCAGCTGCTCAGCCCTGCCGTGGACGGTGGCGGCAGTCAGACGAGGTGCGGGGTCGGCCCTGCTCCCTTCAGTCTTTATTCACCAAAACAGGCCTCTAGACAGCAGACCAGGGTCCGCCAACCCCTGGGCTGTGTTGATGTTCTGAGGGAGGCTCTTGCCTCCATCTCCACTTCTTCCCTCCTTTCTTACGCATTACTTTGAACACCTGTTCATGGAGTGTCTACCAAGTGCAAACCACTGTTGATGCTGCCGGTCCTGTGAGAGTGGAGTCAGATCCAGGCTCTGCCTTTGAGGAGCTTACTTTAGCAGGAGAGAGAAGCACAGAGGGGCAGGTGAAGTTATCTGGCATCAGTCTGTGGACTTAGGGCTGAATGACGAGCCAGTTACAATCACAGCTGTCCTTAAGACCCCAATGTGGGAATGTCAGTGCTGCCAGGTGGAGAGGGTGCTTTTCAAGTCCCGTCCCAAAGCTGCGGTCAGTAGCAGCGCCGTGTGTGGGCTGGGAGCGGGTGGCCGAGCTGGGTGCCGCATGTTCTGGTTACGGAGGCCCTGGAGTGGGCAGCCAGCCTGCACCTCAGATTGCGGGGTTTGGCGGATGCTATCATATAATTTTAGTGGGTGGAGGAGACACTGTTAGTGGCACGTGGCTGTCATTTGGGGAAAAACATTCCTTGTTCTCCTTCCACCTTTGGAAATCCTGCCTCTGCTTCATATTCTCCATGCCTCAGAGCAGCTTCCATATCAGGAATACCCTTCTGCTCTTGCAGATTTCTCTCTGGAGTTAAACCTAACAAAACACTCACTTCTTAAATGATTGTTGATGGTAATTAATCTGATTCGTAACCTACAGTAAGGTGTAGTGAGAGGCAAGGCTTGGCCCTCCTGGTACTTTACCAGGTGGATTATTGAAGATCCATTTCTGGTCCTGAGGCCTCTGCTGGCCTTGTGGTTCACATATTCAATTAGCATCAGAGCCACATGGTGATTCTTCTCTTCCTTGTCCTCTTCTGTGGAGAATTGAAACAGTCCTTTGTGTGAGTAGATCACGACCAAACAACAACAGAAATCAAAACCCGAAGGATTTCCACGTGCAGGGAGCGTTGCTGGTGTCCTTCTGGACGGCCATCTGGGTGATTGGCCATCATATCCTACTGTATCCTGGGCATTTTTGTTTAGGAGACTGTCAATTGCTTGTTTGATTTGTGTGATTTTTCTGTTCCTCAAGGATTCTGGTAAATCGTGTTTGAACATTTTTGAAATTAAATGTTGTGACAATTCCAGTTCACTTACTACTTTTCAACTCTTCAGAGGTTTACAACGGTATTCTCAGTATAGGGCAATTGAAATGGTCATTTCTGTTGTATTTTGGGTAGTTAATATGGAAAAAAAGAAAACATTGATTAACTTGGCCATTAAAAGTTAAGTGAGTAAATAGGGGCGCTTGGGCCAGTTCAGTTAAAATGCTAATATTTTTAGCATTTTAAGTCTTGTAAGGAAATGTCAAAGAAAGATAGGAAAGCCTGTTTGGCCACATGTGGCTGCTTGATGTTAAGCTGTGGCTGTGATTCGATGCCTTTGCTCTATGTTGGCAGCTACACACATAACATCGAAGCTGTCAGCTGTGATGAAGCTCTGGTGGACATCACTGAAATCCTCGCAGAGACCAGACTCACTCCTGACGAATTTGCAAACGCTGTCCGCACGGAAATCAAAGACCAGACTAAATGCGCTGCCTCTGTGGGAATCGGTCAGTAGCCAGCGTATCTTGTACTACTCGTTTTCCTCAAAGCAGTGCTCTGGGATCGTTGAATACCGCTTGATTTTTAGGAGTGATTTTTAGGTTTCGTTTTTATCACCGTACCGCGTAGGTCTCCCACTTCTGAAACGGTTCTCGGCATGGCTCACAGTTGGGCAAAGCATGAGATGAAAGTGTTGGAAACGTAAGTAAATGATTGATAACATCTTTGGAATAAACAAGTTGGAATATTTCTTGGTCTTCAAAAATGGGGAATATTGGATGCAATGTATGTCAACAGTATTTTTGTCAAGTGAACAGAGGCGAGGTATTTAAGGCGGTGCGGCGTGAGTGGGGTTTGGAGTTCCGTGCTGTTGCGTCTTGTGTTAACTCAGTTACTTTCTGAAGCTTCCTGGACCGCTCAGCCAGCCCGCTCAGCCCGCCCTGTCTTCACTCTCTCGGGGCCACAAGTTGCTGTTATTGACTCATCCACACACACACACCCCCATTATCCCCTCCCCGCAGCCCTGACCTGTTTTGTCTCTAAGCCCAGTGTTTGCTTCCTCAGCCCTTCCCATCATCGGTCCTCCTCTTGTCGACTCTCGCAGCTGTGTGCTCTGGAGCCCCCTCTGTCACCCTGAGCTTCCCCGTGTCCCTCCCGTCTGAACGAGCCCAGTGCCTCTACCCATAAGAGATCTTTACCGCGTGCCTGTCCCGAGAGGAGGGCAGGGCGTGCAGCCCCATGCAGGGCCTCGTGCGGGAGCGCCACGTGCAGGTCTGGAGGCAGAAGCGGGAGTGAGGGGAGATCCTCGGCCAGAGCCTCTCTTGGGGTCTGTGTGTGAGTTTGATGAGCCTCTCTTGGGGTGTCTGGCGTGGGTGTGAGAGGCGCACCCCCAGGAACTTGCTTGCTGTCTTTAGGGATTAACCAGCCCTGGGAGGGCAGGCGCTCCCCGTCGGAGGGATTTTTAAGATGTCAGAACGTCATAAGCTGCAGAACATACAGAGCATGAGGAACACATTCACAGCGTCCCTCCGGTTACGGGCAGGCTGCCCTTTGGCTCCCTGATGTGCGGCCTGCGCACCCTTCTCAGCATTCGTGTAGGACTTGCCTTCTGGAGTCCACTCTCAGGCACAGGTTTAGTTCTTTGTTGTAAATTGTATTTATTTTAAATTTACAAGCGGGATGACATGAATATGTCCTTTTAAGTTCAAGCACATAATTAAGACAAAAATCCCAAATGATGTTTCCACTTCTCAGCCCTCTTTTCTTCAGAACTCACCACTTTTATCATTTTAGTGTGCCTTTCCAGTACTTTTTCCTTCATGAATATCTATACATTTACCCTAGGAAAACACACTGTTTTTAATGTAAGTCCCTGTAAAACTAAGATATGTGCTTTATAGAAGTCTTCTGTAATTCGTGGAGATTTTATTATTTACACAGAACTTCATCTGACCCCATTTAGGTATTTCTCAGATGCCTGATACCTTCTCGGGCTCCAGTAGCCTTCTCTCTGCTCTGCGTTAGTTGTCTGTGTCCGTTCACACACCTTGGACCTCACTGTCACTGTCTGTCTTCTTTTTTAAGATGCTCATACCCTCAGTTTCTACTCCACATGTTCTCATCATACAGTGAGACATCTGGTTCTTTGGGCTTCTCCTCCCCAAGTCCAATGGCATTTCTTTGGCCTTATTTCTACCCAACGTGGATCCATTGGTTGCTAAAATGAGGGACTTCCTTGGTGGTCCAGTGGTTACGACTTTGCGCTTCCACTGCAGGGGGCTTGGGTTCGATCCCCGGTCAGGGAACTAAGATCCTGCAAGCCACATGGCACGGCCAAAAACAAACAAACAAATAAACATTGGTTGGTAAAATGAACTGATTGCTGATCATTGCCCACAATTCCTATAAACCTCCAGTCTTAGATTAGGACTGTTTTCTCTATTCCTTTACCTGGGTAGGAGATGTTGAAATGTCACGTGTTTTGGAACAGAAGGTAACATCTGTCCAGGAGCGATGCTGGTTATAATCTGTAATACTTAACAGAATCCTGCCAGTTTTGTACTGTGTTTGAAATGATCAAAGTTGCACATTATTTTCATTTTCTTTAGAAATTTGATAGGTAACCTGTCTGTAGATGTCTTTGTTAAGAAATTTTGAAAATAATTGTGAATATTTCTTGAATGACTTCTTTCTTTCTTTCCTTTTTTTAAAAAAAAATTTATAGGTTCTAATATTCTCCTGGCTAGAATGGCAACCAGGAAAGCAAAGCCGGACGGCCAGTACCACCTAAAACCGGAAGAAGTGGATGATTTTATCAGAAGTCAGCTAGTTACTAATCTGCCAGGTAAATACAAATCGTTTCTTTTTAACTTCTATTTATTGTAAGTATTCATTAGTGCTTTTCATAGATGTAAAACGTTTCTTTCTTTTTTAAAAAATGAATTAAAAAATTTTAATCTTTTATTGAGTGCCATGGGAAACAAAATTTAGAACTCCACAATGAATATCCTTTCAGTTGATTTATCAGAACCTTAATATAACATTTTAGTTTTGCCTCTTGTGTGTTTTACTTTTAAGTGTTTAAGTATTTCTCAAGTGCCAAGATCAAGGAATTCTAAGAAGTCATATTTAAAAGAATATGGTGAAATTGACTTTTGGTCCTTTAAATAAATCACAATTGAAATAGTGTACTTCTAGACCCAAGATAAAGTTTTGAAAATCGATTCCCCTATTTACAAAATTGTCCTTCCAAACTAGTGATACTTTTCTGAGTTTACTAAACAAATAGTTTTAAAAGTAGAAAATGTATAAACCATTATTAGGAAGAAGAAAACCTAAAATGAAGTATTGTATTTTGTTAACTCAGGTTGAAGTAAAATGTCCAAAAAGGCATACCTTGCTCACCTAACGCGCAGGATGGTTAGTTATTTTACTTTCTTGTGTAGTGTGGCTAGCTAACCTAGCATGTAAAAACCTTTCTCTTTGGAGAAATCAAGTACAATTCATTGTAACTGGAAAATGGTTGCCCTTTTGGGGCCTTGAACAGATGTAATTTTTGTGTGTAGGGCAGTTCATTTCACAATTATTAAATATTTAGACTTGCTTTCTATGGTAGGTACCTCTTTCTAAGAAATTTCTCTGAGCCATATAGTAATCCAGGATACCATTTCAGATCACCCTCTCCTGTTTTTGTAAAGCAGCCTGCGTTAGCTTCACAAAGCTCCCAGGTGTTTGTGGTGGGAAAGTTCAAGAGAGTATACTTTTAGTGAAAGGTTTTTTTAAATTCATTTGTTGTTAAAGGTTTTAACACTTTTAACAGTGGATTTAGTGGTATTTTTAGATGCATGTTCTTAAGCCTAAGAAAGGTATATCTGAACTAACTTAGAAATTTCTGTTATAGGCCAAAAATATTAAATGACCCAAAAGCCATTTTATGATGGGTTAGTTCTGAAGCCTCCTGACTCCCTAGTAAATAACATCCAAGAATGTGGTAGTATCAGAAATGTGAAATATGACATTTTGATGGTCAGTTTGAGGTGAAATTTGAGGAGTAACCTTATAAAATCATGCTAGCAAATTACCTTATTAGACAACACAATTTAGGAGTTTTAATAACATGTCTTATTGCAGTTTTATATAAGAAGGAACCAGTGTTTTTAAAGTGCATGTGAAATTTGAGTTCAAAGTTATCATTACTTTGGCATCTTTATTAGTTTGCTGAGGTTGCCATAACAAAATACCATAGACTGAGTGGCTTAAACAACAGCAGTTTATTTCCTCAAGAATCCTGGGGACTAGAGGTCCATGAATGAGCTGCCAGCGTGTTGGGTTTCCCCTGAGGTCTCTCTCCGTGGCGTGTAGGTGACCATCTTCTCCCTGTGTCTTCACTGGTGTTTTCTCTTTGTGCGTCTGTGTCCTGATCTCTTCTTATAGGGACACCAGTAATACTGGATTAGGGCCCACCTCTATGACCTCTTGTTACCTTAATTACCTTTACGAAGGACCTTTCTCCAGTTACAGTCACATTCTGAGGTACTGGGAATTAAGATTTCAGCATAGGTATCTTGAAGAGACACAGTTCCGTCCACAGCACCATCTTTATACTGCATCATTTTTGTAAGTTTTTTTTGTGTGTGTTTGGTTTGGTTTTTTTTACACAGAAACGGAGAGGTTTTAGTTTTAGTTCCTTGACCTAGTCATCTTACCTTTCACCTTCATTTGCTTCCTGGCTGGAAGGACTTTACTTTTTGAAGGGCACGTGTGGGTTTACGTGTCCTGGTTGAGTTCTTAGGCACAGCCTTGAAGTTCCTAAGAGAACCTTGAAATCTGGGGGAGATGGGGGCGGCCAGGATCGGCTTCCTCTGGCGATCCACCTGCTGCTCTCTCCGTCAGAACCAGCTTGTAGCCTGTGGCCGCCCAGAATTGTTGGAGAGATTTTCATGTGTAAGACTACTGACTTTTATAAAAATCCCCAAATTTATTGTCAGGAAGATTTAGAACATTTCAGTGTGTAAAACGTCAGCCTTTTCTGTTGTTACTCCTGCCCTGGGATGGTAGTACAAGCTGTCCCTTTGAAAGCAGGCTCCACATGCACGCAGGAACGCTGTGCGGTGGAGGGGCCCACTGAGTAGTAAGTTCTGAGAATTCTTACAAGAAGGAAGCTTGTTCATCTTTGTTAAAAGTTTGTCGTTTCCCAAAGATAGTTGAAGATGAATACATGGTGACTATTAACATTTTGTGGCACGTGCTTTGAGTAAGTTCTGCTCTATAACCAATAACCAGAAGCAGGTCCAAGTTAAACGCGCCTCCCCCCTTGTCCCCCACCAGCTGCCTCTGTCCCTGTGTGCCCTGACCGGTGACTGAGCACACGGCGTGCCTGGCACACAGCACACAATCGTTACAGCCGCGTAAAAGGGGAACACACACTAGTAAGTTTATGAAGGCGCCCCAGAGTAATGGCTGCATGTTGTGCCGGCATATAAGTGACCCAGCGAGATCTGTTTAGCTAATGAAAGAAAGGACTGTCCCCAACAACTGTTTAAATGCGGTCACTCTTTGCACGGTTTCTGTGGCTCTTCGCAAGGCTTTTCACCCTGGCTTGTGGGATTCTGCCCCTTGTCCATCCTCTGCTGGGTGTGTGCACCCACTCTGAGGTTTCCAGCTCTTTCTTCTCGTGTCAGATAAGCACCGCGGCCGTGTAGGTGTACATGACCATCTACACTGTCCTGATATGGGAGCCACTAGCCAAGTGAAGCTAGAAAATTTTAGGTTGAATTAATTAAAGATTTAAATAAAATTAAAATTCATCTTCCCAGTTGTACTGCCCACATTGCAGTCAGTGCTCAGTTAACCACGCGTGGCGGGTGCCTCCTGAATTGGGCAGCACAGAAGAGAACGGTTCCATCACCACAGAAGGTTCTGTTGACCGGTGCTAACTTAGATGGCAAAGGTTGATTCTTTGGAACTTGACTTTTCTGCGTCTCTGGACTGTCAAGGTCCGGGTGCCGGGAGGAGGCATTCCTGGCTGTTCTTAGTCTGGGGTCGTCGTTCCCCTTCAAGGACAGATGCCACATCTTCGTCCAGTGGCTTGACTGGCAGCTTCCACAGCTTCATTTTTCTTCTCTCCTTCTCAGAACCTTGGTTCTACGCTAGCACATTTTCCTTCGTGGTTCCCTTTCTAGGTGGCTGCACTCAATTTGATTCTCAAGACCCTGTTACTTCCTCCTTAGAGGGGCCTCCTTTCCTTAAACACGCTCACACGAAGCAATCAAACTAGCACCCATTCGGGGCCTTGGTGCTGATTCCAAGCTAACTTTCCCCCCCTGTGCAAACGTCGTAGGGGTTAGAGGTAGACCATCCATGCCTCCTTCTCCCACTCAACTTCAGGCCATTCCGTTCCATTAGATGAGCTTGTAATGGAGAGGAACCTCTCTTCTTCCCTAGAGGGACAGTTCAGTTAGATTAGGTTGATCGTGGTTAACTTGGTGCTATTTAATGTAATCGTCTTTCTTCTGTACCTCTTAGTGAATGGTAATTGTGTTCTGGTATACTCAAGAGACTCTCAAAATCTACAGGTTCCCCCTGCCCATCCCAATACACACAGTTAATGCAGGATTATTGCCTCTTGCTGATTTTGCAAATCAGGGAGAACAGATCGGCTGCCCAGGTGTGTCAGGGAAAGAACATGATCACATCTTGAGGGTGGGGAGTTGGGGCAACGATGGGACGGAAAAAAATAGAGACAGAAAGCGTTCCCTGAACATGAACAGCTGCGTAGAGTGTCTCTCTGGCTTTGGCCACCCTCGTATCTGATTTGTCCCTTTCGTTGGGTTCCTCCTCCCCATCTTGAAAAATACTCCAATAGGTTTCACTTAGAATTTCGTCGTTTTTTGAATGGTCTTCCTCTGGAGGGTTCTCTTGTTGTTAACTTGGACTCCGCTATTCTTGCTTGGTCTCTGTTCTGACTTGAACTTGAAAATGGCACAAATGGGGTACAGCACCCTTAACACCTTTCATCTGACTTCCATTAGGGGACAGATTTTCTTGGGTTAAACTTGTCTTGCCCACTTCTGTGGTCACAGACCTTTTGTAAAGTTGACCACCTCCCTCCTAACCGTGCCTCTGTGTAACTGCTCCAAGAGGTTCTCCTGGCAGAACCTGGACAAGAACGCTCCTTCCCCCACTAGGGCCACTCAGAGAACTGGAGCTAGAAGTGACAATAACGGTGACAGGTAGGCGACCCCAGACTCCACTCTGAGCTCCCTGGTAACATCCTACGGAAGGCCAGACTGCAGTCTTCCTCACTTATGGACAATACTGATCTCATGGTGTGGAGACCTTTTTTTTTTTTTTTTTTTTTTTGGTTTTTATTTTTGCAGTACGCGGGCCTCTCACTGCTGTGGCCTCTCCCGCCGCGGAGCACAGGCTCCAGACGCGCAGGCTCAGCGGCCATGGCTCACGGGCCCAGCTGCTCCGCGGCATGTGGGATCCTCCCGGACCAGGGCACGAACCCGCGTCCCCTGCATCGGCAGGCGGACTCTCAACCACTGCGCCACCAGGGAAGCCCTAGACCATTTTAATAAGAGTTTTAGTTCCCCCAGGTTACTCTTAAATCGCTTTCCCAGACACATGTACCTTCGTTAAGCTTTTGGGCACATGGAGAGCAACAGAGCTCATGAGCATCCTTTGGGCGAGGCTCCAGCCTTGCATCTTTGTTAAAAGTTTGTCGGTGACGAGGGGCTGCTGCACGCTGGCCCAGCTGCCGGACACCGACTGCCTTTCCAGGGAGATAATCTTTGCTGGTAAAAGACATCTGTCTGTCCTCCCCTCGCTGCTACTTTGCTCAGGAACCTTCATCCCCACGTCACTTGTGCCACTTTGTCCAGTATGAGAGCAAGTGACGTGGGCTTGGACGTCTGTCATGACTTCTTGTTCTAGTTCCCATTCAGAAAATGTGGCTGAACCACTGAGAAGTTTGGCCCTCACCGAAGTCATAGTAGAATCCCTAACACTCCTGAGTCTCCTAGTATGTCTGTAAGTCATACTATAGACTAGCTTAAACGAGTCTGTAACTTAGTTGATTTTGTAAATAAGATAGAAAACTTTTTTACTCAGTAATAAATAAAAATCACACTTTTTGGAGAACTTACTTAGTCATACACACTTGAAGAGTTCTGGTTCACCTATAGGTAGAGTCCAAATTGAGAAGTAGCTTCTAGGAATAACTTTACTAGTATGATTTGCACCAACCAAAAAAAAAATTCTTAATCTATGAGATGCTTCAGTTATGTCACTTCAGAATTTTAAGGGAGATTATTTTAAATTAGTTGTTTGTGCATGAATAGTTATTTCATAATGCTCAATTGTTTTTAATAGCTTATATGCAGAATTAAAGAACTGTCCCTTTCCTAGGAGTTGGACGCTCAATGGAATCCAAGTTGACATCTTTGGGAATTAGAACTTGTGGAGACTTGCAATATATGACCATGGCAAGACTCCAGAAAGAATTTGGTCCCAAAACAGGTCAGATGCTTTATAGGTTCTGCCGTGGTTTGGACGATAGACCAGTTCGAACTGAAAAGGAAAGAAAATCTGTTTCAGCTGAGATCAACTATGGAATAAGGTTTACCCAGGTACTGCTCTCTTCACAGGTTTTACCTTATATTCTTTATATTTTCACATAGTCCTGTCTCTCCAACTAGACCATAGACTCTTGATGCTTGAAATTCAGTCTTAAAACTCTTGCCGTTCCCAGAACCGGCAGAATGTCTGTTTTTAAGTAAGACAAGAGCAGGGCACTAAATCATACACACGTTTAATATTGAAAGTTAATCTACTTGAGAAGAATTGTTAGGCATGTAGGAAAATAACACGGAGGGTATTTTTTTACGTTTGTCTTTCTGTAGCCAAAAGAAGCAGAAGCTTTTCTTCTGAGTCTTTCAGAAGAAATCCAACGGCGGCTTGAAGCTGCTGGCATGAAGGGTAAACGCCTGACTCTCAAGATCATGGTACGGAAGCCGGGGGCCCCTGTAGAAACTGCGAAATTTGGAGGCCATGGAATTTGTGATAACATCACCAGGTAAGCTTACCTTATAAAGGATATTGGATATTGATGTTTCAGTGCAGGTTATTACAATTAATGGAAAATGAAAAAAAACAAGAGTATGAATTTAAAATCTGCAAAACGCTGATGTTCCTGGACGTTCTGCGGAGCCAGGTCTCAGCTCAAGGCTGTCAGAACTACGTTGACTTGCCAGGTTCCAGGCCAGCCTGTCCGTGTGTCCCTGACCAGGGCAGACTGTTCTTGGGGTCTTGAGTTCAGTGCAGGGACAGAAAGGGAGGCGGTTGTGGACTTAGTGGAAGGGTTCTGCAGGGAAACGTCAGTGTAATAATTTAGAAAATGATTTCAATGAGACATTTACTTCATTTAGGGAGGTGTAATTTCTTTTTGTGAAAAGATTAATCAGATTATGGTAGTCTCTGGAAACTGGTAGAAGGCATCTTAAAACCCTGTTTTTTTTAAATGTGAGGGCCACTAATATAAAACTTCATGTAAGATTTGTGGCCAATATGAAAATACCTAATTTTGTATATGCCATTTTATACTACACAGTACACTGTATTTTAAAGCTTTGGTTGATTGACATAAATTAAAATACAGTGTAGTAGTTTCCTCTTGCTGTCTGTGCATTTTAAAATATCTTACAGTTTCTTAGAACTGTATGTTGTGATGCATTCAGCAGTACCTAGGGGCTCCCTCTGTCTAAGCACAGTAAGAAAATCAGCCTTCATTTAATCCTTTTTGGAAAATCCAGATATTCCAAAAATCTAATTACAGCATTAAGAAAAACTGGGATTTTAACTGTACTTTACTTCCCCCAATTCAAGGATAATATTCAGCTTTTTTGGTAAGCACATATCTGCTTGCTGTTATTGGTATTTGTTCTTTTTTGTCCTAAACTTATAACAAAGTTTTATTTTGAAAAATTTAAACATTAAGTAGAGAAAACAGTGTAATGAACCCCATGTACCCATCACCTGATCTCCACAATTGCTGGTGGGCACCTGCACCATCCTTCCTCTCCTTCCCCCTAGTTATTTTGAAGCAATTCTCAGATACAGTATCATTTCTTCCACAGATATTAACACCGGACAGTTCAAAAATCTGCCTGCATTGCTGGCAATAAAGTATACATTTTGCCATGCCCTTAAAATAAATATCTTTGGATGAGACATCATAAGGCATAAATAGCACGTGATTAATTGAAACAAGTGTAATTTTATAAATGTAATGTAGATCAATTGTAAGCCATTAATTTAAGCCTAACGTTTTGGTGGTATTGTAACTGCATAAGAAATGTTTCAGGTGAGAGGTTATGAAATATTATAATACTGATCCTGTATTTCCTCTAATTCAGGGGTTGGCAAACTACTTTCTGTGGGCCAAATCCAGCCTGTGGCCTGTTTTTACATGATTCATGGGAGCTAAGAATGATTTGTGTATAAGAGATTGTAAACAATGAAGAATAGGTGAAAGAGACAACAGAGTACAAGCTGTTTTCCAGCTGGCCCTTCCCAGAAGTAGTCTGGACCCGTGCTGTAGTCAAACTGAAGTCCTGTGTGGTTTAGGAAACTCAGAAGTGTATAATTATTCTGTGATCTCTCGTAATTGGCCTTAATCAAAAGCTGCGTGGCAGTCATGTGACTCACAGGCACATTTTGATACTGTGTCATCGAAATGACAGAATTTAAGTTGCAGAAGTCAAAGAGCCACATGTAGAGTGAGATCTGTGGCTTGATTATCACTCAGGAAAATTTTTCTTATAACAGTTTTCCTTTTGGGAAAAGACTTCTTCCTTCTTGGAGTTCTTTTCTGTATATGTGTTTTTAATTTGAATTGTGTGTGTGTATATATATATATATTTTTATATATATATATATAATACATAATATATATATTTAAAAGTGATAAACTTTTAATTGAAAAGGTCAAATACAGCTTCCAGTCCTTTGCACCTCTCCCCAGCTCTGAGCACCATACTTGTCAACCTTTTTGTGGTGTCTTCTGATATTTACATCCGTATTTCTAGATATATACTTAAACTGCTGTTTCTGTCTTGAGTCTTGCAGAACATTCGCCTGACTTCCTCCTGTAGAAGAGGATTTTCTCCCTTCTCTCCTCCACTGCCTGTTGCTCTTCTCCCCAGACGTGTTTCTTTCCTTGCCCCCCCCCGCCCCCGCAGTCAGGTCGGTGGGTTTTGGTTCAGTCACTCTCCACTGTCCCATTATTATGACATGTGCATACTGTACATAGCTGGTCCATATTGTCCACTAGGATCACATTTTCTTTCCTCTTGAATATGTTTTTCCTGGAGTTACTGAGTATCTCGTTTTGCTTGCTTTTTTGTGAATTTGCCACTGAGTTTATCCCCAGACTGCCTTCCGCCGTGACTGTGTTTTAACACATCAGCAAGTCTGTTACTGGTTTGACCTCTTTTCTTGAAGGCCTTTCTCTTGGGGTCCCCAACCTGCTACTCCGGTCTGAATTTGTTTAAGACTTGCTGAAAAGTTGGAGTCGTGGGGTGTCCCTTCTCTGTGTTGGATCCCTGTTTTCCTAGATACCTGGTCTCCTCATATCTTGAGAAGGAATTCATGGGTGTAAACCTGTCTCTCCTCATGCTCAGTGGTTTGCTGACTTAAAGGTTATAAACATATCTTAGAAATCATTTTTCCTCAGACGTTTAAAGGCTCCATTGTCGTCATCTTTTCAGGGTTACTGTTGAGAAGTTCACTGCTCTTCTGATTGCCTGTTCTTTATAGGAGATCTGCTCTTTCTGGAACTTTCAGGATCTTCTCTTTATCACAGGTGTTCTGGGATGGTATCCGTTTGTCTTCGTGCCAGGTACTTTGCCGGTGTTAAATTTATCATTTCTATCAGTACTGACGTTTTACACTGGAGTGTTTGAATTTCTTCTTTGGACATAAGTATTTATAGTATCTCTTCACAGATGCAGAATCCTCTCTTACCTCGTAAATGCTCTTCTACCCCCAGTGTCCGTCTGTCTCTCTGAGTTCCTCTTTTCCTGTTTTGGTTGCTGTCTTTTATATCAGAGATTTTCTTCAAGCATTTATCTATCTGATAAGTTCTTGGCTGTTTATATGTGAACTGCTGAAATGTTGTGGGAGCCTCTGGACTCTTAGTGGGACACGCAGACCAGGGGGCTTCACTCCACTCCGGGAGGGCGGCTGGAGGGGCTTGGTCTTTGGTTACCACAACCAGCTGGCAGTGTCTGTGGTTCTTCTTGTGAGATGTTCCGCCCAGGGGGTGGGTGGGTGAGAAGATGGACCGGTGACAGCTGGTGTTCTGGTTACTCAGGAGGAGAGGGGTCTGGCTGGGAATGGCTGTGCTGTGCTGCTTCCGAGCGAGGGGCCCTGCTCTTCCTCTGCTGTGCCTGGCCCCCCTGTAGCTTCTCTGTGTCAACATTCCCATCTCTGGGAAGCCGTCCAGGAAGGAGGATGGCCAGCTGTGAGAGCCTGCTTCCCATGTATTCTCTCCCCCTCCTTTCAGACATACCTGACACCTCATTGCTGAGCTCTTCTGAGGTTCTGTAGCATAAACTGGCTTATCTCCAAGTTGGTGCCTTGCCTTAGGCATTTAGCAGGCATTTGAGTGTTTTCTAAATTACGGCTGAGTTTCCCTCTCCTCTTGTCTCTGTCCCTCTGCTATCTTGTAAGAGTTCACACCTTCCAAAAATAATTTCAAGTCCATTTAGTGTTGTTTTGGAAAGGAAGATAAACACGTGTTTAAACCACTATGGTCCACTACAAATCTTGCTTTTAAGTTACTCTCTATTTATCTGTGTGAAATAAATTTAAGGTAATCATTAGGTAACAAACCAATGGAAATTTTTTGCAAATGATTTCCTTAAAGAGATAGGTACTTTTCATAGATAAATACATAATGTATTCATAGTACTGAAAAAGGAGAGTAAATGTAGTCTTGGGCACCTGATATCGCTGGCACATTCTCTGGTCCCCCTTGAGGAGTTCTTACAGATGTAAAAATTGCATACTTTCTATCTGGGTTTTAGATAGGGCGCCACCATACTTCCTTCTTCAGAGGTGTCCACACATTTCTGTATCCGCATGCCCATGTATTGGGCATATTCACATGTTGAAAATAGAGTCAGGAGAATCCGGGAGATTCATCTTTCTCTTCTGAGTATTTAACCATACCTCAACATAGATAATCTTGCAACCTAAAACATCTCTGGGAATCTAAAACGTACTTACTGCTCAGGCTTTAGTTGCAACATAATATGCTTATATTTGAATATACATTAACTGAAGTACATTTCTTTAAAACATTTTTCTCAACTTATTTTTGGTTGACCAGCTCTCTGAAAGTCCCAATGTTCTTGATGATTTTTCTTTTCCCACTTGTTGCCAATGTAATTAATTTAGCATGATTGGCTTCCTTGAAGGAAGACTATGTCCTGCTTTTTTAAGGATCATATTTAATACTTATTTAAACTTTCTGATAACTTGCTTTACAACTTTAACTCTTTAAACCGTTCCATACTACTGAGGTACCAGGGAATACATATGGAATGTAGCTTTTGTTCCTTTAAAAAAGTTCTATCACTTACAGGACTGTGACTCTTGACCAGGCAACGGATAGTGCAAAAATAATTGGAAAGGCTGCACTAAACATGTTTCATACAATGAAACTCAACATTTCGGATATGAGAGGGGTGAGTAGTAACATTTTAAAGCAGGATTTTCTGTAATGTTTTTCTTATTTGAGGGTTGATCGGAGGGTGGTCATGGTGCGGTTTAGGGGGTTTATATGCAGCTTTTTTCAGCTCCACTGAAGAAGAGAAACTGAAAAACGACTTTCTCATCTGAGCTGGTCTCCTTATTTAAGAATTCACATTTGTTCTGAAATCTGTTTTCTGCTTACATTAATAAGTATCATATCTTGAATTTTTATAGTGCCTTTCTTTTAAACAACCAAAGACCTATCTTAACAGGCGTTATTTGCTTCCTGCTCTGGTTCCCGCAGAAGGAGACGGGGCTGGGGGGAGTGTGAAGCTGCAGATGTTTCTTGACCTTTAAGGTTCTTTTTCATCAGAAGTTTGTTCTGATGTCTGATAAACGATGATCTGGAAGGGAGGGTTTACCGTGGGCACGTGAGGATGCATGATCAGTGAGAGGGCATAAAAAATGTAAAAGCCTTCATTTTCTTAAAGTAACCTTTGTAGGTTGTGTGTGAGTAAAGGATAGTTACTCGCTTGGTGTGGGTGCTGTGGAAGGATTAAAGCCACTAAGCCAACAGTGATGAAACTCCTCCCTGGGGTACTGTCATGGGCAGGGGGCGGTGCTTACCTGTGTAGATACCTGCCGCGTACCCACTGCCCGCCCCACCCCCAAGCCTGGTTTTTATTGACGAAAATGATAGGTAAAGTAAGGTTGCAAGTAGACTGTCCCCTGGTTAAACTTTGTTCAAGTTTTATTTAAAAAACTTAATTGGGACTTCCCTGGTGGTCCAGTGGTTAGCACTCGGCGCTTTCACTGCCGTGGGCCCGGGTCCAATCCCTGGTCAGGGAACTAAGATCCCACGAGCTGCACAGCGTGGCCAAAAATGAACAAACACAAAAACTCAATTGATGAGAACTTCAGTGGGTACAGTATTCCACTTTTTTGGAGTTCCTGATTTTGAAGAGATTATGTTTGGGTAGATTAGATACTCTAAAATTGAGAGTAGCTAGTATAGAAGTCGTTTTTATAATCAATTGTATAAAACGCTGTTTGAATTTAACTTTTTTTCCTAGAAACCTATTTTATTCTGGTTCTAGGTTGGGATTCATGTGAATCAGTTGGTTCCGACTAATCCAAACCCTTCTGCATGTCCCGGTCGCCCAGCAGTTCAGTCAAGCCCCTGTCCTGGGTCACACTCTGTCCTTGACCTCCTCCAAGTTCAGAAAGCTAAGAAGCCCACAGACGAGGAGCACAAGGAAGGTCAGTGGTCGTCAGCATGGCTCTCGTTTTGGAGCTTATACCGTCAGGAGTGTGAAGTTAGTGTACAGGTCGTCCAGCCTTGCTCCCTGTGAATCTCAGAAACACCCCGACATTCTGAATTATGATGAATCAGTAATAAAGCTTTATCTGTAATGGATTAAAGTGCACCCTTCCCCCCCCCCCCCCAATGAAGAGGCTATTTTATGTCAATTCCTGTATTTTCAGTATTTCTGGCTGCTATGGATCTGGACATTTCATCTGCCTCTAGAACTTGCACTTTCTTGCCATCTCTGTCTTCACATCTGACATCAAGTGTCAGTCCTGTTACTACTAGCAAACCCGAGTCCTCAGGGAAATGGAATGGTCTACATTCTCCCATCAGTTTAAAATCAAGACTTAACCTGAGTATAGAGGTCCCATCACCTTCCCAGGTATGTATTTATAGTTGTAAATATGATGTCAGTGCAAAAGTAGTTTTACAGTAGGAATGATGTTTTTAAGTTATCAGTACAGCCAAGAAAAGGAGAAAGGGCAGCTCGACATGGTGGATCATGGTGTTAGTTCCAAATGGGAAACACGTTCAGGGCAAGATTGTGCTTTTGCAAAGATTTGCAACTCTCGCGGGTTGTAAAGCATGGACGAGAAAGCCCGTTCTGTGAACTGCCACCGTCGGCAGCCTCTGGACCTCCCTCTCACTGTTGTGATCACGTGGAACACAGCTCTGGTCAAGAGCACGGCTTTGCTGCTCAGTAGGAGAGGCCTTTTGTCAAAGGTTTCTCTTGCAGCATTTGCAAACAGTTCTCTCTCTAGGGTGAATGATTTCCCTAACACCAGCTATTATAACTCCATTGGTGTGGTCTGTAAACGTGGTATGCTGTTGGCATTTTTGCTTCTTGGAAACTTTACGTAGCATTTTAAGCTCTGCTGGGAAAATCAGTTTTCTCTGTTCCCCTAAGTAGTGGGATGTGCTGGCTGTGAGGCCAGGGAAAGGGGCAGTTGGGAAGTGCTTGCACTGGGTCCCTGGTGCTGGCGAGTTACCCCAAAATGGTGGCTCCTAGCGAGGTAAGACTGGCCTACCAGCGTGTGGCAATCGCTTGTTTTCGAAGGGATGGATGGGCAGAAGATTCTGGTGTGTAGGCTGGAGAGTTGAGCTTCTAGAATCCCTTTTTCCTAGCTTGCTGTTCAGACGAATATAATTTATATTTTGGGGCAGATAGTCTCCTGTCTGAAAGGTAAAGCTCTGACCCAGGACTCTTTACCTCATCCCAGAAATGGACGTGTGCCTCAGGCACTGGCCGCTTCCCCTGGGCAGAGTTTCAGATTTGAGCTTGGCAAGGGCCTGCCTGTCTGTCTGTCCCTGTGCAGCAGGTTCAGTGAGGAGACATGGCTGAGCTGACCCTGGGGTACCGGCCAGGGGCCTGCCCTTGTCATCTCGAGTCCACGCATGACCAGCCAGGCATCAGTGGCAAAAGACCAAGATGTTTCAAAAACGTGCTGGTTTGGGGGTGGCTCTCCTAGCCCGGTGGTCTGCGCCTGCGCCTGTGTCCACTACCCATGGTGTTGCAGTGGGAAGGAGAGGGGGGCGTGACCTCTGGAAATGCATCATCTCAGCATCTGTCTGCTGTCTTACAGCTAGATCAGTCTGTTTTGGAAGCGCTCCCACCTGATCTCCGGGAGCAGGTGGAGCAAGTGTGTGCTGCGCAGCAGGGGCAGCTGCCTGGCGACAGGAGGAGAGAGCCGGTAAACGGCTACAGCGCAGGGGTGTTGCCACAGCCAGCTGGGACGGTTTTGTTACAAATACCGGAACCTCAAGAATCCAACAGCGATGGGGGAATTAATGTAATAGCCCTTCCGGCATTTTCACAGGTGAATTGAATTGAGGCCCTTCTACCATAGTGTGAATGTCCTCGGCCATCTGGCTCCCAGCTCAGGGCACTTCTCTTTTCCTTTTCTCCTTTGCCCCTTAATCTCCCAGTGGCTGACTCCGTCCCTTGGGGGAGGAGGGATGGCCCGTCTCCACATCACCTGCGGGACACAAACTGACAGAGCAGCCAAGTATGGACAACAGAGGGCAGCGAAGAGGGAGGCTATGGGGTGTGGGCGCTTACAGCTTCCACCCCAAAGTCAGAAACACTCTGCCGTTTCATTGGCCTGAGAAGACCCTGGGCCACACTCGAGTACCAGGGTGAAGATATGTAGCCGTACACTAGGGACAGTAACACAATCAGAGTTTGACGTTTAAGAAAAACATCACATATGTGCCTGTTTTCTTGCGTTTTGCTTCTCATTTCCTACTAGTGCTTCTTGCCCTGGTCGTTCTGCACAGTGTTTTTGTTTTGGTTTTTTAATTAAGTCAATTCACATTCAAAGCTGTATTCCTTATTCTCACCCTATAACCTTGTGAGGATTTAATGAGCTTTGATATTGAGGACCTAATTTATACAGATCAGGAAAGTATGATTTGAAATAAAGTCTATTTTGTGAAAAATATAAACCAGCCACCTATATATAGAGTCAGCTCAGGTTTGACTTTGAACTTCCTCTTTTCCACCAGGTGGACCCTGAGGTGTTTGCGGCCCTTCCAGCAGAGCTTCAAAAGGAGCTGAAAGCAGCCTATGATCAAAGACAAAGGCAGGGAGAAAACACCCCTCACCTGCAGCAGGCCAGCACATCTGGTAAGCTTTGCAAGTGACACGTAACAGAAGTGAAGATGTGAGAAATGAAATTGTTGTTTGATTGTTGTCGTATATATATGATGGCCCAAGTCTTTAAGCTGTTAGTCATGTTCAGTGCTCTTCACATCAGGGGAACAGAACTAGTATGCAGTACAGGTTAAGTGCTGTCAGAGTCCTAGGTGGATTTGTATCTGTAGCTTCTTGACTTAAAAGTCTGAACAAGCTATTACCCAGAAATCTTTTGAATTGATTATCTGTCAAGCCAGTTGTCCTTTGAGACCGATCCTTCAGAGTGTGTAGGTTTAAAGCCCAGAATCTGAAGGTTTCTGAACATGCGTCACAAATACCACATTTAAAATGAAAATAGAATACTGCCTGCTGAACTGCTGGAAGGAATTCGCCTGTTTTCATTGACTGCTCTGAGCCCCGTATAGACTAGCAGGTCCCAAATGTCACCAGTAAGTGGCTGAGCAACCCTAGGAATTGCGGGGCCACGGTCACTTGCTGCCTCCCTCAGGGAGCCCTGTGCTGTGTGCGTGTGTGCGTGCGTGCATTCAGGGCTGCTCTTGGGAGGAGGAAGGGGCCCGTGCTGCTCTCCAGGCATGTTGTGTTGTGGATCTTATGTCCATCTTCTTTTAGTGCCAAAGAACCCGCTACTGCAGCTAAAACCAGCAGTGGTGAAAGAAAAGAAAAGAAACAAGAAAAAAAGCTCCATCAGTCCCCCCAACAAGATTCAGAGCCCTTTGAAAAACATGCTGCTTAACAGTCCTGCAAAACCTCTGCCAGGGGCCTGTGGCAGCCCACAGAAGGTAGTTGATGGGTTTCTAAAACATGGAGGTCCTGCCTCTGAGAAACCTCTGGTAATTTCTTTCATACTTTTTAAACTTTGACCTTCTCCTTCATCGGATGTTTATGTACTCAATGTTATGTAAATATAGCACTTTCTATCATTTGTTTTCTTAACAGGGAGAACTCTCTGCTTCCACTTCAGGTGTTGCTGGCCTTTCTGGTTTGCAGCCTGAGCCATCTGGGTGTGTTAGACCCCCAGCGCCCAACCTAGCTGGAGCTGTGGAATTCAGTGACGTGAAGACCTTGCTCAGAGAATGGATAACTACCATTTCAGGTTGGCCTGGCTGGTACTGAGACGTGATGTCCTATGACTACAGAACGTGAACTCAGCTCTATAGAGGAACTATTCTCCTAAATCGAATGAGTGTAAACCAGCCACCCCCCCCCCAACATTTTGACCTCTGGGGGCGGCTTGGAAAGGTTCCTTACCACAGCCCACTCGGGTGGCAGCTCTGAGTCACTATGGTAGCACGTAGTTTCCTTGATCCCTGCAGATCTCTGCCTTTCTCCTTCAAAAGCATAAGTTGGTCCTCATTTGAGATTTCTCCCCTCTCTAGATCCAATGGAAGAAGACATTCTGCAAGTTGTGAAATACTGTACTGATCTAATAGAGGAAAAAGATTTGGAAAAACTGGACCTAGTTATAAAATACATGAAAAGGTAACTATTCAGTGCTTTACCCAAAGGGAAAAAACCAGCATGTCTGTCACCACAGCTCCTGGAGGGAGGTGAGGCCATCAGTTACGGTAGCTGTGCTCCTCAGCGTTCCTGAAAAGGGAAGCCCTGTGTTCTGAATGCCAGAGAAAGAAGTGCCATGACATTGACTGGGGCGTGAAAAAGGCTCAAAACGAGATTGCTCCTCCTCTCAAGGTGTATATAGTTTAAACCACAGACGTACATTTTTGAGTGTGTTTACATACAGACGTTAAAACTCTTAAACCCTAAATATCAATATATGTTAAACAGATTCTTGAAGGAATCAGTCTTTCCTGATCGCTCGTCTCTGCTCACCTGCAGGTTGATGCAGCAGTCGGTGGAGTCGGTTTGGAACATGGCATTTGACTTTATTCTAGACAACGTTCAGGTGGTTTTACAGCAGACTTACGGAAGCACGTTAAAAGTTACGTGAACACCCAGGGGGCCTGCTGCTCTCCGCTAGCTGTGTGCCATAAGTGCTTGTGAGGTATTTGCAAAGTGCATGATAGTAATGCTCTGAGGCTTAGAAGTTTCAGTTTCTTTTTAAGCCAAGTGTTTTTGTACATTTCTTTTCAGTAAGTGCCAAATTTGTCAGTACTGCATGTAAATAACTGTTAATTCTTTTACTGTAGCATAGATTGTTTACAAAATGTTTGTTTATAAAGTTTTATGGATTTTTACAGTGAAGTGTTTACAGTTGTTTAATAAAGAACTGTATGTATATTTTGTACAGGCTCCTTTTTGTGAATCCTTTAGGAAGCAAATCCAGAACTATTATGGCCGGACCGTTACACGCTTCATGCTAAGCTCTGAAATGCCCGAGGGGGCCCAGACTGGTGTTCTACTTGTTCCAAGCAAGGGTAAAGAAAGCTTCCCAGTACTCTGATCACTCCTGACCCAAAGCATGAACACAGGAACACGTTAAGCAAATCTTCTTTACTTCTTCCAAGTGGAGGAATTTACATATTTTTGAATTAGAACACACACACAATTCAAGATTAAGTTTTTCCTGGGAAAAATTACGTCCCCCAGATGGTTTAGAGGTTTTGTCTTTGCCTCTACTGGCCCTTGAGAAACTTCAATAATATAATGAAGAATGGTCCAGATTTTCAGATGTATATAAAAGTATTTTTCTATGCTGTATGTTATGCCCTAACACTTTAAAAATATAGTTTATAATTCTACTGTTCCTCCAACACCCCACACTGACTTCATTCGACACTGTGCTATAAATAGGTCGTCAGATATTAGGGATCTGCCAGAAGAATGTCTCTGATGCTAAGAGATCTCTTACCTCAGGGACCCACTGTCCACATTCTTCAGGAAAACCATAACAAACTAGCTACAATCAGATTACTAATATGAAGAAACCATTATGATGTCTCTAGAACAACTTACTGTTTACACCAAGTCCAAACAGGTAATCAACACCCTATGGATTGTCTCATCAGAAAATGTATGCATGACGGAATCTGCTAGGACAAAATAGACCAAGATTGTTGTATAAGAATTCCTAACGTTAACATGTGCTAGTACACAAGGTATGATAGTTAATAAAACAGCTCGAGAGAATGAGCTGCGCGGGGATGGAGACTCAGAAGAGCAGCTACGCTGACATAAAGCCTAGCAGAGCTCGCGGGTCAACGTCTGGGTTCTTTATTGGCGTTCAGAACTGTGCTGATTACAGTGGACTCTCGTGACCACACAAGCAGTAATAGCAGCCAGTTTCGCTTTACACCATGGTTTCACACAAAGCAGATAAATATCAGAATGCCTGATTTTCTAGTTTTAAAAATCCCTAAGGGCAGATGGCAGAAGAACGCATGGGGGAAAGAAGAAAAACCCACCACGGTGGGAAGGATACGCATAAATAAGTATTCTTACCTCAAAAAAGTCCCAAGAATCAGAAAATCTGCAGAAGCTTGGTTAATCAAATACTGCAGTACTGATTTAATCAGTATAAAATTGAAAGAGCTTTAGATCTGTAATAAAAATCCAAATTTGGGGAAGGGCAACCTTTAAAACAGCAGCCAGTAGAGGAGGACAGGGAAAGGCGTGGACAGGCGAGCAGGCACGCCGGAGCTGTGGGGACGTGTAATCGACCACTGTCAAACCAGTGTAAGTTTCTTGGTTTCTCATGGAAAACATCTTAGACACCTATTTTTTTCCTTCTATGCTTAGTTCAGCGGTTGTCAGATAGGTCATTCCATTTCTTGCCTTGCTTTCCTTGGCAGTAGCACAGCGTCATTTTGCATCTCCTCCAGTTCCTGGCCCGTGTGGAAACTAGATGATTTCAAACACTTTCTTCAGCTCCACAATGAGCTGCCAGTCGCTCCTCTGCATCTCGTCTCTGAACCAGTCTTTGAGGGCGTCGATGGACTGCCTGCTGATCTGTAAGGCCCGAGGCACACAGTGAACAGAACAGTGTGACAAACAAGTGCCAAAGAAGAGCATGTGGCCCCAGAGCTTGTTACCAGATCCTGCTCATCACAAATGGAAAGGTCAGGCAGAAACTGCCAAAGCAGAGCCTGCCTGCCTGCATTTTCTGGGAGCAGAATGCCAGCACCACATCTGTCTGCTGGGGATCTGACCTAGAAGTCCTAGCGGGCACTCTGTCAGGAGGCCAGGCTACAGGCCAAGCCCTAACGAAGAATCCAGTCCCATCAGATTCTAAATGTAAGCCCTCAGCTCCTGAGTAAAGGCCATCAGAAGAGCTGACGGCCCCCTTTCTTAAAAGGGGCCACTTTTGCTGAGTGAGATACTTACCTTACTGACGATAATATCTGTAGCTTCAAAATGTCTTCCGTACATTTTGGGAGATTCACCAGGGATGGGTTCTATTTTGACACAAACTTCCTGTCCTTTTTTTGCAACATCCACTTGTTTATGGTTTATTTCAATACTTGTTACTATTCCAATGTCAACAAACTGTAAAGTAAGAACAGAAACCACGATGTGGGCAGAGGAATCGTGGCAGTCACAGGCGCCTGGACTGGACAATGGACGTTAACGAGCGAACGAGCCAGCTGCAAAGCCTGGGCCCTGGGCCCCTCTATCACCTCGGTCTCTGGGTCTCTCCGCAGTGTGATTTTTCTCACTGGAGAACTGGGGGTGACACCACTGCACCCCGTCTGCCTTCACAAGATGGCTGTGAGGACAAAAGGAGGTCGCTCGTGTGCTCTGTCCATCCGATGTGTTTCCACCCTGCCCTTCCACGTGACAGCTGCCAGAGTAAGAGAGACCAGCAGGCACAGAAGTTCTGAGTCAGAAATGAGCTTGGGATGATGGGGATGCAGGCAGAGAGGCAGGGACCCGTTGTGTGGGCCCTGGCGGCCGTGCTGAGAACTCTGCTGCTCATTCTGAGGATGCGACTTGGGAGCGACCTGACCTCAGTCACAGTCTGGGGAAGGCAACAACGACAACATCCCACTCTGCTGCCTGTCTTGTGAAGAGATACAGGGCAGTGACAGTAAAAATAGGTAAGCTGGTTTGGCCGAAGCCACACAGGAGATCACGGCTGCCAGTGTCCTAGCTTAGCCACTGGCAGAGAAGCATGACTCCTAGAAGCAGTGAGTCACAGCACTTGGAGGACGTCAGGTGCTGTCTCCCACTAAAGGAACCCAAGTCTGGGGCAGGCCAAGTCCTAGATGAGCCTGGAGCACCTTACTGCACCACAAAGGAAGAAAGGGCCCCAAGTGCTATGTGCAAGGACACAAGGCAGCTTGAACGGGCTCCCAGTGACCAAACGCTGGATAACTGGGGCGTGTGTAAGATACCTAATGAAAAGGCCGGGCGGGGGGAGAAGGTTCTTTACAGAAGCGTGTGGGAAGGGGGATCACAATACTGCCACCATCCATGTCATTACTCAGGCGTGAACTGTCAATGTGGTTAGAGCCGCTGGGAAGCTCACAGGGACTCTCAGTGCCCCAGGTGACTGAGTCAGTACTGCGGGCGAAGATCTGTCTCTGATGGCGATGCTGAGCTGACAGCACCTTCTCTGATCACCCGAGTTTGCACTGTGACAGTGACACCCCGTGTGACAATGCAGAGGCACGCAGGAGCACCTGTGTGCACAGTAGCCTTCCCAATCATTCTAACTTGCATCTAGTCACGAGGGAACAACCAGACAAATCCAAGCTGAGAAATCATCTGTGGTACTGCTCTTCTGGACTCGTCTTTAAAAAGAATGGCAGACTGTTCATAATTGAGACTAAACCACTAATAACCACATGCAGTGCGCCTTGAAGGAGCCCTGGGCCAGGTCAGCAGCAGCTTTACTAAAGACGTCTGGGGCAACTGGGAAAAAGTGAGTGTGAACTGTGAATTACAGGATTTTATTGAATTAATGTTATTTTTTCTTAGCTATGATGCTAATCTAGAGGAAAGACATGAGTGTCCATTATACTATGTTTTAAGCTTTCCCCCAGACTCAAAACATCAAAAACTTTTTTTTTTTTTTTTTTTTTTTTTTTGCTGTACGCGGGCTGTACGCGGGCCTCTCACTGTTGTGGCCTCTCCCGTTGCGGAGCACAGGCTCCGGACGCACAGGCTCAGCGGCCATGGCTCACGGGCCCAGCTGCTCCGCGGCATATGGGATCCTCCCAGACCGGGGCACGAACCCGTATCCCCTGCATCGGCAGGCGGACTCTCAACCACTGCGCCACCAGGGAGGCCCCATCAAAAACTTTTGAAGGCAATAATTCTGCAACTTTCATTACCTAAAGCACTGACACCGGGTGCTTGAGAATCAACACTGATTAAGGAACACTGATACTGAGTTTGTATAAATTACAGGAGGTGACAAGCTCTGCTTGATTTCAGTTTTTTATCACTCTTGGACTCCCAGAACTGCTTTAAGAGATGACACACTTTCTAAAAAGTACAACCAGAACTTACATTTTTGCTAGGCACGCACATGGGTGTCCCCTGCTTCACCTGGCCCGCTTCCACAGTCACGCCCATCACTATCGGATCTCGAGAATTGAAAATAAACTGAGGCAGAATTTTTATCTTGCAGGGAAATACTGCTATGTGTCTAAAAGGAAAAAAGAAAACCCAAGAATTTTTAAGCTTACAAAATCATTTCGAAGCATAAAAAAGCAAATGCAGGTGAACATGAGGCTGCTTCTCCCCTCAGCTGAGAGCAGCAGGAAGGCCGCACATCGGCGCTCAGGGGTCCCTAGGGTGCTGCACCCTCTCTTCATCCTCTTCCCTCCCCTCAAAGCAGCTGCATCACAGGAGCACGTTGGGCCCTGACCAAAGGCTGAGCCCCGCCCCTGAAGATGGAGCTTGGGTGCCTCGGTGGAATCCACCGTCAGGTGTGTCCTGGGGCCCGTGTGAGGCCTATTCTGAGGACCAACACAGGCATCAAACCACATACTCCTTTTCTCTACCGCGTTCCCAAATCAGTTGATCAAAAAGGACACTATTTCTCTGCTTATCGCATATGCTTAGAATGCTTAAATGGTCTGTAGCATTTTCTTAATCAAACTTCAGTCTTTCCCCTTCAGGTTTCAGGATCTAAAGTGAGCACACCTCAATCTAAATCCCAGTATTTACCAGACAGTCTACTTTTAAAATGTACCTCAGACTGAGCCGTCCCTCCCTCTGGTCACACTGGTCTGAGCCTCCACCATGTCCTGCCTGGACTACGGGGGCCTCCTGACAGGCTCTAACCAGCAGCCCCCTAAACCCCGCCCGTGGCCTACGGGGTCCTACGGGATATGGGTGCTGCCAACTTCTCTACCGCAGCTCCTGCCACCCTCCCCGAGGGTCACTGTGGCTGCCTCCACCTCTGAACGCGGCCCTGCTGGCCGGTGTTGTCCTTCCACCTGACACCTCCCGGGTGTCTGGGCGGCTCGCTTCACTCTCCCCAGCTGAGCTGCCTCCCGCCACACTATTATCCACACCTCTCCTCGCCTTATCTAGGCCCTTCCCTGCTTCATCCTGCGCTTATCCCAACTTCTCATGTGTTCTTCGCTTGTCTTCCCCTGAGCTCCGAGAGGCAGGGACCTGGTCAGGTCCATTGACAAGGGCTCCCCAGCACCACGGGCTCTGTCAGGTTTGCTCAAGGAATGACAACTGCCAAGGAATGCCTCGCCTCCTTTCGTTTTCTAATTTTCCACTCATGGTGTTACCTCCATTCCATGCAACCCCAGATGAGGGACTCCAGCAAGATAAAGTCCCCAGATGTAGCAGCTACTCACCCATTAACACAACCTAGGTCTGCCAAGTTGAAAATTAAAAACTAAGCAGAAATGTTACAGAGAGGATTGGTTCACACACTGCTAGAGTGTCTCAGGTGGGCCAAAATCTGTGGCGTATAACACACCACCTGAGGATGCAGCCTCCGGGAGACAAGCCAGTGCCACGCTCCTGTTGTCTACACACCTGGCTGGTATTTGGTAATCCTCAAATAATCAATTTTATTACCAAAGATCCAAAGTAGGTAAAAATCACCAACTTACTTAAATTCTTCTTGTTTCTGTTTCTTGTAGTCTTGTCTATATTTCGTAAAGGCATCAAATAAATGATAAATAATTTCTGCACTAAAAATTCTAACTCCTAAACTGTCAGCCATTTCTTGCGCATCCCGTTCAATTCTCACATCAAAGGCCAAAATTACTGCATACCTAAAAGGTTAAAACACATCAAAGATGATTCAATGAAACACAGACCATGTCATAACAGTTCCACTAAAGTAAAACAGATAGGCAACATCAAAGCCTTTACAGCAGAAGAGAAATTACTTACTGAGGATCATGTTCCAACATCACTGAAGCCTTCATAACATCTTTTTTATGGACTGGACCAATGTTAATTCCTGCATACTGTAAAAAGGGAGTTTCCTAGTTTAACTGCCTGTGTTGGGTAACAGGAACAGCACCATAAACAGTGCCTACCACTGACTCTCGTGGAGTTGGGTACCATTACTTACGGGCACTTCTGATGTTTTCAGAAATTCAAGTAGAGCTTCCAAAGATCCCAGTGTAGATGCCTGGACATAGACTCCTTTCTCTTCTAATTTGATAGCATTTAGTGTCTGCTTTAACTCATGGATCAGTTCATCCTTGAAAAGAAATTACATTTGACAACGTTATAAATACATCTCTATCTCAGCAGCCTAGAATTAAACTTTCTGTTTTTGATTAGGTGTTCATATGAAAATACGAAACCAAGGCTTAGGACGGGCAAGGCATGACAGAACCTGTACGGGAAAGGAAGGAGAGATTTGGGGGCCATAACTGAGCTGTATCCCACTTCACCTCTGTCTATGTTAGGTTTACTAATGTCGAAATATGTTTAACCTCTGCACCACTTGGCAGAGTAGATGGGTGAATGAAATGACATGATAAATAAGAATCTTCTAAATTTAAATAGTACTACGTGAATGTAATATGTTACAGTAGCCCAAAGGTATTTAATGATGAAATACCCTAATCTCAGCAGCCCTTTACTCCATCATCACTCCTTTGAAGGTGAAGAGATTTTGACCAGAAATAAGTAAAACAACCATGTCGATGCCATTAAAGATGCACAAGTCCACCCATACTCAAGCCTGGCCAGAAGGATGCCTGCCCTGTTCTCATAGGCCCTAAGGGGGCCGATTCCCTGGTGACAGTGACTGGGTGCTGCCTAAAGAATAATAGTCCCAGCACAGGAGAAGAGCCATGTGCTGGGAACAGTGGTATCTTCTCTTTGGCAAGAGAATAAATAACTATGTCTCAATGTTTGCTTTTGTGAAACTCCGCTGGGCTCACCTGTGCCATCTGTTCCTGAAAATAGGCAGACAGGCTTTAAAATGACTCCTAAAACCTGGTAATAGATTTTTTTAGTTCCATCTATAGAGCTGAGTATCTTAAAAAAAAAAAAAAAAGGAATAAACTTCTTCTAGCTTCTGGTTCATTTTTTATTTAAATAAAATGTTCTAACTTGAATATATATAAATTATTATTTATGCCAATTCATGATTATACAAACTGAAGTAATTTACAAGCATCAACTGTTTGTTAGGAAACCACCAGATAAGTCTCCACAAAGACAAAGATGCCCATTTTATTCATCATTTTTAGTGTGGGCTCTACTGACACAAGGTACAACTCAAAACAGCTTTGGAGGAAAAAATGAAATAACTTACTTTAAGAACTGGGATTTCATCTTCTTTATAAGCCACGAGGAGGGGTAAACCAGCCAATGTTTTTTCCAGGTCTTTTCCAAGAATCTTTACCCCCTGAGCTGCTTCTACTTCTTTATGCTTTTCATATTGGTTCTACAGAGATCAAAACATTTGTTATCACATTTATTTGAAAAGTGGTTAGTGGTAGAAGACGATGTAAGACGATACTGTCATGACCTTGGGACAGGAAAAGATTTCTTTACACTAGATACAAAAAGCAATAAGTGCAAATGAAAGACTGATAAATTCAACATTAAGGTTAAATAATTCTGTTTCTCAAGCTACTACAGAATGAGTAAAAAGACAAGTCACAGAACAGAAGGTGCATACAAACCAGTAACATACTAGTAACTAGCTACCAGTGTAGAACGAAAACAATGTACTTTTGATTTTTATGAGAAGCTTAGTTGGTAAACAAGGACTTTCACACATCTCTACTCTGATGGATGGTCCCTCCTGTATGAAGACACCTAAAATAAAACCAGTGAAGGGTGTGTGTTGTGTATTAAGCCAGGTGGCTCTTGAAGTGAGGAAACCACCTCAGTAGAATTTTTAAACACTGTGCAAGTCCACACGTACCAACGCTTACCACCCTGACTTACCTTTACTCTTAACTCCTTCATAGGAGGAGGTAATAGAAGGCCTCGAATCTGAGTGACAATGGGCCCTTCTACTCCGGGAACAATAATTGTATCTCCTTCCTTCAAACGCCCGTTGATCAATATTACATCTATAGTGGTGCCCATTCCTGGGAGAGCCTTAACCTAAGAGACATTGCAAAGGGAGTGAAATATAGGCTACAATGCACCATGTTGAGATTAAATCTAAATTAGTAAACATCCCCACCCAAGAACCCTGTTTGGGGGTGGGGGGGAATAAACTGAAAAGCTGACCAGTACCTCCATCACCTGTGCTCTCAGCTCTTCACAGTGTGCAAGTCTCTTACTCAACATGGTCTGAGTTAACTCGACAAGAAGGTAGATCAGACTTGCCATGCCATCACCAGTATGTGCAGAGGTAGGTACCAAGGACACAAAAGTGCGGGGATCTTTATTCTCATAAAACAAAGCTGCGTTCAACCCCTAGAGACAAAAAGCAAAGTTATCCCCACAGGCCGAGTGGTGGAAGGAGGTCTCCAGAACAGAAATGACTTAACTAGAAGCTGGATGAATAACGGCCCTTCATTCTGAAAATTCCTCAAAAACACTTAGATCATGTATATCCTGGAGGTATTAACCATACTGCAGAAAAGTAGTTTCTTTCCAAGTCAATTTGGTTTTTAAAAGTTAAACATTCAGACTACAAAGAGAGGTCTTGAAATAAAGATTTTAAAAGGAAAAGGGAGAAGGGAAAAGAATGAAAATGCTAATTGCCATTAATAGGGGAACAGAACCAGTATTAATGAAAATAGTGACTTAATTATAAAGACAATGTAAAAGAAGAAAAAATATTCTACGATATATAGTCTCTTCGTAAAGAAGGGAAAGCTTTCTTACCTGCTGTGCAAATTCCACAATAATAGCCTTTGCTCGCTCCTCAAATTCATCTCTTGTATTCTTTTTCTGCTTCTTTAAAGTAGCAGCCACATCACAGTCGGGGCTCTTTTTCCAATCATACAACCTATCAATCTGGAAAAGTATTTTTCATAAGAAACATCTCTAAAGCATTCACAACACTCAGGAAGTTAATTAAGGTTAATTTTAAAGCTCCAGAAAATTCCAAATGTATATCACACATATCTGGAAGAGTGTGTATTACTTTCATTGTACCAAAAGCCCCTCACAGTCTGCTTAACTGCATCCTCTCTTAAATTTGAAGTGCCACACTGCCTACCAGCCTCCAACCAGTTCATGAGAGGCTGCCATTTCTTGCAAAAGATGAAAAACTAGAGTTATCCTAGGAACATTAACATATGTTGGAATTCCAAAATGGTTATGTTAAGTAGTATGCAGGAAAAGGGATTAATTACAGCCAAGTACCATCACCAGGAAAATGACATGAAAAATATAGAAAATAATCTATTTTCCTTCACTTTTCAAAAGATGATAAATGGGTATAAAGAAGATTATTTAAGAGTAAAAACAAACAAAAAGGCATAATATATTATTGGCTCAGCCTAGGGTGATAAAAAAGTAGACCAATCTGAATGCTATCAAAAAGGAAAATCAGTAAGTAGAAATAGACCCAGAAATGACAATGATGATATATAATTAGCATACAAGGGCCTTAAAATAGTTATTATAAATATACTCAATGACTTTAAAGGAAAAACATGTAACTTGTAGAGCTAAAATATATATATATATGTATATATAATATGAAATGAAAAAAAAAAATCACTGGATGAGCTGAAGCAAATTACATATTGCCAAAGATCAGCAACCTTGAAGATAAAGCAAATAAAAACTATCCCAACCAAAGCAGGTAGAGAAAAAAGGATGGAGAAAAGACAAAAACTTCAGTCACTATGAGACAATATTAAGAGAAGTAAAGTCCTAGAATTCTATCAAACAAACAAGGAAAGAGTAAGAAAAGAGAGCAGAAAAATAACTGCACAAGTAATGACCAAGAACTTTCTAAGAAAGTCAAACTCAAGTGGGATAAATATAAAGAAAACTATTATATAATCTCACTGACAAAACTCTTAAAGAAAAAGTCTTTTTAAAAGCAATCAAGGGCCTCCCTGGTGGCGCAGTGGTTGAGAGTCCGCCTGCCGATGCAGGGGATACGGGTTCGTGCCCCGGTCTGGGAGGATCCCATATGCCGCGGAGCGGCTGGGCCCGTGAGCCATGGCCGCTGGGCCTGCGCATCCAGAGCCTGTGCTCCGCAACGGGAGAGGCCACAACAGTGAGAGGCCCGCATACCGCAAAAAGAAAAAAAAAAAAAAAAAAAAGCAATCAAAAAATCCCACATTACATACTGGGGAACAAAGAATGAGTAGAGATAAAAGCCAGAAAATGAAGATGATGAAGGAAAAAAATATTTTTTAAACCTAGAATTCTATATCAAGTAAAACTATTCAGAAAATATTTCTACCTAAATGATAAATAAAAACACAGTATGTCTAAGCAGTGCTTTTAAGCATACCTTTATGAATGCTTGTATTAGAAAAGAAAAAAATATATGAAATCAATCATCTAAGCTTCCTTCTTAAGAAACTGGAAAAAGAACAATGAAGACAAATGTAAGCAGAAAGAAATGATAGAAATTAACCCTGAAATCAATGAAATACAAAACAAACAATAGAGAATATCAATAAAACCAAAAGCTGGTTCTTTGAAAGACACAAATTTCTATACTGACAAAAGTAAAAAACCTAAATAACCTAAACTTAAATACCATGCTGATGGTGCTTTACTAGTGAATCCTATCAAACATTTAAAGAATAATATCATTTCTACACAAACCCTTTCAGAAAAGAGAGGAGGAAATACTTCTCAACTCATCTTAGGAGGCCATTACTCTGACAGCAAAACCAGACAAAAGATATTAAAAGAAATCTACATACCAAAATCACTCATGAAAATCTTCCCCCTGAAAATTAGCAAATCAAATCCAGCAATATATGAGAAATATATCATGACCAAGTGGGATTTGTTCCAGTAACGCAAGGTTGGTTTAACATTTAAAAAATCAATAGTAAAGAACAAATGGTGCTGGAACAACTGGACGTCCACAGGCAAAACACTGAATAGAGACACAGACCTTACACCCTTCACAAAAAAATTAACTCAGAATCAATCACCTAAGTGTAAAACACCAAACTCTAAAACTCTTAGAAGGTAACAGGAGAAAACCCAGATGACCTTGGCCACAGTGATGACTACTTAATTACAACACCAAAGGCATGATCCATGAAAGAACTGATGAGCTGGACTTAATTAAATTTAAAAACTTTTGCTCTGTGAAAGAGAGTCAAGAGAGTGACATTACAAAGCACAGACTAGAAGAAAATATTGGCAAAAAAACATCTGGATAAAGGAATGGTATGTAAAATCTACAAATAACTCAAAATTCAACAGTAAGTAAACCAAGAATCCAATTCGAAAATGGGCCAAAATGCTTAACAAAAACCACCTCACCAAAAAAGATATAAAGATAGCAAATACATACATGAAAAGATGTTTCACATCTTATGTCACCAGGAAGATACGAATTAAAACAAGATACCACTACACACCTATCAGAATGGCCAAAATCCAAAGCACTTACAACAGCAAATGCTGGTGAGGATGTGGAGTGATGGGAACTCTCATTCACTGCTGGTGGAAATACAACATGGTACAGCCACTTTGGAAGACAGTTTGACAGTTTCTTACAAAACTAAACACTCTTACCATACGGCCCAGCCATCATGCTCCTTGTTATTTACCCAGGAGTTGAGAACTTATGTGCACACAAAAACCTGCACACAAATGTCTACAGCAGCTTTATTCATAATTGTCAAGACTTGGAAACAACTAAGATGTCCTTCAGTGGATGAATGGATAAATAGGTTCATCTAGACAATCAGATTATCATTCAGTGCTAAAAGAAATGAACGATCAAGCCACAAAAAGACATGGAAGAAACTTTAATCCATATTACTAAGTGGAAGAAGGTAATCTGAAAAGGCTACCTACATACTGTAGGATTCCAACTATATGACTACTCTGGAAAGGGCACAACTATGGAGACAGTAGAAAAATCAGTGGTTGCCAGCGGGTGGGGGGTGAACGGGCAGGGCACAGAGGAGTTTTAGGGCAGTGAAGGGCTGTAGAACTCTATAATGGTGGACACATATCATGATACATTTGTCCAAACCCACAGGAGGCACCACACCAAGAGTAAAGTCTAAGGTAAACTACAGGCTTGGAGTGTGTCAGTATAGGTTCATCAGTTGTAGCAAATGTACCACTTGGGTGGGGTATATTGATAATGGGAAAAGCTATGTGGGGGGGGGCAGGGGGTAGATCAGAAATCTCCATACTTTCCCCTTAATTTCTCTGTGAATTTAAAACTGCTCTAAAAAATGAAGGCATGTTTTTTAAATAGCAACAAACTTCTCACACCCTCAACAACATGGATGAAATCACAGAAGCATAATGTTAAATGTAAAAAGCCAGACACAAAAGAACATATTCTGTCAAATTTGATTTACATGAAGTTCAAGAAACAGGCAAAACTAACCCATGGGCACAAAATTTGGAACAGTGGTTGCTATGAGGGGCTAGGGATTGACTGCAATGGGGCATATTGGTACTTCTTGGGTGATGCAAAGTCTGATGTCTTAATTTGGGCTGTGTAACAAGGATGTATATACATTTATCAAAACTCAATTTCACACTTAAGTTCCGTGCATTTCACTATATATAAATTTTACAAATAAGGATATAGCAAATTTACAGAAAGAATAAAAATATTTATGTCACAGCTTTTCCACCTGGTAATAATAATTAACCTGTTTTGAACCCTTATTTTGATCAGATACTAGTCTTAAAACTTGACATGTTTTATCACCTCTAATTCTTACAAAAATCCAGTAATGCTCTGTTTTGCAGGCAAAAAGAGGCTAATTAAGGACCCTCTTTATACAGTTTGAAGTACCAAAGCCAGGATATGAACCCAAGACTCAAACCCTGGAAGCCAAGCTCTTAACCACCGTCCCACTCTGCTAACTCAGAGCTCCTAGGATGCAGTTTCTCTGGAGACAATAACGAAACTAGAAAGAGCAAGTGACTAAGGTAGTGCCTGCAAAGGAAGAGCAGACTGAGATCCTGTTAGACCGTCATCTTCACTAGAAACGTTCTAGGAAAGAAGAGCAAATGGAGATTTCCAAGATACAACGAAGACCGCAATCTTAGGGTCACCGTGCTTGCTTAATCCAGATTTGCCCACCACTGGCAAATCCACGCTCAAGTCAGAGGTCAAAAGCATAGGCTTGTAGAAAACTCCTAAGGGAGGACATGTCTGCGTTTGAACAAAGTAACTATAACTTTAGAAAATAAATGAAGATTCGAAAATGACCTTCATAAATTAGAGAAACTGGATTAAACACAAACACTTAAACTCCTAGAAGAAACAAAATTAACAAAATGAAGTGGAAGGAGATGGTCTACTAGGTGTGCACATTGTATAATAAAAGACTCGGAAACTCATAAGCTCAAACTGAATTAGAGCAACCCATGAAATCTTCTCTCTCCAAAGTTAATACAATAGTTGGAAGTAATACATGCCAAGTGCCCATTACCTACTAGGCACTCAGTAAATTCTTGTTATTGCTATTTAACAGGATTCATGACTTAGAAAGGAGAGAAAACAACCCGATCTCTGCAACTGGTACAGATCAGAGCTTAATGAAAACTGTCATCTCTCCTTTAAAAAAAAGTGACAAACTTAGAAAGGGTTCAGTTTACAAAGGTCTTCTAGTGAAGCTGTGGCTGTGAAGAAGGCTTAGTGGTCAGTCTCCTCTAGATTTGTCCAAACCCATAGAGTATACAACACCAAGAGTGAACCCCAATGTAAACGATGAACTTTGGGGGATAATGATGCGTCCAAAGGAGGTTCATCAGTTGTAACAAATGCACCTCTTTGGTGGAAGATGCTGGGAACGGAGGGGATTGTGCGTGTGTGAAGACAGGGGTATACCGGAAATCTCTGTACCTTCCCCTCAGTTTTGCTGTGAACCTTACAGTGCTCTAAAAACAATGAAGTCCTGATAACAAAAAGTAAAGCCCCTCACCCCCACAGCAACAGCAGTTCACGCTGTTACTGAATAAAGGAGAAAAGCCACATAAGCATATCAAGAGGTGCAGAATGAGCATCTGACAAAAATCAACAACCATTCCAGACTTAAAAGAAAAACAATACTAAGCACAACCTAGGAATAGAAGGGAAATTCCTCAGCTTAATAAAGTGCATTTACATCTGACATCATACTTAATGGTAAGTACGGAGAAGAAACAAGGGTGTCTGTCACCACTTTTATTCGACATTGTTCTAGGTCTAGTTAGTGCAATAAGGAAGAAAATCATTGATAAATTGATAAATTGATAAAGGATACAGATAAGGGAAAAAGTGTAACAGTTTTTATTTGCAGATAACATAATCACGTATACAGAAACTCCCACACGAGCTAAAAAAGCTACTAGGTCTAATCAGTGAATTTAAAAGGTCACAAGATAATAAAACTGTAGCATATTGTCAAGAAAAAGTAAAGTAAATGTAGAGACAGACATCATGTTCACTGATTGGAAGACTCAATTTTGTTAAAATGTCCATTCTCCCAGAATTCATCTACAAATACAACCCCAATAAAAATCCCAGAAGGAAGAAACTAACAAGCTGATTCTAAACTTTATATGGAAACTCAAGGACCCTGAAATAACCAAAACAATTTTGAGAAATAAAAAGTTGAAGAACTTAACCACCACCTGCTTTCACGACGTTACTATGAAACTGCAATAATCAAGACAGGGTAGCAGTGGCATAAGAATGGACATATAGGTCAATGGAAGAGAAGAGAAATACTAAGAACAAACATGTACCTACATGGTCAATTAATTTTCAACAAAGACTGCAAAGTAATTCAATGGGGAAAAGAATAATGTTTTTACAAGGGGTTTTTGAAGTAGATATACATTTGGAAAAAAGTTAACCTTGACCCTACCTTACACCATGCACAAAACTAACTTAAAAACATCATAGATCTAAATGTTGAATATCTAGAAACACTGGAGAAATTTTTCATGAACTTGGGGTGGGAAAATATTACTTATATAGAACAGAAGCGACAAATTATAAAAAAAAATAACTTCTCATAAATTGATTTTGCTAAAATTAGAAATTTCTGCTGCTCTTCCAAAAACCTCATTAAGAAAATGAAAAACTAAGTCCTTGACTATAAGAATATATCTGCAATACACATAACTGACAAGGGACTTCTACTGACAATATAAAGAACTCATAAAACTGAATTAAGACAACTAACAATCGAATAAAAATGAGCAAAGGATTTTGAATAGATACTTCAGAGAGACAGAGAGAGAGAGATGGAACAAGTACATGAAAAGATGTTTGATGCCATTAGTCATCATGGGAATGCAAATGAAACCAGTATACTTTGGCACTACACACTCATTAGAATGGCTACAGGTAGGGTTAAGTGTTGGCAATAATGTGCAGAAACTGGAACTCTTCCAAATTGCGGGTTAAAAAATGTAAAATGGGGCTTCCCCGGTGGTGCAGTGGTTGAGAGTCCGCCTGCTGATGCGGGGGATGCGGGTTCGTGCCCTGGTCCGGGAAGATCCCACATGCTGCGGAGAGGCTGGGCTCGTGAGCCATGGCCGCTGAGCCTGCGTGTCCGGAGCCTGTGCTCCGCAGCGGAAGAGGCCACAGCGGTGGGAGGCCCACGTACCGCAAAAAAAAAAAAAAAAGTAAAATGGTACAATCTCTTTGGGAAAATGTGTCATTTTCTCATAAAGTTGAACATATACCTACCATATGACCCAGCAATTCTATTCCTAAATATTTACTAAAAGTAAAGGAAAATAAACGTCTACACAAAGACTTGTGTAAAAATGTTTATAGCTGCTTCACTAATAACCTAAAATTGTAATCAATCCAAGAATCCTTCAACAGGTAAATGGATCAAGTGTTAAGATGTATTAGCCAGATGATGAAATATTACTGAACAATAAAAAGGAACAACCTATGACCTATGCAACAACACGGATAAATCTGTATTAACATGAGTAGTGAAAAATGCCAGACTCAAAAGATTATACACTGTATAATTCCATTAATATGAAATTATAAAACAGGCAAAACTAGTCTATGGCGGCAGAAAGAAGGCTAGTGCGTTTGGGGGTGCAGAAGGGGCACACTGACTGTAAAAGAACATGAGGGAACATTCTGGGAATATGGAGGTAAGTCTATATTCTGAATGATGGTGGTTAAATGTGCATATAATTTTGTCAACATACATTGAACTGTACACTTAGCATAAGTGCATTTTCTTACATGAAAGTTATACTACATTTTTTTAACCACAAAAAAATAAGAAGCATAAGTTCACAACTTAATTTTTCAGAAGCAGAGCTTACCTTATTGAGTGCAACAATGAAGGGACATTTTTTAGATTTCAAAAGGTTGATAGATTCAATTGTCTGGGGCTCCAAACCATGCATAATATCAACAACTAAAATGGCAATATCACAAAGAGAGCTTCCTCTGTTTCTCAGATTACTGTTGGAAAAGAAAAAGATGCATAAATAGAAATCTTGCAATTAATACTTTTATTTTAAAAACTTAAAATTTTAATTTCTTTGTAAAACCTAAACAAAAAAGAACAAAATGAAGTACATGCATTAAATTCAAGTGCCATTAGCCCTTAACTTGCCAAATGCTTATCTGACAGTGAATTGACATCAGTTGGAATGACTTAGTTCCAGAAGTTACTCCATTATTTCTGCCAATTTTACTGACCAAGTTTTTTGCGCTAAGGAACATGGCCAAGAGGTAACAGGACAAAATTCCACCTGTAATGGGTTTCATAGGAGATAGACCAGGTATGTATTAGGATTTGCTCTTTCAAAGTGGAAAAGACTTCTCTCTACAAAAAACAAGTATCCAAATAAAGTACTACTAAATCAGTGAGGCAGATGAGGATTGGCAGTTACAGGGACCACAGACCTCAAAACAGTACCCCAAGACTAGTGACTAGTTATAACTCCTCACTCACTGAACTTTGAGACTTAATGGTTTCAAGCAGTTTGCCTGATGACAAAAGACACAAATCATTCTTACCTGAAAGACTCATGCCCCGGAGTGTCAATAATCAGCATGCCTGGAATCCGTACATTCTCTCTATCAAACTAGAAAAGGTGGGGGAAAGTGGAGAGCTTAACAAAGCCAAAACAATGAAAGCTTCTTTACAAAACAATTATTCTGCCACGAAAACTTCAACATCACTTCCTTTTCCAAATGAACTGTTTTAAAATAGTGTGTCAACCAGCAAAGCGTAACAGTTAATATTTTCATTAATATCAAAAGGAATTTTTCAGAAAAAAAACTGAAATGAGAAAATATTCCCCTTGGTAAAGTTATATAACTATGATGTAGTCTAAATCTGAACAGATTATTAGTAAGTAACAAATGACAGAGTAGTCATCCGAGAGTGATTATTTATAAAAAGCTGACACAGAAGAAGAGGTTCTCCATATTTGGAAAATGTATCTGGTCCAATTTTAAAGCAATTCTAAACTCTGAAAAATATCTCAAAGCATGTTTTAAAGAAAATTTACCACATCAACTTAAAATATTAAAGAATAAGTTCATACCCTGCTTTATTCAAATACTATCCTCAACACTTGATTTTCTGGACAAAAGCAAACAAATGAATGGAAACAACATTACAACAAGCCAGATATGCACGTCCTCCTTTAATCTCAAGAGTAGCACTGACCAACAAATCTCTCTCACACATACACACACAAAACTTTTTTCTTTGCTTATCTATACTTTTGTCAATCTTCAAATGATTTTCCAAAATCTTATCCAGTGATCTAGGTCAAAATGATTCAAATGCAAAACATTTCAATTTTGCATTCTGGTGGTCTTAGATCAAAGTTCACCGTAATTATTTCCACTTCGCTGCCTGGAATACAAACAATATAATTACAATTGCCATATAAAGGTTATCCTGAGAACTTTCATACAGCCCTAATAAAAATCATGCTTTTTAACTATGTGCTAAAATAACACCAGATTTAGAGTCTGGAAACTGGTGGAATAAGCTGTTATAAACTCCCCAGTGACTAGCACAGAGAAGTAACAGATAGAAACAACCAAAATAAAATTTAAATTACGAATTCAGAAAACTGTAATTCAAGAAAACTGTCCTAAAATAAAGATTTTAAACTACATACTGAAATGGAACACCATGTAACTGGAAAACTGACCCAGAACAACCAAAAGCACAATGCAGAAAGACTACATAACTTATACGAGGATGAAAACCAGCTTGTAATCAAACTTGCAATGCTTTATGTGAGAAGAAATTGGAGTAACAGTCAAGATACTTAAGGAAAGAAAATGTGAACCAAGGATTTTACATGTAGCCAACTAACTTTCCAGGATGAAGGCCACAAAGTAACTCTTAAATATTCAAAAAACTCAAGTAATATTATTCCCATTACTCCTTCTTCAGCAATCTACCAGAAAACAAGCTGCAAAAAATAATTTCAAACACACAAAACAAAAACTGACTGATAAGCTCACAGACCCTTTCTATACACAGAACTGAGACTAAATAAGGAATGAAGAGAGATAGCAGCATGTAATAATGTGCTATGTGTTACACCAGACAGCACGATGTAACCAGACACAAATAAGACTGCTAGAACTGTATCAAAAAGACTCAGAAGCCAATCATTGGGCAAAGATGGAACTATCTCAGCACAATAATAACCGAAATGGATTAAAAACACGGTAAATAGGGACTTCCCTGGTTGGGCAGTGGTTAAGAATCTGCCTGCCAATGCAGGGGGCACAGGTTCAAGCCCTGGTCCAGGAAGATCCCACAAGCCATGGAGCAACTAAACCCGTGCACCACAACTACTGAGCCTGTGCTCTAGAGCCTGCGAGCCACAACTTCTGAGACTGTGCGCCACAACTACTGAAGCCCGCGCGCCTAGAGACTGTACTCCACCACAAGAGAAGCCACCGTAATGAGAAGCCCACGCACCACAACGAAGAGTAGCCCCTGCTCGCCGCAACTAGAGAAAGCCCATGAGTAGCCATGAAGACCCAACAGCCAAAAATTAAAAAAAAATAAAAAAGTAAGAAGAAACACAGTAAATATGTTGAAATCCATGAGTTTATAATAATATAATAGCAAACCAAACCAATCACTCTTTATTTTAAGAGCTGGTAAATAAAGGTGAAGGATCAGGCATTTATTCTGCCTTTCCTCCACATCCCATCACTTAATGACCAAATAGTAGATGAGGACTCTATAGAAGTAATCAGATAATGGGAGTGGAATATCAACATTTAGAGATTACTTCACTTCATAATAGTGACTGCCTCTTGGAGCAAGAGGGAAGGAGGACTCCTACAACATTTAATGTTTTATGTCTTTAAAAAAGAGATCTGAAGGGCAAGATGGCGTATGTTAATTATGAATGGTGAGCATATGGGTCTGTTGTACTATTCTGTTCTTTCTGTGTTTGAAATAATTTATACCTTAATTTTTGTCAGAGATTAAAACACATGAAATACAGTGTACTTACATTTTTAATCATCTTCGTTTGTTCATTAATAGCTTCAAGAGGAACATTGGTGGCACCAATTTGCTGTGTAATACCACCTGCCTCACCATCTTGTACATGCGTGTGACGGAGCTGGGATAAGATGGCAGATTCAGATTCAAATTTCAAAATGCAAAAAGAAGCAAAAGCAATAAGAAAACAGCAACTTGTAAACAGAACTGCCCATGTGTGCTATGGTTTCTATTAGCTTTTTATAAGGTATCATTCACTTGTTCAAAAAAGTTATGTATCAATGCACACATTTTCTTACTTTATCTAGAATTTTTGTCTTCCCTGTGTCCACATGTCCAAGTACACAAATAACAGGAGCTCTTAGCTTCTCTGTATTTACGTTTTTACTATGTTCAAGCCTCCGTTTCTAGGAATAAAAAAAAAAACACAAAATTAAATACTATTTCAAACCCTCAGTACCGTCTTCCTTTAAATTATTTTGCCTTTGCAAGGGAATGCCACAACCTGCATACACGTTGTTTTGCTGCTTTAACTACATGTTAATGCATTTTACAATGTGAACTTTACAACCTTTGGACAAGGAGACACCTGTTTATAATAGATTTCTGAGCAGCACTGCTAATTATGAATAAGAATGGTGTAAAGTGTTGGCTCAAACTTTCCGAACACTTTTGTACATGGTTAATTTAATGGAATATAATGAATAGAAAAAGGAATTGATCATTTTGTCACTCTTACTATATAGTACAACCTCTAACTTACGTGGAGGTTTACATAAAAAGAGGTATACACTAGCATTCCAACACTTTCATTAGAACTTAAGAATTGTTAAAAATTTTAAAGCAATATATTTCAAAAATGTATCCAGTGTACAAATGCTATGTCTTTTCAGTTAGGACATGGTTACTGAAAGCTTCAGCCTAACACATCCAAATGACACTTCCTACCTTCCTAAGTAACCACTAAGCATGAGAAAGCCTGTCCTTGAACTACAATGTATTTACTGTATCATTTACTTCTAAATACTTCAGATTTCTGAGAACCAAACAAAACACAAGCTAGCAGTTCCTCTTTAAAATGACAGCCTTTGAAGTACAGTAAAGCTGGCATTCAAATGAAATAACACTTCCACAAAAAGTCTGAAGCAATGTCATTTACAGAACTATCACTATTTTCCATCTAAAAAATCATTTTTCTAAGAACTCTTTCATTTCTACCACTAGACACTGATTCTTTCTATAGAAACTGTAATGAAAAGACATTTTGGAATGTCAAAAGTGAAACACAAGTATTTATTAGCGAAGAGTAGTACACAACAGCTTCACAACATGTACGACTCAAAAGCAAACGGGACCTTAGTTAGAACTTGATATGGCTGAAAACTGCCTTTCTCTCCCATACTTGACGAAACGCTGAAATTTTCTGGAGGGCAATATAGTATATATAGACCAGGACTCAGAAATTCTACCTCTAAGTATCTGCTCTGAAGCAATGACAAGTATACAGAGATGCAGGTGTACAACAGTTTGCTCACTGGGGTATTTATAATAGCAAGAATCAGTAACCACTTAATCTTTAGGGGAGGATTTCTTAATGAGTGTTTCCAAAACCCCAGGGCTGATACCTATCTGGTTGCATAGAATCATATAGGTATCCTATCCACAATGGAGAGTCTTACTTAGGAAGTCTGTGGTGAATGTCAGAAAATTATAGTATATAGCAAGGTTTCAGAACCATGAAGTGTGTTATGGACTGAACTGTATCTCTTCCAAATTTATAAGCTGAAGTCCAAACCCCCAATGTGACTTATTTGGAGATAAGGCCTTTAAGGAGGTAATGGAAAGGTTAAATGAGGTCCTAAGGGTGGGGCCCTAATCCAATAGAGCTGGTGTCCTTATAAAAGAAAATCAAAAACCTTTCTCAGCACTTACAGGGGAAAGACCATGTCAGGACTCAGTAATAAGGTAGTCACCTGCAAGTAAGGAAAAGAGTCCTCACCAGAAAACAGCCCTGCTAGCTCTTGAATCTTGAACTTCTATCCTCAAGAACTGTCAGAAAATAAATTTCTGTCATTTAAGCCTCCCAGTCTGCAGTATTTTTGCAGTATTTTGTTGTGGCAGCCCAAGCAGACGGATACAAAGTTAAATTAGGATCCTTCTATAAAATGGAATACAATATGGAGCTGTTAAAAGGTGTTGTGAGGCAGGACTTCTTAAATGATGGAATGAGGAGGCTCAGCAAGTCCTCTCCCTAAAAAGAAAAGATACAACTAGACAAAACTGTCGAAACAGCCACTTAAAGACTCTAGAAATTGGCCAACAGCATATAATAAATTGAGAAACATTTAATTCAAGAAAATCCACTGACCATCAGTAAGAGCAACTGTGGAGTTTCAGACTGGAGTTGCTCATCACACTCCTCTCACTCCCACAGCTCCATGGGGCAGAAGTGGTATGAGAGAGGGACAGGGGATTTCACACCGTAGGGCACTGACAAAACAGGAGTGACCCCAATGGCAAACAAAGAGATAAAACTAAAATCACAACTAGACTAAGGTCTTGATACTGGTGAGACAAGAGATAACCAGGAAGAGCAGTCAGACATTTAACAGGGAGGTCTGTGGAACAAGACCGACAAACCAGGCTTTGATAAGATACTACTAATCTCTGGTGGTCCAGAAGGCTGTGCCCCATACAAGGTTGTCAGAAGAGACCAAAGAGGTCCTTGGTGAGTTACTCATTCCTGGCTCAATGAGAGGCCTTGTGAAAACCACTGGGGACTAGAAAACTACCAGATCCACTGGCAAATGGTGAAAGCCTTACTGACTTACTGACTTACTGACTTACTAAGTGTTTGAGCACAGCCACTGACAAACCACAGCTGACACTAAGACACTGACCCAGGGCAAGCCCTAGGAAGCCAGGCTTAAAAATAAAAACAAGAACTTAAAAAATGAAAACAAACAAAAACAAAGAAAACAAAACTGAGAAGAGGCATCAGCAGTTGCATACAATAGAAGCCAAAGACATACAGAATTAGTCCACCTGATTCACTAGGCAAATAAAAAAAAAAAAAAACCCAAACTACCACATTTGTAAGAGCCAACAGAATTCAGAGTGGTCAACAGAAACTACCTCTGAGAGACCCAGATTTTGGACTTATCAGACAAAGACTCAAAAACAGGGAACCATGTTGAAAGAAAAGTGTGATGATGACTCATCAAAAGAGGACATCAATAAATACAAAAAAATTATTATTAAAAAAAAAAACTTGAACATTTTGGAGTTAAAAAGTTCAGTAACAAATTTAAAAATTCACTGAAGGGGCTCAACAGTAGCTATAACCTGGCAGAAGAAAGAACCAAAGAACTTAAAGATAGATTAATAGAAATTAAACAGGAATGAAGAAAAATGGACAGAGCCCTGAGAGATCTGCAGGATACCCTCAAGTACACCAGTGGAGTTCCAGAAGGAGAGGAGACAGAGAAATAGGCAGAAAGAATATCTGAAGAAATAATGGCAGAAAATGTTCAGAATTTGATAAAAAAAACATCAATCTACACATCTAAAAAACTCAATAAACTCCAAGTAGGATAAATACAAAGATAGCCATACCAAGACACACCCTAGTTAAATTGATAAAAGCCAAGATCAAAAAGAAAATCTTGACAGCAAGAGAAAAATCACTCACTGTGTAGAAGGGAACCCAAATAAGAGTAACAGCTTAATTTTAATCATAAGCAATGGAGGCCAGAGGCAATGAAGTAACATATTCAAAGGACTAAACAAGAGAAAAAAATTGTCATGCAAGAATTCTGCATGTAGCAATATTATCTTTAAAAATGAAGGTAAAATAAAGAATTCCCATACTTAAAAAGACTAAGAGAATTCACTGCTAGAAGGTTAGCATGATGAGAAATATCACAGAAAGTTTATCAGGATGAAATGAAATGATACCAGATGGTAACTAAAAGCCACATGAAGAAAAAAAGGGTGACGGTAAAAGATGATTATACAGGTAAATATAAAAGACAGTAAAAATTACCTTTTTCTATTTTCTTCTCTTAGAGGCTGATTTAAAAGATAACTTCAAAAATAATTCTAAAGTTGTATGCTTGATCTTATAACAGATAAAGATGTAACAAATATTACAAAGACAGAACCAAGGCAAGGCGAGGGAAGCACTGGAGCTATACTGTAGCAAAGAAATGACACCAGCAGAAACTCAAATTCATAGGAAGAAATAAGGAATACTAGAAACGTTAATATTTAGGCTAATATTAAAGACTATCAATATATTTTTCTCCTTTCTTCTCTGAATTCCTTTAAAAGATATAAGATCAAATAAGACATTAATAGCACCACTGTTTTATTGGGTTTGTAACATTTATAAACATAATATACGTAACAATAACAGCATAAAGGAAGAAGAAATGGATCTATATTGGAACAAAATCTTTTTTAAACTAGAATTAAGCTACTAATAATAGAAAATAATAAGTTAAGATACATATTGTAATGCCTAGAGTAACCATGAAGAAAATAACTTAAAAAAAGAGAAAGACGGCTTCCCTGGTGGCGCAGTGGTTGAGAGTCTGCCTGCCGATGCAGGGGACACGGGTTCATGCCCCGGTCCAGGAAGATCCCACATGCTGCGGAGTGACTGGGCCCGTGAACCACAGCCGCTGAGCCTGTGCGTCCGGAGCCTGTGCTCCGCAATGGGAGAGGCCGCAACAGTGAGAGGCCCACGTACCGCAAAAAAAGAGAAAGACCCGAGAGACATACAATATGTAGAATACAAATAGCAAAATGAGAGAAGAAAATTCCATCACATCTATGACAACTTTCTTTTTTTTTCCTTTTCTTTTTTTTTTTTTTCCACACCAAGTGGCTTGTGGGATCTTAGTCCCCCAACCAGGGATTTAACCCAGGCCCTCAGTAGTGAAAGTGCAGAGCCCTAACCACTGGACCAGTGGGGAATTCCCCATAATAACTTTAAATGTGAATCAATTAAATGCTCTTAAAGGCACATGGTGTGACTGGATAAAATAGCAAGATTAAAGCACATGCTGTCAGCAAGAGACACTTTAGAGTCAAAGACACAGACATAAACTGAAAGCATTAAGACTGAAAAAGACATACCATGCAAATGATAACTATAAGAGAGATTCATGGCTATATTAATAATAGACAAAAAATGTTATTAGAGACAAGAGAGACATATCTGTATCCTCAAGAAGATATAACAAGTATAACCACATACAAACCTAACAGAGACCCAAAATATATAAAGAAAAAACTGAAAATATTGAGGGGAGAAATAAAATTCAACAATGAATTTGGGAACTTCAATAGCCCACTCTCAATAATGGATAGAAAAACTATACATAAAATGAGCAAATGTATAGAAAATTTGAACAGAAGTATCAACAAAACCAACCTAACTAACACCAGACCCACCAACAGCAGAATCCACATGCTTCCTAAGTACACAAGAAACATTCTCCAGAAGAGACCATATGCTAGAAGATAAAACAGGTCAATTATTTTAAAATGACAGAAACTATACAAAGTATGTTCTCTGACCACAATGGTCAGAATTTAGAATTAACAGAAGGAAAATAAGGAAAATCCACAAATATTTGTAAATTATAACAATACACTTCTAAATAATGCATGATCAAAGAATAGTAAAAGTGAGATTAGAAAATCTGAGTTGAATGAAAACCAAAAAAAGTCAAAATTTGTGGGATGCAGCTAAAGCAGTACCTTAGAGGGAAATCTGTAATTGTAAATGCCTATATGATGTGGAGAAAAAAAGAATGGTCTCAAATCAATTATCTAAGTTGTCACCTTAAGAAATTAGCAAAAGAAGAGGAAGCTAAACCCAAACTAAAAAGAAAATAATAAAGAACAGAATAAAAAATCAACTAAAAAGAGAACAAACAAAAATAAAGAAAAATCAATGAAACCAAAAGTTGGTTTGAGATGCTCAATAACATGGAAAACCTTTAGCCAGACAGACCAATAAAAAAAAAAAAAAGAGGAGACAAAGATCACCAAAATTAGAATCAAAAGACACACCACTACTGACCTTACAGAAACTTAAAGGACTGTAAAAGGATGTTATGAACAACGTTATGCTCACAACTTAGATGAAAAACAATAATTAGAAACTCAAAAATTACTGATAATGACTCAAGATGAAAAAGAAAATGACAATAAACTGAATTAGTAATTTTAAAATCCTCCCCCCAAAAATGCTATATTGATGAATACTCCAATAAAGTTGTAAAAAAAAAAAAAGAAAAGAAAAAAAAACAGGAAATAATATAATCCTTCACAAACTCTTGCAGAAAGTAGAGAAGGATGGAACACTTCCCAACTAATCCTACGAGGTTAATATTAATCTGAAATCAAAGCCAGAGAAACACATCTTAAGATAAGAAAGTTACTGATCCATATCCTCATAGGTATAGATCACAAATTCCTCAACAAAATATTACAAACAACATCCAGTACCATATAAAGAGGATTATAGGGCTTCCCTGGTGGCGCAGTGGTTGAGAGTCCCCCTGCCGATGCAGGGGACACGGGTTCGTGCCCCGGTCCGGGAAGATCCCACATGCCGCAGAGCGGCTAGGCCCATGAGCCATGGCCACTGGGCCTGCGCGTCCAGAGCCTGTGCTCCGCAACAGGAGAGGCCACAACAGTGAGAGGCCTGCGTACCGCCAAAAAAAAAAAAAAAAAAAAAAGAGGATTATATACTATGATCAAGTGGGATTTATTCCAGGAATGCAAGGTTGGTTGAATACCAATTAACATAATACATCATATATTAATACAAAAAGGGAAAAACCCATCTCAATAAATATACAAAAAGCATCTATCATCCACTCACCAACAGAAACTCACCACAAACTAGGAAAAGAAGGGAATTTCATCAAACTGACAAAGGACATCTGTGAAAAACCCACTGCTAATATCATAGTTAATGGTGAAAATCTGAACATTTCCCCCCCAAATACTGGGAACAAGGCAAGTATGTCTGTTCTTACCACTTCTATTCAACAATGTATTGGTCTAGCCAGGGAAAAAGGGCAAAAAAAGAGAAATATGCAGCAGTAAGATTGGAAAGGAAGAATTAAATTGTCTTTGATAGATGACATGACACTGATTATAGAAAGTCCTAAGCAATCCATGAAAACTTACTGGAATAAAAAAATTTCAGTACAGGGCCTCCCTGGTGGCGCAGTGGTTGAGAGTCCGCCTGCCGATGCAGGGGATACGGGTTCGTGCCCCGGTCTGGGAGGATCCCATATGCCGCGGAGCGGCTGGGCCCGTGAGCCATGGCCGCTGGGCCTGCGCATCCGGAGCCTGTGCTCCGCAACGGGAGAGGCCACAACAGTGAGAGGCCCGCATACCGCAAAAAAAAAAAAAAAAAAAAAAAAAAAAAAAAAAAAAAAATTTCAGTACAGTTGCAGGATACAAGATCAATCTATAAAATCAACTGCATCTTTATACTAACAATGGAAGATTAAATAAAGTGACTCCATTCACAAGAGCATCAAAAACAATAAATATACTTGGCAATAAATTTAACAAAAGAATCATAAATAATCCTATACTCTGAAAACTACAAAACACTGCTGGATGAAATTTTAAGAGATATAAATAAATGGAGAGACAGCCTATTTCCATGGATTGGAAGATTTAATATTAATAAGATGGTAATTCTCCATAAAACTGATCTACAGATTCAATGCAATCTCTATCAAAGTCTGAGTAGACTTTTTGCAGAAACTGCTGACCCTAAAATCTGTATGGAAAAGCAAGTGACCTAGGATAGTCAAAACTATCTGGAAAAGAATAATGTTGGAAGACTTACATTTCCCAATTTCAAAACTTACCGTAAAACTATAGTAATCGAAAACAGTATGGTACTGACGTAAGAACAGATATACAAATGAATGAACAGAACTCAAAAGTCGAAAAATAAACTCTCACATTTATGATCACTTGATTTGTCAAAAATGACAAGGCAATACAATGGGGGAAAAGTAGTCTTTTAAACAAATGATGCTGGTTAAATTCATTAAAAAATGATGTTAGTCCCTTACATCACACCATACAAAAAAATTATCTTAACATAGAGTTAAAGATACAAGAACAAAAAGTATAAATTTTTAAGAAGAAAACACAGGGCAAAATATTCATGATCTTGGGTTAGGCAAAGATTTCTTCAATATAACACCAGAAGCATGCTCTAGTAAAAGAAAAATGTAATAAACTGGATGTTACCAAAATTAAAAATTTATGCACTTCAAAAGAAACTATTAAAAAATGAAAGGAACTCTTACAACTCAATAATAAAAAGACAAATTCCAAAATTTAACAATGGACAAAAATTTGAATAGATGTTTCAACAATGAAGATTATAGAGATGGCCAATAAACATACGAAGAAATGTTCAACATCATGGAAATGCAAATTAAAACTGCAATAAGGGCTTCCCTGGTGGCGCAGTGGTTGAGAGTCCGCCTGCCGATGCAGGGGACACCGGCTCATGCCCTGGTCCGGGAAGATCCCACATGCCACGGAGCAGCTGGGCCCGTGAGCCGTGGCCGCTGAGCCTGCGCGTCCAGAGCCTGTGCTCCGCAACGGGAGAGGCCACAACAGTGAGAGGCCCGCATACCGCAAAAAAAAATAAAAAATAAAAAATAAATAAATAAACGGCAATAAGGTATACTACTTCACATTCTTTAGAACAGTTATAATGGAAAAGCAGACAGTAACAAGTATTAGTGAGGATGTAGAGAAACTAGAACCCTCAACTAATAAAAATCTTCAGTTGCAGAGCCACTCTGAAAAATAGTTTAGTAGTTTCTGAAAAAGTTAAACACAAATTTACCATATGATTCAGCAATTTCACTCCTAGGAACATATCCAAAAGAAATAAAAACATGTTTCCATGCAAAGACTCATATGAGAATGTTTATAATTGTACTACTCATAATAGCCAAAAAAGTGGAAACTCAAATGTCTTTCAACTGGTGAACGGACAGTAATAAAATGTGGTATATTTGTAGAACAAAACACTATTTGTCAGTAAAAAGGAACAAAGTACTGACAGAGCAACAACACAGGTGAATAGGCTTAAGTGAAATAAGCCAGACACAAAAGACTACATACTATATGATTGCATTTATAATGAAGTTTCCAGAGAAGACAGCTCTCTAGAAACAGAAAAACAGATTAGTAGTTGCATGGGGCTAGGAATGGGGAATGACTGCAAACTGGCACAAGGAATTTGTCTGGGGTGAGGAAAATATTCTAAAGTTGAGTTGTGGTGATGGTGATTTACAACTCTGTAAATTTACAAAATGTCACTGAACTGTACACTTAAAATGGGTCAATTTTATGGTACATAAATCATATCTCAACCAAGCTGTTTAAAAACTGTTGAGCTAAAGAGGCCCATAGCATATTGTTACGTGGAAAAAAATATGCATCCACAAAATTTATTATCTAATTTTTAATGAATTTTTTTTAACATGAGGCTCATAAACAGATTCATTAACAAGGGTAGTTCTTGTTATCTTACTGGGGAGTGAGATAATGGGGGAACTTTTACTTTCTGATTGCACCCATTCTGTTTGTTTTTAAATCATCAAACACAGTACACAAACTGTCTCTCTTACACATAGGTATACAAGGGAGTTGGCCTGAGTAGACGCTGTGGGGAAGAAGCAGAGACATGTGCAGGAGAAGGGAGGGGATCTAGTGGGAGGAGGCCAGAGATACTGCTCAACATCCTAAAATGAAGAGGACAGTCCCCTGCAGCAGAGAATTATTCAGCCCAAAAATGTCAACAGTGCTGGGGTTGAGAAACCCCAGTTTACAATGATAGACTTTGTTAGTCCTTTAGAGATTCAGAAAATCTATTCCTATCTAGACTTTACAGAAGGAAAAGGCAAATACTGATATATAGGTATTAAAACAAAGATTAAAAACTAGAATTACATATGAAAAGATTAAGAAAAGGAAAGCTAAGAACAGTTTTTAGCTTTAAAATAGTTTAGCATCCTCAAAGCGAACTAAAGTAGTTTTTAGTGTATTATTTATGCTAAGCTGACATAACTAAAGAAAACTTTCTCTTGAAGCCTAGTAGAAGTAGTAGTAGAAGTCTACCTCATTAAGCAGGCCGAACAGTAAGCCGGCTAGGTATGTGAACTTAACTAAATATTGACAGAAGCCTCATTAGCCCACCAGATTTAAACAACTAAAGGGATCAGATGCCTCAGAATGACTAACCTAAATACATAAGGCAAAAACTCAACTAGAGAGCATAAGCTCAGAATACCTCTGTATACCAATAAACCGGCACTCAAAGAGCACATTAAAATTTGGAGGAAAAAAAAAATGATGAAGCAGTCACCATTCTGTCTTAGGTAAGAGTGAGATCCTTGGGTTAGACCACTGTTAAAGACCTATTATGTCTCCACAAAAACTGGACAAAGATACCACTCCGAGACTGTATTTTTAAAAGTGTTCCTCGGTAAAAGCTTTTAGTTGTATAGTTCTAAGTTCACAGAGGAGTGGGGAGGAAAGGAGGAAAGAGAAGAGGAAAAATCAATACCTCGATCCTCCGTTTTGCTTTGTCGTAAGCCAGTTCTTCTTTAGTTCGATCATCATCAGAGTCATACTCAGATTCTGAGCTCACTTCTTTACTTGGCTTTTTATCTAATGTTTTCCCCACATCCTTCTCATCCGACACCTTTTCATCTTCTTCGTCGCCTTCACTGCCCTCACTGTCTCCTTCTTCTTCCTCTTCTTCTTCACTCTCTTCGTCATCCTCCTCCTCCTCCTCTTCCTCCTCTTCCTCTTCAGGGTTTTCTTTTACTTCTATATGCACCGTGTTTCCTACTTTCAGGAAAAGAGATTTTGAAATAAATGAAAGTTAAAAATGAGATTTCTATCAAGATAGAGACCTTAAAGGAAAAATAATACTGAACATGTACTAAATAAGGGAGTAACTTTTTTTTTTTTTTCGGTACGCGGGCCTCTCACTGTTGTGGCCTCTCCCGTTGTGGAGCACAGGCTCCGGACACGCGGGCTCAGCGGCCATGGCTCACGGGTCCAGCCGCTCCGTGGCACGTGGGATCTTCCTGGACCGGGGCACGAACCCGTGTCCCCTGCATCGGCAGGTGGACTCTCAACCACTGCGCCACCAGGGAAGCCCAGGGAGTAACATTTTAATACAGCATTAATTCCAAATTAATGTTTTCATACATCATAAATGCAAAGTGTCTGTCTACATTGCTACAATGAAGACTGCCATTTAACAGTAAAAACTTAATGCATTAACCATACTTAAGCTAATAAACAAGAAAAGCATTACTAAGCTAGGATACAAGAGAGGACAGAAACCCAGGGAGGTGGACACAATGCCTGGTACTTTCTTCCCCGTGGGGTCATTTGCGGATCCTGGAGGAGGCAGCTGAAAAGCTATGCAGCTCTTAGTGGCCCCTCAAAGCTTAGGGGTCCAGGCATTGGGAGTTCAGGCCTACCAAGGATTTCCATGGGGCGAGGGAGATGGACACTGGGTAATACCCTTATTGTGGGGTGAAATCCTAAAAAACTGTACCATAGCAGTAAGGATAAACGAGAAGTAAACAGGGCCTCCCCATTATTGGCATATCACCTCCAGATTCTCTAACTTCCACATGTGGAATAAGATGACTCTATATTGCTAGTTCACTCAGACTCCCGGTAGATGTACATATAAATTCTCTCTGGAGGAAGAAAACACCAACCTTGACATCAAATTATTTCTATAGTTGTAAACAACTGAGGAGAAAATTAATGAACCAGAACACAGATCAGAAGAAACAATCTACAATGAACCATGGAGACTCAATAGGTAAAAAATACAGAAAAGAGGAAAAGATACAGTGATAGCATAAGAAGGTCTATCATAGGCTTAACTAATATCCCTGAGAAGAAATAGTGGCTCATAACACTGCAAAACTGATAAAAACATATAGGCAGAATAAAAAAAAAGAAAACAAACCTAGCCACATCATAATAAAACTGATGAAAACGAAAGACACATGAAAAATTTAGGCTGGTACCTGACTTTGAAACAGAAACAATAAAAGCCAAGACAAGGGACTAATATCTTCAAAGTATTAATAAAATTATGACTAAGAATTCCTCATTCAGTATGTCACCTTCAAGAATGAAGATGAGATAAAGATATTTTCAGAAAAGCAAAAATGTAATGTCTCAGTAACAGATTCATACTGAAGGAAATTCTAAAAGGTATTCTTCAGGCTGGAAGAAATGATCCCAAATAAAGGTCAGAGGTGCAGGAAAAAGTGAAGCACAACAAAAGCTAAGAATGTGGGTAAACTTAAATATATACTGACTGCTTTTTAAAAAAAGCTATTATGGGGTTTAAAACAGAGAATTAAAATTAATGAGAACAATGGTATATAATTTGAGAATTGGTTAAATGTTGTTTATGTATTCTTTGGTCTTTACATTGCCTGGAAAGAAGGTAATAGTAGACAGTGATAGTTCAAAGATCCACATTAGGCCCAGTCGGAGGGCCGAGGAGCGCTGGTCCCCCCAGGTTGGGCAGAGTAGGGGAAGGCAGGGTGCAGCCGTTGTGCGGCGTAGTCCCCCAACCTGCTGCCAGCTCTGTAGCCTGTCAGGCCCCAGCACTATCTGCTGATCTCGGGCTGGAGCCATGGGGGTGCCTGGGGGAGGTTTAACACTACGGGTATTCCCTATTGTGGCTTTTAAAGGTATTCCATTTTCTCAGATTGCTTTCTTTTCATCCCTCCGTGCTGTTCCCACACCCCTGGCAAGGACCTACCTTTCAAGGTCCCCCTCTAGAAGTCTTTCACAGCCCCTTTCTCACCCCTCATCCAACACACGTAGGTGTCTCCTTTGGGCCCCACAGAAATGTCTGCACACCACTGTTAGGGCTTCGCTCCTTCAACAACGAAACGTGTTTATTGGCGCCTGTTATTTGCCAGGCACAGTTTTTTAATTTCTGCATTCGTTTCTGCCTCTCATCAGATTTGAGGGCAGGAGCCATGTCATTATGGAATCCCTAGAGGGAGAGGGGACGAGGCAGGCTTTGGAATCAGGCCCAGGGGGCTCCAGATGCAGCTCCACCACGTAAGGACAGCTGCCCTCCCTCCGACAACTTTCCTAACCCCCTCAGCCCCTCTCAGCTTTTGTGAGGATTTAAAAGGCATCTATCAGGAAGGGGTGGGCACTTACACAGAGCAGTTGCCCATCCATCCATTTATTCTTGCACAAATCCTTGTTTGGGGTGTCTAATGTGCAAAGCACTGCCCCAGGCATTGCAGGGAACAGAGAAATCAAGTCCTCATCTTCTAGTGGGGCTGATGTGAGAGGAGGAGATAAGGACTGGGAGGAGGAATACTGGGTGAAAGGATGGAGAGAAAGAAAAAAAAAAAAAAGATCCACGTGAAAACACTCTAGAGTAACCAATAAAAGTAAGCAGAAAAGTACAAAACTTCCAAGCTCATGAAAGGAGAAAAAATTCAAATAATCCAAAAGATGGTTAGAAAGGAGAGAAAAAGACACAGAACAAATAAGAAAAACTTAATAAGATGATAAATATAAAATCAATATACTTTATTAACTATCAAATGTTAGATGTAATGGGCTAAGTACTCTAGGTAAAATATAAAAATTGACAAACTGGATTTAAAACCTCAACTATATGCTGTTTAAGAATATAGAAAGTGTAATAAAGACAGAAGAAGATCATGTAAATTAAAGCTGGTATAGCTATTAATATCAGATAAGGTAGACTTTAAGGCAAAAGACATCGCTAGAAATAAAACGATAAAACAGTTAATTCATCAGAAAGATATAAGATTACATTCATCTAATAATAGAGCACCAAAATATATAAAGCAAAAATTAATATAACTCATGGAGAAATAGACAATCTACAAGCACAATGGGAGATTTGAACACACAACTCTCAGTGAGAGAGAAAAAGCACACCAAAAAAAAACTCAGAACAGAACATGAGGTGAACAAAATGATCAGCAAACTTAACTAAAATATAGGTAACAAGTCACCCAACTAATGCAGAATATAAACTCTTTCCAATCACATATGAAACATTCGTAATAATTTACAACCCAACAAATGATTGGTTAGGTCGACATATTTCAAAGGACAGAACCATGTATTTTTCTGATCACAATGAAGTAACAAAGATACGTAAAGTCCTCATGTTCATAAATTAAGAAATATACTTCTGGGCTTCCCTGATGGCGCAGTGGTTGAGAGTCAACCTGCCGATGCAGGGGACATGGGTTCATGCCCCAGTCCGGGAAGATCCCACATGCTGCGGAGCGGCTGGGCCCGTGAGCTATGGCCGCTAAGCCTGCGCGTCCGGAGCCTGTGCTCCAAAACGGGAGAGGCCACAACAGTGAGAGGCCCGCCTACCGCAAGAAAAAAATATATATATATATACTTCTAAATAAATCACAGGTAAAAGTTAATATATCAAAATAGAAATTTTAAACTATCAACATATTAGACCTTACAGAATTTGACTAAAGCCAGGGTTAAAGAAAAATTTGTAGTTTTAAAAAACGACTGAAAAAACATAGCCAAATATTCATTTCAAAAAGTTAGCGAAAAGCCAGCAAATCAAACCCTAAAAAAGACAGGAAGAAATGACAAAAACACTTTATTCATAGTGATTAGGAACTAAACTATTTGTTTGTATTATCTTTGTATTATATTTTAAGTTCAAGGGGTTTCTTTGGTAGGCTAGCTTTAATAACTTATCCCCGTTTGTAACATTATCACTCTGAGAAAAACTGTATTCTAAAGCCTAGGCAACTGTCTTACAAATGACTTTCTGAAAAACCATTTATTAATAAAATCAGGATCCATATGAGGACTTAGGAACCATGGCAATGGAGAGAGCAAGACTGGTCTCTATCCTCAGGAATGTTCATACAGCTTTCATCATCGGGAGACTATTTCTTTAATATACACACCTCCAATAACCACTGGACTTATCAATGTGTGCTTATGAGCTACTCACCTGTTTCTCTCTCCTCATCACTAGCCATAGCTTCCCAATCATCCAATCCAGCATCCTCAGTTTCTTCTTGCTCTTCTGTAAATAAAATTTTCATTAAAGACACAGAATATATCTAGACACATAAGATTGCTTTTAGAAAAAAAAAAATGTAGAAAACTATCCTGACATAAAGAAATAAATGTTTTAGTTATGCAAAAAGTAGGTACACAATTTCATTACCTTTGGAACTAGTTTTCAATATACCTAGCGTGTTAAATCCTCTACTATTACTAAACGCTTCACAATTTCCTCGTGTTTTGAATACACTATATTAAACTTAACGCAGATTTCATATCTGAGGTAATTAAAATATTAGCAACTCATTGAAATGTTCCTTTAGATCTTGAAAAGGGTAAATGATGGCATTCAGTTCTTGAGGATAAAAGAAATTTCACATATATCTTCTTTTTGATCTTCAACCTATACTTTATACAGAAGAATGTATTGTTTATTTTGCTTTAACCTCTACAAATACATATAAATACAACTTAAATTACATAGTTGGAGGTACAAATCTACACTTCTATTCCAGTTGAAAATAAGGTTGTGCTTACAACCCCAAAAATAGCCAGAAAGGTATAATTTTGAATTTACAGACTTTAAACTCTCATTAACAAAAATGACTCTTTTTACTGAAATCTAATCAAGCAAAATTATTCTCAAATGAAAGGAAGATGAGATTGGGACACTGTAGTATTTGTTTCCCTGTCATAATTACTATTTGCCAACAAGTTTGGATATGCCTTCTTGAGGAGGAAATGAGTCAGAAACACATACCCCTAACTCCTCCTAAATTAGCAATTCTTTCTAGTGCTACAAATATCACCTAAAATAGGGAACTGCTGTTAAGTCTATAATGTGAATTTCTCTAATCTCATCCTGTTAAGCTGAGGTGTGCCCAGGAAAATGATCCTTTTTACACTGAGAATAGGAGGGGAAGAAGAATAGGATCAGTAATACCTTTCACCAGTGTGGGTCAGTCTTAACATTCTCTAAAGCTGCTCCCATTCCTGTCTTTAAACACTGGAGATTCTCCTGATTTTACGAAACATACATTTAGCCAGCCTCTAGCTCTCCTAGCAACAGCTATCTCATGAATTAGAACAATGTTTATCTTAAAGAAAAAAAAAATCCAGAGATTTTCTCCAATCTCAAAACACACACACAAAATGAGTAAGTTGAATCCTCTAATTTAGTAAACAGAAGCTGACCTCTAAAGATTTTAAAATGCCAATTTTTATGACTCAATAAAAGTTCTAATTAAAAATGTTTCCAATTTGCTTCCGAAGGATTAAATAAAGAACTTTAGTTCTTCTTGGTACCGCTTAATTCTGACCCATAAATAAAAACATCAGAGAAGATCCAAATACCTCTCTCTATCCTCTCTACAAAACATTTTACCAACACTATTGTAAAGAACAAAAGTGATTCAAGTCTCACCTCTACACTTTTTTCAGTGGAAATGAAATGACTTAGAGAAAAGAAAGAACTATGAAGAAGGCCATCCTGCCAGACATTTGGTTTCCCCAAACTAACAATAACCAAGACAACTTATGACACATCAGTGATATTTAATAGGAATTAATTAGTCAACACTACTGACCTGGTTCAACAGGAGGTGGTGTCTCTTCTTTTTCAGGTACTCCCTGTTCCACAACTTCTACAGCAGCACTTAATTCCATTGGTTCACATACTGAAAAAAGGAACAGAAACCAAGTTAACAATACTTTTCAGTGCATAATTTCTGTTAGGATACTCTGTTAAGTACTGAATAAAAACCAGAAGTACAACCTAAATTCTTTAGCAAGTTTAGAAAACATTTAAATATCAGCTATGTGTTGTTGTTTTGTTAAACAGGAAACTAGTTTTTCTTTCTGCTCAAGAATAGAATGTAAAATTACAGAAGGTTGAGAAGGAAACAGAAAACATAAGAATGACAGTTGTGCTTTTCAGAGTTAAGAACAGTTATTCGTAGCATAGGATCCACATTCTTCAAACAAAAGTACTTTTCCATTAATGTGTCATTTGAATCAGCTGAGAATGATAATAACAAGAAACAAGGTATAGGAAGTAAGTTTCAGTAGGCAATTCTGATTTGTTGATTTCTTTTTAAGACTTCTGTCTTGAAGCTTATGGGGGAAAAGGCAAACAAAATTGTTTCTAAATCACAGGCTACTTTGTATGCAAACCTTTATTTTCCAGCTGCTGTGGTGTTTTTTTCTTCTTTTTATCTTCATAAATTGGCCTTTTCTTTGGCAAAGAGTCTTTTGATGGCACTTCAACACCTGAGGGATAAAAATGGAAAATTTCAGGGTTTATACTACTTGCTTGTCACCTAAGAAATACTACTTAAGAAGATAACATTTTATTCACCTCAGAGATGCATACCCTAAAATATAAAAGAACATTCATGGAAAACCCTCTTTTTAATGTAAGGTATTTTAAAATTTATATACGTTTAAATTCCATTTTTTTTGGTGTCCAGTTCTATGATTTTTGACAAATGCATGTAGTTACGCAACCACCATCATAATGAAGATGCAGAACAGTTCCATCACCCTGTGCTGCTCTGGGAAGTTAAACCCTATTCACATCCTTATGCCCCTGGCAGCTACTGATCTGTTCTCCAACCCAAAATATGTGCTCTTTCCAGAAAGTCACAGAAATAACACTTTACAGTCTGGCTATCATCATAACGGATTTGAGTCATCCTCGCTACTATATGTACCAGTACTTCATTTCTTTTCATTGCCGAACAGCATTCCATTATATCGATGTACCACAGTTCCCTTATTCGACAGACAGCTGAAGGACATTTGGGTTCTAGTTTTTGACAATTATGAATAAAGCTGTTAGGAACATCTGCATGCAGATTTTTCTGTGAACATTTCTCTGGGGTAAATATTGTGGAGTGGGAATGATGGGACATTAAGATAAATATGTACAGCTGACTCTTGAACAACATGGGGGTCAGGGCTGCCAACTCTCCGCGCAGCCGAAAATCTGCATATACCTTATAGTCAGCCCTCCGTATCCATGTTTCCTCCATATTCATGGCTCCGCATCCTCGGATTCAACCAATCACAAATTGTGTAGTTACTGTAGTATTTATTATTGGAAAAGAATCCACCTATAAATAAACCCACACAGTTCAAACCCGTGTTGTTCAAGGGTCAACTGTATTTAAATTTGTAAGAAACTGCCAACTGTTTTCTAAAGTGGCTTTACAATTCTGCACTCCCACCAGTAATACATGAGAGTTCCAACTGCTCTTACCAGCAATTGGTAAAGACAGATGTTGGGTTCTTTTAAATTTACATACTCTAATAAATGTGTAGTGATATCTCATAGTGGTCTTAATTTGAATTTCCCTAAAGATGTCGAGCAGTCTTTCCATGTGCTTATATTGAATAGTTTCTTGGTGAAGTGTCTCTTCCAACTTTTATGCGCACGCGCACACACACACACACACACAGTTATCACGTATGACTTTCAGGTACTGTCTTTGAATTCTCTCAGTGGTGTCTTTTGCACAGCAGAAGTTTTTAACTGGACTTCAATTTTATAATTTTTTCCTTTTATGGATTATGCTTTTGAAGTTGTAACTAAGCACTCCCTGCCTAACACAAACTCACAAAGACTTTCTTCTATGTTTTCCTCTAAAAGTTTTTTAGTTGTATATTTTATATGTACATCTACAATCCATTTTGAGTTAAATTTTATATAACGATTGAGATTTAGGACTAAGTTTTTTTGTTTTGAGGTTTTTTTTACACAATAAATGTCTAACTGTTCCACCATCACTTGTTGCAAACATATTTTATCTACTGAATTGTCTTTTCCTATGACAGAAAAAAAAAACCTGACCATACGTAGACTCTATTCTGTTCTATTGATCTGTCTATCCTTTTGTCAGTATCACACTGTACTGATTACTGTTTTTACAGTTAGTCTTGAAATCAGATAGTGAGTCCTCCAAGGTTTGTTCTTTTTCAAAAATACTTTGGCCATTCTAACTCCTTTATCTTTTCATACACATTTTAGAAATAGCTTATAGATATCCACAAAATATTCTGCTGCAATTTTGATTGAGATTGCACTGAATCTACAAATCAGTTTAGGAGAACTGGTATCTTAACAACATCAAATCTTCCAATCCATGAATGCAACATCTCTCCATTTACACAGGTCTTTGATTATTTTCATCAGTGTTTTATAGTTTTCAGCATATAGATTCCACAAATACTAAGTGTTTCAATTACTTTTATGGGGGGGTACTGTAAATGGTACCATCAATTTTTTATTTTTACTGTTAATTGCAAGCATATAGAAATACAGTTGATATTTGCATACTGGTCTTATCTATAATCTTGTTAACCTCACTTATTAGCTGTAGGATTTTGTGGGGGGTAGATTCCATGGGATTTTCTATGTAGACAATTGTCATCTGTGAATAGACAGGTTTACTTCTTCCTTCCAGTCTGCATGCCTTTATTTCTCTTTTTGCCTAATTGCCTGAGTTAGGACATTCCAGTGCAATGTGCAATGACTGTGATGAGAGTGGATATCCTTGCCTTAATCACAATATTAGTGTTTATTAGTATTCAGTCATTCACCAGTAACTGAAAATTGTTGTATGTTTTTTGTAAATGTCTTATATCAGGGAAAGAAGTTCCCTTCTAGTCTCAGTTTGTGAATTTTTATTATACGTGAATGGTAAATTTTGTCAAATGATTCTTCTCCATCTATTGAGATGACATGTAGATTTTCTTCTTTAGTCTATTAATATGGTGAACTATTTATTGATTTTTAAATACTGAACCAACCCTGCATTCCCAGGATAAAACCCACTTGGTCATGATAGAATATCCCTAAATATAAATATACGTAAATATATGCACATAAACATAAATATTTATACAGTTGACCCTTGAATAACACCGGTTTGAACTACACAGATACATATACTCAGATTTTTTTCACTAAATATGTATTATAGTACTAGAAGATCCACTGCTGGTTCAATATGTGGATGCGGAACCGTGGATACAGAGGGCCGACTAGAAAATTATACACAGGTTTGTGCCTGCATGGCGAGTTGCCCCTAAGCCCTAGATTGTACAAGGGTCAACTGTCTTGCTGGAATCAAACTGCTAATATTTTGTGGAAAAATTCTGCATCTTTGTTCATGAGGGATATTGGTCTGCAGTTTTCCTTTCTCGTAATGTCTTTGTCTCACTATGATATAAGGGCATGCTGTCCTCATAAAATGAGTTGGGTAGTTCTGGAAGATAATGTTTGTAACTAGCAATATTTCTTCCCTAAATATTTGTTAGAATTCCCAAGTGAAATCATAGAGGCCTGGAGTTTTCTTTGTTGGAAATTTTTTTTTAACTTAGATAAAATGTAAATAGATATAGCAGTATATTTTTAAAATAGATATAGGACTACCCAGGTTATGTATTTCTTTGCATGTTGGTAGTTTGTGTCTTTTAGGGGAATGTGTACTTGCTATATGCTTAGTAGTTACAGGCTAAAGGCTATGGAACAGACTGAAAAGGTAACCTGCTACACAATTCAGCATAATTATCTGAAAATATCTGCAGATACACTAAGAACACATTTTGAGCTCAATGAATAAGTTTTATATTATTCTAGGTAATGAATGTGGTAAATAATATTTACCTAACAAGGCAGCTTTTAAAGATATGGTGAGACATAGCATGTAGTATCTTTTCAATGAATGCACTTGTGGAGGGCCGTTAATGTCAGGCTAAGAAGTTTGGACACTTTTATTAACAGACAATAGGGAACCCATAAGAGGGCAAAAACTGGGCAACACTATGAAGAATAAGAAAAGAGACTAGGGCCAGAGATGCCATTTGAGAGACCATCTCTTCCAAGCCTGTCCTAAAGATTGATGCCAAGTTCACCATTTTAAATAATTTTCATCTCATCTTGTAAATACAAGTCAAACTACTCCATAAAACAGCATTTCTGAGATTGGCAAATTACTCCCTACGTGGTCCTATCCCAATTTCTCCATGAGTGCTTCTAGCCTGTCAGATAGCCACAAGTCAAATCTGATATTTGGGTGCTAGTTGTACTCGAATTTGTTCTTTACTTTTGCTTTTTAAAAAGCTCTATCCCCAACTGAGAATAAGATTTTCTGACAACTAAGTGCTGTGTTTCTCTACATTTACTGCTCCCAGCTGACCATATAATGCATAACGAAGAGCTGGTCACACAGATCAATTACATCTCAGTTCTAGGACCTTGGACAAGCTGTTTTCTGAGTCTCCATTTTTTCATCTATATGATGGGAATGAAGATATTTATGAGGAAATAATGTCAAGGGTAACATCAGGTATATACTAAATACATAATAGATGGTAGCTCTTACTTTAATTATAGCATAAGCACCAAAATTACTATAATATAAAAATCTGTGGAATGTAGGGACATTAAGAGAGGTCCCCAAATATTCTTCTCAAAGGAGCAAAGACACTATTTTAAATCATCTTACCTGTCAAAAACATAGCTGATTAAATGTTCAGATTATGGTCTCTAAACTAAAAGGAACCAAGGTTCCTTGGGTAAACAGTTGATTTCAAGGTCTAGAGGAGAAAATGTGCAAGGTGAGCCTGGGATATCTCGTGGTGTTAGAAAGCAAGGAAGAGGTCGAAGAATACTGTAGTCAAGTGAAAAGCTCACAGGGACCAACCTGAATGACTTCCTGCTAGCCAAAGATGGTATCATTTGAGTATCAAAAACATAAATGACTTTAGGAGATGAAAACATATCAATTACATAAAACTCCATTAAGATAAAATGATATACAACCAAAACAAAATTAAATTCACTGGTCACCTCTGGAGGTTAAGGGGACATCAATTTATTATTTTACAAATTAGTAAAGAAAGGGAAAGAATTAAGCATATATCCTGGTTTTCCTGCATGAACTGTATTTCAGGGAAAGCTTTTCTTTAAAGATTCTAGCTAATAAATGCAGAAAGAATGACAGACTATCACAATTCTGCAATTCCTAACAAAGTACTGGATATAGGCAATGATCACCAATTGGAATTAAAATTATTAGATGAAAAGTCAATGAAGAACTTTTCTAATGGACAAGGCTGCCAATAGCTAAACTCACTGATCAATCTTGACATCACCAGAAGGCAAGCAGATCACGTGCCTCCTCACATGAGGCACTTTAGGTGGTAAAGCACCACTAAGAAGTAGCCAAACTGCTAGATCTATAAAATTACAAGGTATAGAGAAATAAGTTAGCCAACACCAGGAGAATGCAAATAGAGAAATCCAGAATAGGAGAAATTCTAGGAAAAAATCCAGTATCTTCAACAAATAAATCCATGCCAAAAATAGGGGTGGTACTGGTATCAATGACAGACATTATCAACCAAATACAACACATGAATCTAATCTGGATCCTGATTTGAACAAATCAATTATAAAAGACATTTTGGAGATAAGTAGAAAAAACTAGACATGGACAAAATCAAGATATCAAGGAACTTTGTTTAATATAATAATACATACTACACTTATATTGAAAAGTAAAATGTCCTTATCTGTTAGAGATACATCCTAAAGTAAAATGTGAGTAAAATAATAATGGCATCTGGAATTCACTTTAAAATACTCCAGGGGAAAAAAGTGGGTGGAGGGGGGACAAAACAAGAATGGTAAATGGTGATAATTGTTGAAACTGAGTGATGTCTACATGGGGACTCATTTTACTATTTTGTATTTTCATTTACAGATATACTATCATTTACACACAAATTTTTATCACAGTATAGACGTCATCTCCCTAAATAATGAAATTATCTCACCTATTCCTTACATTATTATTGGACTTTTTCACAGCATTTTCATAGAATTCTCCTACTGATTCAATTCAATTCTCCTTTTGACCATTATAGAGATATAACTGCATGAGAGAAGTTTCTAGAGCATTCAGTTAATTAAGAACACCACCTACCCTGAGCTTGTAGAAGTTTAAGGGTAGCTTCGGCTCTGGCTCTGGCTTCTCTCTGGGATTTAGTTAAAAGTTTCCCTTCTTTTTTCAAGCGTTCTTTTCTTTCCTTTTCTTTTTGCTTTTTCCTTTCTCTTTTTTCTTGTTCCAATCTTTCCTATAAAAGAATATGTATCAGACAAAAATTGTATTAGCTTAATGAATTACAAAATTTAAACATAAACAACCCAAATTTCTAACAAAGCTCTTGAGATACATGCAAAGTATTACGTTAGGAGCTTCCAAATGAAAGTACTTTAAATGTTGTACATAATGAGTATTAATTAGTATCACATGAGAGTTGACTATGTGTTGGCAATGATGCACAAGCAACTCCTGTCTGTACCTGAGGAAATAAGGTAGGATTTTCTCTACCTCTTCATCTTATTATTTATATCTGAACAATAATGTAACTGAATTACCATGCAACTAAGAAATTTTTAGAATTAGAAAGCTAGAGATATTTTATGAGAAGCGGATTTAAGTAAAACACCAAGTCAAAGTCAGCAACTTCACAATGACATACCTCTTCTTTACGCTTGGCTTCCAATTCTTCAAGGCGTTTTATCCGTTCTTCCTCTTCTCTCTTCTGTCTTTCCTCTTCTTCTTTAAACTTAGCCAGAGCTTCCTGCATAGCCTTAACTGTGGCTTTGCTAGGTCCTTTTTTCTTCTCTTTTTCTTTTTCTTCCTTTTCTCCTTTCTTTTTCTTCTTATCTTTTTTCTTTTTGTCTCCTTCATTGTCATCTACCAAAAAAAGAAGAGAGGCAAAGAATATTTTTAAAAGTTGTTTCCTACAGCAATGGTAAGCAAACCCCAGAATGCAGGAACCATAATGGGCCAGGGCTGATGCCAGCAGCAGGCTAAGGGCTTTGGGTATCAAGGCCTCCTGAGCACTTGAGTAACCAGAAGAGCTCCGAACAACCCAGTTGGCCTCCTTAGAAGCCTACAATGCTGGTGCTACTCTGAGTTGTCCTGAGGGATTCAAGAAGACAGGAGGATCCTGTCATCAGGGAGAAGATATACAGTACCTAATGTATCTTCTAAATCCATGGTGTCTGAATTCCTAAATTCTGTAGCTAGTTTTGCTTCTGTAAGATGGGGATGATAAGAATGATGCCTACCTTAAGGGGATAGACATTAGAAGAACAAAATACAAAAATATAAATATATTCCAAGAACTCTATAGCATTATGCTAAAGAATTAAAGATTATGAAGCTACTTTCTTGATGGTTCTCAAACATGTCCAGACAGTAAAAATTTGAGTGGTTAAAAAGCTATGTCAATTTTCCCATTAAAAGTTTCCTAGTCTAAAGAAAAATTATGTTAAGTCATTCGATCTTTGTTTCCATTCTGAATAAGGGGGAAATTTAACTAGAAAGCTTCTTTTTTGCTAATTGGTTCCAGTACAAAAATGTGCCCCAGTATTGCCTAAAAGATGTTAACTAATTTCAGCATGTTACTTTTCCATTTCATAGACCAAATTAGGTTTTTAAAAACAGGAAAGAATTCACATATTATCTCACACTGAGGTATCAAAAAGAAGAGTAAATTTTGCATTGGGCAACTTCCCGTCTTCATCAGCAGCAAAAAATTGTTTTCAGGCTTCCCTGGTGGCGCAGTGGTTGAGAGTCCGCCTGCCGATGCAGGGGACACGGGTTCGTGCCCCGGTCCGGGAAGATCCCACATGCCGCGGAGCGGCTGGGCCCATGAGCCATGGCCGCCGAGCCTGTGCGTCCGGAGCCTGTGCTCCGCAACAAGAGAGGCCACAACAGTGAGAGGCCCGCGTACCTCAACAAAACAAAACAAAACAAAACAAACAAAAGAATTGTTTTCCACGGTGAAATTCCGTAAAAATCCTAGTTTGTGCACAAATCATTTGAAAGATATTTTATACTACATACATAAATGTTTAACAATGAAAATCAATTAAAAGAGTACTTAGACCTAATTTTTTTTTAAGTTTCTTACAATTTAGTACCTTTATAACCAAGGACAAACAACAAAATGACTTTGGGGCATAATGATCAAAACTTAGGCTGATTATGAATCCAAGCCTTTTCCCCTGTCCTCGATATTATTACCAACCTTCTGCAGCTGTGGGAGCCTCTCCCTTCTCTTCAGAGGCAGGAGGTGCTCCAGAATCAAGAGTCACTTTGGATTTTACAGCTTCCTCTTCAGATTTCCTTTGAGATTCTTTTGGTTTACTCTGATCCTTTTTACCAGATTCTAGCTCTTCTTTTTCTTTCAACTTCCGCAGTTTTGCCTTTTCTTCATCCCGCTTTTTTCTCTCACGCTCTTTCTTTTCTGCCTTCTTTTGAGCCACTGTCTTAATTTTGAAGGATGAGTCGTCATCTTCATTCCCACTCTCTACATTAGGACCTGGCTTATTTTTCTGATTTTTTTTCTGTCCTTTCCTGGACTGCAAAAATTCATCTGATTCATCACCACTTTCACCAGAAGAATGTACTCTCATACCATCTTTAATTCTTTTACTGTTATCCTCATCCTCTTCTGACCCATCCCGCTTCTTATTTGATTTCTGAGCTTTCCCTTTAGCTTTTTTGGAGAGTTTACTAAAATCATCATCATCATCACTCCCAGAGTACATTTCCACTTTGGGTTTTGCAGTCTTTTGTGATTTTGAATCTTTATCTTCCAATTCTTCACTATCATTATCTTCAAAACTTTGTTTTTTGCCTTTCTGGCCTTTCTTTTTTTTATCTTGTTTTGAGGTGGATTCATCTTCATTATTTTCTGTTGGCTAAAAAGTTTCCATTGTTAGAAATATTAACAGAGTTATACTTTATTTTTTTTAATAATTGAAACTCCTCAAAGTCATGTACTTCGTTAAGTACACATGGAAAAATTAACGAAATAATTTTAAAATAAGGTCGTTTTTACAAGAATATAAAACTCAAGCAAGTGCCAGAAGCTAGCCTAGGCCTCAGGTACATCTCATATTCACTGTAAATTTCAGAATCCAGGTGCTCTGAAGCAAGCACTAATCACCAGTCCACATTTACTACCTTCTTCAAATGGCATAAAAAGTCTAAGGGGAAAATTGAAAGAAAAAATATCCATCCCTCTCTCATTACTCTGAGGCTTATCCAATTTCAAAGGATGGAAAGAAGTATCAATAATATAGAAAACTGCAGGCAGAGTTGGGAAATGTTATATTTCCAAATGTACCAATTTTATAAACAGACAACATATCATAAAATACCTTTAGATTCCCAAATAAAGCATCTTTATATCTGTGAAAGGTTTTAAAATGCATTATTGATTCCCTAAAAACTGTTTTCCCCCTTCGGCATCAAATTTTATGGAAATTTTCAACTAACATATATATGTTGCTCAAAAGTTTCCAAAAGCAGTCCCTAAAACTGGAGCTATGAAGAAGCATAAACAGGTAACAACAATCTGTATTTCACCTTTGCTGTAGCAGTTTCTCTGTCAGCTTTGATGCCTTGAGCTTCCCAAGACAATTCTTCCAGTTCTTTCAGGATATCATCTTCACTAGAAATGGATTAAAATATATTTTGAGGTACTGAATTAGTTTAGTAAGTAAATCTAGTACCAAAGCTAATAAAAATCAAATATATTTAAAATATACTTACTCAAAATCTTGCTTTTTTTTCTCCTTTTTCTTTTTCCCCTTTGCCTTTTGAGGTTCCTGTTCCTTGGCAGCACCAGCTCCTTCTATTTCTGCAGCCAAGGCATCGAGATCAATGTCATCCTTGGCACTTAAATGAAAACACAGAAGACCTAAATGTTACTCCAGAGCAAAATAATCTGTCACATTCACTTACAGAGAATTTTCTTTTCACTTTAGCCTTTTTCATGCATTAGCAGCCCACTGAGAAAAATCACTTGGCAAGTTCTTTCATGACAACACTTGAGTTATAACTACTCATAAGCCTCTCCGTATCTGCTTCAATAAAGTCTGAGTTACACTCAAACCCAGAAAGAGTTATAATGAACAGCTCCAGGAAGAAAATCTAGGTAATCAAGAAAAGGAAATTCATGCTTGTATTCAAGTAACCCTAAAAAAGAAAAAGAAAAAAAATGAAAGAAAGAAAGGAAAAGGAAATTCACTTTTGTTGATACCAAAGTTTTTTTTGTTGAGTGTCTGAATGGAATTATTTATAAAATAAAGAGAAGTTAAAAGAGAAAAAGATTCTTATTAATTGATTATCAATAACACCTAAATCTTTGGAAACCTTTGCATTTTTACTTGGAATAGCAAAAATTTTAGAGCTGAAAGGAACTTTCATCTAGTCTATTATCTCATTTTACCAAAGGGAAAACAAGATACACAAAGTTTGAATGCTTTCAGCAAAACATCACCACACATCCAAATCTAAATAAATTAGGGATGATTCAGTAAATAAAATATCCCCAAATCCAGAACCAAACCTGGTCACAATCTTTTACATTCCTGGTTTCGTTTCTGGTTCCATCCCACAATGTCCTCCATCTACCAATATTACTTGGAGTAATAAACCAAACTAAGTTCCAGTTAAAACCTACAGAAAACAAAGGAGGTCAGTCTGAGATGTACAAGTAGAAAAGGTATATGAATTCAAATAAATGATACAATCAGAAAACAAAGACCTCACGCAACAGGGCCTCCACTGGTGGATGCCTTGTTGTGAAGATGCTTCACTTCAATAAAGATAATTCCTAATATGATAAATATAAAGATTATGTAACAAGACACTGAGGACACAGAATTTATCCTCAAGGAACTTCACAGAAGAGAGAGAGAGCAAACGAGTAAAAAACCAGGAATTGCAAAATGCTAAATGCCATGAATTAAAGGAATTTAATGCTTTTATAGGTGACCAGAATTGAAATGTGTTCCATTCTGTCCTACGTTTTAGACAGTGTATTTGAGGGGGATCATAGAACACTGAACCACTGTACTGGTGGTGACTTCCCAAAGCACCAAATCCAGAATGAGAAAGTCAGACACTTCCTAGCAGAGGAGAAACCTAGACCCAAGTTACTGAAGGAGAAAAAGAAGTTAACCAGGCAAAGAGGGTGCATATATCAGACACAACGAGCACAAAAACCTAAAGGTAATAACATGCATGGTGCCTCAAGAGGACTCACAAAAAGGTATCTGAATCAACTGAGAAGCTTTTTGTAGGTTATTGATTTCTTGAGCCCACTCAAGATCTAGGGAACCAGAAACTGGGGGTGGGAGGTAGGCAGCGTATTTTTAGCAATCTTTCCAGGTCAGATTTGAATGGTTTTGCTTTTTTTATAAATGAAGAAACTGAGGCACAGAGAACTTGTCCAGGATCACACAAGGCAGAGATGGGATTTGAACCCAGAAGTTCTGATTCCGAAGTCAAAGATAGTAACCCTGCTGGCATAATCAAATTTGCATTTTAGAAAGTTACTTCTGGTATAAATGATAGGGCAGAATCCCAACTAGTTAAGAAGCAGGAAAAGGTAGGAAGCTTTTCTAGCTAATTGGGATGACAAACACACATCTGACTTGCAGCAGTGGCAGGCAAGATGAAGATATATGAGTCAGATAAATACTAAGGAGATCAATCAGCAACACAAATGACCAACTGGTTGTATATAGAAAGGGGGAGGGAAGAATCAAGGATAATTCTTAGGTCTCATCAGGTAACAGAAACCTTAGTCTAGCCCAGCATCAACCATCCGGCCCAGCAGCACGAGATCAACCAGTACCATCTCCAAAGGCAGCTCTGCCAATATTCCACACTACAGCAGATTCCGAGATAGGGTGACAAGGGAAGGTGGTTAATGATCGATGCTTGGCACCTCACCTCCAAAAACTTGCCAGCCCTCATCTGACTATATTCATCTCATCAAAATAGTTTGTTATTTGCTATACTGCCACAGTATTCACTAACAAACATCTCCAGAATAACAAAACATTGGACTACATCTGTATGCTGCTGAGTTTGAAAAGCTCTTATGGCTAGTAATAGAAATTAACAACTTCTGAGTGCTTACTGTTTATCAGGCATTGTGCTGACCAATTACTAGACATACTATATGTTATTTAATCCTCATAACAACTCTATTAAATTAAACTTAAAGATGATGATACTTTATAAAAGGCATCCAGCTAGAAAGTTACATACCAGGAACTCAAGCCCAAATCTGACACCAAAATTGTACTGACTTCCTAGAAAATGGGAAATACAGTAATCAAGTTTCTGAAAATTATTTGACACAGCTACAAAATATATCAATGATATAACAACATGCTTAACAGTCTTACCTACCATGGTTTCTAAAGTGCTCTTTCAATGTGTACTGAACTTCCTACCCGATTCAAGAGAATGTCCTAAAATGTCAACCATATTACAAAAGGTCATGAAAGTGACACATAACATCAGTTATTTAACTTGAGACTTTAAACTATACTCTACCTACATTTCAGCCCTACTTTTCTACCTACCCATTACATACTACAGCTTAAAGATTTCAGTAAACCAAGAGTCAAATCTACAATCCAGTCATGCTGATAATGAAAGCTTTAAAACCTTTAAGGAATGTGTAAGAGTATTTTTATGTAGGTACATCTTTCGGCAGATCATTTTTCCTTTATCAAAGCTACAGTATTCTTACTAATATTTGCCCTTCCAGCCCCAATCCTTTATTCTAAACTTACTGCAGACTTCCAGAAGTAAAAGGCAATTTTCTATGGTATTCAACTCAGTGTTTTCATAGGCCATATTCCTCCATAATCAGGACAGAAAAAATGTTATAACTTAATGGCCTTTAAAAAATGAAGCTATTGGGACTTCCCTGGTGGCGCAGTGTTTAAAAATCTGCCTGCCAATGCAGGGGACATGGGTTTGATCCCTGGTCCGAGAAGATCCCACATGCCACGGAGCAACTAAGCCCGTGCGCCACAACTACTGAGCCTGTGCTCTAGAGCCCGCCACATCACAACTACTGAAGCCCACACGCCTAGAGCCCGTGCTCTGCAGCAAGAGAAGCCACCGCAGTGAGAAGCCGATGCACCACAACAAAGAGTAGCCCCTGCTCGCTGCAACTAGAGAAAGCCCATGCGCATCAACAAAGACCCAATGCAGCCAAAAATAAAAATTAATTTTTTTAAATGAAGCTATTAAAAATATTGCATATGTAGTTTTTTTAAGAAACAGCCAAACTACTTTCTAAAGTGGCTTCACCATTTAATATTCACACCAACAATGAATGGAGATGTGGTTTTTTTCCACATCCAGTATTTAGTATTTTTCCACATCCAGCCGGTATTTAGCATTACGGCTACTTTTCCTTTAAGCTGTTCTAATAGATGTGTGGTGATATCAAGGTCTTCCTTTTCATTTCCTTACAGGCTAGTGAAGTTAAACATTTTTTCGTGTACTTTGCCATTCATATACATTCTGTGAAATGTGTCTTCATATCTTTTACCCTTTTCTAATTGGATTTTCTTTTAATGTTGAGTTTTGAGAACTCTTTATATGCCCTTTATGAGTCATCAGTCAGATATGTGGTTTACGTATACTTTCTTCCAATTTGTAGCTTGCCTTTTCATCCACTTAACAGGGTTTTTTAACCAGAGCAAAAATTTTGAATTTTCGGAAGGTACCATTTATCAAGTTTTTTTCTTTATGCTTTTGGTGTCATGAAAAAGAACTTTGCACCAACTCATAGGTCCTGAAGATTTTTTTTTTTTTTAGCGGTACGCGGGCCTCTCACTGTTGTGGCCTCTCCCGTTGCGGAGCACAGGCTCCGGACGCGCAGGCTCAGCGGCCACGGCTCAAGGCCCCAGCCGCTCCGCGGCATGTGGGATCTTCCCGGACCAGGGCACGAACCCGCGTCCCCTGCATCGGCAGGCAGACTCTCAACCACTGCGTCACCAGAGAAGCCCATGAAGATTTTTAACTATGTTATATTCCAAAAGTTGGGTATTTTAATGTTTTGTATTTTGATCTTTTGCCTATGGTTATCCAACCGCTCCAGCAACATTTCAACTACCCATCCTATATACTTAAATTGCTTTTGCACCTTTATCAAAATCCACTTGGCTATACTTGTATGGGGCTACTTCTCAGTCCTCTATTCTGCTCTATTGATTTATGTCTTTCCTTCTGACACTAATAAACTGTCATGATTAAGGTAACTATACAAAAAGTCTTGAAACCAGAGTGATTCCTTTTATTCTTCATTATCAGAATTGTTTTATCTATTATTAATTCCTTTAAACTTTTCAAATAAATTTTAGAATATTCTTGTGTGAATTTACAAAAAGAATCTCGCTGTAATTTTTTTTTAATTTTATTATTATTTTTTAACTTTTTGGCTGCGTTGGGTCTTTGTTGCTGTGCACGGGTCTTCTCTAGTTGTGGTGAGTGGGGGCTACTCTTCGTTGTGGTCCATGGGCTTCTCATTGCCGTGGCTTCTCTTGCTGCAGAGCACGGGCTCTAGGTGCGTGGGCTTCAGTAGTTGCGGAGCACGGGCTCAGCAGCTGTGGCACACAGGCTTAGTTGCTCCGCAGCATGTGGGAACTTCCCAGACCAGGGATCGAACCCGTGTCCCCTGCACTGGCAGGCGGATTCTTAACCGCTGCGCAACCAGGGAAGTCCGTCTTTCTGTAGTTTTAATAGCAATTGCATTAACTGTATGTGAATTTAAAGAAAACCAACATCTTTATTATGTTGAGTTTTCCAATCCATGAACACCATATTTCTCCATTTATTTAGATCTTCTTTGATTTCTTTCATCAGTGTTTTGCGATTTTCACAAAATTCGTATTTAATTTTTAAAGTAATATGAAGTGGTATTTTTAATTTCTGTTTCTAAATACTCATTTCTAATATACAAAAATGTGACTGAATTTTTTTATGTTGATCTGGTATACTGCAACCTTGTTGAACCCACTTATTAGTTCTTTGCACTAAGCAAGGAGTTATGATTTGAAATTAAAGGTACAACCCAGCCCCCCCAAAAAAACTAGACTTCATCAAAATTTAGAATATTTGCTGTGCAAAAGACCATATGAAGGGAATTTAAAAAACAAGCCACAAAGTGAAAGAAAATATCTGAAAACTACATATTTGAAAAAAAAAAACCTAGTATCTAGACTATGCAAAGAACTCTCAAAACACATCAGTAAAAACCCAAACAATCCAATTAGAAAATGGACAAAAGGCATGAAAAGACATTTCACTAAAGAGTATTTACAGATGGCAAATAAAGGATGTTCCACATCAATAGCCATTTGGGAAATGCAAATTAAAATCACAATGGGATATCACTACACCATCAGAATGTCCTCTCCCCAAACAACAGTGATAATAACCAGTGTTTGTTGCAGATGAAGAGGACCTGGATCACGCACACATTGCTAGTGAAAATGTAAGCTGGTACAGCCACTCTGGAAAACAGTCTATCATTTTCCTGGAAAACTAACAATGTACTTACCATATGACCCAGCAATTGCACTCATGCACATTTATCCCAGGGTAACAAAAAATTTATCTCATGCAGAAACTTGTAGATAAATGCTTGTAGCAGCTTCATTTCCAACAGCCAAAAACTGGAAACAACCCACACGTCCTTCACAATGGGTCAATGGTTAAATAAACTGTGGTTCATCCCCATTCCATGGAATAATATTCAGCAATAAAATGGAATGAACTATTATTGATACATGCAACAACTTGGATGGATCGCAAGAAAATCAGACTGACTGGAAAGAAGCCAATTCCCAGAGGTTATATACATACATGATTCCACTTATAAAATTTTTTATTTTCAAAAATTCATATAAGTAAAGATTCATGGTTACTAGGGTTTAGTGAGGGGAGGTGCACAGAAAGGAGATGATTACGGTTACAAATGAACAACATGAGAGATCCTTGCAATGATGGTCTGTATTTTGACTGGTAGTGAATATACAAATCTGCACATGTCATAATACGGTATAACACTAAACACATACACGTGTGCTAGTGCAAGTGAAACTGGGAAAATTTGAATATGATCAGTGAAATGTATCGGTGTCAATATCCAAGTTGTGATGCTGTACAGTTTTACAAGATGTTATCATTAGAGGAAACCGAATAAAAGACACAGGAATCACTCTGTATTAATTCTTACAACTGCGTGTGAATCTATAATAATCTTAGAAGTTTAATTAACAAAACTGAACACTGTTTAAAGGAGAAGGCAAACCTCAAACTGAGAAAAAAAATTTTTTTGCAATACATATATCTGATGAAAGATTTGTCTATAAAAAAAATTCCTATGACCCAACATTAAAGAACAATTTTTAAATGGACAAATGATTTCAACACTTAACCAAATGAGATACAATGATGGGAAATAAACACATGACAAGATGGTCAGTATCACTAACTAATAAGGAAATGTAAACAAAATCACAATGAGATGCCACTACATAGCCACCAGAATGACTAAAATGAAGGGCTGATCATATTAAGTGTTGAGAGAGGATGTGGAGCAACTGGAACACACCTCTAGAGGGAATGCAAAACTGGCACAGCCACTTTGGAAGAGACAGTTTGGCAGTTTCTTCAAGTTAAACATACACACTTACCATATGACCCAGCAATCCCACTCCCAGGTATTTACCTAAGAGAAACGAAAACATATGTCCACACAAAGACTTGTACTCAAATGTTCACAGCAGCTTTATTCATTATCACAAGAAGCTGGGAAAAAAACCCCTAAATATCCAACTACCAGATAATTCATAAACAAATTGTCATCTACCCACACAAAAGGATACTACTCAATGATAAAAGTAAAGAATGTTACACATACCAACATGGATGAATCTCAAAAGAGATTATTTTACGTGAAACCCAGGCAGCCAATAAAGGCTACATTCTCTATGATTCTAGTTATAGGAATTTTTAGAAAAGTGAAAACTACAGTGACCCCCCCACAAAACACAAAAGCTACGGTGATTTTTGGCCAGAAAGGACTGCCTACAAAGGGTCATGAGGGAACTTTTTGGTTTAATGGAAATATTCAATATCATGACTGTGGTGAAAGAAGCACAACTGTATAATTTATCAATGCTTATTAACTCCACACTTTAACTTAGTGTATTTTATGTCAATTACACTTCAAAGAAGAGAATTTAAATTTCTAGGGATACTATAAAAACGGATGAGAGGTTACAGAATGGATTTATCAGTTTACTGAAAACAGTTAAGGTTAAAATTACATATACCTAATATAAGTCATTTTACCCATTTTTATAAGTTATGAAAATAAGAATCAACATATAATATTTTTATACTACCTTAATTTCTATTAACACAATGTAATATGTAACTAAAATGACGTTACTATGAAGGAATCTTTTAAAAACATGGTATTTCTTTATTAATTGTATGTAAAAGGCATGATGATCAACTTTGGTGCTTGGCTTTTTGAAATAATCAAAAATCATATATAAAAATAAAAAATGAGACACTTCACTTTGAGATCAATACACTAAAGCCTTTTAAATACACATGATATAACAAAAAAAAGTTCACTGTAAAGAAGTAAAAGAAAAATAAACTTGTTTGCAAATCTCCTCTCAATTCCGAACTTGGCAAATTTCATTTATTAATGACAGACATTTTCCACTAAAAAGCTGTCTGATTTAAGTTCTACAAGAACATAGGAAATCCAACCCTTTCCCAAATTATTCCACAATTCAAAATCTCCAAGCTTCCTAGGATTCTCTCCTACCAACCCCTCTTCTCCAATGTCTCTTTATTTTTACCCTCTGAGTAGGTCTTACATCCTGGCTCAAAATTTCTCTGACTCTGAGAGGTGGGGGTCTATGCCCCTCCCCTTTAATATGAGACTGTGTGACTGTTTACTCAACAGAATATGGCAGAAATGATGTTACAGTTTCTAAGCCCAGGCCTTCTACTTCCGGGCTCTTGAGACATTCACTGCCAAGCTAATGAGGATGTCCAGGCCACATAGAGAGGCCAAGGATAGGTGTTCCAGCTGACGTGCCAACCAACAGCGACTACCAACCACCAGAAGTGAGTGATGTGCAAGTGAGGTAGTCTTTAAGATGACTCCATCACAGTCATCATTTAACCTGCAACCACATGGAGACCTCCAAGCAAGACCAATCTGAGCTCAGTCAACCCTCAGAACCAAGAGAGACGATGATTTTTGTTGTTTTAAACAACTAAGTTTGGGATGACCTGTTATGATACAATAATAACTGAAGCACTCACATATTTCTTTCTGTTCCTAATGGATACCAGGGCCTACAGAAGTAGAAACCACACCAGTCCTTCTCCTCTCCCCACCCCCAACTTGACCAAAAAAACCCAAAAACATTGTTCGTAATCTATAAGTACTGAGGGAAGACACGGTGATATCTAACTGTTTTCACTTTACTTTGGTTTCTGCTCCTCCCCTGAAACAGGCTCAATAAGACCAAACAAGAGGAAAAACATAAGGAGGAATCCCATTCTTTACTCCTAATTCTATCCCAGCAGTGCCAGTAGCAATAAAGGAAACAGGGAAATCTAGTCCTGCCTTCTCCATAAGATGCCTTTTGGCATCTCTTTTCCTCCAACCTCCATCTCTTCTTACCCAGCACTCCTTGACAACAGTTACATATACAAACAGGAAAAACAAGACAAAAGAGGGAAAAGCCCAGCAGTCATTGCTCCTCACTAGCTCTCACCATTTGCACAACCACAGAACCCAACAGTTCTCACTCCCCACTCCCTCAATGGAGTTCTATCTTAAGCACCACAACCCATTAATAAATTCAGAGGTACCCAATCATGTCTTTAAAAAAAAAAAAAAAAAAGCCCTCCGAGCTTAAAATTTCCTTATGAACTGGGTCTTGATGTCTTTAAAAGGCATGTGAAACCATACTGCATTGTACAATGCAAGCAAACAGAATGTATCTTATTACCTTCCACAAAATTCAGCCTAATTCTCCACTTTCTAAATACCTCATAGTTGAAGCGGTAAGAATACAAAAGCAAGTATAAGCATCATCTTGTAGACCTCCAAATATACATAATCTAAGTTCACACATTTTTATGGATTCCAATGTGTTTAACTATAAAATCAGTTTAGGGCAGCTTTTTCAAACCGGAACGAGTACCCTCGAAGGGGGCAGGTGAGATGGGTTAGGAGGGGGAAACGCAGGGTTGTGGGTAATTTTAGAAGACTGAAAATTCTCCCCAGTAACTTTTCTCTGTTTAATTTGTTTTAATTTTAATATGATAATAAAGATTTAAGATGAAAATTCCATGAATCATATGGATAGACACTTTACCACAGTTCACTGTCATAGAATATCAACCAAAGCTTTTGTTTACAAACCTCCACTAAGTTGTTTCACATTGACAAAAAAGATCAGAAGTAGACTTAATATATAAATTAAACGTTTTAGCCAAGAGAGGTGCTATAAAACAAAGGTGAAAATCATTAGTTCATACTGAAAAAGATTAGAAAAACTGAGTTCTTACTAGTATATGCATGCTGAACTCAAAAGAAGTCCATTATAGGAGGCAATACTTTCACAATAAAATGGTGATTTAGATCCTGCTACTCAAAATAATAATTCCAAGATAAGCAGCATTAGTATCACCTTGTTAGAAATGCAAAATCTTAGGTCCCACCCAAGACTTGCTACATCAAAATCCCCATTTCAACAAGACCCACAGGTGAATCACATGCACATTAAAATATGAGAAGCACTGGTTTAGAATCAACAAAACACTATCATTCACATCAATGCTGCAAATTTGAACTTCAAGAATTTTTATATTTTTTACTGTTTGATATAAGTGTATTTAGGGTTTCATAACTGCATAAGAGGTAAGTTTATACTTAGTTTTGGGCCTGAAGATATATATATATATAAGCAATATTAATAATTTAAGTCAACATTCTCAATTAACACCTTAAGGACACAAGTTATGTTCTAAATTAATTGATTAAATTGTGCACTTTCGGCACTCACAGATAGTGAACTCATAATCTTTGTATTCCGTAAAAGTAACTCTGGTCCTTAATCACTGTTAAAGGATTCTTCCCACCTAATTTCCTTTTGTAACACCTGGCATAACCAAACAAATATTAATAAAATTCTGATGCAGGTAACTACTCTCAGGAGAGGGTGCTTCTCACTTGCTGAACGACACCATCATTAGAATGGTCTGACTGCACCTGTGTGCAGGCAACAGCTAAGCAACTGAAGATCTTGGATACTCTTTATCATCAACCCTTGCTACTCAAGGGACAGAAACATACAGCACACTCCTATTCCTTCCAATCTGGCTTGCTCTCCTGATGGCAGATTTAATTAGAAAGGGATCTGGAAGACATATGTAATAACTTTAGGAGGCAAATTTGAAATCTCAAGGGTAGCACTCCCATACTTAACCTAAACTTCACATTCTCCCATCATCTCCTCACTGTATTATCTGTGCATATGCCTATTTGCTACATTAAAATGTAAGCTCCTTTGAGAACAGAAAACTCCTTTTTGTGTGCTCAATTCACCTCCCTTTTTTTTTTTTTTTTTTTTTTTGCGGTACACGGGCCTCTCACCGCTGTGGCCTCTCCCATTGCGGAGCACAGGCTCCGGACGCGCAGGCCCAGCGGCCATGGCTCACGCAGATCCCAGCCGCTATGTGGCATGTGGGATCTTCCCGGACCGGGGCACAAACCCATGTCTCCTGCATTGGCAGGCGGACTCCCAACCACTGCGCCACCAGGGAAGCACTCACCTCCCTTTTTTAAAAATAAATTTATTTATTTTTGGCTGCACTGGGCCCTCGTTGCTGCACACGGGATTTCTCCAGTTATGGTGAGTGGGGTGGGGGGGGGCTACTCCTCACTGCAGTGCGCAGGCTTCTTATTGCAGTGGCCTCTCCCGCTGTGGAGCATGAGCTCTAGGCCTCAGTAGTTGTGGCACACGGGCTCAGTAGTTGTGGCACACAGGCCCAGTCGCTCCGCAGCATGTGGGATCTTCCCGGACCAGGGTTTGAACCCGTGTCCCCTACACTGGCAGGCAGATTCCCAACGACTGCACCACCAGGCAAGTCCCCACCTCCCTACCTTTTACAACTAGCAACCAGCAGGGAATGTAACACATTCTTAACAGGCACTACTAAAGAAAAAGCCCTATTTTAGAATGGCAACCACAATTTTCATACAATTAGAAAGGCTCACCAGTTTCATCACTGAGGCTTAATAAAAACCTTGTGTACCACCATAACAATTACTATATTTTGATCGTAGTAAAACTTCTAAATTGAATTTTCTGAAATAATAAATTCAAACACCAGTTTAAAAATCCCACTGAGAGAAAACTACAACTACATTTTATTTACCTAACATAGACAAGGATCCTTTGTATGTGAATTTTCCAAGTGAATGGAAGTGTACCATTCTTTAAAATTTATATTTAAAATGTAAATCTTTCTTATAATTGATTATGTAACCTCCTGAAATATTTACAAATGTCTGGGGTTGTTTCAATACAACGGGGAGAGGGAAGACGAGAGTGGGTAGGATGCAGATGAAACAAGGTTATCTGTGAATCAGTAATATCTGGGTGATGGACAGGTGTGTTCATTAAACTATTCTACTTCTGTATACGTTTGAAATTTTTTATTTAAGAAAATTTACACTATAATAACCAAAACAATGTGGTACTGGTATAAGGATAAACATAAACATCAAAAGAATAAAACTGTCCAAAAATAAATCCATTCATCCATGGCCAATTGATTTGACAGTGGTGCCAAAACCAATCAATAGGGGAAGAAATAGTCTCTTCAACAAATGGTGCTGGGACTATATCTCCACACGTAAAAGAATGAAGTTTTGGACCCCTACCCTACACTATATACAAAAATTAACTCAAAGTGGGTTATAACCTAAATGTTAGAGCTAAAACAATAAAACTCTTAAGAAGAAAACATAGGTGAATCTTCACAGCCTGGCATGACTTAACAGTAGATTTTTAGATACACTACCCAAAGCACAAGCAACAATAACAAAAATTAGGTAAGCTGGATTGTATCAAAATTTAAAAACTTTTGTAAAAATGATACTATGTCAAGACAGTGAAAAGACAACCCACATAATGGGAGAATATATTTACAAATCATGTACCTTATAAGGATCAAATATCCTGAATATATAAACTCTTAAAACTCAAGCGAAACAAGCTAATTTAAAAATGAGTAAAGGACTTGCACAGACATTTGTCCAAAGATAAACAAATGACCAGTGAGTACATAAAAAGATGTTCAACATCATTAGTAACCAGGGAAATGCCAATCAAAACGACAATGAGACACCACTTCACAATTGCTAGGATGGCTATTAATGGAAAAAAAAAAAGGAACAGAATTGTTGGCAAAGATATGAAGAAATCAGAACCCTTGTACATTCTGGTGGTGCTGTAAAATGGTGCAGCCGCTGTAAAAAAGTTTGGTGGCTCCTCAAAAAGTTAAACATAGGATGATCTACCACTTCCACTCCTAGGTATATACCATACTCAAAAGAACTGAAAACTGGTACTCAAACATCTAGACACAAATGTTCATAGCACCACTTTTCACAACAGCCAAAAGGTGGAAACAACTGAAACATCCATTATTGGATGAATGGATAAACATTATGTGGTAATATATACACAGTGGAATATTATTCAGCCATAAAAACAAAATGAAGTACTGATATATTCTGCACATAGATGAACCTCGAAAACATGCAAAATGAAAGAACCCACACACAAAAGGTTATACATAGTATGATTCCATTTATATGAAATATCCAGAATAGGTAAATCAAAAGACAGCATATTTGTGGTTGCTAAGGGCTCAGAGGAGGACAAAAAGGGAAAGTAACTGCTTAATGGATACAGGAACTCCTTTGGGGGTGATGAAAATGTTTTGGAACTAAACAGAGAAGACTGCACAACACTGTGAATGTACTAAATCTCACAGAATTGTACATTTAAAATGGTTACTTTTATGTTATATGAATTTAGCCTCAAAAAAATTTCACAAGGGCTTCCCTGGTGGTGCAGTGGTTGGGAGTCCGCCTGCCGATGCAGGGGACGCAGGTTCGTGCCCCGGTCCGGGAGGATCCCACATGCCGCGGAGCAGCTGGGCCCGTGGGCCATGGCCGCTGGGCCTGTGTGTCCAGAGCCTGTGCTCCGCAACAGGAGAGGCCGCAGCAGTGAGAGGCCCGCGTACCACAAAAAAAAAAAAAAAAAATTCAAAAAACTGATTACATGTTTCATACCAACCTGAATGGGAGTGAACTAATATAATTTAGCACTTCAGTCATCATTCAGGAGTGACAAGTTTGTAGGCCTGCAAAAGGATTTTGTTCTTAAACCAAACAACAGCACAGAATGCACCTGCTACTTACAAGTCTCTCTAATAATTCCCCTCCATTCTAATTACCAATAGGCTGAGATAACCAAGTCGTGACAATTCTTAGTTCATAGTGAGAACGTGAAAAGAAGACTTACACAGAAAAAAAAAAAAAAAAAAGAATAACTTTAGCCAGATACCTATAATGAAAGTATGACTTTTAAACATTGTGAGCTACACCACAATGAAATGCAGGGTGAACCTCCTCTGCAAGCTGGTTTGAAAAGCCATTGTGGAGTTGGAAATCTGAAGTATGAACTGGATATTAAATATAAGAGAATTTGTGTTAATTGCACTAGGTGGGATAAGGGTATTATGGTTACATAAGGAAACATTTAGAGAGAAAATGTCAAGATGTCTATAAAATAAAATACATAAAGCAAAAATGAGGACAAAATACTAGTAATGATTAAATCTAGGTGATGAATATATAAGAGTTCATTATACTATTCCTTCAACTTTTCTGTGTGCTTGAAATTTTTATAATAAAAAGTTAAAATGTTAAACTTTAATCCCAACATTTCATTTTTTAAGACTTATTAGCTACTAACATGTCTGAAAGAGAAAATCACTTTTCATAGTCGTTTTGTTCTCTTAAATTCTTAAGAGAACAATGCATAATCCAGTAAGTATGTGCCTTTTCCCCCCCCAGGTTCATTCCTGACAAGTAATGCCTTTAAGTAACATCCAACCTTAAGTAAAAGGTCACTGACCTGAAGTGGGGGATTATAAAACAAAATACCAGACAATAGTACTACTGACCTTGTACTGTTTTACAGGACTTTAAATATTGACTTTGTATATGCAAGGTAAAATTTTAAGTCAAACCACTTAAAAAAAAAATAAAAACAGCATGTATAAACTCTAACCCAAGATAAGAAGGGGGAAAAATAAAAACAAAGCATTGCAGAATTGGCACAAATAAAAAACAAACCAGGATGGCTGAAATAAGACCAAATATATCATTAATCACAAGCAATGTGTAAGTAACTTTAAACTCTTAAAGATGTTATCAAATTGATTTAGTAAGAATTCAATTTAATGCAGTTTATCCAAAGACCTCAAACAAGTACATAGAAAGGTTAAAAGTTAAAAAAAAAAAATTTAAATCCTCAACAAAACACTAGCAAACCAAATCCAAGAACATACAACAAGGATTGCACACCATGACCAACTGGGATATATCCAAGGATTGCAAAGTTGGTTCAACATATGAAAATTGATTAATGTAATCCACCATATATAAATAGTATAAGACACAAAAACCACATAATCATCTCACAGATGAAGAGACAGCAATGTAACAAAATCCAACACCCATTTACGGGGCGGGGTGGGGGACACACCTAACTCACTTAATGCGAAAAACTGAAAGCTTCCCCCCCACCCCATGATCAGAAACAAGAAAAGAATGTCCATTCTCCCCATTCAATACAACACTATACAGCAGGATCTAGCCAGAGCTTAAGGTAAGATAAAGAAATAAAAACCATTTAGATTGGAAAAGAAGGAGAAAACTATCTGAACTTGCAGTGGCAGGACCATGTACATGGAAAATCCTAAGGAATCCACATACAGAACAAAAAAACATTCAAGTTAATATATGAGTTCAGTAAGATTGCAGAACAGATCAATATATAAAAATCAACTGTATTTAAACTGTGCACTAGCAATAAACAATCTGAAAATGAAATTAAAAAATAATTCCACTTATGAGAGCATAAAAAAAATTAAATGCCTCAGAATAATTTTTTAGAAGAGTTGCAAATGTTGTACTCTGAGAACTACAAAAAATCATTGAAAGAAAACCTGAAGACCTAAATAAGTGGAAAGACATTCCATGTTCATGGATCTCAAGGCATAACATTGGCAATACTCCCAAAATTAATCTACAGAAGAAATCCAATCTCAATCAAAATCCTAGCTGCCCCCCCCCTTTTTTGCAGTAATTGAGAGAATCTAATTGTAAAATCTGTATGGAAATGCAAGGAACCCAGAATAGCCAAAACAATCTCAAAAAAGAACAAAGAGAAATCACACTTCCCAATTTCAAAACTTAATACCAAAGCTGTAGTAATCAAGACAGTGTGATACTGCCATCAGGATAGACATACAGATCAATGGAACAGAACTGAGAGTCCAGAAATAAAATACTACACATATGGTCAATTGATCTGATCAAGGAATTAGAGGAGTAATAGTCTTTTTTTTTTAATAGTGCTGGGACAATTGAATATCCACACGCGAAGAATGAAGTTGGACCCCTACCTCAGACAATATAAAAAAATTAACCCCAAATGGCTCAAAGGTCTAAATGTAATAATTAAAACTGTAAAGCTAGAAGAAAACATAGTAAATCTTCATGACCTTAGATTTGGTGATGATTTCTTAGATCTGACACCAAAAGCACAAGCAACCAAAGAAAAAATAGATAAATAAGACTTTTTAGAAACTTTTGTTCTACAAACGACACCACCAAGAAAGTGAAACAACAACCTCCTATGGAAGAAAATAATGACAGCCCACAGAATGGGAGAAAATATTTGCAAATCATATCTGATAAAGGATTTGTATCTAGAGTATATAAAGAACTTATTCCTCAATAATACAGAACTCAATTTTAAAATGGGCAAAGGATCTGAATAGACAGTTCTCCAAACAAGACATACAAATGTCCAATAAACACATGAAAAGATACTCAACATCTTAAGCCATCATGAAGTGCAGACCAACCAAAAGACACAATAAGATACCACTTCACACCTACTAGAATGGCTATAATCAAAAAGTCAGATGATAACGAGTGTTGATGAGGATGCAGAGAAACTGAAACTCTAACACACTGTTGGCTGGAATATCAAATGGAGCAGCAGCTTTGGCAGTTCCTGGAAAAAAAGTAAAACTACTTGGCAGTTCCTAAAAAAGTTAAACATAGAGTTACTCTACGACCCAGCAATTTCACTCCTAGGTATATACCCCAAAGAATTGAAAACACAAGTCCACACAAAAACTTATACACGGATTTTTTTAGCAGTATTATTCGTAACAGCCAAAAAGTGGAACGACCTTGAATCCATTAACTGACGTATGGACGGGTAAATAAAATGTGGCACACCCATACAATGAATTCTTAGAACATGTGATTCTAGACTTAGAAAAAATTCCAACTACTACGGTATCATCAATCACATCTATTACTTTCATCAGAGCTCAGTACCTGAAACCTAATGACCCAAATTTAATTAACACAGTACTTATTGTATTTTCAGAGACTGTTTATATAAAGTTTACAGTATGAAGGAAGTTTCAAAAACAGAAAAACCAAACACTATTTTAAATCTCAATAGAAAGTATCTATCACCAAAGGGAGATTTGAAAACCAATGATTCTAAACAATGACTGCTACCTGGGTGAAAAGTAGGGATTCCTCTGAAAAAATATACCTGAAATTTTATATACCATGTCTGAAATGGGAAGGAATGAAACCATTAAATCATCACTGTTTTCACTTTAAACAGAAAGGCTATGAGACAGGCAGTTATTCAACTAAGGTTAAGTGAGAAACATTTTTTAAAGAAATTCTGGCACTGATTGACCTATGGACAACGGCTGTCATTCTTCTATTCTCCCCCCTTTGTTAAACTGTTCCTATTTAACAGTTGCTTCACCAGTAAAGATCCTTTGGAAAGTCTACATTTTGGAATAGCAGGATTTCTTAAATCAGCTAGTACAGCACAGTTAAAAAAAAAATAATAATAATAACCCCACAGGTTCTGGGGTCTGGTTTGGCTTAACAGCTGAGAGGCTCTAAGCCTCAAGCACATTATTATGCTAAATCTGTTTCCTCTTCTATACGTTATAAAGTAGTTCTTTTATGTTTATACCTTTCCCTTCCTCCAGATTCTCAAACTGGTTACAGCATAGTTATTTCTTCTACATTGTGTCATTATTAAAATTATGTAAATACTGTGATTATTTCAATAGTTCAAAATACCTGATTTGAAATTTCTTAACAGTACATATTTGACACAAGGCATAAGTTAGAAAGGGAGGGAGAAAGGAGTCATTTGTGTGTCACTAACTAAAACATTTGAATGCTGCTGTAATGTCTTTAATTTTTCTCCCTGGTCTCCCCCTCTGTTATATATTATCACAAACTAATAACCAAATTGCAATTAAGGTCTCATCCTTTAATAACAGCTACTTTTAATAATAAGAGAGAGTTAAGTTGGTCAGACCATCTTGAAAAAGTTTTCCTACATTAACAGCAACCAAAACTATAAGACACCTAGGAATAAACCAAACAAGAAATATCCTAAAGGTTCAACTGAAGAAAATAATAAAGTTTTACTGATAATTAACCAAATAAAGAAGCATGTCATGTTACTAATTTGTTCATCACTACATTTCAGCACCTAGAACAACAGCTGGCACTTAACTGCTTAAACAGACAATATATTTCTTGAAGGGAATGATTCAATACCATAAAGATGTAAGTGTACCAAATAATCTAAAAACTTAATGGGACTCCCAATTAAAATCAGTCCCAATAGACTTTTAATAGACCTTGATAAACTCGCCTATTACATAAAAAAATTAAAAAAAATCATAAGTGGGTAAAATATCAAGAGCATGAACATACCCACAAATGTCTTAAGTTGTCCTCTGAGTGCTTCTCAAACATTCTAAGCACCTGTTGGACAAACATGAATGGAAGTCAAAAGGCTTGGGAAATGTCTCACAAATGCCTAAATCTGGTTTAGGAATCCCTAAATAAACAGTTCTCAGAGTAGTTCCCCCCAACACAATCAGGGGGTCTAAACTAATTCAAGGGGTCAAAACTATTTTCAACATAGTACTAAGAGGCTATTAACCTTTTTTTCATTCTCATTTCCTCACAACTGTACAGTGGTGTTTTCCAGAGGCCACACGATGTGTGATATTGCTACAGATTGAATGCACAAGCAGACAAGAATCAAGCTATCTTCTACTAAGCCAGAAAGTAAACGTTTACAAAATGTTTACCACCACTCTTTCCATAAATTTTTGAAAATGATTATTTAACAGTGTTATTTATGTTAATGTGATGTTATTTTTACTTTTAAATCAATATATTTAAAGAACTTCTCAGTTTTAATTTGTAATATGGTAAGTATTGATTGACCTAACCCACATAAACAAAAGCCTTTTGGGTTCCTTAGTAATTTAAGAGTGTAAGGGGGTCCTAGGACCAAAAAGTTTGAGAACTGCTTTTCTAAGCTAAGCAGACACTCAGTTCCTCAGTTAAACAATGCTTTGCCCAACATATAGATCAACTGCCAGATTGGAATAAACTTAAAAGGCTAAGTAAAGCACAATTAGTAGGCAAGTAACATCAAAAGTAGCTACATCGGGCTCCCCTGGTGGCGCAGTGGTTGAGAGTCCGCCTGCCGATGCAGGGGACACGGGTTCGTGCCCCGGTCCGGGAAGATCCCACATGCCACGGAGCAGCTAGGCCCGTGAGCCATGGCCGCTGAGCCTGCGCGTCCAGAGCCTGTGCTCCGCAACAGGAGAGGCCACAACAGTGAGAGGCCCGCGTACTGCAAAAAAAAAAAACTACATCAGCTCCCCAGAGATCACCAGTAGAGAAGGCAGAAGAGGTTTCTGTAAGCTAACAAGTTTATCATCTGCTTTCTTATTATTCTTTATGGCAAACTAGGACTTCCTCCCATCCTTCCACATATTGATTACCTAAAGTATCAATGTAGGAACAAGGTAAGCCAAGAGAACTCTCAGATTATACATCTTTTTTTTTGATCTAATGTATGCAGATAGTTTATTATTAATTCAAATATATTCAAATGAGAAATAAATTCCTTTGTTGAACTAGACTATTTGAACTATTTGCCACTTGGATTACTTCCTCTCTGGGATGTTTTAGAGTACCTGCTATGCTCACAGCTCCTCTGGACAGGTTCCTTAAGCAGATAACCATGCTTTCTATCACAGGAGAGGGACCCGATACCCTGATCATACCTGGCTAGGATGAATATCTGACACCAGGAGAAAAATCTAAAATGTAGGCAGCTGTCTCAGAGATAGCCAGAACTCCCCCAAAAGGAGGAAGTTTGCCAGGAGCATTATATGTAGTTAAAAACAAAGGGCTACTATACTAGCTCACCACCAGCATAGAGAATCATAGCTGAAGATACCTGTACTCAATCCTGAAAGACCTCCTAATTCCTCAATGACATCCCCACCTTCATGTCTGACTGTGAAATAGGTGAAATAAAGATATTCCTTCTCTCTATATCCTTTGTGAGGGGGTATAAATGTATTAATCCCATTTATTAAGGTAACACACCACATTCCTTACAACCTACCACATTCCTTACAACCTGAAAAATATAACTACCATACTTGGGGGATTAAAAAAAAAGGATCAGAATGAAGAATTGGAGGCTAATTGTGAAAAACTAGATAATCAGGATCATTTTTTCTCTGCACACGTCAGTAAGAGAACATTCATCGTGTTGTATAAATGGAAATGGTAAGACATTGCTACAGCACACAAGATCCCATAAGATATGGTCCCATTATGTAAGCTGATAACTGGGAAGGTTACAGGAAGAAATGAAAATATTGCCCTTATATTTTGTCTATATGATCTGTGAATATGGAATCCTACCCCAGTCAACTGAAAAAGGCAAGAAAACTTGCTGAACACCTATCAAAATCTCATTCTCAGAATTTCACAAGCTGAAACAAGATTCTAGAACTCAGTGTTTAAACAAAGGTCAGTCACTGATAAAACATATGTAATCCGAATAAAATTACTCAGATTAGACAGTAAAATCTAAATTTAAATGAACACTGAGTGGCTAAGAATTTAAAATAACAATATAAGGATTAAAACACTCAAGTATTTTATGTTCTTTCCAAGAACTGAAAAGTGGCTCAAGGCCTTAACTTGATAGCTAATAAGCAGGTGCTCATTTCTCACCCAGTTCTTCCTGAGCAGAAACATGTCTGGCTTAGGACAGCTCGGAAGGGAAGGAGAGGTGGGAGGAGTCCATGAAGCATTAAAAAACAAACAAGAAAACTTGATATTGGCTTATGAGAAAGTGTGTTTTTCCATTACACTGCCACTATTTTTCCTTCAATACGAGCCAAAAAGTAAACACTGCAGATTTAGTCAGAGAGGAAAAAAACCCAGTAGCATTCCTTCTATACTATCAAACCAATCATTTAACAGGCTCTAGTGTCTGCAATTTAAGCATTATGTCATCCATGAAAATCTTTACGAATTAGGAAAAGACGTTCACTTTTCTCTAAAAATACACGCACAAAAATAAATCTCTCCTCTGAATAGCTTTTTGCCAATGTGAAAGAGCTTGAAAAAGAACAACTGTAGCTAAAATAACATATACATAAATATTTTTTAATCTAAAAAACAAACTTCTGTAATTCTGATCCAAACAAACCAATTGTAAAACACAAAACGAAAAAAAAAAACACAAAACATAATTTTAATTAGAATCAGTGAAATCAGAAAACTGCCTAGACAATTGATAATATTTAAGAAATTACTGCTAGTATTCCTTAGGCTTAATGATGACATTGTGATTGTGTTTTATGTTGTGTTCCTGTGGTTGTTTTTTTCCCTCAAGTATTTATCTTTCAGATACACCTGAAGGATTTACACATGAAAGGATTTTGAGAGTTGCTTTACCATATCCAGCAGAGATGAAACAGGGCCAGTCATGTGACAACAATGGTCGAAGCTGGGTAACTGGTACTGGAAGCTTTATTACACTCATCTCTATTTCTTGTATAAGGTCGAAGAAAAAAAGTATTCTAGGCACCAAAACATCCTGTCAAAAGCACAGAAATTTCTCTCCCACTAAATCACCCCAGAATTCTGCTTCTTTCTTATTTACCTGCTTTGATTAACAATAAGTTCTATTCTTGAAACCAATTAACTTCCTCCAATAGACCTGTAACTGAAACACAAGACTCACCTTGGTGTCTTTTTAACGCCATTCATCAGATAGGTGAAGGCCAGTGAGGACACAACCCAGGATTCCAACTCACAACTGGTAATCTTATTTTAACTTCAAGACCACATATCCGTTTTGAGTCAAAATGAACTATCACAGGTTGTTTTTGTCTTTTGAATTTCTCTTACTATCCCCAGTATTTGAACTAAGTTTGGTGAGTAGTACAGAAAGGTGAAAAGTAACAAATGTTGTTCACTCCCAGGAAGTAAAACCCTTTCAATGAAAAGGGGTAAAGAACTCAACCGAATATGACACCCAGAAATGTTCCAATAATCTCGGGGTACGCAACTCTACATACACCCTTACGCTCCCTCGCCCCAGAAGTCTTTTAAATGGTTAGAAAAGACCGACCCTGGTTGGTTTGTTTCATCTCCTCCTCCTTTCTTAGGGGAGGTGCTAGAGAGCAAAGAAATGACCAAAAGGCCGGAAGAAGGAACGCGAAAAGCATGGAGTCTGGACAATCAGCCTTTAAGTAATTGAAAGCTGTACCCAAATTAAATGAAGTTAAAGGGAGATTGCTGCTACGCTCCTCCCGGTAACTCCAACGCACCTGAGCGGCTCAGAGAGTGGGAACACCTGGCTGGAGACACAGCAGATCCCAACTCCCTCTCTTGCCAAGAATTCACAGGTACAAAGACATAAAAAGAACTCTTCCTGACCCCCAGCAAGAGTAACGTCACGAAAACAACTCCCAACCTCCGGGCCACGCTGGCTGAGCCGCCCCCGGCCCCGCGAGGCCGCGAGCGCTGGCCCGCGGGGCCTCGAACCCCAAACGACTGCCCCGCTCCTCAGGCCGGACACCCCTTCTCCCGGGCCGGGCGAGAGGCGGCAAAGGGACGGAGTCTCGGCTGGGAACCCGCCCGCCGCGGAGGCCCTCCCCGCCCGCCCGGAACTGGGGTCTCGGGCCCGCGCCACCCACTGTAGGCCCCGGCCGGTGCCCCGCGGGGCCGCTCTCGAGCCTCGACCCCGGTCCGCCGCGCGCCCACGGGACCCGCGCGCCCCCCTCAGCCGCGCCGGCCGCCGCCGTTAGGACGCCGACACTGGCTACCTGTCTTCGCTCTTGTTTTTCTGCTTCTTTCCCATCGTGTGTCAGCGGGGCTCGTAGCCCCAGCCCCTCTATTCGGTCTCTCACAGACCCACTGTCCCCCGGCCGACTTCGGCCTCCGCTCGGCTCCGTCCCCCACGGCGGTACCGCCTCTCGCACCCGGCTCTCCACAGACCCGCGCACTGGGACAGGGCACATATGGTGTGAGCTCCGAGTGCGCAAGCGCATCGCCCCGCCGCCTCGGCGTGTGGACGCAGGGCGCGGCTCATTGAGAGCTGCGCCTCGGCTAGAGCGTCTCCAGTTGGCCCGCCCGCCAGGCAGGTGCCCGAGCGCCTCCTTCCCGCAAGCGTCAGCCGTGCACCGACGCCCGTGCGGTTTCCAGATTCTAGAACCCGGAGGCGGACAATGAGGCTGAAAATTCCACCGTCAGCCTTCTCCCTGTGGGGAATGCCGACTTGGGGAATCGGATCTCAGTTCAGGAGTAGACTTTCGGTTTCCCTTCCACCTTTAACCTCTGTCCCTTTGTACTCTCAGCTGCGTGAAGTTCAGTAAAGAACCACAATGAACCCCTGGTGAGCTGTCTAGGTGTTGCCAAGGGAGATAGAGAAATCCAGCACAACATGAGTCCATGACTTACCAAAAAAACAAAACAAAAAAACCAAACAAACCAGAAATCATAAAACAAGGACACACCCATTAATTCTGCAAAATAGATCATAATCTTTACATTCAAAGCGAGAGCAATTTCTAAAAATGTGTGTCAGGGAAGTCGCGAGGGAACCTACTAGGGTTGTGAAAGTGTTCTATATCCGGATCTGGACGATGACACTACGAGTGTTAACTATGTAAAAACTATGGCGTATAAGTTATATTTCAACTTTTTTTAAAAAGGGGGAAACGTTCAATAAACAGAATGGAAACGAAATTGGAGTGTCACTCCTGAGGAAGACAGTAGCTATTTCATTTCTGATGTAACATTATGTCAGAGCGTAAGAACGTCAACTCCAGGCTGAGCACTAAGAAACTACAAACTCCAGCATACTTCGCTCCCTCACTCTCTGCGCTGTTTACACGGACGGAGGGAGAGGTTGGGCCACCTCGGTTCCGGGCGGTGAGGCGAGGGAGGGTGGGGGAGGAGCGCACGCGCAGAAGCGCTCACCGTACGCACATCCTCCCTTCCCCCCTCCACTTCCTGGGGCGTCGCAGATTGTATCGCGTGAGAGCCGCGGCCAATGAGGAGGCGGAAGTGACGGCCGCTTCGCAGCACCCCGCCGCTGCTACGAGCCTGAAGCCGGAGTGGGTTGCTCTTCTGGAGAAGCTGGTTCCTCACTTCTCAGGTATCACCGAGAGCTCAAGTGAGGCAGAGAGTGGTGTCAAAAAGCCGGCCATGCACCTCGGTGCTAATGGACACCCGGCTGCTCAGCCTCCTGCCTGGGCGGGGGAAGGGCGCGGCTCGGGCGCGGGTGTCCGCGCCGCGGAGGAAGCTTTGGCGCATGCGCCCCGAGAGGCGTAGAAGCCGGGACCACCTCAACTCTGCCCTCATCTGTCTCCGGGGGCGCAGGGAGTGGCGAGGGTACTTTTGGGAAGCGGCTGGCGTGCAGTTAAGGGTGAGGCCCCATGGTTGTTTTGGCGGGTGCATGCCGGGGGATCAAGGAAATGGTTAGGTAATTTGAGGACAAGTCCCTGCCCACCATTCAGTTGAACTGAAAAAAAGAAGCTTGTTTGGAGAATCAAGTTCCCAGAATACCTGCACCATCTCCTTTCCCCCTTTCTGAATGCGGTAGCACCACCTGTCCCCAGAGCAGCCCTTGTTAATCGTTTCTCCTCCCAGTTATCCAAGACTTGAATTCTGAGCTCAGCCTATAAACCTCCAGGGATAAGCAACCGCTACGCCCCTGGTAAAGAACAGGGTCTGACATGCAAGTCAATGTTTAAGGTCGAGTTTTCTGCCTCATCCGGCCCCAATCCTGAGTCACAGCCTTACGTTTTTCTTGGGAGGTAGGGAGTGTGAAATTCACTTGCTACATTTGAAATACTCCTTTCAATTTTAAATACTCCTTTAAAATTTTATAGCGTTTATGAGGAAGTTACGTTTTGGTTTTATTTATTTATTTATTGGTGTTTTTTTAAAACCCGGAAATACTTTTGAAACTTAACGATAATTTGAACAAAAGCTACGCGCATGTTCCTTCAACAGTTGACAAACATTTTTTGTGCATCTGCAGTGTTCTCAGCACTGCTAGCTCCAGGAATACAAGGTGAAATCGAGTATGCTTTTTTTTTTAAGTTTATTTATGCGTTTGGTCTTCGTTGCTGCATGCAGGGTTTCTCTAGTCCCGGCGAGCGGGGGCTACTCTTCGTTGCGGGGCATGGGCTTCTCATTGCGGTGGCTTCTCTTGTTGCGGAGCACGGGCTCTAGGCACGCAGGCTTCAGTAGTTGTAGTATGTGGGCTCCAGAGCGCAGGCTCAGTAGTTGTGGCGCACAGGCTTAGTTGCTGCGAGGCATATGGGATCTTCCCCGACCAGGGATCCAACCCATGTCCCCTGCATTGGAAGGTGGATTCTTAACTACTGCGCCACCAGGGAAGTCCCCAGTATGCTTTTCAAAAGCTTCTTTTCATGTGTAGAAAAATGGAATCAGAAGCGAAGTTTGCAAGAAGACTATTTCTCTTCACTTCAGCATTTATAGAGGGTCTGGTGGGCCAGGCTGCGTGTATGAAGCTGGGTGAATAAGCTCACAAGTTTATTCAGATTTTTGAAAGTGCTTCAGTAGTGGTTGCAAATGCATCACATAACTAATTGAGATGCAACAGCCTCCTGCTTTGATAAGCAAATTATAAATTGAAATTCAGGGGTACCCATAAAACATTTGATTTTCTACCAGCAACAATAATACATTTCTTCTAAAATATGTAATTGAAATAGATAACAAGGACCTACTGTATAGCACAGGGAACTCTACTCAATATTCGTAGTAACTTAAATGGGAAAAGAATTTGGAAAAGGATACATGTATATGTATAAGTGAATAACTTTGCTGTATACCTGAAATTAACATTATAAATCAACTATATGCCAATATAAAATAAATATATAATTGAGAGAGATCTTCCTTTCTAATCTGAATTAGATTCTATTTTTAAAATATTTCTTTATTTATTTATGGCTGTGTTAGGTCTTAGTAGTTGCAACATGCGGGATCTTTCGTTGTGGCATGCGGGCTCTTCACTGCAGCACGGCCTTTTCTCTAGTTGTGGCGCTCAGGCTCCAGAGCATGTGGGCTTTATAGTTTGTGGCACACAGGCTGTCTGGTTGAGGCGTGTAGGCTCAGTAGTTGCGACTCGAGGGCTTAGTTGCCCCGCAGCATGTGGGATCTTAGTTCCTCGACCAGGGATCGAACCCACGTCCCCTGCATTGGGAGTTGGTTTCTTTGCCACTGGCCCACCAGGGAAGTCCCTAGATTCTATTTTTAAACTCTTATCTTACATAGAGGATTGATGGGAAAAAAATCAATATTTTTTTAATATTTGTAGTGTTATATTGTTTGACCTCAAAGTTAAGAACACTGAGTGTCAGTAAATCAATACCAGTATCAATCTTTGTGGCCTCATAGACCTTATTAGGTAATGGGAGAACAGGAATGGAAACTAAAGCTTAGGGAACATCAGGCAGAGTTGTTTACATAAGTTGTAATGAGCTCTCTTCAGAGTTAAACGAAAATCATTTAGGCAGAGATGAAAAATATGTCTTTTGCTCAACTCTGCTCTATGTTGAAGCAAAGTTTGGTGTGTGTATGTGTGTGTAAAACCTCACTGCAGTTAAACTTTATCTTGTTCACAGTCATTTCTGCTTTTCTTCCTTTTTCCTTTGGTAAAGAACACTGTCAGTAAAGAACACTGTCAGTATACAGCACTAGGTTTAATTTCGTCATTCATTTCTTTCTGGTCTGGCGATGGTCTTAAAGATTTGTCTTTGCTTTAGGGTAGTAAAACACAAACTAAATCAGAAGCACCTAAACTTTGGTCTGAATCGTTTTTGAGTAGTGTAACTATAATCCATTGAAAATTAAATTTTAAAACATTAAATAAAAATACTTAACATGACGTGCTTGGCTGTCAGCAGAACACTTTGTGGACTACAAATGATATACTTGCTAGCATTTTTGAAACTAAGAGAAAACTGTCTTATTTTTTTCTCTAACTTTGTAAACCTTCTCCTCAGCATCAAGGCTGAACTGTACCATTTAGAAGAATGGAAGCGAATGCACCTGTTGAAATGTTTTCAAAAGTCCTAGAGAATCAGTTGCTTCAGACCACCAAACAAGTGGAAGAACATTTGGATTCAGAAATTCAGAAACTGGATCAGATGGATGAGGATGAATTGGAACACCTCAAAGAAAAGAGACTCAAGGCACTGAAGAAAGCTCAACAGCAGAAACAAGTAACGTCTCTGCCCTGCTTTCTGAAATTGCTCTAACAGTATGCTTCTAACAACTTATATATACCTGTGCTGCAGTAGTCACTTGTAGTTTTTAGGGTAGTTTGACCTCAAAGTACCTAATGCCATTAAAAATTTGCCCAGAAAAAAGATTAGTTTTAAAGACACATTCAGGGCTTCCCTGGTGGTGCAGTGGTTGAGAGTCCGCCTGCCGATGCAGGGGACAACGGGTTCGTGCCCCAGTCTGGGAAGATTCCACATGCCGCAGAGTGGCTGGGCCTGTGAGCCATAAAAAAAAGACACATTCAGAATTAGCCTGATCAGTATATTAATCCACAGTCAAGTACAAGAAACACGTGCCCAGGATCATCTTCCGAGCTCAGATTTGTGTGGTTGAGAGAGTGGATGAGGAAGAACCCTGGGAGGAATAGGGATCAGTGGGTTCCCTTTCAGGTGGAGTTATGAGAAAGCCTGTCATAACTTAGCTGTGCGCAAAGCAAATGCATCATTAAGGAGTGTATTTGAGAGTTGAAACTCTTTATGGAAGCTTTACCAAAGAAATAAGGAGAAAAATATCAGGGCCTCCGGTAGGTCTCAGCTCAGTGTACGCCAGCATGAAATGTATAGATACCAAAACTGGTGACTCAATCTCGGCTGTGTTAGTGTAAGGCCAGGGATGGCACTCCTGCCCCTTTCTAGGTGGACCACTTCTGGAAGACTGTTCAGAGGAGGACAGCCAGAAGACGAAGAAGTCTAGAAGTCATTTCATAGGAGAAAGTCAAAAGCAAATGGAAATGTTCAGTGTGAAGCAGGCAGGACATAGGCGATGTAGGATATTTGAAGGGCTGACGTGAAGGAGATTAGAATTTCTGTTTCTTATCTGAGGTCCAAGCTGGGATCCACAGCCCATTGTTCTGGATATACTGTGATTCAGCGTGAGAAGACTTTTCTAAGAATAGAGAGTACATATACAAATGCTTTTTAAGCACACCCGCCAGACACTGTTGTAGTTATTTTCACATTGTCCATTCACAGTAACTCAGTGAGATAGTTACTTTATGATCTCCACATTACAGGTGAGGAAAGTGAGACTCAGAAAGGTTATTACAGTTCATAGCCTGATAAGTGGTAGAGCAGTGATTCAAGCCCATGCCTTCTGCCTGCACGTCCAGTCCTCCCTTTTATTAAAACCAGCTCCTGAGAAAGGAAACAAGCTTCCAGTTGAGGGGACCAGCTTCCTGCCACAGGAAAGGTTCAAGAAGCTGAAATGTCTGTCCGACATGGATGATAAGGGTTGATTTATTGATTTGGGGAGTTGGATTAGGTGACTTGCGGGATCTTTGTTTCTGGACACCATGTGGAGACAAACATCTTTTTCTTCCCAGGATACTACCCATTGGTGGCCAGTACAGAAGAGGTTTGCTGTCTCTGAGTTAGTCATCAAAAGCATACAGGGCTCCCGAGCTTCAGAGCTGCAGTACCTGCCCCCTCCCCAAAGACGGATTGGCTTTATCTCACAAGCATTATTTTTTAAAGCTATGTAGTAACTTGGATCAAATGCTTCTGATTTTAATAGTTTCAGTGCAAGGAAATTAAGTAGATGGTTACATTCTAAGTCTCTTTGTAGTCTAAATTTTTACCTTTGAAGTTCTAAGAAAACATATGTTTTAAGTTACCAAGACGGATAATCATCTTAAATATGAGCCATGCTGTGGAGATAGTCATGGCCCACAGACTGTATTTGCATTGACACTAGCAACATAGGAAAGTACATCACCGAAAGGAATTCATTTCTCTCTAAGATAAAATCAGCTTGATTACAAAATATTATAGTGGTTTGGACATAAAATATAAAGTGATATTGAAAGAGGTATTTCAAATGTGTGATATTTTCCCTTTTCTCCAAATCAGGAATGGCTTTCAAAAGGACATGGGGAATACAGAGAAATCCCTAGTGAGAGAGACTTTTTTCAAGAAGTCAAGGAGAGTAAAAAAGTGGTTTGCCATTTCTACAGAGACTCCACATTGAGGTAATTTGTTTCCCTCAGTGACTGTTCTTGAACATGATGAGATTGTTGAATAGAGATACACTGACTTCATAGAGAATTAAGAAAAATATAAAAGGAAGTAATCCCTAAGTTGTCTCTTTATACTAGAATTAAAGTTAAGCAATCATTAAAGATTAACTTAAAAACCAGTGACATACAAAAGTACAAATTATAGAAGATCAGTATTTCCATAGAAATGGCTATTTCCTGAACTACATTTTCACTAGCTAATTTTTAAACATCTTAGAAATGAACACTTTAATTTTTTTATCAATGCCAAAAGAATTCTACTTCTGTCCCTACTATTAGGATACAGCCACAGTGTTGGAAATGGGGCCAACACCTGAACACCAGCTTTGAATTCAGTCACTTCTTCTCAACTTGCAATTCACCGGGAGACAGTGGCTTGATCAAGCCTTTCACCTGAAGCAGAGTTGGGGCACCAGGCATGGCTGGAAGGACAATAAAGTGATTTCTATTAGACAAACCCAGGTCTGCCAGCCTCTCTTTGGAGGCAGATCCCTCAAAGTGAAAATAGCCCCAGAAGAGGTTATATCTTAAACCAGAGGACTCAAGCCTTTTTTTTTTTAGCCCCCAAATTTGAATACTTGCCAACATTTAAGTGTTGGCAAAAAAAACTTTTAAATGTTGGCAACTAATCAGATTGTAGAATTTTTTTTTTAAGTATCAGATAACTTGATAACAGACCTAGAATTGTATGAAAGCAATTCACTGATGCCGAGTAGCTCCTGCCCCCCTTAGACACACACTCCAATGCAGAGTCTCTGTTATTCCCTGGGATCCCAGCCCTGCCCTCTTCTCGCATTTCCATAGCCTGCCTGGCCCTTGTCTTTGCCTCATCACCCAACAACATGGCTATTAGTTAACACCTTTCAGGGACTCATTGCCTGGGATATGTTGACTAAGAAAATAAAGATGAGAGAAAATAACTGAGATGATGAAATCTCCTATAAGGGAAAGTGGGAAAGGGATTAGGAAGGTAAATAGAAGATTGAATATATTTGTCCACTTATTTATTAGACGTCTCTGCCCACTAGATTGTAAGTTTTGTGAAGGCAGAGCGTTTGCCTTTGTGTCGTGGCCCACTGTGCTCTGGGTTCCTAGCCATAGAGCAGCATTGACTACACATAGTAGGTGCTCAGTAAGTATACTTGATGGATTTATAAACAATGCAACACCAGCAGTACTTGCCTTAAAACAGAACTGAAAAGTCAAGATTGAAATGAGGTGATAGAGATCTACATAGGTAGATAGCAAAGTTTCTAGCACACAGTACGCTAGATACTTCATGTTGTGTAAAATCCTGGAGCATTTATCACTGTTTGAGGTAAGTACGTATAATTCCTGTGCTTCATGCGTGGAAACCAAAGACTTGGAGAGATTAAGTGACCTACCTAATGTCACTCAGCTACTAAACGATAAAAGAGGATTTGAACCCAGGTTTTAAGCCTAATGCTGTTTTAACTACACCATAACTACTACTACTAGATTTTTAAAAAATGGATTAATTGACAAGTGGGACACAGACCTACTTAAAATAGATTCTGTATTACTCCAGTAAAACAATGGAGTTGATTTTTGTACAAATCTTCAAGAACGTATTTCTCAAAATGATTTGTCACTTGTTTGGAACTTCATTCAAAAACCACTTATTCCCCTACCATTTTTCACTAAAATCCCATTGCTGCCGTACGTGGGTGATATATAAAAAGAATCACTCAGAGGTGATGATGCATCAAGGTTATAAGAAACTCCGTGGACCCAAACCTAACTCAGGAAAAACTATACCAAGAAGTACCCAAAAAGCCTACTAGTAAAACCAGCTATGAAGCATTCGGTGTCTTAGTCATCGAAAGCAGTAGTTCTCAAACTTTGCTGGGCATGAGAATCACTTGCATGTTTCTCAGCTCAACTCCCAGAGAATTTTGATTCATTTGCATATTTTAAAAGTTGACTGTAATAATCACCTCTGGGTAAGAACTACTGCTCAAAAGATTATTACAGTAGTCTTTCAGAAACACTAGAGGGTTGGCCAGTTTAAAATATAATTTAAAGAAAATATCGCTTTCCACTTTTCAGGTGGCTTAATAAAGGTTACTGCTGGTATTTTTCATTTCTTTAGAACCGTAATGACCATGTTTGTAGCCCTTAACCTTGATATGCTTCTCACTAACAGAGTTGCACAGTTGGAAGGGTTCCTTCTCAGTGACACCATTCAGTCTTTCTTAGTGACTTCCAAATATGGCACCACATGTTCATTTTTAATTCTGAGAACTGTCTTCCCAGTTCTGTCAAGTTCAGATTTGTCACCTATGAGATGCCAGGAAACATGCATAAGGGAAATGACAATTTTTTATTCTTAACCATGAACATGACAACTTTGTGAACCACTTAAGGCATAAGTTGAATACTTCATTTTTTATAAGTATCGTTAAGGGAGATCTGACTTTCTAGAATATGATATGAGAGGTAGAAAAAGAGGTACCTAACCTATGAAATGGAAATGAGGTTATCTGATAGAAGCATAGATTGGCTGCCAAATTATGAGATTCAGAAAAACTAAAAACTTAGATGTGCCTTAATATTTATTTTGAAAAAGAAATCTGTTGTTTTTAGCTTTTGATTTTCTATGTGTTGTTATCTATAGGTGTAAAATACTAGACAGACATTTGGTGATACTGTCCAAGAAACATCTTGAGACCAAATTTTTGAAGCTAAATGTGGAAAAAGCACCTTTCCTTTGTGAGAGACTGCATATCAAAGTCATTCCCACGCTAGCACTGGTGAAAGATGGAAAAACACAAGATTTTGTTGTTGGATTTTCTGACCTAGGAAATACAGATGACTTCACCACAGAAACTTTAGAATGGAGGCTGGGTTGTTCTGATATTCTCAATTACAGGTAACTTTTAGTAAACTATCAATTTATATTAATTCACATATCCAGTTGATTTTTTAGAGAATTTATGTTAACATTTATTTTATGGAACTAAGATCTTTAAGCTGAGATGTAGAAAAATTTTCACAAAGGAAAAGCATATTTCTTTTTTTTTTTTTTTTTAAGTTTACTTATTTATTTATTTTTTGGGGGGCGGTACGCGGGCCTCTCCCTGTTGTGGCCTCTCCCGTTGCAGAGCACAGGCTCCGGACGCGCAGGCTCAACGGCCATGGCTCACAGGCCCAGCCGCTCCGCGGCATGTGGGATCTTCCCGGACCGGGTCACAAACCCGTGTCCCCTGCATCGGCAGGCGGACTCCCAACCACTGCGCCACCAGGGAAGCCCCCGGAAAAGCATATTTCTTAAAGTGTACATTAGCATGATCTTACAGCAAAATCAGAGTTATAAATAAAATTGACCTTGGATCTTGGAGTCCATCTGACTATAAAAGTTTTCAAACTAACAGATCCTATGGAATCTAATTCTCTGTTAATCTGGAAACCCAAAATGACACTCCAGAAGAATTGACTCCTTCCTGATTTAAACGAGATTAATCAAATTGATAATGACTTACATTAAAAATCTAATGTTTGAAAGTAGATATTCCTGTATCACTTGTAGAATCTGATAAAACATATAAAATCTCATCTCTATGCTTAGCTTAAATTACTACTCTGGGAAACAGTCTCAGAAAACCATCTGTTGATAAAATCCAACTTCCATTTTCCACTTATCTCTTTGTCCACTTCTCTAGACAAATAATTTATCTAATTCCACAAATCAGAGCATATCATCTTATCTTTTGTGCCTGTTTTTCATTTGCAAAAATAACAGGTAAAATTTTCCAGTTATTCCAGTCAGAGTGCCTTTTGATAAGTAGAAAGTTCTCTCATCTTTTTACTTCCCTTCTTCCTTTATCTCTGAATCTTTCCTCCACATGCATAAATCATTCCTACATTGTAGTGATTGATTTTGGAGTTTTAGGTTTTATTTTCTTAATATTAAGTAAAATGTTAATATTAAATAAAATTATTTTGAAGTGATTTCAAACTTTAAATAAGTTGGAAACTAGTATAAAGAATTCTTGAATTCTTGTATATCATTCACCCATGTCCCTCAATTTTCAACATTTTATATTTGCTTTATCGTTCTCTTTCTAGATATATATAAACTTTTTTTCAGAACCATTTGATTGGACGTTGTAGATATATTGTCCCTTTACTCCTAAATATTTCTGTGTGCATTTCCTGAGAACAGGAACATTTTATACAACCACAGTACAATTTATTAAAACACAAAATACATAGTTTACAGACCTTATTCAAATTCCACCATTGTCCCAATAATGTCCTCCATACTGGAAAAATGGGTTCTGTGTACTTACTATGTATTTTTAGTTTCCATTAACCTGTAGCAACTTGTTCCCCTCCTTTGTTTTTCAATACTTTAACATTTTTGAAGAGTACAAACTAGTTATTTTATAGAGCATCTCCCAGTTTGTTTCAAAATTAGATTCAGATTCTGCATGTTTTCCACAGGTATATTATGGAAGTGATGTTGTATTCTTTCTTCTCAGTGTACCATATCAGGAGATATATGATGGTTTGTCTCATTGCTGGTGGTGGTAACTGTGCACTGGTTAACCAGTTGTCTACCAAGCCAACTGGTGATTTAAGGAAGAACTTCTCCAGACCCCACATTAACTTACTTCTTCATTTATCTGTATTAGAATGGGCTGTGGATTCTTTTATTCAGTGGGTTATAGTCTGTTGCTGTTATTGTTTACTTTGAAGCTCAGATTGCCTCAGATTTGGCCAGTGAGAGCCTTTCATACTGGCTTCTGTGTCCTTTTGACACATCCCCATTAATTCTTTGAGCACTTTCTGGTGCACTTAAGGTCTTTTAGGGGGCCTCGTGTTATACTCTCCATAGGAATTGGCTTTTTCTCCAAGATGCCATGGTTCCTTTCAGTGGCAAATGATATTTCAAAACCAAGATCTAGCTGCTAGGAATATTTTGAGGCGTCATGAAAAGAGTTCCATTCTAATTCTGAGTTAATGATAATGAATTCCATGAGTTTTGTTGATGTCTATAGAGATCTAAGCATTAAAAGATGTTAAATAGAATCAAACCAGTCATAACAGGCTATCAAAAATAGAGCATGGTTTTCCTGTGTCATTCTCAGGAGAGAATCTAATACAGATTCAGCATACCCAAAACAGATAAAAATAACTGATTTCCTTGTATGCTTTTTAGTCAGAAATTTTGTCGGTGCATCCGACAAAATGTTAATCAGTAATTAATGATAAAATAAAACGCTGATCTAAAGCATTTAGTAGTACATAATAAGGTTTAAAACTATTAACTATTAGTATAAATAATATACCTCTTCCTTGACACCAACATTTTAAAGAAAATTTTACTCTATTATGTTACAGTGAGGATAGGTTTTTGTGCAGTTTAGTATACCAGCTGTACTAAACCATAGTGTTTTTCAAATTTGCTTTCTTTTTAGTGGAAATTTAACGGAGCCACCATTTCAGAGCCAAAAGAAATTTGGAACAAACTTCACAAAGCTGGAAAAGAAAACTATTCGAGGAAAGAAATATGATTCTGACTCTGATGATGATTAATTCTTTGTAAATCGTCTCCTGACTTCAGAATTCGATGTGTTTTCTAAATTCTGTTGATTTCAGTACATTCGTCTCCTAATGGTCACATTCTAGAGTTTTATGCAGTTGCATCATATTGAAAAACATCTGTGATATTTTCTGTGTGGAGTTTGTGTTTAAGTTGAGGAAAACTTCTGAGTTCTAAATATCTGAGTAGGGTCTGGATTCTCTATTTTTGAGATTGGTTTTATCACAATATGATTCTTACATTTTTATACCATTCACAATTGTGTTTTTAATCTACTGGATTGGAAATAGAAATACAGCACACTATTCCAGGACTAATTCTTACCTAGCATTATTTACTTTATAAAGAGGTCAAGTAACATTTACTGGTGTAACAGACTGCACTTGTAATTGATTAGAAACACTCTTCTGGAATATATTTAAGTAACTATTAAAGAACTGTATTTATTCTGTATGCTTCATGGTGTTGTTGAGTCAACTGATGGCAACAGAAAGCTTTTTCAGGTTGTGAACATACTGCCTTATTTAAAGGGTCTTGATTGCTTGTATTTTAAGACATGTATTAAACAGTCAAGAAGCACTTTCGAAATGGCAACATGAGACATACAGACCCCTAGTGAAACAATCATAACTGGTCAATTTTTTTTTAGAAATTAAAGTCTCTGGAAATTGTCATAAGAGCACACAGCAAACAAACATTTATCCAAGAAAATACTCAATCTTGGTAAGAATAGTGAGTCTCTGTGGTATTTGAACCATGACCCTGCACCCTTCCTCCCCTCATCTCCCAGTCTTGGCCTACAATTTATCCCTAGGAGGAGCAGACTGCTAGCATCTCTCATTCCCCCAAGGTCTGTGTTGCAGAAGCTCTGTTCCAAGCAGCAGTATTAAAGAGGTCTGAGCCTTCCTTCCTCCACCCAGTCCCCACTTGTAGCACAGAATATCTACCCCAGGAATACTGTTTTCTAATCACTGTTGCCCTGGCATACTCATAAACTAGAGCAATAGTGATTAGGGTGGAGGTTCCATGGAAGGAGAGGCAAGCAGAGAAGATCAAGGGCTACCACCCACTGCTCTACTTAAAGACTACTAGCAAAGCCAGCTACTCTCCCTATCCCCAATGCTGGGGGAGTAGCACAGAGGTTCTGCCCAGTGGGAGAAGCGGGCTGTAAAAACAGCTTCCATAGCATTCCCTGAAGGGACTGACTTTATTTAGAACAGAGTGAGAGAAGTTGAAGCATAAGGATGCTGCTGCAGACAAAGGAGATTTCAGGTGGGGTTGGGGGTGAAGTAAGAGGAGCCTGGGATCTCCAGGTTAGCAAAACAAGCAGAAAGGAAGGCCAGTGAGAATTTCAACAGAGAATGAAAGAGGAAGTTTAGAGTAGCCCTACAGTTGGAGCAAACCGCAGCAACTCGAAAAACCTAGCTTCAATTAGATAGAACTGTGTGGCAAGTTATGTCCCAGGGCATTGTCAAATAATAGAGAGGTCCACCAGAAATTAGTGGATGTTAACGGCACAGCGTGATAACAATGGAGACAGACTAACTAGAACTCTTACAGGGACGGCAGGGAAAGAAACAGCAAGAGAGCCCTGCTAAAACTACTGTCCTTGGGGTTGAGGGGAGGTGTCAGCAACACTGCATATACCCAGGTGACGTAGTGCAACATCAGAGGCCATATAATTCAGGGTAAGTGGACTTAGCCAAAATGGTCCAGCTAAGTCACTAACCATATAAGCAAACAAGCCCTGGAGAAGGGACTGTGAGTCTCCAGAACTGCTATTATGTAAAATGTCCAGTTTTGAACCAAAAAAATAAGATCTACAAATAAACAGGAAAGTGTGACTCATAACATGGTGGGGAGAAAAGCAATAAAAAAAATTTTTTTTAAATTGCCTTTGAGTGGGTCCAGTTATTGGAAGCAGACAAAAACCTCAAAGCATCTAGGTATATATACACACATACACACATACACACATACACATACTAAAACCATGCTGAAGGTAAAGGAAGGTATGATAATATTCCCTCAAAGAATATTAATGGAGATAGAAATTATTTTTAAAGAACCAAATGGAGATCTCTGGACTTAAAAAGTATAATAACTGAATGAAAGATTCATTAGAGGGACTCAACAGTAGCTATGCAGTAGAAAGCCAATGTGGGGATTAATCAATATAGATAATGCAATCAGAAGAACAGGAAAAAGGAAAAAAACCAGCTTCAGAGACATATGGAACATCAACACATGTCATGGAAGTGCCACAAAGAGAGGAGAAACGAGTGCAAAGTTATTAGAAGAAACAGTGCCTAAAAATCTCAAATTTGATGAAAAGCATTAATCCAAGAAGCTCAGGTTCTGAAAATAAAAGGATCCACACCCGGACATACCAGAATAAAAATTTTAAAAGACAGAAGAATCTTGAAAACAGGAAGAAAAACCACTAATCATGTACAAGGAAACCACATTAACAGTTGACTTATCAGAAACAACGAGGACCTAAGGCAGTGGAAGGACATGCAAAGTGCTCAAAGGAAAAAACTCAACCAAAGAGTTTATATCTAACAAAAGTCTTTCAGAAGTGGAGGCAAAATGACACACAGATTTTAAGAATTCATTCCCAGGAAACCCGCCTTACAAGAAATGCTAGATGATGTTTTTCCATCTGAAAGGAAGTGAGACCCCACAATTCAAACCCTTACCAAAAACCAATGCCAATTAAAATGTAAGAAATTATAAAAGACATCGTAACAACTTATTTTCCCTTCTTTCAGCTGATATAAAAGCAATTGTATAAAACAGTATACATATATATATAATTGGGGTGTTGAACCTATAACATGGAAACGTATATTTGCATATAACACCATAAAGCAGGTGGGAGCAAATATTTCATACTTCAATAATGAAACAACAGAAAGATAACAAGAAATTGTGAATTAAAAGGTTAATTTAAAAAACCTAAAAATATATTTGTTCAGCTACTTGAAAACAAAATTGTAGAAGTATTATGTTTAACATATAGTGATGCAATGTGTGTAACAAAGGGAAGAAGTGATAGAGCTTTATAGGAGTAACATATTTCATTAGAATTAAATGGCTATACAGCTAAAGTAGATTCTGACAAGATGTATACTGTAAGTCCTAGAGTATCCACTAAGAAAATAATTCCCAAAATATACAGAAAAATATTATTAAAGAACATAAAATATTACACTAGAAAATATTCACTTAAAACGGAAAAAGGAGAACAAAGGAACAAAGAAGATGTAACATGTATAGAAGACAAAAAGGTAAAAGGACATGTAAACCCAACCATATACATAGTAACAATATATGTGGGTGAATTATTACTCATGCCTAACAATGATTAGGCAAAGGTTGTCAGACTGGATAACAGAAACAAGACTCAACTATATTCTGTCCACAGGAGACACACTTTAAAATCAAAGGTAAAACTACAATGAAAAAGCTATACCATGCAAGCACCAGTCAGAGAACTGGAGTGGCTAAACTAATAGACTTGAAAATAAAAGCTTATTACAGATAAAGAGGGTAATTTTATGATAGAAAAGAACCTGTCAGGAAACTATAACAACATAAACATCTCTGCACCTCACAACAGAGCTCATGTTCTTGACAATTCTGTATTTTGCTGCAAGAATTCTGAAGCAGAACGTGATACAATTGAGGGGAAAATAGACTATTCAGCAATACTAGTCAGAGACATGACCCTGCCTCCCCTTTAAATAATGAATAGAAAAACTAGTTAGAAGATCCACAGGGAAATAAGACTTGAACAGCACTATAAACCAACTACACTTAACACATCTATAGAACATTCACACAATAGACAATTCACAAGATCACGTGGAACATTCTCCAAGATAGACCATATGTCAGACCATAAAAAAGTCTCAATAAATTGAAAAAATATTAAAGTCGTAAAAGGTATGTTCTCTGACCACAATGGAATGAAACAAAGACGAAACTGAGAAATTCAAAAATATGTAGAATTTAATGAACTCTTAAATAACCAGTGAGTCAAAGGGAAAGTTCACAAGATAAATTAGAAAATCCTTTGAGATATATGAAAATAAAAATGCAACATACCAAAACTTATGGGCTGCCACTAAAGCACCATTTTCAGGGAAATTAATAGCAGTAAACACCTATATCAAGATAAGATCTCAAGTCAATGATCTTCCACCTTAAAATACTGGTAAATGGGAAATTTATAGTAGCAAACACATTTTAAAAAGAGGGAGACTTCCAGTTTCTGGTCCAGCATGTAAGAAGCTTGGAAGTCACCATTCCATACTTGTTAGGGTGGAAGTAACATCACTGAAGTAAATTGATATTTATTTTAAAAATTGAAATACATCTCAAGTTCATGAATTATACAATATTGTTAAGATGGCAATACTATCAAAAGCAATCTAGAAAGCAAAGACTAATAAAAAAAATAAAATTAAATTTTAAAAAAAGTGATCTGATAGAGTATTAGATGACATACATGACCATAGTCCATTGTTTTCTGATTCAACGACATAAGGGAGTAAGGTGAAAAATTAATAATTATACATTTTTTAATTAGGAGAATAGAAAAACTAAATTTCTTGTAGAAATAAACCCAAAGAGTCCTCGTGTCAGCCCTGCTCCTCTTAAAAGACCGTGATGCTGTAATACCAATGGATAATCTGGGAGACAACCAGCTGTCATTAAAATAGATTTTACCAAGGCAAGGACAATAGGTTGCTTATTAGCAGTGAGAAATCAGTAGTCTTTTAGAAGTGTACCCTTTGGAAAGTGTGAGATATATAATAAATGAAAGCCTTTCATTATTCATTGTTATAAGCCAAATGTAGATTAAATGTAGACTACCTTCAATTCAGATATTAAGATATCCTTCCCTCAGTAATTTTATGAGGTAACATGTATAATGTCAAGCATAGGCTAAGTCATATATTTTATAATCTTTCAAAAAATTTTAAAGCAATGTGTTAACCCTATAATGAATATAAAATGGATCCTAACTGCATGTCTTAGAAAATGTGCATTTCATAGAATTATTTAAGAATGAAGCCTTAATAGCCCATCTTTTTAAGTATGTTAGCTGAACGTTATGATTGTGTAATATCATTTTAGGGCATTACCACATTTTAAGAAATAAAATAATATTCAGAAGCATAATTTTGCCAGAATGTAAAATTTAAAACCAGAAATGTGAAAAATCCTCACATGATTATTGGCCTGTTAAAAAATAAAGCAAACCCCACAAACCTGATGCAAGCTATTATGTGCAAAATAATGTGCTAGTTACACAGCCCTCTGGGAAGTGAACGTGAGTCCGGATGCTTCTTTCTTGGTTTATTTCATTCCTAGAGTACCTTTGTTGCAGGTTTTTCTTATGTTTCCAAAGGAAACAAGTAAGCCATCTCAAGTTTAAGTTTTGTCCTCAATAAAGTAAAAAATGTGCCAAATACCATTTGACTAGATGATAACTAAAACTGGACAAATATTTTCTCTCACTGGAGACTGACAGTGTTTTAGTTGTGCTTAAAATTTGTGATTCTCCTAAAAAAAAAGGTACAAATGAAAACTTATGGTTACCAGGAGATAAGGGGGGAAGGATAAATTGGGAGATTGGGATTGACATATACACACGACTATATATAAAATAGATAATAATAACCTACTGTATAGCACGGGGAACTCTACTCAATACTCTGTAATGGCCTATATGGGAAAAGAATCTTTTAAAAAAGTGGACATATGTATATGTATAACTGGCTCACTTTGCTGTACACCTGAAACTAACACAAATTTGTAAATCAACTAGACTCCAATAAAAATTTTTAAAAATAAAAAAAAGCGATCTAGAGATTCAATATAATCCCTATAAAAATTCCAATGGCCTTTTTTGCACAAATGGAAAAAACCAAATTCACATGAAATTACAACTCAACAACAAAAGGCAAACAACCAATTTATAAATGGGCAAAGGACTTGAATAGATATTTCCTCAAAGAAGATACACAAATAGCCAACAAGCACATTAAATATGTTCACCATCATTAGTCATTAGGGAAATGTAAATCAAAATCACAATGAGATACCACTTCATACCCACTAGAATGACTATAATTAAAATTAAAAGAGAACAAGTGCTAGGATGGGTGTGGATTGAAACCCTTGTAAATCATTGGTGAAATGTAAAATAGTGTAGCTGCCATAGAAAACAGTTTGTTGGTTCCTCAAAGCATTAAACATAGAAATACCATATGACCCAGCAATTGAACTCTTAAGTATATTCCCCAAATAATTTAAAACAGCTATGCAAACAAATGTAAATGCATGTTCATAGCAGTATTATTCATAACAGCCAAAAGGTGGAAACAACCCAAATGTCCGTCACTGGATGAATGGATAAACAAGTTGTGATACATGCATACAATGCAATATTACTCAGACATGAAAAAAGAATGAAGTACTAACACATGAAACAACATGAATGAACCTCAAAAGCATTATTCTAAGTGAAAGAAGACAAACACAAAGCTACATATTTTATGATTCCATTTATATGAAGTATCCAGAATAGGTAAATCCATAGAGCAGATTGGTAGTTGTGAGATGGTGGAAAAAGAGACCCTTATCTACCATTTTTTTTCCTTGTATCTTTTGAGACTCTGTGTTGAATCCTTTTTGACAATTTTTTTTTTACTTTTTAAAAATTGAATCATTACTGAACAAAAATATATATAATAAAAAGGAACTATACTGGAAAACCCATTCTTATTGGGACAGAAGCTGAATATTAGGGGATTTTAGGAATGAAATGAGACAGAAGGGGAAAAGTAAGGGATATGAATACTTTTAGAAAAACTTAGAAGGGACAGGAAAGCCACTCTTCAGGTTGTCAGTAGCAGGCTGGACTGTTTTCGTTGATGAGAATCTGAGGTAACCTGCAGAAGTCAGGACAGCCTCTAACATGGACTCTGTTTTCCCCACCACTTAGCTACATAGCTTGAGCATTTCCCCATATCAGTACATACAGAGCTACCTCTCTCTTTAATGAATGCAAAGTATTCTATTGTACAGATGTTTCATATGAAAATGTTTCCTAATCAGGCACATGTGAAAGAGAAAACCCTCTGGACTCCCCTCTCTCTTTTTTTGTTTTTAAAATATTTATTTATATATTTGGTTGCACCGGGTCTTAGTTGCAGCAGGCGGGCTCCTTCGTTGCGGCTTGTGGGCTCCTTAGTTGTGGCATGTGAACTCTTAGTTGCAGCATGCATGTGGGATCTAGTTCCCTGACCAGGGATTGAACCCGGGCCCCCTGCATTGGGAACACAGAGTCTTAACCACTGCGCCACCAGGGAAGTCCCATGGACTCCCCTTTCTTTTTAACACACCCCCAAATCCTTATTTTATGAAGGACTTTCCCTGTGTCATCAGTTCCACAAGAAATAAAATGTGGACTGCTGTGGGCTAGCAACCTCAGCAATGTTCTTTTTTTTCTCTTTCATAAAAGAAGAGGAAATCAAATCTCTAAATGAGATCTCCAAGTAAAAACAAACAATATTGAGCAAACTACCAGGTTTTCTGAGCTCATAAAATGTAAAGCACAGATTACACATTATGAAATAGTCTTGAGAACTATCTTAACTTTTTAACTGTCTGATAAAAAACATTACTGAATATACCATTCCCACTGAGAAGTCAGAGGCTGGGAATGAAAATTCCCACTGACTGCACTCAGGACTTCAGCAGGAAGTCAGCCCATGAGCCTCTGGGAGGCTCATCTGAAGATCTTTCCACTGGGTCCGCAGGCATCCCCCAATGCCCTGAGTGCTAAACCCACACTTCCCCCCACCCCAAGTCTGCAGGTGACTCTTTGTGTGTGTTTCTGAGTGCAATGGCCAGAGTATTCTCAGAAAAATCAGACCAGGGTCTGTTGGCAAGAGAGAAACCACAAACTTGAGTGGTAGTGCCATTTTCTGGCAAACAAAGAGGTTTCCAAAGGTCAACCTGATGAGTTGTAAGAACCAGAGAAGGCATGAAAGCTTAAAAATTCCACCACAAGAGGGAATAAGGAGTGTGGAGCAGATGTACCCATACAACGTCAGAGAAAATCTAGATGTAACAGGACCAATGAACCCACCTGAAGGCAACTGGTACAGATTTGAGGGGTTCCACTACTTCAGTGCAAAAGCCACAATGCAAAACTCCAAGGAACATGAGAAATATCATCACCAAAAGAAAACAATCCTCCAATAACTGAACTCAATGACATGGAATTTTGAGATCTAGCTGATAAAGAGTTTGAAATAGCAGTTTTGAGGAAACTCAAGTGAACTACAAGAAAACACAGAAAGACAACTCAATGAAATGAGGAAAACACATGAAAAAATGAGAAATTTAACAAAGAGATAGGAATCATAAAAAAGGACCAAACAAATTCTGGAGCTGAAGAATTCAATGAATAAAATGAGAAATGCAATATAAAATATCTACAGCAAAGTAGACCAAATGGAAGGTAGAATAAGTGAGCTAGAGGATAGGAATTTTGAAATAATGCAGCTAGGGGAGAACAAAAATGAAGAAGAATGAAGAAAGCCTACATGATCCATGGGAATCCATCAAATGTACAAATATTAAAATAATTAGTACTTCAGAAGGAGAAGAGAGGGAGAAAGTGGTAAAAAGTTTATTTAAAGTAATAACTGAAAAATTCTCAAACTTTGGAAAGACCTGGGCATCCAATTCATGAAGCTAATAGATCACCCTATTTTTTCAATGAAAAAAAAAGTACTTCTGTAAGATACACTATAATGAAAATGTCAAATATCAAAGAGAATCTTAAAAGCAGCCAGAGGGAAAAAAAAATTATAACCTACAAGGAACCCCCCATTAGGCTATCAGTGTATTTCTCAAAAGAAACCCTACAGGGCTTCCCTGGTGGCGCAGTGGTTGAGAGTCTGCCTGCCAATACAGGGGACACGGGTTCGTGCCCCGGTCCGGGAGGATCCCACATGCCACGGAGTGGCTGGGCCCGTGAGCCATGGCCACTGAGCCTGCGCATCTGGAGCCTGTGCTCCACAACGGGAGAGGCCACAGCAGTGAGAGGCCCGCGTACCGCAAAAAAAAAAAAAAAAAAAAAAAAAAAGAAACCCTACAGACCAGGAGAGAGTGAAATGGCATATTCAAAATGTTGGAAGAAAAAATTTCCAACCAAGATAATTTATCCAAAGTTACACTTCAGACGTGAAGGAAAAAATAAAGGCTTTTCTAGATAAACAAAAACTGAAGGAGTTATCACCACTAGACCTGCCTTGCAAGAAATGCCAAAAGGAATTATTCAAGCTGAAATGAAAATATGCTAATTAGTGACATGAAAACATAGGAAAGTATACAGCACACTGGTAGATATACAGTCATATTTAGAAAACTCTAATTCTGTAATAGGGTGGTATGTTAACCAGTTACTTATAGTATAAAGATTATAGGAAAAGATTATTTTAAAATATATAGTTATATATATATATATATATATATATATATTTTTTTTTTTTTTTTTTTTTTTTTTTTTTTTTTGCAGTACGCGGGCCTCTCACTGTTGTGGCCTCTCCCGTTGCGGAGCACAGGCTCCGGATGCGCAGCCTCAGCGGCCATGGCTCACGGGCCCAGCCGCTCCACGGCATGTGGGATCTTCCCGGACCGGGACACGAACCCGTGTCCCCTGCATCGGCAGGCGGACTCTCAACCACTGCGCCACCAGGGAAGCCCCTATAGTTATATATTTTTGTAGCTGTATCTACTATAATTTGTTAACGAACATAAAATATAGAAAGAGGTAAATTGTGATGTCAAAAATGTAAAGGGAGGGAGTAAAATTTTGGAACTTCTGTGTGTGATTGAAGTTAAGTTGCTATCAGCTTTCACTGAACTGCTTTATTTATGTTTTACGTAAGCCTCATGGTAACCACAAAGCAAAAACCTATAGGAGATTCACAAAAGATAAAGAAAGGGGAAACACAGCATATCACCATGGAATGACCAGTTGACAAAAGTAGGCAGAAACAAGAAAAAAAAAAAACATTGGAACTACAAAACTGCGAGAAGTTATTAAGATGGCATTAGTAAGTCCTTACATATCAATAATTACTCTAAGTGTAAATGGATTGAATTTACCCATCAGAAAGGTACAAAGTAGCTGGATGGATTTAAAAAAATATATGACCCAACTATAAGCTGCCTATAAGAGACTCACTTCAGGGTTAAGGACACACATAGGATCAAAATGAAGAGACAGTAAAAAGTATTCCATGCAAGTGGAAACCAAAAGAAAGCAGGGGTAGCTACCTACCCCTCTATCACACAAAATAGACTGTAAGCCAAAAGAGGTAATAAGAGATAAAGAAGGTCATCATATATGATAAAAGGGTCAATTCATCAAGATCATAAATATATATGCACCCAACATTGGAGCATCTGAATATATTAATCAAATACTGACAGATCAGAAAGGAGAAATAGACAATACAATAATAGCAGCAGACTTCAATACCCTACTCTCAGCAATGGAAAGATAATCCAGACAGAAAACAGAAAGAAAACATTGGACTTGACTCATATATTAGATGAAATGGACCTACAAAACATTTATAGGACATTCCATCCAACAGTAGCAGAATACATATTCTACTAAAGAGCACAAGAAATATTCTCCAGGATAGATCATATGATAGGTTACAAAACGAATACTAGCAAACTTAAGAAGATTAAAATCATACCAACTATCTTTTCAAACACAATGGATGAAACTAGGAAAAAAAACAAGAGGACAACTGGAATGTTTATAAGCATGTGGAAACAACACATTCCTGAACAAGAAATGGGTTATAAAGAAAAAAAAATCTCAAAACAAATGAAAATGACAACACAACACATCAAAATCTATGGGATGTTACAAAAGCAGTTCTGAGAGAGAATTTTATAGTAATAAATGCATATATTAAGAAGATAGAAAGCTCTCAAATAAACAACCTAACTTCACACTTCAAGGAACTAGAAAAAGAACAAAGGAAGCCCAAAGTTAGCCGAATGAGGGAAATAAAGATCAGAGTGGAAAATAATGAAGTAGAGAATAGAAAAGATTAACAAAACTAAGAACTCAGTTTTTGATAAGGAAAATGAAACTGACAAACTTTTAACTAGACTAAGAGACTATTTTGAATACTTATATGCCAATAAATTGGGTACCTAGAAGAAACAGATAAATTTTTAGAAACATATAACCAAGACAATCAGGAAATAGAAAAGCTGAACAGACCAACAATGCAAGTAAGGCAATTGAATCAGTAATCAAGAGCCGTCCAACACAGACAAATATAGGACCAAATAGCTCTACTGGTGAATTCTACCAAACATATAAAGGAGAATTAATGCCAATCTTTCTCAAACTTTTCAAAAAATAAAATCAAAGAAGAATCACTTCCAAACTCATTTTATGAAGCTACCATTACCCTGATACCAAAGCCAGATAAGGGCACTACAAGAAAAAACTACAAACCAATATCCCTTATAAATATACATGCAAAAATTCTCAACAAAGTATTAAGAAATCTAATTCAACAACACATTAAAAGGGTCATACACCATGACCAAGTGGGATTTATCCCTGGGATGCAAGGATGGTTCAATGTATGTAATTATCAATAAATGTGATACACCACATTAATAGAATGAAAGACAAAAATCATGATCATCTCAACTGATGCAGAAAAAGCATTCAACAGAATATTTTTTTTCAAGATGAAATCTCCACAAATTATTTATAGAAGAAATGTACCTCAACATAATAAAGGCCATATATGACAAGCCAACAGCCAACATCATAATCCGTGGTGGAAGACTGAAAGTTTTTCCTGTGAGATCAGGAACAAGACAAGGATGCCCACACTCACCACTCTTATTCAACATAGTACTAGAAGTCCCAGCTAGAGCAATTATGCAAGAAATAAAAAGGCATTCATTGAAAAAGGAAGTGCCAAGATTGGTTGAAGATGGCGGAATAGAAGGACGTGCTCTCATTCCCTCCTGCGAGAGCACCAGAATCACAACTAACTGCTGAACAATCATAAACAGGAACACACTGGAACTCACCAAAAAGATACCCCACATCCAAAGACAAAGGAGAAGTCACAATGAGATGGTAGGAGGGGCACAATCACAATCAGATCAAATCCCATAACTGCTGGGTGGGTGACTCACAAACTAGAGAACACTTATACCACATAAGTCCACCCACTGGAGTGAAGGTTCTGAGCCCCACATCAGGCTTCCCAACCTGGGGGTCCAGCAACGGAAGGAGGAAATCCTAGAGAATCAGACTTTGAAGGCTAGTTGGATTTGATTGCAGGACTTTTGACAGGACTGGGGGAAACAGAGATTCCACTCTTGGGGGGCACACACAAAGTAGTGTGTGCATCGGAACCCAGGGGAAGGAGCCGTGACCCCAAGGGAGACTGAGCCAGACCTGCCTGCTAGTGTTGGAGGGTCTCCTGCAGAGGTGGGAAGTGGCTGTGTCTCACAGTGAGGACAAAGACACTGGCAGCAAAAGTTCTGGGAAGTACTCCTTGGCATGAGCCCTCCCAGCGTCTGCCATTAGCCCCACCAAACAGCCTGGGTAGGCTCCAGTGTTGGGTCACTTCAGGCCAAACAACAAACAGGGAGGGAACTCAGCCCCACCCATCAGCAGACAAGCGGATTAAACTTTTACTGAGCTCTGCCCACAAGAACAACAGCCAGCTTTACCCACCTCCAGTCCTCCCATCAGGAAACTTGCACAAACCTCTTAGATAGCCTCATCCACCAGAGGGCAGACAGCAGAAGCAAGAAGAACTACAATCCTGCAGGCTGTGGAACAAAAACCACATTCACAGAAAGATAGACAAAATGAAAAGGCAGAGGGCTATGTACCAGATGAAGGAACAAGATAAAACCCCAGAAAAACAACTAAATGAAGTTGAGACAGGCAACCCTCCAGAAAAAGAATTCAGAATAATGATAGTGAAGATGATCCAGGACCTTGGAAAAAGAATGGAGGCAAAGAGCAAGAAGAAGCAAGAAATGCTTAACAAAGACCTAGAAGAATTAAAGAACAGACAAACAGAGATGAACAATACAATAACTGAAATGAAAACTACACTAGAAGGAATCAATAGCAGAATAACTGAGGCAGAAGAACGGATAAGTGACCTGGAAGACAGAATGGCAGAATTCACTGCCATGGAACAGAATAAAGAAAAAAGAATGAAAAGAAATGAAGACAGCCTAAGAGACCTCTGAGACAACGTTAAACGCAACAACAGTTGCATTATAGGGGTCCCAGAAGGAGAAGAGAGAGAGAAAGGACGCGAGAAAATATTTGAAGAGATTATAGTCAAAAACTTCCCTAACATGGGAAAGGAAATAGCCACCGAAGTCCAGGAAGTGCAGAGAGTCCCATACAGGATAAACCCAAGGAGAAACACGCTGAGACACATAGTAATCAACTTGGCAAAAATTAAAGACAAAGAAAAATTATTGAAAGCAGCAAGGGAAAAATGACAAATAACATACAAGGGAACTCCCAAAAGGTTAACAGCTGATTTCTCAGCAGAAACTCTACAAGCCAGAAGGGAGTGGCATGATATACTTAAAGTGATGAAAGGGAAGAACCTACAACCAAGATTACTCTACCCAGCAAGGATCTCATTTCTCGATGGAGAAATCAAAAGCTTTACAGACAAGCAAAAGCTAAGAGAATTCAGCACCACCAAACCAGATCTACAACAAATGCTAAAGGAACTTCTCTAAGTGGGAAACACAAGAGAAGAAAAAGACCTACAAAAAAAAAACCCAAACAATTAAGAAAATGGTAATAGGAATATACATATTGATAATTACCTTAAATGTGAATGGATTAAATGCTCCAACCAAAAGACACAGGTTTGCTGAATGGATACAAAAACAAGACCCATATATATACTGCCTACAAGAGATCAACTTCAGACCTAGGGACACATACAGATTGAAAGTGAGGGGATGAAAAAAGATATTCCATGCAAATGTAAATCAAAAGAAAGCTGGAGTAGCAATATTCATATCAGATAAAAGAGACTTTAAAATAAAGGATGCTACAAGAGACAAGGAAGGACATTACATAATGATCAAGGGATCAATCCAAGAAGAAGATATAACAATTATAAATATATATGCACCCAACATAGGAGCACCTCAATACATAAGGCAACTTCTAACAGATATAAAAGAGGAAATTGACAGTAACACAATAATAGTGGGGGACTTTTTACACCTCACACCAATGGACAGATCATCCAAACATAAAATTAATAAGGAAACACAAGCTTTAAATGTCACAATAGACAAGATAGATTTAACTGACATTTATAGGACATTCCATCCAAAAACAGCAGATTACACTTTCTTCTCAAGTGCACATGGAACATTCTCCAGGATAGATCATATCTTGGGTCACAAATCAAGCCTCAGTAAATTTAAGAAAATTGAAATCATATCAAGCATCTTTTCTGACAACAACATTATGAGATTAGAAAACAATTACAGGGAAAAAAACGTAAAAAACACAAACACATGGAAGCTAAACAATACATTACTAAATAACCAAGAGATCACCGAAGAAATCAAAGAGGAAATCAAAAAATACCTAGAAACAAAGGACAATGAAAATACAATGATCGAAAACCTATGGGATGCAGCAAAAGCAATTCTAAGAGGGAAGTTTATAGCAATACAAGCCTACCTCAAGAAACAAGAAAAATCTCAAATAAACAAGCTAACCTTACACCTAAAGCAACTAGAGGAAGAAGAACAAACAAAACCCAAAGTTAGCAGAAGGCAAGAAACCATAAAGATCAGAGCAGAAATAAATGAAATAGAAACTAAGAAAACAATAACAAAGATCAATAAAACTAAAAGCTGGTTCTTTGAGAAGATAAATGAAATTGATAAAACATTAGCCAGACTCATCAAGAAAAAGAGGGAGAGGACTCAAATCAATAAAATTAGAAATGAAAAAGGAGAAGTTACAACAGACACTGCAGAAATACAAAGCATCCTAAGAGACTACTACAAGCAACTGTATGCCAATAAAATGGACAACCTGGAAGAAATGGACAAATTCTTAGAAAGGTATAGCCCTTTAAGACTGAACCAGAAAGAAATAGAAAATATATACAGACCAATCACAAGTAATGAAATTGAAACTGTGATAAAAATCTCCCAACAGAGCTTCCCTGGTTGCGCCGTGGTTAAGAATGCTCCTGCCAATGCAGGGGACACAGGTTCTAGCGCTGGTCCAGGAAGATACCACATGCCGTGGAACAGCTAAGCCCGTGCACCACAACTACTGAGCCTGCGCTCTAGAGCCTGTGAGCCATAACTGCTGAAGCCTGCGCACCACAACTACTGAAGCCCGTGTGCCTAGAGCCTGTGCTCCACAACAAGAGAAGCCACTGCAGTGAGAAGCCCACACACCGCAATGAAGAGTAGCCCCCGCTCGCCACAACTAGAGAAAGCCCACGCACAATAACAAAGACACAATACAGCCAAAAATAATAAATAAATTAATTTAAAAAAATCTTCCAACAAACAAAAGTCCAGGACCAGATGGCTTCACAGGTGAATTCTATAAAACATTTAGAGAAGAGCTAACGCACATCCTTCTCAAACTCTTCCAAAAAATTGCAGAGGAAGGAACACACCCAAACTCATTCTATGAGGCCACCATCACCCTGATACCAAAACGAGACAAAGATACTACAAAAAAAGAAAATTGCAGACCAATATCACTGATGAATATAGATGCAAATATCCTAAACAAAATGCTAGCAAACAGAATCCAACAACACATTAAAAGGTCATACACCATGATCAAGTGGAATTTATTCCAAGGATGCAAGGATTCTTCAATATACACAAATCAATCAATGTGATACACCATATTAACAAATTGAAGAATAAAAACCATATGATCATCTCAATAGATGCAGAAAAAGCTTTTGACAAAATTCAACACCAACTTATTATAAAAACTCCCCAGAAAGTGGGCATAGAGGGAACCTACCTCAACATAATAAAGGCCATATACGACAAACCCACAGCAAACATCATTCTCAATGGTGAAAAACTGAAAGCATCTTCTCTAAGATCAGGAACAAGATGAGGATGTCCACTCTTACCAATGTTATTCAACATAGTTTTGGAAGTCCTAGCCATGGCAAGCAGAGAAGAAAAAGAAATAAAAGGAATACATATTGGAAAAGAAGAAGTAAAACTGTCACTGTTCACAGATGACATGATATTATACATAGAGAATTCTAAAGATGCTACTAGAGCAAATCAATGAATTTGGTAAAGTTGCAGGATACAAAATTAATGCACAGAAATCTCTTGCATTCCTATACACCAATGATGAAAAATCTGGAAGAGAAATTAAGGAAACACTCCCATTTACCACTGCCACAAAAAGAATAAAATACCTAGGAATAAACCTACCTAGTGAGACAAAAGATCTGTTTGCAGAAAATGAAAAGACACTGATGAAAGGAATCAAAGATGTTACAAACAGATGGAGAGATATACCATATTCTTGGATTGGAAGAATCAATATTGTGAAAATGACTATACTACCCAAAGTAATCTACAGATTGAATGCAATCCCTATCAGATTACCAATGGCATTTTTCACAGAACTAGAACAAAAAATTTATAAATTTGTATGGAGACACAAAAGAGCCTGAATAGCCAAAGCAGTTTTGAGAAAGAAAAATGGAGCTGGAGGAATCAGACTCCCTGACTTCAGATTATACTACAAAGCTACAGCAATCAAGACAGTATGGTACTGGCACAAAAACAGAAATATAGATTAATGGAACAGGATAGAAAGCCCAGAGATAACCCCACGCACCTATGGTCAACTAGTCCATGACAAAGGAGGCGAGGATATACAACGGAGAGAAGACAGTCTCTTCAATAAGTGGTGCTGGGAAAACTGGACAGCTACATGTACAAGAATGAAATTAGAACACTCCCTAACACCATACACAAAAATAAACTCAAAATGGATTAGAGACCTAAATGTAAGACAAGACACTATAAAACTCTTAGAGGAAAACATAGGAAGAACACTCTTTAACATAAATCACAGCAAGGGGCTTTCTTGGTGGCGCAGTGGTTGAGAGGACGCCTGCCGATGCAGGGGACACGGGTTCGTGCCCCGGTCCGGGAAGATCCCACATGCTGTGGAGCGACTGGGCCCGTGAGCCATGGCCGCTGAGCCTGCGCGTCCGGAGCCTGTGCTCCACAATGGGAGAGGCCACAACAGTGAGAGGCCCGTGTACTGCAAAAAACAAACAAACAAACAAACAAACAAATAAATCACAGCAAGATCTTCTTTGATCCACCTCCTACAGTAATGGAAATAAAAACAAAAATAAACAAATGGGACCTAATGAAACTTAAAAGCTTTTGCAAATCAAAGGAAACTACAAACAAGATGAAAATACAACCCTCAGAATGGGAAAAAATATTTGCAAATGAAACAACGGACAAAGGATTAATCTCCAAAATATATAAACAGCTCATGCAGCTCAATATTAAAAAAACAAACAAGCTAATCCAAAAATGGGCAGAAGACTTAAACAGACATTTCTCCAAAGAGGACATACAGATAGCCAAGAAGCACATGAAAAGCTTCTCAACATCACTAATTATTAGAGAAATACAAATCAAAACTACAATGAGGTATCACCTCATGCCAGTAAGAATGGGCATCATCAGAAAAATCTACAAACAACAAATGCTGGAGAAGGTGTGGAGAAAAGGGAAGCCTCTTGCACTGTTGGTGGGAATGTAAATTGATACAGCCACTATGGAGAACAGTATGGAGGTTCCTTAAAAAACTAAAAATAGAATTACCATATGATCCAGCAATCTCACTACTGGGCATATACCCAGAGAAAACCATAATTCAAAAAGACACATGCACCCCAATGTTCATTGCAGCACTATTTACAATAGCCAGGTCATGGAAGCAACCTAAATGCCCATCAAGAGATGAATGGATATAGAAGATGTGGTACATATATACAATGGAATATTACTCAGCCATAAAAAGGAAAGAAATTGGGTCATTTGTAGAGACATGGATGAATCTAGAGACTGTCATACAGAGTGAAGTAAGTCAGAAAGAGAAAAACAAATATCGTATATTAATGCATATAGGTGGAACCTAGAAAAATGGTACAGATGAACCGGTTTGCAGGGCAGAAATTGAGACACAGATGTAGAGAACAAACATATGGACACCAAGGAGGGAAAGCGGGGGCAGGGGGTTGGTGGTGATAGTGGGATGAATTGGGATATTGGGATTGACATATATACACTAACATGTATAAAATGGATAACTAATAAGAACCTGCTATATAAAAAAAATAAAATAAAATTCCAAAATTCCAAAAAAAGAAAGAAAAAGGAAGTAAAATTGTCATCATTTATAGATGATAGGTATGATCTCTTATAAAGAAAATCCTGGGACTCCCCTGGCAGTCCAGTGGTTAAGACTTCATGCTTCCACTGCAGGGGGCACTAGTTCGATCCCTGGTTGGGGAACCAAGATCCCATATGCTGCGGTGTGGCCAAAAAAAAAATCCTAAAGAGTCAACCAAAAAACTGTTGGAACTATATGAAATCAGTAACATTGCAGGATACAAAACAAACAAACAAACAAAAACAAAAAACCCAACATGCAGAGATCAGTTATGTTTCCACTGATAAAGGAAATCAAAGATTATTCAAAGGAATGAAAAGATATCCCATGCTCTTGGATTGGAAGAATTAACATAGTTAAAATGGCATACTACCCAAAGAAATCTACAGATTTAATGTGATCCTTATCAAGTTACCCATCACATTTTTCACAGAACTAGATCAAATAATCCTAGCATTTACATAAAACCACAAAAGACCCAGAATTGCCAAAGCAATCCTGAGGAAAAAAAGGATAAAGTCTGGAGGCATAACCCTTCCAGACTTCAGAGTAATCAAGACAGCACGGCATTGGCACAAGAACAGACATACAGATCAATGGAACAGAATAGAGAGCCCAGAAATAAACCCAAACACCTATGGTCAATTAATCTTTGACAAAGGAGGCAAGAATATACAATGGAGAAAAGACAGTCTCTTCAGCAAGTAATGTTGGGAAAGCTGGACAGTCACATGTAAATCAATGAAGTTAGAATACTCCCTCACACCATACACAAAAATAAACTCAAAATGGCTTAAATATAAGACAGGACATCATAAAACTCCTAGATGAGAACATATGCAAAACATTCTTTGACATAAATCATAGCAATATATTCTTAGGTCAATCTCCCAAGGCAGAAGAAATAAAAGAAAAAATAAACAAATGGGAACTAATCAAACTTAGAAGCTTTTGCACAGCAAAGGAAACAAACAAAAAGACATTCTATGAACTGGGAGAAAATATTTGCAAACAATGCAAGTGACAAGGACTTAATTTCCAAAATACACAAATAGCTCACACAACTCAATATCAAAAAACCAGGGCTTCCCTGGTGGCACAGTGGTTGAGAGTCCGCCTGCCGATGCAGGGGACGCGGGTTCGTGCACCGGTCTGGGAGGATCCCGCATGCCGCAGAGCGGCTGGGCCCGTGAGCCATGGCCTCTGAGCCTGCGCGCCCGGAGCCTGTGCTCTGCAACAGGAGAAGCCACAACAGTGAGAGGCCCGCGTACCGCAAAACAAAACAAAACAAAACAAAAAAACAAAGAACCCAATCAAAAAATGGGCAGAAGACCTCAATAGACATTTCTCCAAAGAAGACATACAGATAGCCAACAAGCACATAAAAAGATGCTTAATATCTCTAATTATTAGAGAAATGCACATCAAAACTACAGTGGGGTATCACCTCACACCAGTCAGAATGGCCATCATCAAAAAGTCTACAAATAATAAATGCTAGAGAAAAGGAAACTCTCCTACACTGTTGGTGGGAATGTAAATTGGTGCAGCCACTGTGGAAAACAGTATGGAGGTTCCTTAAAAAACTAAAAATAGAGTTAACATATGATCCAGGAATCTCACTCCTGTGCATAAATCCAGAGGAAACTATACTTTGAAAAGATACACGCACCCCAGTGTTCATAGCAGCACTATTTATAATAGCCAAGACAAGGAAGCAACCTAAATGTCCATCAACAGATGAATGAATAAAGAAGATGTGATGTATATATATAAAATGGAATATTACTCAGACATAAAAAATGAAATAATGCCATTTGCAGCAACATGGATGGACCTAGAGATTATTATACTAAGTGAAGTCAGACAAAGAAAATATTATATGAGATCGCTTATATGTGGAATCTTAAAAAAAAACAGTACAAATGAACTTATTTATGAAGCAGAAACAGACTCACAGACATGGAAAACAAACTTATGGTTACCAAAGGGGAAGGGGGGAGGGAAAAATTAGGAGGATGGAATTAACAGATACACACTACCATAAATAAATAGATGAACAAGTATTTACTGTATAGAACAGGGAACTGTATTCAACATCTTGTAATAACCTAGAATGGAAATGAATCAAAAAAATAGACACACACATACATGTATCTATCTCTCTATATATAAATAAAACAAAATCACTTTGCTGTACACCTGAAACTAACACAATATTGTAAATCAACTATACTTCAATAAATAATATTAAAAAGTCAGTTATGTTTCTATATACTAACATTGAAATATGTGAATAAGAAATAAAGAAAATTATCCCAGTTACAACAGTATCAAAAACAATACCTAGGAATAAATTTAAGGAAATGAAAGAGCTGGACAGCAAAAACCCAAGACTTTGATAAAAGAAATTGAAGACGATGTGAAAAATGGAAAGAGATAATGTGTTCATGGATCAGAAGAAATAATATTGTTAAAGTGTCCATACCACCCAAAGCCATCTATAGATTTAATGCAATTCTATCAAAATTCCAATGTCATATTTCACAAAAATACAAACAACAATCTTAAATTTTTTATGGAACCACATAAGACTCTGAATAGCCAAAGCAACCCTGAGAAAGAAGAAAACTGGAGGTATCACGCTTCCTTATTTCAAACTATACTACAAAGCTATAAGAATTATATCAGTATGGTGCCAGCATAAAAAACAGACACATAAACCAATGGAATTGAATAGAGAGCTCAAAAATAAACCCCTGCATGTATAGTCAACTACTTGACAGGGGGTCAGAACACTGAGTGGGGAAAGGATAATCCCTTCAACAAATGGTGTTTCAAAAACATGCAAAAAAATGAAATTGGATCCTCACCTTACATAACTCACCAAAATAAACTTGAAATACTGTTAAGTCCCCTACAGATGAACCTTCAAGTTATGGACTTTCAAAGATGGGAATGTGCCCAGAGAAAGGACAAAGAGAGACAAGAGGAAGAAGAAGTAACTGAAGAACCGAAGAGATTCATGACACAGAAAATGGCAAGGGGATTTTCTTTATTTGAGGAGGCCCTGTTAGTTTTTGAGGCACAGGACCCCGATGTAGAACGGTATACGAAGGTTGCAGCAGCCGTTCAGAATGCAATCCAGTGCTACCGTGTCATCTATGATGAGAAAAAAAAAGCTACTACTCAGACATCACCGGATTGTTTTTTCAAGAGGGTAGATAGAATTGAATCCAACAAGGAACCAGAACCTGTGCCATCAAAGTCAGGCGTGAGTGAACTTGCAGCTTGCCCTCCGTCTCCTATTGCTGGCAATCCTTCAGCTCTACCATCTCCCACCTCCTCTCCCTCCTTCAGTCAGTAACTCTTCTTGTCTGTTCCCTTGATGCCAGCCCCTGGATGCCCGCTGTTGTACTGTACTACTGTACTTTTCAAGGTACTGCATTGTAAGATTTTAAATGTTTTATTTTTTGTGTTTTTCTTTTATGTATTATTTGTGTGAAAAGTATTAGAAACCTATTACAGTACAGTACTATATAGCTGATAGTGTTAGTTGGGTACCTTTGGCTAATTTGTTGGACTTAGAAACAAATTGGACTTTACGAACGTGCTCTTGGAATGGAACTTGTTTGTATGTAGGATTAAAGACTTAAACATAAGATCTGATACTGTAAAGCTCCTAGAAGAAAACACAGGGCAGAAGGTCCTTGACATTAGTCTTGGCAATGATTTTTTTGGAGAGGACACCAAAAGCACAAAAAACAAAGGCAAAAATCAAGAAGTGGGACTACATCAAATTAAAAAGCTTCTGCATAGGGGCTTCCCTAGTGGTGCAGTGGTTAAGAATCCGCCTGCCAATGCAGGGGACACGGGTTTGAACCCTGGCCCGGGAAGATCCCACATGCTGTGGAGCAGCTAAGCCCGTGCACCACAACTACTGAGCCTGCACTCTAGAGCCCACGAGTCACAACTACTGAGCCTGTGTGCCACAACTACTGAAGCGTGCGTGCCCAGAGCCTGTGCTCCACAACAAGAGAAGCTGCCGCAATGAGAAGCCCGCGCACCACAATGAAGAGTAGCCCCCATTTGCCGCAACCAGAGAAAAGCCTGCGTGCAGCAACGAAGACCCAACGCAGCCAAAAATAAATAAATAAAAATGTTAAAATAAAATAAAATAAAAAGCTTCTGCACAGCAAAAGAAACCATCAACAAAATGAAAAAACAACCTATGGAGTAGGAGAAAACATTTACAAACCATATATCAGATAAGGGGTTAATATCCAAAATATATTTGAAAAATCATACAACTCAATAACAAGAAAACAAACAATCCAATTTAAAAAATGGGTAGAGGAACTGAATAGACATTTTTCCAAATGTCCAAAGAAGACATCTGAGGTGGCCAAGAGACACATGAAAAGGTGCTCATCACTAATCATCAGGGAAATGCAAATCGAAATCACAATGAGTATCACCTTATACCTGTTAAAATGGCTATCACCAAAGAGACAAGAGATAACAAATGTTGGCAAAGATGTAGAGATAAGGGAACGCTCTTATACTCTTGGTAGGAATGTAAATTGGTGCAGCCACTATGGAAAACAGTATGGAGTTTTCTCAAAAAAATAAACATAGAACTACCATATGATCCAGCAATCCCACTTCTAGGTATAGATCCAAAGGAAATGAAAACAGGGTATCAAAAACATATCTGTACTCTCATGCTTATTGCAGGATTATTCACAATAGCCAGGATATGAAAGCAACCTAAGTGTCCGCCAATGGATAAAGAAGATGAGATATACACATATACCTTATATACTATGTATACAAACACACAATGGAATATTATTCAGCCAAGAGAAATAAGGAAATCCTGCCATTTCAACAACATGGATGGATCTTGAGGGCATTATGCTGAGTGAAATAAGCCATACAAAGACAAATATTATAATATATGATATCACTTACATGTGCACTCTAAAAAAGCCAAACTTATATTAAAAAAAAGAGTAGAATGGTGGTTACCAAGGGCTAGTGGGTGGGGGAATCTGGGAGATGTTAAAGGGTATAATCCTGGAAGTAGAAGCTGAATAAGCTCTGGTGCTCTAATACACAGTACAGGGATTATAGTCAACAATTCCGTATTACATGAAAGTTCCTAAGAGACTAGATCTGAATTGTTCTTAGCACAAAAAAAGAAATGCTGAGTATGTGACATGATACAGATGTTAGCTAAAACTATGGTGGTAATCAAATTGCCTCATATAATTGTATCAAATCGACACATACACCTTAAACTTACACGATATTACACATAATTTTTTGTTTGTTTGTTTTGTTTTGGTCATGTAGCATGCGGGATCTTAGTTCCCTAACCCACACCCTCAGCAGGGAAAGTGCAAAGTCCTAACCACTGGACCACCAGGGAATTCCCATATTATACAGAAATCATATCTCAAGTTTTAAAATTTAGAAATAAAAAAGAAGAACCGGAAACAGCGAAACAGTTGAGACAAGCCCCTTCCTCTCAGGCAAAGCCACACTCCTAGAAAGATTTCAGCAAATGACGGCTGAGAGTCCACAGAAACTCTGCAGCAGTGGGGCTTTTCGTTTGTTTGCTTTCTGCAGTGGTTCTTAACTTTGGTTGCATGTATCAGTTTCTTGTTGCTGTTGTAAAAATTACCACACACTTGGTGGCCTAAAATAACAGAAATGTATTACCTTACAGTTCTGGAGGTCAGAAGTCCGGGGCTCTCCCTGCGCTCAAATTGAAGTGTCAGCAAGGCTGTGGTCTTTCTGGACGCTCTATAGGGAATCCATTTTCTTGTCTTTCCCAGCCTCTAGTTGCTGCCTCATTCCTTTGGCTCGGGGTCCTTCTCTCTCTGTCTTCATGAGCGTCAAGGCCTGATAGAGTCTCTGACACTGGCTCGTCTGCCTCCCACTGTCACATTTAAAGACCCCTGTGAATACTGGATCCACCTGGATAATCCAGAATATTCTGCCTATTTTAAGGTCAGTTGATGAGCAACCTTAATTCCATCTGCTGCCTGGATTCCCTTCTGCTGGGTAACACACATCCAGAAAACAGGTCACAGGTTCCGGGGATTAAGACGTGGTCTTCTCTGGGAGGCCATTGCTCTGCCCACCACACCTGGGGCGCTTCAAAAAGTAATGATGCCTGGGCCCAACCCCCAGAGATCCTGAGGTAATTGGCCTGGAATATGGCACGGGCATCTTGATGTTTTTAAAGCTCTCCAAGAGGCTCTAACGACCTGCCATTGAAAGCCACTGCTCTAAAGAAATAGAATATACATATGCATCTGCATTGTCCTGATGTTTTTATTATTTATTTACCAGTTAACCTTCCCAACAACCTGTTTTTACTTAACAACTGTTAAAGTAACCTGATTAGGCCCAAGATGGAGTGGTTCATGCTACTTTTCTATGTTCAGCTCTCCCATAAAAGGAAAGGTCAGGTCACCCAATTAGTGCTTGCCTGCTCAGCACAAGTTAGCTAACCTGCTCCAAGACATTCCTTTGCTCCATATAAGGGAATAGCCCTGCTTTTACCAATCAGCAAATGCCCAGGATAACTTCCTTGTTCCTGTTTACTTTGGTCTATAAAGATCTCTCACCTTGTACGGTTCTTCGGAGCTCCTTTCTATCTGCTAGACTGGAGACTGCCCGATTCGTGAATTGCTTCATGAATTGTTGAATAAAGCCAATTAGATCTCTCAAAATTTATGATGGTTGGATTTTTCCTTTATGGCAACTAACATCTATATGTCGGGCATTGTGATAAATTAATTGTGCTAATACTGTGCTGACATTTTACAGATATTTTCTCTCAAGCAATCCCCACAACAACCCTAGGAAACAGGTACTGACTTTATCCCCATTTTACAGACAAGGAAAGAGACTCAGAAATTTGCCCAAGATCATGTGGTAGAAAGCAGTAGATCAAGGAGTGAATCCCAGTTCTGACTTGTAACATCTGCATCATTTTGCTTCTGGATAATAGAGGTAAAAGAGCATTTAGAGTTTAGACTCACAAGCAAAAGGTGTTAATCAGATTTTTAACATCTAAATTCCAGGAGGGCTATAAACTTGTGATGAACTCTAGAAGGTATAGATATGACCTGAGGAGTCTTGATACAGGGGGTCTGTGTTTAGAGAAGTAGAAATAGGTTCATAACCAGGTACTTTTAAATGGTCTTTAGTGTGGATGGGCCAGGTTACATTTCATGATTTATAAGCCAATACTGAGCTTAACTACTTTTTTGTGCATTTAAAATCAAACAGAAAACATATATACATATATATATATATATATATATATATATATATATATATATATATACACACATATACACACATATCTTTACTCCTTTAAAAATAGAGCCTCCCTGGGCTTCCCTGGTGGCGCAGTGGTTGAGCGTCTGCCTGCCGATGCAGGGAACATGAGTTCGTGCCCCGGTCCGGGAGGATCCCACATGCCGCGGAGCGGCTGGGCCCGTGAGCCATGGCTGCTGAGTCTGTGCGTCTGGAGCCTGTGCTCCGCAACGGGAGAGGCCACGACAGTGAGAGGCCCGCGTACCGCAAAAAAAAAAAAAAAAAAAAAAATAGAGCCTCCCTGATTTTTGTTAGGGATCCACATCATAAAACCAGCCAAACTGTAGCTTAATTTCCCAGTAAAGCAACACTTATCATCTTTTGGCAGTTTTCTTTTAGAGAATTTAGAAGATTCTCCAGGCCTTACTGGGAAGGCCCGACCCTTCTAAGTCATTTCCAAACACCCCAGTGACCACATTCATGGCTTATTGCATCTTTAACACTGTGGGCACCCAAGGTTCCCCAGATCTCCATCTTTGAAGGAAAAGAGGAATGAGCGACCACGAAAACACCACCGATGGGGTTTGTGCTGTGTGGTCATGGATCATCTCTGGAGGGCCCATGGCTGCGAGGACTGGGCAAGGTGGCCAGTTAAATGAACCTGGCAGCCTTACACTGGCAGTACAGGGCACTGACCACGAGTCGGCACTGGAAATCATCCAAGCCTGGAATGCAGCTATACACAATGTGGATGGGTCCTAGCAATATAATATTAAGTGTGAAAATAAGCTTTAAAAAAGTACCTTTTGGGAATTCCCTGGCAGTCCAGTGGTTAGAACCCAGTACTTTCACTGCCGGGGCCTGAGTTTGATCCCTGGTCTGGAACTAAGATCCTGCAAGCCCCGTGGCATGGCCAAATAATGAATGAATAAATAAATAAAGTACCTTTTGGAAAATATATTAATGTGAAAAAAATTTCCTTTCTTTCAAAAGCAAGTGAATGAAGAACTTTGCTTCAGGGAAGGTAGAATAGACACTCTGCTCCCTACTTTTCCCTCTAAATACAACTAAAAACCCAGGACCGGGCTTCTCTGGTGGCGCAGTGGTTGAGAGTCCGCCTGCCGATGCAGGGGACACGGGTTCGTGCCCCGGTCCGGGAAGACCCCACATGCCGCAGAGCGGCTAGGCCCGTGAGCCATGGCCGCTGAGCCTGCACATCCGGAGCCTGTGCTCTGCAACGGGAGAGGCCACAACGGTGAGAGGCCCGCGTACCACAAAAAAAAAAAAAACAACAAAAAAAACAACCCAGGACTTTATATATTTTAAAAAACATTTTGCAGCAACATGGATGGAACTAGAGATTATCATACCAAGTGAAGTGAGCCAGACAAAGACAACCATCATATGATATCACTTACATGTGGAACCTAAAAAAGTGATACAAATGAAATTATCTACTCAACAGAGGTAGACTCACAGACATAGAAAACAATCTTATGGTTATCAAAGGAGAAAGTTGGGGGGGAGGGATAAATTAAGAGGTTAGGATTAACATATACACACCACTATATATAAAATGGATAACCAACAATGACCTACTGTATAGCACAGGGAACTATAGTCAATATCTTAACAACCTTTAAGAGAAAAGGATCTTTATATAGATATTCAGCTAAATAAATAAATAAATATATATGCGTGTGTCTGTGTGTGAATCACTTTGCTGTACACCTGAAACTAACACAATATTGTAAATCAACTCTACTTCAGTTAAAAAAACCAATAAACAAACAAACAAAATAAGCCATAAGAAAACTGTAAGGTTGAGAGAAGAAGGCAGACTGGCTCAGGACCTGAAGAATGACATGGCCGTGAGTTCCCTGGGTTTCGTTTGCTTTCTCTTGCTTTGTTTTTTTTTCCCCTTTTGTTTGTTTGTTTTTTGCTTCATATATGCCAGACTTGAAGTTGAAGAAGCCACTAACCTGGAAACACCTAAGGGCCCAGAAAAACTCCCTCCCCTCCCTCAAGAGACCTCAACAGAAGCCTGCTGTGTCTAACCAAAGGACCAGGAAAGGAGAAGCCTAGCAAGACAGACAACTTTTAGAAAATCACCGCTCTAGTCTATCCAAACACCAGAGGCAAAACTGTGGCCCCACCCCCAGCAGCAGAGGCTGAACGGGGAGCTTAGCCTTCCCCCCTCGCCAGGCTGTAACAAGGGGCCCCAATTCCTCCCTATGCTGTGGTGTCAGGAAGGGAGCTGGTACTTTCATCCCAATGCAGCTAATGAATGTCCTGCTCTCACTGCAGTGTCACTGGGGACCAAGTGAGGAACCCGGACTTCCACTACCACCTGGCAGTAATGAGCACCTCTCTCCAATAGAGGTGATTCTGAGCAGGTCTAATGGAGAATCAGGACTTTACCACCCAGAGGTAATGAGGCCACCCGCACCCAATGCCAGGGGAGCAGCAGGGCACTCTTAATTTGCCCAGCTGGGGAGATGTCAACAGAGGCCTGGCTGGGAACCAACCCCTCACCCCTGCACAGCAGTAGTAACACCCACCAGGTGTCAATGGAACTGAGTAGAGAGCCTGAACTTTCATTCCCACCTAGCAGTAAAGACATGGCACCTCTCTGGGACTTCCCTGGCAGTCCAGTGGTTAAGACTCCGAGCTTCCACTGCAGTTGGCACGGGTTCAATCCCTGGTCAGGGGAACTAAGATCCCGCATGCCACGGCATGGCCAAAAAGAAAGAAAAAAAAAAGGACATGGCACCTCTCTCTTCCCCTGTTGGACCAGTGTCAGAGGGAGCTAGCTAAAATAGAAGGTTTAAATAAGATCTAGAGTCTCATAACATAATACCTCAAATGTCCAGGTTTCAACTAAAAATCACTCATACCAAAAACCAGTAAGATCTCCAAATGAATGAAAGAAGACAATCAGTAGATGCCCATACCCAGAAGACAGAGATGTTAGATTTATCTGACAAAGATTTCTAAATCCTTCAACAATTACAAACACACCTGAAACAAACAAAAAATTAGAGTCTCAGCAGATAAATAGAAAGTCTCAGCAAAAGAAAAAATTTTTTTAAGATACCAAGAATCAAATGGAAATTTTAGAATTGAACACAATTACACACTCATTTCCACAAGTCTAGTGGATCCCATTATATATTATTTGGGGGAATCACAAGATAGAACAGCCAATTCGTGCATCTCAGCCTAAGTTAAAGTTAATTCAGAACCAGTGGATGGGAAGCCCTAGCCAGCTTTGAGCACACTCCTTTTGATGCAGACACAAGGCAGTTATTCTCAAGGGATTATCTGCAGACCATAGGACCTTCTTATTCCCTCTGGTTACTCATGTGGCCACTATTACAGAAGCCCTAGATGGCTTGGAATTATTGGCTGCTAATGAGGAGGGCCCAAGACTCAGGTCTTCATTTCTCAAGGCAACATATCCTACTACTTAGAGAAGCCTCCATCTCAGATTTTCCAGGGTCACCCCGAACCTGATATTGGTGACTCCATGACCTGGGCTTCCCCCATGATCTGATTTTGGGTAATAACCCCTGGGAGCTCCATGCTCTTCTATAGAGACTGTACAGAACATCCAACATCCTCCATTCCTGAATGCAAATCCCCAAGGCACAGGACACAGTGCTCCAGTCCCTCACCTGACCAATGGCATTCCCTGACCAATGGCAATCTCCTCAGCCTTGCTAGGGAAGCATCATACCCCTGGGATCCAAGCCACCACTGGAGGACAATTACCTCTATACAACCATGGTGGGCCATTGTTCCCCACATAATAGGCAAACTTCTGTGGCCTTGACTGATGCTGATTCCCAAATCAAGGTACTCCCAGAGATCCCATTCAAGAGAGGAACTATCCTCTCTGGGGAGTTACAGGACATAAAATTGTAGGCAAACAAGTCTACCTAACCTGACCTTTGGCTCCTTGCTGATTTGGTCATCTAAGTAATTTCATTATTGAGGATCACAGTTTCCTCAACTGTAAAATATGGGTAATGATTATGCCTGCTTTATACATCATAAGGGTGCTACTATAGCATGTGTGAAAGTATCTGATACCCTGGGAGGTGATCCACCACTGTGAGGTCTGACCGGGTGATCCCTTGGGCAGGTTTCCACATTTGGGATATTTGAGACAAACTGCATGAGTCACAGCATCTAAGAATTTTATTGGTTCCTGAATAAGACAGTTTTATTGGTCTCACACTTCTATGCCTGTGGACAATAAAGAACTTTACTTAGAGTTACTTCATCAGTTTGTTTCAGGGTGGCTAATGGATCCTATGGAGTTTTATGGTCTGTACATGAGAGGTTGGATGTTTGCTCCAGGGGGAACCAGCAATTTAGTCCCTTGGCCCAACAGAAGTCAGAAAAATATCAATAAATACCTGGCAGTGAGGGCAGAGGTTGTGTCTTATTCAACTTTTTATTCCTGGCATAAACCCAGTGGTTGGCACAATGTGGGTACTAAGTAAATACTTATTTAATGGATGGACAGAAATATTTTAAAAGGAATACAGTTGTTACTTGCTTCCCGGAATTGCTTTTCTCCATAGTCAGCCTAGGCATTTATTATTTGCCTTGTTTTTGTATGGTATTTGTTACACAGGGTCAATATTTTATTTCACACTTATTGGAGAAAAGGCATCATATGAATATAAATAGAAAATGTACAAAAGTACCTATGTCTGGTTCATAATTCAAATCCCCAATCATTCTTTTTCTTCATGTAAACTAGAGGTAATCTGAAACAAATTAAAGATCCAGCCTTCACTCATAGATCATCTCCTTAATACTTTCAGGCAAAAGTAGTTTCAGGTCCATGTAATAGAAGTTTTTGACAATTGAAAAGTATTTCTCTTGAAGATTTTATTAGGTGTAAGAGGAAAACCAGTAAAAAACATGCATTTACATGTCTAAATTTATATAAGTACTTGCATGTTTATAAATTGGTATTAAAACACTGCTCTTAACACACAAGGAGATTTCACAACTTAGGGATGTGCCAAGCCAAAGATTAAAAAGGAGGAATGCAAAATAGAAGATTTTCCCGCCCCAAAAAAGCAAACATGGTAGAACCTTTCAATGAACTGGGGTTTGACTATTAAGAATAAGTCAATTCTTTCTGAACCCCAGAGCTTGCAGGAGGCGTCTTGTGAGCAAGATTGATCAAAATACTCCTCTTCTTCTGGCGATCACTGACAAGAAAAGCAGCAAGGCTTTGAGCTTTCCTTTCAGCAACCAGCAGTATATTTAGACATGGCACCTTTTTCCATCTGATAGTTTTACGTAGTCAAACTTTTACCATGCTGAAAATTCAATCGTATCTTTCCACTGTCACATTGACCTTAATGAAAACTAGAAGATATGGTCTTTTGCAATGAGAATGCTTGACTACATGTAGACTTCTGTTTCTGAGGATGGCATCATAGACTGTGAAAAGAAATAGAAAAAATCATCCACAAATTCTGTGTTCAATGTATGAAAAAAATCACATAGATTTTATTGCTCCTGGTGTTTTGAATAATCTATGATAAAGAGCAGCGATAAGGCTTGTATGACTGTAGGGTCTCTTGAAATGAGTATAAAGGTTCTATAGGTACACATCAGATCAGATCAATTCCTTCCTTTGTTCTTAGAAAAACACTAACAAGAGCTTTCCAGGATGTGGAAACAGGAAAGCCCTCTTCAGCTTGCCCACCAAGTGAGTGTAGGCCACACCCGGTATCTATGGGGTACTTTCTGTTAGACTGCACCTCAAGCCTGTGTCTGGGACCAGCCTGTGTGTCCTTCCTCAGGGGAGGGCAAGAAGAGCTGCCAAGTTTTCCCCCAGGAAATATTAGCAGAGCACAACACAGCATCTGCCCTATCCAGCCAGCCACCTCTTATAAAATGCCACAAGGAGCATTCCTGGACTCTGACGTGTACAATAGTATATATCTGTCATTTTTTTCTGCAGTGTCCTGGAGGCTTTTTGGAAAATGCCCTCTTAGGTCACGAGGATTCTTAGGGTGGGAGGAATTAGAAGTCATCGAAGAATCAGCAGGGTCCGTGAGAAGCCATTTCCCAGAGACATGAATAGCAACCAAAGACGGGAGCTCCACTCAGGACTGACAGTGGTGGAAAGGTCAAACACTGAGTAGGGCAGCGACTGAATAGAAGAGTCCAGGAAGCCCCTGCCTAAAAGAGACTGTCCATAACTTCAGGACCAAATGCCACCTGGAGCCGCATCTAGGGGGAAACATGTTTGGCTCTTAGCCTAAGCCTGGGTTCCTAGCTTGGTCCCTCCATTTGTCCCCTTCCTGGCATGGAGCTTCTAAAACCCTCAGAATTTCCTAAGTGATGAGAACCATAAAGTTGTCTTTTGCTATTTTAATGAAAGCCCCTAAGGATGGGGGCTGGTTGCCAGTGGAGCCAATCTGGTGATTTTAGGGTTGGAACTTTCAATCCCACCCCTCTACTTGGGAGGGGAGAGGGGCTGAAGCTTGAGTTCAGTCACCAATAACCAATGATTTAATCAATCCTGCCTCTGCAATGAAGCCTCCATAAAACCCAAAAGGAGAGGGTTCAGAGAGCTTCTGAGTTGGTGAACATGTGGGGATGTGGGGAGAGTGGTCCCAGAGAGGTCATGGGAGCTCTGTACCCCTTCCCCATCCCTTGCCCTACAGCCTCTCTTCCATCTGGCTGTTCCTGAGTTATAGCCTTTGAAATAAATAGGTAATCTAGTAAGTATAAGGTTCTCTTGAGTTCTGTGACCCATTCTAGCAAATTAATGGAACCGAAGGAGAGGTCGTTGGAACTTCTGATCTACAGCCGGTAGGTCAGAAGACCAGGTGCAACCTGGACTTACAATTGGCTTCTGAAGTTGGAGATGGGGGTGGAGGGCAGTCTTATAGGACTGAGACCTTAATGTTTGGGATCTGATACGATTTCCAGGTAGATAGTGTCAGAATTGAGTTAAATTATAGGACTCAACTGGTGTCACAGAACTGCTTGGGATGGAAAAAAACACACACCTCAGAATTGGTGTCAGAATTGTATGGGGCATGGCAGGGAATATCTTCAGCTGTTTCTAATATTTAGTCTCACTTAAAAACAGGCGCAACAAGCTTTCTTTTCAATACCTGTCCTCACCCCCACTCCGCCCCAGCTTCCCCACTGAGTGTCCGCCAGGTCTTTGAAAGGGAGGTTGTCCATACAGAGTAGCTGAGGACTGAATGAGCCTGAGGGCATTGGTGTGCATCATTTCCGTGGAGCTGTTGCCAGGCAACATGCTGGCTGCCAACCAGAGGAGAAACTTCCAGGATGCTGATGTGCATCCTCGGCACTGGGTTTGATTGGCCCTGGTGACGTGGTGTTTTTGCAGATGGGGCCAGGGCCTTCCCAAATTTTCACACACTCTAATAAATTTGAGTTGTCATTGGTGTGTGCTAGACCTTGGTAGACAAAATAAAGAGAAAGGATTCCATTGTTTGGTAGGGATATGGCTTCTAGTGGGGTACATTATTTATCGGCTTTTTATCCCAACTCTGCCAACAACAGAGAGGAGACCAGCATTCTCACACCCTCGCCCCAAATGTAAAGTTCAGGAACTCCTGGTCTCTGGGTCTGGATCCTTGCTCAGAGTGCCCTGTATTCTCGTAGCCTCACCATCTCCGCCATGGGGAGTGAACTAGGAAATCCCAGTCCCCAAAGTCTGAGCTGCAAATACGGAGTCAGTGACTTCCCCAAGTCATAAATATCCTTTGGTTCATTTATTCATTCTATCAACATCTACCGAATACCTCTTATGTGCCATTTAGGGGATACAGGAAAAAAGACCCAGTCCTTGCTCTCAAGTTGTTTTCAGGCTGAAATACCTACCAGGCAGCATGGAAACCAACCTGGGATGCGGGGTTGGAGGCCCGATCTGAACCTTGCTGGGTGAGATTGAAGATTCTTCATGCATAGACTGATTCAACAAATATTTACCGAACACACACAACGTGCTAGACTCTGATCTGGTCTCTGAGGACTCAGTCATGAATGAAGCCGCCAAATTCACTGATCTCATACATTCCAGGTGTGGCAGGGCAGGGGACCCAGGAGAAGGCAGGGGATGCAGAGGAGACAGATTAGCAACAAGTCAGCCAATGCGCAACCCATTTATTCCATGGGTTTTATTGAGTATCTCATATGTGTTGGGCAGGGTGTTAGGTGCGAGGGTTGTAAAGACAAATGACACACAGTCCTGTCCCCGAGGGCATTTCTGCCAGAGGGAGGAGGCTGTTCATAGGCAGAGAGCAAACAATGGGGCTGCTTGGGGGAGATCAAGCCATTCAATAGAGCTGCGGCATAGGGCGTGGTGGTGGAGGAGGCTCCTTTTAGTTATGGAACTCATCCCTTGGGCAATCTGGGGCAAGGAGTCCTTCCTGGAAATTTCATATAAACCCTCTTGAAATATCTATTGGGGTAGACATTTAGGAACAAACTGTAGGTATTAGACGTGTGTAAAGAGCATCATTCAGCCTAAGGTGTGGCTCTGCTTGCCTGAAATACACACCAAGAATAAGAGTTTCTAACACTCCAGATTCAGTTCCTTCCGCCCTCCCTCCCTTCCTCCCTTCCTTCCTTCCTACCTGGCCCCATTCCCAGAAACTGGTGCAAATAAAAACAAGTGTAGGGCCAGAAATGTCAAAATGAATATAACTAGGATCTGCCCTCTGAGGTGTGGCAGGAAATAATATTGCTTAAGGTTTGCAAAATGTCAGGACGTTCTTGAATAAAAGGCCCTATATAAGTTCAAGGTCTTTATAATTATTTGATGATTACTATAATTTGTAAGACTAGCCATAAATCTCTTAGGAAGAGGGTGAAGTCAACCCTTTTTGAAAGAGGCGGCAGGCCAGGGGCTCTATATAAGGGGTGATGGGCTGATGGTCCCTAAGGACAAGAGCTCACTGAAAACAGGTGAGCGGTGGAACTCTGCTCAGGTCTATTTAGCATGAAAAATCCAGGGTATGGTGATCAACTGATAATGACTGTGTCTCTGTTGCTAAGTAAATAAGAAAAGTTGGAGTCAGAGAAAACTCAAGAACCTTGCAAGGAAAACGCAATTTATAAAAGATTATGTAGATGATAGAATGATTTTTTTTTACAATACTTATACATGTTTAGATTTCTTTTAATTTAAGTATATAGTTACTTTTGGATTTGTGAGCACGGGCGAAAGAAAGAATGGGAGAACAGAAACATGTGTGCATTTAGTGGGAACTGTTATAGGCCATATGAGATGTGTTTTTTGTGAATTCAAAGCCAAAGGACAGAGGTGTTTGTGTTTTTCCAGATGTAACCTCTCCCCCACCCTCAGGCTCCCTCCTATTTCATTAACCCCACCCACCTTAAGTGACGCTTTGATAACAAACTCCTATCTTCTCTGGAGGCTGTGAAAGATCTAGGGCCAACAAGTCTAACAGCTTAAACTTGGCAGAGTCAAAGGCTAGACAGGCTTCAGGAGTCTTGGATGGAAGAGAGACCATGGTCTCTTAGATTTGGTCTTTGTTCAGAACGGGATATTCCTGGGATAGTCCTTCGCACTGGGGGAGGAGCCTTCCTGGAGTTCCCAACTCTGGGAATCCCAGATGGGCAAAGTGAGGAAAGCAGGCACAGAGGCCGAAGGGAGAGAAGGAACTCCTTCCCAGGTTTCTCTCAACCAAGAAAGGATTTGCCTGCAGAGAGTGAAGAGAAGTGATCGAACCTTCCAGGCTGGCGATCCTTGCTCACAATCCAAATTCAGTAAATATATATTTTCATGGACCCTGTGAAAATGCAACTCTGCAAAAAGTGAGTTTAAAAGGAGCCTTATATCTGACTCTAGAAAGTTAGATTTTTCTCAAGAAAATGTGGTCCTAGTGGCAGAAACATTTTATGTATGTGACTGTCATTGCTGTTATTTTCATTTAAGGCCTGTTGGTGCACAGCAGTCTGCGGGGCAATGCTAGGGTGTGTGTGAGGAGGGAGAGCAAGAGGGAATATGGCTAAGATGTGATGCTACTGGAAAGGCCTTTCAGCCCATAGGCAGCAAGCAAGAAAGCTGAGTTAGCAATAAAACCGGGGTCAGGGTGACAGTACAACGTGAAGCAGAGGAGACCGGCCTGGTGTGTGTGTCGAGAGCAGTTCTCAGTCCTTCCAGGACCACGTGGGGTGGGGCACGATGGGGCAGGGCCACCTCCCTCTCCCGGCACCGTAGGCTGTTAACACGGCACCTTTTCCAGGTTGGTTGGAGGACCCTAAGGACCTGGGATGCCTATGGTTCAAGGTTTGTGGGGAAAATCTGGGAGAACATTCATGGAAAAGGAACGGGGGTTGTCTTGTGAGAGAACCACAAAGACCAAAGACCTTTATTTCCATCTTTCCAGAAACATTATTTAACTGACGAGGAAATGGTCCATGACACCTTACAAATCTAAACACTGCTTTGAGAATTAAAAGTGCTCAGTGGAGGAAGGGTGAGTGGAGGCCACCAGGAACCTGAACTGGCCCCAAATGGTATTCAGATTGTCAGTTTCCAACGAGCCCTACACCTTGACACCCCCACGCTGTCTGTCACAGTTTTGCTCTCCAGAAAGGGAGAAGAGGGATGCTGCAGTGGATGCTGTGCTTGGCATCATGAACACAGTGCTGGACTGACCTGACGTTTTGATAATGGTTCCAAGTGTCTGGAGCCACAGGGGTTTGACCGGATCAGTCCTGGGTGACCAATGGACTCTCCCCACACACACTCCAGTGACGCCTCAACATTCCCTTCTGAACATAGACTCCTTTTTGGCACCTGGAAAGTTGGGTCACAGAGTTTGGGTTCCTTCAATATGCTATATTGATGTCTTATTGTCACTTCTTGCTCTTTCCTGATGTAACTGTAAAAAAGAAAAAACCAAAGTAACTCTGTGTTCCTAAGTCATTGGCACATGTATTTACACAGACTCTTTTCATTCAAGTGCTTATGCAACACAGACATTTAGCTCCATGCTTGGAAAATGAAACGAGCTTTCATGTTGCAATAAAAGCTAAGTTTTTCCACTTGTGTCTCCAAGAAGTATTTTTTTCCCTGGAAAAGCAGTATAAAGAGTAAAATGCTCCGGGTTTTGCATCTGGATGCAAGCAGTCCTTTTTTCTGATGGGTCCTTTCCATAAAGCCAGTGAGAAGCCTCTGTAAATATACACTTTGATGAAACTATGAGCTTTTCCTGTACCTACATGGCTCTTTCTCTGCTCTTTTTCCTGGGATGGAGTGTCCTCTCTCATTCAGTGCTGGGGGCTCAGTGGGTGATTCCTGTTAGGTGACTGAATCTGAGAGTTCCTGTAAACACAGCTAAAATTCAAAGTTCCTGTATCTTTCTGGTGTTCTGGACTGGGCACGACATTTTCTACTCAACTAAGGGAAATCAGATAGACCATCTCAATGTTGTAGGGAAGAAAAACAAAAAGCATGGCTTTTTGTTAATTCAAATGACTTCCTTAATACCTCTTCTTCATCTTGACATATTCTCTTCCTGGGTGTTTGGAAGGAACCACCCATAATACTAACCTTCAAACAAAACAGATGAGAAAAGCATTATGAAAGTGCCAATATACACACCCCACTTGTAATGATAGTAATAACTCAAAAGGATCGTAGCCAAGCTCAGCTGACCAAGGGAGATGATGGGAGCAGCCAGCAGTAGAAGGGGCTCATGGAAGGTGGAGGCTTTGGGGGCAGGTGGCTGGCTCCTCAGGCATCCCCTGGGGTCAGCGGCAAGCTATTCTGGGTGGCATTTGTATATTCATTTGGTAGCTAGTGGGGGAACCAGGGCTCTTTGTACACGAGGAAGGTGATTAGAGGGAGGAAGGTGATTAGAGGAATGGCTGGGATGAGAAAGTATTTGAGAGCAAGCGCTTGATGGTGACCAGTTGTCCGATCTCTTGTCTGCTGACCCCCATATGAGTTCAATCCTGGACCCCTATCATGACCTGACTTCATGAGGATTTGACTTTGCTGGTGGAAATAGCCTGTTTATTGGTCTCCCCAGGCTCTGGCCCAGGTTTGTTCCTGCCTAGGAGTCCTACAGAGGGAGAACGGGAAACATGGCTCAAGGTGACAAAAGGGGTCTGAGATTCCCAGGCTGGGGGCTTAGAGCAGTGGGGAATGTCTTCCAACTCCTTCTAACCAAAGCAAAGACTATGGCAAGGCACCAAGGAAAGTGTAACCTTTCCTCTTAACTGAAGGAAAAAGAACCCAAAGTAAGAGAAGCACTGATAAGAAATTCTACTTTTGGTACTATCTTTTGATAATGAAGAGGCTATTGGGATAAGGTACATGCATCAGAAATTGGCTTTTCAAGATCTGCAGTCAGATCACCATATTTCTCAGCGTTGAGAAGCAAAGTATCTTGGTTTCTTAAAAGAACCTGTATTTGGTAACTCGACAGTATGTTGAGTCCCTGTGGGCTGAGCAGGAGTCTCATCATTTTTAAGCTAATTAAAAGGATGGATGGAGTACATGTCCCACTCTGGCTTATTTCATTATGATTCAAATAATTAATTTTCTTAGTTCAGACAGGGGGACACACATTCATTCTTTTCACATCTTTCCATAGAAACACTACATAATGTTATGACAACAATTGATATCTTCATATCTTTGAGCTAATTTCTATTTTAAAATCATTTTAGGATCCATAGTGCCAAGTCTTCAATATGTCTGTGCTGTGGCTACTTCTGGGCCTTCTTGCCTTTACTGGTGAGTGTGTTGTATTTTTCCCAAATGACCTTGGAGATGGGAAAGATAAGCATGGGAACATAGTGGTACTTCTGATACTTAAAACTGCAGTGGAAAATGTTCTTTTTCCCACCAAGCTGTTCAACAAATCCTGGAGTTGCTAACAGCCACTGACAAGCAGCCTCTTGCCAGGTGCCTCACAAAAGGAGGAGGTTCTCCAGAATGTGGGGTGGACTTACAGCAGCATTGCTTGGGCCAGACTTTAAATCCATATCATTGAAAAATGCTCACTGTTTCTCTATAAAAATTCTTTCACCAGAAGTATTTATTGAATTTATTAATAGACCATATAATTCTACAGAAGCATTGATGTGATTTACCATTGTAAAACTAATGTAATTCAATAAAAAACTAGCAACACTGGGATCAAGGAGATGGGACTCAGCTAACCACTGAGGCTGACATCGTTGCCATGCTTGAATTTCAGATTTGGTCCTAAGGTTTGTTGCAACTGGGGCAAAGAGGAAAAGGTAATTTTTTTTTTTTTTGGACAAAGAAAAGTAGGAAGCATATTTCCTCAAGAGAAGCAAATTTTTTCCTGGCTCTGAATTTTAAAAACTTCTCAGATAGGGCCAGCCTTACATTCATTCCTTTCTTTCTTGAACCATCCATTCAACAAATATTTTTTAAATTTTTACAAGGAATTTTGGGACTATAAGGAACTTTGGGTGAAGGAGACAAGATGGCAGAGTAGAAAGACATGAGCTCACCTCATCTTATGGAGACACCAAAATCACAACTAACTGCTGAACAACCATCAACAAAAAAGTGCTAAAGATACCCTACATCCAAAGACAAAGAAGAAGCCACAATGAGACAGTAGGAGGGGTTCAATCATGATAAAATCAAGTCCCATACACTCCAGGTGGGCGACCCACAAACTGGAAAATAATTATACCATAGAAGTTCTCCCACAGGAGTGAAAGTTCTGAGCCCCACATGAGGCTCTCCAGCTTGGGGTCTGGTAATGGGAGGAGGAGCCCCCAGTGAATCTGGCTTTGAAGGCCAACAGGGTTTGATCACAGGAATTCCACAAGACTGGGAAACTCCACTCTTGGAGGGTGCACACATGGTCTTGTGCACACCAGGACCCAGGATAAAAAGCAGTGACCTCATAAGAGACTGGACCAGACTTACTTACTAGTATCGGAGGGTGTCCTGTGGAAGTGTGGGGGGCAGCTCTGGCTCACTGCAGGGACAAGGACACTGGCAGTAGCAGTTCTGGGGAGTACTCATTGGTGTGAGCCCTCTTGGAGGCCACCATTTTCTCACCAACACCTGGCTCCACTCTACAGCCTGTAGGCTCCAGTGCTGGGATGCTTCAGGCCAAACAACCAACAGGGTGGGAACACAGGCCCACCCAACAGCAGACAGGCTGCTTAAGGTCTTCCTGAACACACAGCTGTCCAATAAACCACACCCCCTGACACATCCCTGCCCGGCAGAGGGACAAGACCAAGCTCCACCCACCAGTGGGCAAGTACCAGTCTCTCCCACCAGGAAGCCTGCACAAGCCTCTTAGACAGCCTTATTACCAGGGGGCAGACAGCAGAAGCAAGAAAAGCTGCAACCCTGCAGCCTGTGGAGGAAACTGCAATCACAGAAAGTTAGACAAAATGAGATGGTAGAGGAATATGTTCCAGATGAAGGAACAAGATAAAACTCCAGAAGAATGACTAAGGGAAGTGGAGATAGCCAATCTACCTGAAAAAGAATTCACAGTAGTGGTAATAAAGATGACCCACAATCTTGGAAAAAGAATGGAGGCACAGATCAAGAAGATACAAGAAATGTTTAACAAAGACCTAGAAGAACTAAAGAACAAGCAACAGATGAACAATACAATAACTGAAATGAAAAATACACTAGAAGGAATCAGTAGCAGAATAACTGAGGCAGAAGAACAGATAAGTGAGCTGGAAGACAGAATGGTGGAAATCACTGTGGTGGAATAGAATAAAGAAAAAAGAATGAAAATAAATGAGGACAGTCTGAGAGATCTCTGGGACAACATCTAGTGCACCAACATTCACATTATAGGGGTCCCAGAAGGAGGAGAGGGAAAGGACCTGAGAAAATATTCGAAGAGATAATAGCTGAAAACTTCCTAACATGGAAAAGGAAATAGTCACCCAAGTCCAGGAAGCGCAGAGAGTCCCAGGCAAGATAAGCCCAAGGAGGAACATGCCAAGACACATAGTAATCAAACTGACAAAAATTAAAGACAAAGAAAAAATATTAAAAGCAACAAAGGAAAAGCAACAAATAACGTACAAGGGAACTCCCATAAGGTTTTCAGCTGATTTCTCAGCAGAACCTCTGCAGGCCAGAAGGGAGTGACACGATATATTTCAAGTGATCAAAGGGAAGAACCTACAACCAAGAATACTCTACCCAGCAAGGCTCTCATTTAGATTCAACAGAGAAATCAAAAGCTTTACAGACAAGCAGAAGCTAACAGAATTCAGCACCACCAGACCAGCTTTGCAACAAAGGCTGAAGGAACTTCTCTAGGTGGAAAATAAAAGGCCACAACTAGAAACCAAAAATTACAAATGGAAAAGCTCACCGGTAAAGGTAAACATACAGTAAAGGTAGGAAATCATCTGCACACAAATTTGATATCAAAATCAGCAATTGGGGCCTCCCTGGTGGCGCAGTGGTTGAGAGTCCGCCTGCCGATGCAGGGGATACGGGTTCGTGCCCCGGTCTGGGAGGATCCCATATGCCGCGGAGCGGCTGGGCCCGTGAGCCATGGCCGCTGGGCCTGTGCGTCCGGAGCCTGTGCTCCGCAGCGGGAGAGGCCACAACAGTGAGAGGCCCGCGTACAGCAAAAAAAAAAAAAAAAAAAAAAAAAAAAAAATCAGCAATTGTTGGGCTTCTCTGGCGGCGCAGTGGTTGAGAGTCCGCCTGCCGATGCAGGGGACATGGGTTCATGCCCTGGTCCAGGAAGAGCCCACATGCCACAGAGCGGCTAGGCCCGTGAGCCATGGCCGCTGAGCCTGTGCGTCCGGAGCCTGTGCTCCGCAACGGGAGAGGCCGCAACAGTGAGAGGCCTGCATACCAAAAAAAAAAAAAAAAAAAATCAGCAATTGTGAGGACAGCACAAATGCAGGATATTGGAAATGCATCTGAAATTAAAAGACCAGCAACTTAACACAATCTTGCTTATATACAGACTGCTATATCAAATCCTCATGGTAACTGCAAACCGAAAATCTATAATAGATACACACAAAAAAAGAAAAAGGAATCCAAACACAACACTAAAGTTAGTCAACAGTCACAAGAGAACAAAAGAGGAAAGGAAGAAAAAGGACTTACAAAAACAAATCCAAAACAATTAACAAAATGGCAATAAGAACATACATTATCAATAATTACCTTAAACATAAATGGATTAAATGCTCCAACCAAAAGACATAGATTGGGTGAATGGATATAAAAACAAGACCCATATATTTGCTATCTACAAGAGACCCACTTCAGATCTAGGGACACATACAGACTGAAAGTGAGGGGATGGAAAAAGGTATTCCATGCAAATAGAAATCAAAAGAAATCTGGAGTAGCAATACTCATATCAGACAAAATGGACTTTAAAATAAAGACTGTTACAAGAGAAAAGAAAAAGAAACTTTGGGGAGCATATAATGTGATTAGGGAGAGACTACAGGGCAAGGAGTAATGAGTGACACAACCAACTACTATTAAGGGTATTTGTCACCAATTATAAAGATAAAAAGTGCACTGATTAAAAAATAAACAAGGGGGCTTCCCTGGTGGCGCAGTGGTTGAGAGTCCGCCTGCGGATGCAGGGGACATGGGTTCGTGCCCTGGTCCGGAGAGATCTCACATGCTGCGGAGCAGCTGGGCCCGTGAGCCATGGCCGCTGAGCCTGTGCGTCCGGAGCCTGTGCTCCGTAACGGGAGAGGCCACAACAGTGAGAGGCCCGCAAAAAATAAATAAATAAATAAATAAATAAATAAATAAATAAATAAACAAGGAACCGTTGGCTCATTTAATTTTTAGTACACTCATAAAAGACCAAGTCATTTCATTTCCTCATTTCTCTTAGATTACTCATCACAAGATTTTAAAATAGAAGTATTTACTCCAAAATACCAGTATTTTCAGATGTCAATCCCATGAAGCTCTTAGTAAGAAAACAGAACTTTAAAATGCATTTACATAAACCTACAGTACATAGATGATGATGTGCAACAGGTATATTTACAAAGATCTGCATATCATTAAGATTTGAGGATATAATCTAATTTAGTCAAAGATTAAATTAATCAAAAAGAGTAATCTAATGAGAAGTCCTTACAGGCTGATAATAGTGAGATGATTCTGTCAAGGGGCAGCTTCCTGCCCCCTGTAGGTAACTTGTTGCTGGCTCATGTGCCCTCCTTGTGGTGTGAATTATAAATTCTAGACAATGCTCTCCCCTTCAGTGACTAGAATGACAGTGAAAGTTAGGGAGAGAGATGGAAGGGCAAAGAGAGAAAGGGAAGAAGGGGAAAGAGGGAGCCCCGGCATAGAGACCTGGTCCTGGACCTCACAACGTATCCTCCCCCCTTTGTTGTCTTAGGCTCCCACTTAGAAGTGCACACAAGAGCAGGGGAAGTCAACTCCAAGTCCCGGTTTACCAGCTGTGCCTTTACTTTGGGTCTGGGTTGAGATCCCAGGGAGGACCAGGCTTCATACTACATGTCTCTCCAGAGCAAACACAAGTATCTCACCAGACCAATGAGTTAGGAGTATTTGAGGGAGAAGTGCCGAGCTCACCTAAGACACAAGATGAGGACTAGTTTACAGGGAACACAGAATCTCTGCTTTGATTCTAAGACACCCACCCAAAAGCACTCTTCAGCCCCAGAGCTTTGCAAGTAGTATAACTGCTCCAACTGTTCTTGAGTCCATGGAAGAGGAGGTAAGAAGTTAGTATCTGTGATCACTTAGTTGCCATAGTGTAAATTTCAAAAGTGTTTCCATGGCAAATTGAGTTCCTCTTGTCACTGATTTTAGTATAGTTATTATCATTATTATATTTTTTTTGCGGTACGTGGGCCTCTCACTGTTGTGGCCTCTCCTGTTGTGGAGCACAGGGTCCGGACGCGCAGGCTCAGTGGCCATGGCTCACGGGCCCAGCCGCTCCTCGGCATGTGGGATCTTCCCGGGGCCGAACCCGTATCACCTGCATCGGCAGGCAGACTCTCAACAACTGCGCTACCAGGGAAGCCCCAGTTATTTTTATTAACATCACTTCATGAGGGATAGAAGCAGGATCAGAACTACTAGTTCAATGTCTTAGGCTGACATTTTCTCCATTTGTAGGCTCATCTGAAAGCAGCAGTTGGGGACGCTATGGAGACCTCCAGACCCTCTATACCCCTGGGGCTTCTTGCGGGATTGGAAGATGTCGAGGCCTGAAATACTGTGGTATTGATCATCTCACTGTCCACCTTGCCCTCCTCCTCTTCTTCCTCTTTCTCTCAGAAGGTGACTCCTTTTGGCAAGCGTGGCTTCCACAGGATTTTGTCCCTTCCCTTGAGATGCCACCCCAAGCCTCCCTGTCCTTCCCCACAGTTTTGATCCTCTCAGCATATCCTTTAGGTTCCCACTACTTCCCACAGCCCCACGCAGCGGAGTGATGGCGAGAGCACTGGATGTGGGGTCCACAGAGCTTGTCTGAGTGTTAGCTCTGGGGCTTCAACGAGTCACTCAGGTCTCCTGAGCATCCACTGGAAGGGTGAGAATAGCACTTACTTTACAGTGTTGACAGCTTTCTTTGATGTAAGGTGGATGAGAGTGCTTGTGAAACCAGGAAAGTGGGCTAGCCAGGTAAATTAGTACTGGTCTTCATTTTGCCATTTCTCGTTATTTCATAAAAGTTTAAGCTCACATGATTCTGGGTGTCACTTTAGGGCAGAAAGGTGGGCAGGCATGAGGAAACCTGTCAGGGAAACTCTCCAAGGACTCCTTGAAGAGTTGGGAGAACTTTTCTCTCATATTCTGTCACATGGTAGCTGATGGACAGGTACATTTTATTGGGTCACTCTGGGATGCTTAGGATGGAGCTGATGGTGTCTGTGCCCATGGAGTTTTCCAGGGTGGGCCAGAGCAGCCCCTGAGAGCCCGGCTGAGGAGCACAAAGGACACTCCTCAGGGGATGTGGACGCAAGCTCAAAGGAGGAGAATCATAATCTCAGGTCTAGCAATGGCCACAAGGGATTTCAGACCAAAACTTGGGCTTCTCAGTCCTAGACCACTGACCAGGTCCCTGGAGTGTATTTTCTCTCTCTTCTTGAACTCCTGTCTCAGCACAAGTCACACCAAGCTGCCTCCTTCCTTCTGTGTTTGCTTTAAGAGTTCGTGCTTCTGAAAGGCCGGCTGAAATAGACATGCCATACCTCCTGTGATATCAACCCATCATGTGTACAGTTGGCCTAAAGTACTGCATGGACCCTGCCGTGATCGCTGGTGTCTTGTCCAGGAGTCTCATGGTGGCAACGTCCTGGTCAATGTGGACAGTATGGGCGATGGAGCCAGGGTGGTGCAGGTAACCTGCCACCAATCATGACGTGTGGCTTGTCACAACCCCAAGGGACTCCTTCACATTCGTTATTGCTGATGGCACCCCTGGAGCACCACTCCATAGAATACGGAGTAAAAGATGCTCCCTGGAGTTGTGAGAACCACAGCTCCACCTGGGAGATGTGATCAGCAACATTTCTGCTTCGTTTAGAGCCACAATTTCTTTTCAAAGTAAATTATGCTGTGTTTCCAGGCTGTCAGCAACCAAAGCCTATTCTGGATTTCCAGTAAGGCGATGGTGCAAGAGAGAGATCACAGATTGAATCCTTGCTCTGTTATTTTGTAACCATGTGACCTTGGATAAATCATTTACTCTCCCTAGGTCTCAGTTTCCTCATCTATAAAATGCCATCTCAGAGAATTGTTATGAAGATTCAATGAAATAATGTGAAGAAGCACTTGGTATCTGGTAGATTCTCAACAAATAGTGAATTCCCTTTCTCTTGTCTTATTTCTGCACAATTCTTAGTTATGAGGATCAATTTCAGTTTTGCACTAATTCTGCCTGGTATCACTTTCTGCCTGATAGAAACTTCCAGGGAACGGGTCGTTCATTAACCCCACTGCCGAATTAACTCTCTGCTGGCTGAATTGGTGATGCAAGGGACGTAATGAGGACATGTTTTTTCCTATGAATTTCACACTGTTGTCGCTGTGGAGAAACCTATAAGTATTGCACTCATACTTTAAGGTTTTAGGAAAACGTATTCCTCAATGATCTTTAAATTGGCTTCTCAAAGTACATGACGCTTGACAATTTAAAAGTACTTTCAAATACTTTACCTTATTTTGATGTGGGGACCCATCCAATAAACTGATGAGATGAAGTCGGTGGGGGAGGCAAGTCATCTGCCCTTTACAAGCGAGGAAGTGGATTTGCGAGGAAAAAGTCATTGCCGCAAAGTCACCCTGCAGCTGGAAAATGCAGTACTGGGACCGAGGACATCATTGGTGATGTCAGGGCAGGCATCATTTCTCCTGTCCTGTTCTGCTTCCTTTGTAAAGGATGAGTCCATCTCCTTTGATGATGAAGAAAGAACTCCCCAGAGTCAGACATTTCTCCTACATATGGTGAAACCCACATGGTGTACAAGAAAGTGTAGAAAAGTTACCTTTAGACATTCAGATTATCTGAAAGGAGAGTTACAAGTCCAGATAGAAAATCCCCTTTCTGACCTGTTTAGAAGGTTTATGCTTACAGCACTGAAAGAGGGCATCAGACTGGTCCCTACGCTACATCTGTCACCTCTGGTTTCCAACTCTGCCTCTCACCATTACCCTGAAAACAGCTGTGAAATGTCTGCTCATCCCTCCCTTTGCCTAAACTTGTAGCTTTACTATTTATCCTCAGGGAGATTGAAGGTGGCAATGGTTCTGCCAAAGGGGAGGAGAGAAAAAGGGAAATGAAAAAGTAGCCCTGATCCCAGAAAGCTGCATTACCCTCTGCCTCTCTCCTCACAGGACCCTGGCCTTCATGCCCCACCTCCTGGATCAGCAAGGCCCAGGTTTCCCAGATGACTGAGGTCCTGACTGTTAGAATCAAAGAAATCCAGAGGAGGTTTCCAACCTGGACCCCTGACCAGCACCTGAGAGCTTTGTGTAACCCATGGGTTGGTTTCCCAGCATGGAGTTAATAGGTACAAACATAATTCATTGCACCAGATTCTCCCAAACCTGAGTTGCCTCCTAAAAAGCAACTAGGAAAGAGAATCTGAGTTAACTGCTGAGCACCCTGCCACAGTGAGGGGCTGTGGGCTTGGCATTAACCCATCTCACAAATTCCAGGTGGACTCTGTGACTACACCTGAAGCAGTCAGGACCTGAGCTGTGGCTTCTGCAATGATGTCCTTGCACAAGCCAAATACTTCAAAAGACAGGGCTTCCAACGCTTCAGCTCAGACCCAAGCTCATTATCATGCAGGCAGCTTCAGCTGTTACACAGATAAAATTAGCCAATGAGGCCAGTAATTCTGAATCTGAGTTTGACCCAAATGTCATCAAAATAACATGAATCACATTAAAGAATTATTATCTGCATTTTGTGGTCTGGTGTGTGCAAATAAAAGGCTGTGTCTCTTTAAAGGTATTTCCACGGATGTGAGCTGTAATGTGGACTTCTGTGAAATGAATCCTGTGTCTCACTGGCTTGCATTGTCAGACTTAGCAAATAAAAATATCAGAATCCCAGTTAAATTTGAATTCCAGATAAAAAATAATTTTTTTTAGTGTAAGTCCCATGCAATATTTAGAAGACATTTATACTAAAATATTATGCGTTGTCTATTTGAAATTCAAATATAACTGGGCATATGGTTATTTTATGTGGCAACTCTATCACTGATTTCTTTGATAAAAATCATAGTTTCAAATTTTAATTGAAAACTTTTGATGAGAAAAAGGGTAAGAGGGTAGCCAGTCCCATCTGCTGGGGGGAATAGTTTTGCAAAAAGAGGGAAGGGCACAACCTTTATAAAAATGACATAGCCACTGAGGACACGACAAAAACTGGTTAGAACCAACGAGGTCCAAGATGGCAGAAGGTTCGACTTCCAGCAGACTTTGAGCCTCATTATATGTTCATTGTAATACATTAGCTAAATGACATACCCAGGGGTGCCATGACTGTTCTAAGGCCAACCATAAAAGGCCAAAAAGTGGGCAGTGGCCCAATTCCTGGAAATCTCTGCCTTTTCTCCAAAATAATTGGAATAATCTTCTCACTCATTAGCCTATGAAATTACCCAGCCCATAAAAATTAACCACCCCATATTTTGGGGCCTCTCATCTTCTGAGATGGCCCACACTCCATGGAGTGTGTTTCTCCCAGGGCTGCTCTCACTTTCTGAGATGACCCCATGCCCTGTGGCCATTCTCACCTTTTGAGATGGGCCACGTTCTGTCTATGGAATGTGTACCTCTCTAAATAAATCTAATTATAACCTATCACTTTGCCTCTCACTGAATTCTTTCTGCGATGAGACATAAAGAACCTGAGCTTCATTAAGTCCTGAGACCAGGTGTGTGATCTCTAAAAGACAGTGGGATGGTGAACAACTGAAAGCATTTCCACTAAGATCAGGAACAAGACAAGGATGTCCACTCTCACCACTCTTATTCAACATAGTTTTGGAAATCCTAGACAGCAATCAGAGAAGAAAAAGAAATAAAAGGAATACAAATTGGAAAAGAAAAAATAAAACTGTCACTGTTTGCAGATGACATGATACTATACACAGAAAACCCTAAAGATGCCACCAGAAAACTACTAGAACTAATCAATGAATTTGATAAGGTTGCAGGATACAAAATTAATGCACAGAAATCTCTGGCATTCCTATACATTAATGATGAAAAATCTGAAAGTGAAATCAAGAAAACACTCCCATTTACCATTGCAACAAAAAGAATAAAATATCTAGGAATAAACCTACCTAAGGAGACAAAAGACCTGTATGCCGAAAATTATAAGACACTGATGAAAGAAATTAAAGATGATACAAATAGATGGAGAGATATACCATGTTCTTGGATTGGAAGAATCAACATTGTGAAAATGACTCTACTACCCAAAGCAATCTACAGATTCAATGCAATCCCTGGCATTTTTCACAGAACTAGAACAAAAAATTTCACAATTTGTATGGAAACACAAAAGACCCCAGATAGCCACAACAATCTTGAGAACGAAAAATGGAGCTGGAGGAATCAGGCTCCTTGACTTCAGACTATACTACAAAGCTACAGTAATCAAGACAGTATGGTACTGGCACAAAAACAGAAAGATAGATCAATGGAACAGGATAGAAAACCCAGAGGTGAGCCCACGCACACATGGTCACCTTATCTTTGATAAAGGAGGCAGGAATGTACAGTGGAGAAAAGACAGCCTCTTCAATAAGTGGTGCTGGGAAAACTGGACAGGTACATGTAAAAGTATGAGATTAGGTCACTCCCTAACACCATACACAAAAATAAGCTCAAAATGGATTAAAGACCTAAATGTAAGGCCAGAAACTATCAAACTCTTAGAGGAAAACATAGGCAGAACACTCTAGGACATAAATCACAGCAAGATCCTTTTTGACCCACCTCCTAGAGAAATGGAAATAAAAACAAAAATAAACAAATGGGAACTAATGAAACTTAAAAGCTTTTGCACAGCAAAGGAAACCATAAACAAGACCAAAAGACAACTCTCAGAATGGGAGAAAATATTTGCAAATGAAGCAACTGACAAAGGATTAATCCCCAAAATTTATAAGCAGCTCATGCAGCTCAATAACAAAAAAAAACAAACAACCCAATCCAAAAATGGGCAGAAGACTTAAATAGACATTTCTCCAAAGAAGATATACAGACTGCCAACAAACACATGAAAGAATGCTCAACATCATTAATCATTAGAGAAATGCAAACCAAAACTACAATGAGATATCATCTCACACCGGTCAGAATGGCCATCAACAAAAAATCTAGAAACAATAAATGCTGGAGAGGGTGTGGAGAAAAGGGAACATTCTTGCACTGCTGGTGGGAATGTGAATTGGTACAGCCACTATGGAGAACAGTATGGAGGTTCCTTAAAAAACTACAAATAGAACTACCATATGACCCAGCAATCCCACTACTGGGCATATACCCTGAGAAAACCATAATTCAAAAAGAGTCATGCACCAAAATGTTCATTGCAGCTCTATTTACAATAGCCCAGAGATGGAAACAACCTAAGTGTCTGTCATCGGATGAATGGATAAAGAAGATGTGGCATATATATACAATGGAATATTACTCAGCCATAAAAAGAAATGAAATTGAGCTATTTGTAATGAGGTGGATAGACCTAGAGTCTGTCATACAGAGTGAAGTAAGTCAGAAAGAGAAAGACAAATACCGTACATTAACACATATATATGGAATTTAAGAAAAAAAATGCCATGAAGAACCTAGGGGTAAGACAGGAATAAAGACACAGACCTACTAGAGAATGGACTTGAGGATATGGGGAGGGGGAAGGGTAAGCTGTGACAAAGCGAGAGAGAGGCATGGACATATATACACTACCAAACGTAAGGTAGATAGCTAGTGGGAAGCAGCCGCATAGCACAGGGAGATCAGCTCGGTGCTTTGTGTCCACCTAGAGGGGTGGGATAGGGAGAGTGGGAGGGAGGGAGATGCAAGAGGGAAGAGATATGGGAACATATGTGCATGTATAACTGATTCACTTTGTTATAAAGCAGAAACTAACACACCATTGTAAAGCAATTATACTCCAATAAAGATGTCAAAAAAAAAACTACAATGAGGTATCACCTCACACCAGTTAGAATGGGCATCATCAGAAAATCTACAAACAACAAATGCTGGAGAGGGTGTGGAGAAAAGGGAACCCTCTTTCACTGTTGGTGGGATGTAAATTGATACAGCCACTATGGAGAACAGTATGGAGGTTCCTTAAAAAACTACAAATAGAATTATCATATGACCCAGCAATCCCACTACTGGGCATATACCCAGAGGAAACCATAATTCAAAAAGACACATGCACCCGAATGTTCACTGCTGCACTATTTACAAGAGCCAGGTCATGGAAGCAACCTAAATGCCCATCGACAGATGAATGGATAAAGAAGATGTGGTACATATATACAATGGAATATTACTCAGCCATAAAAAGGAATGAAATTGGGTCATTTGTAGAGACATGGATGAATCTAGAGACTGTCATACAGAGTGAAGTAAGTCAGAAAGAGAAAAACAAATATTGTATATTAATGCATATATGTGAACCTAGAAAAATGGTACAGATGAACCGGCTTGCAGGGCAGAAATTGAGACACAGATGTAGGGAACAAACGTATGGACACCAAGGCAGGAAAGCAGCAGGAGGTGGGGGTGGGGGTGGGATGAACTGGGCGATTGGGATTGACATGTATACACTGATGTGTATAAAATGGATGACTAATAAGAACTTGCTGTATAAAAAAATAAATAAAATTAAATTAAAAAAATGGAAAGTGTAAATAATATGACCCTGTTTTTGTAAAGCTAACAACAATAAAAATATTTCATGTATATGTATGTATGTGTGGGTATACAATTATTAAAAAACCCAGGGCTTCCCTGGTGGCGCAGTGGTTGAGAGTCCACCTGCCGATGCAGGGGACACGGGCTCGTGCCCCGGTCCGGGAAGATCCCACATGCCGCGGAGCGGCTAGGCCCGTGAGCCATGGCCGCTGAGCCTGCGCGTCAGAGCCTGTGCTCCGCAACGGGAGAGGCCACAGCAGTGAGAGGCCCGCGTACCGCAAAAAAAAAAAAAAAAAAAACAAGAAACAAAAGCTCTACTGGCAATTTTCACCCTGATCAAGATTGCAGCAAATGTTTTTGAGACCTATAAGAACTGACTGTCATAATACTTTACACAACATTTAGAATTAAGTGCTGTATTAAACTTTTTAAGGTTGGAGTGGGAAGGGGAAATCTTCTGTTTTGTCTGGTGAGCCATTCTGGGGGTCTTGGGGGAGGGGCTTGGGGAGGGGCTTGGGGAGGATTAAGCCTATGGCTTTGCTGTTGGTTGAGCGATGTTCATGAGAGCAACTCCGAGCAGTATTTTCTCGCAGGCTTCATGTGAATGATCATTGTGCCCCACAGGCACTTCCAGGGGCTCACGCTCCTTCACCCATTCAATGAACCCTCGCCTACATTCCCGCCTGTACCATGGTTGCTACAGTGACATCATGACCATGGAGACCTCTGGTGCTACCTGTGATATCACCAGGTTGATTGCCTGCAGTGAGTGTAAAGCCAGGCAAGCCTTTGGCTAGCCCCCTTTCATCATTTTCAGATTCTTTCTTAGGAAGTAGCCTAATTTTGAGAAGTTCATTATTATAGCAGTAATATCAAAATTAAAAATGAGAGAGGGCTTTCCTGGTGGCACAGTGGTTGAGAGTCCGCCTGCCGATGCAGGGGACATGGGTCGTGCCCCGGTCCAGGAGCATCCCGCATGCCGCGGAGTGGCTGGGCCCGTGAGCCATGGCTGCTGGGCCTGCGTGTCCGGAGCCTGTGCTCCACGGCGGGAGAGGCCACAACAGTGAGAGGCCCGCATATCGCAAAAAAAAAAAAAAGAGAGAGAGAAAAACAGAACCCTGACTCCCCTATCAAGCTGCTTCTTTTCATTTTCCCTTCATCCTTTCCAAACCTGGTAGAGATGTGTTTATTTCTACATATTGAAATGATTGCTTAAATAAAGTATCAAATTCTGGCTTTGTTTTCTCATTTGTTGTTGTGTCTACTTCAGGTTACAGCATGAACATTTTAAGCAACACTCTCTGTATGTCCTCTCTTGTGTAATTCTGTTCCGAAGTTTTCTTCATGTTGTCTCAGTATTAGCATGTCAGAGCTAGAAGCAACTACAAGGTCAATCTAATCCTACCTTCCCAATTGACAGATCAGACAACCGAGGCTCAGCAAGGAGGAGAGACTTCCCAAGGGCCCAGGGCTAGGTAGTGTCAGAACCAAACTCAAACATAGGTTGGCTGCTTTCTAGTCCAAGACTTTTCCCAATGCACCAGATATGGCAGAAGAGAGAGCAAGAAAGAAAGCAGAAGTGGTATCCATCTGGGGCGGAGGACCTCTCCGGGTTTATGCAATCAGAGATCAAAAAATGTCCTAAAATGGTTGTCCCAAGCCTGTGGGCCACAGTCAGGACCTGTGGCTAACTTATTAAACTTTGAAAAAGGGGTCTCTTCTGGAGTAGAGGAAACAGTTTATTTTCTATTGGTGTAGGCATCCGTGGTTCTGAAATGTTTGCTGAGATGGATTTAAAGGTCTTCACGTCTTACCAAATTCTAATCAAAGAAGTCGGGCTGAGGCACTGCATGGACCCTACTCTCATTGCAGCCATCAGTTCCAGAGAAAGCCATGGCGGAACCGTCTGGCAAGACGCCTGGGACCACAAAGGACTTAAATTTGGCTTGATGCAGGTACTCAGCTAGAAACTTTCAATCAGCCCCACTTCATGCTTCCTCACAGAAGCTAACCCAAACTGGCAATCTATCTGCATTTATCCTAGGCTTCAAAACACTGGTATTTGCATAATTGCCACTGGGATTTCTGTAACGTGTCAAGATATACCAGTTATTGGATATCTTTTTTTTTAAGTATCTTATGAGTTTTGTAATTATAATTTGTAATTAATATTATGCAATGTACTTAAATTGAGAAAATCTTATAAAGGGTACTATTACAGGTATCCCTTTGAGGTTCATGAAATAGTAAATTTTATCCATGTAGATCAAAACATTATAATGAAACCCTACTTGAACCAACTTGTCCTTTAGGCAAATTGGAGGAAGGGGACCCAAATTATCAGGATATTTGCTTCCAGGTTTTCCCCTATTCTATTCTGTTCCATGCCACACGGCTTGAGGGATCTTAGTTCCCCCACTAGGGATTGAACCCAGGCTCCGGCAGTGAAAGCACTGAGTCCCAACCACTGGACTGCCAGGGAACTCCCCCAGGCTTTATTTTAAATTGTCTGAGAAACCCAGACTTCTAGCCTTCCAGTTATTTTTGACTGCAAATATCTAGACTTTGGGTGCTCATTATTTGTTTTGAAACAACTTTTTCTTTTTTTTTTTTATATTTGAGTGCTTAACTAAAACTATGCCACATCCACTTCTCCCAAATCCTACTGTGTTTCTCTGATTCTCTTTTCTGTGAAAGGACTTTTAGAATTGATTCTGTGGGAATAAAGAAAAGGGATAAGGCCAGTGTCTATGACCTTGAACATAAAGAGGAGAAATCAGGACAGCAGAAAAATGTGTTGCTCCATCCAGATGTTGACATTCTTATCTGAATTTTCTAGCTTGATAAAAAAAAATCCATCAACCTGTTGGTACCTGGGACAGCAAAGAACACCTTTTTGCAGGCTGTTAGGATTCTCACAGACAGAATTAAGGCAATCCAGAAAAAATTCCCCACGTGGAGTGTGGCTCAATACCTCAAAGGTAGACCAGTGCTTTGTTTAGAAGAGCAGTGAGTGAGAGCCCAGAAGGCCGGGTGTACCTTGGGCCTCCCTGGGCCTGTGTCCATAGGGTCAGCAGTGGGCCTGGGAGGACCCCTAGTGTTCTCTGAAGCACTGAGTTCCTTAGAGTGTTCTTCATTCCCAATTTCCATTCCCCTTCTGCCAGACGTTGGGGGTTCTTATTACATCTCATTTGTTATTGAGCCATTGAGTGATACCTTGAGAGTTAGTGCGATTGTTTAAAAGAATATGTTTGCCTTCCTCTGATGGGTTTTTTTCCCCTGGTGCAAGAAGCTGTTACCCACTTTCTGAATTTTTTGAACAAGTTTTCACTCTCTGAGCATCCTCAGTGACACCAGGGTTTTAGGTACCATGATGTGTCCAGGTGGAAATCCCTACTCGGCTGATCACAGACCCCCTCAGGTTCAGCATCTCCCAGACTGAACTAACTCACTAGCCTCCCACTATAAATTTGCTTTTTCTTCTGTATTTTCTATCTCTGCGAAAGGAACTATAATATACCCAGTCATCCCAGCCAGAAAAAACATTTTTTTCTTAGGTTCTCTGGTTCCTTCTCCCTTCACATCCAGCCATACCAATTCTTATTAAGTCTGCCTCCTATAGGCCCATGGTATGTATATACCTCTCTCCTTTTATGGCCTTAATTTCAAATAAACAGTTTTACATTTTATGGCCTTAATTTCAAATAAACAGTTTCTATTTTCTATTTCAAAGTCCTTGAAGGCAGGGATCAGGACCAGGGGTCTTTATCTCTAGACATCCGAGCAGAGCACAATTATGGTAAACACATGAGTAACTACTGAAGATTAACCTTCTAGGGGATAATACACGTATGAACAAACATGCATATTGCACACATACACCTACAAAGGAATGAGTATGTCTTGAGCATCATTGTGCACCGTGCACTCAGTGTGGCACACATCCTGGTCCATAGTAGGAGGAGAGGAAAGGGGGAAAGAGGATCTGGGACTGTCTGCTTTGGAAGATTTCCCTGGAGGGCTGACATCCCGGGAATGCTCATATCTTATTTCTGCTGAAAGTTAATCTTTTAATCTGAACCTCTGGTTTCATTTCAGGTGGTCTCTCAGCCTTCAAGTCAGGAACTGAAGCCATTGCCACCCCCGTGGACATAGACAGTGACTTCATCAGTGATATTATAGCTCGAGCTAAATTCTATAAGAGACATGGCTTCTAGGCAAAGCTCTGTGGGTGGGCCAGGTTGGCAGGTGCTCAGATGGCCCTTCTTTGAGGGTTTGATATGGTTGTGTTGTACCCAACACTGGCAAAGGAATGGTTGCACTTATGACAGAAAATTCATTTCTCACTTTTCTTCATGCAAATAAGCATAAAAAAGGAAAATCCACCCAGTTTACATTACGGTTCCCATGAAATATGCATAAACATATGCATAATTATTGTGCAGTAAATATCATAGTAAGTGACATATTCTTAGCATATTCTTAAGAGTAAGTCTACATATTGCAGCAAGGACTCATTTTAGTCCATGATTTCTTTACTTTTTTTTTTTCTTGGTTATACCACACGGCATGTGGGATCTTAGTTCCCCAACCAGGGATCAAACCCATACTCCCGTGCAGTGGAAGCGTGGAGTCTTAACCATTGGACTTCCAGGGAAGTCCTAGCCCATGATTTCAATGCCCACCTACTCCCTGTCTTACCAGAATTGCTAACAAGAAGAGAGCCTGATCTGAGCCTTTGTCCTTTTCCTAGTATCTGCTCAAGCTACTAGGGCTTTGCTTGTGAGGAATGCCTGACTCCCAAGCCAGTCAACCTGGGAGGCCATGGAGAACCCAGGGTGGAATTCTAGCTCCCTGGGTACCTGAGAGCCAACTGTGGTGAAGCTGATCTTCCTCAAGGGACGTACACTGTGTCCCTCAGGCCCACACCTACCTCTTGTGTCTTCTTCCTCTTGTTTGCTGAAGATCCAGGGACTGGCTTCTTTTCTTCCCTTTTCAGTAGTTGCTGCCACACAATCTTTCAAGAGGTCCATTCTCCACCAAACATGGCTGAAGATAAGCATATAGGAGCCAATTTTGTTATGGTTCTTTAGGTGTAAGTAAAATTAACCAGCTCTGGAAATTTTAAGCAGTAAAAGGAAATTACCGAAAGGCTATCAAAAGGCTCACAGAGCCAATGAGAGGGTCAAGGACAAGAAGAGTAACCAGGCAACTCTGGGGTCTGGGTAGCAGGAAGCAGTTGACCATACTTTATAGCATCCCTACTGCATGAATGAATGAGCACTCTCACTGCGTAAATGAAAACCAACGACATTTTCTCCCATCCTTTCATCATTCTGCTTCACTTTTATAGTTCCAGGAGAGACTGATGGACTTACCTTGGATCATATACACACCTACAGGCTGGCTGCTTTGCTTTTTGGTCTTGCCCAGACCACCCACAATGGAGAAGAGACATTCTTCCAGAAGGAAACCTGATGCAGTTTGTGGCTTTACTTCCATACTCAGAAGAAAACACAAATAATATGTTGGAATGTAAAGCTCTCAAAGTCCCTGCCGATGTGGCCCCTGCTGGGCCTTTAGCTCCCTTCAGAGATGTTCAATAAATGTTTCTACACGTCACTTCTTTTTCTGAGGAGGAATCAAAATCATACCCACCTACCTCTGAGCCCCCTTGGAGAAAGCCAAGTAAACCCTTCTCTGCTCAGTGACCTCTCAACCCTACCTGCAGATTTGACCCAGGCAGAACTGGGACCCCTGTGTTTCACTGGGCAGAGCCTATGGTCAGGTGGTGAGGCAGCCCTGCAGCATGTAGACCAGCATCTTTTATGATTGGTTGAGGACCATGCTGAACCGGTTAAATATTTTGATTATTATCTCTGCATGTGGGCAATCCAGGACATTCTTTAGATGTTCACTTCGCTCAAGAATGATATCTTTGGTGGGAGAAACCACAGCATGTACTCCATCTAATTGCCAACTCCTTCAATGTCACTACTAAAGCAAAAAAGTACACCCAGGTGAGATAATTTCCAAATAATTTGAAAAACAAGAAACAGTATGATGACTCATACTCTGAATCTATTCCCCCAGTATTCTTTTTATGACTGAGATACCAGATGTTCTAGAGGAGAGTCAATATTTAAGGTGTCTTAGTTTGGTTCCCATAGAAGCAGACCCTGAAACAAGTTCAGGTGCAGGTGGTTTAGTTTGGTTCCCATAGAAGCAGACCCTGAAACAAGTTCAGGTGCAGGTGGTTCATTTGAGAGGTTCACGGAATGCTGATATGAAGTGGCTGGGGGATACAGGGAAGGGAAGAAAGCCAATAAAATGTGTGTCATCAAGCCGGCTACCACAGTGGGCACTGGAGCTCAATCCTCCAAGCAAACGTTAAGGGATTGTGCAAAACACACTGCAGAATTATTATACACAAGGGCCAAGAAGCTGGGGTATTTATACATCAACTTCTAAGAGCCATTAACTGGGGTATCTGCCTGTTGGGAGGAGAGCAGCTTAATTCTTTGCTCCTTTGGTCTGCCATGCAAATAGGTGGCACACTTTTCTGAACTTCCAAGGGAATGAGACCGTTGACACCGAGATGCAGATCCTGGCAGATGGAAATCAGCTGAGCATCCTGAAATGTCTAGGGATGTAGGAAGGCGCCTGCTTGGGTGTGCGGTGCAGAGCCTCTCTTTTCTCCACTCTTTAAAACACTTGTCTTCCCTCCCTCTAGCTTAATACCCCTTAATAACTTCACGCTTTTAAAAACAAATACCTGGAACAGAGGCTGACCTCAGTCAAAGGAACACAAAGGAAGGCCTGGCCAATGAGGGAGAGAAAACACAAAAAACAAAACACAAATTAAAGTCTCAAAGGAATTATCATGCCACGTGGACATTCCTGCTGCTTGGGTTCACTCAGTAGGTTCCTCAAAAAAGCTATGCTGGGCCTCCCTGGTGGCGCAGTGGTTGGGAGTCCGCCTGCCGATGCAGGGGATACGGGTTCGTGCCCCGGTCTGGGAGGATCCCATGTGCCGCGGAGCGGCTGGGCCCGTGAGCCATGGCCGCTAAGCCTGTGCGTCCGGAGCCTGTGCTCCGCAACGGGAGAGGCCACAACAGTGAGAGGCCCGCGTACAGCAAAAAAAAAAAAAAAAAAAAAGCTATGCTGTTTACTTTTAGTAAGATGAAAAGTTAAAACTTGGATGAAGCTTTGAAAATATGAAGGGCAGAAAGGGATGGGAGAGGCGTGGTTTCTGATTGTGCCTTTGAGCTTGAAACGCCTGCCTGACCCGCAGGCTCTGGCCTCCTGAGATGAGCTGCACACAGGGAGCGAGCGGAGGCTGGGTATGGACGGTTTGCTGCTCATTTCTGTTCCACCTGCTTGTCTTTCTTTGCTGGTTGTCTGGGGGTGAACTCCTACTTGATTGACAAGCTCTAATTTAAGAGCAGCAAAGAGTAGCAACCCCACTCCAGGGCTTGGCTTTGCCAAATCCATTTTGAATGTAGGAAAAATAGCTTTTCTCATTTTTAAAGAATGAAGTAAGTCACTGTAGGCTGTTCGCTGTAATTTGAAACTGGCCAAACTATATGGAGTGTTCTAGGAGCCATGGCTGTGAGCATGTCGTCTCACCTGTTTGATCACACCAAGCCGACGCCATGAAAAGCTATGGGTTTGGCTTCTCTTCGTGGCTCTACATGGCTCCATTCCTAACCACATCCTCTTCTCTCCTGCCTAAATTTCTCTCCAACCATGTCCTTCACTCCGTTGCTCACATCCTGGTCCTTCCTTCTGCAGGATCTATGCTCCCCCACCTGTTCCCCAGGTCGTCCGCCCCTTCTGAATTCTTGGGTCTACACCAACCTCTCCATTGCTAAGGCTCTGCCATGGGCTTGGCGTCCCCTCCCGCTGCCTCCATTTCCCAGCCTTCTGTCACTACTTCCTGTCTCTTTCCCGCACTGGATTCTAAAATGAAGATGAAGATGTTTTACAAAGTGAACTCTTAGTTAAGTTATTGTTATTTTGTGTTATTTCCAACTTAAGGAATTGGAGCCAGAGAATCTGGATTAGCATTTTCACAAGTAAAGAACAAAAATTCCTTATCACTTACATCTTTGAGGATTGTTTGAAGTTCTCTCTAAAGAGAAGAGTCCCTGCTCAGGTGTCCTTTGAGCTTTGTGTCCACGGATCTAAAATAAAAATGATCAGATAGAACAGTGTGTTCCAATATGTGTCCTTATACTTTATGAAATTTATAAAAGCATAATAATTAGGTTAAATTTGATTATGTACACACATTTTTACTTTGATTTTCTTGCAAGAATATAATGAACTGATCTTGGGGTTGTCCTGGATTCTAGAATGTTTTGTCAGAGTATCTTAGGGGAAGAAGATACAACTTAAACTCAATACAGTTCTGAAGGTATTGTTGTGGGGTTTATGGGTGAAGAAAACACAGCTTTCCTCACAGCTGCTCAACACCATGGTGCTTACAAAGACTTTCCCCTAGGTGCAGTGCATGGGTTGTTTTAGTTTTTATCTGTCTATCTATCTATGCTCTTATTTACAGAGTAGTGCTAAGAGATAGGGTCTGTTCTCATTTTGTCTCCTTCTCAGCATACTTTGAAGACAGGTGAGGAGCATGAGGCTGTGGAGTCTGTGGATGGTTCTGGGTCTTGGGGTCTTCTTGGGGTATCTGGGGAGAGTGTCCACTCTGTGGAGATCTCAGGACGTCTTGACTGTCATCACCAGTGAAGACCTCTGAAAGGTCCTGAGGTCCAGTACCCACAGTGAGAGCAGAGTTGGAGGGGGAAGTTGTGAGAGCCACAGGTATCTTCAGAGTATGGAAGATGCATTCTGAAAAGAGAGAAGCCTTCTGCTCAAAGAAGAGCCAAGAGCCGAAGGTTCACCCGAGAGTGCGTGCTCTGTGGGAGGTGGCTCAGCACGGCGGTGGGGGGGTGGTCAGAGGACATGAATTAGACCAGAGTATGGAGTACATCCATTAGGGAATAAGATTAATTTACCAGCATTGATCAATATTCAATGAGTGAATCCATCTGCATACCTTTACTAATAAGACCTCTTTGCACACAAAGCTGCTGTTGAAACAACAGGAGAGACCAATAGAGGACCTCCTTAATGGCAAAGTACATTCAATGATTAAAACTCATGATGATGAAGAAAACTGGGCCATAGCTGCTTTAGGTACGATATGGACCATTTTGCTTAGACGTTCTTCGTTCTGTGTGCAGCTTCTTCCCTTTTCTGGGCCTGGCCTCAAAGTCTTGGCCTGTTCCCTTCTGGTGCAATGTGGGGGTCTGGAGTTGGGTCCAGAAACCTCCATGTGACCACTTTGCTGGAATTCCCAGTAGGCAAGTTCGGCCCTGAGGAGAGCAACTCTGCCCCGGCCAACACACACTCTCATTTCTCTGCCTAATTTTCAGCTGGTGTTTGAGACGGAGGGAACTGGATGGGTGTTTTGGTGATCTACACAAGTTCGAGATTAAGGGAGCATCAGTGATAACCTCCCAAAGAGAGGGAAAAATGATCTCAGGTGTGAATAGTAACTATCGTGTTTGCACAGGGGCATAAACATTTTAGGCACCGAACACCCCAAATCAGCACACAGATATGAGTCCAGTTCGCAAAACTTTCAAATTAAGTCTTTCCCGTGAGATCAAATTCTTACGGACATGGCAGGGTTATGGATCTAATTCAATTGCATAACCGCTCAGGAAATGAGCCCTACTCTGGGGGCAAGCCCAGTGCTAGCAGGTGTCGTCTGCCTCCCAGGTGCTAATAGTCGGGAGAGTAAGGAGGCCTACTTCCCAAGCTAGGATGGCAAGGAATCTTAAGATTCATTGCCTTCCTCAACACGTTGGCAAAATTAGGGGCCAGTCCAAGGTTCTCCCCAGCAGCCTGGATTCACTGATAGCCTGGTCCTTAATATGCTAGGGGCAGAGGTCAAATGCTATAAAAAGGTTAAGTGACTGTGTTCATTTCTGAAGGAAACATACTGTCACCATTACTAGCAATAAAAACAATGATAGCTATTATCTCTGGGGACTGAATCAGTTGCTTTACATTTATTTCCTCATTTAATTCCCATGATAAAAATGCTATTATCATCCTCATTTAATGGATGAGAAAATGGATAAGACACAGCAAAGTTAAATTACTTGCCAAGTTCCCACGGCCAGTACTAGGGTTTGAACCCAGGGATGCCAGGCTCTGGAGCATGTGCCCTTAATCCCCGTGATGTCCTATGTGTGTAGTAACAGTGTTCTGTCTGCATCATGGATTCACCGATTCCCACTTCTGCCCTCACAATTTCTAGTTGACCCCATAAGGTACGTGGCTGATTAAACGTCTGCAGTAACGCAAGGGATCAATCAAATGTTGGTTGGAAATTATTTCTTTCTCTGCATCTTTTCTTCCCTTGTACACCTCCTTCATTTTGTATGTAAGGGCTTCCCTGGTGGCGCAGTGGTTGAGAGTCCGCCTGCCGATGCAGGGGACACGGGTTCGTGCCCCGGTCCAGGAAGATCCCACATGCTGCGGAGCTGCTGGGCCCGTGAGCCATGGCCGCTGAGGCTGCACGTCCGGAGCTTGTGCTCCACAACGGGAGAGGCCACAGCAGTGAGAGGCCCGCATATTGCAAAAAAAAAAAAAAAAAATTAAAAATAAAAAAAAATAAAAAAATAAAGGCCTACTCGGTTTCAGACATGTATAACGTTGTGGCTAATTCTGAAATGTAAAATTTCAAGAGCTTATAAACCCAAAGAAACCTTGTCCTCCCCCACCCCTTCGATCAGTCACCCTGGAAATTTCCAGCATAATTTAAAACATTCTTCTTTTGGAATTGCCTAGGAAGCAATTTTAAAATATCACCCATGAAGGCAGATTACCTGTGAAGGTAGATGTGATACCTGGAAACCCCCAAAAGTTCTTTGGAGTCACATGTTGCAAAAAGCTAACACGCAAAGAACCAGGTGATTAACCCGGGCAAGGTTGTTTTCATTCAAATGTAGAGGTTTAATGAGCCTGATTTAACTCAGATGGACACCACACTGGCCCAAAGGAAGAATTTCCAACCTGGTGGACTAAGTAGGATCCTTCCCAGGGTGGTGACTCTGAAGAAAGCATGCTGAACTTTTATCATGGGAACTGAATGAGGAAATAAATATAAAGCAACTGATTCAGTGCCCAGAAACAGTAGCTATCATTCTTTTTATTGCTAGTAATGGTGACAGTATGTTTCCTGCAGTGCCCTCATGTAGATGGGCTCTTCAAAGCAGATTACATAGAGCACATACATCAAAACTTTCTTAATTGCACATCACTACTAGTGAAGAATTTTTAAAGGATACCTGAATGTATTTGTTCATTTAAAAAATTTCCTGTATTCTGATATTTTACATACATTATGAAATATTACAAAAATATAAATTTGAAGGATTCGATGAAAAAACAAATGGAAACAGAATTTCCAGTACTTATTTCCCTCACCCCAGTGTACCACGCTCTCTCCCTTGGGTACGCAAGCTCCATTTTGGAGACAGCACCCTCTCTCTTCTCCTGTCCTCAGGGGTCGCTGCCTCCGAAAGACTGAAGCAAAGGATCTTCGAAGGATGTTAGCCAACAAAGCCAGCATCCAAGAAGCTGGGAAATGGTTTTGTGTGGACTCAACGACCCTTGCGGCCATCATCTCCTGGGAGAGCCATGCTGGGTGGGTCCTCAGAGATGCCTGGGGAGATACAGGAAACGGATTGGGATTCGGGCTGATGCAGGTAGGACAGCAAAGCCATGCAGGCTGGTTCAGTTGGCTGTTGGATTTTGGCTATAAAACATCACAGGAGATTAAGGGACTGTTTTATTTTATAGCACGAAAATGATCCCAACGCATACTCTGTGGCAAGTTTTAAGTGGGCAAATTTGCCTTTCCAGGTGCCCTCTTTCAGGGGCTCTGCCCTGCACCTCTTCTACCCAATCCCAGCCCCCTCCCTGGGGCACCACCTCCCTCTCTGGGGCACCACCTCCCTCTGTGCTCCAGACAGGCTGCTGCTCCCTGAGAACCATCACTTTCCCACTTGCTTCCCCCATCAGACTGAACTGATGACCTGAGGAGAGCGGAGTGTGGCTTGGAGGTAACTCTTCTGAACAGCTGACCCTTCCCTGGGTATTCCTGAAGACTCAAGGCCTTACTTCGATGACTGCATTTCTTTTTTTCTTTTATTCATTTTAGTTCAGTTTTTTTCCAGTTTTATTAAGATACAATTGACCTACAAGACTGTATGTTTAAGGTGTACAGCATAATGATTTGACTTACACATATTGTGGAATGCTTAAAAAGTTTAGTTAACATCCGTCATCTCATACGGATGCACACACAAAAAAGAATTTAACGTGATGAGAATTTTTAGGATCTACTTTCTTACCAACTTTCAAAATGCATCACACAGTAGTGTTAACTATAGTCATCACATTGTACATTACTTCCCTAGTATTTGTCTTACAACTGGAAGTTTAGGCCTTTTGACCACTTTCATCCAATTCCCACTCCCCCACCTCTTGCCTATGGTAACAACAAATCTGGTCTCTTTTTCTATGAGGTTTCTTTTTAGATTCCACATAAGTGGGATCATATAGTATTAGTCTTTGTCTGACTTATTTCACTTAGCATAATGCTGTCAAGGTCCATTCATGTTGTTGGAAATGACAGAATTTCCTTCTTTTTATGGCTGAATAATATATATATATTGAATATATATATAATGTATGTATATATATATGTATATGTATATCTATGCTTCATTTGGTTTATCCATTCATCCATTGATAGACACTTAGCTTGTTTCCATGTTTTGGCTATTGTTAAATAATGCTGCTATGAACGTGGGGTTACAGAATAGACCCCCAGAGACAAAGTGGTATCTAGTTGGGGAACAAGAGCGTGCTCTGGTGGGAGCTGGGGAGATGGTCCACTAGGACTGCGGTCCAGGGGCCAGAAGGGCTCTGGTGTCAGAAAGAAGCCCAAGGTTGATGGTGAACAAGAGGGGGAAGTGGGGAGGAGGTGGGTCTAAGGACAGAGAAGACCCTGGTGGCCAAGACGAAGAAGCCGGTGGGGCTGAGTGGGAGTGAAAGAGGACAAGTGACGATTATGAGGACACAGTGGCCAGGGGACTCCTGAGCAAAGTGGTAAGGCCAGCCTTGGGGGTGGGAATGCCAGTGAGAATGGAGGGGCCTTGACAGAGAGGGCCCTGGTGGCAGAACAAGAGCCAGTGATGCGGTGGAAAAGTGTGGTAGGGGGCAGGGCCCGCCGGTGAGGAGGGAGACAGTGAGGGAGACCTGCAGGGAGCCTGGACGGCTGCAGTGAAGGGAAACGGGCCTGTGGAAGGCACTCCAGCAGAGGCTGGGAGACCTTGTAGTGCCCTCTGAGAAGGTGGAGGCTGGGGTTATGGGGGCTCAGAAAGAGGACCGTGAACACTGAAGTGGGCACAGAGGATGCAGTATCTTCTCCAAGCTCCCCAAATAGCAGAATGCCAGCTTTGGAAGACCTACATGTACATATATGAAAACACCTCACAGCTAGGATAACGACACACAGTTGCTGACAGTTGCCCTTATCAAGGAGCTTGCCCGGGACTCCCTGGGGCTGCAGGGGACAGGGTACAAGCCTCAGTTAGGGCGGAACAGGGGCAAGGTGTCCTGGCAGGGGTAGCGGCACCTGACGGTTTCTCCTGTCCTGTTTTCCGCACCCCATTTCTCACCCCAAGGCTTTATCCCACATTCTCTTCCCTAGAGATTCCCTTGACATGTCAGGCCAAGCTGTCCTGAGGCCCTGGAATTGTACCAGCCTTCCTGGGAAAAAGGAACACAGAAAGCAGGGAAATGATGACCTCCTGGACAGAAGAGAAAGCAGGACTGGTGCCACCTGAGTTTTTTTTTTTTTTTTTACATCTTTATTGGAGTATAATTGCTTTACAATGGTGTGTTAGTTTCTGCTTTATAACAAATCCACTTGAGTTTTTTTTCTGGCAAGCTCTCCAGGCTGGGAAACCAGCAGACTGGGTTACCTGTGGTGAAGGAAGGAGCAAAGAGATACTCTAAGGAGGTCGAGGCTGAGTAGAATGATCCTCAGCAGCTTAGACCTGAGAGCCACAAGAATTAGTATCGGGAGTGCAGACTGGCCACAGACCACCAGACACACCTGGAGCTGGATAAGTTCCCTTTATTGCATCTCATGAAAAGTTCTTTGGGATGGACTTTAAAGGATCTGGGCTCTTATTAGATGATTTTGATGAGTGTTCAAAGCAGCACGGTTTGCTCTGGAGTGGATGCTGTCAGGAAAAGAGATGGCTCTATGATTGGTGTCTTCATGAATCTCATCTAGAAGGTGAGAGGAATGAAGCGAGGCTAAAGCTGTGTGACGAGGAGCAGCAGGCCCCACATTACCCAGAATAGGGGATGTGCCTCATTTTTCCAGCTTGAACACTGCTTGTGTTTTCGTCTGCGCTCGGATGTGATTATGGAGTGAGCTTGTTTTCGCCTTGATCCATCAGTCACAGAACAGCTTCATCTGATGTTGGTGACCTGTGAAATTGCTTACGTTCAGTAGGAAACACCTGTCAGTGCTGAGCCGTCTCCTAGACACACCAAGGCTTTCCAGGCCAGCTCCTGGCTGTCAGAGCTGCTCTTCTCTAATGCCCCTCTTCAGTCAAGGGCAGACAAAGTCAGACCACAAGGCATTAATCCACGACGTCCAGATTTTCACTGGTCAAGATTTTGTCAGTTAAGACCAGGAGGATGTCCAGAGGGCATAGTCTTTGTTGGATTAGGGTTAGTTGTAGGATGAGTTGTTGAGTTATCTGATGTGCCAACGACTGCACGGCAGCATATAAGTTGTTGGACAGGATACACTGACCAACTGTAACACAGGCAATGACCAGAAGCAAAAGGATCATGAGTCTTGTGAAAAGACTTAAAGCCAGGGTCCCAGATTATAAAACCCAGGCAATGAAAGCATGTCCCAGAATCCAGCTGGGTCTTTTAGAGAATCGGATGGATTTTTTGTTTATCCTAATATCCACAGTTGTGCTTGCCCTGTAGTTCATAAATGCAGCAAGAAGTACAAACCACCCTCCACCAGCTTAGAGGAAATCAAGGTGTTCAAAGGGGCCTTGAGCATCCTGTCCAGTCTTGTCAGGATTGTGTTGTTGGCAGGTAGGATGTGCAGTGGAAAACTCCTCAGTGGTATCTTTAAAATTACCCTACTAATGCTGGTTCAATACTGTTGCCAATTTTTCTCTGCTTTATGGGTAATATCACTACTTTTTGATATTTTTAATATCACACTATTTGCTAAATGTCACTTTTTATCATGGTCACCTCCTTACATATAGAAAAGCATGTCAAAGCTCTTTAATTCACTGTCAATTTTATAGGGGCTCGTGTGATGGGCATTTGTTTCTAAAGCATTTCAATGTCATGGACTATCTCCAAATCATCCACCTATCCTATCAGTATATTTACTTTTGTTATTTGGCAGATCTGGGAGAGGGTATTGAATGGGTACAATTTTTGAGAAAACCTTATAATTCAAGGGTAAATTGAGTCTGATGACACTTTTAATTTTACTTTCTAAGTATGAGTAATCTACATACACAATTAAATCAGAGTTATCCAAGGGAGTCTTCAGAAGGTCAGTGCAGGGTATGGATAGCTCCCTGAGGCAAGCAATTATGGGCTGTCCCTTTGTGGGAGAGGGAAGGGGGTGGCTGGGTTTAGAGAGGGGCAGTGATGCATGACAGAAAAGCACCAGTACTTCATAGGTTAGGTGACTAGCTGAAAGATGCTGAGAGCTTACTGTCAATGGAAGAATCTATACAGCACAGCATGGGAAACCATTAAGATGAGTGGAGACCCTAGAACTAAACCAGCTGAAGTTTTCACACTTTTGTTGTCACTGCTGTGGTTCTTAGACAAGATGGATATATATATGTTTTGGCTACTGGAGCTAAAGAAAGACTGAAATAAGCAAAGGGCCTCTGGTGATTTCCATTTAACTGAAGCAGTTCCCTAGTGCCTGTTCAGATTTATAATAAAAGGAAAGGGGGTGAGGCAAGGGGAGGATTTGTGAATCCAGAACAATGGAGGAAACTTTTGGAAGACAGTTTTATTGTACCAGTCTTTGTGTCCAAGGACTATGTTTCTTTTAACTTGAAAAACATATTAATTGAAAGATATTTAATAGACCTTACTTATATATAACTAACCTAGGAAGATCAACTCCTTTTTTAATTTGTCAGGATTGTTTTAATATTAAGTTTGGTAGGGACTTCCCTGGTGGCACAGTGGTTAAGAATCCGCCTGCCAATGCAGGGGACAGTTCGAGCCCTGGTCCGGGAAGATCCCATATGCCGTGGAGCAACTAAACCTGTGCACCACAACTACTGAGCCTGCACTCTAGAGCCCGCGACCCACAACCACTGAGCCCACGTGCCACAACTACTGAAGCCCGTGCGACTAGAGCCCGTGCTCTGCAACAAGAGAAGCCACCGCAATGAGAAGCCCACGCACCACAACGAAGAGTAGCCCCTGCTCGCCGCACATGGAGAAAGCCCGCGTGCAGCAACGAAGACCCAATGCAGCCAAAGTATAAATAAATAAATTAATTAAAAGAAAATAAGCTTGGTAGACAAAAATTCTCGCAATAGAATTGAAGTTTGAAGAAACTTTGGACAAACTTAATCATTCAAATTGCCCTTACTTTTATGTGGTTAACAGCAAATCTTTATTTATGCCATCTAATGGCCACTTTAGAAAATCCACAGATAGTGTAGGCATAAAATTCATCCTAACAATGTTATTATTTTGAATCTAGGTATGATTTTGGGAAAGGCAAAATCAAGACTAGTTTTTATAGAAGACAAGATATGTGATAAGTACCCCAAAATAGGAAATAATTTGATGAAAAATACCTTAGTTTACCCAAATTCTATTTTTACTTTTATTTTACATTATTCATGCACAGATTGTAGTAATTACTAATATACCTTTATATGCAAGTACTTAGGTATGTGTAAATATATTTGACATTTAAAGCTTATATTGAATACCTATAGATTTAAAACATAATTTACATCTGTTCCCACATCCCTGTAAATTATGTTTTAAATCTATAGGTATTCAATATAAGCTTTAAATGTCTTAAATATATTTACACATACCTAAGTACTTGCATATAAAGGCATATTAGTAATTACTACAATCTGTGCATGAATAATGTAAAATAAAAGTACAGATGTATATGTATGACTGATTCACTTTGTTATAAAGCAGAAACTAATAAAAAAATAAAATAAATAAAAAAAATAATTTATCAGTATATTAAATAAAAATGTACATATCACTAAATTTACCATGTTAATAAGCAGAAAATCATATCCATTATGTTAAATACATATTTGTATTTCTCTGTAATTACTGTGCCTGGTATAATTAACTGTTTATATTCTCTTTAACTGAAGTGATCAACTATTTTTCTTTCCTCCAGAAAATAAAGAAAATTAGAGAACAGAAAATGAATTGTTTGGCTATTTTTTTCTCCATGAGTACTCATTTCATACCATTTTAATAATTTTGAGGGAAAAAGAAACATAAATAATATTATTCAAAGGCATTTTCATCATTTGTTAATGGATTACCATTCTGAGAAATAAGGGTAAAAATTTTATTTAGTGACTAATGTTTTGTATCAGTTTCTTATTTAGAAACTGTCCAGACCTCCAGTTTTAATTAATTAATTGTTTACTAACGTCTTAAAGCTGAGCAAAGTTTAAATGTATAAAACAGATTTTGACACAAATACATAAAAAGAGAGCGACAGATGGTTTAGACAGTAACTTGGACCCCTGATATTTTTATCAAGCTGTGTGATCAAAAAGCCAGTACTTAATACTTCTCAAAGTATAGAAAGGAAGGACAGGATATTAAATATCCTCTACATTAAATAAAATGGTCTTTTTTTTTTAAAGAAAAACAAGACAAATAATGTCTTCATGGAGGTTTCTTCACTTTTTGTTTTTTTGTTCTAAAGTACCTCCCAAACATACAATGTTGCTTGTGTCAAAAGCTCCCTAAAATGGCCAGCGCAATTCCAAATTGTCCTTGGTGAAACTGTGACAGAATGATAAGCATACTAGTTAGTACTGTTAACAAGAAAAGATGAAGAAAACACGTGTTTGGCCTGAAAGAGGCACCATTTAGATTGAGAAGAACTTGAGAACTGGAATGGCCCTTAAAAATAGTGCTTGGGTAACTTTTTGTCTCCCCTGAGCCTGACCAAAGGCCAATGGTCACCAAGGAGTGGCCAGAAAAACCTTCTGAAATAAAGCAATTCTCTGAGACACAAAGACAGGACAGAAGAAGTCCTTGTAAGGTTTGAAATGATGGGAGGCAAAGGAGTACCATTCTGGGGAATCCTCTGGGTCCAACTTAAGGATGGACTAACTGGGCTTGGCAGGTCAACTTTACAGAGGCCTCCCTGATCCTGGCCCCTGGTGGTCACACCTTTGTGGAATTCCCCTCTTCCTTGAGTGTGGGCTGGACCTGTGACTTGCTTCCAACCAATGGAATGCAACAAAGAAGACAGAATCTAGGCCACTGCATTTTATATGATTACCTAAGAGGGTAGCACCCATCTTGCTAAAGTCTCTCACTCCAGTGTTGGTTTTGAAGAAGCAACTTGCCATGAATTTTATAACCACAAGGAAATGACTTCTGCCAACAACCTGGGAAAGCTTGGAAGCAGATACCTGCCCTGTCAAGGACCTGAGGAGAACCCAGCTTTGGCTGATGTCTTTCTTGAAGACTTGTGAGACCCTAAGCAGATCAGCGAGCTAAGCTGTGCCCAGAGTCCTGACCCAGAGAAACAGCAGGGTGATGAGCACGTGTGGTTTTAAGCGGCTGAGACTGTGGTTAATACGTTACGTGACAACAGAAAACAAATGCTCTAGCCTATGCTCATCTCCCTACAGGCTTTTCCTCTTCTGGGCAATTTCATTTCTAAATATCCAACTTATCATTCAGATATTTTCCTCTAGTCATGAGCAGCAGAGGTTAAAATTACTTACCAAAACTTTATTAGACTCTTTGGGTAAAAATTAACCAATGGTCTTTTCCCCGTTTTAAACATTAATATTAGCCTAGTAAAAGAGGCAGCAAAACATTAGCAGGGGCTGCTTTTATCAATATTTATACAGCTGGCCTCAATCCAACTCCAGCAAGGACAGCTTCTGTTGAGGCACACAGGTCTCTCTCCAGTTAGACCCAGCCCTTCGAAGTTAGTGTCCTTCTGCTTTATCTCCTCTCCAGGCCGTACATATACTGGATATTCAATAATTGTGGAATTGAAAGTGTGATTGCCTTGAAGCTTATTAATTAATGATATCTGGCTTCACTTCACACAGCACTTCTCCTTGATGCCAAAACTCTATGACAGGACAGATGCTGGGACCACAAGCAGTGAGTATGCCAATGTCACTGCTGCCTGAGCCAAATTTTATGAGACAAGGAAAACAAAGGGCAATAGAATCCTGAGTCCTCAGCATCATCTTTAGGTAGCTGCCACAGAATTTCCCAGTACTGAACCTCTCTTAAAATTCTTACTTCTCCCCACCCCTCCAGGTATCTGAAATAGAATAAAAGGAAATAAAACAACTTTCCCTAAATGACTTTTCCCTTCTCTTTTTTCTTTTAAATAGCAACCTCAACTGCTGGCAGAGGTTTCTAGGAATTCAAGGAACATCAATAAAGGTTAGGCCAAATGAGATTTATAATTAGAAAACAGATACTATTTTGGGTATTACATTTAAGGAAAAAATGAAGCCAAGTCCACATACGTATTTATAGACACCACAGCACAGAGCAGCCGGTCCAGCTGCACCCAGTGTCTAATGCTTCTGGCTGAATCTCTGTTCTCCAGGGGAACAGACTAAGCTCCTTTAGGGCAGGGACCGCATTCTGGTCAGCTCTGGATTTCTCCAACACATAACACACTCTTCACTCAAAGGGCCACTCATAGAATGTGTTGAATTCAATTAAACGAGAAAACAAATTTTAAAAAAAGTTAACGACGATTGCTAAGGTGACATCTGAACCCACATGTTCAAACACTGCCATCCTTACCCATTTTCCAGTGAAACTACTGGAGGGAAAGGGGAAAGAATTAAACCAATTAATAGCACTAAAACCTCCAAGCCTACCTAAGGAAGAATCACACCATGTTTAGCCAGTGAAAATGACTAGAATTTAAAACATTTTAATGAGAACACTTTCTCACCATCTTTAAATAGAAATGACTTGCACTTTTTACTCTGAAGCCGTGAGGCCATCAGGACTTATTCACTTCCTGGTCTGTGGGGTTCTGAAGCCACCCCACCACCAGCTCTCCAGTGCTCTTGAGGCACGTGCTGGACATGTCCTCCTCTGTTGGGAGACCTTGTGGCAGCTTCAGGGGCTTGATTCTGTGACATAAGGGAATGCTTTTAGAGTTATACTAGGTAACACGTCTTAAGAAACTGCTGGAATAACAAACAACAAACCTTATCAAATGTTTAACCACTTTCAGTTTTGCATTCACCGAAGGGATATTCTTGTGAACTTGAGGAGTATGTGCCTACAAACAAAGGAAACAACGTTATGGATCAATTTCAAAAGCACAGATGGTCCTATGTTACAGGAAAAGGTTAAGATGTAGGCTCATTCTGTCTAAATCAAACTTCCAAATATATTACATGAAATAATACATTTAAACAAAGTTTTAAAAGTGGAAAATTTAAAGCAAATTTAAACAACACTAAAGATGACTAAAATAGTTACATACTTTTTGTAATCCAAGCATCTTTATTATATCTTTCTCCCAATATGGACGTCTTTTTGTACTTTTTATTCTGGTAACAATATGCAGTTTATGAGGTTGCTGTGGATCCCCACCATATTTTTCATGATCTTCAGGTGAAGGCTGAAAAACCTGGAAAGGAAGAATTATAAACCGTGAATTTTCAATTTACACAGCTTCTATGTACCTCCTTTATTGTTTTTTCCTTAAAAAAACTTCAAACAACTACATAATGATTTCATCCCTAATAGCTCTATAATCCTAACCCTCAAATTGAACATTTCTACCAGGCTGATTACTCAGATAGATGGAGTCTAAGAATTTCATACTCTAAGAAAAATACCACACAGGCAAGGGTTTGTTATGTTTTACTTTTATTAAGAGAAAAGCAGGAGCAACCAGATGACACTAAAGAGTTCAAATGTCAAGAGAATATATTGCATTCTATGAGCTGGGCCTTGGGCTGCATTCCCTCCCCCATTCAAGTAGGGGGACAAACAAAAACTTACAATGACAATAACACATGAGTATTATAAAAAGTACGTATTCACTGCAACCCCGAATAAGGATGTATGTATAACACTATTTGTAATACTGAAGTTTTTTTTTTTTTTTTGCGGTAAGCGGGCCTCTCACTGTCGTGGCCTCTCCCGTTGTGGAGCACAGGCTCCGGACGCGCAGGCTCAGCGGCCATGGCTCACGAGCCCAGCCGCTCCGCGGCATGTGGGATCTTCCCGGACCGGGGCATGAACCTGTGTCCCCTGCATCGGCAGGCGGACTCTCAACCACTGCGCCACCAGGGAAGCCCAATACTGAAAATTTTAAAGGCCAGATCTATATTCCTCAAGAGAATAGCTAAATAAATTATGATGCATACATTCTAAATAAAACTAAAAATAATATAACTAAATAAAATACGATGCAAATAAATTATGATGAATCCTACTGGCTATAATGCTACCATTAAAACAAATAAGGTTTACTATCTTTGTAAGTACTAACATTGAAGGATGGTCATAATATATTGAGCAAAAAAACCAAATTTCCACACCACTGTGTAACAGGATCTTGTATTTCTTTCATCTACACCATGATGAGTGTGTATATATGATATATTCTGTAACTACTAATTCTAAGAATATGATCCTAAGTTTTACTTTTTATTGTTTTTAACATCTTTATTGCAGTATAATTGCTTTACAATGGTTAGTTTCTGCTTTATAAGAAAGTGAATCAGCTATACATATACATATATCCCCATATCTCTTCCCTCTTGCATTTCCCTCCCATCCTCCCTATCCCACCCATCTAGGTGGTCACAAACCACCGAGCTGATCTCCCTGTGCTATGCAGCTGCTTCCCAGTAGCTATCTATTTTACATTTGGTAGTGTATATATGTCCATGCCACTCACTTCATCTCAGCTTACCCCTCCCACTCCCCACATCCTCAAGTCCATTTCCTATGTCTGCACAGTTATTCCTGTCCTGCCCCTAGGTTCTTCAAAACCCCCTTTTTTTTTAGATTCCATATATATGTTTTAGCATATAGTATTTGTTTTTCTCTTTCTGACTTACTTCACTCTGCATGACAGTCTCTAGGTCCATCCACCTCATTACAAATAACTCAATTTCGTTTCTCGTTATGGCTGAGTAATATTCCATTGTATATATGTGCCACATCTTCTTTATCCATTCACCTATTGATGGACACTTAGGTTGCATCAATATCCTGGCTATTGTACATAGAGCTGCGATGAACAATGTGGTACATGACTCTTTTTGAATTATGGTTTTCTCAGGTTATATGCCCAGTAGTGGGATTGGTGGGTCATATGGTAGTTCTACTTTTAGTTTTTTAAGGAACCTCCATACTGTTCTCCATAGTGACTGTATCAATTTACATTCCCACCAACAGCACAAGATGGTTCCATTTCCTCCACACCCTCTCCAGCATTTATTGTTTGTAGATTTTTTTGATGATGGCCATTATGACTGGTGTGAGGTGATACCTCATTGTAGTTTTGATTTGCATTTCTCTAAGGATTAGCGATGTTGAGCATTCTTTCATGTGTTTGCTGGCAATCTGTATACCTTCTTTGGAGAAATGTCTACTTAGGTCTTCTGCCCATTTCTGGATTGGGTTGTTTGTTTTTTTGATATTGCGCTGCATGAGCTGCTTGTATATTTTGGAGATTAATCCTTTGTCAGCTGCTTCGTTTGCAAATATTTTCTCCCGTTCTGAGGGTTGCCTTTTCATCTTGTTTATATTTTCCATTGCTGTGCAAAAGCTTTTAAGTTTCATTAGGTCCCATTTCTTTAGTTTTGTTTTTATGTCCATTTCTCTAGGAGGTGGGTCAAAAAGGATCTTGCTGTGATTTATGTCATACAGTGTTCTGCCTATGTTTTCCTCTAAGAGTTTTATAGTGTCTGGCCTTACATTTAGGCGTTTAATCCATTTTGAGTTTATTTTTGTGTATGGTGTTAGGGAGTATTCTGATTTCATTCTTTTACATGTACCTGTCCAGTTTTCCCAGCACCACTTACTGAAGAGGCTGTCTTTTCTCCATTGTATACTCTTGCCTCCTTTATCAAAAATAAGGTGACCATATGTGCGTGGGTTTATCTCTGGGCTTTCTATGCTGTGCCATTGATCTATATTTCTGTTTTTGTGCCAGTACCATATTGTCTTGATTACTGTAGCTTTGTAGTATAGTCTGAGGCCCAGGAGCCTGATTCCTCCAGCTCCATTTTTCGTTCTCAAGATTGCTTTGGCTACTCGGGGTCTTTTGTGTTTCCATACAAATTGTGAAATTTTTTGTTCTAGTTCTGTGAAAAATGCCAGTGGTAGTTTGATAGGGATTGCATTGAATCTGTAGATTGCTTTGAGTAGTACAGTCATTTTCACAATACTGATTCTTCCATTCTAAGAATGGTATATCTCTCCATCTGTTTGTATCATCTTTAAATTCTTTCAACAGTGTCTTATAGTTTTCTGTGTACAGGTCTTTTGTCTCCTTACGTAGGTTTATTCCATGGTATTTTATTCTTTTTGTTGCAATGGTAAATGGGAGTGTCTCCTTAATTTCTCTTTCAGATTTTTCATCATTAGTGTACAGGAATGCCAGAAATTTCTGTGCATTAATTTTGTATCCTGCTACTCTACCAAATTCATTGATTAGTTCTAGTAGTTTTCTGGTAGCATGTTTAGGATTCTCTATGTATAGTATCATGTCATCTGTAAACAGTGACAGCTTTACTTCTTTTATATTTGGATTCCTTTTATTTCTTTTTCTTCTCTGATTGCTGTAGCTAAAACTTCCAAAACTATGTTGAATAATAGTGGTGAGAGTGGACAACCTTGTCTTGTTCCTGATCTTAGAGGAAATGGTTTCAGTTTTTCACCACTGAGAATGATGTTGGCTGTGGGCTTGTCATATATGGCCTTTATTATGTTGAGGTAAGTTCCCTCTATGCCTACTTACTGGAGGATTTTTATCATAAATGGGTGTTGAATTTTGTCAAAAGCTTTTTCTGCATCTATTGAGATGAGCATATGGTCTTTATCCTTCAATTAGTTAATATGGTGTATCACACTGGTTGATTTGCATATACTGAAGAATCCTTGCATCCCTGGGATAATCCCACTTGATCATGGTGTATAATCCTTTTAATGTGTTGTTGGATTCTGTTTGCTAGTACTTTGTTGAGAATTTTTGCGTCTACGTTCATCAGTGATATTGGTCTTTAATTTTCTTTTTTTGTAGTATCTTTGTCTGGTTTTGGTATCAGGGTGATGGCGGCCTCATAGAATGAATTTCAGAATGTTCCTTCCTCCGCAATTTTTGGAAGAGTTTGAGAAGGATAGGTGTTAGCTCTTCTCTAAATGTTTGATAGAATTCACCTGTGAAGCCATCTGGTCCTGGACTTTTGTTTGTTGTAAGGTTTTTAATCACAGTTTCAATTTCATTACTTGTGGTTGGCCTGTTCATATTTTCTATTTCTTCCTGGTTCAGTTTTGGAAGGTTATACCTTTCTAAGAATTTGTCCATTTCTTCCAGGTTGTCCATTTTATTGGCATATAGTTGCTTATAGCAATCCCTCATGATCCTTTGTATTTCTGCAGTGTGAGTTGTTACTTCTTTTTCATTTCTAATTCTGTTGATTTGAGTCTTTTCTCTTTTTTTCTTGATGAGTCTGGCTAATGGTTTATCAATTTTGTTTATCTTCTCAAAGAACCAGCTTTTAGTTTTACTGCATTTGCTACTGTTTCCTTTATTTCTTTTTCATTTATTTCTGATCTGATATTTATGATTTCTTTCCTTCTGCTAACTTTGGGGTTTTTTTGCTCTTCTTTCTCTAATTGCTTTAGGTGTAAGGTTAGGTTGTTTATTTGAGATGTTTCTTGTTTCTTGAGGTAGGATTGTATTGTTATAAACTTCCCTCTTAGAACTGCTTTTGCTGCATCCCATAGGTTTTGGGTCGTGTTTTCATTATCATTTGTTTCTAGGTATTTTTTGATTTCCTCTTTAATTTGTTCAGTGATCTCTTGGTTATTAAGTAGTGTAATGTTTGGCCTCCATGTGTTTGTATTTTTTAGATTTCTTCTTGTAATTGATATCTAATCTCATAGCTTTGTGGTCAGAAAAGATACTGATACAATTTCAATTTTCTTAAATTTACCAAGGCTTGATTTGTGACCCAATATATGATCTATCCTGGAGAATGTGCCATGAGCACTTGAGAAGAAAGTGTATTCTGTTGTTTTTGGATGGAATGTCCTATAAATATCAATTAAGTCCATCTTGTTTAATGTATAATTTAAAGCTTGTGTTTCCTTATTTATTTTCATTTTGGATGATCTGTCCATTGGTGAAAGTGGGGTGTTAAAGTCCCCTACTATGATTGTGTTACTGTCGATTTCTCCTTTTATGGATGTTACTATTTGCTTTATGTATTGAGGTGCTCCTATGGTGGGTGCATAAATATTTACACTTGTTATATCTTCTTCTTGGATTGATCCGTTGATCATTATGTAGTGTCCTTCTTTGTCTCTTATAATAGTCTTTATTTTATTTTATTTTACCATTATTTTAAATTAATTAATTAATTAATTTTACGTGGGCCTCTCACTGTTGTGGCCTCTCCCGTTGCAGAGCACAGGCTCCGGATGCGCAGGCTCAGTGGCCATGGCTCACGTGCCCAGCCGCTCCGTGGCATGTGGGATCTTCCCAGACCAGGGCATGAACCTGTGTCCCCTGTATTGGCAGGCGGACTCTCAACCACTGTGCCACCAGGGAAGCCCCCCAATAGTCTTTATTTTAAAGTCTATTTTGTCTGATATGAGAATTGCTACTCCAGCTTTCTTTTGATTTCCATTTCCATGGAATATCTTTTTCCATCCCGTCACTTTCAGTCTGTATGTGTCCCTAGGTCTGAAGTAGGTCTCTTGTAGACAGTATATATATGGGTCTTGTTTCTGTAACCATTCAGCCAGCCTGTGTCTTTTGGTTGGAGCATTTAATCCATTTACATTTAAGATAGTTATCGATACGTATGTTCCTATTACCATTTTCTTAATTGTTTTGGGTTTGTTATTATAGGTCTTTTTCTTTTCTTGTGTTTCCTGCCTAGAGAAGTTCCTTTAGCATTTGTTGTAAAGCTGGTTTGGTGGTGCTGAATTCTCTTAGCTTTTGCTTGTCTGTAAAGGCTTCAATTTCTCTGTCGAATCTTAATGAAATCTTTGCTGGATAGAATAATCTTGGTTGTAGGTTTTTCCCTTGCATCACTTTAAATATGTCCTGACACTCCCTTCTGGCTTGCAGAGTTTCTGTTGAACCTTATGGGGATTCCCTTGTATGTTATTTGTTGTTTTTCCCTTGCTGCTTTTTTTTCTTTGTATTTAATTTTTGATATTTTGATTAATTTGTGTCTTGGCGTGTTTCTCCTTGGATTTATCCTGTATGGGACTCTCTGCACTTCCTGGACTTGACTGACTATTTCCTTTCCCATATTAGGGATGTTTTCAACTATAATCTCTTCAAATATTTTCTCAGTCCCTTTCGTTTTCTCTTCTTCTTCTGGGACCCCTATAATTTGAATGTTGGTGAGTTTAATGTTGTCCCAGAGGTCTTTGAGACTGTCCTCAATTCTTTTCAGTCTTTTTTCTTTATTCTGCTCTGCAGTAGTTATTTCCACTATTTTATCTTCCAGGTCACTTATCTGTTCTTCTGCCTCAGTTATTCCGCCATTGATTCCTTCTGGAGAATTTTTAATTTCATTTATTGTGTTGTTCATCTTGTTTGTTTGCTCTTTAGTTCTTCTAGGTCCTTGTTAAACGTTTCTTGTATTTTCTCTATTCTACTTCCAAGATTTTGCATCATCTTTACTATCATTACTCTGAATTCTTTTTCAGGCAGACTGCCTATTTCCTCTTCATTTGTTTGGTCTGGTGGGTTTTCACCTTGCTCCTTCATCTTCTGTGTGTTTCTGTGTCTTCTCATTTTGCTTAACTTACTGTGTTTGGGGTCTCCTTTTCGCAGGCTGCAGGTTCATAGTTCCCGTTGTTTTTGGCGTCTGCCCCCAGTGGCTAAGGTTGGTTCAGTGGGTTGTGTAGGCTTCCTGGTGGAGGGGACTGTTGCCTGTGTTCTGGTGGATGAGGCTGGATCTTGTCTTTCTGGCGGGCAGGACCATGTCTGCTGGTGTGTTTTGGGGTGTCTGTGACCTTATTATGATTTTAGGCAGCCTCTCTGCTAATGGGTGCAGTTGTGTTCCTGTCTTGCTAGATGTTTGGTATAGGGTGTCCAGCACTGTAGCCTGCTGGTCGTTGAGTGGAGCTGGGTGTTCGGTTTGAGATTGAGATCTCTGGGAGAGCTTTCGCCGTTTGATATTACGTGGAGCCAGGAGGTCTCTGGTGGACCAATGTCCTGAACTCGGCTCTCCCAACTCAGAGGTACAGGTCTGACACCTGGCCAGAGCACGAAGACCCTGTCAGCCACACAGCCAGTTACGTGGGGAGCTTCTTGCCTTTTGGGAAGTCTGAGGTCTTCTGCCAGCGTGCAGTAGGTGTTCCGTAGGAGTTGTTCCACATGTAGATGTATTTCTGATGTATTTGTGGGGAGGAAGGTGATCTCCACGTGTTACTCCTCCGCCATCTTGAAGGTCTCTCCCCTAAATTCTAAATATGATTCTAACAGTTATATATATATGTGTGTGTATGTGTGTATGTGTATATATATATATATATATATATATACATATATATTTATTTATCCTTATATGTATAAAGGTGTCAAAAACATTAGGTCAAGAGTCATACCTCTGGGGAATCAGACTGAGAAAGGCCAAAAAAAAAAAGACGGTACTTTAATCAAAAAAGATATTATTCAATCATTAACTTATCCACAGAGGGTTCACATTACATTGCTAAATGATGAAAGCAGCTGGAGAAGCATTATAGCCAAGATGATGCACATCTTCAAAAATATTTAACAGAAAAGTATGTGGAGGGTGTTAGCAGTATTTGCCTCCAGGTGGGTAGGATGAAGGGTATTTTTCTAGAGATTTTGATGGGGTAGGTGTGCCAAAGAAAAGGAGAGAAGAATTAAAGAAACAGTGTGAGGAGCATGAAACATTCAGGAAAAGCAAGTGGTTCTGTGTGACTAAGGTAGAAAAAAATAGGAAAAGCAATGCACGGGGAGAAGTTAAACTAAGCTTAACTATGCTGAGTCTATAGAAATTTCCAGAATGGATATAAGGCTATTGGAGGTTTGAAGCAAAATGACATTTCAAAAATAGATTCAGAAAGAAAACTCTTTCAAATGAACTGGAGGTGGAGACTGATACAGGGAAACTCAGGAAGCACTTAGAGCCATGGTTTAAGAGTCTGAATTACAGCAGCTGTAACAGAAAGAGGCTGATTTGGGGACTTTAGGTAATAAAATAGATGGATTTGTGGTGGGTGAGGGAGAAGATAGGGTTGAGATTGACTTAGAGGCTTCTAGTCTGGGAAATCAGGTAGAGGATGGTAGCATTAACTGACATCACTAATACAGGACAAGCACCCTCTTTTAGTTTGGTTGTTTGGAGGACAACCTCATTTGTAAGACAATGAGTCTAATTTTGGATAACTTGAAATACCTACAGGTTATCTAAGCAGCAAGGTCTAGAAACTACAGAATATAGGAGTAAGTTCAGAAGATAGGCAAAGGGCTGGAGATGCAAATCTCAGAGTCATTTCTATAAAGTTTAAAAGTTTTCAGGCTCACTATAACCAGCGATCAAAATCACTCCCCCGACATGTTAAACAAATGCTAACATATGTATCTATCATTTCTTCCAGAAGTTTACAGTCTAAGAAACATGAAAACATATAAGACAATGCAGTTGTGGACGATGACTTGAAAAAAAAGAGATTTCTGATAAAAGAACATCAAGCACATTAAAGGTATCTAAATAGTCAATGATAGTACTATTTTAGCTTTTAAAAAAATCAGTGGAGAATGGTGGTTACCAGGGACTGGGGGGAGAAGGTATGAGGAGTTAATGTTTAATGAGTACAGAGTTCCAGTTTTGCAAGATGAAGCATTCTGGAGATGGTGGCTGTGATGGTCACAAGACAATATGAATGTACTTAATACCACTGAAATGTACACTTAAAAGTGTTTAAATTTTATGTTGCATGTATTTTACCACAGTACAAAAAAACTGGAGAAATCAAAACAAAACAGAAATCTATTGAGGGCTTAGTCAGTGTTTTCTAAAAGAATGATAGGTAGACACAAATCTAGCAGAGAAGAAGATCCAAATTAGCAATGGCTGATAGAGAAAGTGAAAACCAAGAGCCACACAGACAGTCTGAGCAGGAGGAAGAAACACTGTTGTCTCAGGACAATGGTGATATGAAAACACAAAATATCAAGGGAGAAGCCATAAGCAGGACTAAACAGATTCTGAGACCAAAACCCAGTACTTAAAAGGTCAGTGGCACATATTTATTTTTAATAATCATTTACATAAATCCTACTATGTTTAATTAAAAATAATTTTTTTATTTTTAAAATTTTTATTGGAGTACAGTTGATTTACAATGTTGTGTTAATACCAGGTGCACAGCAAAATGAATCAGTTATACATATACATATAGTCACTCCTTTTTTTAGATTCTTTTCCCGTATAGGCCATTATAGAGTATTAAGTAGAGTTCCCTGTGTTATACAGTAGGTTCTTATTAGTTATCTATTTTATATATAGTAGTGTGTATATGTCAACCCCAATCTTCCAATTTATCCCTCCCACATAAATCCTACATTTTAAACTCTACGCTTCTACCTATACCCACAAATAATTTAATGTGAAAGTTTTCAATATTACAAAAATCGGTACCTTCAAAACATAATGTAACAGGGAAGAGAGAATTCTGACTCCATGTTGGTTCTGTTTCTTTTACTTTAACCTTTGCGTTTCGTTGCTTTTGTTATAGCTGTAAGCATAGATAATGGCCTGCCACAAGGAACCCTGCCCCTCTGCCTGTTAAACTAAAAGGCCTTTGTTCAGCTCACAGACAGATATTCTGACCCTGTCCACCTGTGAATGGCTACAGAAAAGAAGAAATTAACACATCCCTTCCCCATGCAGGTTGAGGGAGGAGATTTTCCGAGACAAATGGCCTTTTTACTTTACTTCCTCACCTCCTCCCCGTCTGTTCTATAAAAGAAACTGGCATCCAGACCTCAATACGATGGTTTTTGGGTACACTAGTCTGCCATCTTCTCTGTCTGCCGGCTTTCCAAATAAGAGTCGCTATTCCTTGCCCTAACACCTCATCTCCCAATTTATTGGCCTGTCCTGCGGTGAGCAGAATGAGCTTGGACTCGGTAACAGTAACATGTTTTTCAAAAACAGTAACGTAAAAACTTACTTTATCTGGAATTCTTGACTTCGTAAATTTGTGACGAATCCAATCTGTACAAACAAGGGGCTCCACACCTTTTGTCATCATCTAAAATATGCCATAAAACATTTGATTTTTAGAACTCTATCTAGTACAGAAATCATAACCTACCAATTTTTAGGTGACAAAATCTGTTCTCACCTAACCTGTAATTATTAAACATTTATCTCAGCCCCCTAGCTGAATGAATACATCTCATCTTACCACTAACATAAAGAAAAAGCACATTAAATGTAAACTTCTAGACCAGCAGTTGGCAATATTCTTCCATAAAGAACCAGACAGTAAATATTTCCAGCTCTGGGGCCACACGGTTTCCACAGCCAAGTCTCAGCTCTGCCACAGGAGGGTGAAAGCAGTTGTCGACAATATGTAAACAAATTGGTGTGGCTATGTTTCAATAAAACTTTTACAAAAATAGGTGGTGGGCTGAATTTGGCTTGTAGGTTGTAGTTTGTCAGTGTGCTCTAGACAACATACAATAATTCAGCTTCAGCAATACAGTGTAAAAGAAAGCCAAAATGAGTTTCCAGTTTTCTTTCTAGTCCCAAGAATGCCATCAACTCCTATTTCCTATCTCTTGTTCCCTTTCTACAATCTTCCAGTTGTGTTTCTCTCAGGCTGCCGAAGAAAAAGGATTCACTGCTAATCCTTCATACCAGGAAACTCCTCTGGGTGGGAAATAATCATTCCCTTCATGCCCTCCCTGTACTGCAGAGATGGTATAAACAATGGGAGAATAAGCAGGAGGGAATTGGGGGTTAGGGGGAGACTGGTGAAGGACATGGGCTTTGACATACCAGGAACATTGGGCCTCTAATCCTGCTCTGTACGTACCAGTTGTGACATATGAGATACTTATCCTCTCGGAGGTCGGTTTCCTCGGCTATAAAAAGGAAATAATACTTACCACCCAGGATTAATCTGAGGTTAAGGTAAGTGCGTAAAGCACCTGGCATTATTATTATCTAAAGGCAGCAGCAGGTCCTATCTAGACTCTGGACCTCATGAATAGATTAGGCTGCACCACTGAAATTTCTAAAAGAAAGACTGGAAGGAAATACATGAAAGTACAAACATTAATGGTCTCTGGGAAATTGTTTCTCTTCTGCTTTTCTACATTTTTCTAATTTTCTATTACTGAAAATGGACTTTTCATAACTGAAGGAAAAAAAGCATCTAAAACTTTCAAAAGATTAAGGTGGGCCATGGAGAATCAACACTAGACATTTTTTACCAGCATTGTCTCCAGGAAAAGGTCTTTTGTGATTTCAGATCTTTAGGGATAAAACAGCAGATATACCACAAATAAAATTAACCCTTGATGTTAAAAAAGTATATATATATATATATATATATATATATATATATATATATAAACTTAAATTTTTAACTTGCCTGTATGTTTTGTTAATTAGAAAAGAGAGAAAAAGTTCTTAAGGAATAGGAAAAAAAAAAAATTCTTGAAAAGAAATACTTACTTGTAGTCTGCCTGGGGGCCTCTGAACTATTGAGCGCAAAATCCCTGCCATGAGTGTGGTGACTGTTCTCCTTAGGGGCTGTGAGAAGTAGAAAACAGATCTGTGGGTCAGGTATGTCTTAGAAATGGATAGCTCGAACTGAAAAACTGGATGAAGTTTAACAGCAAAATCTTGATTGTTTTAATACACAAAGGACAAGAATTAAGTTACAATAGATGTTTTATTGAGAGTTCAAGAAAACCATAGGAAGTAATTATACATTAACCATATCCCATTTTCACCAAAGAGTTAAATTACACCCTAGGCTGATTCAACAAAAATAGGCAATGGAGGTTACTATCATTTAAAAAATCTTCAACAGCAAGGGCAGATATAAAGAATGCTTTGCTATAGAATCAAAAAAAAAAATTGAAAAGCTGGAAGAGACTGAAGAAATCCAAACTCCTAATTAGAACTGACAACGCTCTTACTTTATTTATGAGGAAAATGAACCCCAGAGAGTTCAATCATTTACCGAAGGGCATCCAGCTTTCAAGAGAGTATATGGTCTGGAACCCAAACCTCCTAATACCTAATACAGCACATTTTCACTAAATCATAACACCCTTCTGTTAAATAAAGCAGAATGTTCTCTTTTGCTTATTTATATTTTTAGACTATTCTTAACGAACATGCAGTGCATTTATAAACTAAAAGTCATGTTTATTTAGACAAAAAACAATTATAGCCTACTGACTTAAACTTAAACTGAATGCAGAAAGATTAAGTTCATGAACTACATGTATATTTTGGACAGGTTACTTAATTTGTATGTTTCAATTTTTTCCCCCAAAGAACAGAAAGAAAATAATACCTATCTTGCAAATGAATTACTCTGAAAACACCTAAAACAGTACTTGGCACATAAGAAGCCCTCAATAAATGGTAGTTTTTACTATTATAATATCATTAAATTATTAAAAAGCTATAATAAGAATACGCTAACATGCCAAAATAGGGCAAGTGCTGTATTTCAGTGCCCACCAGATTCTGGCTCACTCAAGCTCTGCAGGTCTTTCCTGTGGTGTGGACAAAGCAATGAAGCTACTGGAATCAATGAGAGATGTCCCATTAGAAGGGCCTGACCTCAGAAAAAGTCTCAGCAACCGAACCAGTCCCTCAAAACTAATTACGTATCAGTTTTAGAAGAGTTAACTACTATATCCTTAGCGCCCTGAAAACAAGAATTTTGTCTTGTTCGTCTTCTACTCTCAGCATCTGGTACACCATCTGATGGAGAGTAGGCACCCAGTGTTTGTTGATGAATGTCTGAATCAGTTAATGGGTTAGATCCATGGTCCGCTCAACTCAGAATTCAGAAGTACATCAGAATTTCATAACTGCCATTCAGACTTCAGACCTCAAACATTACAATACAGCAGAGCAATTTCTAGTTCAAATCATCCAGTTTGCTTGGCCGGTTGTTTAGATCCCTTGTATCAAGGCTTCTTTAGAAGAGACGCTTAATCCTCCGGCCCTCCAATCAAATAGACAACGCTAAATTATTTTCTCTACCATACTCATTCCTCCCAAGTTAAGCATTAGGTACTAACCCAACTTATTTAGCTTCACTCTTTGTTAAATCTTTCTCTTATCACTTAGATTTCAACAAGAGCCTCCTAACTGGCCTTCCTGCTTCTATTCTAACTTCCCCAAGGTCTTTTCTCCACAGCAGCAATCATCTTATTAAGTCCGAAATCAGATAATGTCAACTCCTCAGCTCAAAACCTTCCAATGAGCCAGGTTTCTCATTATTAGAGTAGGAGGTTACACACAGGCCAGAGAGGAAGACTACAATGATCCATGTGATCCAATGACAGAGGATTAATGTTGGAACTCATGTTTAGCTTAATATAGATATGCTGGATATAGAAATAATTATAGATACATATACACACATGGGTTAGCTCTGTTAGCTGAGAGGACCTAAAGGCAATGGCATCCCAGTAGCGATGAGCATGCCCAGTGCCCAGATCTTAGTTTCTAATGGCATTCTCTAAAAAAACAACCAGGACTCCTTGGAGAAATGGCTGATTATATGGCTGTAGCAGGGAATATATAATGATGAGTCTGGAGCACCTAGTGCTAGAAAGGAACTACTCAAAAAATCAAAATGATGGGGGTATGTCAAAGGGACCAGAAGCCAAATAAAAGAGCTACCCAGTGGCTACAGCTGAAATAATATGAGCAACAAAATAAGTAACAAAGTATTAGTTTATAATCCAAAACATAAACTAACCATGAGTCCATACTGATATAAATAGATGAATAAATTAATTAATGAGGGAGAAGAAACAAATCTCCCTTACAGAAGAATTTCAAATAATTTATGTAGATACTCGCCTCTCAAAGAGGTGGAGTAAAGCTATCAACCCTGAGGCATGGGCTATACTTAAACACTTGCTACCAGAATATAGTATAGAAAGTCGGGGAAATACCATTATATTAGAGGAACTTAACAAACACTATGTCATGGAGGTGATCAAGATTAACATCAATTGTGATAAAAGTCAAGTTGATAGCATGTATCCTTGATATGATGGAATGACGATGGCACTTCACCTCTATGTCTTCCTTCCAAAAACCCCTAACACTTCTCTAACAGAATAATATGAGACAAACTCCAATTGAAGGACATTGTACAAAATACTTGACTAGGACCTCCTCAAATCCCTGACTGCCTCGAAACTGTCAAGGTCATCAAAACCAAGGAAAGTCATAGTCAAACTGTCATAGTCAAGAGAAGCATTTGACAACTAAACATAATGTGGTATCTTGGATGGGATTCTGGAACAGTAAAAGGACATCAGGTAAAAACTAAGAAAATCTGAATGAAGTATGACCTTTAGTTGATAATGTATCAATACTGGCTCATCAATTATAACGAATGTACCATACTAATGTAAGATGTTAGTAAAAGGGGAAACTTGGTGTGGGGGGTATGTAGGAACTCCATACTATTTTCATAGCGTTTCCATAAATCTAGTTATTCCAAAATTAAAAGTTTATTTATTACAAGACTAAAAAGCTCCAATGCCTCTCCATTTCAATCAGAGTGACAGCCAGTGCTAAACCCGCGCCTTGAGGATTTCACCTCCATACTCTTGCTCAATCGCTACACACACTGGCCCCGTTGCAGGTCCTGGAACCTGCCAGGCAGGCATACTCCCTTGACTGGCTGTTCCCTCTCCTGGAATGCCCCTGCTATCCACATAGTTAACTCTCTTACATCCTACAATTTCTGGCCTAAATCTCATCTTCTCAATGAGTTCTACCCTGATTCCATTATTTAACATTTTGACCCACACTACAATTGTCAGCACTCCCAATCTCTCTTACTCTCCTTGATTTTCTTTCCATAGCATTTAACATCTTCTAACATAATTTAATTTTTTGTTAGGTTTGTGGTTTACTGTCTGTTCCCACCCAACAGCATGTTGGTTCCACAGGCACAAAGATTTTAAAATTTTCTTTTGTTTTAGGCTTGCTCTGTCTATTCACAGATGTATCCCAAGCATCTACCTAAAGCAGCACTGCCACGTAGCAGCCACTCAATTAATTTTTGCTGAATGAATGAAGTGTCATTTACATACTTCAGAATGTGTGACAGTCAAAAGTTGTAAGTTTCAATAACGGTTATTCTTAATAATTAGGCACATAACTCTTGGACCTTGAAGCAATTATACTGTCTTTCACCGTACAATTAAGTTTCTCTTGCAAAGACAAAAGCAGGAAAATAAATGCACCATATGAGAAGTATGATCCCACTTCCATTAATTAAAAAAAAAAAAGATGTCTGTGAATGTGTGTGTGAACAGAGAAGAACTCTGGAAGGCTATCAGAGAAACGTTAGCATACCCAGGGAGAGGAGGGTTGGCTACCAGGGCTATTTCCGCCCCTCCCCGACGTCCCACACCCCCGTAATGTCTGATAGGTTTGTTGTTACTCTTTTACAATGACCATGCGTGTAACTGTTCTTTAAAAAAAACTAATTCCTTTTCTAAAGAGACATAATGGTAAATGGGGGGGGCACTACTGAAAATGCAGAACATAGGATTTCCCTTTCAATAAATCGACAACTCTGAAGGCAAGAAATGTCTCTTTGAACTCCTAATGCCTTCTAGGTAGGCGTCCGAAGTGCCTCTTGGAATAAACAAAACTAAACAAAAAACCGCGGAAAAAGCAGCTCTGGGTAGGTGGCGATCAAAACGCGGTTGCAAAATCACGGCTTTTAGTAAAACGGTAAATATTTTAACTGCCAACTTCAGAGGATTTACGTTCTAAAATGCGGCAATTTTTAAATTAGGCAATTTTGTATCTCCATCAACAATTCAAGTTAGGCTGACCCCAGAGGAAAGCCGAAGTTATGCATAAAGCAGAAGCACATTAAATGTTAAAACATACTTGAACTCCCTTTCCCGCCAGACTGCCCAGCCGAGGCGGCTCTGCCCTCGAGCTCCAGGAGGCGGGGCTCCACATGCCGCGTACCGGGACTCCACAAACTGGGAAACGGGATCCAGCCGGCCAGTGGCTTTTCGGGAGCCCAAGGGACAGTACCTCGATGTAGTTCCATTCAGGTTACTGTGACCCGTAAACACAGAATTGAATGGAGAAAATAAATCCGCATCTGCACAGGGTTCCTAGATATGTACTCCTGGCAAAAATGCACTACTTTCGGCCACTCATTCCCCACTCACCAGCAATTCCTAAATGTCTTTCAGCCTGAAGCTCACCACTCAGGGGAACCGGAGCAGAGAAAGGACCCAGAGTGCCACACTCAAACCCGGCCTTCACAGTGCACACACCCTGGCATTTTAGTTCCGGCCGAGTCCCTCCCACTCAGGCGCCATAAAAAGAGAGCGCAGGCGCACTGGAGTCACGTGACCGCTCCCGGGAGCGCTGCAGAACTGCCCGCCTAGGGGGAGGTTGGGGCGGAAGGGAGTTTCTGGCATTATGGCGGGGTCTCTCCTGGGCCAGGACTCCGGAAGCACAGCTGCAGTCACTGTGATAAAGCGGGCGTTGGAACTAGAGTCCGAGTCCCGGTACCCGCAGGCTCTGGTGTGTTACCAGGAGGGGATTGATATGCTCCTGCAGGTTCTGAAAGGTGAGCAGTGAGCCGCGGAGGGAGGACTAGAGGAAAAGGAGCTGCAATCAGCTGTGTCTGGGCGGCAGTGAAAGATTAAAACGCTTACTGTGCACAGCGAGAAAGCCTTAAAATACAGAACGTAGGGTAGTCTACAGGACAGGTGGACTGATTTCTTTGATATCTTTAGTAGATTGATGTCGTCAATAAAAGAGGGGTTACTATCCTAGAATTTTAAGAGACATAACCAAATGTAATAGATAAGCCTTGAAAGGATTTGGGTTTGAATGAGCTGTAAAAGACATTTTGGGATCAAGTTGGAAAGGTTGAATATGGATTGGGTAGCATTAAAATTAACTTTGTTAGGCAGTATGGTATTTTTCGAAATCTGTTCTTAATTTTAGAGATGTAGCCTGAAGAAGTGTTTGGGGAAGAATTGTCATGATGTCTGAATTTGATTTTACTTTAAAAGAAAGTTGAAGCAAATATGGCAAAATGTTAACAATTTTTAAATCTAGGTGGTGGGTAATAAGGGTGTTCGTTACACCCTTTTCCTTACTTTTCTCATTAAACATTTTCATTAAATTTTTTTTTTTTTTTGGCCGTGACCCGCAGCATGTGGGATCTTAGTTCCGGACCAGGGGTCGAACCCGCGCTCCCTGTATGGAAGCGCGGAGTCTTAACCACTGGACCGCCAGGGAAGTCCCTTCATTAAAAGTTTAAAAACAAGATTTTTTTTTTTATGAGAAATGGGTATACTGAAATTCGGTGTGAGAAATATATAGGATTGTGAGAGGAGACAGTTAAGACTTTGTGTTACATGGTTATTCAATGTTGAGAGGTACACAGATAACCCTTAACACCCAATACAATCCCTGGCAGGTAGTAAACACCTAGTAATTATGTATTAAATTGACTTAAGACCAGCCCCTGCTCCCCAGCCCCTGGGGTTCTTAGTCTGGCCTCAGATCTTCCCTCTGTGCTTTTTAGCCTGAGTGTCTCTGATTTGTTTCAGAAGCTTTGAGATAGTAGAGGCTGCTTTTCAATGTTCAGCACTTTTCTCAGAATGGTAAAACTCTACCTTGGGCAGGGACCATATGATGATGATGATGATGATGATGATGACGGTGATGATGGTGATGATAATGAGAGTAACATCATTTGTAAGTGCTGAGTGCCAGGCAGTGTGCAGAGCACGTTAAAAGCATGATCTCAATTCATTCTTACAATTGCCTTATGAAGTAGGAGGTGATGTTATCCTCGTTTTACAGCATAAAAAATAAAGTTCGCTTTCCAGTTCTGCCACAATTGGTAGAGTCACAGTTGAAAGCCAAGGCTTTAAAGACTACTGACTCTCAGAAAGAGAGATGGTGTACATTGTTCGACGCTGAAGCAGCAGCATCACAGGAGTTCTGCGCCTGTGTGCTCCACTGATCCTGTGGGGCTTAGAGAGACAGTGACGTGATCTTGCAGGTTAAGATGTAAATGCAAATAACTCTAACACAGGGAAGAAGTGCCAGGAGCCATATGGACAAGTGCAATGAGGATTTAAACAGTTAACAGTCATTGGGGGATGGAAAGGTGTGGGTGGTTTTTGATAGGGGTTTTGGAGGGATGAGTAGAATTTCAGAAATTCAGCTGAAAGTGTTCCAATTCTGCCTGTACTGTTTTACCAAGTAAGTGGTTCAGTTCGCTTTGGCATAGGTCTGTGGAGAAAGAGTGAGAAGTAAAGATTAAAGGTAGACTGGGGCTTGGAGCACACTGCAGATGGCCTTGACTGCCAGGAGATTTTAACTCATTCCATTGACAAGGAGAAACCATTTAAAGTTTTTACAAAGGAGTGACGTAATTAAAGTTGCATTTCAGGGCTTGGCTCTCTTAGGAATATGCTTTTCTCCCAGATATTTGCATGACCTACTCCCGCTCCTCTTCCAGGTCTTTACACAAATATCACCTTATTTGTGAGGACATTCTCTGACCCCCAGTGTAAAATTACAACCCCCATCCCAGGACTCCCTTATCCTTCTTCCTTGCTTTATTTTATTTAATAGCACTTACCACAATCTAACATACGTGTTTTACCAATTTATTTATTTATTTACTTTAAATCCATTCATCTGTCAGTGAACACTTAGATTGCTTCTACCTTGTGACTATTGTGAATTTCCCATTGCTTATTTATTTGTTTATTTATTTGGCTGCGTTGGGTCTTTGTTACTGCGCGTGGGCTTTCTCTAGTTGCGACAAGCGGGGGCTACTCTTTGTTACAGCGCGCGGGCTTCATTGTGGTGGCTTCTCTTGTTGTGGAGCACGGCCTCTAGGCACGTGGGCTTCAGTAGTTGTGGCACGCGGGCTCAGTAGTTGAGACTCGCGGGCTCTAGAGCGCAGGCTCGGTAGTTGTGGCGCATGGGCTTAGTTGCTCCGTGGCATGTGGGATCTTCCCGGGCCAGGGATTGAACCCGTGTCCTGTGCATGGCAGGCGGATTCTTAACCACTGTGCCACCAGGGAAGTCCTACCAATTTATTTTTATTGTTGTCTTTCCTCTCATTTGAATGATAGGGGAGGACTTAACTGCTACGTCTCCAGTGCTTAGAACAATGCCTGGCATGTGGTAAGTTCTCAGTAAATATTTCTTGAGCAAATGAGTGAATATGGCAAGAGCGTAGGAGAGACATTAACCTGAAGACTGAAGTCAAGCAGACCAATTAAGGAGCTCCTGCAGAAGTCAAGATGAGAGGTGATAAGGGCCTGAATGAACCAGGGGGGTGACACCAGTATTAGGAAAGGGAGGGGACAGTTTGGACATTGAATTACTGGCACTGGCACGTGATTAGATGTTGGAATGGGAATTGAAGATGGCTGTATGACTTCAAGCCTGGAAAACCAAGGCATGTTTGAAGAATGGGTCTATAGTATCAAACTCCGATCAAGGATGATGATTAAGAAAGGAGTACTATATTTGTAGAGGACAGGGAATATAGAGTATATTTATAGGCAGGAGCAAAGTAACAGTAGAGCTTAAGAAAAGAGATGTTAGATAAAATGTTCTAAAGGAAGCTGAGAGGGAGGTGTATGGAAAAAATTATGTAGATGATAATCATATTGACAACATTTATTGAGTATTTCCTACATGCAAGTCTCTTTCATAATTAATCATCTCCACAACGCTCTAAGGTACTGTTACTCTTTCTGTGCTACAGATGAGGTTGCAGAGAGGTTGAATAACTGGTCAAGGTCACATAGGCAAAAGTGACAAAGCAAGTTTTGAACTAGAACAGACTGACTCCAGATGCTTTGCTGTTAACCACTTTTCATACTGCCTCTTTGTAAAGAATCTGTAAAGTGCTGAATCCTGACAAAAAGTTCAAAGTTTTTGAGTTTAGAGGCACATATATCAACGTAGTGGAAGAGTATGAGTTCTCATATCACCTTAGGACAAAAAACAGGATTCTCCACAAGAGATTTATGGATGATATATGGGTATATTAGGATTTTCTTATGCTACTGTAGTATAGGCATGAGAAAGTGGGGGTCTAAATGATATTAATTTTGGCAGTAGAAGAACTTGAAAGGGAAAGATTTCAGTAATTATATGGATATCAACAAAGTGTTGGAAACAACTTAAATGCCCCTGGGTAGGAGAGTGGTTGCATAAACCATGGTACAGCCAAACAATGGAGTACTATACTGCTGTAAAGAGGGTTGAGGAAGATCTTTGTGAAGTGATACGGAGTGATTCCCAGGATATACTGTTTAGTGAAAACTGCAGAGGACAAAGAGTAGCTATAGTATGGTAACCTGCATGTAAAGACAAAGATATAAGAAGATTTTCATGTGTCTACTCATTTGTTGAAAAGAAACACAGGAAGGATAAAACCAGAAACTAATGAAATTAATTTAATATGCGGTGGGTGGGAAAGAGGTGGATAGAAGGGAGAAATGGGAGTAGGGTAGCAGGATGAGGAGGGAGTGAATAACTTCTCTAAGTTATTCAATTGTTATACATAAGGGAGAGCGAAAGAAATAGGTAACCTGAGCATCTTTGGAAAATAGTATTTTGGCTGTATTCCGTAAAGGTAAAGACAAAGTGAGCAGTATACAAACATTGTATTATTTTAATTGGTAAATTATTTTCTCACAACGGTATGGGTTAGGAATTCTCAAACTATTTTATGTCTATACTAGGCTTGAACAAGCCAGTAAATATATTGTGGATAATAAAAGAAGTTACAGGTAAGGAAAGGAGGAAGGCTAGAATGAACCCTGTGGGATCAAAGTTATCAGCATGAATTCATGGTTTTTTAATATAGATACAGATGGACAGACATAGAAATAGAGTTGTATGTGTGTGTTAGTAAACCTCCACATACTTTCTACCTGCATTGACGGAAAGGGTCTAGAGGTAGTGATAAGACTCCCTGAGTAGCAGTGAGCACAGTTAGTACCCAAAATATGATTTCTTGATACCATTCTCCAATAAAAGGAACCAGGGCTCCTTGGAGAAATGGTTGATTCCAGGGCTGGGGCAGGGAAAATAAAACATTTTGCTCCAAAAAGTAAGGAAGTGCTCAAAAAATGAGGGGTTATGTCAAAAGGACAAAGAGCCAACATGATGGAACTCTTAAAATTTGAGCAAGAAAATTTGAGCAAGAAAATATTGATAGTATTGGATTACAACCCATAGAATAAAAGATATATCCATGAGTCCATATTGATATAAATCAATAGTTGAATAGGAGTAGATGGGAGAGCAGAGGCAGCTCTTCCTTACAGTGGAATTCCAATTAATAAATTAAAAAGGAATGATGGAAATAGAAAATCACCATTTGGCAAACACTGCAGTAAAAATTGTTGCAGGCAAAGACCATCAACGGATGCTAAAATTAGCGGATGAAGAGTGGAGAGAGACAGGATATCTTCCCACAAGATAGCGATTCCATACAAAAGAGAAAATAGTGATTTTTCCAGTGGAGAAATCTGTGAACTCCACCTTAACCAAGTGATCAAAGTCAGCGTCACCAGGAATAAGACACATCAACATCATGTACCCACTGAGAAGGGTGCAACACTTCTGTGATTTTCTTGCTAAAAAAATGCATAACCTCAGTCTGTCTAATCATGAGAAAACACAACAGCCCCAAATGAGAGACATTCTACGAAATAACTGACCATGTACTCTTCCTAAATGTCCTCAATGTCAAGATCATAAAAGGCAGAGACACACTAAAGGAACTGTTACAGATCGTAGGAGGCTAAAGAGACATAACAACTACATGGTATGTGGGATCCTGGACCAGAAAGCGAATTTTCCCAACTTTCTTTAGGTTTGTAGATGAGCTAATAGTGTCGTGTCAATATTAAGTTACTCTGATAACTGTACCATGGTTGTGTGATACGTTAATACTAGGGGCATCTGGGTGAAGGGATTCTGTGCCATTTTTGTAGCTTTTCCATAAATACATAGTTAATTCAAAATAAAATGTTTTAAAACTCAGGGTTTAAAAATGAAATTATAATGGAAAATAAAAGCAATATTAAAAGGGAGGAAGGAAGGAGCCAGGAATTGATTTGGTGACTGATTGGGGGTGGGGCTTGGCGTAAGACTTTATTTGATAATGTATATTCAAAAATACCTTCCATTTTTGGGGTGGCTGGGAAAATGATTCAGCATAAACCATAAAGGGGAAGTCTGGAACAGAAGCTGGTTTTGTGGAAGAAAGATAGATAGATATTGTTTGCTCTCTTTTGATTATGCTTAGATTTCAAACTTATGGGTAATTAGGACAAAATAGTGCTCAGACTCAGTGACATGTAATAAGCCACCTTTGTTTCCTCACCAGATTTGAAGTCTCAGCAGTGAGACACGGTGTCTGAGTCCCCACTCCTAAATAAAGCTGCTTCAAATGCTTAGTGAAAAAAATGAAGGCCCTACATGATCAAGCTAAATTTGGGCCTATTATCTGTGCATTTTAGGACCAAGACAGACCATGCCAAAGGACAGGAAATCCGTGGAAAACTTGGGAAATGGGAAATACTGCTTGTACCAAATGGGAAGCCTGTTTTGAAACTTGAAAGTGTATTTTTTAAATTTGTAGGCACCAAAGATGTAACAAAGAAATGTAATCTCAGAAAAAGAATTTCTGACTACATGGATAGAGCAGAAAACATAAAGAAATACTTGGATCAAGAAAAAGAAGGTAAAGAGGCTGTTTTGGAGAGTGTGTGTATGTGCTATTGTGATAAAGCCCATTTCACCCAGTGTTTCTGGCTGTGCCCTTTGGAGCTTGCAGGTCTACTCTGCGTTTCCTTTCATCTACACACGAGCTGTTCTTAACCTTTTTCTTCCCTGGTCGGGGGAAGGTGGGGGTCAGATACCCTCCTGAGAATCTGAGGACAGCTCGACGTACTGCAGAACTTGGCATGCCATTTTAAGGAGTTCATAGATCCCCGTGAAGCTTATGTGTAGACTCCAGTTTCAATAATACTACAGAGGAATACTGAATATAAATCCTGTATTTTATTTCTATTTCCCTTTATAAAATGACCAAAATATTAAAGTAGCTCAAGAAACTCCCGGGACTTCTTTGAGATTTTCGTTGTGCGTCAAAACAGTTCAGGAGTTAGGTATTTCTAATGATTAGAGGTGCAGGAGGTATGGTTCCCTATTTATAATTGGTTCTCTACTCATGAGGATCCAGTTTACAAACATATAGAAACAAATGGCCATTGCCACCTGAAGGGCACAGCTGCTGCTTTCTACAGTCAGTGGAACTACTGCCCTCAAAAAACCCAGTGCCCCCGGCCCTCAGCTGCTCTTTACTCCAGCCCTCTCCCCACCTCTTCCTGGTATTCTGTACTAGCGCACACCCTGACTACCCCCATTGAGGTCCTCTGTTGAGTGGGAATAAAATTGTTTCCTTCACCCCAAATTGAATCTACAATGCAATTTCCCTCTAAAACTTGGATGAAATATAGTACCATCAGCATTGTGGTTTGAATACTGTGGGTTAAATTAACCTGTGTGGCTAGCTTGGCTTGAAAACCGATGCACGGTTGGTAACGTTCTATCTTTGGAAATATTAGGAACAGAATCCAAACTACTGGTTTTCAAACAAGGTTTAAAAGTGCAACCACCATATAAATTAGGAACTACCATTAAGGGTCATATTTTTAAAAAAACCGTAAAGGTCTTTGATAACTTATTCAATAATTAGCCATTTTGAATAAACAAAAACAATGGAACTACCCTGCTGACACTGTCGCATTCTAGGCTTTGGCTTGGGTTATTAAGAAGTACTATAAATTTCTGCTTAACGCAGTCTCTACAAGTTCTAAGAAAGACTCCTAGACTCCATATTATATTGCATTTATATATTTAATACTTCAGCTATTCAGTTGCAAGACATAAAAAGACTTAAATCTGAAGAGAAGGACCAGATGGCCACTGAATCATAGCTTGTGGTTCTACTCATGGTGGCAGGAATATTAGATATCTTTATACATATGGTTCCCTCTTGAATAAACTGCCTGGTCTATAGGATTTAGTTCAAGAACCTGTTTCAAATCTCTGGACTTTCCCACTTGCCCGGCCTCCATGAAGGCAAAAAATCCCACATGGAATTTACGTTTGCGTGTGTAGCATCTTGCAATGTGCCTGGCATGGAGCAGGCATTCGAAAATGTTGCTGACTGCGTGAGTTAAAAAAAATTTAACTTGTATCTGATGCTGATTTATTACTGGATATAAATATAGTATGTATAAAAAGAAAGGAAGTAGTCCCTGATTTTATTATTGAAGCTTGTGTTTTGTAGCCGGAAAATATCACAAGCAAATTAAAATAGAAGAGAACGCAACAGGTTTCAGTTATGAGTCACTTTTTCAAGAATACCTGAATGAAACAGTTACGGAAGTTTGGATAGAAGATCCTTACATTAGACACACTCATCAGGTAGGTGAAATGTACTCCCGTACGATGAAACGTTATTGTTTTAAATGTACAAGTTAGTAATAACGCCTCCTAATGTCTTTCAGCTGTATAACTTCCTTCGATTTTGTGAGATGCTGGTTAAGAGAACATGTAAGATAAAAACTATTCATCTCCTCACCTCTCTGGATGAAGTAGGTATCTGAAGGCATTTACTGTCTCTTAACGTCATGAACTTTACTCAGTTGCAGGGTGTAGTTCGAGGCAAACCTGGACATCATGCTTCAGCTAGAGCGGTTTCACTGGGAATGAACTTATTCTCTAACAACCAGCATAAAACACCTTGGGAAAAATGCTGTTGATTTCAGTATGTCATATCTTGTATTTGGCCACTTTGCTAAACTCTCTTGTTCAAGTAGTTTCTCAGTTTCTTGGATATTCTATGAGGCAATCACACTGTCTGCATTATTGACAATTTCTGTCATCTTGATTTTGATTTAAATAGGAATGCTTCTAAAGAATTCATATTTCTAGGATTAATTTGAGAAGAAGGAAGCCCCATCTGAGTAACGAAACAGCACCATTAAAATACATTTTATTTATTCTTTAATTGAATATAGGTTTATTCACTTTCACTTCCTTTTACAGAAAAACTAAAGATATCTGGGCTTATTAGTAAACGAGTCCTGTGCCATGCTGAAGAATTTACTATGAAAAAGCATGCATCTCTAGAAATTATAAAAAATATTTACACAGGGCTTCCCTGGTGGCGCAGTGGTTGAGAGTCCGCCTGCCGATGCACGGGACACGGGTTCGTGCCCCGGTCCGGGAAGATCCCACATGCCGTGGAGCGGCTGGGCCCGTGAGCCATGGTCACTGAGCCTGCGCGTCTGGAGCCTGTGTTCCGCAGCGGGAGAGGCCACAACAGTGAGAAGCCCGTGTACCGCAAAAAAAAAAAAAAAAAATTTACAGATTTGCCAAGCCACAGAATGCTAATGTAATAAAATACATTTTAGGAGATAGGACAGAGTTGTGTTATGTTCACGTTAGAGAAAAAAACAATTATTTTGATAAAAACAGTTGCTCTTAAACTACTTCATCTTCTTCGGTTGCTTGTTTGCAATAATGGACAATGAAACTAGTATAGAATCTTTTCATTTTAATTTACCTATGATACACATTGCATAGTTTAGGAATAATTTAAAATATTAATAACTGAGGCAAAAAGTTGTATTTTTCCTATTAACAGGGCAGTGGGAAAGAACAGCAAAGTAGTGGCCTGGAAGAAATAAGAGAGTCACTCAGGAATCATGGAGTGCAGTTGGAATTAGAATACTCTTCTTTGATACACGACCGGGAAATTAGGTTAGTGTATAGTAATATTTTAATTTTTATGCAGTTGAAAAATACTTATTTTTATTTCTCATAATAAGTTATATATAATTACATACAATATTCAATTTAAATATTAAAGATTTAAATAAAGCTCAATTTTCATATCTTTTCACTTTTGAAGAAAAAAAAAATCTGGCTTATTTTGTCCTGTATGTGAGTTTCCTATTTCCTAATGGAATAAAATTTACATGTTCTGTGTCATGTGAGAAGAGGAAGTACTTTTCTGTCATTCAGCTATACACAGTGTTATGGCATTGGGATAATTTCCTTTTCTAGTGATACTAATATTTATTTAATGTGGTTTTACTTCTCATGGTCTTTTAAATATTCTAGTAGGCATGACAGGATGTTGTGTCATGCCTGCCAGGGCTCCCCCTGCTTATGTCCCCCACCTCTAGGCAGGGGAACCCCTGAAACATCACCACAGTCTGCCTGAGTACACTTGGAAGCCACTTCTTAGCAGAACTGGGAAGCTTTATCAGCAAGGTGAAATTCAGGAGGAAGGTTTAATTGAATTGTTAAACTCTTTATCAGCTAATGGACGTTTTGTTTCACTGTAGACACAGCCCATAGGTAAACCCAGGTTTGGTTCAACTCTTGCCACTGGAGGAAGTGATTTTATTTGTTAGGGGGAAATTTAGCTGACACTTAATACATTATAGCTTTGGTCATTGTCTGACTTAAATGTCTGGAGTGTAATACTATATACTAATTTCAATAGGTTCAACAATGGATGGATGATTAAGATCGGAAGGGGACTTGATTATTTTAAGAAACCACAGGTAGGATATAGTCTTATGAGCGACTGTGTAGCACTCTTTTTATTTTAACAAAATGGCTTTGGTCCTTTTTGTTAAAAAAATTTCTTTTCTTCTCTTCTTAGAGTCGTTTTTCCCTTGGATATTGTGATTTTGATTTAAGACCATGTCATGAAACGACAGTGGACATTTTTCATAATAAGCACACACAAAAAATATGATGGGTAGTAGCCTAATTTACATTATATATTTCTATTTTAAATGAATATTCGATTTTTTTTTTACTTTGGACAGATCATTCCTATAACGTATGAATTTAACAATAAACTTTTACATTCCTACTAATTTATGGATTCATTGTTCAGTTGTGTGACCAATCCTAAGTATTTTTATAAATATATTACTCAGTAGAGTTATAGTGTTTCAAGTCATATGGTTAATTTAAACATTTTACCAGATTTTCTCTATTTGCCTGTTGGAGAGTGAATCAACACGTAATGAGCACCTATTAAGAAGATGAATTGGATGCTTTAATCTTGTCCCTGAGAATGTAGAGTCCAGGAAGAAAAATCATGAATTAGAGTACTCTTAAGAGACAGATGGGCTTGTGGGTCTAACAACCAGAAAAAAATAACCACCGATAATTTCGTTACAATTGTGTCTTTAGCAGACATTTACCTATTTACATTTACCTATATATATATATATATATATATATATATATATATAGGCACATAATAGATAATAAAGGTCTTTCAAATTAGTGGGAAACGAGTAGACTAGCCAATAAAAGTTTGCAAAAGGTAACATTAGATCTCTACCTTATGCCACATAGAGAAATTATTCTAAATGGGTTAAAGAGCTAATGAAATGAAATATCCAAACACTTTTTTTTTTAACTCCACTGAATGTACTAAGCATAACACAAAACCCAGGAATTATCAAGGAAAGTAAAGAGCAGATGATCATATAAATATTTAAAACTTGAATAAAGGGAACCATAAAAAAGTTAAAAACATATGAGATCAAATTTACAACATACAGGAAAAGGGTTAATAGTCCTAACATATAAGGAATATTGCCACATTTTCAGCAAGTTTGACCTGACCAAGGATTTGGTCCTTTGAGCAATCTCTCTCTACTGGGTTGTTCCTGCGGTACATACATTCCCATCCAGATACACCCTGTTTCTTTGTTCTTCATGAACAAATTTCTTGGAGTTCTCTATCCAGTTTTTTCCCCTTTCCTCACCACCTATTCACACTTCAATTCACTTCTATCCGGCTACCCAGTCACTCCACTGAAATTGCTCTTATCAAGGTCAGCAGTGACCTCCATACCACCATATCCAATGGACACTTTTTAACCCTCGTGTTACTTGTTTCAGGAGTATTAGACCCAGCTGGCCACTCCTTTTTTTTTTTTTTTTGTAATTTTTTTTATCATTGTGTTCTGAATTCACAGCATTTTAAAATTTATTTGTATTTCATTTTATTTATTTTTGGCTGCATTGGGTCTTCGCTGCTGCACACGGGCTTTCTCTAGTTACGGCGAGTGGGGGCTACTCTTCGTTACAGCGAGTGGGGGCTACTCTTCGTTGCAGCGAGCAGGCTTCTCTTGTTGTGGAGCATGGACTCTAGGCGCACGGGCTTCAGTAGTTGTGGCTCGCGGGCTCTAGAGCACAGGCTCAGTAGTTGTGGCGCACGGGCTTAGGTGCTCCACAGCATGTGGAATCTTCCTGGACCAGGGCTCGAACCCAAGTCCCCTGCATTGGCAGGCGGATTCGTAACCACTGCACCACCAGTGAAGTCCCTGGCCGCTCCCTTCTTGAATCTCAACTTCCATGTAACACACTTTGCTTCTCCTCCACCCTACCTTTTAAATATTGGAGTTCTCCTAAGCTAGGTACTAGGTAGTAACCTTTTTTTTAGTAGGAACTTGTATGGGGAGGTCTTCCCCTATAAGAATTACACTTATGGGGAAAAAAATTAATAAATAAGTAAAAAAGAATTACACTTGTGGCCTGATAATTAGATGTTAATGTGGCTGCAGCTTTAGGAACTTGACCTAGTTGTGTGTACCTTCCATGTTGGCTGGGGGAGGAAGCACTATCAGGTGTGAGGAGATGGACAGGGCAGGATCTGCCAGGCCAGGACTCCCACCTTCTCCCCTTTTTCAAAGATGTGTGTCCTGTTCCAGGTGTAGTACCTGGATGGGTCTGGTTTGCAGCAGAACATCAGCATCCCAGTGGAGAATGAGTCATTCCTCCTCAAACAGGGATGCAAAGTAACTCACCCATCTTGGTGGGATGTCCCTTTACAAATCCCATTGCAAGCTCCCTTCCCAGGTGTGATGGGGCTTGGTGTTCTCCGCAGCATAGCTCGTAGATCCACAGTGAGAGGGAAATGGCTGTCTCCTGCAATTTCCATACCTTAATGTGGGTATCGTGTGTCTGAGCAAGGGTCTCCCATCTGACCTGTGGGGCAGCAGGCCCTACTGGTTGATCACTCAAGTATCTTAAAGCCTGGGATAGTACTTTAGTCCGTCTGGCCAAGGTGGGTTTTACCTGTGAGTAATTCAATCTGCTGCTTTAATGTTTCATTCTTCCTTTCTACCGACTCTGCTGGTTGTAGCTTGTAGGAGAGACAGAACCTCCATCAGTGTCATGTTCCTTCACCCAATCTTATGTTGACTGAAAGAAAAAGGCACAACATAAGAGTTGTTAGTTTCAGTTTTATTCGGAAAACTTAGTGAGGACTATAGCTTGGGAAACAGCCTCTTGGTAGCCCAGAGGGGACTGCTCCCCAAGACACAGGGGAAGAAGCCAGTATATATGTAATTTTGGCCAGGGAAACCGTGCAGTCAAGTATACATCTCAGTAGAAGGTTAGTGCTGGTCATGAGGAACAGATATATTAGTTACTGATGTTAGTGCTTTTTCTGTGTATGCGAAGATGCAAGAATCTGGGTTCTCTAAAAATCTTCCTGAGATATATCTAACTATCCAAGGGGCCCGTTTTTCCAAAGCATATATATTCTCATCCTGTTTTGCGTCCTGAATTCCTTTTAAAAATCTTCCTGAGATGTATCTAACTATCTAAGGGGCCCGTTTTTCCAAAGCATATACGTTCTCATCCTGTTTTTCGTCCTGAATTCCTTTCAGGGTGCACCATCAGTCAGCGACTGCAGTGGCTAATGACTTGAGCCTTGTAGAGCTGGATGGTGGGCAACATTCTTTGTTTTACACTTGCATATCATGACCTTTAAAATGTGACTGCCCAGTCACTGTCTGTTGGACAAGGGTATCCATAAATGGTACTCAGCTTCTCTAATGCCCTTACGGTGGCAGCCTGCTTTGCATGGCAACAGGGGAAAGCTTGAGTTAAGCCAGACCTGGTGGACTCCTGGTACAGGAACAGTGGGCAGAACATACATTCCAAGGACAGGGGAGGAGGTTAGGAGCCTCTGATTGCCTGGGTCCAGTTTGAAGGACAGCTGGCGGTCACATCCTCTTGACGGCCTCCTCCAAAAGGTGGGCTCCACCTCCCACCAAGATTTGTAAGTTGGAGGATTCCCCAAACATGGGGGTCTTGGATGCTAAACCCTTTAAACTTTAGATGAATTACAAAAGTCCACAATTATCCATTTTCATGATATACGATACTATTTATATGCTGTCAACTCCTATTAAGCCAAGACTTCTTGGAATTCTAATCTCACATATTCAGCTGCCTATTTGGTATTTCACCTGGCATCTCAGAAACACAAGCATTTCAAACATAACAGGTCCCAACTGAACTTTGGATACACACTCCCCCACTGCTCCCGTGTACCCCCATCCGTCCAGTTGCTTAAGTAAGAAATCTAGGAGTCATTCTTGATTCCTCCCTCCCCTTCATCCTCATATGCAGACATACAGAAAGTTCTGCAGAATCGACCTGCAAAACATGCCTTTAATCCATGTGTTCCAGGAATGCCCGTCAGATTTCCCTTTTGGAACCTGAAGCCTTCACCTGATGTCGTCCTCTCTCTCGAGAAACAAAGGGTATCAGAAAATCATGGCTGCTTTATGGCACCAAGCACATCATGTCAGGGTTTTTATACCTTTCTTAGAAAATAATTTTCAGTTGTTGTGACAAATGTAGTGCTTAAAAACGGGCCCATGAACAACCCCTTCAGAATTTTGTTTACTTGGTATTTAATATTGCAAAGAACAATGGGGCCTGCCCATGAAACCTGCCTCAAATGAAGAACAGCTAGCCTGGCACCTCTGTTTGTCCCAGGAGCAACTTGAAAAATCCCCTTCCCTTACCCTGCTCCCATTTTGAGATAACCAGCTGCAGCAAAACCCTGTATGTCCACCCCTGCTCCCCACAGCCACTCAGAAACAAGGATGGGATCTGGATCCACTGAGATACATGAAAGGAGATCTCCTAAGAGGACTGAAATTAATGTGATAGCCAAACACTGGTTGTTTCAGGCGAAGATGTCTGAAGGTCTCTGAGTCCTGAAACCCCTGTTACGTGTTGAATTGTGCAAACCGCAGCCCCCCCCCCCAAGAAATTCACACGTTGAAATCCCAGCCCCTGGTACCTCAGAATGTAACCATATTTGGAACTAAGGTCTTCAAAGAAATAAGTTAAAATGATGTCTTTAGGGTGGCCCTAATCCAACATGACTGGTGTCCTTATAAGAAATGGACATCTGGACACAGATACGCACACAGAGGAAAGACTATGTGAGGGCACAGCAAGAAGTTGCCACCTGTAAGCCAAGGAGACAGGCCTCAGAAGAAATCAAACCTGGGAATTCCCTGTCGGTCCAGTGGTTAGGACTTGGCGCTTTCACTGTTAGGGCCCGGGTTCAATTCCTGGTCAGGGAGCTACGATCCCACAAGCTGCCAGGTGTGGCCAAATTAAAAAATAATTTTTTAAAAAAAGAAGAAGAAACCAAACCTGCTGTCACCTTGATCTTGGACTGAATAAATGACTTGTTATTTTAAGCTACCAAGTTTTGGAGTGGCTTGTTACGTAGCAATAGATAACCGGTAAATCCGTATTACTCTCCTGCCTGCTCCACTTCTCATTCCTCAGGGCTCAGCTTCAATGTCAGGTCCCTGATCGCTCTAGCTAGGGAGCCCGTATTGTCTTAACTGCCTGGACTTTTCTTTCATACTTTTCTCATTTTGTAAGCATTTACTGATTTCTTTCCCTAGTTTTAAAAAACTCAAGTCTTGACCTATTAATGGGTCATAAAGTCAATTTTTAAAGAAATAAAATTGAATATAAAATATCAGATAAGTAGTAAAGGATAAGCATCGTATTGTGAAACTTGTTAGGTATAGGCAACATATGTGTGTGCTGGTGCACAGTACAAAATACATTTTTTACTCCAGTTTTCAAAAAGTTTGAAACCACTACTATAAACTGTCAGTTCTTAAGCTCAGTGAGCATGTCGCTTTCACTCACCATGAACATCCAACAACTAGCAAAGTACCTGAGTAGACACTCAATAAACATGTAGGAACTACTGTAGAAATAAGAGGAGTATGTGAGTGAACTGTAGAGACAGGAAATGGTTGGCAGTGGTGGTACCCTTTGAAGAAGTTTGGCAATGAAGTGATGGAGATAAACAGAGTAGGAGATAAACAGAGTAAAGCCTTGAGCAGGAGTCTTCGGGAAAGGGGAGACATGAGCATGTCTATTCACTAAGGCTAAAGATCCAGTAAAAGTCGAGAGAGAGCTAGGCAAGATAAAGGAGATAAATAACTGACAGTACATACAAAGCACAAACAAGCTGGAGAGGAAAAAGCCACAAGCCAATTCTCAAGCCAATTCTTTGAGATTGAATGAAATGAGAAAAGTTGAAGCAGAGAACACGGGGGCGCTGAAGGAGCTCATTTCTGAAAGCCTCCACTCTCTCAAGTTATAAATCAAGGTTTGTGACCAGATCAAGAGTAATGGAATTCTGAGCTTAGGAAGAGTGGGAACATTTATGAATAAGGCCTCTGAAGAATGAGGGGGAGTCAACGGGTGAGTCGAATCTGGCACCAACAGAACAAAGAAATACAAGTTGAAAACTATAGATGATGTGAATTTTCTTCTAGCATTGCCTGCCATCTGGGTATAGGAGTGGAAATCAATTGTTGGAAAAAAAAAAAGGGTGGCTATGATAGGTCAAGAGAAACAAATGAGAATGCTGGTAAGAAATGGAGTTGAAGCAAGAGACTGAGGAAAAGTTATTGGCTTAGAAAAGTGCAATAAGCTTGATTTAATGGGAGAGGATGGAAGGATAAGGAAACAATGAAATGGGAGAATTTTAGAGTTTAAGGTATCAGGTGGCAAGAAGCTGGGGTTATATTCCCTAGTGGTAAGAAAGAGAACTAACTCTGAGGTCAGAGTGTCCCATATGGTATACAACCCCAAGATGGTAACAGAGAAAGGAGGTGAAATACAGATGCAGCCAGGTATTAAAATCAATAAAGACAGAGAGAGAGTGTCTTAGAGGTCCATGGAAAATATGGACTAGGATAGGTGATAGACAATTTCAAATAGGGAGAAGTTACTGAAGGAGACTAGATCTTTTTTATTTTAAAAGACATACAATGTACTGTAGACATTTTAAATTCTCATTGAAACTCAATATTAAGAAATTTACTTGGAATCACATTATTCCCTTAATTTTTTCACAGAGCATATTCCATTTACTGTGTAGTTCATCATCTTGTGGACATGTTCTATGTAATATACTTGTAAGCACAGTCGTTTCAATTGGGCAAAATTTACTACCAATAAAACCTGAATTTAACTTGTCACGTATTTCCAGCGGCAACCAATGGTCAGGTGCTTCAATATTACAGATTTCAATTCTTCCGTTCTTTATGTCTAGGAATACTTTAATTTCCAGGTGTGAATGTTCATATAACACATTGAAGGAAGTGTTTACACTGAACTTTGGAGTTTTGCCATATATCCACTCCCAGGCCTGTAGTTCTTTGGCTATGCTGTTTATTCCAGGAAACAGTGTCTCGTCTGTTGGGTTTATTAGGTGAATGTGATTATCGATTTGATGAGATGCAGCATACTCTGTGGCAATAGCATTTATCACTACTTCACAGGTCAGAGTGGGATCTTTTTCCATAAGATTTTTTACTAAGGCAGGTGTGCTCGCAGTGGCAGTGCTCCTGATCCCTTGGTAAGGGCTCTTCAGCAAAGATGACAAGAAGGTCCCATTGGTACTGCATAGCAAAGTGCAGTGGTGATAAGCAGCGGTCTGGCCAATCTTGGAAGCTGTTCCTGAGATTTTAAACTGTCCATCAAGTAAAAGGTCAAACCTTTTGGTAGCCTGCACATCCAGCTGCGGCTGGACAGCCTTCAGAGCTTTAACAACTAATTTTAGATTTTCCATCCTATTGTACTTTTTTTTGGTTGTAAAAAAAGTCAAGTTGATGTTACCCATATCATGGTAGACTGTTCCTCCTCCACTTCTCCTCCGAGCTAGTTTTACACCTTCTTCTCTCATCAGATTCAGGTTACATTCCTGCCAAGGGTTCTGATGCCGACCAATTACAACAGAGGGAGAATTCCTCCAAAAGAAAAGAACCGGCTTGGCTTCTAGATTCATATGGTCATGGATCCAGTCTTCTACAGCCAGGTTTTGGTAAACATCATTGGAAACTGACTGTAAAATGAGCCCACTTTTAACTGTGTCTTTAAAACCAGCTGCTGGGACCTTGAGGTTACAAAGTAACTGGAAGCAATTCTTCATTGAAAATGGGATCGGCATGCTTTTAAAAATGGAAGACAAACAAATTAATGATTGAGAAAAAGAAAATTAAATTCTAGTTTGTAGCTATCAGTTCTTGGTTATTTAATCCAAACTTATTTAAGTATCCAGTCTGGTTGCTTTTCTTGCCTTTTAGCCTTATCATTAGTCTTTAGCAAAAATTGTACAACAGAGTACTCAAAGGAAATAAATGAGACAAACCTCAAACTGTTTTAGTTGAAGTGGAATAAGGGCACAGATTTTTCAAATAATAAAGCTGAAAATACATTATGTAATATATCTCAAAGACAAACAAATTATTTTGAATTCACAGGTAATACACATTATTTGAGAAAAATGAGAAAATACAGACAAGCAAAAAGAGCAAAATAAAAGAAACCATAACATGACCACCCGGAGATAATCCCAATTAACACTTCAGTGTGTACCCATTTTTTTTATGTGCACGTGTAAAATACACACACACACTTTTCCCCACCAAAAGTGGAACCATACTCATTTCATTCAATGTTAAACCTATTTTTACATCCGTTTTAATGTCGTGTTACATTCCATTGTCAAGATAACACCACCGTTTACTCAACCAATCTCTCACTTGGTAAGTTTAGATTGTCTCTAGTTTTTCTGTGTTATTAACAATGTATTCATGAACATCTGTCTGAAAAGCTTTAATTATGTCCTTGTAGTACTTTAAAAATAATTCCTATTTAACTTTGAGATACATGTTTACTGGCAGCCTGTTTTATTTAGATCAATATTAAATTAGGATGGACCCCCCGAAGTCAGGGGAGAGGTGGTCAGAGTAGCAAGGTTAAATAGAAAGGCTAGGAACAATTTTATTATGTTTTGACACTTTACACATTATTTGCGTTAGCAGTGCTGATGAAAAGGCTGAAAACACTATAGCTATAATAATGAAGTATTTTGACTAGTTATGGTTGTAAAGAAACCATTCTATTCCGATTTCATTTCTTAGAATGGTCATAATTTTCCTTTAGGTTAAAGACCTGGGAAGGACTGGGTTATTGAAGCCCAGAACTAGGCCACATTCTTTTGTAGTTAGATCCTAGATGCACAATTCCTAGGGTAACAAGTCTTCATATTTTCATCACTCTTGACATATCTTGATAAATTATGCTACAGAAAAGCTGAACCAATTTACACTCTATCTAGAAAGGTCAGGAGAGGTGTAACAGAGGAAGGGATACTTGAACTGAGTCTCGAAATCTGATGTTTTTTACCACGTTGATGGGAGTAGCATGTTCCAGGCAAATGCAAAGACAGAGAGTCCTCCAACAGTAAGGCATGTCTTGGGGACTCCCTCCTCAAAGGAGTTCCACTACCAGTCTTCCAGCTCCACTGAAATCTTTGGCTGTGCTGTCCTAGGAAGCCTCTGCAGCCAGATGCCGTTTCTTTGGTTAAACTCTTTGTTCTTGGTTCTGTTTGACCATATTTGATACAGTCCCTCCTTCACTGAACAAATGTTTATGGAGTGCCTACTGGGCACAAGGTAGAATAAAGAAGGGGAGGAGACAAATTCATGTAATTCTAAAGCATTTGGCCTTTTTCTAAAAGCAGCTGGATCTAGTGAGGTGTTTTAAGTGGGAAAGTGTTAAGTCAGCCATTATACAAAACTGCTTCTGCTGGCAGTGTTGAGCATGGATTAAAAACAGATAGACTAGGGGCAGGGAGACGGTTTAACCGACCCATGCAGTTGTCCCAGTTAGAGATAATGAGGGCCTGAACGAGGGTAGCAGACACTGAGAAGGGATGGACATGAGAACATTAAGGTCACAGACTGGTCCTTGCCTTCAAGGAACTATCTAGTGGGAGACACTAAAAACCAAGGAAGGTGATAATTAAAATACGGTGTCATAAGTGCTATGACAGGGTAAGTACATTAGAAGGCCATTTAACCTTCTCATGATTGGAAGTGACATTGAAGTTGAGACATAGAAGGGGTAAGGAAAAGTATTCCAACAAAGTACAATAGCTTGGAGGAAAAGAAGACCCATTCAAAGAATTCGAAGAATTTAATTCAATTGGCTGGTATTTAAGAGTGCAGGAATGGGGAGCTGCAAGAGATAAGGAGGCAGAAGTAGAGATCAGATTATGAAGAGACTTAAAATACACGTTAGGGACTTCCCTGGTGGTCCAGTGGTTAGGACTCTGTGCTTTCACTGCAGGGGGCATGGGTTTGATCCCTGGTCCGGGAATAAGATACCACAAGCCTCCAGCCAAAAAGATCCATGTTAAATACTTGAACTTCACCCTGAGGGTGATGAGGAGGTGCTGAAGAGTTTTACAGATGTATACTTCAGAGACATTGCCTAGAGATTTAAGCAGGGAGAATCTTGCTATTTGGTAATTGGTTCAGTGAGGGTGAGAGAAAGAAGTCAAGGGTCCTTTATGGTATGATTACGAGCCAGCATTCAAATCCCAACTCTGTCTCTTCCCAGCTAAGGCAGATTAGTTGACTTTTCTGTGCCGCAGATCCCTTATCTGTAATATGTGGGTAATGACAGGACTCATATCAGGATTAAATGAACTAATACATGTAAAGTGCTTATAAGAGTGCCTGGCACATAGAAAGTACACAGGATGTTACCTCTTTTATTAATTTTATGCATACCCTGACTTCTGGCCTGGGAAATGGGTGGAAAGAGGTGACATTTCCTAGGACAGATTTCATAGGAAGAGGAGATACGGGGTGAAGATAACTGGTCCATTTTGACTGCATTGAACTTAAGAGTCTTTGGCTACCAGCAGCCAATGGCACAGAGCTGAAATGATGGTAACTAAGGGCTCCAGAATTGATCCAATTAATGTATTAATAGTGCTCAAAATATCTGTATTCATCCAGGCATTGTGGATACGGTGTGAGTGAAACACAGCAAAGATATTAATTCAAGAGAGCTTGCATCTACTACGCAACAGACATTGTTCTTGGCATTTGGGATTCATCAGTAAACCAAATCCAGGAAGGTGATGAGGACCATATGAAAAAGGAAAGGGAACGTAGGAAACGTGTATGTGAGAGGAACTGGGCTGCTATTTAATTTAATTTAGTTTATTATTTATTTATTTATTCATTCATTTATTTGGCCACGAGGCATGTGGGATCTTTGTTCCCCTACAAGGGATTGAACCCATGCCCCCTGCAGTGGAAGCACCAAGCCTTAACCACTGAACCGCCAGCGAAGTCCCCAGGCTGCAATTTCATATAGGGTTGTCAGGCTAGGCTTCATCAAAAAAGTGACCAAAAAAGCAGACTGAGAGTAAGTCAGAAAGAGAAAAACAAATATCGTATATTAACGTATATATGTGGAATCTAGAAAAATGGTACAGATGACCTTATTTGCAAAGCAGAAATATCAACAGAGATGTAGAGAACAAACCTATGGACACCAAGGGGGAAAGCGGGGGTGGGATAGATTGGGACTGACATATATACACTACTATATATAAAACAGATAACTAATGAGAACCGACTGTATAGCACAGGGAACTCTACTCAGTGCTCTTTGGTGACCTAAATAGGAAGGAAATCCAAAAAAGAGGGGATATATGTATACGTATAGCGGATTCACTTTTCTGTACAGCATAGACTAACACAACATTGTAAAGCAACTATACTCCAATTAAAAAAAAAAGAGAGAAGCAGACTGAAAGTCGAGTATAGGCTGAGCGCCTACTATGTGCCAGAAACTGTTCTAGGCACCTGAACACATAAACAAATAGGACCCTGTGAGGATGTAACATTTCCACTGAGCCTCGTAGGACAAGAAAGAATCACACACAGAGTGAGAGAAAGTGGGAACACAGGGATGTCTGAGAAAACCTGAATGCCAATTTATTAATTTACAAAGAGAACTATAGGCTATCAACCGGATATTCAGATCGGCCTGTCCAGCTACCCTCTCATCATAAGTTTGCTTGGTGAATACTGAATCCGGACAAAAGGATGGAGTTATACGACTTCACTGTCTGGTGGAATGAGCCTTGAGGAAAGCGCCTCTCAGCTCCTGGGCTCCGGAGAGATCCCACTGTTAACGCCAGGATACCCTGTCTCTCCCAGAGGAGGCCTGGATTCATCCGGTCAGGCGCACCTCTCTTTTACTCCATGCTTCAAAAACAGATCAGACCTCCAGATGCATGATGTACAGTCTTTTTTCAGTTGTCAGGATACTGTCAAGTCCTGAAGGCCTGATAAAATTTTGTCTCTTTAACTTGGCATATCTCTACTCTTACCTTTTAATTATTAATTTTTATCGTTTTTTAATCAGAGGACAATCGTATGTCCATGTTCAGGGGTGGGGGGGACACTTCTACCACCACTTTGCATTTACCAAACCTGCTTCTCCATCATCGAACAGAAAGCAAAAAATAACAGGACCCCACCTACCCTCCTAGGCAGGCCCAGCTCCTTCAAAAAATCCTCCCCAAGTTTTATCTTGCCATCTCTTAGTACATAACTTATCCAGTCTCAGGACAGCCGTGTGCCTGTTTGATTTCGCCTTTTTGGTTCTCGGTGGGCGCGCACAGGGCTGGCACCCAACATGTCTAATTTTTTGACCCTCCAGTGTTCCGGATAATCCGTTCCTAACCGTGGAGCTAGGTCTTCCCAAGCTCTGACCGGACACTTCAGGGCGTGCAGCGCCAGCCGTGCGCACCGCCCCGGGGTCTCAGGTCCCCGCCCGCTGCCTGTCCTCGGGGCCCACGCTGCCTGCCCCGCCCCGCCCCGCCCCACCTCCGGTTTCACGCACCTGAGGCTTCCGGTCGCGGCCAAGCAGCGCGCGGGCCCGTGGGGGAAGGACGCGTGCGGCCCACAGTCCCGTCCTGCTGCGCACGCAGCCGACCCGCCCGTCACCCCCGCGGGGGGCGGGGCACCGGAAGCGCTGCGTGGGGGCGGGGCCGGGGGGTGCCGGAGGGTCCTTCCGACCGGCCGAGCTGGCGCCGAACCAGAGGAGAGGCAGGGACGCCGCCCACGTTCGAATAATCGTATCAATAATATCGAAAGTCCTAGAGCCCCAGGGCAGATGGAGGTTCCCTGCGTGACAGCCCAGAGCGTTAGCGGGGAACAGGTAGGAGTGGGGTTGAGTCAGTCTGGAGAGGCGCCCGCTTGGTACCTAGAGCAGTCGGGTCGGATGTTCTTTACTGAACATCCAGGCATTGCGCGGGGCTTTGCACGTCTCATAGTCCAAAGGGCAGGCAACTCCACTTGGAAGGGGACGAAACTAAAATCGGTTTTAAAAGATAAATGGGGGGGGGGGGGCTTCCCTGGTGGCGCAGTGGTTGAGAATCTGCCTGCCAATGCAGAGGACACGGGTTCGAGCCCTGGTCTGGGAAGAGCCCACATGCCGCGGAGCAATTAGCCCCGTGAGCCACAATTACTGAGCCTGCGCGTCTGGAGCCTGTGCTCCGCAACAAGAGAGGCCACGATAGTGAGAGGCCTGCGCACCGCGATGAAGAGTGGCCCCCACTTGCCACAACTAGAGAAAGCCCTCGCACAGAAACGAAGACCCAACACAGCCATAAATAAATAAATAAATAATAAAGATAAATGGGGGCTTCCCTGGTGGCGCAGTGGTTGAGAGTCTGCATGCCGATGCAGGGGACACGGGTTCGTGCCCCGGTCCGGGAAGATCCCACATGCTGCGGAGCGGCTGGACCCGTGAGCCATGGCCGCTGGGCCTGTGCGTCCGGAGCCTGTGCTCCGCAACGGGAGAGGCCACAACAGTGAGAGGCCCGCATACCGCAAAAAAAAAAAAAAAAAAAAAGATAAATGGCATTTAAAGGAATAAACGCTGGTATTCCCAATACAGAGATGGTAACAGGTAGGAAGAAGTGGGTCGGAGAACAAACACACTGAGGGCAATGAACGTTACCACTTGGGGTGTCCCTCGGTGCAGCTGGCAAGAAAATTCTTGTGGCTTAGCCAGATGGGAAATTCCCCCGACAGGCAAAGTTCCAGGTAACTATAGCTGCGTAACAAACTGCCTCAAACGCCAGTGGCTTAACACAACGATTTATTCTAACATTTATATGGTCAAGGCTTGCTCACGTGGCTTCCTTCATTCAGCACAGGCTGGCTGAGCGGGGTGGTCCAGGACGGCCTTATTCATGCCCTTGGCGGTTGGTGCTGGCTGGCTGATGGGGCACCTCCGTTCAGGGCTAGCCTTGGAAGGAGCACTTTGGCCACATTCTGTTGTCCAAAGCACCAGCAAAGGCAGCCCAGAGTCAAGGGGTGGAGAAATGGACCCCACCTCTTGATGAAAGGAGCCCAAAGAATTTGTGGTCATCTGTTTCAGTCTTCCACAGAAATCAATCTCTCTTTTGGCTTAGAATAGAAACCATCAAGACTTGCATCTTGGAGTAAGAAGCTCCAGTGTTCACAATTTGGTGATGCCGATACGATGACCAGGGCTCCATATAAAGCTACAATAAAGACACAGTGGCCACTTACCCTCTTGATTGAAGTCACTCTGAGTAATTAGTCTTTCTTGGATTATGCAGGTGGGAATGGATTCCGTGCAGTTAGTCCCAGTAGGAGTTTTCCAAGTTATCATTAAAAAGAGCCACGCAATTCTGTTGCCCTTTGCTTATATTACATCTTTCTAAATTCCATTTCTCTGGAATCTGAGGTGGTACAATTTTTCCCCCCTAATTTCCTACCGAAGTGTATTTCAAGAATGGATCCGCCCTCCCTGCTCCTAGACTTCCATCCTGTGGTCATCCTTAACCCCTCTCCTACTTCTTCAGCTTCTCCACTCGATCCTTCTGCTGACACTCAAACACGACCTCCATCTCATCTTCCATCTCTCATGCTGTCTACTCCCCTTCAGAGTTGAGCTTCTTTGTGGAGTTGCTACACATCCAGTATCCATTTCCTCACTTCCCATTTGTTTTCCAACCTACTCCAACATGGATTCTGTCCTGTTATTCCACCAAAAGTGCTTTTTGCAGGGTGAGCAAAATGGGTGAAGATGATTAAAATGTACAAACTTTCAGTTATAAGATAAGTAAGTCCTGGGGATGTAAATGTACAGCATGGTGACTATAAAAATACTGTACTGTATACTTGAAAGTTGCTAAGTGAATATATCTTAAAAGTTCTCATCACGGGCTTCCCTGGTGGCGCAGTGGTTGAGAATCTGCCTGCTAATGCAGGGGACATGGGTTCGAGCCCTGGTCTGGGAAGATCCCACATGCTGCGGAACAACTGGGCCCATGAGCCACAGCTACTGAGCCTGCGCATCTGGAGCCTGTGCTCCAGCAACAAAAGAGGCCTCGATAGTGAGAGGCCTGCGCACCGCGATGAAGAGTGACCCCCCGCTTGCCACAACTAGAGAAAGCCCTCGCACAGAAGTGAAGAACCAACATAGCCAAAAATAAATAAATAAACAAATGTGGGTTTAAAAAAAAAAAAAAAAAAAGTTCTCATCACAAGGAAAAAAAATAACTATGTGTTGATAGATGTTAACTTCTTACAGTGATCACTTTGCAATATATATGAAATCATTATGTTGCACACCTGGAACTAATATAATGTCATATGTCAATTATATCTCAATTAAAAAAATTTTTTTTAAATAATAAAATTCTGTAAATCATTAAAAAAGTACTCAAGGATGATGGAGAATTAGGTCAGCTACTTACTCTCAAATGGTTGGGAGGAGAGGGAAAGCCATTTGTACTATGCTTGCAACTTTGCTGTAAATTTGAGATTGTTTCAAAATAAAAGGGAAATAATATATGTTAGGTGTCTGGCATTGTAATAAAGACTGTGAGCACCCCACCCAGGTCCCCTTTACCCTTAATTCATCATCCATTCTCCAGCTGGTGTGAATGAAGGAGCTAGCAGGCACAGGCACACCAGAGTGATTCACCCTGCCTCCCTGCCCACCAGCCTAACGACTTTGGCTTGGAGGCGGCAACCAATGCCTGACTGGCCTAGGGCTACAATAGTCCCACCTCTTGCCTCAAAGTGGGACAGTGGGACAACTCTGCAGTATAATCCCTCCAGAGCACTCTGTGAGTCAGGCCATGAATTTATCTGAGCGCTCATTCTTCGATGATTCCTTCTGCTTCCCTGACTCCCTTACAGGCTTACCTTAAAGAGCACACTCTCAAAAATCATGTGCATCTGGGTCCTTGTCTCAAGCAGCTTCTAGGGAATCTCAACCAAGCCACTTACACAACAGCTCAGTAAATGATAACTATTGTTACTGGCATCAATGACACCACCATTAGATGCAATACCAATGCATGTATTATAGGTCTTATTTTATAGGTATGTTGAATCTAAGGTCTCCTAACATCCTTATTTCTCCGGAACTATATTATTTTTATATGGAAAGTTTCTCATCAGAAACAACGGCAGAACTCTGAAAAATGTTCACTTTAGGATTCTGCTTGTAGAATTCTTCCATAAAACAAATAAACACCTAAGTGAGGCTGTTGTCCTGATTAAACTTGTTCCATTCCACCCCTTCCAGGAAGACTTTGTGGATTTCCATTCCCAGATGTGCTGCTAAAACTATGGCTTGGCTTGGATTTTGGGATTCCAATTCTCTGATGTCTTAGCAGCAATAGTTCTCAATCAGAGTAATTCATGTTTGCGTCTGTTATCATCTCAATGACTGGATTGTGCTATGACATTTGACATCCTGCAATGCATGGGGCATCACATACAATGAAGGACATCCCAAATTCAGCGTCCAACACACTATCAAATGTCCTGTTGGACATTCATGGAGGTGAAAAACCAGTCTGTAAATATTTGAGCCAAGACCCTATTAAAGAAAAAAAGTGGTTTTGCTAAGGTCACTAGTGCCATTCATGTTGCTAGATCCAGTGGACCTTTCAAGTCCTCATCTACACTTTCAGCTGACTGCCTCCACCTTAAAGACTTTTGTGGGCAATCTTGACATTATCCTGTCTTGGTTTTCCACCAACTCTGCGAACTCTTCAGTCCCCTTAGCCAGCTCCCCCTGCGCTGCCCAGCTCCTAAGTGTTGTAGTTGCTTTGTCTCACACTATACATTCACCATAAGCAACCTCTTTCATTCCCATAGCTTTAGATACCATTTCTGTATACAACTTCAAAATTTGTATTTTTTCATTCCATACATATAACTGTCTGCCTTAGAAACAGGTATGCCCAAAACCCATGCTCCCAAGCTCTTTCCCCCAGGGAACCTCCATGCATCTAGCTTTTTTTTTTTTTTTTTTTTTTTTTTACTAGAAATCCTTTCTTTGTGACCGCCTGGAGGGGTGGGATCGGGAGGGTGGGAGGGAGGGAGATGCATGAGATAAGGGCTCTGGGAACAGATGTATATGTAAAACTGATTCACTTTCTTATAAAGCAGAAACTAATAAAAAAAATAAAATAAAATAAACTTTATCCAAAGAACACATTATTTACATTTAATATGCTCATTTATCTAGGAGACCCAAAAGAACCCACAGATAAACTAGCAGGAACTAATAAGACGGTTCAACAAGGCACACACACACAAGATCAATAAATTTTAAAAATCAATCAGGCTCCTCTACACTGGCGATAACAAATTAGAAACTGTAAAAGAAAATAAGAAAAAAAGAAGATCTAAAAAGAGTCACAAGAGCCATATAAATTATTTAGAGCTAAGCATACGTAGAAGGCAATATAACTAACAAACTGAGTACGAACAGTTAAACTCCGCCCAACCCAAGGTTAGGAAAAGACTGTTGTTACTTTATGAGAACAGACCCTCTTCTTAAGGAGCAGATCAGTAAGTGAGAGTGAATCAAAGAAACACAGCATTTGAAAAGTCAGCTAGTCCAAGCCTCTTGATCGCACATACAGAAGCTGAAGCCCAGATAGCTTGAGTTACTTGGTAAAGGGCCCAATGTCCTGACTCAAAGACTAGCATTTTTCACTCAGTCGCAACACACAATCAAATGCAGTACCTTGGAAAGAGATGGGTAAAAAATGAAGAATTATATAGTTCCTCATCTTTAAGTACAGAAATAGCTGTGACAAAATTACACGTATTGAGGGAAAATTGAAGTGCAGAGTTTAAAATGTCAATAATCCACAGGGAAACTGGAGACCATTTAAAATATTCATATTAAATCTCTCTAGAAAAGACATTAAAAGGTCTCCAATCAAAATGTGAATTTTATAATAGACATGGTATGATACAATTTATAATAGATATGGTATGAACCTTTCCCTTTCACGGGAAAGCTTCGGCTGGGAAAAAGGAATTGTTCTTGAAAATGGGGCCTGTGCTATTGCAGACACTGTGCTCAACCTAGGTCCACCGAATGCTCTGATGTAATCACTGAGGTCACAGAATTCCACTGTGCGCCTGGCAACCTTGCAAATATAACAGCCCTGGTGAGCACTAGGCAGTACTGCTGGTTCACTAAGTGGTACAAGTTTTTCAGCCATTTAGGAGACTTGACTATTTTTGTTTGTATTGAATCATTTCAACGGATTGCCCAAGAGCCAAGAAGGGCCAACCTGTAGGGAAGAGGAGGAGTTGGACATCTCTTGAAGCATCTTCTAAGGGAGACTTCTAGTTGCTACGATGAAACGGCGACAGAAGAGGAAACATCTGGAAAATGAAGAGTCCCAGGAAACTGCCGAGAACGGAGGAGGTATGTGGGGGGCAACTTGGCTGGGGCACATGGGTTTCTGCCAAACTGAAGCTTCTCTAGGAAGAGGGGGACTGAGAACGTGTCACCTGTGAAGCAGGGAGCGAGAGACCTTGTCTCACTGATGCTGCCGTATCTATCCGGAGGGCCCCTGGGGTGTGAGACGGCACAGAATGGCCAGATACCCCCTGGGAGATGGGAGGTCAGCTCCGCTGGTCTGACGACTCTCTCCTAGGGCAGCCGGGCCTGGAGCTTTGTCGGACTCACAGCAGGCTGCATCCTGCTTGCACAGACCTAGAGGTGCAGCTTTTCTCAGTCCCCGATTTCTCTCTTATTCTCTTGGATCTTTCCCTGGGGTCATGAGGTGGGGGATGTGAAGGATGCAAGGATGCTGAGAGAGACCCATGAGTTGCTTGGCCTCTTTTACCAAAGTGGAAAGAGAAGCCCCATGAGTTGAAGGCCCTGTTGAAAAATATCTTGACAAGTGGAATGCACTTTGAAAGAAGATTGTTTGTCTAGGGATGGTGTCATATTGAAAGCAAGGAGGTTTTATTCCTTCAACAGGAAGAATTTCCCAAAGGAGATCAAGGGAAGGGAAGGGTTTTCCAGAGACTGAGACCCAGTGAGCAGGGGTGAGAAATGGCCTCAGGGTCCTGCGGGGAGCTCTGAGAGCCACGGGCCACGTGGTGCCTGCGTGCATTAAATGTAGGCGAGTAGCTTGCCCTGGGAGAGGGGTGGTCACCCCAGAGCTCCAGCTAGAGGCCTCTGCCCCAGATTAGAGCCCAGTAGCTCCTACCAGGCCCAGGGCCCTGGAGACTGTAGGATGGGCCCTGGGAATGGAGCTCTAGACAGCAGGCAGATTTCCAGGCAGTGGCTGGGACAGGCTGGGGAAGGCAATGACTGCCCCTGACCATTCAGAATATTTTTCTCTATGTTCCTGTGTGGGTGTGTGTGTGTGAGTGTGTGTGTGTGGGGAGGGGGTAGTGCAGAGAAGAGCGGGATGAATGGGGGTAGAGTGCTTACCAGATATAAAGTCTGCGTGGTAAAGTTCTTGTCACCCTGCCTGGACCTGGCTGACACTCGGTGTACATAAGAGTGTATACAGAATTCTTGTTAGGGGTGTTTTATGAGACAGTAACTCATACACCCATGTATACTCTGATACAGCAAAAATAACACACACCCCACATATAACTTCCTTATTAAACCACACACAGCACATGGAGGTATATACACGCATCCCTCCTATACTACGTTCTCATACAACCCACCTGTATCACAATCCTCTCCTCCAACACCAAACGCTGGAGATGAGATATATATATAGACACACACACTATATATATAGGACACACACACACACACACTATATATATATATATATATATATATATATATATATATATATATATATATATATATAATATGTATCTCCACAACTCTCGCACAAACACAGCTAACTTCAGCCATCGCTAAATACCTCTGTAAGAACCAGTCACGTGTCATACACACCACACTTGTAACACATTCTTGAGTAATGCCAGACCCGCTTTGTACAAACCACAGTAAACCACAGTCTCAGTAACCCATGTCAGGATTGCCAGAGAAAATATGGGCTATCCAGTTCAATTTGAATTCCAGATAAACAACAAGTAATTTTTCAGTATCCGTATGTCCCACATATTGTATGGGCCATACTTACACTAAAACTAAGTAAGAACAAATACTGCATGGGAATACTTACACTAAAAAATTATTCTGGGTTTATCTGAAACTGAAATTTAACTGGGTGCCTTGTATTCTTGTTCGCTAAGTCTGGCAACCCTTATGTACTTACCACCAGCTGATGTATTATATATTTATTGTAGTTTTGTTTAGTGTGTGTCTTCCCCTACTAGAATGTGCAGCGTTACCAGAGACTACAACAATGGAAGAGTGCCGGATACACAGGAGTAGCTGCTTACTGAATCTTGGTGAATGAATGAATGAACACGCACCATAAATACAAGCCACACCATGTAATGAGGAAAAGTTACATGTCCCAGAATTCCTGACTTGTGAACAGAAAAAATGCACACAAAGGCCACAGACACAGATAGACACATCTGCACTGTGCTCCCCATGCCAACCCCACACTTACCACAGACTTAACTGATACACATCACTCACTCTTCCCACACACTCACAGTCACCACCGAGGCCTACATTACCAACTAGACAGTGAGAGAATAAGTATTGATTGGAATTAAATCCTGGAGGATCCACTGGGAACCACACTCTCAACTGTGTGTATTCACTGCACCTGACACGTGCCAGACACTCCGTAAATACTTCTGGACAGAGGACTGATGAACCCACCCTGAGCCTTTCATTCCTCCCTCAGGAATCTCGAAGTCACAAGAAGATCCCCCTCACCTTGGATCCACTGTGGTGGCCCAAGGCTGCAGCCCAGGGGCAGGGGAGGTCTCCTCTGCCTCTACATTCTTCTCCTGTGCTTCTTCTCTGCGCAAGCTCATCTACGCTGGTAAGGGCGCGGGGCTCCTCAGGTGAGGGGGTGCTTGGCTGTGAGGCAGGAGGCACACAGATCCCAGGGAGGCTGAGAGGAAACCCAGGGTCATCAGAGGTGATGAGGGCTCTGTGGAGGAGCCTGGGAAGGATGGCTGAGCTGTTACGAGGGCATGGATCCCAGCTGAGTCTGGGGCGGGGGTGTGTGAATCCTGGTACCACCATGGTAGGGAAGTCAAGGAGCAGGGGCCGGAAAGGTCTGGGCTTGAGGTGGAGGGAAGAGGGACCAGATTAAGCATCTTCAGAAGAAAATGTAGGCTTTGTCTTTGCCTTTGCTTCCAGAGAAGGACAGAGTTCTGCATCATACACCTCCAGCCTGAGAGCAGGACCATCCAGCTCAGGTCCACACAGCTCACACATACATCCGCCCTCCAGGCACAGCCCTTCTCAGTGCACACAGAAACCCCAAGCACCACAGCCCCATTCCACAAGGAATGCACCACCGATATTCCCAAACTCACACTCCTCGTCGTACACGCATCCAGCCGCATCCCTCACATACCACAGCCCTCACCACCATACTCCACACCCCTGTATACAGACACCGCTCCAGTATCCCCCCCACGCACATGAAAAGCCCACAGATGACACCAGATACACCACTCCGTCCTACGGCCAACAGACACCAAGCTCACGACATAGCTACGTCATGCAAATGTCCCTCTCTCGTCTACCACACCTGCTCCCTCAGGTTCCGGCATGGCCCATGCATGTTATTATGCTTTTAATTTCCTTTTTCAGGAATCCGGAGATCACATCGAGACACTGCCCAGCCTACAGCACCCCTAGCCCAGGTTCAGGAAAAAGGGGAGACCGCTGCCCCATCACACTGTGTTTCCTCCTCACTCTCTTCACCCTGTAAGAACTATCTGCACCCAGACAAAGAGGAAAGGGGCATGAAAATATACTACATGCAGGTACAAGTGAACAAGGGTGTCGCTGTCTCCTGGAAGACAAACCAACCCTTGGAGTTGCCTGAAAAGCAGCTGAGGATAGAAGAAGTGACCCTTCCTGAGGATGCATGCGCAGTAGCCACCGACCCCTCTTCTGATGTGTCCACCGAAAGCCTCCTGTCTGACAGTGAGCCCACTGGGGAGGAGAAAGAGTATGAGGAAAGGGCAGAGCCAGGCAGCCCATCAGGGTCACCTGCAGTCCAGGAGACAACCAGGGCCAAGACACCGGACTGGATGGTGACCATGGAGACCGGCTTCAGGTGCATGGCCTGCTGCCGGGTCTTCCCCACCTTGGAGATCCTCCAGCAGCACGTGAAGTTCGGCGTCCTGCAGGGCTTCAGCTGCCGTGTCTTTCATCTCACCATGGACCAGCTGATGGGCAATGTGGAATCCGAGAGCACCCCTGAGGAGGAGGGCAGTGTGGAACCCGAGACCACCTCTGAGGATGAGGAGGATGAGGAGGATGAGGAGGACGAGGAGGACGAGGAGGACGAGGAGGACGAGGAGGACGAGGAAGAGAAGGTAGAAGGCCCCAGCCCAAAGAGACCCCGCAGGCAGGCTGTTTTCGCTCTTTTGAGTTCCACACAGCAACTGAGATTCATGGGACAGAAGATCCTGGAGACGGTGTGGCCTTGGAAGAGGTAAGGCTTGAGGCTGGCAGTCTTCTGAGCCTATGTCACGAGGGCCCAGAGGAGTCTAAGGGAAGGGGCCGCACACATGTGCTGGTTGACCTAATGGCTCTGCAGTTGCATCAAATGGGACACACCCAGCACTAACAAAGGCATTGAGCTCTGTTGACGTAAACAAGAAGGTGGAGCCTTTTCCTAGGAGTTTTCTCAGGGTCTGCACGATGGACCTCAACTCTTAGAGGACGTACCGCCAGCAGCTCCTTCTCGGCAGAGAGAGCCAGGAGTGGTCTCAAGAGAGGACGGGGGCCCTTGCAGGACCAGAACTTTGAGGTCTGAGAGCCTTGGGCCTGAGCCGAGATCTCACCCTGACCACTGTACCTAGCCTTCTGTGACAAAGGGGAATATGAAAGAGAGTCACGTGGAAATGAGGTCCCCCGAGATATGGAAGTGTTCCAGAACCTTCGTTGCGTGGTAGTTGATCTGGAGCCAAGCTCACTGTGGTGTGCGTGGCTCTGAGCATTAAGGCAATGCTGGAGGGTAACCCTGACCAGCAGAGCTTGGAGTGCTTCTTGTCTCTTCCTGTCCTACCTCATTTGTTTTATCCCTTCCAGGGAGAAGAAAGGACCCTCGGGAGAGTAGCAGACAGAATGCCGTGGTCTGAAGGAGGATGAAGGGACCGGCACTCAGTCTAACATCATATGACAATAGAAGCGTCCTAGGCAATAAAGGGCATTTTCCAAACCTTTCCTGGAGCTTTTATTTAATGACATTTTTCTATCTATGCATCTATCTGTCATCTACATCTGTATCTTTCAAGGTTTGTGAACAAGCTTTCACATAAGCACTAGAGACGTCCGCCAGCATTTTCCAGAAGAGGCCTGCAAATTGCTGGGGACTCCTCACAAATAGGGAACGGCCACAACCCCTGCCACACAGACTATGCGCGTGGCCCTCCTGACGTACTCCCACTCTCTCTCTGAATTTCCCAACGTCTGAGATGAGGGTGCTGGCTGGAGGCAATGATCACGTGCAGGCTGAATCTTCTCCAGATTCTGATTCTCTTCCTGGGCATATCGTCCTCAAGCACAGTCTCCATGTCCCTGGCCACACTGATCTCTCTCCTTCAGTCCTTCCCTCCCTCCCTCTCCTGCCTCCCAGTGCAGAGAATACTTTTTTTGCATTTGAGACGACATTTATTTTTGGTTCACAGAATTCTCACCTGTTCTACTGTGGCCTCCGTTGTGAACATTCCAAAGCTGAGACTTTTCTGTTTTTCTCCCTCATTTCTGCTGAGTCTTTACCTTCCTAATGCAGTGAACTCACAGTGCCTAGCTGACTGGATGGGGAAAAAAATCCAGGGAGCAAAGAGAAATAATAAAAGAATATATCAGTTAATTTTTCATAGTGTTATCCAACTACATATTTTTAAAATTTTGGAACAATATTAGGAATCTTCTCTTTATAAAAAACTGAATTATCGGGCTTCCCTGGTGGAGCAGTGGTTAAGAATATGCCTGCGAATGCAGGGGACATGGGTTCGAGCCCTGGTCTGGGAAGATCCCACGTGCCACGGAGTAACTAAGCCCGCGCGCCACAACTACTGAGCCTGCGCTCTAGAGCCTGTGTGCCACATCTACCGAGCCCACGTGCCACAACTACGGAAGCCTGCGTGCCTAGAGCCCATGCTCCGCAACAAGAGAAGCCACTGCAATGAGAAGCCCGTGCACCACAGCCAAGAGGAGCCCCCGCTCACTGCAACTAGAGAACGCCCGCTAGCAGCAACAAAGACCCAATGCAGCCCAAAATAAATTAATTAATTTTAAAAAATTGAATTAGTTTCAAGGGTACAATGTATAAAAGTACAATAAAAGCCCCCCTTCATAACCCCCCAACCCCACTCTCAAGATGGAATAGATATGCTGTGATACAATTTATAGTCGTAGTACTACTCCTCCTCCCACCACATCCGAAATCCTCTGAGCCCGGTGCAGCAGCTTCCTTTCACAATGCTAGGACCCGCCACAAGACACATGATAATCCCTTTGGACATTTCAAGGAGCGGCACCAAGGGAACAGTACCGGGGAAATGCCACTGACAGCTCAGAATATCCATGGCATTTCTAGAGCCTCGGCACTGCTCTCGCTCTGGGTATGAAGGTCCAAAAAGCACGTCAGAGAATATTCATACTTGTAAACAAGCTCCACCTTTGAAACACAATCTACATAGAAACACATATACAAGCCTGCACGATGGATGAAGCCAACGTCTCCTCCATGATTGACCTTCTGACAACCTTATTGTCTCCTCAACCATAAAAGGTCAACTTCAGACTCACGACCTTGCCTTGTCACCAGAAACATCCAAGCTTGGATCAGTCTTTCTAAGAGCAGGTATTTGCTCTCTGAACTATTAGAGACTTGTCACATACACAGAAGTAAAACAGGATTGTTTCTATCTACCTGGGGACCTGGAGTCTTTCACATTGCTCCTGTTAAAACTCTCAGAGCACCAAAACTTTACCTACAAAGGGTTCAAGCTATGACATTCCCAATTTTCACAAACCTCCTCAGCTCTTGTGAGTCACATGCAGCCAATTCCAGAAATTGGAAACATGGTTGTGAGGATGAAACTGACTTTGGGGCTCCCCTTGGATATGGTCTTCCAGACTTACCAAAAGGCCATTAAGAGGAAGGTTTACCCCACCTCAGGGAAACCCGAGGCAGTACTTGCAGTCAAGGGCTGGCCATGGCTTCTGAGCTACATCCAAAAAGAATTTCATACTGTACCTGGATCTGCTGAAGCCATTTCTGACTGTCCGAGAGCCAGCATGTATCGTTCCTGAACTGCCTCCATTGTGGATCATCAGTAGGGCTGTCACCTTTACTAAATAAAAATACAGGATACCCAGTTAAACTTGAACTTCACATGAATAATAAGTCATCACTTTTAGTATAAGTAGATCCTATGTACTATTTGGGGCATACTTATCTTAAAAATGTACTCGTTGTTTTTCTGACATTCATATTTAACTGAAGAGCCTATATTTTATCTGTCAACCCTACTCAGCAGAAATGATGGAGGCTTATAGAGATCCAAGAGATGCCTCAGAGCATCCTCAGCTTTTATTTCTATGTCCTGGACAGTGAGCCCGAGCTTCCCACTCCCATTAATTGGCTATAATGGAGTATAGTCTCCATTTTAGAGGTTTTGCTACTTGTCATTGTTATTATCTTCCTCTCACAGCAGTGAGAGGCCCGCATATTGCAAAAGAAACACACAAACAAACAAACAAAAAGGAATAAGCTTGAATAATTCCTCCAAATCTCAGTGGTTTAAAACAACAAAGGTTCATTTCCCGCTCGTTGTACATGCCCATCATGGGCTGCCTAGGAGTTCTGCTCTTCGTTTTCCTTATTCCTGCCCCCAGCTTGACAAAGCCACCTCTCTCAGTCATCTTTGTAGAGAGAAAGAATTCTGGAGCCTCACACTGGCAGTGTGAGTTCTCGCCCAAAAGTAACACACATCACTTCCACCCAGAATTGTTGACCACAATCTTATTTTTAGGGAAACCACTGCCCAAAACTGCCTGCCCTGACCAGGCCCGACAGTAACCACTTTCACGAGTTATCTTAAAACAGGAGGTCCTGGTAAGGAACGCGGAACTAACCAACTACCACCAACCGGAAGAATTAGGGAAAGGTCAAAAGGAGAGAGGAGACTCCTGTCCATATGTCCTACCAACCTCCCAGAATCCTTCTCTCTGGAACCTATCTTAGCTGAGCAATGTGTGCACCACCAGAAAGGATCCTGAGTCAGAATGACTGGCCGGAGACAACCCAGAAACTAACCCCATCACCATAAAACCTGAGACTGCGAGCCACATGGCAGAGCAGTTCTCCTGGGTTCCCTTCCCCTCCTGCTCTGCACCCGGACACCCCTTCCCAATAAAGTCTGTTGCTTTGTCAGCACGTGTGTCTCCTCAGAAAATTCTTTTCTGAGTGGTAGACAAGAGCCCACTCTTGGGCCCTGGAAGAGGTCCCTCTTCCTGCAACATTATCATGTGTCTCTCCATTTTCTAAACTCCTTAGGCAAAAGTAATTGTGAACAATACTACTGAATAGTACAGAAACCATACAGAAAAATTCTAATCCCTCCCTGTTAAATAGGAGACTTGACAAAACCACCAAGCTATGCATTCACAAAACTGGGTCTAGAACTCACATCTCTTAGGTCATGATTCAGAACCTTTTCCCACTACGCTATATGTTAGGATTTTTACACCAAGACAATGTAGTTGGGTTAATAATGCCTTTCATTTTTTGTTTTTGTTTTTGTTTTTCATAAATGGATTCAGGAGGGAGGCTTTGGAAGCCCCTAAAACACTTGCCTTAAACTGAAAAGCAACTGGAAAATAATCCCACTGCCTTTTGAAATGTTTGACCTAGTAAAGATTAGATGTCTGGGAGGCTTTTATGTTCTGAATATAAGGAATAAAAAGGAAACAATCTTCCTAAGACTTTAGGAAACAGGCGGAAAAACTCTTGACTCCCACTTTGCTATTTTGACTAGCTCGTTGACACTTCAGTTCTTTGACTAATAGCAGTGGCAACAGCTGGAGTTTAGCCAAGATATAAGTATATATAATAGGGTGGCGGCCCCTGCAGAACCACATACCACTGTAGATGCTTTAGCTCAATCCTACTTGCTCATAGGTCTGTGCAAAGTAACAAATGGTTCTGAAACATTTATTCCAAATAGCTTTCTTATTATTACTTTAAAGATAACTTGGCTGCCAAATACTTGCTCCCTGGTGAAAAAGAATGCATATATGGGAGGAGGATTTATGTATCAAGATATGCTGCTTATTTCCCTCCTGCTGATACAATGCACATCTAATGAATTAGAGATAATCTTCCTCTCTTCCCCAAATTATAGATAAATGAGTATGTCGTTTCTCCCTCCCTTCAATTCATCCTGGTCATAGTTATTTTCTTTAAGACTATTATTCCCCTGCTTAAATCTTAAATGGCTTCCCAATGCGAGAAGAAGAAAACCGAAAAGAGTCAACCGAACGTTCAAAGCCCCGTAGGGTTGAAGACCCTGCCGAGTTTTCCAGACTAAGCGTAACACTCACCTTCCCGCCTCCACTCAACTAGGCCAGACTTCCCTCCCTCCATCAGAGGACAGGCGCTTGCTCAACTCATTTCTTTCAAGAGTATAATTTTTCAAAGTACAAATTGTTTTTAAGTTCAATTAAAATCCCACTTTCTACAGGAAGCCCTTCCAGATATCCCAGTGAGAATGGACCACACATTTTCCCAGCATGTTAGTTGTACCTCTGTGATAACTCTTTTCACATCCTTCAATCGGGCAGACTCTTAATGAATGCGTCTGATTTCCCCCACAACATAGAGTAGGAGCCCTTGGAAAGTAAGACGCCATGATTCCTTATCTCTGGATTTTCCACATCTCCTTGCACTGAGTATGATCCCTAGCAGGACCCTGTGGGCTCCTGGGCACAAAGCCTGTATCGGTGTCCCCCATTTCTTGATTACAGGAAATAGGCTTCATTCAGCCTCCATGACCTTCCCTGAGTGCCAAGGAGCAGGTTCAAACAGTTGCTAATTAGAGAAGGGAGGGGATGCGAGACAAGGGAGGAATAGTCACAAGAAACACTAGTGCAGCCTTCGGGCAGGGTCTTGGTTCCCCCTTAAGGGATACACATAACAATATCTTTGAGCTGTTTTGCAGATACTGAAACCCCCACTAGGTGGGAGAAGTTAATGGTGTGCTACCCACAAACACGCAGACCCCAGAACCAGTTGGAACCGTAAGGTTGATGATGCTGACACCCACTTACCTCACCACCAACCAATCAGAGAAATGTCCATGAGCTGATCATACTCTCCTCTTTGAACGATTACTATAAAACTCCTCACTACCCTCTCCAGGTCAGGGACGCAGAGTTTTGAGGGCAATCGCCTGCTCTAGCCCCCTTTGCCTGGCAAAGCAATAAAGCTATTCTTTTCTACTTCACCCACAACTCTGTCTTGAGATTTAATTCAGTGTCAGGGTACGGAGGCCGGATTCGGCTTCAAGTATGAGCTCCCCTACTTGCTCCTCTATCCCGCAAAAAAAAAAAACAAAAGCTTAAATAAATTACCAAAGTACTGGATCTTCTTCCTCCCTAGGCAAAACAATGTCCTGACCAGTGGCCTCTCTTCCTTTTCCCCATACCAGCACAGGAATGCCATCTCTGCATTTATGCTTGCCTGTCACCATGTTCATGTAACTGAACAAAAGTGACAGCCCTCGGGCTTCCCTGGTGGCGCAGTGGTTGGGAGTCCGCCTGCCGATGCACGGGACACGGGTTCGTGCCCCGGTCCGGGAGCATCCCGCATGCCGCGGGGCCGCTGGGCCCGTGAGCCACGGCCGCTGGGCCTGCACGTCCGGAGCCTGTGCTCCGCAACGGGAGAGGCCACAACAGGGAGAGGCCCGCGTACCGCAAAAAACAAAAAAAGTGACAGCCCTGTTCATCCCATGTCCTGTGTAATCCACCCAACTCCCTTCGTCTCCATCTAAAACTATTTTTTACACTGCCTAAAATTTAACCATAGAGAATCAGGACTTTGAATGTTTACCCTTCAAAGATTTTTATTAAAATACAAGTAACCTCATGAGAAGTGGTGCCTTAACTTAAACCATCATCAGCCACTGTTTTAGCAAGGACTAGGGGAAAACAGGCTGAGAATTGGGCCATTTTTTAATGGCATTGGAAATGTAGAGACAGGAAGAAGAAGAAATGGTATCTGATCAGGAGGTAGATGTTGGGGAGGTGGTGAAAAAGTACTAAAAATAAATATTCCACTTCCTCATAAATTTGCAACAGACAAAATCTTCCTGAGCTGGTGCCCCTGTGTGAAGCAATGTATTAAGGACATAAGACATAGAGATCCACTGCAAATTAATCATGTTAATAAACTGAGCTGAGACTCAGAGAGTTCAAATAACTAGGGTTGAGAAGAATATTCGAAGTTTACTTTTTAAAGGAGCCCAGAGATTGAGGTAAAACCCACAGCTGTAAAGAACACCTTTGCATCAAGGACTTAGCTTCTACGTATGAATTGTAAGTAAGGGAAGCAGCCTTAGAAAGCAGAATCAGATGACTACTGGTGCCTAGGAAAACCTCTGGCCTAAAGAAGTCATCTGAAGTTAGCCCCATCTTCCTCTAAACCCATTTGGTAGGGTTTTGAAAATCTCCTCCATGAACATAATACACTTGACATGAATTCATGGAAGTAAATGAGGTTAACAGGATCTGACCAACACCTTAGTGTCTCTTCCAAAGGATGGGCAGTGTATCCATAATGAGGAAAGGGATATGAAATGCTCACAAATCCCATGATGAAAATGCCTCTTGGTCTATAAATCATGTTTCCCTGCTGTTCATAGCTCTGAAAACGATTAGAGAGAAACCTACTCCTGGGTGTGACAACTGGGGTCACTGAAGATTAGATGTTGCCATGAGCCCACAGAGTCTGCCCTGCAGAAAGCAGTAAAATGATCAAACCCCCACTCCTTCTGCTGGAATATTTACTGTTGACACAAGAGTTCAGCTGTAGACTATGAGCAAAAACCTTCTGTCAATCACTTTCAGTCCTTAATTGGATAAAAAGAGCTAGAGATCTTTCAAAACAGTTGAAGACTGCTACTTGACAGGGGGGGCTGGGAGTAGTGCAACTGGCATATGGGTAATTTTTAAGGCTACTTTTAAGTGTGAAGCCCTTTGACTGGTTCTCTGTCTCATGGGTATCCCAAAATTTCCATCTCACTGAAATTTGGAAAAGAATTCAGGTTCTGTCTTTCCCCAGAGAGGGGAGGCAGCCACAAGCTTTACAAACCTAGCGTTGGTACATACAGCGAAGTTAGATTCGCTTACTATTGGAGCCTGACAATACTTGATACCTGATAAAAATCACTGTCAAATAACATTTATAAGAACCCAATTGCATGAGATGGGGTACGATGTTGAGGATCACAAGCAGTTACAGCAAAGGCCTCCAGGTGCCCAGAGTTTAGGGCAAGCAAATGAGTATATAGGAAAGGCAAAATTTAAAAATGGCAGACCAAATTTGAATGGACCAAGTAACTGCTTTGCCATTGTACATTCTTCCTATTCCCCGTCACCCATCCATCTATCCATCCCCCCAAAACATACCCCAACCCTAGTGACAAAGGTGGAGGCAAAGCCTGGAAGGACAGTCCACAGGTACTGAGATGCTCAGGGTTGGGAAGGACTTTGATGCTTGTGAAATCCAATCCACGGTACCTTTGAATTTCCTCTGCCATGGCTCCACCAAGTAATTACTTGGCACATGTCCTAGGACCTTCAGGGACTGGGAATCCACCACTTTCTAAAACAACAACAAAACTCAACATATTTAGGCAGATAGAACAAAAAATTCTTCCTTGTAAGGACAAATCCACTTCCCCAGAGCCTGTGGCTTCTGGTTGCAGCTTTTAGGGCCACAGAGAAAAAAAAAATCAACATTCCTCTTCCACAAGACAATCCTTCTAATATTTGAAGACTGTTATCTCAGCCCTTCAAGTCTTTTCTTCAGCTGCACAGCCCTATTTCCCTAAACGTCCAGATTTCATTTCCACATTGTGATCCAAACTTTCTCCTGAATGTGGGTCCTAGTTGCTTTATATTTATCTTAGTCTACAGTCCCCAGAACTTAACACAGTATTCCAACTAAGGTCTGACCAAGGCAAAGCAGAGTGGGGTTCTTACCTCCCCCGCCAGAGGTACTTCTCTTAAGACTGGCTTTTTGGTAGCCACATCAAACTGCTAACTCCTACTGAGCTGATACAGCCACTTTAAAGTAGCCAAGTCATACTTCAAAACCATTATTTCTCACCAAGTAATGGGGCTATCTGGGTTATCCAGACCTCTTCTATCCCTCACCCAAAGACCATCCATAAGCCTCACCCCACCAACATAAAAGCACAAGAAATGGGTAAAGTTTTCTGTTTTGTACTTTCCTTGGAAAAAGCTGAAAATTATTTGATTCGCCCAAGACTCCTCAAAATACCCCAGGTCAGGGGCTTCCCCGGTGGCGCAGTGGTTGAGAGTACGCCTGCCGACGCAGGGGACACGGGTTCATGCCCCGGTCCGGGAAGATCCCACATGCCGCGGAGCGGCTGGGCCCGTGAGCCATGGCCGCTGAGCCTGCACGTCCGGAGCCTGTGCCCCGCAACGGGAGAGGCCACAACAGTGAGAGGCCCGCATACCAGAAAAAAAAAAAAAAATAGGTGCATAAGTTTGCAGGAACATGATAAAGCAATTAAAAGTGAATGTTAGCTAGTATTAAATGAAAAAAACAATTTAAAACTGTATCTATGTTATAAATACAAATACACATCCATGAATACATATGATGAAGAGATTACAGAAATATAAAAGCAGCTAATTTGTAAGCAGGTAAGCAGTAGACTGGAAGATGTCCTTCATTTCCCTTAATTTTTCTTTTACTTGTAAAATAAAAAAATGATGAAATAAAACAAAAATTAAAACCGAAACCAATTAAATTTAACAGGAATTTTAAAAAAAGCACACATGGCACACTCAGGTCCTCATATGCTTAGACTCTCCTTGAAAGAGAAAACCCATAGGGAACTATACCCAATATTTCGTAATAACCTATAAGGGAAAAGAATCTGAAAATATATGTATATATATGTATAACTGAATCACTTTGCTGTACACCTGAAATTAATACATTGTAAATCAACTATACTCCAATCAAAAAAAAAAAAGAAAAAGAAAAAAAAGAGGAAAACCTGTGTCCAACCTGAGTACAAAAATGGCGTTTTTAACAGCAAGAAAGGCAAGCTCTACTCACCTGGAATGTGCTCATTTTCTCTCTCCTTCTGGGGCAGTGCAGAGTCCTAGCAAGACAGACAGGGCAAGAAGAAGTCAAACTGGAAACTGGTTTAAAGAAAAAGAAGTCACTAACCCACGTGGTGCTCATTGTGAATTACCAAGGCTCCCAGTCCTCGGGGTGGCTACAGCTGATTAGGCTTGATGAGCAGAGCCCCACGCAGATACCAGATGCCCCCGTGAACCCCCTCAGTGGCTGTGTGAGGAATGACCTGCCCAGCCATACACAGTGGCCCCCTCACAGTGTGCCTGCAGCTTCCACAGGGGTCATTCTTATTCTGGGTATGGGGTAAACAGAGACCATGTAAGTCAGAGTAGGTTTTGGAGTCAATATGCATGGGCTCTGATCAGGCTACGCCATTCACTAGCAGTGTCACCCTGGGCAAATTATTCACACCTCTTCGCCTCAGTTCTGTCCTCTGCCAGTAGGGGAGAACACGGGCATCCACCTCGTGAGATCGTCATAAGGTAGGAAGCTCTGAGAACACCACTGTCAGGGTTTCTTATTTCTTAGCAACTGCGGTAAAGCAGATGATATTTTAGTTAGAAATTATCCTTAGAGATGTGATTTCTACCAACAGAAGACTGTCAGACATGTGGAGGTCGTACGTTGTTGCCCTGTTATGGGAGAGTCTTTATAGACTTCTGAAAATCTCTGCTTGTCTTCCTGAAGATTTTGTGACTGCAACAATAATATTTAAATTGACATGGACAACTTTTTACAAAAGGTATAAAAATACGTTAAGTTTCTTTTTAAACAGGAAGTACCCTTTTGACAATTATGCACAGAGGTAAAGAGAACTAATAAAAGCCAGGATTCTGCAACAACAATAAAAAATAGTTTGACAGTCCATACCTAATTCAAATGAAAAAAGACAGGAATCTGAATTGTAATTATATCATTATAAATATAGGAAAGTTTAAGAAATAAATGGGAGACTTCCCTGGTGGTACAGTGGATAAGACTCCACATTCCCAATGCAGGGGGCCCGGGTTCGATCTAGTACAAAAGATGGCAATGATTCCACTCCCCAAAGCTTGGGAGAGAGATATCTTCACAACTTCTAACGACCTCCCTTTTGACTCTACACTTGCTAGCTGTCTTCTGCTCAATTCAGGATTCTGAAAGGGGCCCTGACAGTTGACAATAATTAGTGGGGGAATAAAATCATTGGACTAAGTAGGCCTTTGGTGAATCCAGCTCAGTTTTATCTGTGACATCCAGCAGGGTCAATTTCCTCGGCCTCAGTTTCCAGAAAAGACCCTCTCTTGAGCTTCTCGAATTTTCACGTGCATGTGAATTACTGCGGGATCTTGTTGGAATGCAGCCTCCTGGACCCCCTACGCAGAAATTATAAATCAGAAGGTCTCGAATGGGGCTCCAGGCTGGGCATTTCCATCCAAGTGATGCCAATGCCGCTGGTTTGTGGACCACAACTTGAGTAGCACTGCAGTGTAACATCAGTCCCACAAAAAACAGCCTCCACGACACAGAAACATACACAAAGAGTAACCAGACAAAAAGGCACTAAAACATTAACAACTGTTATCTTTACATCCTAAAGTTACAGATAATTAAAATTGTTCTTTATGTATATATCTGCATTTTTCCATAATGATTATGCTACTTCTATGATATACATATTATTTGAAATAAAATAAATGACCCAGTTGAGAAAACTATCTTAAACACTCATAAAATAGCCTAAACCTTGCTCTCAAGGTCCCCACAATTAAGTCCCAACCTCCTTTCATGATATGATTCTAGCCAGTACCCTATGCTCAAAGAGAATATACCAAAGGGATTAGCAAACTCAGCTGCTGGACTCAAACTGCCTGGGTCCCAACCCCAGCTCTGCCTCCTACCATCTGGGTGAGGATGGGCCAACAGGGTTGTGTTCCCTGCCCCCAGCTCCTCAGCCTTAAAGTAGAGAAAACAGCAGTACCGATTCACAGGGCCACCGCCTGATGGAAATATGTTCATTTGCATAAAGCTTTTAGAATGGAAATTAGTGACCAAGGCTCAGTTATCATCGTTACCCATGTCTCATACGTTCTACAATTTATAGGAATATCTTAAGTAGAAGAATGCCAAGTCCTACTCACGTGGGGCTCTGTTGCCTCTTCCTCCGTGCAGTGCTTTTTGAGAAGCCAGGGCTGGGGAAGGAAAGGAGACTGTGAAATACCAGGGCTGTGTTTCCATCCCCACTAATTCATACCGCACCCCCTTCCGCCCCCGTACCAGCTACAAGTCCTCTCCTTCCAAAACAGGCCAGGAGTCCAGGACAATTCAGCTTCCTGGGCTCACAGAATCCCGCTGCAAAATGGGTGCCTCCCGAATTAGCGTAGTATTAATACCAACAATGTATCAGGCAGTTGTAGACCTTTTACTTGTGCTATCTCGTTTCTCCTCACAACACTATATTAACAAGGCATTCCTTTTTCCCCCCTTTTACCGAACAGCAACGGAGGCACAGAGGAGTTAAGCAACTCACCCAGTGTGACGCCGTATGAAGCGGTAGGGCTAGCTCATAGGTGGGGGACGGGGTCAGGTTAGGGGTGAAGAAAACCGGGGAGACCCTCAAACCCCAGGAGGCACGACCTGAGCCCACCCCATCCCGGCTACGTTACCAAACGCAAAGAAGCTCCGCCCGCGGGACGTACATCACCACTCCAGGCCCTCAAACCTCCGCTTTTAGCCGCTCCTCCTCTTTCTCCCCAAATGAAAGGTCTGCAAAGGGGAAGCTTGAATGGGTCGTGAAGAGCGGACCTGAAACACCGTCACCCGGCAAAACATGGCTGCTACGTGTCCTCCTGGGGCGGAAGTGCCTGCGACTAACCCGGAACTCCTGGACCATATTTCCCAGAATTCCGCGGGTAAACCTTTACAGCGAGGCGTTACTGTAGCTGCAGTATCTGGGACTACACGAGTTTACGAGCTCTGGACTACATGTCCCAGAATGCAAGGGTGGGTGCGGGGGTGTCTACCGGCACGAGCTCTGGACTACATGTTTTCACTCTGGTTTTCACTTTCCGGAATCCCTGAGAAGGTCTCAGGCCGTCTTGCCGTTCGCCTGTGTAGGCCTCAGAAGAGTGTAGATTCTGTTCATTGAAAGGCGTACAAACTCAGTAGAATTTTGGACGTCTTCAAGAGGCTAAGCGACATAAAAGCATTACCAGCCACGAAGGCTTCCTGGTAAACCCCAAAGAGTTTCACCATTGGAATAAGGGGAGAAGGAAACTGGGCTTTCTTTGGCAGGGACTGAAGCCAAACGCCAAAACACCTCATTCCCTGAAATTGTGTAAAGGTGAACGTGTTTTGTTAGCATCTTACAACCCGTGCGGAAGCAAGGGAAAATCCTTTCTAGAGACAGACATCAACATCCTAGGTCTCAAGTTATTTCTGTAATTATAAAATCTGTGACATTGCTATTTGACCAAGTGAACTCTAAGGGGAAGGAAAAAGCATTACTTGACATACGGAGGGACACTTCACAGTCATAAAAGTTTCAAATTCTCAGAAACTAATAACTTCAGCTGATACTTTATAAAGCAAACATTGACAGAACCATGAAGAGAAACATTCAAATTCATAATTGGATCTGGAGATTGGAACACATACATAGAGGGAAATGTTGAGCCTTAAAAGCATATATTAAAGGTAGAAAGGGGGGCTTCCCTGGTGGCGCAGTGGTTGAGAGTCCGCCTGCCGATGCAGGGGACACGGGTTCGTGCCCCGGTCCGGGAGGATCCCACATGCCGCGGAGCGGCTGGGCCCGTGAGCCATGGCCGCTGAGCCTGGGCGTCCGGAGCCTGTGCTCCGCAACGGGAGAGGCCACAACAGTGAGAGGCCCGCATACAGCAAGGAAAACAAAAACAAAACAAAACAAAACAAATAAAGTAGAAAGGAAGTTGAAAATTGATTCAGAAAACATCCATTTCAGGAAATTAATAAATGAATAATAAAACTGAAGAAGGCAGATGGAAAAATATAAGATCAGATGAATGAAATACAAAAATAAAGTAGATCCCACACACACCCACAAAACAGAAATTAAAGAAAAAAACAAAACAAACAAAAAAAGATCATCCATAGTATAAACAAAGATTTTTTCAAAAATGTGTTCCAAATTCTTTCAGGAAAATGTCCTCCAAGAACTATTCCTGACTTAAGCCAACATAGCACACAGGATTTCTTTCCACTACGAGTAAAGTGAAATCTTGGATATAGCATGATGAAATACGGTAACATGATTAAGTTTTATTTATTCACCTCCTGTTCCCTATGGCACCCTCCACTCCCTTCTCTACCCCGTAAGCTACCATTCTAATTTGTTTGATGTGTTTTCTTTTGGGTGTGTTCTTGTGCAAAATGTGCACTTGTGTATATTTTCAATTCATATAAATAATATTGTGTCATAAAATTCATTCTGGTGTTTATTTCCTTCATTCAGGAGTATATTTTTAAGATTCACCCATCCAGGCTTCCCTGGTGGCACAGTGGTTGAGAGTCTGCCTGCCGATGCAGGGGACGCGGGTTCATGCCCCAGTCTGGGAAAATCCCACATGCCGTGGAGCGGCTGGGCCCGTGAGCCATGGCTGCTGAGCCTGCACGTCCGGAGCCTGTGCTCCGCAGCGGGAGAGGCCACAACAGCGAGAGGCCCACGTACCGCAGAAAAACAAACAAACAAAAAAAACATTCACCCATCTATCTAATTTGTTTCATAGAGTTCCATTTTCTGCACCCACATTTTACCTGTACTCTTCCAACTGCCATGCCAATGATAATAAAATAAACATCTTCTTACATTTGTTTATAGACGTATCTGAGAATTTCTTTGGAATACATACCCGAGTGAAATTATTTCATAGCAAATATGTATACTTTAATAATATAGCCAGATTGACTTCCTGAACGGCTACACCAGTCCAGATTACCAAAGAGTTGCACGTCAGGTTTTTGTGCAACCACTTACCTTCATTTGGACGACTCATCACCGTTTTGCTAGTGTATTAAATGTATAGTAGTATCTTGTTTTAGTTAAATTTCTCTGATTTCTAATAAGTTTGATCTTTTTTTCAAATGCTTGGTAGCTTCATCTATAAGTGTCTACTTAAAACTTTTGCCCCATTTTCTAATGTGGATGCTATCTTTTTCTTCCTCATTTCTATTACATATTCTGATTATTAATACCTTTTCAGTTTTACCAATTACAAGTATCCTTTCCTAATTGGGCACGTGTTTCTAAAATTTTTCTATTGTGTTCTTCATGGAATAGAAATCTTTAATTATAAGATAATAAACCAATAATTTCTTAATATCTGTGCTTCTGAAACTCCTCAGGTGAAAAAATATATTTCTACCTTTTAAAAATTAACTTTCTAGACTTATCTTTCACATGTAGGTCCTTTAAATATTTTGGAGTCGGGCCTCCCTGGTGGCGCAGTGGTTGAGAGTCCGCCTGCCGATGCAGGGGATACGGGTTCGTGCCCCGGTCTGGGAGGATCCCATGTGCCGCGGAGCGGCTGGGCCCGTGGGCCATGGCCGCTGGGCCTGCGCATCCGGAGCCTGTGCTCCGCGGCGGGAGAGGCCACAACAGTGAGAGGCCCGCATACCGCAAAAAGAAAAAATATATATATATATTTTGGAGTCTATTTATGTACATTTTATTACATGGGATCCACTTTTATTTTTCTCCAAGAGAAATTCTTAAAAATAGTGATATTCATGGCTTGAAGATTCAATATTACAAAGATATCAGTAATCCTCAAAATGATCTATAGGCTCAATCAAACCCCAATAAAAACATCAGCATTTTTTCCCTTGGAAATTGATGAGATGTTTACAAATATTATGTGGGAAAGCAAAGAGCTACAAGAAGAGCTGGGGGCTTCCCTGGTGGCGCAGTGGTTGAGAATCTGCCTGCTAATGCAGGGGACACGGGTTTGAGCCCTGGTCTGGGAAGATCCCACATGCCACGGAGCAACTAGGCCCGTGAGCCACGTACTGAGCCTGCGCGTCTGGAGCCTGTGCTCCCCAACAAGAGGCCGTGATAGTGAGGCCCACGCACCACGATGAAGAGTGGCCCCCGCTCGCCACAACTAAAGAAAGCCCTCGCACAGAAACGAAGACCCAACACAGCAAAAATAAGTAAATAAACTCCTACCCCCAACATCTAAAAAAACATAAAAATAAAAAATAAAAGAAGAGCTGGGACAATCTGAAAGAAGAATGAAAAGAAAGATATTAGTCACATTAAATCTTACTATCAATCTACAATATAAGATAGTCTGGTGTTTGCTCAAGGATAGACAAGATAATAGACATCAAAATCCATGTTGAAACAGACATTATAACAACGTGTAAAAAGAAAACACTGCAGGGAGCTCCCTGGTGGTCTAGTGGTAAGGATTTGGCGCTTTCACTGTGGTGACCCTGGTTCAATCCCTGGTCAGGGAACTGAGATCCTGCAAGCCACGCAGCACGGCCAAAAGAAAAAAGAAAGAAAAGAAAACACTGCAGCAGAGAGGGGAAAGAACTCTTGTTCATACAGTTGATCCTTGAACTAGGGTTCAAGGGGGTTAGGGGTGCCAACCCTCTGCTAAGTTGAAAATCCAAGGATAACTTATAGCCAGTCCTCTGTACGTACATGGTTTCTCCATAATCGGCAATTCTGCATCTGAGGATTGAACCAACCTTGGATCGTGTAGTAGTGCAGTATTTACTATTAAAAAAAATCCTCGTATAAGTGCACTTGTGTAGTTTAAACCCATGTTGTCCAAGGGTCAACTATTGGTTCTCAGTCAGCTGGATATCCATATGGGAAAAATATTAATCATTACTGCATAGGATATAAAAATATAAATTCCAGAAGATCTGCAGACTTAAATTTGAAAACGCAGCACTCTTGGGCCAAAAGTGAGAGAGATTTTAAAAACATCTATGGAATAAAAGACTCAGATGCATCCCTCATGCCCATGCATTCTTCAAGGGTCAACTGTATCTACCAAAGTTGAACATATACCCTATAACCCTTTGGTTCCACCCATAGAAATATCCCTCAAACAAGTGCACAAGGCACATTCTAGATTGCTCACATCACCACTAACTGTGATAGCCAAGAATGGGGAAGTACCCAATACCCACCAATAATGGGATTAATAAATAGATTTTGATATGTTTACACACTGCAATAATATCCACCAATGAAAATGAATCAACGGTATCCACTCCCATCAATATGGATAAATGTCATGGATATACTGGGGAGCAAATGAAGCCAACACAAAATAGCACCTATTACATGACTCCATTTATATCAAGTACAAAATAGGCTAAGTGAATCTACACCATTACAAATTAGTGGCTACCATATGGAAAGGAAGGTTACTAGAAAGAGCCAAAAAGGGATGCTTCTAGGGTTTGGGGTTTGTCCTGGTCCTCCAAGAACTAGACGGCAAAGTGCTGAGAAAGACTTTAATGAACAAATATTTCATTAGGGGAAACATCGGAGAGAAAATGGCAGGGAGCTCTGGAAGGCTCTGGAAGAACTATCAGCGCATAGTGCAAGTCTGACCCTGAGTGAAGATTTGGAAGAAAGATTTGGTAAATCATCCGAGACTGCCTTGTCATCTACGTAAAATCCTTCAAGGCTGTCAGAGTCCTTGAAAAAAGGTCACTGGACAGAGGAATCCTGGTCTCCAAGAAATGGGCTGCCTTAGGATCCCTGCTGTGCTGACTAGGAGCAATCAGGGGCAAGGCCGGCCTCCAGGCAAACGTGGTGATGGATTTAAGAGCAGCAGCTGGGACCTTTGGCCAGTTACGCTCCCTGTGGTCATAACTGTGAAACAGGAGACTCTCAACGTGGATGCTTCCTTGTGATAAGATCTGGTTGTTTATTTCTGTCAGACATAATACTGAAGCAACGTTGCGTCCTTCTCAGTATATCATACCCCAGAGATCTAAAACGTTCGTTTGTTCTGTTATTGATAATGTTCACCTCTTGGCTAAGGTAGTGTTCACCAAATTTATACCTACTGTATTTCTTGTTGTGATCAATACTTTGTGGAGAGATATTTTGGGTTTTGTAGCATCCTGCTCCTTGTAAACTTTCAACCAGTAGTTTGATAATTCATTGATTACTCTTGCCAGAACCTATCATTACTATGATGGTTGTAAATAATGATTTTTACATTACGTCATTCCTTCTATATATTTATGGTTTGGCATTCTATTATGAGAGCCTTTCCTTCCCTCCCTTCCTCTTTTTTTATTCATATTCTGTATGATAATTATTTATTTTATGGCCAAATTGCTCAGATTTACCCAGTGTGAGTCTCTTCAAGCTGGATCTTTTTACACGTCCCACCGCTCTTTCCTACTTTCTGGCACAGTAAATTTTCTCCAGGATCATTCTACACTTTCCTTGCTCCAGCCCTGAAATAGAAACGTGGATATACATGCTTATATACATCACATACACATGTGTGTGTTTGTATATCCTCGCACTTCCATATCTACTTCTGTAAATACCTAGCACGTGCACTCACTCCCTCTCTCTCTCTACAGATGGGTGGACGGATGGATGGATGGGTAGACAGATCTGTATAAATAACTTATGGTCAGACTTCCATATCCGTGGTTCCTCTGTATCTGCAATTCTGCAACCATGGGTTCAGCCAACCACAGATCATGTAGTACTGTAGGAATTACTATTAAAAAAAACCCTGCATATAAGTGGACCTGCCCAGTTCAAACCCATATTGTTCAAGGGTCAACTGTAACTTGCTAAATAAAGCCCTTTAACCAACTATATTAAAAATACCGCCATTGGTCTGCGTATGGAATGCCATCCAAACCTGCTTTGTCCTTACTGGTTCCACATCCAGAGGGTCCTCTGCTATTATGCTCAGTTCTCTCCTCATGTGCATCTTTTCAACAAGAGAAACTTTTTTTTTTAAACCTCCACAATGTAGGTATATCCACTTTTGTTTCTAGCTCCAGGATTTTCCCTCTCCCTATTATGGATCTGTAGTTAAAGCACAGCATAAATAATAAAGCTTCAACTGTTGAAACTCATGAATTTTTCTGTGTATGCAAAATAATCTGAGAACTGTTTTGTTTTTGAAATTGGCTTCCAGAGTTCATACCATAATTTTGATCTTATATGCCTTATGACAATATAGAACAATCATATGAGGTCTTAACTGCAAGGGATAATTATTTAATACTTTTTCAAATTCTATTAAAATAATTTCCTGCTTTGGCAATACCCATTATTCAATGAAAAAAATATAACATGAAGTTATAAAATGGAAAAATATCACAAAATGCTCCTTGCCTAGGAAAACCACTCTGGAAGAGTATCCCTTTACACATGATCTTATGCATGTACACATACATGTGTGCACATGCACACATACACAAACACTAACAAAGATTTATGGTTGATTATACTATGAAGGCTACAATCTGTGACCTCTCAAAGCCCATATTGTGTATCTCCTGCGATTATGATATGTCATAAATTTTTAAAATAAATTTTTTATTTAATTTATTTATTTTGGGCTGCATTGGGTCTTCGTTGCTGCGTGCGGGCTTTCTCTAGTTGCAGTGAGTGTGGGCTACTCTTCGTTGCGGTGCGCGGGCTTCTCATTGCAGTGGCTTCTCTTGTTGCGGAGCACAGGCTCTAAGCACGTAGGCTTCAGTAGTTGTGGCACACAGCCTCAGTAGTTGTGGCACACGGGCTTAGTTGCTCCACAGCATGTGGGATCTTCCTGGACCAGGGCTCGAACCCGTGTCCCCTGCATTGGCAGGCGAATTCTTAGCCACTGTACCACCAGGGAAGTCCCTGTCATCATTTCACCGGCTTCAGATTAATATAGGAATCTATCAAAACTCAAATTCTTACAGCTGTACACTAATTTCCATTAAAAAATTTAGTGACATCATTGATGTGGTGTTCATCTTTTTGGTATTTTAATCTCATAATCCATAACTTCCAATTATATGATTTCTAAATCAAAGAGATCTAATATATTCTGATATATATACTCCTTTCCTGAAACCATGCTTTACTGCAACCAATAGGGAAAAGCACATAAATGTCAGTCTTGTCTCAATAATACACTGGATAATTTTATCAAATTCCTACAAGTTTTCTGGGTATTTGCCTCATGGATGTGGGGGAAGAATATGGCATAGCCCCTACCTGAGAAGTTTAGAAGAAATGCTACAATAATTAGAAGGCAAACATTTCAAAGTCTGGATGAAAATGCAGAGAATTAGAAATCAGTAAGTTCAAGGTCAACTAAAAATTTTTTTTTCTAGGGACAAACAATTTTTGTGACACTTTCAAAGTGTTACAGTAAACCCTGCCTTAATACTGACAGACAAAAAATCAATTGTATACTATGCAGTTACTGTTGTTGCAAAGTTAATCATGTTTTTTCACTCTGTACCATCAGAAAAAAAAAATCACAAGATAGTTCAATTTCTACTGAACACAGTCCTTGGAAAACTAGACGGGGTCTCAAATAACCACCCAACTTGAGAACAGAGGCTGCGGGAGGCAAGGAGCCCATTGCGATAGGCTAATAGCATATTAATATTGAAGATTGGGGGGCTTCCCTTCCCTGGTGGCGTAGTGGTTAAGAATCTGCCTGCCAATGCAGGGGACACGGGTTTGAGCCCTGGTCCAGGAAGATCCCACATGCTGCACAGCAGCTCAGCCGCGTGCCACAACTACTGAAGCCTGCACACCTAGAGCCCGTGCTCCACAAAGAGAAGCCACTGCAATGAGAAGCCCACACACTGCAATGAAAAGTAACCCCCACTCACTGCAACTAGAGAAAGCCTGCGTGCAGCAATAAAGACCCAAGGCAGCCAAAAATAAATTAAAAAATATATATATTGCAGATTGGTTTTCTGCAGTGGTTTTCAGTATTTCAACACAAGTTCATGTCCTGAATTAATTTTATTTTGCAGGTTTCCCCATCTGGATACAACTTTCATATATTATACATTTCCCCCTTTTGGTTTATTTAAAACACAAGTACTGAGCACACCTAAAAGCACTAGTCAATGATAAGGTTGTGTAGATTCACCAGCCAAGTCCCTGCCCTCATGGAGCGCACATTCTCATGGACATCAATTTTGACTAGCTCATCCTTACACTTTTGTTAAAGCCCAGACCAAACTCTTTTCCTAAGTGCTATCTCCTAAGTGACATCTGATAAATGTCAAAGTTCTGAATGCAGCCCTTACTGCACCACTCAGAAGGGGTCTCTGCTGTGTGCTCTGCTGAACACTAGGATCTGTTTAGCTACTGCTTCAACACCAACTAATTTAAAATACTTTCTCTCCTATGAGACCTGACGCTTGCAAGAATTCACGTTGCACGTGAGTTTTTTGAAAACAACATTTTGTAGAACTTCTATCCTCTGACAGTTCCTTGATGTTCTTACCACTCTCGCTGCTTTCATAAAATGTGTCCCCAGTATGCATTCTGTGATGACTTATAAGATTGGAGCGCCAACTGAAGCTTTTACCACACGTCTCACACTGGTAAGGTTTCTCCCCTGTATGAACTCGCCTGTGATACTGAAGCTGTGAAGACCGACTAAAGACTTTACCACACACATCACATCTGTACGGCTTCTCTCCAGTGTGGATGCTCTGATGAAGCTGAAGACTTGAGGCCTGACTGAAGTGCTTACCACGCTCCCCACACTTATATGGTTTCTCTCCTGTGGGGACCTTCCGATGCATGTCGAGGTTCAGGCTCCACATGAAGCCCTTCCCAGTGTCTTGGGAAAGTCACTTGGCCACTGTATTTATTTGTACTTATCTACACTTCTCTGTCACTTGGGGGTTATAATTGTACCTGGTCCATGGGTACGTTGTACAAAAGATCTGTAAAGTACTTACAAGAAACTGACACAGAGTAAGCACTCCACAGACATTGGCTATTAGCTATTGGAAATATTTCTCCATGAAACAGATGACTTTATCAGTGGATGACTCGGTGGGAGACAGTGAATCACAGAATCACAGCATGTTGAAAGTGACCTAGTTCACACTCTTATGTGAAAAAAAGAAAAGTGTGCATGGGTAGAAAATGTCTGAAAGTTTACATAACAAATAGTTCATCATGTTAACTTTGAGGATGAGAATAAATCAGGAAAGGAGGAAAGAAAAACTTGAGTGTAATTCAATTTCTCTATCATTTGTGTTTCTACACTGAGACTCTGAATACACTGGAAGTGCAATTGTTTTTAATGTGGCGGGATAAAGGTTTTCAAGTTCTCCTGATCCATCCGTATTATTATTTCAGAATTGCTGGCATTTCTTGCCATCTTCGGATCTACACCCATTTGAGTCAGTGGGCCATTCTGGACGGAGGAGATAATAGAGCAGAAGTGAAGTGAGAGGAAAGGAGAGAAAAGATTTTCTCTTTTCTCTTCAAAGAGGAAAGGTCTTTGGAATGGGAACAACTCACAACCAAACATTGGGGAAAGGATGTGATGGAAAACGAGACAAACATCCTACCCCTGTGATGAGAAGGATTCCCTGGGCTGGATGGAGGGAGGTCACAGGTGGCTGGACAAGGAAACCAACTAGGGAGAAACACACACAAGTGCAGGGCAAACACCCTGAGGCCACTCAGCCTGACTCCATGCAAACATATGTCCAGCAGACAGCCCTTCACCTGTGGATCCCCAGCAAGACAGGTACCTTGGGGGTGACAACTCATTCTGAGTCCATTATGCCTGGCCATTCATAAACCGCTGTCTAACGTGTGAGGAATAAACTCTCAATGTGTATGAGGAAATTGGGGAAGGAGATTGAAAGGTTACTGAAACGGAAAAAAAAGAAGTTCAGGAAGGCAGGATGGTAGAGAGACAAGAAAAAGACCTTAAAAGATAGAAAGGATTTGCCAAAGAAGAGAAAGAAAAAGAAATGATTCCGAATGGGTTAACCTGCAGCTAGGAAGTTAAGGAAGATTATTGATGGGTGAAGACTATGGAATAAAGCGAATAAAATTTATCCGAAGTTGCTGAGACTACGGTAAGCAGCATGATTATCAAATTATGAATTGGCTGCAATGGCATTCTAGGGGAGCAATAGGAAGGGGAAGCAAATGTTCCTGAGATGACAGTAGCAGGTGGAAAGTTGTTTCAGGGGAAGATCAGTCTTGCAGAGGGTGTATCAGAGGAGGGCAAGTGTGAGCAAGCAAGGAAATACTAAGTGTATACGGTTCCTTCACTGAGTGCACCCAGCCCCGCGGTCAGCCTTGAGAACAAGCAGGACTTCAGGTACTGGAGCTACATTTCAGTCATCAAGACTTGAGAAGACACCCTTAACTCAGGTCTTCTCTTCAAACTCCATCTTTCCTTCTTGACCTTCATTTGGCCTCTTCCCTTACCCTCAAGCTGTGGACTGAGGCCACAGAGCAAGATGGGTCACTAGTGTCCTCCATCCCCTGGCGACTGTGGTTCACATCACTGGAGCACCAAAGGCAATAACCAAGTAACAGACACAAGAGTGTATGAAGAAGAAGAGATTCTGATAAGGCTTTCTGTGACAGTGTGGGCCAAGTCGGCTCTATATGGCTGGTATCACGTGAATTATGAGCAGCCTTAGGGGAGAAGTCCTCAGAAGGCAGAGCCTGGCTCTCGAGAGGCTCTGCGTGCTCACAGCCCACTCCAAGACCTCAGTTACAGCTTCGGCCCCCAATATCCCTCCCTCTGCCTGCTCACAGTTTTTGAAGTCTTCTTTCCTCCACATTTCTCTTGAGAGGTGGAGGAGGAAGATGAGCTTCAGGCCAGCTCAGACTCCCCTGGGATCCCAGCAGGATGCCTATCATTAACCTCCCACCTTCTAGGAAGCTCCTAAGATCTTCACATTTGGGGCAGTTCTCATTTCAGCTGTGCTTCAAATTGCTGGCTGGAGACGGCCTGTTGGAAGGTGGCTAAAAGCAAGTAGCAATCCTTCGGGCAGCCTGGCCCTTCTCGACTGTCAGACATCTTCAGGGATATTCTAGGAAATGTTGTTTGTTCTAGAGAAGGGAGGGAAACAATCCAATTGTCCAATAATGCTTGAATGGAAAATAAATGATGCTATATGCATGTGATCACATAATATCAAACAGTCAAAAATCAAAGACCTAGATCTATATGGATTCACGTGGATAAATCTTGAAAACATAATATTGATTGAAAGAAAATAAGATAAAGAACGTTAGATTGTGATAACAGGTATGTAAGTATTTAAATATTTAAATCAATTCAACATATTGCTTCTATATAGAGAGATGCAAGAAAATAAACTTTATCCAAAGAACACATTATTTACATTTAATATGCTCATTTATCTAGGAGACCCAAAAGAACCCACAGATAAACTAGCAGGAACTAATAAGACGGTTCAACAAGGCACACACACACACAAGATCAATAAATTTTAAAACTCAATCAGGCTCCTCTACACTGGCGATAACAAATTAGAAACTGTAAAAGAAAATAAGAAAAAAAGAAGATCTAAAAAGAGTCACAAGAGCCATATAAATTATTTAGAGCTAAGCATACGTAGAAGGCAATATAACTAACAAACTGAGTACGAACAGTTAAACTCCGCCCAACCCAAGGTTAGGAAAAGACTGTTGTTACTTTATGAGAACAGACCCTCTTCTTAAGGAGCAGATCAGTAAGTGAGAGTGAATCAAAGAAACACAGCATTTGAAAAGTCAGCTAGTCCAAGCCTCTTGATCGCACATACAGAAGCTGAAGCCCAGATAGGTTGAGTTACTTGCTAAAGGGCCCAATGTCCTGACTCAAGGACTAGCATTTTTCACTCAGTCGCAAGACACAATCAAATGCAGTGCCTTGGAAAGAGATGGGGAAAAAATGAAGAAATCAATTATATAGTTCCTCATCTTTAAGTACAGAAATAGCCGTGACAAAATTACACGTATTGAGGGAAAATTGAAGTGCAGAGTTTAAAATGTCAATAATCCACAGGGAAACTGGAGACCATTTAAAACATTCATATTAAATCTCTCTAGAAAAGACATTAAAAGATCTCCAATCAAAATGTGAATTTTATAATAGACATGGTATGATACAATTTATAATAGATATGGTATGAACCTTTCCCTTTCACGGGAAAGCTTCGGCTGGGAAAAAGGAATTGTTCTTGAAAATGGGGCCTGTGCTACTGCAGACACTGTGCTCAACCTAGGTCCACCGAACGCTCTGATGTCATCACTGAGGTCACAGAATTCCACTGTGCGCCTGGCAACCTTGCAAACATAACAGCCCTGGTGAGCACTAGGCAGTACTGCTGGTTCACTCAGTGGTACAAGTTTTTCAGCCATTTAGGAGACTTGACTATTTTTGTTTGTATTGAATCATTTCAACGGATTGCCCAAGAGCCAAGAAGGGCCAACCTGTAGGGAAGAGGAGGAGTTGGACATCTCTTGAGGCATCTTCTAAGGGAGACTTCTAGTTGGTACGATGGAACGGCGACAAAAGAGGAAACATCTGGAAAATGAAGAGTCCCAGGAAACTGCCGAGAACGGAGGAGGTATGTGGGGGGCAACTTGGCTGGGGCACATGGGTTTCTGCCAAACTGAAGCTTCTCTAGGAAGCGGGGGACTGAGAACGTGTCACCTGTGAAGCAGGGAGCGAGAGACCTTGTCTCACTGATGCTGCCGTATCTATCTGGAGGGCCCCTGGGGTGTGAGACGGCACAGAACGGCCAGATGCCCCCTGGGAGATGGGAGGTCAGCTCCGCTGGTCTGAGGACTCTCTCCTGGGGCAGCCGGGCCTGGAGCTTTGTCGGACTCACAGCAGGCTGCATCCTGCTTGCACAGACCTAGAGGTGCAGCTTTTCTCAGTCCCCGATTTCTCTCTTATTCTCTTGGATCTTTCCCTGGGGTCATGAGGTGGGGGATGTGAAGGATGCAAGGATGCTGAGAGAGACCCATGAGTTACTTGGCCTCTTTTACCAAAGTGGAAAGAGAAGCCCCATGAGTTGAAGGCCCTGTTGAAAAATATCTTGACAAGTGGAATGCACTTTGAAAGAAGATTGTTTGTCTAGGGATGGTGTCATATTGAAAGCAAGGAGGATTTATTCCTTCAACAGGAAGAATTTCCCAAAGGAGATCAAGGGAAGGGAAGGGTTTTCCAGAGATTGAGACCACGTGAGCGGGGGTGAGAAATGGCCTCAGGGTCCTGCGGGGAGCTCTGAGAGCCACGGGCCACGTGGTGCCTGCGTGCATTAAATGTAGGCGAGTAGCTTGCCCTGGGAGAGGGGTGGTCACCCCAAAGCTCCAGCTAGAGGCCTCTGCCCCAGATTAGAGCCCAGTAGCTCCTACCAGGCCCAGGGCCCTGGAGACTGTAGGATGGGCCCTGGGAATGGAGCTCTAGACAGCAGGCAGATTTCCAGGCAGTGGCTGGGACAGGCTGGGGAAGGCAATGACTGCCCCTGACCATTCAGAATATTTTGCTGTGTGTGTGTGTGTGTGTGTGTGTGTGTGTGTGTGTGTGTGTGGTAGTGCAGAGAAGAGCGAGATGAATGGGGTTAGAGTGCTTACCAGATATAAAGTCTGCGTGGTAAAGTTCTTGTCACCCTGCCTGGACCTGGCTGACACTCGGTGTACGTAAGAGTGTATACAGAATTCTTGTTAGGGGTGTTTTATGAGACAGTAACTCATACACCCATGTACACTCTGATGCAGCAAAAATATCACACACCCCACATATAACTTCCTTAGTAAACCACACACAGCACATGGAGGTATATACACGGATCCCTCCTGTACTACGTTCTCATACAACCCACCTGTATCACAATCCTCTCCTCCAACACCAAACGCTGGAGATGAGATATGTATATAGACACACACACTATATATATAGGACACACACACACACACTATATATATATATATATATATATATATATATATATATATATGTATCTCCACAACTCTCGCACAAACACAGCTAACTTCAGCCATCGCTAATTACCTCTGTAACAACCAGTCACGTGTCATACACACCACACTTGTAACACATTCTTGAGTAATGCCAGACCCGCTTTGTACAAACCACAGTAAACCACAGTCTCAGTAACCCATGTCAGGATTGCCAGAGAAAATATGGGCTATCCAGTTCAATTTGAATTCCAGATAAACAACAAGTAATTTTTCAGTATCCGTATGTCCCACATATTGTATGGGCCATACTTACACTAAAACTAAGTAAGAACAAATACTGCATGGGAATACTTACACTAAAAAATTATTCTGGGTTTATCTGAAACTGAAATTTAACTGGGTGCCTTGTATTCTTGTTCGCTAAGTCTGGCAACCCTTATGTACTTACCACCAGCTGATGTATTATATATTTATTGTAGTTTTGTTTAGTGTGTGTCTTCCCCTACTAGAATGTGCAGCGTTACCAGAGACTACAACAATGGAAGAGTGCCGGATACACAGGAGTAGCTGCTCACTGAATCTTGGTGAATGAATGAATGAACACGCACCATAAATACAAGCCACACCATGTAATGAGGAAAAGTTACATGTCCCAGAATTCCTGACTTGTGAACAGAAAAAATGCACACAAAGGCCACAGACACAGATAGACACATCTGCACTGTGCTCCCCATGCCAACCCCACACTTACCACAGACTTAACTGATACACATCACTCACTCTTCCCACACACTCACAGTCACCACCGAGGCCTACATTACCAACTAGACAGTGAGAGAATAAGTATTGATTGGAATTAAATCCTGGAGGATCCACTGGGAACCACACTCTCAACTGTGTGTATTCACTGCACCTGACACGTGTCACACACTCAGTAAATATTTGTGGACAGAGGACTGATGAACCCACCCTGAGCCTTCCATTCCTCCCTCAGGAATCTCGAAGTCACAAGAGGATCCCCCTCGGCTTGGATCCACTGTGGTGGCCCAAGGCTGCAGCCCAGGGGCAGTGGAGGTCTCCTCTGCCCCTAAATACTTCTTCTGTACTTCTACTCCGCGCAAGCTCAGCTACGCTGGTAAGGGCGCGGGGCTCCTCAGGTGAGGGGGTGCTTGGCTGTGAGGCAGGAGGCACACAGATCCCAGGGAGGCTGAGAGGAAATCCAGGGTCATCAGAGGTGATGAGGGCTCTGTGGAGGAGCCTGGGCAGGATGGCTGAGCTGTTCCGAGGGCGTGGATGCCAGCTGAGTCTGGGGGGGCGGTGTGAATACTGGTAGTACCATGGTGGGGAAGTCAAGGAGCAGGGGCCGGAAAGGTCTGGGCTTGAGGTGGAGGGAAGAGGGACCAGATTAAGCATCTTCAGAGGAAAATGTAGGCTTTGTCTTTGCCTTTGCTTCCAGAGAAGGACAGAGTTCTGCATCATACACCTCCAGCCTGAGAGCAGGACCATCCAGCTCAGGTCCACACAGCTCACACATACATCTGCCCTCCAGGCACAGCCCTTCTCAGAGCACACATAAACCCCAAGCACCACAGCCCCATTCCACAAGTAATGCACCACCGATATTACCAAAATCACACTCCTTGTCATACACGCATCCAGCCGCATCCCTCACTTACCACAGCCCTCACCACCATACTCCACACCCCTGTATACAGACACCGCTCCAGTATCCCCCCCACGCACATGAAAAGCCCACAGATGACACCAGATACACCGCTCCATCCTACGGCCAACAGACACCAAGCTCACGACATAGCTACGTCATGTAAATGTCCCTCTCTCGTCTACCACACCTGCTCCCTCAGCTTCCGGCACGGCCCATGCATGTTATTATGGTTTTAATTTCCTTTTTCAGCAATGCGGAGATTTCGAGACACTGCCTGGCCTACAGCACCCCTAGCCCAGGTTCAGGAAGAAGGGGAGACCGCTCCCCCATCACACTGTGTCTCCTCCTCACTCTCTTCACCCTGTAAGGACTATCTGCACCCAGACAAAGAGGAAAGGGGCATGAAAATATACTACGTGCAGGTACAAGTGAACAAGGGTGTCGCTGTCTCCTGGAAGACAGAGAAACCCTTGGAGTTGCCTGAAAAGCAGCTGACGATAGAAGAAGTGACCCTTCCTGAGGATGCGTGCACAGTAGGCACTTGCCCCTCTGATGTGTCCACCGAAAGCCTCCTGTCTGACAGTGAGCCCACTGGGGAGGAGAAAGAGTATGAGGAAAGGGCAGAGCCAGGCAGCCCATCAGGGTCACCTGCCGTCGAGGAGAGACCCAGGGCCAAGACACCGGACTGGATGGTGACCATGGAGACCGGCTTCAGGTGCATGGCCTGCTGCCGGGTCTTCCCCACCTTGGAGATCCTCCAGCAGCACGTGAAGGGCGGCGTCCTGCAGGGCTTCAGCTGCCGTGTCTTTCATCTCAACATGGCCCAGTGGATGGGCAATGTGGAATCCGAGAGCACACCTGAGGAGGAGGAGGAGGAGGAGGAGGAGGAGGAGGAGGAGGAGGAGGAAGAGAAGCAAGAAGAAAAGGAGAATGAGGGAGAGCAGCCCACGGGGGAAGGCCCCAGCCCAAAGAGACCCCGCAGGCAGGGTCTTTTCTCTCCTTTGAGTTCCAAACAGCAACTGAGATTCATGGGACAGAAGATCCTGGAAGACGGTGTGGCCGTCCCTTGGAAGAGGTAAGGCTTGAGGCTGGCACTCTTCTGAGCCTATGTCACGACGGCCCAGAGGAGTCTAAGGGAAGGGGCCGCACACATGTGCTGGTTGACCTAATGGCTCTGCAGTTGCATCAAATGGGACACACCCAGCACTAACAAAGGCATTGAGCTCTGTTGACGTAAACAAGAAGGTGGAGCCTTTTCCTAGGAGTTTTCTCAGGGTCTGCACGATGGACCTCAACTCTTAGAGGACGTACCGCCAGCAGCTCCTTCTCGGCAGAGAGAGCCAGGAGTGGTCTCAAGAGAGGACGGGGGCCCTTGCAGGACCAGAACTTTGAGGTCTGAGAGCCTTGGGCCTGAGCCGAGATCTCACCCTGACCACTGTACCTAGCCTTCTGTGACAAAGGGGAATATGAAAGAGAGTCACGTGGAAATGAGGTCCCCCGAGATATGGAAGTGTTCCAGAACCTTCGTTGCGTGGTAGTTGATCTGGAGCCAAGCTCACTGTGGTGTGCGTGGCTCTGAGCATTAAGGCAATGCTGGAGGGTAACCCTGACCAGCAGAGCTTGGAGTGCTTCTTGTCTCTTCCTGTCCTACCTCATTTGTTTTATCCCTTCCAGGGAGAAGAAAGGACCCTCGGGAGAGTAGCAGACAGAATGCCGTGGTCTGAAGGAGGATGAAGGGACCGGCACTCAGTCTAACATCATATGACAATAGAAGCGTCCTAGGCAATAAAGGGCATTTTCCAAACCTTTCCTGGAGCTTTTATTTAATGACATTTTTCTATCTATGCGTCTATCTGTCATCTACATCTGTATCTTTCAAGGTTTGTGAACAAGCTTTCACATAAGCACTAGAGACGTCCGCCAGCATTTTCCAGAAGAGGCCTGCAAATTGCTGGGGACTCCTCACAAATAGGGAACGGCCACAACCCCTGCCACACAGACTATGCGCGTGGCCCTCCTGACGTACTCCCACTCTCTCTCTGAATTTCCCAACGTCTGAGATGAGGGTGCTGGCTGGAGGCAATGATCACGTGCAGGCTGAATCTTCTCCAGATTCTGATTCTCTTCCTGGGCATATCGTCCTCAAGCACAGTCTCCATGTCCCTGGCCACACTGATCTCTCTCCTTCAGTCCTTCCCTCCCTCCCTCTCCTGCCTCCCAGTGCAGAGAATACTTTTTTGCATTTGAGACGACATTTATTTTTGGTTCACAGAATTCTCACCTGTTCTACTGTGGCCTCCGTTGTGAACATTCCAAAGCTGAGACTTTTCTGTTTTTCTCCCTCATTTCTGCTGAGTCTTTACCTTCCTAATGCAGTGAACTCACAGTGCCTAGCTGACTGGATGGGGAAAAAAATCCAGGGAGCAAAGAGAAATAATAAAAGAATATATCAGTTAATTTTTCATAGTGTTATCCAACTACATATTTTTAAAATTTTGGAATAATATTAGGAACCTTCTCTTTATAAAAAACTGAATTATCGGGCTTCCCTGGTGGAGCAGTGGTTAAGAATATGCCTGCGAATGCAGGGGACATGGGTTCGAGCCCTGGTCTGGGAAGATCCCACGTGCCACGGAGTAACTAAGCCCGCGCGCCACAACTACTGAGCCTGCGCTCTAGAGCCCGTGTGCCACATCTACCGAGCCCACGTGCCACAACTACGGAAGCCTGCGTGCCTAGAGCCCATGCTCCGCAACAAGAGAAGCCACTGCAATGAGAAGCCCGTGCACCACAGCCAAGAGGAGCCCCCGCTCACTGCAACTAGAGAACGCCCGCTAGCAGCAACAAAGACCCAATGCAGCCCAAAATAAATTAATTAATTTTAAAAAATTGAATTAGTTTCAAGGGTACAATGTATAAAAGTACAATAAAAGCCCCCCTTCATAACCCCCCAACCCCACTCTCAAGATGGAATAGATATGCTGTGATACAATTTATAGTCGTAGTACTACTCCTCCTCCCACCACATCCGAAATCCTCTGAGCCCGGTGCAGCAGCTTCCTTTCACAATGCTAGGACCCGCCACAAGACAGATGATAATCCCTTTGGACATTTCAAGGAGCGGCACCAAGGGAACAGTACCGGGGAAATGCCACTGACAGCTCAGAATATCCATGGCATTTCTAGAGCCTCGGCACTGCTCTCGCTCTGGGAATGAAGAAACACAATCTACATAGAACCACATATACAAGCCTGCACGATGGATGAAGCCAAGGTCGCCTCCATGATTTCCCTTCTGACCACCTTATTGTCTCCTCAACCATAAAAGGTGAACTTGAAACTCAGGACCTTGCCTTGTCACCAGAAACATCCAAGCTTGGATCACTCTTTCTAAGACCAGATACTTGCTCTCTGAACTATTAGAGACTTGTCACATACACACAGGTAGAACAGGATTATTTCTATCTACCTGGGGACATGGAGTCTTTCACATTGCTCCTGTTAAAACTCTCACAACAGCAAAACTTTACCTACAAAGGGTTCAAGCTATGACACTCCCAACTTCCGCAAACCTCCTCAGCTCTTGTGAGTCACATGCAGCCAATTCCAGGAATTGGAAACATGGTTGTGAGGATGAAACTGACTTTGGGGCTCCCCTTGGATATGGTCTTCCAGACTTACCAAAAGGCCATTAAGAGGAAGGTTTACCCCACCTCAGGGAAACCCGAGGCAGTACTTGCAGTCAAGGGCTGGCCATGGCTTCTGAGCTACATCCAAAAAGAATTTCATACTGTACCTGGATCTGCTGAAGCCATTTCTGACTGTCCGAGAGCCAGCATGTACCGCTCCTCAACTGCCTCCGTTGTGGATCATCAGTAGGGCTGTCAGATTTAGTAAATAAAAATACAGGATACCCAGTTAAACTTGAACTTCACATGAATAATAAGTCATTATTTTTAGTATAAGTAGATCCTATGAACTATTTGGGGCATACTTATCTTCAAAATGTACTTGTTGTTTTTCAAACATTCATATTTAACTAAACAGCCTATATTTTATCTGTCAACCCTACTCAGCAGAAATGATGGAGGCTCATAGAGATCCAGGAGACGCCTCAGCGCCTCCTCAGCTTTTATTTCTACGTCCTGGACAGCGAGCACGAACCTTCCACTCCCAGTCATTGGGTAGAATGGAGGATATTCTCTGTTTTAGAGCTTTTTCTACTTGTCATTGTTATTATCTTCCTTATTTTAAAGAGATGTTTATTTTTCCCCAAACTTAATAGCTCATCCAAAAGTATTTCAAAGTTCATTAGACAAGGGAAAAACAACATGGTTCTGAAAAGTGAAGGAAACCGCCTGGTGTTTAGTAAAGAAGTAGTAGGGAGATTGAAAAAGCCAAACTTAATAAGCAGATCTCTCCAAGGGTATTTTCAGAGCTTGATACCCTCCCACACCCTGAAAATATTATTACATCAAGAATGTAGAACTGCTAACCAAATGTAAGGCTCCCATATGATTCTATCAAACTGAGGATGCTTCTTTACTAAGCAGTGAGCACACTTGCTGCCCCAGGGACCTTGGCAGTTGCAACGTAGGGCTCTTCCCTTTGGGATGGAAACAGCAAGTTTTCCTGTGGTCTACACGCTGGCCCCAAAAATACTACACTCCCAATACTTGTCAACTTTAAGTATTTTCCTACATATCTCCATTTTTCTGTTACTATTTGGACTACATCCTAGACTTGACACTACATAAATTGCATTCAAGAAGCTATTTTTTAAAGTTGGTAGGAAACCTTAAATCTATGGCTTGCAGTCCCTGGCTTACTTTCATCCAGGTGCATAAGGGTTTTCAAAAGTAGTCAGGTTAGTTACCCCGTATCACAGCCCCACGCTTGTGTCACAGATATAAAAATGGAACATGATATTTAAGGTTTTAGTTGCCAAATCATCAAGCCTCCCAGACAGAGGCAATAGAGCAAAATGATTACAGAGGCATGGATTTTGATTTGCTCCAGCGTCTTGGGCAAGTCACTTGGCCTCTGTATTTATTTGTACTTATCTGCACTTATCTGTCACTTGGGGGTCATAATTGTACCTGGTCCATGGGTACGCTGTACAAATGATCTGTAAAGTAGTTACAAGAAACCGACACAGAGTAAGCACTCCACAGACATTGGCTATTAGCTATTGGAAATAGTTCTCCGTGAAACAGATGACTTTATCCGTGGATGACTCGGTGGGAGACAGTGAATCACAGAATCACAGCATGTTGAAAGTGACCTAGTTCACACTCTTATGTGAAAAGAAGAAAAGTGTGCATGCGTAGAAAATGTCTGAAACTTTACACAAGAAAGAGTTCATCATGTTAACTTTGAGGATGAGAATAAATCAGGAAAGGAGGAAAGAAAAACTTGAGTGTAATTCAATTTCTCTATCATTTGTGTTTCTACACTGAGACTCTGAATACACTGGAAGTGCAATTTTTTTTAATGTGGCGGGATAAAGGTTTTCAAGTTCTCCTGATCCATCCGTATTATTAGCTCAGAATTGCTGGCATTTCTTGCCATCTTTGGATCTACACCCATCTGAGTCAGTGGGCCATTCTGGACGGAGGAGATAATAGAGCAGAAGTGAAGTGAGAGAAAAGGAGAGACAAGATTTTCTCTTTTCTCTTCAAAGAGGAAAGGTCTTTGGAATGGGAACAACTCACAACCAAACTTTGGGGAAAGGATGTGATGGAAAACGAGACAAACATCCTACCCCTGTGATGAGAAGGATTCCCTGGGCTGGATGGAGGGAGGTCACAGGTGGCTGGACAAGGAAACCAACTAGGGAGAAACACACACAAGTGCAGAGCAAACACCCTGAGGCCACTCAGCCTGACTCCATGCAAACATGTGTCCAGCAGACAGCCCTTCACCTGTGGCTCCCCAGCAAGACAGGTACCTCGGGGGTGCCAACTCATTCTGAGTCCATTATGCCTGGCCATTCATAAACCGCTGTCTAACGTGTGAGGAATAAACTCTCAATGTTTATGAGGAAATTGGGGAAGGAGATTGAAAGGTTACTTAAACGAAAAAAAAAAGAAGTTCAGGAAGGCAAGATGGTAGAGAGACAAGAAAAAGACCTTAAAAGATAGAAAGGATTTGCCAAAGAAGAGAAAGCAAAAGAAATGATTCCGAATGGGTTAACCTGCAGCTAGGAAGTTAAGGAAGATTATTGATGGGTGAAGACTATGGAATAAAGTGAATAAAATTTCTCAGAAGTTGCTGAGAATATGGTAAGCAGCATGATTATCAAATTATGAATTGGCTGCAATGGCATTCTAGGGGGACACTAGGAAGGTGAAGCAAATGTTCCTGAGATGACAGTAGCAGGTGGAAAGTTGTTTCAGGGGAAGATCAGTCTTGCAGAGGGTGTATCAGAGGAGGGCAAGTGTGAGCAAGCAAGGAAATACTAAGTGTATACGGTTCCTTCACTGAGTGCACCCAGCCCCGCGGTCAGCCTTGAGAACAAGCAGGACTTCAGGTACTGGAGCTACATTTCAGTCATCAAGACTTGAGAAGACACCCTTAACTCAGGTCTTCTCTTCAAACTCCATCTTTCCTTCTTGACCTTCATTTGGCCTCTTCCCTTACCCTCAAGCTGTGGACTGAGGCCACAGAGCAAGATGGGTCACTAGTGTCCTCCATCCCCTGGCGACTGTGGTTCACATCACTGGAGTACCAAAGGCAATAACCAAGTAACAGACACAAGAGTGTATGAAGAAGAAGAGATTCTGATAAGGCTTTCTGTGACAGTGTGGGCCAAGTCGGCTCTATATGGCTGGTATCACGTGAATTATGAGCAGCCTTAGGGGAGAAGTTCTCAGAAGGCAGAGCCTGGCTCTCGAGAGGCTCTGCGTGCTCACAGCCCACTCCAAGACCTCAGTTACAGCTTCGGCCCCCAATATCCCTCCCTCTGCCTGCTCACAGTTTTTGAAGTCTTCTTTCCTCCACATTTCTCTTGAGAGGTGGAGGAGGAAGATGAGCTTCAGGCCAGCTCAGACTCCCCTGGGATCCCAGCAGGATGCCTATCATTAACCTCCCACCTTCTAGGAAGCTCCTAAGATCTTCACATTTGGGGCAGTTCTCATTTCAGCTGTGCTTCAAATTGCTGGCTGGAGACGGCCTGTTGGAAGGTGGCTAAAAGCAAGTAGCAATCCTTCGGGCAGCCTGGCCCTTCTCGACTGTCAGACATCTTCAGGGATATTCTAGGAAATGTTGTTTGTTCTAGAGAAGGGAGGGAAACAATCCAATTGTCCAATAATGCTTGAATGGAAAATAAATGATGCTATATGCATGTGATCACATAATATCAAACAGTCAAAAATCAAAGACCTAGATCTATATGGATTCACGTGGATAAATCTTGAAAACATAATATTGATTGAAAGAAAATAAGATAAAGAATGTTAGATTGTGATAACAGGTATGTAAGTATTTAAATATTTAAATCAATTCAACATATTGCTTCTATATAGAGAGATGCAAGAAAATAAACTTTATCCAAAGAACACATTATTTACATTTAATATGCTCATTTATCTAGGAGACCCAAAAGAACCCACAGATAAACTAGCAGGAACTAATAAGACGGTTCAACAAGGCACACACACACACAAGATCAATAAATTTTAAAAGTCAATCAGGCTCCTCTACACTGGCGATAACAAATTAGAAACTATAAAAGAAAATAAGAAAAAAAGAAGATCTAAAAATTGTCACAAGAGCCGTATAAATTATTTAGAGCTAAGCATACGTAGAAGGCAATATAACTAACAAACTGAGTACGAAAGACTGTTGTTACTTTATGAGAACAGACCCTCTTCTTAAGGAGCAGATCAGTAAGTGAGAGTGAATCAAAGAAACACAGCATTTGAAAAGTCAGCTAGTCCAAGCCTCTTGATCGCACATACAGAAGCTGAAGCCCAGATAGGTTGAGTTACTTGCTAAAGGGCCCAATGTCCTGACTCAAGGACTAGCATTTTTCACTCAGTCGCAAGACACAATCAAATGCAGTGCCTTGGAAAGAGATGGGGAAAAAATGAAGAAATCAATTATATAGTTCCTCATCTTTAAGTACAGAAATAGCCGTGACAAAATTACACGTATTGAGGGAAAATTGAAGTGCAGAGTTTAAAATGTCAATAATCCACAGGGAAACTGGAGACCATTTAAAACATTCATATTAAATCTCTCTAGAAAAGACATTAAAAGATCTCCAATCAAAATGTGAATTTTATAATAGACATGGTATGATACAATTTATAATAGATATGGTATGAACCTTTCCCTTTCACGGGAAAGCTTCGGCTGGGAAAAAGGAATTGTTCTTGAAAATGGGGCCTGTGCTACTGCAGACACTGTGCTCAACCTAGGTCCACCGAACGCTCTGATGTCATCACTGAGGTCACAGAATTCCACTGTGCGCCTGGCAACCTTGCAAACATAACAGCCCTGGTGAGCACTAGGCAGTACTGCTGGTTCACTCAGTGGTACAAGTTTTTCAGCCATTTAGGCGACTTGACTATTTTTGTTTGTATTGAATCATTTCAACGGATTGCCCAAGAGCCAAGAAGAGCCAACCTGTAGGGAAGAGGAGGAGTTGGACATCTCTTGAGGCATCTTCTAAGGGAGACTTCTAGTTGGTACGATGGAACGGCGACAAAAGAGGAAACATCTGGAAAATGAAGAGTCCCAGGAAACTGCCGAGAACGGAGGAGGTATGTGGGGGGCAACTTGGCTGGGGCACATGGGTTTCTGCCAAACTGAAGCTTCTCTAGGAAGCGGGGGACTGAGAACGTGTCACCTGTGAAGCAGGGAGCGAGAGACCTTGTCTCACTGATGCTGCCGTATCTATCTGGAGGGCCCCTGGGGTGTGAGACGGCACAGAACGGCCAGATGCCCCCTGGGAGATGGGAGGTCAGCTCCGCTGGTCTGAGGACTCTCTCCTGGGGCAGCCGGGCCTGGAGCTTTGTCGGACTCACAGCAGGCTGCATCCTGCTTGCACAGACCTAGAGGTGCAGCTTTTCTCAGTCCCCGATTTCTCTCTTATTCTCTTGGATCTTTCCCTGGGGTCATGAGGTGGGGGATGTGAAGGATGCAAGGATGCTGAGAGAGACCCATGAGTTACTTGGCCTCTTTTACCAAAGTGGAAAGAGAAGCCCCATGAGTTGAAGGCCCTGTTGAAAAATATCTTGACAAGTGGAATGCACTTTGAAAGAAGATTGTTTGTCTAGGGATGGTGTCATATTGAAAGCAAGGAGGATTTATTCCTTCAACAGGAAGAATTTCCCAAAGGAGATCAAGGGAAGGGAAGGGTTTTCCAGAGATTGAGACCACGTGAGCGGGGGTGAGAAATGGCCTCAGGGTCCTGCTGGGGAGCTCTGAGAGCCACGGGCCACGTGGTGCCTGCGTGCATTAAATGTAGGCGAGTAGCTTGCCCTGGGAGAGGGGTGGTCACCCCAAAGCTCCAGCTAGAGGCCTCTGCCCCAGATTAGAGCCCAGTAGCTCCTACCAGGCCCAGGGCCCTGGAGACTGTAGGATGGGCCCTGGCAATGGAGGTCTAGACAGCAGGCAGATTTCCAGGCAGTGGCTGGGACAGGCTGGGGAAGGCAATGACTGCCCCTGACCATTCAGAATATTTTGCTCTATGTTCCTGTGTGTGTGTGGGTGTGTGAGAGTGTGTGTGTGTGTGTGTGTGTGTGTGTGTGTGTGTGTGAGCGAGATGAATGGGGTTAGAGTGCTTACCAGATATAAAGTCTGCGTGGTAAAGTTCTTGTCACCCTGCCTGGACCTGGCTGACACTCGGTGTACGTAAGAGTGTATACAGAATTCTTGTTAGGGGTGTTTTATGAGACAGTAACTCATACACCCATGTACACTCTGATGCAGCAAAAATATCACACACCCCACATATAACTTCCTTAGTAAACCACACACAGCACATGGAGGTATATACACGGATCCCTCCTGTACTACGTTCTCATACAACCCACCTGTATCACAATCCTCTCCTCCAACACCAAACGCTGGAGATGAGATATGTATATAGACACACACACTATATATATAGGACACACACACACACACTATATATATATATATATATATATATATATATATATATATGTATCTCCACAACTCTCGCACAAACACAGCTAACTTCAGCCATCGCTAATTACCTCTGTAACAACCAGTCACGTGTCATACACACCACACTTGTAACACATTCTTGAGTAATGCCAGACCCGCTTTGTACAAACGACAGTAAACCACAGTCTCAGTAACCCATGTCAGGATTGCCAGAGAAAATATGGGCTATCCAGTTCAATTTGAATTCCAGATAAACAACAAGTAATTTTTCAGTATCCGTATGTCCCACATATTGTATGGGCCATACTTACACTAAAACTAAGTAAGAACAAATACTGCATGGGAATACTTACACTAAAAAATTATTCTGGGTTTATCTGAAACTGAAATTTAACTGGGTGCCTTGTATTCTTGTTCGCTAAGTCTGGCAACCCTTATGTACTTACCACCAGCTGATGTATTATATATTTATTGTAGTTTTGTTTAGTGTGTGTCTTCCCCTACTAGAATGTGCAGCGTTACCAGAGACTACAACAATGGAAGAGTGCCGGATACACAGGAGTAGCTGCTCACTGAATCTTGGTGAATGAATGAATGAACACGCACCATAAATACAAGCCACACCATGTAATGAGGAAAAGTTACATGTCCCAGAATTCCTGACTTGTGAACAGAAAAAATGCACACAAAGGCCACAGACACAGATAGACACATCTGCACTGTGCTCCCCATGCCAACCCCACACTTACCACAGACTTAACTGATACACATCACTCACTCTTCCCACACACTCACAGTCACCACCGAGGCCTACATTACCAACTAGACAGTGAGAGAATAAGTATTGATTGGAATTAAATCCTGGAGGATCCACTGGGAACCACACTCTCAACTGTGTGTATTCACTGCACCTGACACGTGTCACACACTCAGTAAATATTTGTGGACAGAGGACTGATGAACCCACCCTGAGCCTTCCATTCCTCCCTCAGGAATCTCGAAGTCACAAGAGGATCCCCCTCGGCTTGGATCCACTGTGGTGGCCCAAGGCTGCAGCCCAGGGGCAGTGGAGGTCTCCTCTGCCCCTAAATACTTCTTCTGTACTTCTACTCCGCGCAAGCTCAGCTACGCTGGTAAGGGCGCGGGGCTCCTCAGGTGAGGGGGTGCTTGGCTGTGAGGCAGGAGGCACACAGATCCCAGGGAGGCTGAGAGGAAATCCAGGGTCATCAGAGGTGATGAGGGCTCTGTGGAGGAGCCTGGGCAGGATGGCTGAGCTGTTCCGAGGGCGTGGATGCCAGCTGAGTCTGGGGGGGCGGTGTGAATACTGGTAGTACCATGGTGGGGAAGTCAAGGAGCAGGGGCCGGAAAGGTCTGGGCTTGAGGTGGAGGGAAGAGGGACCAGATTAAGCATCTTCAGAGGAAAATGTAGGCTTTGTCTTTGCCTTTGCTTCCAGAGAAGGACAGAGTTCTGCATCATACACCTCCAGCCTGAGAGCAGGACCATCCAGCTCAGGTCCACACAGCTCACACATACATCTGCCCTCCAGGCACAGCCCTTCTCAGAGCACACATAAACCCCAAGCACCACAGCCCCATTCCACAAGTAATGCACCACCGATATTACCAAAATCACACTCCTTGTCATACACGCATCCAGCCGCATCCCTCACTTACCACAGCCCTCACCACCATACTCCACACCCCTGTATACAGACACCGCTCCAGTATCCCCCCCACGCACATGAAAAGCCCACAGATGACACCAGATACACCGCTCCATCCTACGGCCAACAGACACCAAGCTCACGACATAGCTACGTCATGTAAATGTCCCTCTCTCGTCTACCACACCTGCTCCCTCAGCTTCCGGCACGGCCCATGCATGTTATTATGGTTTTAATTTCCTTTTTCAGCAATGCGGAGATTTCGAGACACTGCCTGGCCTACAGCACCCCTAGCCCAGGTTCAGGAAGAAGGGGAGACCGCTCCCCCATCACACTGTGTCTCCTCCTCACTCTCTTCACCCTGTAAGGACTATCTGCACCCAGACAAAGAGGAAAGGGGCATGAAAATATACTACGTGCAGGTACAAGTGAACAAGGGTGTCGCTGTCTCCTGGAAGACAGAGAAACCCTTGGAGTTGCCTGAAAAGCAGCTGACGATAGAAGAAGTGACCCTTCCTGAGGATGCGTGCACAGTAGGCACTTGCCCCTCTGATGTGTCCACCGAAAGCCTCCTGTCTGACAGTGAGCCCACTGGGGAGGAGAAAGAGTATGAGGAAAGGGCAGAGCCAGGCAGCCCATCAGGGTCACCTGCCGTCGAGGAGAGACCCAGGGCCAAGACACCGGACTGGATGGTGACCATGGAGACCGGCTTCAGGTGCATGGCCTGCTGCCGGGTCTTCCCCACCTTGGAGATCCTCCAGCAGCACGTGAAGGGCGGCGTCCTGCAGGGCTTCAGCTGCCGTGTCTTTCATCTCAACATGGCCCAGTGGATGGGCAATGTGGAATCCGAGAGCACACCTGAGGAGGAGGAGGAGGAGGAGGAGGAGGAGGAGGAGGAGGAGGAGGAGGAGGAGGAGGAAGAGAAGCAAGAAGAAAAGGAGAATGAGGGAGAGCAGCCCACGGGGGAAGGCCCCAGCCCAAAGAGACCCCGCAGGCAGGGTCTTTTCTCTCCTTTGAGTTCCAAACAGCAACTGAGATTCATGGGACAGAAGATCCTGGAAGACGGTGTGGCCGTCCCTTGGAAGAGGTAAGGCTTGAGGCTGGCACTCTTCTGAGCCTATGTCACGACGGCCCAGAGGAGTCTAAGGGAAGGGGCCGCACACATGTGCTGGTTGACCTAATGGCTCTGCAGTTGCATCAAATGGGACACACCCAGCACTAACAAAGGCATTGAGCTCTGTTGACGTAAACAAGAAGGTGGAGCCTTTTCCTAGGAGTTTTCTCAGGGTCTGCACGATGGACCTCAACTCTTAGAGGACGTACCGCCAGCAGCTCCTTCTCGGCAGAGAGAGCCAGGAGTGGTCTCAAGAGAGGACGGGGGCCCTTGCAGGACCAGAACTTTGAGGTCTGAGAGCCTTGGGCCTGAGCCGAGATCTCACCCTGACCACTGTACCTAGCCTTCTGTGACAAAGGGGAATATGAAAGAGAGTCACGTGGAAATGAGGTCCCCCGAGATATGGAAGTGTTCCAGAACCTTCGTTGCGTGGTAGTTGATCTGGAGCCAAGCTCACTGTGGTGTGCGTGGCTCTGAGCATTAAGGCAATGCTGGAGGGTAACCCTGACCAGCAGAGCTTGGAGTGCTTCTTGTCTCTTCCTGTCCTACCTCATTTGTTTTATCCCTTCCAGGGAGAAGAAAGGACCCTCGGGAGAGTAGCAGACAGAATGCCGTGGTCTGAAGGAGGATGAAGGGACCGGCACTCAGTCTAACATCATATGACAATAGAAGCGTCCTAGGCAATAAAGGGCATTTTCCAAACCTTTCCTGGAGCTTTTATTTAATGACATTTTTCTATCTATGCGTCTATCTGTCATCTACATCTGTATCTTTCAAGGTTTGTGAACAAGCTTTCACATAAGCACTAGAGACGTCCGCCAGCATTTTCCAGAAGAGGCCTGCAAATTGCTGGGGACTCCTCACAAATAGGGAACGGCCACAACCCCTGCCACACAGACTATGCGCGTGGCCCTCCTGACGTACTCCCACTCTCTCTCTGAATTTCCCAACGTCTGAGATGAGGGTGCTGGCTGGAGGCAATGATCACGTGCAGGCTGAATCTTCTCCAGATTCTGATTCTCTTCCTGGGCATATCGTCCTCAAGCACAGTCTCCATGTCCCTGGCCACACTGATCTCTCTCCTTCAGTCCTTCCCTCCCTCCCTCTCCTGCCTCCCAGTGCAGAGAATACTTTTTTGCATTTGAGACGACATTTATTTTTGGTTCACAGAATTCTCACCTGTTCTACTGTGGCCTCCGTTGTGAACATTCCAAAGCTGAGACTTTTCTGTTTTTCTCCCTCATTTCTGCTGAGTCTTTACCTTCCTAATGCAGTGAACTCACAGTGCCTAGCTGACTGGATGGGGAAAAAAATCCAGGGAGCAAAGAGAAATAATAAAAGAATATATCAGTTAATTTTTCATAGTGTTATCCAACTACATATTTTTAAAATTTTGGAATAATATTAGGAACCTTCTCTTTATAAAAAACTGAATTATCGGGCTTCCCTGGTGGAGCAGTGGTTAAGAATATGCCTGCGAATGCAGGGGACATGGGTTCGAGCCCTGGTCTGGGAAGATCCCACGTGCCACGGAGTAACTAAGCCCGCGCGCCACAACTACTGAGCCTGCGCTCTAGAGCCCGTGTGCCACATCTACCGAGCCCACGTGCCACAACTACGGAAGCCTGCGTGCCTAGAGCCCATGCTCCGCAACAAGAGAAGCCACTGCAATGAGAAGCCCGTGCACCACAGCCAAGAGGAGCCCCCGCTCACTGCAACTAGAGAACGCCCGCTAGCAGCAACAAAGACCCAATGCAGCCCAAAATAAATTAATTAATTTTAAAAAATTGAATTAGTTTCAAGGGTACAATGTATAAAAGTACAATAAAAGCCCCCCTTCATAACCCCCCAACCCCACTCTCAAGATGGAATAGATATGCTGTGATACAATTTATAGTCGTAGTACTACTCCTCCTCCCACCACATCCGAAATCCTCTGAGCCCGGTGCAGCAGCTTCCTTTCACAATGCTAGGACCCGCCACAAGACAGATGATAATCCCTTTGGACATTTCAAGGAGCGGCACCAAGGGAACAGTACCGGGGAAATGCCACTGACAGCTCAGAATATCCATGGCATTTCTAGAGCCTCGGCACTGCTCTCGCTCTGGGAATGAAGAAACACAATCTACATAGAACCACATATACAAGCCTGCACGATGGATGAAGCCAAGGTCGCCTCCATGATTTCCCTTCTGACCACCTTATTGTCTCCTCAACCATAAAAGGTGAACTTGAAACTCAGGACCTTGCCTTGTCACCAGAAACATCCAAGCTTGGATCACTCTTTCTAAGACCAGATACTTGCTCTCTGAACTATTAGAGACTTGTCACATACACACAGGTAGAACAGGATTATTTCTATCTACCTGGGGACATGGAGTCTTTCACATTGCTCCTGTTAAAACTCTCACAACAGCAAAACTTTACCTACAAAGGGTTCAAGCTATGACACTCCCAACTTCCGCAAACCTCCTCAGCTCTTGTGAGTCACATGCAGCCAATTCCAGGAATTGGAAACATGGTTGTGAGGATGAAACTGACTTTGGGGCTCCCCTTGGATATGGTCTTCCAGACTTACCAAAAGGCCATTAAGAGGAAGGTTTACCCCACCTCAGGGAAACCCGAGGCAGTACTTGCAGTCAAGGGCTGGCCATGGCTTCTGAGCTACATCCAAAAAGAATTTCATACTGTACCTGGATCTGCTGAAGCCATTTCTGACTGTCCGAGAGCCAGCATGTACCGCTCCTCAACTGCCTCCGTTGTGGATCATCAGTAGGGCTGTCAGATTTAGTAAATAAAAATACAGGATACCCAGTTAAACTTGAACTTCACATGAATAATAAGTCATTATTTTTAGTATAAGTAGATCCTATGAACTATTTGGGGCATACTTATCTTCAAAATGTACTTGTTGTTTTTCAAACATTCATATTTAACTAAACAGCCTATATTTTATCTGTCAACCCTACTCAGCAGAAATGATGGAGGCTCATAGAGATCCAGGAGACGCCTCAGCGCCTCCTCAGCTTTTATTTCTACGTCCTGGACAGCGAGCACGAACCTTCCACTCCCAGTCATTGGGTAGAATGGAGGATATTCTCTGTTTTAGAGCTTTTTCTACTTGTCATTGTTATTATCTTCCTTATTTTAAAGAGATGTTTATTTTTCCCCAAACTTAATAGCTCATCCAAAAGTATTTCAAAGTTCATTAGACAAGGGAAAAACAACATGGTTCTGAAAAGTGAAGGAAACCGCCTGGTGTTTAGTAAAGAAGTAGTAGGGAGATTGAAAAAGCCAAACTTAATAAGCAGATCTCTCCAAGGGTATTTTCAGAGCTTGATACCCTCCCACACCCTGAAAATATTATTACATCAAGAATGTAGAACTGCTAACCAAATGTAAGGCTCCCATATGATTCTATCAAACTGAGGATGCTTCTTTACTAAGCAGTGAGCACACTTGCTGCCCCAGGGACCTTGGCAGTTGCAACGTAGGGCTCTTCCCTTTGGGATGGAAACAGCAAGTTTTCCTGTGGTCTACACGCTGGCCCCAAAAATACTACACTCCCAATACTTGTCAACTTTAAGTATTTTCCTACATATCTCCATTTTTCTGTTACTATTTGGACTACATCCTAGACTTGACACTACATAAATTGCATTCAAGAAGCTATTTTTTAAAGTTGGTAGGAAACCTTAAATCTATGGCTTGCAGTCCCTGGCTTACTTTCATCCAGGTGCATAAGGGTTTTCAAAAGTAGTCAGGTTAGTTACCCCGTATCACAGCCCCACGCTTGTGTCACAGATATAAAAATGGAACATGATATTTAAGGTTTTAGTTGCCAAATCATCAAGCCTCCCAGACAGAGGCAATAGAGCAAAATGATTACAGAGGCATGGATTTTGATTTGCTCCAGCGTCTTGGGCAAGTCACTTGGCCTCTGTATTTATTTGTACTTATCTGCACTTATCTGTCACTTGGGGGTCATAATTGTACCTGGTCCATGGGTACGCTGTACAAATGATCTGTAAAGTAGTTACAAGAAACCGACACAGAGTAAGCACTCCACAGACATTGGCTATTAGCTATTGGAAATAGTTCTCCGTGAAACAGATGACTTTATCCGTGGATGACTCGGTGGGAGACAGTGAATCACAGAATCACAGCATGTTGAAAGTGACCTAGTTCACACTCTTATGTGAAAAGAAGAAAAGTGTGCATGCGTAGAAAATGTCTGAAACTTTACACAAGAAAGAGTTCATCATGTTAACTTTGAGGATGAGAATAAATCAGGAAAGGAGGAAAGAAAAACTTGAGTGTAATTCAATTTCTCTATCATTTGTGTTTCTACACTGAGACTCTGAATACACTGGAAGTGCAATTTTTTTTAATGTGGCGGGATAAAGGTTTTCAAGTTCTCCTGATCCATCCGTATTATTAGCTCAGAATTGCTGGCATTTCTTGCCATCTTTGGATCTACACCCATCTGAGTCAGTGGGCCATTCTGGACGGAGGAGATAATAGAGCAGAAGTGAAGTGAGAGAAAAGGAGAGACAAGATTTTCTCTTTTCTCTTCAAAGAGGAAAGGTCTTTGGAATGGGAACAACTCACAACCAAACTTTGGGGAAAGGATGTGATGGAAAACGAGACAAACATCCTACCCCTGTGATGAGAAGGATTCCCTGGGCTGGATGGAGGGAGGTCACAGGTGGCTGGACAAGGAAACCAACTAGGGAGAAACACACACAAGTGCAGAGCAAACACCCTGAGGCCACTCAGCCTGACTCCATGCAAACATGTGTCCAGCAGACAGCCCTTCACCTGTGGCTCCCCAGCAAGACAGGTACCTCGGGGGTGCCAACTCATCCTGAGTCCATTATGCCTGGCCATTCATAAACCGCTGTCTAACGTGTGAGGAATAAACTCTCAATGTTTATGAGGAAATTGGGGAAGGAGATTGAAAGGTTACTTAAACGAAAAAAAAAAGAAGTTCAGGAAGGCAAGATGGTAGAGAGACAAGAAAAAGACCTTAAAAGATAGAAAGGATTTGCCAAAGAAGAGAAAGCAAAAGAAATGATTCCGAATGGGTTAACCTGCAGCTAGGAAGTTAAGGAAGATTATTGATGGGTGAAGACTATGGAATAAAGTGAATAAAATTTCTCAGAAGTTGCTGAGAATATGGTAAGCAGCATGATTATCAAATTATGAATTGGCTGCAATGGCATTCTAGGGGGACACTAGGAAGGTGAAGCAAATGTTCCTGAGATGACAGTAGCAGGTGGAAAGTTGTTTCAGGGGAAGATCAGTCTTGCAGAGGGTGTATCAGAGGAGGGCAAGTGTGAGCAAGCAAGGAAATACTAAGTGTATATGGTTCCTTCACTGAGTGCACCCAGCCCCGCGGTCAGCCTTGAGAACAAGCAGGACTTCAGGTACTGGAGCTACATTTCAGTCATCAAGACTTGAGAAGACACCCTTAACTCAGGTCTTCTCTTCAAACTCCATCTTTCCTTCTTGACCTTCATTTGGCCTCTTCCCTTACCCTCAAGCTGTGGACTGAGGCCACAGAGCAAGATGGGTCACTAGTGTCCTCCATCCCCTGGCGACTGTGGTTCACATCACTGGAGTACCAAAGGCAATAACCAAGTAACAGACACAAGAGTGTATGAAGAAGAAGAGATTCTGATAAGGCTTTCTGTGACAGTGTGGGCCAAGTCGGCTCTATATGGCTGGTATCACGTGAATTATGAGCAGCCTTAGGGGAGAAGTTCTCAGAAGGCAGAGCCTGGCTCTCGAGAGGCTCTGCGTGCTCACAGCCCACTCCAAGACCTCAGTTACAGCTTCGGCCCCCAATATCCCTCCCTCTGCCTGCTCACAGTTTTTGAAGTCTTCTTTCCTCCACATTTCTCTTGAGAGGTGGAGGAGGAAGATGAGCTTCAGGCCAGCTCAGACTCCCCTGGGATCCCAGCAGGATGCCTATCATTAACCTCCCACCTTCTAGGAAGCTCCTAAGATCTTCACATTTGGGGCAGTTCTCATTTCAGCTGTGCTTCAAATTGCTGGCTGGAGACGGCCTGTTGGAAGGTGGCTAAAAGCAAGTAGCAATCCTTCGGGCAGCCTGGCCCTTCTCGACTGTCAGACATCTTCAGGGATATTCTAGGAAATGTTGTTTGTTCTAGAGAAGGGAGGGAAACAATCCAATTGTCCAATAATGCTTGAATGGAAAATAAATGATGCTATATGCATGTGATCACATAATATCAAACAGTCAAAAATCAAAGACCTAGATCTATATGGATTCACGTGGATAAATCTTGAAAACATAATATTGATTGAAAGAAAATAAGATAAAGAATGTTAGATTGTGATAACAGGTATGTAAGTATTTAAATATTTAAATCAATTCAACATATTGCTTCTATATAGAGAGATGCAAGAAAATAAACTTTATCCAAAGAACACATTATTTACATTTAATATGCTCATTTATCTAGGAGACCCAAAAGAACCCACAGATAAACTAGCAGGAACTAATAAGACGGTTCAACAAGGCACACACACACACAAGATCAATAAATTTTAAAAGTCAATCAGGCTCCTCTACACTGGCGATAACAAATTAGAAACTATAAAAGAAAATAAGAAAAAAAGAAGATCTAAAAATTGTCACAAGAGCCGTATAAATTATTTAGAGCTAAGCATACGTAGAAGGCAATATAACTAACAAACTGAGTACGAAAGACTGTTGTTACTTTATGAGAACAGACCCTCTTCTTAAGGAGCAGATCAGTAAGTGAGAGTGAATCAAAGAAACACAGCATTTGAAAAGTCAGCTAGTCCAAGCCTCTTGATCGCACATACAGAAGCTGAAGCCCAGATAGGTTGAGTTACTTGCTAAAGGGCCCAATGTCCTGACTCAAGGACTAGCATTTTTCACTCAGTCGCAAGACACAATCAAATGCAGTGCCTTGGAAAGAGATGGGGAAAAAATGAAGAAATCAATTATATAGTTCCTCATCTTTAAGTACAGAAATAGCCGTGACAAAATTACACGTATTGAGGGAAAATTGAAGTGCAGAGTTTAAAATGTCAATAATCCACAGGGAAACTGGAGACCATTTAAAACATTCATATTAAATCTCTCTAGAAAAGACATTAAAAGATCTCCAATCAAAATGTGAATTTTATAATAGACATGGTATGATACAATTTATAATAGATATGGTATGAACCTTTCCCTTTCACGGGAAAGCTTCGGCTGGGAAAAAGGAATTGTTCTTGAAAATGGGGCCTGTGCTACTGCAGACACTGTGCTCAACCTAGGTCCACCGAACGCTCTGATGTCATCACTGAGGTCACAGAATTCCACTGTGCGCCTGGCAACCTTGCAAACATAACAGCCCTGGTGAGCACTAGGCAGTACTGCTGGTTCACTCAGTGGTACAAGTTTTTCAGCCATTTAGGCGACTTGACTATTTTTGTTTGTATTGAATCATTTCAACGGATTGCCCAAGAGCCAAGAAGAGCCAACCTGTAGGGAAGAGGAGGAGTTGGACATCTCTTGAGGCATCTTCTAAGGGAGACTTCTAGTTGGTACGATGGAACGGCGACAAAAGAGGAAACATCTGGAAAATGAAGAGTCCCAGGAAACTGCCGAGAACGGAGGAGGTATGTGGGGGGCAACTTGGCTGGGGCACATGGGTTTCTGCCAAACTGAAGCTTCTCTAGGAAGCGGGGGACTGAGAACGTGTCACCTGTGAAGCAGGGAGCGAGAGACCTTGTCTCACTGATGCTGCCGTATCTATCTGGAGGGCCCCTGGGGTGTGAGACGGCACAGAACGGCCAGATGCCCCCTGGGAGATGGGAGGTCAGCTCCGCTGGTCTGAGGACTCTCTCCTGGGGCAGCCGGGCCTGGAGCTTTGTCGGACTCACAGCAGGCTGCATCCTGCTTGCACAGACCTAGAGGTGCAGCTTTTCTCAGTCCCCGATTTCTCTCTTATTCTCTTGGATCTTTCCCTGGGGTCATGAGGTGGGGGATGTGAAGGATGCAAGGATGCTGAGAGAGACCCATGAGTTACTTGGCCTCTTTTACCAAAGTGGAAAGAGAAGCCCCATGAGTTGAAGGCCCTGTTGAAAAATATCTTGACAAGTGGAATGCACTTTGAAAGAAGATTGTTTGTCTAGGGATGGTGTCATATTGAAAGCAAGGAGGATTTATTCCTTCAACAGGAAGAATTTCCCAAAGGAGATCAAGGGAAGGGAAGGGTTTTCCAGAGATTGAGACCACGTGAGCGGGGGTGAGAAATGGCCTCAGGGTCCTGCTGGGGAGCTCTGAGAGCCACGGGCCACGTGGTGCCTGCGTGCATTAAATGTAGGCGAGTAGCTTGCCCTGGGAGAGGGGTGGTCACCCCAAAGCTCCAGCTAGAGGCCTCTGCCCCAGATTAGAGCCCAGTAGCTCCTACCAGGCCCAGGGCCCTGGAGACTGTAGGATGGGCCCTGGCAATGGAGGTCTAGACAGCAGGCAGATTTCCAGGCAGTGGCTGGGACAGGCTGGGGAAGGCAATGACTGCCCCTGACCATTCAGAATATTTTGCTCTATGTTCCTGTGTGTGTGTGGGTGTGTGAGAGTGTGTGTGTGTGTGTGTGTGTGTGTGTGTGTGTGTGTGTGAGCGAGATGAATGGGGTTAGAGTGCTTACCAGATATAAAGTCTGCGTGGTAAAGTTCTTGTCACCCTGCCTGGACCTGGCTGACACTCGGTGTACGTAAGAGTGTATACAGAATTCTTGTTAGGGGTGTTTTATGAGACAGTAACTCATACACCCATGTACACTCTGATGCAGCAAAAATATCACACACCCCACATATAACTTCCTTAGTAAACCACACACAGCACATGGAGGTATATACACGGATCCCTCCTGTACTACGTTCTCATACAACCCACCTGTATCACAATCCTCTCCTCCAACACCAAACGCTGGAGATGAGATATGTATATAGACACACACACTATATATATAGGACACACACACACACACTATATATATATATATATATATATATATATATATATATATATGTATCTCCACAACTCTCGCACAAACACAGCTAACTTCAGCCATCGCTAATTACCTCTGTAACAACCAGTCACGTGTCATACACACCACACTTGTAACACATTCTTGAGTAATGCCAGACCCGCTTTGTACAAACGACAGTAAACCACAGTCTCAGTAACCCATGTCAGGATTGCCAGAGAAAATATGGGCTATCCAGTTCAATTTGAATTCCAGATAAACAACAAGTAATTTTTCAGTATCCGTATGTCCCACATATTGTATGGGCCATACTTACACTAAAACTAAGTAAGAACAAATACTGCATGGGAATACTTACACTAAAAAATTATTCTGGGTTTATCTGAAACTGAAATTTAACTGGGTGCCTTGTATTCTTGTTCGCTAAGTCTGGCAACCCTTATGTACTTACCACCAGCTGATGTATTATATATTTATTGTAGTTTTGTTTAGTGTGTGTCTTCCCCTACTAGAATGTGCAGCGTTACCAGAGACTACAACAATGGAAGAGTGCCGGATACACAGGAGTAGCTGCTCACTGAATCTTGGTGAATGAATGAATGAACACGCACCATAAATACAAGCCACACCATGTAATGAGGAAAAGTTACATGTCCCAGAATTCCTGACTTGTGAACAGAAAAAATGCACACAAAGGCCACAGACACAGATAGACACATCTGCACTGTGCTCCCCATGCCAACCCCACACTTACCACAGACTTAACTGATACACATCACTCACTCTTCCCACACACTCACAGTCACCACCGAGGCCTACATTACCAACTAGACAGTGAGAGAATAAGTATTGATTGGAATTAAATCCTGGAGGATCCACTGGGAACCACACTCTCAACTGTGTGTATTCACTGCACCTGACACGTGTCACACACTCAGTAAATATTTGTGGACAGAGGACTGATGAACCCACCCTGAGCCTTCCATTCCTCCCTCAGGAATCTCGAAGTCACAAGAGGATCCCCCTCGGCTTGGATCCACTGTGGTGGCCCAAGGCTGCAGCCCAGGGGCAGTGGAGGTCTCCTCTGCCCCTAAATACTTCTTCTGTACTTCTACTCCGCGCAAGCTCAGCTACGCTGGTAAGGGCGCGGGGCTCCTCAGGTGAGGGGGTGCTTGGCTGTGAGGCAGGAGGCACACAGATCCCAGGGAGGCTGAGAGGAAATCCAGGGTCATCAGAGGTGATGAGGGCTCTGTGGAGGAGCCTGGGCAGGATGGCTGAGCTGTTCCGAGGGCGTGGATGCCAGCTGAGTCTGGGGGGGCGGTGTGAATACTGGTAGTACCATGGTGGGGAAGTCAAGGAGCAGGGGCCGGAAAGGTCTGGGCTTGAGGTGGAGGGAAGAGGGACCAGATTAAGCATCTTCAGAGGAAAATGTAGGCTTTGTCTTTGCCTTTGCTTCCAGAGAAGGACAGAGTTCTGCATCATACACCTCCAGCCTGAGAGCAGGACCATCCAGCTCAGGTCCACACAGCTCACACATACATCTGCCCTCCAGGCACAGCCCTTCTCAGAGCACACATAAACCCCAAGCACCACAGCCCCATTCCACAAGTAATGCACCACCGATATTACCAAAATCACACTCCTTGTCATACACGCATCCAGCCGCATCCCTCACTTACCACAGCCCTCACCACCATACTCCACACCCCTGTATACAGACACCGCTCCAGTATCCCCCCCACGCACATGAAAAGCCCACAGATGACACCAGATACACCGCTCCATCCTACGGCCAACAGACACCAAGCTCACGACATAGCTACGTCATGTAAATGTCCCTCTCTCGTCTACCACACCTGCTCCCTCAGCTTCCGGCACGGCCCATGCATGTTATTATGGTTTTAATTTCCTTTTTCAGCAATGCGGAGATTTCGAGACACTGCCTGGCCTACAGCACCCCTAGCCCAGGTTCAGGAAGAAGGGGAGACCGCTCCCCCATCACACTGTGTCTCCTCCTCACTCTCTTCACCCTGTAAGGACTATCTGCACCCAGACAAAGAGGAAAGGGGCATGAAAATATACTACGTGCAGGTACAAGTGAACAAGGGTGTCGCTGTCTCCTGGAAGACAGAGAAACCCTTGGAGTTGCCTGAAAAGCAGCTGACGATAGAAGAAGTGACCCTTCCTGAGGATGCGTGCACAGTAGGCACTTGCCCCTCTGATGTGTCCACCGAAAGCCTCCTGTCTGACAGTGAGCCCACTGGGGAGGAGAAAGAGTATGAGGAAAGGGCAGAGCCAGGCAGCCCATCAGGGTCACCTGCCGTCGAGGAGAGACCCAGGGCCAAGACACCGGACTGGATGGTGACCATGGAGACCGGCTTCAGGTGCATGGCCTGCTGCCGGGTCTTCCCCACCTTGGAGATCCTCCAGCAGCACGTGAAGGGCGGCGTCCTGCAGGGCTTCAGCTGCCGTGTCTTTCATCTCAACATGGCCCAGTGGATGGGCAATGTGGAATCCGAGAGCACACCTGAGGAGGAGGAGGAGGAGGAGGAGGAGGAGGAGGAGGAGGAGGAGGAGGAGGAGGAGGAGGAAGAGAAGCAAGAAGAAAAGGAGAATGAGGGAGAGCAGCCCACGGGGGAAGGCCCCAGCCCAAAGAGACCCCGCAGGCAGGGTCTTTTCTCTCCTTTGAGTTCCAAACAGCAACTGAGATTCATGGGACAGAAGATCCTGGAAGACGGTGTGGCCGTCCCTTGGAAGAGGTAAGGCTTGAGGCTGGCACTCTTCTGAGCCTATGTCACGACGGCCCAGAGGAGTCTAAGGGAAGGGGCCGCACACATGTGCTGGTTGACCTAATGGCTCTGCAGTTGCATCAAATGGGACACACCCAGCACTAACAAAGGCATTGAGCTCTGTTGACGTAAACAAGAAGGTGGAGCCTTTTCCTAGGAGTTTTCTCAGGGTCTGCACGATGGACCTCAACTCTTAGAGGACGTACCGCCAGCAGCTCCTTCTCGGCAGAGAGAGCCAGGAGTGGTCTCAAGAGAGGACGGGGGCCCTTGCAGGACCAGAACTTTGAGGTCTGAGAGCCTTGGGCCTGAGCCGAGATCTCACCCTGACCACTGTACCTAGCCTTCTGTGACAAAGGGGAATATGAAAGAGAGTCACGTGGAAATGAGGTCCCCCGAGATATGGAAGTGTTCCAGAACCTTCGTTGCGTGGTAGTTGATCTGGAGCCAAGCTCACTGTGGTGTGCGTGGCTCTGAGCATTAAGGCAATGCTGGAGGGTAACCCTGACCAGCAGAGCTTGGAGTGCTTCTTGTCTCTTCCTGTCCTACCTCATTTGTTTTATCCCTTCCAGGGAGAAGAAAGGACCCTCGGGAGAGTAGCAGACAGAATGCCGTGGTCTGAAGGAGGATGAAGGGACCGGCACTCAGTCTAACATCATATGACAATAGAAGCGTCCTAGGCAATAAAGGGCATTTTCCAAACCTTTCCTGGAGCTTTTATTTAATGACATTTTTCTATCTATGCGTCTATCTGTCATCTACATCTGTATCTTTCAAGGTTTGTGAACAAGCTTTCACATAAGCACTAGAGACGTCCGCCAGCATTTTCCAGAAGAGGCCTGCAAATTGCTGGGGACTCCTCACAAATAGGGAACGGCCACAACCCCTGCCACACAGACTATGCGCGTGGCCCTCCTGACGTACTCCCACTCTCTCTCTGAATTTCCCAACGTCTGAGATGAGGGTGCTGGCTGGAGGCAATGATCACGTGCAGGCTGAATCTTCTCCAGATTCTGATTCTCTTCCTGGGCATATCGTCCTCAAGCACAGTCTCCATGTCCCTGGCCACACTGATCTCTCTCCTTCAGTCCTTCCCTCCCTCCCTCTCCTGCCTCCCAGTGCAGAGAATACTTTTTTGCATTTGAGACGACATTTATTTTTGGTTCACAGAATTCTCACCTGTTCTACTGTGGCCTCCGTTGTGAACATTCCAAAGCTGAGACTTTTCTGTTTTTCTCCCTCATTTCTGCTGAGTCTTTACCTTCCTAATGCAGTGAACTCACAGTGCCTAGCTGACTGGATGGGGAAAAAAATCCAGGGAGCAAAGAGAAATAATAAAAGAATATATCAGTTAATTTTTCATAGTGTTATCCAACTACATATTTTTAAAATTTTGGAATAATATTAGGAACCTTCTCTTTATAAAAAACTGAATTATCGGGCTTCCCTGGTGGAGCAGTGGTTAAGAATATGCCTGCGAATGCAGGGGACATGGGTTCGAGCCCTGGTCTGGGAAGATCCCACGTGCCACGGAGTAACTAAGCCCGCGCGCCACAACTACTGAGCCTGCGCTCTAGAGCCCGTGTGCCACATCTACCGAGCCCACGTGCCACAACTACGGAAGCCTGCGTGCCTAGAGCCCATGCTCCGCAACAAGAGAAGCCACTGCAATGAGAAGCCCGTGCACCACAGCCAAGAGGAGCCCCCGCTCACTGCAACTAGAGAACGCCCGCTAGCAGCAACAAAGACCCAATGCAGCCCAAAATAAATTAATTAATTTTAAAAAATTGAATTAGTTTCAAGGGTACAATGTATAAAAGTACAATAAAAGCCCCCCTTCATAACCCCCCAACCCCACTCTCAAGATGGAATAGATATGCTGTGATACAATTTATAGTCGTAGTACTACTCCTCCTCCCACCACATCCGAAATCCTCTGAGCCCGGTGCAGCAGCTTCCTTTCACAATGCTAGGACCCGCCACAAGACAGATGATAATCCCTTTGGACATTTCAAGGAGCGGCACCAAGGGAACAGTACCGGGGAAATGCCACTGACAGCTCAGAATATCCATGGCATTTCTAGAGCCTCGGCACTGCTCTCGCTCTGGGAATGAAGAAACACAATCTACATAGAACCACATATACAAGCCTGCACGATGGATGAAGCCAAGGTCGCCTCCATGATTTCCCTTCTGACCACCTTATTGTCTCCTCAACCATAAAAGGTGAACTTGAAACTCAGGACCTTGCCTTGTCACCAGAAACATCCAAGCTTGGATCACTCTTTCTAAGACCAGATACTTGCTCTCTGAACTATTAGAGACTTGTCACATACACACAGGTAGAACAGGATTATTTCTATCTACCTGGGGACATGGAGTCTTTCACATTGCTCCTGTTAAAACTCTCACAACAGCAAAACTTTACCTACAAAGGGTTCAAGCTATGACACTCCCAACTTCCGCAAACCTCCTCAGCTCTTGTGAGTCACATGCAGCCAATTCCAGGAATTGGAAACATGGTTGTGAGGATGAAACTGACTTTGGGGCTCCCCTTGGATATGGTCTTCCAGACTTACCAAAAGGCCATTAAGAGGAAGGTTTACCCCACCTCAGGGAAACCCGAGGCAGTACTTGCAGTCAAGGGCTGGCCATGGCTTCTGAGCTACATCCAAAAAGAATTTCATACTGTACCTGGATCTGCTGAAGCCATTTCTGACTGTCCGAGAGCCAGCATGTACCGCTCCTCAACTGCCTCCGTTGTGGATCATCAGTAGGGCTGTCAGATTTAGTAAATAAAAATACAGGATACCCAGTTAAACTTGAACTTCACATGAATAATAAGTCATTATTTTTAGTATAAGTAGATCCTATGAACTATTTGGGGCATACTTATCTTCAAAATGTACTTGTTGTTTTTCAAACATTCATATTTAACTAAACAGCCTATATTTTATCTGTCAACCCTACTCAGCAGAAATGATGGAGGCTCATAGAGATCCAGGAGACGCCTCAGCGCCTCCTCAGCTTTTATTTCTACGTCCTGGACAGCGAGCACGAACCTTCCACTCCCAGTCATTGGGTAGAATGGAGGATATTCTCTGTTTTAGAGCTTTTTCTACTTGTCATTGTTATTATCTTCCTTATTTTAAAGAGATGTTTATTTTTCCCCAAACTTAATAGCTCATCCAAAAGTATTTCAAAGTTCATTAGACAAGGGAAAAACAACATGGTTCTGAAAAGTGAAGGAAACCGCCTGGTGTTTAGTAAAGAAGTAGTAGGGAGATTGAAAAAGCCAAACTTAATAAGCAGATCTCTCCAAGGGTATTTTCAGAGCTTGATACCCTCCCACACCCTGAAAATATTATTACATCAAGAATGTAGAACTGCTAACCAAATGTAAGGCTCCCATATGATTCTATCAAACTGAGGATGCTTCTTTACTAAGCAGTGAGCACACTTGCTGCCCCAGGGACCTTGGCAGTTGCAACGTAGGGCTCTTCCCTTTGGGATGGAAACAGCAAGTTTTCCTGTGGTCTACACGCTGGCCCCAAAAATACTACACTCCCAATACTTGTCAACTTTAAGTATTTTCCTACATATCTCCATTTTTCTGTTACTACTTGGACTACATCCTAGACTTGACACTACATAAATTGCATTCAAGAAGCTATTTTTTAAAGTTGGTAGGAAACCTTAAATCTATGGCTTGCAGTCCCTGGCTTACTTTCATCCAGGTGCATAAGGGTTTTCAAAAGTAGTCAGGTTAGTTACCCCGTATCACAGCCCCACGCTTGTGTCACAGATATAAAAATGGAACATGATATTTAAGGTTTTAGTTGCCAAATCATCAAGCCTCCCAGACAGAGGCAATAGAGCAAAATGATTACAGAGGCATGGATTTTGATTTGCTCCAGCGTCTTGGGCAAGTCACTTGGCCTCTGTATTTATTTGTACTTATCTGCACTTATCTGTCACTTGGGGGTCATAATTGTACCTGGTCCATGGGTACGCTGTACAAATGATCTGTAAAGTAGTTACAAGAAACCGACACAGAGTAAGCACTCCACAGACATTGGCTATTAGCTATTGGAAATAGTTCTCCGTGAAACAGATGACTTTATCCGTGGATGACTCGGTGGGAGACAGTGAATCACAGAATCACAGCATGTTGAAAGTGACCTAGTTCACACTCTTATGTGAAAAGAAGAAAAGTGTGCATGCGTAGAAAATGTCTGAAAGTTTACACAAGAAAGAGTTCATCATGTTAACTTGGAGGATGAGAATAAATCAGGAGAGGAGGAAAGAAAAACTTGAGTGTAATTCAATTTCTCTATCATTTGTGTTTCTACACTGAGACTCTGAATACACTGGAAGTGCAATTTTTTTTAATGTGGCGGGATAAAGGTTTTCAAGTTCTCCTGATCCATCCGTATTATTAGCTCAGAATTGCTGGCATTTCTTGCCATCTTTGGATCTACACCCATCTGAGTCAGTGGGCCATTCTGGACGGAGGAGATAATAGAGCAGAAGTGAAGTGAGAGAAAAGGAGAGACAAGATTTTCTCTTTTCTCTTCAAAGAGGAAAGGTCTTTGGAATGGGAACAACTCACAACCAAACTTTGGGGAAAGGATGTGATGGAAAACGAGACAAACATCCTACCCCTGTGATGAGAAGGATTCCCTGGGCTGGATGGAGGGAGGTCACAGGTGGCTGGACAAGGAAACCAACTAGGGAGAAACACACACAAGTGCAGAGCAAACACCCTGAGGCCACTCAGCCTGACTCCATGCAAACATGTGTCCAGCAGACAGCCCTTCACCTGTGGCTCCCCAGCAAGACAGGTACCTCGGGGGTGCCAACTCATTCTGAGTCCATTATGCCTGGCCATTCATAAACCGCTGTCTAACGTGTGAGGAATAAACTCTCAATGTTTATGAGGAAATTGGGGAAGGAGATTGAAAGGTTACTTAAACGAAAAAAAAAAGAAGTTCAGGAAGGCAAGATGGTAGAGAGACAAGAAAAAGACCTTAAAAGATAGAAAGGATTTGCCAAAGAAGAGAAAGCAAAAGAAATGATTCCGAATGGGTTAACCTGCAGCTAGGAAGTTAAGGAAGATTATTGATGGGTGAAGACTATGGAATAAAGTGAATAAAATTTCTCAGAAGTTGCTGAGAATATGGTAAGCAGCATGATTATCAAATTATGAATTGGCTGCAATGGCATTCTAGGGGGACACTAGGAAGGTGAAGCAAATGTTCCTGAGATGACAGTAGCAGGTGGAAAGTTGTTTCAGGGGAAGATCAGTCTTGCAGAGGGTGTATCAGAGGAGGGCAAGTGTGAGCAAGCAAGGAAATACTAAGTGTATACGGTTCCTTCACTGAGTGCACCCAGCCCCGCGGTCAGCCTTGAGAACAAGCAGGACTTCAGGTACTGGAGCTACATTTCAGTCATCAAGACTTGAGAAGACACCCTTAACTCAGGTCTTCTCTTCAAACTCCATCTTTCCTTCTTGACCTTCATTTGGCCTCTTCCCTTACCCTCAAGCTGTGGACTGAGGCCACAGAGCAAGATGGGTCACTAGTGTCCTCCATCCCCTGGCGACTGTGGTTCACATCACTGGAGTACCAAAGGCAATAACCAAGTAACAGACACAAGAGTGTATGAAGAAGAAGAGATTCTGATAAGGCTTTCTGTGACAGTGTGGGCCAAGTCGGCTCTATATGGCTGGTATCACGTGAATTATGAGCAGCCTTAGGGGAGAAGTTCTCAGAAGGCAGAGCCTGGCTCTCGAGAGGCTCTGCGTGCTCACAGCCCACTCCAAGACCTCAGTTACAGCTTCGGCCCCCAATATCCCTCCCTCTGCCTGCTCACAGTTTTTGAAGTCTTCTTTCCTCCACATTTCTCTTGAGAGGTGGAGGAGGAAGATGAGCTTCAGGCCAGCTCAGACTCCCCTGGGATCCCAGCAGGATGCCTATCATTAACCTCCCACCTTCTAGGAAGCTCCTAAGATCTTCACATTTGGGGCAGTTCTCATTTCAGCTGTGCTTCAAATTGCTGGCTGGAGACGGCCTGTTGGAAGGTGGCTAAAAGCAAGTAGCAATCCTTCGGGCAGCCTGGCCCTTCTCGACTGTCAGACATCTTCAGGGATATTCTAGGAAATGTTGTTTGTTCTAGAGAAGGGAGGGAAACAATCCAATTGTCCAATAATGCTTGAATGGAAAATAAATGATGCTATATGCATGTGATCACATAATATCAAACAGTCAAAAATCAAAGACCTAGATCTATATGGATTCACGTGGATAAATCTTGAAAACATAATATTGATTGAAAGAAAATAAGATAAAGAATGTTAGATTGTGATAACAGGTATGTAAGTATTTAAATATTTAAATCAATTCAACATATTGCTTCTATATAGAGATGCAAGAAAATAAACTTTATCCAAAGAACACATTATTTACATTTAATATGCTCATTTATCTAGGAGACCCAAAAGAACCCACAGATAAACTAGCAGGAACTAATAAGACGGTTCAACAAGGCACACACATACAAGATCAATAAATTTTAAAAGTCAATCAGGCTCCTCTACACTGGCGATAACAAATTAGAAACTATAAAAGAAAATAAGAAAAAAAGAAGATCTAAAAATTGTCACAAGAGCCGTATAAATTATTTAGAGCTAAGCATACGTAGAAGGCAATATAACTAACAAACTGAGTACGAAAGACTGTTGTTACTTTATGAGAACAGACCCTCTTCTTAAGGAGCAGATCAGTAAGTGAGAGTGAATCAAAGAAACACAGCATTTGAAAAGTCAGCTAGTCCAAGCCTCTTGATCGCACATACAGAAGCTGAAGCCCAGATAGGTTGAGTTACTTGCTAAAGGGCCCAATGTCCTGACTCAAGGACTAGCATTTTTCACTCAGTCGCAAGACACAATCAAATGCAGTGCCTTGGAAAGAGATGGGGAAAAAATGAAGAAATCAATTATATAGTTCCTCATCTTTAAGTACAGAAATAGCCGTGACAAAATTACACGTATTGAGGGAAAATTGAAGTGCAGAGTTTAAAATGTCAATAATCCACAGGGAAACTGGAGACCATTTAAAACATTCATATTAAATCTCTCTAGAAAAGACATTAAAAGATCTCCAATCAAAATGTGAATTTTATAATAGACATGGTATGATACAATTTATAATAGATATGGTATGAACCTTTCCCTTTCACGGGAAAGCTTCGGCTGGGAAAAAGGAATTGTTCTTGAAAATGGGGCCTGTGCTACTGCAGACACTGTGCTCAACCTAGGTCCACCGAACGCTCTGATGTCATCACTGAGGTCACAGAATTCCACTGTGCGCCTGGCAACCTTGCAAACATAACAGCCCTGGTGAGCACTAGGCAGTACTGCTGGTTCACTCAGTGGTACAAGTTTTTCAGCCATTTAGGAGACTTGACTATTTTTGTTTGTATTGAATCATTTCAACGGATTGCCCAAGAGCCAAGAAGGGCCAACCTGTAGGGAAGAGGAGGAGTTGGACATCTCTTGAGGCATCTTCTAAGGGAGACTTCTAGTTGGTACGATGGAACGGCGACAAAAGAGGAAACATCTGGAAAATGAAGAGTCCCAGGAAACTGCCGAGAACGGAGGAGGTATGTGGGGGGCAACTTGGCTGGGGCACATGGGTTTCTGCCAAACTGAAGCTTCTCTAGGAAGCGGGGGACTGAGAACGTGTCACCTGTGAAGCAGGGAGCGAGAGACCTTGTCTCACTGATGCTGCCGTATCTATCTGGAGGGCCCCTGGGGTGTGAGACGGCACAGAACGGCCAGATGCCCCCTGGGAGATGGGAGGTCAGCTCCGCTGGTCTGAGGACTCTCTCCTGGGGCAGCCGGGCCTGGAGCTTTGTCGGACTCACAGCAGGCTGCATCCTGCTTGCACAGACCTAGAGGTGCAGCTTTTCTCAGTCCCCGATTTCTCTCTTATTCTCTTGGATCTTTCCCTGGGGTCATGAGGTGGGGGATGTGAAGGATGCAAGGATGCTGAGAGAGACCCATGAGTTACTTGGCCTCTTTTACCAAAGTGGAAAGAGAAGCCCCATGAGTTGAAGGCCCTGTTGAAAAATATCTTGACAAGTGGAATGCACTTTGAAAGAAGATTGTTTGTCTAGGGATGGTGTCATATTGAAAGCAAGGAGGATTTATTCCTTCAACAGGAAGAATTTCCCAAAGGAGATCAAGGGAAGGGAAGGGTTTTCCAGAGATTGAGACCACGTGAGCGGGGGTGAGAAATGGCCTCAGGGTCCTGCTGGGGAGCTCTGAGAGCCACGGGCCACGTGGTGCCTGCGTGCATTAAATGTAGGCGAGTAGCTTGCCCTGGGAGAGGGGTGGTCACCCCAAAGCTCCAGCTAGAGGCCTCTGCCCCAGATTAGAGCCCAGTAGCTCCTACCAGGCCCAGGGCCCTGGAGACTGTAGGATGGGCCCTGGCAATGGAGGTCTAGACAGCAGGCAGATTTCCAGGCAGTGGCTGGGACAGGCTGGGGAAGGCAATGACTGCCCCTGACCATTCAGAATATTTTGCTCTATGTTCCTGTGTGTGTGTGGGTGTGTGAGAGTGTGTGTGTGTGTGTGTGTGTGTGTGTGTGTGTGTGTGAGCGAGATGAATGGGGTTAGAGTGCTTACCAGATATAAAGTCTGCGTGGTAAAGTTCTTGTCACCCTGCCTGGACCTGGCTGACACTCGGTGTACGTAAGAGTGTATACAGAATTCTTGTTAGGGGTGTTTTATGAGACAGTAACTCATACACCCATGTACACTCTGATGCAGCAAAAATATCACACACCCCACATATAACTTCCTTAGTAAACCACACACAGCACATGGAGGTATATACACGGATCCCTCCTGTACTACGTTCTCATACAACCCACCTGTATCACAATCCTCTCCTCCAACACCAAACGCTGGAGATGAGATATGTATATAGACACACACACTATATGTATAGGACACACACACACACACACTATATATATATATATATATATATATATATATGTATCTCCACAACTCTCGCACAAACACAGCTAACTTCAGCCATCGCTAATTACCTCTGTAACAACCAGTCACGTGTCATACACACCACACTTGTAACACATTCTTGAGTAATGCCAGACCCGCTTTGTACAAACCACAGTAAACCACAGTCTCAGTAACCCATGTCAGGATTGCCAGAGAAAATATGGGCTATCCAGTTCAATTTGAATTCCAGATAAACAACAAGTAATTTTTCAGTATCCGTATGTCCCACATATTGTATGGGCCATACTTACACTAAAACTAAGTAAGAACAAATACTGCATGGGAATACTTACACTAAAAAATTATTCTGGGTTTATCTGAAACTGAAATTTAACTGGGTGCCTTGTATTCTTGTTCGCTAAGTCTGGCAACCCTTATATACTTACCACCAGCTGATGTATTATATATTTATTGTAGTTTTGTTTAGTGTGTGTCTTCCCCTACTAGAATGTGCAGCGTTACCAGAGACTACAACAATGGAAGAGTGCCGGATACACAGGAGTAGCTGCTCACTGAATCTTGGTGAATGAATGAATGAACACGCACCATAAATACAAGCCACACCATGTAATGAGGAAAAGTTACATGTCCCAGAATTCCTGACTTGTGAACAGAAAAAATGCACACAAAGGCCACAGACACAGATAGACACATCTGCACTGTGCTCCCCATGCCAACCCCACACTTACCACAGACTTAACTGATACACATCACTCACTCTTCCCACACACTCACAGTCACCACCGAGGCCTACATTACCAACTAGACAGTGAGAGAATAAGTATTGATTGGAATTAAATCCTGGAGGATCCACTGGGAACCACACTCTCAACTGTGTGTATTCACTGCACCTGACACGTGTCACACACTCAGTAAATATTTGTGGACAGAGGACTGATGAACCCACCCTGAGCCTTCCATTCCTCCCTCAGGAATCTCGAAGTCACAAGAGGATCCCCCTCGGCTTGGATCCACTGTGGTGGCCCAAGGCTGCAGCCCAGGGGCAGTGGAGGTCTCCTCTGCCCCTAAATACTTCTTCTGTACTTCTACTCCGCGCAAGCTCAGCTACGCTGGTAAGGGCGCGGGGCTCCTCAGGTGAGGGGGTGCTTGGCTGTGAAGCAGGAGGCACACAGATCCCAGGGAGGCTGAGAGGAAATCCAGGGTCATCAGAGGTGATGAGGGCTCTGTGGAGGAGCCTGGGCAGGATGGCTGAGCTGTTCCGAGGGCGTGGATGCCAGCTGAGTCTGGGGGGGCGGTGTGAATACTGGTAGTACCATGGTGGGGAAGTCAAGGAGCAGGGGCCGGAAAGGTCTGGGCTTGAGGTGGAGGGAAGAGGGACCAGATTAAGCATCTTCAGAGGAAAATGTAGGCTTTGTCTTTGCCTTTGCTTCCAGAGAAGGACAGAGTTCTGCATCATACACCTCCAGCCTGAGAGCAGGACCATCCAGCTCAGGTCCACACAGCTCACACATACATCTGCCCTCCAGGCACAGCCCTTCTCAGAGCACACATAAACCCCAAGCACCACAGCCCCATTCCACAAGTAATGCACCACCGATATTACCAAAATCACACTCCTTGTCATACACGCATCCAGCCGCATCCCTCACTTACCACAGCCTTCACCACCATACTCCACACCCCTGTATACAGACACCGCTCCAGTATCCCCCCCACGCACATGAAAAGCCCACAGATGACACCAGATACACCGCTCCATCCTACGGCCAACAGACACCAAGCTCACGACATAGCTACGTCATGTAAATGTCCCTCTCTCGTCTACCACACCTGCTCCCTCAGCTTCCGGCACGGCCCATGCATGTTATTATGGTTTTAATTTCCTTTTTCAGCAATGCGGAGATTTCGAGACACTGCCTGGCCTACAGCACCCCTAGCCCAGGTTCAGGAAGAAGGGGAGACCGCTCCCCCATCACACTGTGTCTCCTCCTCACTCTCTTCACCCTGTAAGGACTATCTGCACCCAGACAAAGAGGAAAGGGGCATGAAAATATACTACGTGCAGGTACAAGTGAACAAGGGTGTCGCTGTCTCCTGGAAGACAAAGAAACCCTTGGAGTTGCCTGAAAAGCAGCTGACGATAGAAGAAGTGACCCTTCCTGAGGATGCGTGCACAGTAGGCACTTGCCCCTCTGATGTGTCCACCGAAAGCCTCCTGTCTGACAGTGAGCCCACTGGGGAGGAGAAAGAGTATGAGGAAAGGGCAGAGCCAGGCAGCCCATCAGGGTCACCTGCCGTCGAGGAGAGACCCAGGGCCAAGACACCGGACTGGATGGTGACCATGGAGACCGGCTTCAGGTGCATGGCCTGCTGCCGGGTCTTCCCCACCTTGGAGATCCTCCAGCAGCACGTGAAGGGCGGCGTCCTGCAGGGCTTCAGCTGCCGTGTCTTTCATCTCAACATGGCCCAGTGGATGGGCAATGTGGAATCCGAGAGCACACCGGAGGAGGAGGAGGAGGAGGAGGAGGAGGAGGAGGAGGAGGAGGAGGAGGAGGAAGAGAAGCAAGAAGAAAAGGAGAATGAGGGAGAGCAGCCCACGGGGGAAGGCCCCAGCCCAAAGAGACCCCGCAGGCAGGGTCTTTTCTCTCCTTTGAGTTCCAAACAGCAACTGAGATTCATGGGACAGAAGATCCTGGAAGACGGTGTGGCCGTCCCTTGGAAGAGGTAAGGCTTGAGGCTGGCACTCTTCTGAGCCTATGTCACGACGGCCCAGAGGAGTCTAAGGGAAGGGGCCGCACACATGTGCTGGTTGACCTAATGGCTCTGCAGTTGCATCAAATGGGACACACCCAGCACTAACAAAGGCATTGAGCTCTGTTGACGTAAACAAGAAGGTGGAGCCTTTTCCTAGGAGTTTCCTCAGGGTCTGCACGATGGACCTCAACTCTTAGAGGACGTACCGCCAGCAGCTCCTTCTCGGCAGAGAGAGCCAGGAGTGGTCTCAAGAGAGGACGGGGGCCCTTGCAGGACCAGAACTTTGAGGTCTGAGAGCCTTGGGCCTGAGCCGAGATCTCACCCTGACCACTGTACCTAGCCTTCTGTGACAAAGGGGAATATGAAAGAGAGTCACGTGGAAATGAGGTCCCCCGAGATATGGAAGTGTTCCAGAACCTTCATTGCGTGGTAGTTGATCTGGAGCCAAGCTCACTGTGGTGTGCGTGGCTCTGAGCATTAAGGCAATGCTGGAGGGTAACCCTGACCAGCAGAGCTTGGAGTGCTTCTTGTCTCTTCCTGTCCTACCTCATTTGTTTTATCCCTTCCAGGGAGAAGAAAGGACCCTCGGGAGAGTAGCAGACAGAATGCCGTGGTCTGAAGGAGGATGAAGGGACCGGCACTCAGTCTAACATCATATGACAATAGAAGCGTCCTAGGCAATAAAGGGCATTTTCCAAACCTTTCCTGGAGCTTTTATTTAATGACATTTTTCTATCTATGCATCTATCTGTCATCTACATCTGTATCTTTCAAGGTTTGTGAACAAGCTTTCACATAAGCACTAGAGACGTCCGCCAGCATTTTCCAGAAGAGGCCTGCAAATTGCTGGGGACTCCTCACAAATAGGGAACGGCCACAACCCCTGCCACACAGACTATGCGCGTGGCCCTCCTGACGTACTCCCACTCTCTCTCTGAATTTCCCAACGTCTGAGATGAGGGTGCTGGCTGGAGGCAATGATCACGGGCAGGCTGAATCTTCTCCAGATTCTGATTCTCTTCCTGGGCATATCGTCCTCAAGCACAGTCTCCATGTCCCTGGCCACACTGATCTCTCTCCTTCAGTCCTTCCCTCCCTCCCTCTCCTGCCTCCCAGTGCAGAGAATACTTTTTTGCATTTGAGACGACATTTATTTTTGGTTCACAGAATTCTCACCTGTTCTACTGTGGCCTCCGTTGTGAACATTCCAAAGCTGAGAATTTTCTGTTTTTCTCCCTCATTTCTGCTGAGTCTTTACCTTCCTAATGCAGTGAACTCACAGTGCCTAGCTGACTGGATGGGGAAAAAAATCCAGGGAGCAAAGAGAAATAATAAAAGAATATATCAGTTAATTTTTCATAGTGTTATCCAACTACATATTTTTAAAATTTTGGAATAATATTAGGAATCTTCTCTTTATAAAAAACTGAATTATCGGGCTTCCCTGGTGGAGCAGTGGTTAAGAATATGCCTGCGAATGCAGGGGACATGGGTTCGAGCCCTGGTCTGGGAAGATCCCACGTGCCACGGAGTAACTAAGCCCGCGCGCCACAACTACTGAGCCTGCGCTCTAGAGCCCGTGTGCCACATCTACCGAGCCCACGTGCCACAACTACGGAAGCCTGCGTGCCTAGAGCCCATGCTCCGCAACAAGAGAAGCCACTGCAATGAGAAGCCCGTGCACCACAGCCAAGAGGAGCCCCCGCTCACTGCAACTAGAGAACGCCCGCTAGCAGCAACAAAGACCCAATGCAGCCCAAAATAAATTAATTAATTTTAAAAAATTGAATTAGTTTCAAGGGTACAATGTATAAAAGTACAATAAAAGCCCCCCTTCATAACCCCCCAACCCCACTCTCAAGATGGAATAGATATGCTGTGATACAATTTATAGTCGTAGTACTACTCCTCCTCCCACCACATCCGAAATCCTCTGAGCCCGGTGCAGCAGCTTCCTTTCACAATGCTAGGACCCGCCACAAGACAGATGATAATCCCTTTGGACATTTCAAGGAGCGGCACCAAGGGAACAGTACCGGGGAAATGCCACTGACAGCTCAGAATATCCATGGCATTTCTAGAGCCTCGGCACTGCTCTCGCTCTGGGTATGAAGGTCCAAAAAGCACGTCAGAGAATATTCATACTTGTAAACAAGCTCCACCTTTGAAACACAATCTACATAGAAACACATATACAAGCCTGCACGATGGATGAAGCCAACGTCTCCTCCATGATTGACCTTCTGACAACCTTATTGTCTCCTCAACCATAAAAGGTCAACTTCAGACTCACGACCTTGCCTTGTCACCAGAAACATCCAAGCTTGGATCAGTCTTTCTAAGAGCAGATATTTGCTCTCTGAACTATTAGAGACTTGTCACATACACAGAAGTAAAACAGGATTGTTTCTATCTACCTGGGGACCTGGAGTCTTTCACATTGCTCCTGTTAAAACTCTCAGAGCACCAAAACTTTACCTACAAAGGGTTCAAGCTATGACATTCCCAATTTTCACAAACCTCCTCAGCTCTTGTGAGTCACATGCAGCCAATTCCAGAAATTGGAAACACGGTTGTGAGGATGAAACTGACTTTGGGGCTCCCCTTGGGTATGGTCTTCCAGACTTACCAAAAGGCCATTAAGAGGAAGGTTTACCCCACCTCAGGGAAACCCGAGGCAGTACTTGCAGTCAAGGGCTGGCCATGGCTTCTGAGCTACATCCAAAAAGAATTTCATACTGTACCTGGATCTGCTGAAGCCATTTCTGACTGTCCGAGAGCCAGCATGTATCGTTCCTGAACTGCCTCCATTGTGGATCATCAGTAGGGCTGTCACCTTTACTAAATAAAAATACAGGATACCCAGTTAAACTTGAACTTCACATGAATAATAAGTCATCACTTTTAGTATAAGTAGATCCTATGTACTATTTGGGGCATACTTATCTTAAAAATGTACTCGTTGTTTTTCTGACATTCATATTTAACTGAAGAGCCTATATTTTATCTGTCAACCCTACTCAGCAGAAATGATGGAGGCTTATAGAGATCCAAGAGATGCCTCAGAGCATCCTCAGCTTTTATTTCTATGTCCTGGACAGTGAGCCCGAGCTTCCCACTCCCATTAATTGGCTATAATGGAGTATAGTCTCCATTTTAGAGGTTTTGCTACTTGTCATTGTTATTATCTTCCTCTCACAGCAGTGAGAGGCCCGCATATTGCAAAAGAAACACACAAACAAACAAACAAAAAGGAATAAGCTTGAATAATTCCTCCAAATCTCAGTGGTTTAAAACAACAAAGGTTCATTTCCCGCTCGTTGTACATGCCCATCATGGGCTGCCTAGGAGTTCTGCTCTTCGTTTTCCTTATTCCTGCCCCCAGCTTGACAAAGCCACCTCTCTCAGTCATCTTTGTAGAGAGAAAGAATTCTGGAGCCTCACACTGGCAGTGTGAGTTCTCGCCCAAAAGTAACACACATCACTTCCACCCAGAATTGTTGACCACAATCTTATTTTTAGGGAGACCACTGCCCAAAACTGCCTGCCCTGACCAGGCCCGACAGTAACCACTTTCACGAGTTATCTTAAAACAGGAGGTCCTGGTAAGGAACGCGGAACTAACCAACTACCACCAACCGGAAGAATTAGGGAAAGGTCAAAAGGAGAGAGGAGACTCCTGTCCATATGTCCTACCAACCTCCCAGAATCCTTCTCTCTGGAACCTATCTTAGCTGAGCAATGTGTGCACCACCAGAAAGGATCCTGAGTCAGAATGACTGGCCGGAGACAACCCAGAAACTAACCCCATCACCATAAAACCTGAGACTGCGAGCCACATGGCAGAGCAGTTCTCCTGGGTTCCCTTCCCCTCCTGCTCTGCACCCGGACACCCCTTCCCAATAAAGTCTGTTGCTTTGTCAGCACGTGTGTCTCCTCAGAAAATTCTTTTCTGAGTGGTAGACAAGAGCCCACTCTTGGGCCCTGGAAGAGGTCCCTCTTCCTGCAACATTATCATGTGTCTCTCCATTTTCTAAACTCCTTAGGCAAAAGTAATTGTGAACAATACTACTGAATAGTACAGAAACCATACAGAAAAATTCTAATCCCTCCCTGTTAAATAGGAGACTTGACAAAACCACCAAGCTATGCATTCACAAAACTGGGTCTAGAACTCACATCTCTTAGGTCATGATTCAGAACCTTTTCCCACTACGCTGTATGTTAGGATTTTTACACCAAGACAATGTAGTTGGGTTAATAATGCCTTTCATTTTTTGTTTTTGTTTTTGTTTTTCATAAATGGATTCAGGAGGGAGGCTTTGGAAGCCCCTAAAACACTTGCCTTAAACTGAAAAGCAACTGGAAAATAATCCCACTGCCTTTTGAAATGTTTGACCTAGTAAAGATTAGATGTCTGGGAGGCTTTTATGTTCTGAATATAAGGAATAAAAAGGAAACAATCTTCCTAAGACTTTAGGAAACAGGCGGAAAAACTCTTGACTCCCACTTTGCTATTTTGATTAGCTCGTTGACACTTCAGTTCTTTGACTAATAGCAGTGGCAACAGCTGGAGTTTAGCCAAGATATAAGTATATATAATAGGGTGGCGGCCCCTGCAGAACCACATACCACTGTAGATGCTTTAGCTCAATCCTACTTGCTCATAGGTCTGTGCAAAGTAACAAATGGTTCTGAAACATTTATTCCAAATAGCTTTCTTATTATTACTTTAAAGATAACTTGGCTGCCAAATACTTGCTCCCTGGTGAAAAAGAATGCATATATGGGAGGAGGATTTATGTATCAAGATATGCTGCTTATTTCCCTCCTGCTGATACAATGCACATCTAATGAATTAGAGATAATCTTCCTCTCTTCCCCAAATTATAGATAAATGAGTATGTCGTTTCTCCCTCCCTTCAATTCATCCTGGTCATAGTTATTTTCTTTAAGACTATTATTCCCCTGCTTAAATCTTAAATGGCTTCCCAATGCGAGAAGAAGAAAACCGAAAAGAGTCAACCGAACGTTCAAAGCCCCGTAGGGTTGAAGACCCTGCCGAGTTTTCCAGACTAAGCGTAACACTCACCTTCCCGCCTCCACTCAACTAGGCCAGACTTCCCTCCCTCCATCAGAGGACAGGCGCTTGCTCAACTCATTTCTTTCAAGAGTATAATTTTTCAAAGTACAAATTGTTTTTAAGTTCAATTAAAATCCCACTTTCTACAGGAAGCCCTTCCAGATATCCCAGTGAGAATGGACCACACATTTTCCCAGCATGTTAGTTGTACCTCTGTGATAACTCTTTTCACATCCTTCAATCGGGCAGACTCTTAATGAATGCGTCTGATTTCCCCCACAACATAGAGTAGGAGCCCTTGGAAAGTAAGACGCCATGATTCCTTATCTCTGGATTTTCCACATCTCCTTGCACTGAGTATGATCCCTAGCAGGACCCTGTGGGCTCCTGGGCACAAAGCCTGTATCGGTGTCCCCCATTTCTTGATTACAGGAAATAGGCTTCATTCAGCCTCCATGACCTTCCCTGAGTTCCAAGGAGCAGGTTCAAACAGTTGCTAATTAGAGAAGGGAGGGGATGCGAGACAAGGGAGGAATAGTCACAAGAAACACTAGTGCAGCCTTCGGGCAGGGTCTTGGTTCCCCCTTAAGGGATACACATAACAATATCTTTGAGCTGTTTTGCAGATACTGAAACCCCCACTAGGTGGGAGAAGTTAATGGTGTGCTGCCCACAAACACGCAGACCCCAGAACCAGTTGGAACCGTAAGGTTGATGATGCTGACACCCACTTACCTCACCACCAACCAATCAGAGAAATGTCCATGAGCTGATCATACTCTCCTCTTTGAACGATTACTATAAAACTCCTCACTACCCTCTCCAGGTCAGGGACGCAGAGTTTTGAGGGCAATCGCCTGCTCTAGCCCCCTTTGCCTGGCAAAGCAATAAAGCTATTCTTTTCTACTTCACCCACAACTCTGTCTTGAGATTTAATTCAGTGTCAGGGTACGGAGGCCGGATTCGGCTTCAAGTATGAGCTCCCCTACTTGCTCCTCTATCCCGCAAAAAAAAAAAACAAAAGCTTAAATAAATTACCAAAGTACTGGATCTTCTTCCTCCCTAGGCAAAACAATGTCCTGACCAGTGGCCTCTCTTCCTTTTCCCCATACCAGCACAGGAATGCCATCTCTGCATTTATGCTTGCCTGTCACCATGTTCATGTAACTGAACAAAAGTGACAGCCCTCGGGCTTCCCTGGTGGCGCAGTGGTTGGGAGTCCGCCTGCCGATGCACGGGACACGGGTTCGTGCCCCGGTCCGGGAGCATCCCGCATGCCGCGGGGCCGCTGGGCCCGTGAGCCACGGCCGCTGGGCCTGCACGTCCGGAGCCTGTGCTCCGCAACGGGAGAGGCCACAACAGGGAGAGGCCCGCGTACCGCAAAAAACAAAAAAAGTGACAGCCCTGTTCATCCCATGTCCTGTGTAATCCACCCAACTCCCTTCGTCTCCATCTAAAACTATTTTTTACACTGCCTAAAATTTAACCATAGAGAATCAGGACTTTGAATGTTTACCCTTCAAAGATTTTTATTAAAATACAAGTAACCTCATGAGAAGTGGTGCCTTAACTTAAACCATCATCAGCCACTGTTTTAGCAAGGACTAGGGGAAAACAGGCTGAGAATTGGGCCATTTTTTAATGGCATTGGAAATGTAGAGACAGGAAGAAGAAGAAATGGTATCTGATCAGGAGGTAGATGTTGGGGAGGTGGTGAAAAAGTACTAAAAATAAATATTCCACTTCCTCATAAATTTGCAACAGACAAAATCTTCCTGAGCTGGTGCCCCTGTGTGAAGCAATGTATTAAGGACATAAGACATAGAGATCCACTGCAAATTAATCATGTTAATAAACTGAGCTGAGACTCAGAGAGTTCAAATAACTAGGGTTGAGAAGAATATTCGAAGTTTACTTTTTAAAGGAGCCCAGAGATTGAGGTAAAACCCACAGCTGTAAAGAACACCTTTGCATCAAGGACTTAGCTTCTATGTATGAATTGTAAGTAAGGGAAGCAGCCTTAGAAAGCAGAATCAGATGACTACTGGTGCCTAGGAAAACCTCTGGCCTAAAGAAGTCATCTGAAGTTAGCCCCATCTTCCTCTAAACCCATTTGGTAGGGTTTTGAAAATCTCCTCCATGAACATAATACACTTGACATGAATTCATGGAAGTAAATGAGGTTAACAGGATCTGACCAACACCTTAGTGTCTCTTCCAAAGGATGGGCAGTGTATCCATAATGAGGAAAGGGATATGAAATGCTCACAAATCCCATGATGAAAATGCCTCTTGGTCTATAAATCATGTTTCCCTGCTGTTCATAGCTCTGAAAACGATTAGAGAGAAACCTACTCCTGGGTGTGACAACTGGGGTCACTGAAGATTAGATGTTGCCATGAGCCCACAGAGTCTGCCCTGCAGAAAGCAGTAAAATGATCAAACCCCCACTCCTTCTGCTGGAATATTTACTGTTGACACAAGAGTTCAGCTGTAGACTATGAGCAAAAACCTTCTGTCAATCACTTTCAGTCCTTAATTGGATAAAAAGAGCTAGAGATCTTTCAAAACAGTTGAAGATTGCTACTTGACAGGGGGGGCTGGGAGTAGTGCAACTGGCATATGGGTAATTTTTAAGGCTACTTTTAAGTGTGAAGCCCTTTGACTGGTTCTCTGTCTCATGGGTATCCCAAAATTTCCATCTCACTGAAATTTGGAAAAGAATTCAGGTTCTGTCTTTCCCCAGAGAGGGGAGGCAGCCACAAGCTTTACAAACCTAGCGTTTGTACATACAGCGAAGTTAGATTCGCTTACTATTGGAGCCTGACAATACTTGATACCTGATAAAAATCACTGTCAAATAACATTTATAAGAACCCAATTGCATGAGATGGGGTACGATGTTGAGGATCACAAGCAGTTACAGCAAAGGCCTCCAGGTGCCCAGAGTTTAGGGCAAGCAAATGAGTATATAGGAAAGGCAAAATTTAAAAATGGCAGACCAAATTTGAATGGACCAAGTAACTGCTTTGCCATTGTACATTCTTCCTATTCCCCGTCACCCATCCATCTATCCATCCCCCCAAAACATACCCCAACCCTAGTGACAAAGGTGGAGGCAAAGCCTGGAAGGACAGTCCACAGGTACTGAGATGCTCAGGGTTGGGAAGGACTTTGATGCTTGTGAAATCCAATCCACGGTACCTTTGAATTTCCTCTGCCATGGCTCCACCAAGTAATTACTTGGCACATGTCCTAGGACCTTCAGGGACTGGGAATCCACCACTTTCTAAAACAACAACAAAACTCAACATATTTAGGCAGATAAAACGTATTTAGGCAGATAGAACAAAAAATTCTTCCTTGTAAGGACAAATCCACTTCCCCAGAGCCTGTGGCTTCTGGTTGCAGCTTTTAGGGCCACAGAGAAAAAAAAAATCAACATTCCTCTTCCACAAGACAATCCTTCTAATATTTGAAGACTGTTATCTCAGCCCTTCAAGTCTTTTCTTCAGCTGCACAGCCCTATTTCCCTAAACGTCCAGATTTCATTTCCACATTGTGATCCAAACTTTCTCCTGAATGTGGGTCCTAGTTGCTTTATATTTATCTTAGTCTACAGTCCCCAGAACTTAACACAGTATTCCAACTAAGGTCTGACCAAGGCAAAGCAGAGTGGGGTTCTTACCTCCCCCGCCAGAGGTACTTCTCTTAAGACTGGCTTTTTGGTAGCCACATCAAACTGCTAACTCCTACTGAGCTGATACAGCCACTTTAAAGTAGCCAAGTCATACTTCAAAACCATTATTTCTCACCAAGTAATGGGGCTATCTGGGTTATCCAGACCTCTTCTATCCCTTACCCAAAGACCATCCATAAGCCTCACCCCACCAACATAAAAGCACAAGAAATGGGTAAAGTTTTCTGTTTTGTACTTTCCTTGGAAAAAGCTGAAAACTATTTGATTCGCCCAAGACTCCTCAAAATACCCCAGGTCAGGGGCTTCCCCGGTGGCGCAGTGGTTGAGAGTACGCCTGCCGACGCAGGGGACACGGGTTCATGCCCCGGTCCGGGAAGATCCCACATGCCGCGGAGCGGCTGGGCCCGTGAGCCATGGCCGCTGAGCCTGCACGTCCGGAGCCTGTGCCCCGCAACGGGAGAGGCCACAACAGTGAGAGGCCCGCATACCAGAAAAAAAAAAAAAAAATAGGTGCATAAGTTTGCAGGAACATGATAAAGCAATTAAAAGTGAATGTTAGCTAGTATTAAATGAAAAAAACAATTTAAAACTGTACCTATGTTATAAATACAAATACACATCCATGAATACATATGATGAAGAGATTACAGAAATATAAAAGCAGCTAATTTGTAAGCAGGTAAGCAGTAGACTGGAAGATGTCCTTCATTTCCCTTAATTTTTCTTTTACTTGTAAAATAAAAAAATGATGAAATAAAACAAAAATTAAAACCGAAACCAATTAAATTTAACAGGAATTTTAAAAAAAGCACACATGGCACACTCAGGTCCTCATATGCTTAGACTCTCCTTGAAAGAGAAAACCCATAGGGAACTATACCCAATATTTCGTAATAACCTATAAGGGAAAAGAATCTGAAAATATATGTATATATATGTATAACTGAATCACTTTGCTGTACACCTGAAATTAATACATTGTAAATCAACTATACTCCAATCAAAAAAAAAAAAGAAAAAGAAAAAAAAGAGGAAAACCTGTGTCCAACCTGAGTACAAAAATGGCGTTTTTAACAGCAAGAAAGGCAAGCTCTACTCACCTGGAATGTGCTCATTTTCTCTCTCCTTCTGGGGCAGTGCAGAGTCCTAGCAAGACAGACAGGGCAAGAAGAAGTCAAACTGGAAACTGGTTTAAAGAAAAAGAAGTCACTAACCCACGTGGTGCTCATTGTGAATTACCAAGGCTCCCAGTCCTCGGGGTGGCTACAGCTGATTAGGCTTGATGAGCAGAGCCCCACGCAGATACCAGATGCCCCCGTGAACCCCCTCAGTGGCTGTGTGAGGAATGACCTGCCCAGCCATACACAGTGGCCCCCTCACAGTGTGCCTGCAGCTTCCACAGGGGTCATTCTTATTCTGGGTATGGGGTAAACAGAGACCATGTAAGTCAGAGTAGGTTTTGGAGTCAATATGCATGGGCTCTGATCAGGCTACGCCATTCACTAGCAGTGTCACCCTGGGCAAATTATTCACATCTCTTCGCCTCAGTTCTGTCCTCTGCCAGTAGGGGAGAACACGGGCATCCACCTCGTGAGATCGTCATAAGGTAGGAAGCTCTGAGAACACCACTGTCAGGGTTTCTTATTTCTTAGCAACTGCGGTAAAGCAGATGATATTTTAGTTAGAAATTATCCTTAGAGATGTGATTTCTACCAACAGAAGACTGTCAGACATGTGGAGGTCATACGTTGTTGCCCTGTTATGGGAGAGTCTTTATAGACTTCTGAAAATCTCTGCTTGTCTTCCTGAAGATTTTGTGACTGCAACAATAATATTTAAATTGACATGGACAACTTTTTACAAAAGGTATAAAAATACGTTAAGTTTCTTTTTAAACAGGAAGTACCCTTTTGACAATTATGCACAGAGGTAAAGAGAACTAATAAAAGCCAGGATTCTGCAACAACAATAAAAAACAGTTTGACAGTCCATACCTAATTCAAATGAAAAAAGACAGGAATCTGAATTGTAATTATATCATTATAAATATAGGAAAGTTTAAGAAATAAATGGGAGACTTCCCTGGTGGTACAGTGGATAAGACTCCACATTCCCAATGCAGGGGGCCCGGGTTCGATCTAGTACAAAAGATGGCAATGATTCCACTCCCCAAAGCTTGGGAGAGAGATATCTTCACAACTTCTAACGACCTCCCTTTTGACTCTACACTTGCTAGCTGTCTTCTGCTCAATTCAGGATTCTGAAAGGGGCCCTGACAGTTGACAATAATTAGTGGGGGAATAAAATCATTGGACTAAGTAGGCCTTTGGTGAATCCAGCTCAGTTTTATCTGTGACATCCAGCAGGGTCAATTTCCTCGGCCTCAGTTTCCAGAAAAGACCCTCTCTTGAGCTTCTCGAATTTTCACGTGCATGTGAATTACTGCGGGATCTTGTTGGAATGCAGCCTCCTGGACCCCCTACGCAGAAATTATAAATCAGAAGGTCTCGAATGGGGCTCAAGGCTGGGCATTTCCATCCAAGTGATGCCAATGCCGCTGGTTTGTGGACCACAACTTGAGTAGCACTGCAGTGTAACATCAGTCCCACAAAAAACAGCCTCCACGACACAGAAACATACACAAAGAGTAACCAGACAAAAAGGCACGAAAACATTAACAACTGTTATCTTTACATCCTAAAGTTACAGATAATTAAAATTGTTCTTTATGTATATATCTGCATTTTTCCATAATGATTATGCTACTTCTATGATATACATATTATTTGAAATAAAATAAATGACCCAGTTGAGAAAACTATCTTAAAAACTCAGAAAATAGCCTAAACCTTGCTCTCAAGGTCCCCACAATTAAGTCCCAACCTCTTTCATGATATGATTCTAGCCAGTACCCTATGCTCAAAGAGAATATACCAAAGGGATTAGCAAACTCAGCTGCTGGACTCAAACTGCCTGGGTCCCAACCCCAGCTCTACCTCCTACCATCTGGGTGAGGATGGGCCAACAGGGTTGTGTTCCCTGCCCCCAGCTCCTCAGCCTTAAAGTAGAGAAAACAGCAGTACCGATTCACAGAGCCACCGCCTGATGGAAATATGTTCATTTGCATAAAGCTTTTAGAATGGAAATTAGTGACCAAGGCTCAGTTATCATCGTTACCCATGTCTCATACGTTCTACAATTTATAGGAATATCTTAAGTAGAAGAATGCCAAGTCCTACTCACGTGGGGCTCTGTTGCCTCTTCCTCCGTGCAGTGCTTTTTGAGAAGCCAGGGCTGGGGAAGGAAAGGAGACTGTGAAATACCAGGGCTGTGTTTCCATCCCCACTAATTCATACCGCACCCCCTTCCGCCCCCGTACCAGCTACAAGTCCTCTCCTTCCAAAACAGGCCAGGAGTCCAGGACAATTCAGCTTCCTGGGCTCACAGAATCCCGCTGCGAAATGGGTGCCTCCCGAATTAGCGTAGTATTAATACCAACAATGTATCAGGCAGTTGTAGACCTTTTACTTGTGCTATCTCGTTTCTCCTCACAACACTATATTAACAAGGCATTCCTTTTTCCCCCCTTTTACCGAACAGCAACGGAGGCACAGAGGAGTTAAGCAACTCACCCAGTGTGACGCCGTATGAAGCGGTAGGGCTAGCTCATAGGTGGGGGACGGGGTCAGGTTAGGGGTGAAGAAAACCGGGGAGACCCTCAAACCCCAGGAGGCACGACCTGAGCCCACCCCATCCCGGCTACGTTACCAAACGCAAAGAAGCTCCGCCCGCGGGACGTACATCACCACTCCAGGCCCTCAAACCTCCGCTTTTAGCCGCTCCTCCTCTTTCTCCCCAAATGAAAGGTCTGCAAAGGGGAAGCTTGAATGGGTCGTGAAGAGCGGACCTGAAACACCGTCACCCGGCAAAACATGGCTGCTACGTGTCCTCCTGGGGCGGAAGTGCCTGCGACTAACCCGGAACTCCTGGACCATATTTCCCAGAATTCCGCGGGTAAACCTTTACAGCGAGGCGTTACTGTAGCTGCAGTATCTGGGACTACACGAGTTTACGAGCTCTGGACTACATGTCCCAGAATGCAAGGGTGGGTGCGGGGGTGTCTACCGGCACGAGCTCTGGACTACATGTTTTCACTCTGGTTTTCACTTTCCGGAATCCCTGAGAAGGTCTCAGGCCGTCTTGCCGTTCGCCTGTGTAGGCCTCAGAAGAGTGTAGATTCTGTTCATTGAAAGGCGTACAAACTCAGTAGAATTTTGGACGTCTTCAAGAGGCTAAGCGACATAAAAGCATTACCAGCCACGAAGGCTTCCTGGTAAACCCCAAAGAGTTTCACCATTGGAATAAGGGGAGAAGGAAACTGGGCTTTCTTTGGCAGGGACTGAAGCCAAACGCCAAAACACCTCATTCCCTGAAATTGTGTAAAGGTGAACGTGTTTTGTTAGCATCTTACAACCCGTGCGGAAGCAAGGGAAAATCCTTTCTAGAGACAGACATCAACATCCTAGGTCTCAAGTTATTTCTGTAATTATAAAATCTGTGACATTGCTATTTGACCAAGTGAACTCTAAGGGGAAGGAAAAAGCATTACTTGACATACGGAGGGACACTTCACAGTCATAAAAGTTTCAAATTCTCAGAAACTAATAACTTCAGCTGATACTTTATAAAGCAAACATTGACAGAACCATGAAGAGAAACATTCAAATTCATAATTGGATCTGGAGATTGGAACACATACATAGAGGGAAATGTTGAGCCTTAAAAGCATATATTAAAGGTAGAAAGGGGGGCTTCCCTGGTGGCGCAGTGGTTGAGAGTCCGCCTGCCGATGCAGGGGACACGGGTTCGTGCCCCGGTCCGGGAGGATCCCACATGCCGCGGAGCGGCTGGGCCCGTGAGCCATGGCCGCTGAGCCTGGGCGTCCGGAGCCTGTGCTCCGCAACGGGAGAGGCCACAACAGTGAGAGGCCCGCATACAGCAAGGAAAACAAAAACAAAACAAAACAAAACAAATAAAGTAGAAAGGAAGTTGAAAATTGATTCAGAAAACATCCATTTCAGGAAATTAATAAATGAATAATAAAACTGAAGAAGGCAGATGGAAAAATATAAGATCAGATGAATGAAATACAAAAATAAAGTAGATCCCACACACACCCACAAAACAGAAATTAAAGAAAAAAACAAAACAAACAAAAAAAGATCATCCATAGTATAAACAAAGATTTTTTTCAAAAATGTGTTCCAAATTCTTTCAGGAAAATATCCTCCAAGAACTATTCCTGACTTAAGCCAACATAGCACACAGGATTTCTTTCCACCACGAGTAAAGTGAAATCTTGGATATAGCATGATGAAATACGGTAACATGATTAAGTTTTATTTATTCACCTCCTGTTCCCTATGGCACCCTCCACTCCCTTCTCTACCCCGTAAGCTACCATTCTAATTTGTTTGATGTGTTTTCTTTTGGGTGTGTTCTTGTGCAAAATGTGCACTTGTGTATATTTTCAATTCATATAAATAATATTGTGTCATAAAATTCATTCTGGTGTTTATTTCCTTCATTCAGGAGTATATTTTTAAGATTCACCCATCCAGGCTTCCCTGGTGGCACAGTGGTTGAGAGTCTGCCTGCCGATGCAGGGGACGCGGGTTCATGCCCCAGTCTGGGAAAATCCCACATGCCGTGGAGCGGCTGGGCCCGTGAGCCATGGCTGCTGAGCCTGCACGTCCGGAGCCTGTGCTCCGCAGCGGGAGAGGCCACAACAGCGAGAGGCCCACGTACCGCAGAAAAACAAACAAACAAAAAAAACATTCACCCATCTATCTAATTTGTTTCATAGAGTTCCATTTTCTGCACCCACATTTTACCTGTACTCTTCCAACTGCCATGCCAATGATAATAAAATAAACATCTTCTTACATTTGTTTATAGACGTATCTGAGAATTTCTTTGGAATACATACCCGAGTGAAATTATTTCATAGCAAATATGTATACTTTAATAATATAGCCAGATTGACTTCCTGAACGGCTACACCAGTCCAGATTACCAAAGAGTTGCACGTCAGGTTTTTGTGCAACCACTTACCTTCATTTGGACGACTCATCACCGTTTTGCTAGTGTATTAAATGTATAGTAGTATCTTGTTTTAGTTAAATTTCTCTGATTTCTAATAAGTTTGATCTTTTTTTCAAATGCTTGGTAGCTTCATCTATACGTGTCTACTTAAAACTTTTGCCCCATTTTCTAATGTGGATGCTATCTTTTTCTTCCTCATTTCTATTACATATTCTGATTATTAATACCTTTTCAGTTTTACCAATTACAAGTATCCTTTCCTAATTGGGCACGTGTTTCTAAAATTTTTCTATTGTGTTCTTCATGGAATAGAAATCTTTAATTATAAGATAATAAACCAATAATTTCTTAATATCTGTGCTTCTGAAACTCCTCAGGTGAAAAAATATATTTCTACCTTTTAAAAATTAACTTTCTAGACTTATCTTTCACATGTAGGTCCTTTAAATATTTTGGAGTCGGGCCTCCCTGGTGGCGCAGTGGTTGAGAGTCCGCCTGCCGATGCAGGGGATACGGGTTCGTGCCCCGGTCTGGGAGGATCCCATGTGCCGCGGAGCGGCTGGGCCCGTGGGCCATGGCCGCTGGGCCTGCGCATCCGGAGCCTGTGCTCCGCGGCGGGAGAGGCCACAACAGTGAGAGGCCCGCATACCGCAAAAAGAAAATATATATATATATATTTTGGAGTCTATTTATGTACATTTTATTACATGGGATCCACTTTTATTTTTCTCCAAGAGAAATTCTTAAAAATAGTGATATTCATGGCTTGAAGATTCAATATTACAAAGATATCAGTAATCCTCAAAATGATCTATAGGCTCAATCAAACCCCAATAAAAACATCAGCATTTTTTCCCTTGGAAATTGATGAGATGTTTACAAATATTATGTGGGAAAGCAAAGAGCTACAAGAAGAGCTGGGGGCTTCCCTGGTGGCGCAGTGGTTGAGAATCTGCCTGCTAATGCAGGGGACACGGGTTTGAGCCCTGGTCTGGGAAGATCCCACAGGCCACGGAGCAACTAGGCCCGTGAGCCACGTACTGAGCCTGCGCGTCTGGAGCCTGTGCTCCCCAACAAGAGGCCGTGATAGTGAGGCCCACGCACCACGATGAAGAGTGGCCCCCGCTCGCCACAACTAAAGAAAGCCCTCGCACAGAAACGAAGACCCAACACAGCAAAAATAAGTAAATAAACTCCTACCCCCAACATCTAAAAAAACATAAAAATAAAAAATAAAAGAAGAGCTGGGACAATCTGAAAGAAGAATGAAAAGAAAGATATTAGTCACATTAAATCTTACTATCAATCTACAATATAAGATAGTCTGGTGTTTGCTCAAGGATAGACAAGATAATAGACATCAAAATCCATGTTGAAACAGACATTATAACAACGTGTAAAAAGAAAACACTGCAGGGAGCTCCCTGGTGGTCTAGTGGTAAGGATTTGGCGCTTTCACTGTGGTGACCCTGGTTCAATCCCTGGTCAGGGAACTGAGATCCTGCAAGCCACGCAGCACGGCCAAAAGAAAAAAGAAAGAAAAGAAAACACTGCAGCAGAGAGGGGAAAGAACTCTTGTTCATACAGTTGATCCTTGAACTAGGGTTCAAGGGGGTTAGGGGTGCCAACCCTCTGCTAAGTTGAAAATCCAAGGATAACTTATAGCCAGTCCTCTGTACGTACATGGTTTCTCCATAATCGGCAATTCTGCATCTGAGGATTGAACCAACCTTGGATCGTGTAGTAGTGCAGTATTTACTATTAAAAAAAATCCTCGTATAAGTGCACTTGTGTAGTTTAAACCCATGTTGTCCAAGGGTCAACTATTGGTTCTCAGTCAGCTGGATATCCATATGGGAAAAATATTAATCATTACTGCATAGGATATAAAAATATAAATTCCAGAAGATCTGCAGACTTAAATTTGAAAAGTAAACAATGATGCTTTAGGAAAGAAACGTAAGATAACAGCCTTTTTGCCTTGGAGTAGGAAGAATTTCTTAAGACCAAAAAAATCACCAACTGTGAAAGAAAAAATTGAAAAATTGGACTATTTCAAAGTTAAGAAACACCGTAAACCCAAACGCAGCACTCTTGGGCCAAAAGTGAGAGAGATTTTAAAAACATCTATGGAATAAAAGACTCAGATGCATCCCTCATGCCCATGCATTCTTCAAGGGTCAACTGTATCTACCAAAGTTGAACATATACCCTATAACCCTTTGGTTCCACCCATAGAAATATCCCTCAAACAAGTGCACAAGGCACATTCTAGATTGCTCACATCACCACTAACTGTGATAGCCAAGAATGGGGAAGTACCCAATACCCACCAATAATGGGATTAATAAATAGATTTTGATATGTTTACACACTGCAATAATATCCACCAATGAAAATGAATCAACGGTATCCACTCCCATCAATATGGATAAATGTCATGGATATACTGTGGAGCAAATGAAGCCAACACAAAATAGCACCTATTACATGACTCCATTTATATCAAGTACAAAATAGGCTAAGTGAATCTACACCATTACAAATTAGCGGCTACCATATGGAAAGGAAGGTTACTAGAAAGAGCCAAAAAGGGATGCTTCTAGGGTTTGGGGTTTGTCCTGGTCCTCCAAGAACTAGACGGCAAAGTGCTGAGAAAGACTTTAATGAACCAATATTTCATTAGGGGAAACATCGGAGAGAAAATGGCAGGGAGCTCTGGAAGGCTGGCAGAACTATCAGCGCATAGTGCAAGTCTGACCCTGAGTGAAGATTTGGAAGAAAGATTTGGTAAATCATCCGAGACTGCCTTGTCATCTACGTAAAATCCTTCAAGGCTGTCAGAGTCCTTGAAAAAAGGTCACTGGACAGAGGAATCCTGGTCTCCAAGAAATGGGCTGCCTTAGGATCCCTGCTGTGCTGACTAGGAGCAATCAGGGGCAAGGCCGGCCTCCAGGCAAACGTGGTGATGGATTTAAGAGCAGCAGCTGGGACCTTTGGCCAGTTATGCTCCCTGTGGTCATAACTGTGAAACAGGAGACTCTCAACGTGGATGCTTCCTTGTGATAAGATCTGGTTGTTTATTTCTGTCAGACATAATACTGAAGCAACGTTGCGTCCTTCTCAGTATATCATACCCCAGAGATCTAAAACGTTCGTTTCTTCTGTTATTGATAATGTTCACCTCTTGGCTAAGGTAGTGTTCACCAAATTTATACCTACTGTATTTCTTGTTGTGATCAATACTTTGTGGAGAGATATTTTGGGTTTTGTAGCATCCTGCTCCTTGTAAACTTTCAACCAGTAGTTTGATAATTCATTGATTACTCTTGCCAGAACCTATCATTACTATGATGGTTGTAAATAATGATTTTTACATTACGTCATTCCTTCTATATATTTATGGTTTGGCATTCTATTATGAGAGCCCTTCCTTCCCTCCCTTCCTCTTTTTTTATTCATATTCTGTATGATAATTATTTATTTTAGGGTCAAATTGCTCAGATTTACCCAGTGTGAGTCTCTTCAAGCTGGATCTTTTTACACGTCCCACCGCTCTTTCCTACTTTCTGGCACAGTAAATTTTCTCCAGGATCATTCTACACTTTCCTTGCTCCAGCCCTGAAATAGAAACGTGGATATACATGCTTATATACATCACATACACATGTGTGTGTTTGTATATCCTCGCACTTCCATATCTACTTCTGTAAATACCTAGCACGTGCACTCACTCCCTCTCTCTCTCTACAGATGGGTGGACGGATGGATGGATGGGTAGACAGATCTGTATAAATAACTTATGGTCAGACTTCCATATCCGTGGTTCCTCTGTATCTGCAATTCTGCAACCATGGGTTCAACCAACCACAGATCATGTAGTACTGTAGGAATTACTATTAAAAAAAACCCTGCATATAAGTGGACCTGCCCAGTTCAAACCCATATTGTTCAAGGGTCAACTGTAACTTGCTAAATAAAGCCCTTTAACCAGCTATATTAAAAATACCGCCATTGGTCTGCGTATGGAATGCCATCCAAACCTGCTTTGTCCTTACTGGTTCCACATCCAGAGGGTCCTCTGCTATTATGCTCAGTTCTCTCCTCATGTGCATCTTTTCAACAAGAGAAACTTTTTTTTTTAAACCTCCACAATGTAGGTATATCCACTTTTGTTTCTAGCTCCAGGATTTTCCCTCTCCCTATTATGGATCTGTAGTTAAAGCACAGCATAAATAATAAAGCTTCAACTGTTGAAACTCATGAATTTTTCTGTGTATGCAAAATAATCTGAGAACTGTTTTGTTTTTGAAATTGGCTTCCAGAGTTCATACCATAATTTTGATCTTATATGCCTTATGACAATATAGAACAATCATATGAGGTCTTAACTGCAAGGGATAATTATTTAATACTTTTTCAAATTCTATTAAAATAATTTCCTGCTTTGGCAATACCCACTATTCAATGAAAAAAATATAACATGAAGTTATAAAATGGAAAAATATCACAAAATGCTCCTTGCCTAGGAAAACCACTCTGGAAGAGTATCCCTTTACACATGATCTTATGCATGTACACATACATGTGTGCACATGCACACATACACAAACACTAACAAAGATTTATGGTTGATTATACTATGAAGGCTACAATCTGTGACCTCTCAAAGCCCATATTGTGTATCTCCTGCGATTATGATATGTCATAAATTTTTAAAATAAATTTTTTATTTAATTTATTTATTTTGGGCTGCATTGGGTCTTCGTTGCTGCGTGCGGGCTTTCTCTAGTTGCAGTGAGTGTGGGCTACTCTTCGTTGCGGTGCGCGGGCTTCTCATTGCAGTGGCTTCTCTTGTTGCGGAGCACAGGCTCTAAGCACGTAGGCTTCAGTAGTTGTGGCACACAGCCTCAGTAGTTGTGGCACACGGGCTTAGTTGCTCCACAGCATGTGGGATCTTCCTGGACCAGGGCTCGAACCCGTGTCCCCTGCATTGGCAGGCGAATTCTTAGCCACTGTACCACCAGGGAAGTCCCTGTCATCATTTCACCGGCTTCAGATTAATATAGGAATCTATCAAAACTCAAATTCTTACAGCTGTACACTAATTTCCATTAAAAAATTTAGTGACATCATTGATGTGGTGTTCATCTTTTTGGTATTTTAATCTCATAATCCATAACTTCCAATTATATGATTTCTAAATCAAAGAGATCTAATATATTCTGATATATATACTCCTTTCCTGAAACCATGCTTTACTGCAACCAATAGGGAAAAGCACATAAATGTCAGTCTTGTCTCAATAATACACTGGATAATTTTATCAAATTCCTACAAGTTTTCTGGGTATTTGCCTCATGGATGTGGGGGAAGAATATGGCATAGCCCCTACCTGAGAAGTTTAGAAGAAATGCTACAATAATTAGAAGGCAAACATTTCAAAGTCTGGATGAAAATGCAGAGAATTAGAAATCAGTAAGTTCAAGGTCAACTAAAAATTTTTTTTTCTAGGGACAAACAATTTTTGTGACACTTTCAAAGTGTTACAGTAAACCCTGCCTTAATACTGACAGACAAAAAATCAATTGTATACTATGCAGTTACTGTTGTTGCAAAGTTAATCATGTTTTTTCACTCTGTACCATCAGAAAAAAAAAATCACAAGATAGTTCAATTTCTACTGAACACAGTCCTTGGAAAACTAGACGGGGTCTCAAATAACCACCCAACTTGAGAACAGAGGCTGCGGGAGGCAAGGAGCCCGTTGCGATAGGCTAATAGCATATTAATATTGAAGATTGGGGGGCTTCCCTTCCCTGGTGGCGTAGTGGTTAAGAATCTGCCTGCCAATGCAGGGGACACGGGTTTGAGCCCTGGTCCAGGAAGATCCCACATGCTGCACAGCAGCTCAGCCGCGTGCCACAACTACTGAAGCCTGCACACCTAGAGCCCGTGCTCCACAAAGAGAAGCCACTGCAATGAGAAGCCCACACACTGCAATGAAAAGTAACCCCCACTCACTGCAACTAGAGAAAGCCTGCGTGCAGCAATAAAGACCCAAGGCAGCCAAAAATAAATTTAAAAAAATATATATTGCAGATTGGTTTTCTGCAGTGGTTTTCAGTATTTCAACACAAGTTCATGTCCTGAATTAATTTTATTTTGCAGGTTTCCCCATCTGGATACAACTTTCATATATTATACATTTCCCCCTTTTGGTTTATTTAAAACACAAGTACTGAGCACACCTAAAAGCACTAGTCAATGATAAGGTTGTGTAGATTCACCAGCCAAGTCCCTGCCCTCATGGAGCGCACATTCTCATGGACATCAATTTTGACTAGCTCATCCTTACACTTTTGTTAAAGCCCAGACCAAACTCTTTTCCTAAGTGCTATCTCCTAAGTGACATCTGATAAATGTCAAAGTTCTGAATGCAGCCCTTACTGCACCACTCAGAAGGGGTCTCTGCTGTGTGCTCTGCTGAACACTAGGATCTGTTTAGCTACTGCTTCAACACCAACTAATTTAAAATACTTTCTCTCCTATGAGACCTGACGCTTGCAAGAATTCACGTTGCACGTGAGTTTTTTGAAAACAACATTTTGTAGAACTTCTATCCTCTGACAGTTCCTTGATGTTCTTACCACTCTCGCTGCTTTCATAAAATGTGTCCCCAGTATGCATTCTGTGATGACTTATAAGATTGGAGCGCCAACTGAAGCTTTTACCACACGTCTCACACTGGTAAGGTTTCTCCCCTGTATGAACTCGCCTGTGATACTGAAGCTGTGAAGACCGACTAAAGACTTTACCACACACATCACATCTGTACGGCTTCTCTCCAGTGTGGATGCTCTGATGAAGCTGAAGACTTGAGGCCTGACTGAAGTGCTTACCACGCTCCCCACACTTATATGGTTTCTCTCCTGTGGGGACCTTCCGATGCATGTCGAGGTTCAGGCTCCACATGAAGCCCTTCCCAGTGTCTTGGGAAAGTCACTTGGCCACTGTATTTATTTGTACTTATCTACACTTATCTGTCACTTGGGGGTTATAATTGTACCTGGTCCATGGGTACGTTGTACAAAAGATCTGTAAAGTACTTACAAGAAACTGACACAGAGTAAGCACTCCACAGACATTGGCTATTAGCTATTGGAAATATTTCTCCATGAAACAGATGACTTTATCAGTGGATGACTCGGTGGGAGACAGTGAATCACAGAATCACAGCATGTTGAAAGTGACCTAGTTCACACTCTTATGTGAAAAAAAGAAAAGTGTGCATGGGTAGAAAATGTCTGAAAGTTTACATAACAAATAGTTCATCATGTTAACTTTGAGGATGAGAATAAATCAGGAAAGGAGGAAAGAAAAACTTGAGTGTAATTCAATTTCTATATCATTTGTGTTTCTACACTGAGACTCTGAATACACTGGAAGTGCAATTGTTTTTAACGTGGCGGGATAAAGGTTTTCAAGTTCTCCTGATCCATCCGTATTATTATTTCAGAATTGCTGGCATTTCTTGCCATCTTCGGATCTACACCCATTTGAGTCAGTGGGCCATTCTGGACGGAGGAGATAATAGAGCAGAAGTGAAGTGAGAGGAAAGGAGAGAAAAGATTTTCTCTTTTCTCTTCAAAGAGGAAAGGTCTTTGGAATGGGAACAACTCACAACCAAACATTGGGGAAAGGATGTGATGGAAAACGAGACAAACATCCTACCCCTGTGATGAGAAGGATTCCCTGGGCTGGATGGAGGGAGGTCACAGGTGGCTGGACAAGGAAACCAACTAGGGAGAAACACACACAAGTGCAGGGCAAACACCCTGAGGCCACTCAGCCTGACTCCATGCAAACATATGTCCAGCAGACAGCCCTTCACCTGTGGATCCCCAGCAAGACAGGTACCTTGGGGGTGACAACTCATTCTGAGTCCATTATGCCTGGCCATTCATAAACCGCTGTCTAACGTGTGAGGAATAAACTCTCAATGTGTATGAGGAAATTGGGGAAGGAGATTGAAAGGTTACTGAAACGGAAAAAAAAGAAGTTCAGGAAGGCAGGATGGTAGAGAGACAAGAAAAAGACCTTAAAAGATAGAAAGGATTTGCCAAAGAAGAGAAAGAAAAAGAAATGATTCCGAATGGGTTAACCTGCAGCTAGGAAGTTAAGGAAGATTATTGATGGGTGAAGACTATGGAATAAAGCGAATAAAATTTATCCGAAGTTGCTGAGACTACGGTAAGCAGCATGATTATCAAATTATGAATTGGCTGCAATGGCATTCTAGGGGAGCAATAGGAAGGGGAAGCAAATGTTCCTGAGATGACAGTAGCAGGTGGAAAGTTGTTTCAGGGGAAGATCAGTCTTGCAGAGGATGTATCAGAGGAGGGCAAGTGTGAGCAAGCAAGGAAATACTAAGTGTATACGGTTCCTTCACTGAGTGCACCCAGCCCCGCAGTCAGCCTTGAGAACAAGCAGGACTTCAGGTACTGGAGCTACATTTCAGTCATCAAGACTTGAGAAGACACCCTTAACTCAGGTCTTCTCTTCAAACTCCATCTTTCCTTCTTGACCTTCATTTGGCCTCTTCCCTTACCCTCAAGCTGTGGACTGAGGCCACAGAGCAAGATGGGTCACTAGTGTCCTCCATCCCCTGGCGACTGTGGTTCACATCACTGGAGTACCAAAGGCAATAACCAAGTAACAGACACAAGAGTGTATGAAGAAGAAGAGATTCTGATAAGGCTTTCTGTGACAGTGTGGGCCAAGTCGGCTCTATATGGCTGGTATCACGTGAATTATGAGCAGCCTTAGGGGAGAAGTCCTCAGAAGGCAGAGCCTGGCTCTCGAGAGGCTCTGCGTGCTCACAGCCCACTCCAAGACCTCAGTTACAGCTTCGGCCCCCAATATCCCTCCCTCTGCCTGCTCACAGTTTTTGAAGTCTTCTTTCCTCCACATTTCTCTTGAGAGGTGGAGGAGGAAGATGAGCTTCAGGCCAGCTCAGACTCCCCTGGGATCCCAGCAGGATGCCTATCATTAACCTCCCACCTTCTAGGAAGCTCCTAAGATCTTCACATTTGGGGCAGTTCTCATTTCAGCTGTGCTTCAAATTGCTGGCTGGAGACGGCCTGTTGGAAGGTGGCTAAAAGCAAGTAGCAATCCTTCGGGCAGCCTGGCCCTTCTCGACTGTCAGACATCTTCAGGGATATTCTAGGAAATGTTGTTTGTTCTAGAGAAGGGAGGGAAACAATCCAATTGTCCAATAATGCTTGAATGGAAAATAAATGATGCTATATGCATGTGATCAAATAATATCAAACAGTCAAAAATCAAAGACCTAGATCTATATGGATTCACGTGGATAAATCTTGAAAACATAATATTGATTGAAAGAAAATAAGATAAAGAACGTTAGATTGTGATAACAGGTATGTAAGTATTTAAATATTTAAATCAATTCAACATATTGCTTCTATATAGAGAGATGCAAGAAAATAAACTTTATCCAAAGAACACATTATTTACATTTAATATGCTCATTTATCTAGGAGACCCAAAAGAACCCACAGATAAACTAGCAGGAACTAATAAGACGGTTCAACAAGGCACACACACACAAGATCAATAAATTTTAAAAATCAATCAGGCTCCTCTACACTGGCGATAACAAATTAGAAACTGTAAAAGAAAATAAGAAAAAAAGAAGATCTAAAAAGAGTCACAAGAGCCATATAAATTATTTAGAGCTAAGCATACGTAGAAGGCAATATAACTAACAAACTGAGTACGAACAGTTAAACTCCGCCCAACCCAAGGTTAGGAAAAGACTGTTGTTACTTTATGAGAACAGACCCTCTTCTTAAGGAGCAGATCAGTAAGTGAGAGTGAATCAAAGAAACACAGCATTTGAAAAGTCAGCTAGTCCAAGCCTCTTGATCGCACATACAGAAGCTGAAGCCCAGATAGGTTGAGTTACTTGCTAAAGGGCCCAATGTCCTGACTCAAGGACTAGCATTTTTCACTCAGTCGCAAGACACAATCAAATGCAGTGCCTTGGAAAGAGATGGGGAAAAAATGAAGAAATCAATTATATAGTTCCTCATCTTTAAGTACAGAAATAGCCGTGACAAAATTACACGTATTGAGGGAAAATTGAAGTGCAGAGTTTAAAATGTCAATAATCCACAGGGAAACTGGAGACCATTTAAAACATTCATATTAAATCTCTCTAGAAAAGACATTAAAAGATCTCCAATCAAAATGTGAATTTTATAATAGACATGGTATGATACAATTTATAATAGATATGGTATGAACCTTTCCCTTTCACGGGAAAGCTTCGGCTGGGAAAAAGGAATTGTTCTTGAAAATGGGGCCTGTGCTACTGCAGACACTGTGCTCAACCTAGGTCCACCGAACGCTCTGATGTCATCACTGAGGTCACAGAATTCCACTGTGCGCCTGGCAACCTTGCAAACATAACAGCCCTGGTGAGCACTAGGCAGTACTGCTGGTTCACTCAGTGGTACAAGTTTTTCAGCCATTTAGGAGACTTGACTATTTTTGTTTGTATTGAATCATTTCAACGGATTGCCCAAGAGCCAAGAAGGGCCAACCTGTAGGGAAGAGGAGGAGTTGGACATCTCTTGAGGCATCTTCTAAGGGAGACTTCTAGTTGGTACGATGGAACGGCGACAAAAGAGGAAACATCTGGAAAATGAAGAGTCCCAGGAAACTGCCGAGAACGGAGGAGGTATGTGGGGGGCAACTTGGCTGGGGCACATGGGTTTCTGCCAAACTGAAGCTTCTCTAGGAAGCGGGGGACTGAGAACGTGTCACCTGTGAAGCAGGGAGCGAGAGACCTTGTCTCACTGATGCTGCCGTATCTATCCGGAGGGCCCCTGGGGTGTGAGACGGCACAGAACGGCCAGATGCCCCCTGGGAGATGGGAGGTCAGCTCCGCTGCTCTGAGGACTCTCTCCTGGGGCAGCCGGGCCTGGAGCTTTGTCGGACTCACAGCAGGCTGCATCCTGCTTGCACAGACCTAGAGGTGCAGCTTTTCTCAGTCCCCGATTTCTCTCTTATTCTCTTGGATCTTTCCCTGGGGTCATGAGGTGGGGGATGTGAAGGATGCAAGGATGCTGAGAGAGACCCATGAGTTACTTGGCCTCTTTTACCAAAGTGGAAAGAGAAGCCCCATGAGTTGAAGGCCCTGTTGAAAAATATCTTGACAAGTGGAATGCACTTTGAAAGAAGATTGTTTGTCTAGGGATGGTGTCATATTGAAAGCAAGGAGGATTTATTCCTTCAACAGGAAGAATTTCCCAAAGGAGATCAAGGGAAGGGAAGGGTTTTCCAGAGATTGAGACCACGTGAGCGGGGGTGAGAAATGGCCTCAGGGTCCTGCGGGGAGCTCTGAGAGCCACGGGCCACGTGGTGCCTGCGTGCATTAAATGTAGGCGAGTAGCTTGCCCTGGGAGAGGGGTGGTCACCCCAAAGCTCCAGCTAGAGGCCTCTGCCCCAGATTAGAGCCCAGTAGCTCCTACCAGGCCCAGGGCCCTGGAGACTGTAGGATGGGCCCTGGCAATGGAGGTCTAGACAGCAGGCAGATTTCCAGGCAGTGGCTGGGACAGGCTGGGGAAGGCAATGACTGCCCCTGACCATTCAGAATATTTTGCTCTATGTTCCTGTGTGTGTGTGGGTGTGTGAGAGTGTGTGTGTGTGTGTGTGTGTGTGTGTGTGTGTGTGTGTGTGAGCGAGATGAATGGGGTTAGAGTGCTTACCAGATATAAAGTCTGCGTGGTAAAGTTCTTGTCACCCTGCCTGGACCTGGCTGACACTCGGTGTACGTAAGAGTGTATACAGAATTCTTGTTAGGGGTGTTTTATGAGACAGTAACTCATACACCCATGTACACTCTGATGCAGCAAAAATATCACACACCCCACATATAACTTCCTTAGTAAACCACACACAGCACATGGAGGTATATACACGGATCCCTCCTGTACTACGTTCTCATACAACCCACCTGTATCACAATCCTCTCCTCCAACACCAAACGCTGGAGATGAGATATGTATATAGACACACACACTATATATATAGGACACACACACACACACTATATATATATATATATATGTATCTCCACAACTCTCGCACAAACACAGCTAACTTCAGCCATCGCTAATTACCTCTGTAACAACCAGTCACGTGTCATACACACCACACTTGTAACACATTCTTGAGTAATGCCAGACCCGCTTTGTACAAACGACAGTAAACCACAGTCTCAGTAACCCATGTCAGGATTGCCAGAGAAAATATGGGCTATCCAGTTCAATTTGAATTCCAGATAAACAACAAGTAATTTTTCAGTATCCGTATGTCCCACATATTGTATGGGCCATACTTACACTAAAACTAAGTAAGAACAAATACTGCATGGGAATACTTACACTAAAAAATTATTCTGGGTTTATCTGAAACTGAAATTTAACTGGGTGCCTTGTATTCTTGTTCGCTAAGTCTGGCAACCCTTATGTACTTACCACCAGCTGATGTATTATATATTTATTGTAGTTTTGTTTAGTGTGTGTCTTCCCCTACTAGAATGTGCAGCGTTACCAGAGACTACAACAATGGAAGAGTGCCGGATACACAGGAGTAGCTGCTCACTGAATCTTGGTGAATGAATGAATGAACACGCACCATAAATACAAGCCACACCATGTAATGAGGAAAAGTTACATGTCCCAGAATTCCTGACTTGTGAACAGAAAAAATGCACACAAAGGCCACAGACACAGATAGACACATCTGCACTGTGCTCCCCATGCCAACCCCACACTTACCACAGACTTAACTGATACACATCACTCACTCTTCCCACACACTCACAGTCACCACCGAGGCCTACATTACCAACTAGACAGTGAGAGAATAAGTATTGATTGGAATTAAATCCTGGAGGATCCACTGGGAACCACACTCTCAACTGTGTGTATTCACTGCACCTGACACGTGTCACACACTCAGCAAATATTTGTGGACAGAGGACTGATGAACCCACCCTGAGCCTTCCATTCCTCCCTCAGGAATCTCGAAGTCACAAGAGGATCCCCCTCGGCTTGGATCCACTGTGGTGGCCCAAGGCTGCAGCCCAGGGGCAGTGGAGGTCTCCTCTGCCCCTAAATACTTCTTCTGTACTTCTACTCCGCGCAAGCTCAGCTACGCTGGTAAGGGCGCGGGGCTCCTCAGGTGAGGGGGTGCTTGGCTGTGAGGCAGGAGGCACACAGATCCCAGGGAGGCTGAGAGGAAATCCAGGGTCATCAGAGGTGATGAGGGCTCTGTGGAGGAGCCTGGGCAGGATGGCTGAGCTGTTCCGAGGGCGTGGATGCCAGCTGAGTCTGGGGGGGCGGTGTGAATACTGGTAGTACCATGGTGGGGAAGTCAAGGAGCAGGGGCCGGAAAGGTCTGGGCTTGAGGTGGAGGGAAGAGGGACCAGATTAAGCATCTTCAGAGGAAAATGTAGGCTTTGTCTTTGCCTTTGCTTCCAGAGAAGGACAGAGTTCTGCATCATACACCTCCAGCCTGAGAGCAGGACCATCCAGCTCAGGTCCACACAGCTCACACATACATCTGCCCTCCAGGCACAGCCCTTCTCAGAGCACACATAAACCCCAAGCACCACAGCCCCATTCCACAAGTAATGCACCACCGATATTACCAAAATCACACTCCTTGTCATACACGCATCCAGCCGCATCCCTCACTTACCACAGCCCTCACCACCATACTCCACACCCCTGTATACAGACACCGCTCCAGTATCCCCCCCACGCACATGAAAAGCCCACAGATGACACCAGATACACCGCTCCATCCTACGGCCAACAGACACCAAGCTCACGACATAGCTACGTCATGTAAATGTCCCTCTCTCGTCTACCACACCTGCTCCCTCAGCTTCCGGCACGGCCCATGCATGTTATTATGGTTTTAATTTCCTTTTTCAGCAATGCGGAGATTTCGAGACACTGCCTGGCCTACAGCACCCCTAGCCCAGGTTCAGGAAGAAGGGGAGACCGCTCCCCCATCACACTGTGTCTCCTCCTCACTCTCTTCACCCTGTAAGGACTATCTGCACCCAGACAAAGAGGAAAGGGGCATGAAAATATACTACGTGCAGGTACAAGTGAACAAGGGTGTCGCTGTCTCCTGGAAGACAAAGAAACCCTTGGAGTTGCCTGAAAAGCAGCTGACGATAGAAGAAGTGACCCTTCCTGAGGATGCGTGCACAGTAGGCACTTGCCCCTCTGATGTGTCCACCGAAAGCCTCCTGTCTGACAGTGAGCCCACTGGGGAGGAGAAAGAGTATGAGGAAAGGGCAGAGCCAGGCAGCCCATCAGGGTCACCTGCCGTCGAGGAGAGACCCAGGGCCAAGACACCGGACTGGATGGTGACCATGGAGACCGGCTTCAGGTGCATGGCCTGCTGCCGGGTCTTCCCCACCTTGGAGATCCTCCAGCAGCACGTGAAGGGCGGCGTCCTGCAGGGCTTCAGCTGCCGTGTCTTTCATCTCAACATGGCCCAGTGGATGGGCAATGTGGAATCCGAGAGCACACCGGAGGAGGAGGAGGAGGAGGAGGAGGAGGAGGAGGAGGAGGAGGAGGAGGAGGAAGAGAAGCAAGAAGAAAAGGAGAATGAGGGAGAGCAGCCCACGGGGGAAGGCCCCAGCCCAAAGAGACCCCGCAGGCAGGGTCTTTTCTCTCCTTTGAGTTCCAAACAGCAACTGAGATTCATGGGACAGAAGATCCTGGAAGACGGTGTGGCCGTCCCTTGGAAGAGGTAAGGCTTGAGGCTGGCACTCTTCTGAGCCTATGTCACGACGGCCCAGAGGAGTCTAAGGGAAGGGGCCGCACACATGTGCTGGTTGACCTAATGGCTCTGCAGTTGCATCAAATGGGACACACCCAGCACTAACAAAGGCATTGAGCTCTGTTGACGTAAACAAGAAGGTGGAGCCTTTTCCTAGGAGTTTTCTCAGGGTCTGCACGATGGACCTCAACTCTTAGAGGACGTACCGCCAGCAGCTCCTTCTCGGCAGAGAGCGCCAGGAGTGGTCTCAAGAGAGGACAGGGGCCCTTGCAGGACCAGAACTTTGAGGTCTGAGAGCCTTGGGCCTGAGCCGAGATCTCACCCTGACCACTGTACCTAGCCTTCTGTGACAAAGGGGAATATGAAAGAGAGTCACGTGGAAATGAGGTCCCCCGAGATATGGAAGTGTTCCAGAACCTTCGTTGCGTGGTAGTTGATCTGGAGCCAAGCTCACTGTGGTGTGCGTGGCTCTGAGCATTAAGGCAATGCTGGAGGGTAACCCTGACCAGCAGAGCTTGGAGTGCTTCTTGTCTCTTCCTGTCCTACCTCATTTGTTTTATCCCTTCCAGGGAGAAGAAAGGACCCTCGGGAGAGTAGCAGACAGAATGCCGTGGTCTGAAGGAGGATGAAGGGACCGGCACTCAGTCTAACATCATATGACAATAGAAGCGTCCTAGGCAATAAAGGGCATTTTCCAAACCTTTCCTGGAGCTTTTATTTAATGACATTTTTCTATCTATGCATCTATCTGTCATCTACATCTGTATCTTTCAAGGTTTGTGAACAAGCTTTCACATAAGCACTAGAGACGTCCGCCAGCATTTTCCAGAAGAGGCCTGCAAATTGCTGGGGACTCCTCACAAATAGGGAACGGCCACAACCCCTGCCACACAGACTATGCGCGTGGCCCTCCTGACGTACTCCCACTCTCTCTCTGAATTTCCCAACGTCTGAGATGAGGGTGCTGGCTGGAGGCAATGATCACGTGCAGGCTGAATCTTCTCCAGATTCTGATTCTCTTCCTGGGCATATCGTCCTCAAGCACAGTCTCCATGTCCCTGGCCACACTGATCTCTCTCCTTCAGTCCTTCCCTCCCTCCCTCTCCTGCCTCCCAGTGCAGAGAATACTTTTTTGCATTTGAGACGACATTTATTTTTGGTTCACAGAATTCTCACCTGTTCTACTGTGGCCTCCGTTGTGAACATTCCAAAGCTGAGAATTTTCTGTTTTTCTCCCTCATTTCTGCTGAGTCTTTACCTTCCTAATGCAGTGAACTCACAGTGCCTAGCTGACTGGATGGGGAAAAAAATCCAGGGAGCAAAGAGAAATAATAAAAGAATATATCAGTTAATTTTTCATAGTGTTATCCAACTACATATTTTTAAAATTTTGGAACAATATTAGGAATCTTCTCTTTATAAAAAACTGAATTATCGGGCTTCCCTGGTGGAGCAGTGGTTAAGAATATGCCTGCGAATGCAGGGGACATGGGTTCGAGCCCTGGTCTGGGAAGATCCCACGTGCCACGGAGTAACTAAGCCCGCGCGCCACAACTACTGAGCCTGCGCTCTAGAGCCCGTGTGCCACATCTACCGAGCCCACGTGCCACAACTACGGAAGCCTGCGTGCCTAGAGCCCATGCTCCGCAACAAGAGAAGCCACTGCAATGGGAAGCCCGTGCACCACAGCCAAGAGGAGCCCCCGCTCACTGCAACTAGAGAACGCCCGCTAGCAGCAACAAAGACCCAATGCAGCCCAAAATAAATTAATTAATTTTAAAAAATTGAATTAGTTTCAAGGGTACAATGTATAAAAGTACAATAAAAGCCCCCCTTCATAACCCCCCAACCCCACTCTCAAGATGGAATAGATATGCTGTGATACAATTTATAGTCGTAGTACTACTCCTCCTCCCACCACATCCGAAATCCTCTGAGCCCGGTGCAGCAGCTTCCTTTCACAATGCTAGGACCCGCCACAAGACAGATGATAATCCCTTTGGACATTTCAAGGAGCGGCACCAAGGGAACAGTACCGGGGAAATGCCACTGACAGCTCAGAATATCCATGGCATTTCTAGAGCCTCGGCACTGCTCTCGCTCTGGGTATGAAGGTCCAAAAAGCACGTCAGAGAATGTTCATACTTGTAAACAAGCTCCACCTTTGAAACACAATCTACATAGAAACACATATACAAGCCTGCACGATGGATGAAGCCAACGTCTCCTCCATGATTGACCTTCTGACAACCTTATTGTCTCCTCAACCATAAAAGGTCAACTTCAGACTCACGACCTTGCCTTGTCACCAGAAACATCCAAGCTTGGATCAGTCTTTCTAAGAGCAGATATTTGCTCTCTGAACTATTAGAGACTTGTCACATACACAGAAGTAAAACAGGATTGTTTCTATCTACCTGGGGACCTGGAGTCTTTCACATTGCTCCTGGTAAAACTCTCAGAGCACCAAAACTTTACCTACAAAGGGTTCAAGCTATGACATTCCCAATTTTCACAAACCTCCTCAGCTCTTGTGAGTCACATGCAGCCAATTCCAGAAATTGGAAACACGGTTGTGAGGATGAAACTGACTTTGGGGCTCCCCTTGGATATGGTCTTCCAGACTTACCAAAAGGCCATTAAGAGGAAGGTTTACCCCACCTCAGGGAAACCCGAGGCAGTACTTGCAGTCAAGGGCTGGCCATGGCTTCTGAGCTACATCCAAAAAGAATTTCATACTGTACCTGGATCTGCTGAAGCCATTTCTGACTGTCCGAGAGCCAGCATGTATCGTTCCTGAACTGCCTCCATTGTGGATCATCAGTAGGGCTGTCACCTTTACTAAATAAAAATACAGGATACCCAGTTAAACTTGAACTTCACATGAATAATAAGTCATCACTTTTAGTATAAGTAGATCCTATGTACTATTTGGGGCATACTTATCTTAAAAATGTACTCGTTGTTTTTCTGACATTCATATTTAACTGAAGAGCCTATATTTTATCTGTCAACCCTACTCAGCAGAAATGATGGAGGCTTATAGAGATCCAAGAGATGCCTCAGAGCATCCTCAGCTTTTATTTCTATGTCCTGGACAGTGAGCCCGAGCTTCCCACTCCCATTAATTGGCTATAATGGAGTATAGTCTCCATTTTAGAGGTTTTGCTACTTGTCATTGTTATTATCTTCCTCTCACAGCAGTGAGAGGCCCGCATATTGCAAAAGAAACACACAAACAAACAAACAAAAAGGAATAAGCTTGAATAATTCCTCCAAATCTCAGTGGTTTAAAACAACAAAGGTTCATTTCCCGCTCGTTGTACATGCCCATCATGGGCTGCCTAGGAGTTCTGCTCTTCGTTTTCCTTATTCCTGCCCCCAGCTTGACAAAGCCACCTCTCTCAGTCATCTTTGTAGAGAGAAAGAATTCTGGAGCCTCACACTGGCAGTGTGAGTTCTCGCCCAAAAGTAACACACATCACTTCCACCCAGAATTGTTGACCACAATCTTATTTTTAGGGAGACCACTGCCCAAAACTGCCTGCCCTGACCAGGCCCGACAGTAACCACTTTCACGAGTTATCTTAAAACAGGAGGTCCTGGTAAGGAACGCGGAACTAACCAACTACCACCAACCGGAAGAATTAGGGAAAGGTCAAAAGGAGAGAGGAGACTCCTGTCCATATGTCCTACCAACCTCCCAGAATCCTTCTCTCTGGAACCTATCTTAGCTGAGCAATGTGTGCACCACCAGAAAGGATCCTGAGTCAGAATGACTGGCCGGAGACAACCCAGAAACTAACCCCATCACCATAAAACCTGAGACTGCGAGCCACATGGCAGAGCAGTTCTCCTGGGTTCCCTTCCCCTCCTGCTCTGCACCCGGACACCCCTTCCCAATAAAGTCTGTTGCTTTGTCAGCACGTGTGTCTCCTCAGAAAATTCTTTTCTGAGTGGTAGACAAGAGCCCACTCTTGGGCCCTGGAAGAGGTCCCTCTTCCTGCAACATTATCATGTGTCTCTCCATTTTCTAAACTCCTTAGGCAAAAGTAATTGTGAACAATACTACTGAATAGTACAGAAACCATACAGAAAAATTCTAATCCCTCCCTGTTAAATAGGAGACTTGACAAAACCACCAAGCTATGCATTCACAAAACTGGGTCTAGAACTCACATCTCTTAGGTCATGATTCAGAACCTTTTCCCACTACGCTGTATGTTAGGATTTTTACACCAAGACAATGTAGTTGGGTTAATAATGCCTTTCATTTTTTGTTTTTGTTTTTGTTTTTCATAAATGGATTCAGGAGGGAGGCTTTGGAAGCCCCTAAAACACTTGCCTTAAACTGAAAAGCAACTGGAAAATAATCCCACTGCCTTTTGAAATGTTTGACCTAGTAAAGATTAGATGTCTGGGAGGCTTTTATGTTCTGAATATAAGGAATAAAAAGGAAACAATCTTCCTAAGACTTTAGGAAACAGGCGGAAAAACTCTTGACTCCCACTTTGCTATTTTGATTAGCTCGTTGACACTTCAGTTCTTTGACTAATAGCAGTGGCAACAGCTGGAGTTTAGCCAAGATATAAGTATATATAATAGGGTGGCGGCCCCTGCAGAACCACATACCACTGTAGATGCTTTAGCTCAATCCTACTTGCTCATAGGTCTGTGCAAAGTAACAAATGGTTCTGAAACATTTATTCCAAATAGCTTTCTTATTATTACTTTAAAGATAACTTGGCTGCCAAATACTTGCTCCCTGGTGAAAAAGAATGCATATATGGGAGGAGGATTTATGTATCAAGATATGCTGCTTATTTCCCTCCTGCTGATACAATGCACATCTAATGAATTAGAGATAATCTTCCTCTCTTCCCCAAATTATAGATAAATGAGTATGTCGTTTCTCCCTCCCTTCAATTCATCCTGGTCATAGTTATTTTCTTTAAGACTATTATTCCCCTGCTTAAATCTTAAATGGCTTCCCAATGCGAGAAGAAGAAAACCGAAAAGAGTCAACCGAACGTTCAAAGCCCCGTAGGGTTGAAGACCCTGCCGAGTTTTCCAGACTAAGCGTAACACTCACCTTCCCGCCTCCACTCAACTAGGCCAGACTTCCCTCCCTCCATCAGAGGACAGGCGCTTGCTCAACTCATTTCTTTCAAGAGTATAATTTTTCAAAGTACAAATTGTTTTTAAGTTCAATTAAAATCCCACTTTCTACAGGAAGCCCTTCCAGATATCCCAGTGAGAATGGACCACACATTTTCCCAGCATGTTAGTTGTACCTCTGTGATAACTCTTTTCACATCCTTCAATCGGGCAGACTCTTAATGAATGCGTCTGATTTCCCCCACAACATAGAGTAGGAGCCCTTGGAAAGTAAGACGCCATGATTCCTTATCTCTGGATTTTCCACATCTCCTTGCACTGAGTATGATCCCTAGCAGGACCCTGTGGGCTCCTGGGCACAAAGCCTGTATCGGTGTCCCCCATTTCTTGATTACAGGAAATAGGCTTCATTCAGCCTCCATGACCTTCCCTGAGTGCCAAGGAGCAGGTTCAAACAGTTGCTAATTAGAGAAGGGAGGGGATGCGAGACAAGGGAGGAATAGTCACAAGAAACACTAGTGCAGCCTTCGGGCAGGGTCTTGGTTCCCCCTTAAGGGATACACATAACAATATCTTTGAGCTGTTTTGCAGATACTGAAACCCCCACTAGGTGGGAGAAGTTAATGGTGTGCTGCCCACAAACACGCAGACCCCAGAACCAGTTGGAACCGTAAGGTTGATGATGCTGACACCCACTTACCTCACCACCAACCAATCAGAGAAATGTCCATGAGCTGATCATACTCTCCTCTTTGAACGATTACTATAAAACTCCTCACTACCCTCTCCAGGTCAGGGACGCAGAGTTTTGAGGGCAATCGCCTGCTCTAGCCCCCTTTGCCTGGCAAAGCAATAAAGCTATTCTTTTCTACTTCACCCACAACTCTGTCTTGAGATTTAATTCAGTGTCAGGGTACGGAGGCCGGATTCGGCTTCAAGTATGAGCTCCCCTACTTGCTCCTCTATCCCGCAAAAAAAAAAAACAAAAGCTTAAATAAATTACCAAAGTACTGGATCTTCTTCCTCCCTAGGCAAAACAATGTCCTGACCAGTGGCCTCTCTTCCTTTTCCCCATACCAGCACAGGAATGCCATCTCTGCATTTATGCTTGCCTGTCACCATGTTCATGTAACTGAACAAAAGTGACAGCCCTCGGGCTTCCCTGGTGGCGCAGTGGTTGGGAGTCCGCCTGCCGATGCACGGGACACGGGTTCGTGCCCCGGTCCGGGAGCATCCCGCATGCCGCGGGGCCGCTGGGCCCGTGAGCCACGGCCGCTGGGCCTGCACGTCCGGAGCCTGTGCTCCGCAACGGGAGAGGCCACAACAGGGAGAGGCCCGCGTACCGCAAAAAACAAAAAAAGTGACAGCCCTGTTCATCCCATGTCCTGTGTAATCCACCCAACTCCCTTCGTCTCCATCTAAAACTATTTTTTACACTGCCTAAAATTTAACCATAGAGAATCAGGACTTTGAATGTTTACCCTTCAAAGATTTTTATTAAAATACAAGTAACCTCATGAGAAGTGGTGCCTTAACTTAAACCATCATCAGCCACTGTTTTAGCAAGGACTAGGGGAAAACAGGCTGAGAATTGGGCCATTTTTTAATGGCATTGGAAATGTAGAGACAGGAAGAAGAAGAAATGGTATCTGATCAGGAGGTAGATGTTGGGGAGGTGGTGAAAAAGTACTAAAAATAAATATTCCACTTCCTCATAAATTTGCAACAGACAAAATCTTCCTGAGCTGGTGCCCCTGTGTGAAGCAATGTATTAAGGACATAAGACATAGAGATCCACTGCAAATTAATCATGTTAATAAACTGAGCTGAGACTCAGAGAGTTCAAATAACTAGGGTTGAGAAGAATATTCGAAGTTTACTTTTTAAAGGAGCCCAGAGATTGAGGTAAAACCCACAGCTGTAAAGAACACCTTTGCATCAAGGACTTAGCTTCTATGTATGAATTGTAAGTAAGGGAAGCAGCCTTAGAAAGCAGAATCAGATGACTACTGGTGCCTAGGAAAACCTCTGGCCTAAAGAAGTCATCTGAAGTTAGCCCCATCTTCCTCTAAACCCATTTGGTAGGGTTTTGAAAATCTCCTCCATGAACATAATACACTTGACATGAATTCATGGAAGTAAATGAGGTTAACAGGATCTGACCAACACCTTAGTGTCTCTTCCAAAGGATGGGCAGTGTATCCATAATGAGGAAAGGGATATGAAATGCTCACAAATCCCATGATGAAAATGCCTCTTGGTCTATAAATCATGTTTCCCTGCTGTTCATAGCTCTGAAAACGATTAGAGAGAAACCTACTCCTGGGTGTGACAACTGGGGTCACTGAAGATTAGATGTTGCCATGAGCCCACAGAGTCTGCCCTGCAGAAAGCAGTAAAATGATCAAACCCCCACTCCTTCTGCTGGAATATTTACTGTTGACACAAGAGTTCAGCTGTAGACTATGAGCAAAAACCTTCTGTCAATCACTTTCAGTCCTTAATTGGATAAAAAGAGCTAGAGATCTTTCAAAACAGTTGAAGATTGCTACTTGACAGGGGGGGCTGGGAGTAGTGCAACTGGCATATGGGTAATTTTTAAGGCTACTTTTAAGTGTGAAGCCCTTTGACTGGTTCTCTGTCTCATGGGTATCCCAAAATTTCCATCTCACTGAAATTTGGAAAAGAATTCAGGTTCTGTCTTTCCCCAGAGAGGGGAGGCAGCCACAAGCTTTACAAACCTAGCGTTTGTACATACAGCGAAGTTAGATTCGCTTACTATTGGAGCCTGACAATACTTGATACCTGATAAAAATCACTGTCAAATAACATTTATAAGAACCCAATTGCATGAGATGGGGTACGATGTTGAGGATCACAAGCAGTTACAGCAAAGGCCTCCAGGTGCCCAGAGTTTAGGGCAAGCAAATGAGTATATAGGAAAGGCAAAATTTAAAAATGGCAGACCAAATTTGAATGGACCAAGTAACTGCTTTGCCATTGTACATTCTTCCTATTCCCCGTCACCCATCCATCTATCCATCCCCCCAAAACATACCCCAACCCTAGTGACAAAGGTGGAGGCAAAGCCTGGAAGGACAGTCCACAGGTACTGAGATGCTCAGGGTTGGGAAGGACTTTGATGCTTGTGAAATCCAATCCACGGTACCTTTGAATTTCCTCTGCCATGGCTCCACCAAGTAATTACTTGGCACATGTCCTAGGACCTTCAGGGACTGGGAATCCACCACTTTCTAAAACAACAACAAAACTCAACATATTTAGGCAGATAAAACATATTTAGGCAGATAGAACAAAAAATTCTTCCTTGTAAGGACAAATCCACTTCCCCAGAGCCTGTGGCTTCTGGTTGCAGCTTTTAGGGCCACAGAGAAAAAAAAAATCAACATTCCTCTTCCACAAGACAATCCTTCTAATATTTGAAGACTGTTATCTCAGCCCTTCAAGTCTTTTCTTCAGCTGCACAGCCCTATTTCCCTAAACGTCCAGATTTCATTTCCACATTGTGATCCAAACTTTCTCCTGAATGTGGGTCCTAGTTGCTTTATATTTATCTTAGTCTACAGTCCCCAGAACTTAACACAGTATTCCAACTAAGGTCTGACCAAGGCAAAGCAGAGTGGGGTTCTTACCTCCCCCGCCAGAGGTACTTCTCTTAAGACTGGCTTTTTGGTAGCCACATCAAACTGCTAACTCCTACTGAGCTGATACAGCCACTTTAAAGTAGCCAAGTCATACTTCAAAACCATTATTTCTCACCAAGTAATGGGGCTATCTGGGTTATCCAGACCTCTTCTATCCCTCACCCAAAGACCATCCATAAGCCTCACCCCACCAACATAAAAGCACAAGAAATGGGTAAAGTTTTCTGTTTTGTACTTTCCTTGGAAAAAGCTGAAAACTATTTGATTCGCCCAAGACTCCTCAAAATACCCCAGGTCAGGGGCTTCCCCGGTGGCGCAGTGGTTGAGAGTACGCCTGCCGACGCAGGGGACACGGGTTCATGCCCCGGTCCGGGAAGATCCCACATGCCGCGGAGCGGCTGGGCCCGTGAGCCATGGCCGCTGAGCCTGCACGTCCGGAGCCTGTGCCCCGCAACGGGAGAGGCCACAACAGTGAGAGGCCCGCATACCAGAAAAAAAAAAAAAAAATAGGTGCATAAGTTTGCAGGAACATGATAAAGCAATTAAAAGTGAATGTTAGCTAGTATTAAATGAAAAAAACAATTTAAAACTGTACCTATGTTATAAATACAAATACACATCCATGAATACATATGATGAAGAGATTACAGAAATATAAAAGCAGCTAATTTGTAAGCAGGTAAGCAGTAGACTGGAAGATGTCCTTCATTTCCCTTAATTTTTCTTTTACTTGTAAAATAAAAAAATGATGAAATAAAACAAAAATTAAAACCGAAACCAATTAAATTTAACAGGAATTTTAAAAAAAGCACACATGGCACACTCAGGTCCTCATATGCTTAGACTCTCCTTGAAAGAGAAAACCCATAGGGAACTATACCCAATATTTCGTAATAACCTATAAGGGAAAAGAATCTGAAAATATATGTATATATATGTATAACTGAATCACTTTGCTGTACACCTGAAATTAATACATTGTAAATCAACTATACTCCAATCAAAAAAAAAAAAGAAAAAGAAAAAAAAGAGGAAAACCTGTGTCCAACCTGAGTACAAAAATGGCGTTTTTAACAGCAAGAAAGGCAAGCTCTACTCACCTGGAATGTGCTCATTTTCTCTCTCCTTCTGGGGCAGTGCAGAGTCCTAGCAAGACAGACAGGGCAAGAAGAAGTCAAACTGGAAACTGGTTTAAAGAAAAAGAAGTCACTAACCCACGTGGTGCTCATTGTGAATTACCAAGGCTCCCAGTCCTCGGGGTGGCTACAGCTGATTAGGCTTGATGAGCAGAGCCCCACGCAGATACCAGATGCCCCCGTGAACCCCCTCAGTGGCTGTGTGAGGAATGACCTGCCCAGCCATACACAGTGGCCCCCTCACAGTGTGCCTGCAGCTTCCACAGGGGTCATTCTTATTCTGGGTATGGGGTAAACAGAGACCATGTAAGTCAGAGTAGGTTTTGGAGTCAATATGCATGGGCTCTGATCAGGCTACGCCATTCACTAGCAGTGTCACCCTGGGCAAATTATTCACATCTCTTCGCCTCAGTTCTGTCCTCTGCCAGTAGGGGAGAACACGGGCATCCACCTCGTGAGATCGTCATAAGGTAGGAAGCTCTGAGAACACCACTGTCAGGGTTTCTTATTTCTTAGCAACTGCGGTAAAGCAGATGATATTTTAGTTAGAAATTATCCTTAGAGATGTGATTTCTACCAACAGAAGACTGTCAGACATGTGGAGGTCATACGTTGTTGCCCTGTTATGGGAGAGTCTTTATAGACTTCTGAAAATCTCTGCTTGTCTTCCTGAAGATTTTGTGACTGCAACAATAATATTTAAATTGACATGGACAACTTTTTACAAAAGGTATAAAAATACGTTAAGTTTCTTTTTAAACAGGAAGTACCCTTTTGACAATTATGCACAGAGGTAAAGAGAACTAAGAAAAGCCAGGATTCTGCAACAACAATAAAAAACAGTTTGACAGTCCATACCTAATTCAAATGAAAAAAGACAGGAATCTGAATTGTAATTATATCATTATAAATATAGGAAAGTTTAAGAAATAAATGGGAGACTTCCCTGGTGGTACAGTGGATAAGACTCCACATTCCCAATGCAGGGGGCCCGGGTTCGATCTAGTACAAAAGATGGCAATGATTCCACTCCCCAAAGCTTGGGAGAGAGATATCTTCACAACTTCTAACGACCTCCCTTTTGACTCTACACTTGCTAGCTGTCTTCTGCTCAATTCAGGATTCTGAAAGGGGCCCTGACAGTTGACAATAATTAGTGGGGGAATAAAATCATTGGACTAAGTAGGCCTTTGGTGAATCCAGCTCAGTTTTATCTGTGACATCCAGCAGGGTCAATTTCCTCGGCCTCAGTTTCCAGAAAAGACCCTCTCTTGAGCTTCTCGAATTTTCACGTGCATGTGAATTACTGCGGGATCTTGTTGGAATGCAGCCTCCTGGACCCCCTACGCAGAAATTATAAATCAGAAGGTCTCGAATGGGGCTCAAGGCTGGGCATTTCCATCCAAGTGATGCCAATGCCGCTGGTTTGTGGACCACAACTTGAGTAGCACTGCAGTGTAACATCAGTCCCACAAAAAACAGCCTCCACGACACAGAAACATACACAAAGAGTAACCAGACAAAAAGGCACGAAAACATTAACAACTGTTATCTTTACATCCTAAAGTTACAGATAATTAAAATTGTTCTTTATGTATATATCTGCATTTTTCCATAATGATTATGCTACTTCTATGATATACATATTATTTGAAATAAAATAAATGACCCAGTTGAGAAAACTATCTTAAAAACTCAGAAAATAGCCTAAACCTTGCTCTCAAGGTCCCCACAATTAAGTCCCAACCTCTTTCATGATATGATTCTAGCCAGTACCCTATGCTCAAAGAGAATATACCAAAGGGATTAGCAAACTCAGCTGCTGGACTCAAACTGCCTGGGTCCCAACCCCAGCTCTACCTCCTACCATCTGGGTGAGGATGGGCCAACAGGGTTGTGTTCCCTGCCCCCAGCTCCTCAGCCTTAAAGTAGAGAAAACAGCAGTACCGATTCACAGAGCCACCGCCTGATGGAAATATGTTCATTTGCATAAAGCTTTTAGAATGGAAATTAGTGACCAAGGCTCAGTTATCATCGTTACCCATGTCTCATACGTTCTACAATTTATAGGAATATCTTAAGTAGAAGAATGCCAAGTCCTACTCACGTGGGGCTCTGTTGCCTCTTCCTCCGTGCAGTGCTTTTTGAGAAGCCAGGGCTGGGGAAGGAAAGGAGACTGTGAAATACCAGGGCTGTGTTTCCATCCCCACTAATTCATACCGCACCCCCTTCCGCCCCCGTACCAGCTACAAGTCCTCTCCTTCCAAAACAGGCCAGGAGTCCAGGACAATTCAGCTTCCTGGGCTCACAGAATCCCGCTGCGAAATGGGTGCCTCCCGAATTAGCGTAGTATTAATACCAACAATGTATCAGGCAGTTGTAGACCTTTTACTTGTGCTATCTCGTTTCTCCTCACAACACTATATTAACAAGGCATTCCTTTTTCCCCCCTTTTACCGAACAGCAACGGAGGCACAGAGGAGTTAAGCAACTCACCCAGTGTGACGCCGTATGAAGCGGTAGGGCTAGCTCATAGGTGGGGGACGGGGTCAGGTTAGGGGTGAAGAAAACCGGGGAGACCCTCAAACCCCAGGAGGCACGACCTGAGCCCACCCCATCCCGGCTACGTTACCAAACGCAAAGAAGCTCCGCCCGCGGGACGTACATCACCACTCCAGGCCCTCAAACCTCCGCTTTTAGCCGCTCCTCCTCTTTCTCCCCAAATGAAAGGTCTGCAAAGGGGAAGCTTGAATGGGTCGTGAAGAGCGGACCTGAAACACCGTCACCCGGCAAAACATGGCTGCTACGTGTCCTCCTGGGGCGGAAGTGCCTGCGACTAACCCGGAACTCCTGGACCATATTTCCCAGAATTCCGCGGGTAAACCTTTACAGCGAGGCGTTACTGTAGCTGCAGTATCTGGGACTACACGAGTTTACGAGCTCTGGACTACATGTCCCAGAATGCAAGGGTGGGTGCGGGGGTGTCTACCGGCACGAGCTCTGGACTACATGTTTTCACTCTGGTTTTCACTTTCCGGAATCCCTGAGAAGGTCTCAGGCCGTCTTGCCGTTCGCCTGTGTAGGCCTCAGAAGAGTGTAGATTCTGTTCATTGAAAGGCGTACAAACTCAGTAGAATTTTGGACGTCTTCAAGAGGCTAAGCGACATAAAAGCATTACCAGCCACGAAGGCTTCCTGGTAAACCCCAAAGAGTTTCACCATTGGAATAAGGGGAGAAGGAAACTGGGCTTTCTTTGGCAGGGACTGAAGCCAAACGCCAAAACACCTCATTCCCTGAAATTGTGTAAAGGTGAACGTGTTTTGTTAGCATCTTACAACCCGTGCGGAAGCAAGGGAAAATCCTTTCTAGAGACAGACATCAACATCCTAGGTCTCAAGTTATTTCTGTAATTATAAAATCTGTGACATTGCTATTTGACCAAGTGAACTCTAAGGGGAAGGAAAAAGCATTACTTGACATACGGAGGGACACTTCACAGTCATAAAAGTTTCAAATTCTCAGAAACTAATAACTTCAGCTGATACTTTATAAAGCAAACATTGACAGAACCATGAAGAGAAACATTCAAATTCATAATTGGATCTGGAGATTGGAACACATACATAGAGGGAAATGTTGAGCCTTAAAAGCATATATTAAAGGTAGAAAGGGGGGCTTCCCTGGTGGCGCAGTGGTTGAGAGTCCGCCTGCCGATGCAGGGGACACGGGTTCGTGCCCCGGTCCGGGAGGATCCCACATGCCGCGGAGCGGCTGGGCCCGTGAGCCATGGCCGCTGAGCCTGGGCGTCCGGAGCCTGTGCTCCGCAACGGGAGAGGCCACAACAGTGAGAGGCCCGCATACAGCAAGGAAAACAAAAACAAAACAAAACAAAACAAATAAAGTAGAAAGGAAGTTGAAAATTGATTCAGAAAACATCCATTTCAGGAAATTAATAAATGAATAATAAAACTGAAGAAGGCAGATGGAAAAATATAAGATCAGATGAATGAAATACAAAAATAAAGTAGATCCCACACACACCCACAAAACAGAAATTAAAGAAAAAAACAAAACAAACAAAAAAAGATCATCCATAGTATAAACAAAGATTTTTTTCAAAAATGTGTTCCAAATTCTTTCAGGAAAATATCCTCCAAGAACTATTCCTGACTTAAGCCAACATAGCACACAGGATTTCTTTCCACCACGAGTAAAGTGAAATCTTGGATATAGCATGATGAAATACGGTAACATGATTAAGTTTTATTTATTCACCTCCTGTTCCCTATGGCACCCTCCACTCCCTTCTCTACCCCGTAAGCTACCATTCTAATTTGTTTGATGTGTTTTCTTTTGGGTGTGTTCTTGTGCAAAATGTGCACTTGTGTATATTTTCAATTCATATAAATAATATTGTGTCATAAAATTCATTCTGGTGTTTATTTCCTTCATTCAGGAGTATATTTTTAAGATTCACCCATCCAGGCTTCCCTGGTGGCACAGTGGTTGAGAGTCTGCCTGCCGATGCAGGGGACGCGGGTTCATGCCCCAGTCTGGGAAAATCCCACATGCCGTGGAGCGGCTGGGCCCGTGAGCCATGGCTGCTGAGCCTGCACGTCCGGAGCCTGTGCTCCGCAGCGGGAGAGGCCACAACAGCGAGAGGCCCACGTACCGCAGAAAAACAAACAAACAAAAAAAACATTCACCCATCTATCTAATTTGTTTCATAGAGTTCCATTTTCTGCACCCACATTTTACCTGTACTCTTCCAACTGCCATGCCAATGATAATAAAATAAACATCTTCTTACATTTGTTTATAGACGTATCTGAGAATTTCTTTGGAATACATACCCGAGTGAAATTATTTCATAGCAAATATGTATACTTTAATAATATAGCCAGATTGACTTCCTGAACGGCTACACCAGTCCAGATTACCAAAGAGTTGCACGTCAGGTTTTTGTGCAACCACTTACCTTCATTTGGACGACTCATCACCGTTTTGCTAGTGTATTAAATGTATAGTAGTATCTTGTTTTAGTTAAATTTCTCTGATTTCTAATAAGTTTGATCTTTTTTTCAAATGCTTGGTAGCTTCATCTATACGTGTCTACTTAAAACTTTTGCCCCATTTTCTAATGTGGATGCTATCTTTTTCTTCCTCATTTCTATTACATATTCTGATTATTAATACCTTTTCAGTTTTACCAATTACAAGTATCCTTTCCTAATTGGGCACGTGTTTCTAAAATTTTTCTATTGTGTTCTTCATGGAATAGAAATCTTTAATTATAAGATAATAAACCAATAATTTCTTAATATCTGTGCTTCTGAAACTCCTCAGGTGAAAAAATATATTTCTACCTTTTAAAAATTAACTTTCTAGACTTATCTTTCACATGTAGGTCCTTTAAATATTTTGGAGTCGGGCCTCCCTGGTGGCGCAGTGGTTGAGAGTCCGCCTGCCGATGCAGGGGATACGGGTTCGTGCCCCGGTCTGGGAGGATCCCATGTGCCGCGGAGCGGCTGGGCCCGTGGGCCATGGCCGCTGGGCCTGCGCATCCGGAGCCTGTGCTCCGCGGCGGGAGAGGCCACAACAGTGAGAGGCCCGCATACCGCAAAAAGAAAATATATATATATATATTTTGGAGTCTATTTATGTACATTTTATTACATGGGATCCACTTTTATTTTTCTCCAAGAGAAATTCTTAAAAATAGTGATATTCATGGCTTGAAGATTCAATATTACAAAGATATCAGTAATCCTCAAAATGATCTATAGGCTCAATCAAACCCCAATAAAAACATCAGCATTTTTTCCCTTGGAAATTGATGAGATGTTTACAAATATTATGTGGGAAAGCAAAGAGCTACAAGAAGAGCTGGGGGCTTCCCTGGTGGCGCAGTGGTTGAGAATCTGCCTGCTAATGCAGGGGACACGGGTTTGAGCCCTGGTCTGGGAAGATCCCACAGGCCACGGAGCAACTAGGCCCGTGAGCCACGTACTGAGCCTGCGCGTCTGGAGCCTGTGCTCCCCAACAAGAGGCCGTGATAGTGAGGCCCACGCACCACGATGAAGAGTGGCCCCCGCTCGCCACAACTAAAGAAAGCCCTCGCACAGAAACGAAGACCCAACACAGCAAAAATAAGTAAATAAACTCCTACCCCCAACATCTAAAAAAACATAAAAATAAAAAATAAAAGAAGAGCTGGGACAATCTGAAAGAAGAATGAAAAGAAAGATATTAGTCACATTAAATCTTACTATCAATCTACAATATAAGATAGTCTGGTGTTTGCTCAAGGATAGACAAGATAATAGACATCAAAATCCATGTTGAAACAGACATTATAACAACGTGTAAAAAGAAAACACTGCAGGGAGCTCCCTGGTGGTCTAGTGGTAAGGATTTGGCGCTTTCACTGTGGTGACCCTGGTTCAATCCCTGGTCAGGGAACTGAGATCCTGCAAGCCACGCAGCACGGCCAAAAGAAAAAAGAAAGAAAAGAAAACACTGCAGCAGAGAGGGGAAAGAACTCTTGTTCATACAGTTGATCCTTGAACTAGGGTTCAAGGGGGTTAGGGGTGCCAACCCTCTGCTAAGTTGAAAATCCAAGGATAACTTATAGCCAGTCCTCTGTACGTACATGGTTTCTCCATAATCGGCAATTCTGCATCTGAGGATTGAACCAACCTTGGATCGTGTAGTAGTGCAGTATTTACTATTAAAAAAAATCCTCGTATAAGTGCACTTGTGTAGTTTAAACCCATGTTGTCCAAGGGTCAACTATTGGTTCTCAGTCAGCTGGATATCCATATGGGAAAAATATTAATCATTACTGCATAGGATATAAAAATATAAATTCCAGAAGATCTGCAGACTTAAATTTGAAAAGTAAACAATGATGCTTTAGGAAAGAAACGTAAGATAACAGCCTTTTTGCCTTGGAGTAGGAAGAATTTCTTAAGACCAAAAAAATCACCAACTGTGAAAGAAAAAATTGAAAAATTGGACTATTTCAAAGTTAAGAAACACCGTAAACCCAAACGCAGCACTCTTGGGCCAAAAGTGAGAGAGATTTTAAAAACATCTATGGAATAAAAGACTCAGATGCATCCCTCATGCCCATGCATTCTTCAAGGGTCAACTGTATCTACCAAAGTTGAACATATACCCTATAACCCTTTGGTTCCACCCATAGAAATATCCCTCAAACAAGTGCACAAGGCACATTCTAGATTGCTCACATCACCACTAACTGTGATAGCCAAGAATGGGGAAGTACCCAATACCCACCAATAATGGGATTAATAAATAGATTTTGATATGTTTACACACTGCAATAATATCCACCAATGAAAATGAATCAACGGTATCCACTCCCATCAATATGGATAAATGTCATGGATATACTGGGGAGCAAATGAAGCCAACACAAAATAGCACCTATTACATGACTCCATTTATATCAAGTACAAAATAGGCTAAGTGAATCTACACCATTACAAATTAGTGGCTACCATATGGAAAGGAAGGTTACTAGAAAGAGCCAAAAAGGGATGCTTCTAGGGTTTGGGGTTTGTCCTGGTCCTCCAAGAACTAGACGGCAAAGTGCTGAGAAAGACTTTAATGAACCAATATTTCATTAGGGGAAACATCGGAGAGAAAATGGCAGGGAGCTCTGGAAGGCTGGCAGAACTATCAGCGCATAGTGCAAGTCTGACCCTGAGTGAAGATTTGGAAGAAAGATTTGGTAAATCATCCGAGACTGCCTTGTCATCTACGTAAAATCCTTCAAGGCTGTCAGAGTCCTTGAAAAAAGGTCACTGGACAGAGGAATCCTGGTCTCCAAGAAATGGGCTGCCTTAGGATCCCTGCTGTGCTGACTAGGAGCAATCAGGGGCAAGGCCGGCCTCCAGGCAAACGTGGTGATGGATTTAAGAGCAGCAGCTGGGACCTTTGGCCAGTTATGCTCCCTGTGGTCATAACTGTGAAACAGGAGACTCTCAACGTGGATGCTTCCTTGTGATAAGATCTGGTTGTTTATTTCTGTCAGACATAATACTGAAGCAACGTTGCGTCCTTCTCAGTATATCATACCCCAGAGATCTAAAACGTTCGTTTCTTCTGTTATTGATAATGTTCACCTCTTGGCTAAGGTAGTGTTCACCAAATTTATACCTACTGTATTTCTTGTTGTGATCAATACTTTGTGGAGAGATATTTTGGGTTTTGTAGCATCCTGCTCCTTGTAAACTTTCAACCAGTAGTTTGATAATTCATTGATTACTCTTGCCAGAACCTATCATTACTATGATGGTTGTAAATAATGATTTTTACATTACGTCATTCCTTCTATATATTTATGGTTTGGCATTCTATTATGAGAGCCCTTCCTTCCCTCCCTTCCTCTTTTTTTATTCATATTCTGTATGATAATTATTTATTTTAGGGTCAAATTGCTCAGATTTACCCAGTGTGAGTCTCTTCAAGCTGGATCTTTTTACACGTCCCACCGCTCTTTCCTACTTTCTGGCACAGTAAATTTTCTCCAGGATCATTCTACACTTTCCTTGCTCCAGCCCTGAAATAGAAACGTGGATATACATGCTTATATACATCACATACACATGTGTGTGTTTGTATATCCTCGCACTTCCATATCTACTTCTGTAAATACCTAGCACGTGCACTCACTCCCTCTCTCTCTCTACAGATGGGTGGACGGATGGATGGATGGGTAGACAGATCTGTATAAATAACTTATGGTCAGACTTCCATATCCGTGGTTCCTCTGTATCTGCAATTCTGCAACCATGGGTTCAACCAACCACAGATCATGTAGTACTGTAGGAATTACTATTAAAAAAAACCCTGCATATAAGTGGACCTGCCCAGTTCAAACCCATATTGTTCAAGGGTCAACTGTAACTTGCTAAATAAAGCCCTTTAACCAGCTATATTAAAAATACCGCCATTGGTCTGCGTATGGAATGCCATCCAAACCTGCTTTGTCCTTACTGGTTCCACATCCAGAGGGTCCTCTGCTATTATGCTCAGTTCTCTCCTCATGTGCATCTTTTCAACAAGAGAAACTTTTTTTTTTAAACCTCCACAATGTAGGTATATCCACTTTTGTTTCTAGCTCCAGGATTTTCCCTCTCCCTATTATGGATCTGTAGTTAAAGCACAGCATAAATAATAAAGCTTCAACTGTTGAAACTCATGAATTTTTCTGTGTATGCAAAATAATCTGAGAACTGTTTTGTTTTTGAAATTGGCTTCCAGAGTTCATACCATAATTTTGATCTTATATGCCTTATGACAATATAGAACAATCATATGAGGTCTTAACTGCAAGGGATAATTATTTAATACTTTTTCAAATTCTATTAAAATAATTTCCTGCTTTGGCAATACCCACTATTCAATGAAAAAAATATAACATGAAGTTATAAAATGGAAAAATATCACAAAATGCTCCTTGCCTAGGAAAACCACTCTGGAAGAGTATCCCTTTACACATGATCTTATGCATGTACACATACATGTGTGCACATGCACACATACACAAACACTAACAAAGATTTATGGTTGATTATACTATGAAGGCTACAATCTGTGACCTCTCAAAGCCCATATTGTGTATCTCCTGCGATTATGATATGTCATAAATTTTTAAAATAAATTTTTTATTTAATTTATTTATTTTGGGCTGCATTGGGTCTTCGTTGCTGCGTGCGGGCTTTCTCTAGTTGCAGTGAGTGTGGGCTACTCTTCGTTGCGGTGCGCGGGCTTCTCATTGCAGTGGCTTCTCTTGTTGCGGAGCACAGGCTCTAAGCACGTAGGCTTCAGTAGTTGTGGCACACAGCCTCAGTAGTTGTGGCACACGGGCTTAGTTGCTCCACAGCATGTGGGATCTTCCTGGACCAGGGCTCGAACCCGTGTCCCCTGCATTGGCAGGCGAATTCTTAGCCACTGTACCACCAGGGAAGTCCCTGTCATCATTTCACCGGCTTCAGATTAATATAGGAATCTATCAAAACTCAAATTCTTACAGCTGTACACTAATTTCCATTAAAAAATTTAGTGACATCATTGATGTGGTGTTCATCTTTTTGGTATTTTAATCTCATAATCCATAACTTCCAATTATATGATTTCTAAATCAAAGAGATCTAATATATTCTGATATATATACTCCTTTCCTGAAACCATGCTTTACTGCAACCAATAGGGAAAAGCACATAAATGTCAGTCTTGTCTCAATAATACACTGGATAATTTTATCAAATTCCTACAAGTTTTCTGGGTATTTGCCTCATGGATGTGGGGGAAGAATATGGCATAGCCCCTACCTGAGAAGTTTAGAAGAAATGCTACAATAATTAGAAGGCAAACATTTCAAAGTCTGGATGAAAATGCAGAGAATTAGAAATCAGTAAGTTCAAGGTCAACTAAAAATTTTTTTTTCTAGGGACAAACAATTTTTGTGACACTTTCAAAGTGTTACAGTAAACCCTGCCTTAATACTGACAGACAAAAAATCAATTGTATACTATGCAGTTACTGTTGTTGCAAAGTTAATCATGTTTTTTCACTCTGTACCATCAGAAAAAAAAAATCACAAGATAGTTCAATTTCTACTGAACACAGTCCTTGGAAAACTAGACGGGGTCTCAAATAACCACCCAACTTGAGAACAGAGGCTGCGGGAGGCAAGGAGCCCGTTGCGATAGGCTAATAGCATATTAATATTGAAGATTGGGGGGCTTCCCTTCCCTGGTGGCGTAGTGGTTAAGAATCTGCCTGCCAATGCAGGGGACACGGGTTTGAGCCCTGGTCCAGGAAGATCCCACATGCTGCACAGCAGCTCAGCCGCGTGCCACAACTACTGAAGCCTGCACACCTAGAGCCCGTGCTCCACAAAGAGAAGCCACTGCAATGAGAAGCCCACACACTGCAATGAAAAGTAACCCCCACTCACTGCAACTAGAGAAAGCCTGCGTGCAGCAATAAAGACCCAAGGCAGCCAAAAATAAATTTAAAAAAATATATATTGCAGATTGGTTTTCTGCAGTGGTTTTCAGTATTTCAACACAAGTTCATGTCCTGAATTAATTTTATTTTGCAGGTTTCCCCATCTGGATACAACTTTCATATATTATACATTTCCCCCTTTTGGTTTATTTAAAACACAAGTACTGAGCACACCTAAAAGCACTAGTCAATGATAAGGTTGTGTAGATTCACCAGCCAAGTCCCTGCCCTCATGGAGCGCACATTCTCATGGACATCAATTTTGACTAGCTCATCCTTACACTTTTGTTAAAGCCCAGACCAAACTCTTTTCCTAAGTGCTATCTCCTAAGTGACATCTGATAAATGTCAAAGTTCTGAATGCAGCCCTTACTGCACCACTCAGAAGGGGTCTCTGCTGTGTGCTCTGCTGAACACTAGGATCTGTTTAGCTACTGCTTCAACACCAACTAATTTAAAATACTTTCTCTCCTATGAGACCTGACGCTTGCAAGAATTCACGTTGCACGTGAGTTTTTTGAAAACAACATTTTGTAGAACTTCTATCCTCTGACAGTTCCTTGATGTTCTTACCACTCTCGCTGCTTTCATAAAATGTGTCCCCAGTATGCATTCTGTGATGACTTATAAGATTGGAGCGCCAACTGAAGCTTTTACCACACGTCTCACACTGGTAAGGTTTCTCCCCTGTATGAACTCGCCTGTGATACTGAAGCTGTGAAGACCGACTAAAGACTTTACCACACACATCACATCTGTACGGCTTCTCTCCAGTGTGGATGCTCTGATGAAGCTGAAGACTTGAGGCCTGACTGAAGTGCTTACCACGCTCCCCACACTTATATGGTTTCTCTCCTGTGGGGACCTTCCGATGCATGTCGAGGTTCAGGCTCCACATGAAGCCCTTCCCAGTGTCTTGGGAAAGTCACTTGGCCACTGTATTTATTTGTACTTATCTACACTTATCTGTCACTTGGGGGTTATAATTGTACCTGGTCCATGGGTACGTTGTACAAAAGATCTGTAAAGTACTTACAAGAAACTGACACAGAGTAAGCACTCCACAGACATTGGCTATTAGCTATTGGAAATATTTCTCCATGAAACAGATGACTTTATCAGTGGATGACTCGGTGGGAGACAGTGAATCACAGAATCACAGCATGTTGAAAGTGACCTAGTTCACACTCTTATGTGAAAAAAAGAAAAGTGTGCATGGGTAGAAAATGTCTGAAAGTTTACATAACAAATAGTTCATCATGTTAACTTTGAGGATGAGAATAAATCAGGAAAGGAGGAAAGAAAAACTTGAGTGTAATTCAATTTCTATATCATTTGTGTTTCTACACTGAGACTCTGAATACACTGGAAGTGCAATTGTTTTTAACGTGGCGGGATAAAGGTTTTCAAGTTCTCCTGATCCATCCGTATTATTATTTCAGAATTGCTGGCATTTCTTGCCATCTTCGGATCTACACCCATTTGAGTCAGTGGGCCATTCTGGACGGAGGAGATAATAGAGCAGAAGTGAAGTGAGAGGAAAGGAGAGAAAAGATTTTCTCTTTTCTCTTCAAAGAGGAAAGGTCTTTGGAATGGGAACAACTCACAACCAAACATTGGGGAAAGGATGTGATGGAAAACGAGACAAACATCCTACCCCTGTGATGAGAAGGATTCCCTGGGCTGGATGGAGGGAGGTCACAGGTGGCTGGACAAGGAAACCAACTAGGGAGAAACACACACAAGTGCAGGGCAAACACCCTGAGGCCACTCAGCCTGACTCCATGCAAACATATGTCCAGCAGACAGCCCTTCACCTGTGGATCCCCAGCAAGACAGGTACCTTGGGGGTGACAACTCATTCTGAGTCCATTATGCCTGGCCATTCATAAACCGCTGTCTAACGTGTGAGGAATAAACTCTCAATGTGTATGAGGAAATTGGGGAAGGAGATTGAAAGGTTACTGAAACGGAAAAAAAAGAAGTTCAGGAAGGCAGGATGGTAGAGAGACAAGAAAAAGACCTTAAAAGATAGAAAGGATTTGCCAAAGAAGAGAAAGAAAAAGAAATGATTCCGAATGGGTTAACCTGCAGCTAGGAAGTTAAGGAAGATTATTGATGGGTGAAGACTATGGAATAAAGCGAATAAAATTTATCCGAAGTTGCTGAGACTACGGTAAGCAGCATGATTATCAAATTATGAATTGGCTGCAATGGCATTCTAGGGGAGCAATAGGAAGGGGAAGCAAATGTTCCTGAGATGACAGTAGCAGGTGGAAAGTTGTTTCAGGGGAAGATCAGTCTTGCAGAGGATGTATCAGAGGAGGGCAAGTGTGAGCAAGCAAGGAAATACTAAGTGTATACGGTTCCTTCACTGAGTGCACCCAGCCCCGCAGTCAGCCTTGAGAACAAGCAGGACTTCAGGTACTGGAGCTACATTTCAGTCATCAAGACTTGAGAAGACACCCTTAACTCAGGTCTTCTCTTCAAACTCCATCTTTCCTTCTTGACCTTCATTTGGCCTCTTCCCTTACCCTCAAGCTGTGGACTGAGGCCACAGAGCAAGATGGGTCACTAGTGTCCTCCATCCCCTGGCGACTGTGGTTCACATCACTGGAGTACCAAAGGCAATAACCAAGTAACAGACACAAGAGTGTATGAAGAAGAAGAGATTCTGATAAGGCTTTCTGTGACAGTGTGGGCCAAGTCGGCTCTATATGGCTGGTATCACGTGAATTATGAGCAGCCTTAGGGGAGAAGTCCTCAGAAGGCAGAGCCTGGCTCTCGAGAGGCTCTGCGTGCTCACAGCCCACTCCAAGACCTCAGTTACAGCTTCGGCCCCCAATATCCCTCCCTCTGCCTGCTCACAGTTTTTGAAGTCTTCTTTCCTCCACATTTCTCTTGAGAGGTGGAGGAGGAAGATGAGCTTCAGGCCAGCTCAGACTCCCCTGGGATCCCAGCAGGATGCCTATCATTAACCTCCCACCTTCTAGGAAGCTCCTAAGATCTTCACATTTGGGGCAGTTCTCATTTCAGCTGTGCTTCAAATTGCTGGCTGGAGACGGCCTGTTGGAAGGTGGCTAAAAGCAAGTAGCAATCCTTCGGGCAGCCTGGCCCTTCTCGACTGTCAGACATCTTCAGGGATATTCTAGGAAATGTTGTTTGTTCTAGAGAAGGGAGGGAAACAATCCAATTGTCCAATAATGCTTGAATGGAAAATAAATGATGCTATATGCATGTGATCAAATAATATCAAACAGTCAAAAATCAAAGACCTAGATCTATATGGATTCACGTGGATAAATCTTGAAAACATAATATTGATTGAAAGAAAATAAGATAAAGAACGTTAGATTGTGATAACAGGTATGTAAGTATTTAAATATTTAAATCAATTCAACATATTGCTTCTATATAGAGAGATGCAAGAAAATAAACTTTATCCAAAGAACACATTATTTACATTTAATATGCTCATTTATCTAGGAGACCCAAAAGAACCCACAGATAAACTAGCAGGAACTAATAAGACGGTTCAACAAGGCACACACACACAAGATCAATAAATTTTAAAAATCAATCAGGCTCCTCTACACTGGCGATAACAAATTAGAAACTGTAAAAGAAAATAAGAAAAAAAGAAGATCTAAAAAGAGTCACAAGAGCCATATAAATTATTTAGAGCTAAGCATACGTAGAAGGCAATATAACTAACAAACTGAGTACGAACAGTTAAACTCCGCCCAACCCAAGGTTAGGAAAAGACTGTTGTTACTTTATGAGAACAGACCCTCTTCTTAAGGAGCAGATCAGTAAGTGAGAGTGAATCAAAGAAACACAGCATTTGAAAAGTCAGCTAGTCCAAGCCTCTTGATCGCACATACAGAAGCTGAAGCCCAGATAGGTTGAGTTACTTGCTAAAGGGCCCAATGTCCTGACTCAAGGACTAGCATTTTTCACTCAGTCGCAAGACACAATCAAATGCAGTGCCTTGGAAAGAGATGGGGAAAAAATGAAGAAATCAATTATATAGTTCCTCATCTTTAAGTACAGAAATAGCCGTGACAAAATTACACGTATTGAGGGAAAATTGAAGTGCAGAGTTTAAAATGTCAATAATCCACAGGGAAACTGGAGACCATTTAAAACATTCATATTAAATCTCTCTAGAAAAGACATTAAAAGATCTCCAATCAAAATGTGAATTTTATAATAGACATGGTATGATACAATTTATAATAGATATGGTATGAACCTTTCCCTTTCACGGGAAAGCTTCGGCTGGGAAAAAGGAATTGTTCTTGAAAATGGGGCCTGTGCTACTGCAGACACTGTGCTCAACCTAGGTCCACCGAACGCTCTGATGTCATCACTGAGGTCACAGAATTCCACTGTGCGCCTGGCAACCTTGCAAACATAACAGCCCTGGTGAGCACTAGGCAGTACTGCTGGTTCACTCAGTGGTACAAGTTTTTCAGCCATTTAGGAGACTTGACTATTTTTGTTTGTATTGAATCATTTCAACGGATTGCCCAAGAGCCAAGAAGGGCCAACCTGTAGGGAAGAGGAGGAGTTGGACATCTCTTGAGGCATCTTCTAAGGGAGACTTCTAGTTGGTACGATGGAACGGCGACAAAAGAGGAAACATCTGGAAAATGAAGAGTCCCAGGAAACTGCCGAGAACGGAGGAGGTATGTGGGGGGCAACTTGGCTGGGGCACATGGGTTTCTGCCAAACTGAAGCTTCTCTAGGAAGCGGGGGACTGAGAACGTGTCACCTGTGAAGCAGGGAGCGAGAGACCTTGTCTCACTGATGCTGCCGTATCTATCCGGAGGGCCCCTGGGGTGTGAGACGGCACAGAACGGCCAGATGCCCCCTGGGAGATGGGAGGTCAGCTCCGCTGCTCTGAGGACTCTCTCCTGGGGCAGCCGGGCCTGGAGCTTTGTCGGACTCACAGCAGGCTGCATCCTGCTTGCACAGACCTAGAGGTGCAGCTTTTCTCAGTCCCCGATTTCTCTCTTATTCTCTTGGATCTTTCCCTGGGGTCATGAGGTGGGGGATGTGAAGGATGCAAGGATGCTGAGAGAGACCCATGAGTTACTTGGCCTCTTTTACCAAAGTGGAAAGAGAAGCCCCATGAGTTGAAGGCCCTGTTGAAAAATATCTTGACAAGTGGAATGCACTTTGAAAGAAGATTGTTTGTCTAGGGATGGTGTCATATTGAAAGCAAGGAGGATTTATTCCTTCAACAGGAAGAATTTCCCAAAGGAGATCAAGGGAAGGGAAGGGTTTTCCAGAGATTGAGACCACGTGAGCGGGGGTGAGAAATGGCCTCAGGGTCCTGCGGGGAGCTCTGAGAGCCACGGGCCACGTGGTGCCTGCGTGCATTAAATGTAGGCGAGTAGCTTGCCCTGGGAGAGGGGTGGTCACCCCAAAGCTCCAGCTAGAGGCCTCTGCCCCAGATTAGAGCCCAGTAGCTCCTACCAGGCCCAGGGCCCTGGAGACTGTAGGATGGGCCCTGGCAATGGAGGTCTAGACAGCAGGCAGATTTCCAGGCAGTGGCTGGGACAGGCTGGGGAAGGCAATGACTGCCCCTGACCATTCAGAATATTTTGCTCTATGTTCCTGTGTGTGTGTGGGTGTGTGAGAGTGTGTGTGTGTGTGTGTGTGTGTGTGTGTGTGTGTGTGTGTGAGCGAGATGAATGGGGTTAGAGTGCTTACCAGATATAAAGTCTGCGTGGTAAAGTTCTTGTCACCCTGCCTGGACCTGGCTGACACTCGGTGTACGTAAGAGTGTATACAGAATTCTTGTTAGGGGTGTTTTATGAGACAGTAACTCATACACCCATGTACACTCTGATGCAGCAAAAATATCACACACCCCACATATAACTTCCTTAGTAAACCACACACAGCACATGGAGGTATATACACGGATCCCTCCTGTACTACGTTCTCATACAACCCACCTGTATCACAATCCTCTCCTCCAACACCAAACGCTGGAGATGAGATATGTATATAGACACACACACTATATATATAGGACACACACACACACACTATATATATATATATATATGTATCTCCACAACTCTCGCACAAACACAGCTAACTTCAGCCATCGCTAATTACCTCTGTAACAACCAGTCACGTGTCATACACACCACACTTGTAACACATTCTTGAGTAATGCCAGACCCGCTTTGTACAAACGACAGTAAACCACAGTCTCAGTAACCCATGTCAGGATTGCCAGAGAAAATATGGGCTATCCAGTTCAATTTGAATTCCAGATAAACAACAAGTAATTTTTCAGTATCCGTATGTCCCACATATTGTATGGGCCATACTTACACTAAAACTAAGTAAGAACAAATACTGCATGGGAATACTTACACTAAAAAATTATTCTGGGTTTATCTGAAACTGAAATTTAACTGGGTGCCTTGTATTCTTGTTCGCTAAGTCTGGCAACCCTTATGTACTTACCACCAGCTGATGTATTATATATTTATTGTAGTTTTGTTTAGTGTGTGTCTTCCCCTACTAGAATGTGCAGCGTTACCAGAGACTACAACAATGGAAGAGTGCCGGATACACAGGAGTAGCTGCTCACTGAATCTTGGTGAATGAATGAATGAACACGCACCATAAATACAAGCCACACCATGTAATGAGGAAAAGTTACATGTCCCAGAATTCCTGACTTGTGAACAGAAAAAATGCACACAAAGGCCACAGACACAGATAGACACATCTGCACTGTGCTCCCCATGCCAACCCCACACTTACCACAGACTTAACTGATACACATCACTCACTCTTCCCACACACTCACAGTCACCACCGAGGCCTACATTACCAACTAGACAGTGAGAGAATAAGTATTGATTGGAATTAAATCCTGGAGGATCCACTGGGAACCACACTCTCAACTGTGTGTATTCACTGCACCTGACACGTGTCACACACTCAGCAAATATTTGTGGACAGAGGACTGATGAACCCACCCTGAGCCTTCCATTCCTCCCTCAGGAATCTCGAAGTCACAAGAGGATCCCCCTCGGCTTGGATCCACTGTGGTGGCCCAAGGCTGCAGCCCAGGGGCAGTGGAGGTCTCCTCTGCCCCTAAATACTTCTTCTGTACTTCTACTCCGCGCAAGCTCAGCTACGCTGGTAAGGGCGCGGGGCTCCTCAGGTGAGGGGGTGCTTGGCTGTGAGGCAGGAGGCACACAGATCCCAGGGAGGCTGAGAGGAAATCCAGGGTCATCAGAGGTGATGAGGGCTCTGTGGAGGAGCCTGGGCAGGATGGCTGAGCTGTTCCGAGGGCGTGGATGCCAGCTGAGTCTGGGGGGGCGGTGTGAATACTGGTAGTACCATGGTGGGGAAGTCAAGGAGCAGGGGCCGGAAAGGTCTGGGCTTGAGGTGGAGGGAAGAGGGACCAGATTAAGCATCTTCAGAGGAAAATGTAGGCTTTGTCTTTGCCTTTGCTTCCAGAGAAGGACAGAGTTCTGCATCATACACCTCCAGCCTGAGAGCAGGACCATCCAGCTCAGGTCCACACAGCTCACACATACATCTGCCCTCCAGGCACAGCCCTTCTCAGAGCACACATAAACCCCAAGCACCACAGCCCCATTCCACAAGTAATGCACCACCGATATTACCAAAATCACACTCCTTGTCATACACGCATCCAGCCGCATCCCTCACTTACCACAGCCCTCACCACCATACTCCACACCCCTGTATACAGACACCGCTCCAGTATCCCCCCCACGCACATGAAAAGCCCACAGATGACACCAGATACACCGCTCCATCCTACGGCCAACAGACACCAAGCTCACGACATAGCTACGTCATGTAAATGTCCCTCTCTCGTCTACCACACCTGCTCCCTCAGCTTCCGGCACGGCCCATGCATGTTATTATGGTTTTAATTTCCTTTTTCAGCAATGCGGAGATTTCGAGACACTGCCTGGCCTACAGCACCCCTAGCCCAGGTTCAGGAAGAAGGGGAGACCGCTCCCCCATCACACTGTGTCTCCTCCTCACTCTCTTCACCCTGTAAGGACTATCTGCACCCAGACAAAGAGGAAAGGGGCATGAAAATATACTACGTGCAGGTACAAGTGAACAAGGGTGTCGCTGTCTCCTGGAAGACAAAGAAACCCTTGGAGTTGCCTGAAAAGCAGCTGACGATAGAAGAAGTGACCCTTCCTGAGGATGCGTGCACAGTAGGCACTTGCCCCTCTGATGTGTCCACCGAAAGCCTCCTGTCTGACAGTGAGCCCACTGGGGAGGAGAAAGAGTATGAGGAAAGGGCAGAGCCAGGCAGCCCATCAGGGTCACCTGCCGTCGAGGAGAGACCCAGGGCCAAGACACCGGACTGGATGGTGACCATGGAGACCGGCTTCAGGTGCATGGCCTGCTGCCGGGTCTTCCCCACCTTGGAGATCCTCCAGCAGCACGTGAAGGGCGGCGTCCTGCAGGGCTTCAGCTGCCGTGTCTTTCATCTCAACATGGCCCAGTGGATGGGCAATGTGGAATCCGAGAGCACACCTGAGGAGGAGGAGGAGGAGGAGGAGGAGGAGGAGGAGGAGGAGGAGGAGGAGGAAGAGAAGCAAGAAGAAAAGGAGAATGAGGGAGAGCAGCCCACGGGGGAAGGCCCCAGCCCAAAGAGACCCCGCAGGCAGGGTCTTTTCTCTCCTTTGAGTTCCAAACAGCAACTGAGATTCATGGGACAGAAGATCCTGGAAGACGGTGTGGCCGTCCCTTGGAAGAGGTAAGGCTTGAGGCTGGCACTCTTCTGAGCCTATGTCACGACGGCCCAGAGGAGTCTAAGGGAAGGGGCCGCACACATGTGCTGGTTGACCTAATGGCTCTGCAGTTGCATCAAATGGGACACACCCAGCACTAACAAAGGCATTGAGCTCTGTTGACGTAAACAAGAAGGTGGAGCCTTTTCCTAGGAGTTTTCTCAGGGTCTGCACGATGGACCTCAACTCTTAGAGGACGTACCGCCAGCAGCTCCTTCTCGGCAGAGAGCGCCAGGAGTGGTCTCAAGAGAGGACAGGGGCCCTTGCAGGACCAGAACTTTGAGGTCTGAGAGCCTTGGGCCTGAGCCGAGATCTCACCCTGACCACTGTACCTAGCCTTCTGTGACAAAGGGGAATATGAAAGAGAGTCACGTGGAAATGAGGTCCCCCGAGATATGGAAGTGTTCCAGAACCTTCGTTGCGTGGTAGTTGATCTGGAGCCAAGCTCACTGTGGTGTGCGTGGCTCTGAGCATTAAGGCAATGCTGGAGGGTAACCCTGACCAGCAGAGCTTGGAGTGCTTCTTGTCTCTTCCTGTCCTACCTCATTTGTTTTATCCCTTCCAGGGAGAAGAAAGGACCCTCGGGAGAGTAGCAGACAGAATGCCGTGGTCTGAAGGAGGATGAAGGGACCGGCACTCAGTCTAACATCATATGACAATAGAAGCGTCCTAGGCAATAAAGGGCATTTTCCAAACCTTTCCTGGAGCTTTTATTTAATGACATTTTTCTATCTATGCATCTATCTGTCATCTACATCTGTATCTTTCAAGGTTTGTGAACAAGCTTTCACATAAGCACTAGAGACGTCCGCCAGCATTTTCCAGAAGAGGCCTGCAAATTGCTGGGGACTCCTCACAAATAGGGAACGGCCACAACCCCTGCCACACAGACTATGCGCGTGGCCCTCCTGACGTACTCCCACTCTCTCTCTGAATTTCCCAACGTCTGAGATGAGGGTGCTGGCTGGAGGCAATGATCACGTGCAGGCTGAATCTTCTCCAGATTCTGATTCTCTTCCTGGGCATATCGTCCTCAAGCACAGTCTCCATGTCCCTGGCCACACTGATCTCTCTCCTTCAGTCCTTCCCTCCCTCCCTCTCCTGCCTCCCAGTGCAGAGAATACTTTTTTGCATTTGAGACGACATTTATTTTTGGTTCACAGAATTCTCACCTGTTCTACTGTGGCCTCCGTTGTGAACATTCCAAAGCTGAGAATTTTCTGTTTTTCTCCCTCATTTCTGCTGAGTCTTTACCTTCCTAATGCAGTGAACTCACAGTGCCTAGCTGACTGGATGGGGAAAAAAATCCAGGGAGCAAAGAGAAATAATAAAAGAATATATCAGTTAATTTTTCATAGTGTTATCCAACTACATATTTTTAAAATTTTGGAACAATATTAGGAATCTTCTCTTTATAAAAAACTGAATTATCGGGCTTCCCTGGTGGAGCAGTGGTTAAGAATATGCCTGCGAATGCAGGGGACATGGGTTCGAGCCCTGGTCTGGGAAGATCCCACGTGCCACGGAGTAACTAAGCCCGCGCGCCACAACTACTGAGCCTGCGCTCTAGAGCCCGTGTGCCACATCTACCGAGCCCACGTGCCACAACTACGGAAGCCTGCGTGCCTAGAGCCCATGCTCCGCAACAAGAGAAGCCACTGCAATGGGAAGCCCGTGCACCACAGCCAAGAGGAGCCCCCGCTCACTGCAACTAGAGAACGCCCGCTAGCAGCAACAAAGACCCAATGCAGCCCAAAATAAATTAATTAATTTTAAAAAATTGAATTAGTTTCAAGGGTACAATGTATAAAAGTACAATAAAAGCCCCCCTTCATAACCCCCCAACCCCACTCTCAAGATGGAATAGATATGCTGTGATACAATTTATAGTCGTAGTACTACTCCTCCTCCCACCACATCCGAAATCCTCTGAGCCCGGTGCAGCAGCTTCCTTTCACAATGCTAGGACCCGCCACAAGACAGATGATAATCCCTTTGGACATTTCAAGGAGCGGCACCAAGGGAACAGTACCGGGGAAATGCCACTGACAGCTCAGAATATCCATGGCATTTCTAGAGCCTCGGCACTGCTCTCGCTCTGGGTATGAAGGTCCAAAAAGCACGTCAGAGAATGTTCATACTTGTAAACAAGCTCCACCTTTGAAACACAATCTACATAGAAACACATATACAAGCCTGCACGATGGATGAAGCCAACGTCTCCTCCATGATTGACCTTCTGACAACCTTATTGTCTCCTCAACCATAAAAGGTCAACTTCAGACTCACGACCTTGCCTTGTCACCAGAAACATCCAAGCTTGGATCAGTCTTTCTAAGAGCAGATATTTGCTCTCTGAACTATTAGAGACTTGTCACATACACAGAAGTAAAACAGGATTGTTTCTATCTACCTGGGGACCTGGAGTCTTTCACATTGCTCCTGGTAAAACTCTCAGAGCACCAAAACTTTACCTACAAAGGGTTCAAGCTATGACATTCCCAATTTTCACAAACCTCCTCAGCTCTTGTGAGTCACATGCAGCCAATTCCAGAAATTGGAAACACGGTTGTGAGGATGAAACTGACTTTGGGGCTCCCCTTGGATATGGTCTTCCAGACTTACCAAAAGGCCATTAAGAGGAAGGTTTACCCCACCTCAGGGAAACCCGAGGCAGTACTTGCAGTCAAGGGCTGGCCATGGCTTCTGAGCTACATCCAAAAAGAATTTCATACTGTACCTGGATCTGCTGAAGCCATTTCTGACTGTCCGAGAGCCAGCATGTATCGTTCCTGAACTGCCTCCATTGTGGATCATCAGTAGGGCTGTCACCTTTACTAAATAAAAATACAGGATACCCAGTTAAACTTGAACTTCACATGAATAATAAGTCATCACTTTTAGTATAAGTAGATCCTATGTACTATTTGGGGCATACTTATCTTAAAAATGTACTCGTTGTTTTTCTGACATTCATATTTAACTGAAGAGCCTATATTTTATCTGTCAACCCTACTCAGCAGAAATGATGGAGGCTTATAGAGATCCAAGAGATGCCTCAGAGCATCCTCAGCTTTTATTTCTATGTCCTGGACAGTGAGCCCGAGCTTCCCACTCCCATTAATTGGCTATAATGGAGTATAGTCTCCATTTTAGAGGTTTTGCTACTTGTCATTGTTATTATCTTCCTCTCACAGCAGTGAGAGGCCCGCATATTGCAAAAGAAACACACAAACAAACAAACAAAAAGGAATAAGCTTGAATAATTCCTCCAAATCTCAGTGGTTTAAAACAACAAAGGTTCATTTCCCGCTCGTTGTACATGCCCATCATGGGCTGCCTAGGAGTTCTGCTCTTCGTTTTCCTTATTCCTGCCCCCAGCTTGACAAAGCCACCTCTCTCAGTCATCTTTGTAGAGAGAAAGAATTCTGGAGCCTCACACTGGCAGTGTGAGTTCTCGCCCAAAAGTAACACACATCACTTCCACCCAGAATTGTTGACCACAATCTTATTTTTAGGGAGACCACTGCCCAAAACTGCCTGCCCTGACCAGGCCCGACAGTAACCACTTTCACGAGTTATCTTAAAACAGGAGGTCCTGGTAAGGAACGCGGAACTAACCAACTACCACCAACCGGAAGAATTAGGGAAAGGTCAAAAGGAGAGAGGAGACTCCTGTCCATATGTCCTACCAACCTCCCAGAATCCTTCTCTCTGGAACCTATCTTAGCTGAGCAATGTGTGCACCACCAGAAAGGATCCTGAGTCAGAATGACTGGCCGGAGACAACCCAGAAACTAACCCCATCACCATAAAACCTGAGACTGCGAGCCACATGGCAGAGCAGTTCTCCTGGGTTCCCTTCCCCTCCTGCTCTGCACCCGGACACCCCTTCCCAATAAAGTCTGTTGCTTTGTCAGCACGTGTGTCTCCTCAGAAAATTCTTTTCTGAGTGGTAGACAAGAGCCCACTCTTGGGCCCTGGAAGAGGTCCCTCTTCCTGCAACATTATCATGTGTCTCTCCATTTTCTAAACTCCTTAGGCAAAAGTAATTGTGAACAATACTACTGAATAGTACAGAAACCATACAGAAAAATTCTAATCCCTCCCTGTTAAATAGGAGACTTGACAAAACCACCAAGCTATGCATTCACAAAACTGGGTCTAGAACTCACATCTCTTAGGTCATGATTCAGAACCTTTTCCCACTACGCTGTATGTTAGGATTTTTACACCAAGACAATGTAGTTGGGTTAATAATGCCTTTCATTTTTTGTTTTTGTTTTTGTTTTTCATAAATGGATTCAGGAGGGAGGCTTTGGAAGCCCCTAAAACACTTGCCTTAAACTGAAAAGCAACTGGAAAATAATCCCACTGCCTTTTGAAATGTTTGACCTAGTAAAGATTAGATGTCTGGGAGGCTTTTATGTTCTGAATATAAGGAATAAAAAGGAAACAATCTTCCTAAGACTTTAGGAAACAGGCGGAAAAACTCTTGACTCCCACTTTGCTATTTTGATTAGCTCGTTGACACTTCAGTTCTTTGACTAATAGCAGTGGCAACAGCTGGAGTTTAGCCAAGATATAAGTATATATAATAGGGTGGCGGCCCCTGCAGAACCACATACCACTGTAGATGCTTTAGCTCAATCCTACTTGCTCATAGGTCTGTGCAAAGTAACAAATGGTTCTGAAACATTTATTCCAAATAGCTTTCTTATTATTACTTTAAAGATAACTTGGCTGCCAAATACTTGCTCCCTGGTGAAAAAGAATGCATATATGGGAGGAGGATTTATGTATCAAGATATGCTGCTTATTTCCCTCCTGCTGATACAATGCACATCTAATGAATTAGAGATAATCTTCCTCTCTTCCCCAAATTATAGATAAATGAGTATGTCGTTTCTCCCTCCCTTCAATTCATCCTGGTCATAGTTATTTTCTTTAAGACTATTATTCCCCTGCTTAAATCTTAAATGGCTTCCCAATGCGAGAAGAAGAAAACCGAAAAGAGTCAACCGAACGTTCAAAGCCCCGTAGGGTTGAAGACCCTGCCGAGTTTTCCAGACTAAGCGTAACACTCACCTTCCCGCCTCCACTCAACTAGGCCAGACTTCCCTCCCTCCATCAGAGGACAGGCGCTTGCTCAACTCATTTCTTTCAAGAGTATAATTTTTCAAAGTACAAATTGTTTTTAAGTTCAATTAAAATCCCACTTTCTACAGGAAGCCCTTCCAGATATCCCAGTGAGAATGGACCACACATTTTCCCAGCATGTTAGTTGTACCTCTGTGATAACTCTTTTCACATCCTTCAATCGGGCAGACTCTTAATGAATGCGTCTGATTTCCCCCACAACATAGAGTAGGAGCCCTTGGAAAGTAAGACGCCATGATTCCTTATCTCTGGATTTTCCACATCTCCTTGCACTGAGTATGATCCCTAGCAGGACCCTGTGGGCTCCTGGGCACAAAGCCTGTATCGGTGTCCCCCATTTCTTGATTACAGGAAATAGGCTTCATTCAGCCTCCATGACCTTCCCTGAGTTCCAAGGAGCAGGTTCAAACAGTTGCTAATTAGAGAAGGGAGGGGATGCGAGACAAGGGAGGAATAGTCACAAGAAACACTAGTGCAGCCTTCGGGCAGGGTCTTGGTTCCCCCTTAAGGGATACACATAACAATATCTTTGAGCTGTTTTGCAGATACTGAAACCCCCACTAGGTGGGAGAAGTTAATGGTGTGCTGCCCACAAACACGCAGACCCCAGAACCAGTTGGAACCGTAAGGTTGATGATGCTGACACCCACTTACCTCACCACCAACCAATCAGAGAAATGTCCATGAGCTGATCATACTCTCCTCTTTGAACGATTACTATAAAACTCCTCACTACCCTCTCCAGGTCAGGGACGCAGAGTTTTGAGGGCAATCGCCTGCTCTAGCCCCCTTTGCCTGGCAAAGCAATAAAGCTATTCTTTTCTACTTCACCCACAACTCTGTCTTGAGATTTAATTCAGTGTCAGGGTACGGAGGCCGGATTCGGCTTCAAGTATGAGCTCCCCTACTTGCTCCTCTATCCCGCAAAAAAAAAAAACAAAAGCTTAAATAAATTACCAAAGTACTGGATCTTCTTCCTCCCTAGGCAAAACAATGTCCTGACCAGTGGCCTCTCTTCCTTTTCCCCATACCAGCACAGGAATGCCATCTCTGCATTTATGCTTGCCTGTCACCATGTTCATGTAACTGAACAAAAGTGACAGCCCTCGGGCTTCCCTGGTGGCGCAGTGGTTGGGAGTCCGCCTGCCGATGCACGGGACACGGGTTCGTGCCCCGGTCCGGGAGCATCCCGCATGCCGCGGGGCCGCTGGGCCCGTGAGCCACGGCCGCTGGGCCTGCACGTCCGGAGCCTGTGCTCCGCAACGGGAGAGGCCACAACAGGGAGAGGCCCGCGTACCGCAAAAAACAAAAAAAGTGACAGCCCTGTTCATCCCATGTCCTGTGTAATCCACCCAACTCCCTTCGTCTCCATCTAAAACTATTTTTTACACTGCCTAAAATTTAACCATAGAGAATCAGGACTTTGAATGTTTACCCTTCAAAGATTTTTATTAAAATACAAGTAACCTCATGAGAAGTGGTGCCTTAACTTAAACCATCATCAACCACTGTTTTAGCAAGGACTAGGGGAAAACAGGCTGAGAATTGGGCCATTTTTTAATGGCATTGGAAATGTAGAGACAGGAAGAAGAAGAAATGGTATCTGATCAGGAGGTAGATGTTGGGGAGGTGGTGAAAAAGTACTAAAAATAAATATTCCACTTCCTCATAAATTTGCAACAGACAAAATCTTCCTGAGCTGGTGCCCCTGTGTGAAGCAATGTATTAAGGACATAAGACATAGAGATCCACTGCAAATTAATCATGTTAATAAACTGAGCTGAGACTCAGAGAGTTCAAATAACTAGGGTTGAGAAGAATATTCGAAGTTTACTTTTTAAAGGAGCCCAGAGATTGAGGTAAAACCCACAGCTGTAAAGAACACCTTTGCATCAAGGACTTAGCTTCTATGTATGAATTGTAAGTAAGGGAAGCAGCCTTAGAAAGCAGAATCAGATGACTACTGGTGCCTAGGAAAACCTCTGGCCTAAAGAAGTCATCTGAAGTTAGCCCCATCTTCCTCTAAACCCATTTGGTAGGGTTTTGAAAATCTCCTCCATGAACATAATACACTTGACATGAATTCATGGAAGTAAATGAGGTTAACAGGATCTGACCAACACCTTAGTGTCTCTTCCAAAGGATGGGCAGTGTATCCATAATGAGGAAAGGGATATGAAATGCTCACAAATCCCATGATGAAAATGCCTCTTGGTCTATAAATCATGTTTCCCTGCTGTTCATAGCTCTGAAAACGATTAGAGAGAAACCTACTCCTGGGTGTGACAACTGGGGTCACTGAAGATTAGATGTTGCCATGAGCCCACAGAGTCTGCCCTGCAGAAAGCAGTAAAATGATCAAACCCCCACTCCTTCTGCTGGAATATTTACTGTTGACACAAGAGTTCAGCTGTAGACTATGAGCAAAAACCTTCTGTCAATCACTTTCAGTCCTTAATTGGATAAAAAGAGCTAGAGATCTTTCAAAACAGTTGAAGATTGCTACTTGACAGGGGGGGCTGGGAGTAGTGCAACTGGCATATGGGTAATTTTTAAGGCTACTTTTAAGTGTGAAGCCCTTTGACTGGTTCTCTGTCTCATGGGTATCCCAAAATTTCCATCTCACTGAAATTGGGAAAAGAATTCAGGTTCTGTCTTTCCCCAGAGAGGGGAGGCAGCCACAAGCTTTACAAACCTAGCGTTTGTACATACAGCGAAGTTAGATTCGCTTACTATTGGAGCCTGACAATACTTGATACCTGATAAAAATCACTGTCAAATAACATTTATAAGAACCCAATTGCATGAGATGGGGTACGATGTTGAGGATCACAAGCAGTTACAGCAAAGGCCTCCAGGTGCCCAGAGTTTAGGGCAAGCAAATGAGTATATAGGAAAGGCAAAATTTAAAAATGGCAGACCAAATTTGAATGGACCAAGTAACTGCTTTGCCATTGTACATTCTTCCTATTCCCCGTCACCCATCCATCTATCCATCCCCCCAAAACATACCCCAACCCTAGTGACAAAGGTGGAGGCAAAGCCTGGAAGGACAGTCCACAGGTACTGAGATGCTCAGGGTTGGGAAGGACTTTGATGCTTGTGAAATCCAATCCACGGTACCTTTGAATTTCCTCTGCCATGGCTCCACCAAGTAATTACTTGGCACATGTCCTAGGACCTTCAGGGACTGGGAATCCACCACTTTCTAAAACAACAACAAAACTCAACATATTTAGGCAGATAAAACATATTTAGGCAGATAGAACAAAAAATTCTTCCTTGTAAGGACAAATCCACTTCCCCAGAGCCTGTGGCTTCTGGTTGCAGCTTTTAGGGCCACAGAGAAAAAAAAAATCAACATTCCTCTTCCACAAGACAATCCTTCTAATATTTGAAGACTGTTATCTCAGCCCTTCAAGTCTTTTCTTCAGCTGCACAGCCCTATTTCCCTAAACGTCCAGATTTCATTTCCACATTGTGATCCAAACTTTCTCCTGAATGTGGGTCCTAGTTGCTTTATATTTATCTTAGTCTACAGTCCCCAGAACTTAACACAGTATTCCAACTAAGGTCTGACCAAGGCAAAGCAGAGTGGGGTTCTTACCTCCCCCGCCAGAGATACTTCTCTTAAGACTGGCTTTTTGGTAGCCACATCAAACTGCTAACTCCTACTGAGCTGATACAGCCACTTTAAAGTAGCCAAGTCATACTTCAAAACCATTATTTCTCACCAAGTAATGGGGCTATCTGGGTTATCCAGACCTCTTCTATCCCTCACCCAAAGACCATCCATAAGCCTCACCCCACCAACATAAAAGCACAAGAAATGGGTAAAGTTTTCTGTTTTGTACTTTCCTTGGAAAAAGCTGAAAATTATTTGATTCGCCCAAGACTCCTCAAAATACCCCAGGTCAGGGGCTTCCCCGGTGGCGCAGTGGTTGAGAGTACGCCTGCCGACGCAGGGGACACGGGTTCATGCCCCGGTCCGGGAAGATCCCACATGCCGCGGAGCGGCTGGGCCCGTGAGCCATGGCCGCTGAGCCTGCACGTCCGGAGCCTGTGCCCCGCAACGGGAGAGGCCACAACAGTGAGAGGCCCGCATACCAGAAAAAAAAAAAAAAAATAGGTGCATAAGTTTGCAGGAACATGATAAAGCAATTAAAAGTGAATGTTAGCTAGTATTAAATGAAAAAAACAATTTAAAACTGTACCTATGTTATAAATACAAATACACATCCATGAATACATATGATGAAGAGATTACAGAAATATAAAAGCAGCTAATTTGTAAGCAGGTAAGCAGTAGACTGGAAGATGTCCTTCATTTCCCTTAATTTTTCTTTTACTTGTAAAATAAAAAAATGATGAAATAAAACAAAAATTAAAACCGAAACCAATTAAATTTAACAGGAATTTTAAAAAAAGCACACATGGCACACTCAGGTCCTCATATGCTTAGACTCTCCTTGAAAGAGAAAACCCATAGGGAACTATACCCAATATTTCGTAATAACCTATAAGGGAAAAGAATCTGAAAATATATGTATATATATGTATAACTGAATCACTTTGCTGTACACCTGAAATTAATACATTGTAAATCAACTATACTCCAATCAAAAAAAAAAAAGAAAAAGAAAAAAAAGAGGAAAACCTGTGTCCAACCTGAGTACAAAAATGGCGTTTTTAACAGCAAGAAAGGCAAGCTCTACTCACCTGGAATGTGCTCATTTTCTCTCTCCTTCTGGGGCAGTGCAGAGTCCTAGCAAGACAGACAGGGCAAGAAGAAGTCAAACTGGAAACTGGTTTAAAGAAAAAGAAGTCACTAACCCACGTGGTGCTCATTGTGAATTACCAAGGCTCCCAGTCCTCGGGGTGGCTACAGCTGATTAGGCTTGATGAGCAGAGCCCCACGCAGATACCAGATGCCCCCGTGAACCCCCTCAGTGGCTGTGTGAGGAATGACCTGCCCAGCCATACACAGTGGCCCCCTCACAGTGTGCCTGCAGCTTCCACAGGGGTCATTCTTATTCTGGGTATGGGGTAAACAGAGACCATGTAAGTCAGAGTAGGTTTTGGAGTCAATATGCATGGGCTCTGATCAGGCTACGCCATTCACTAGCAGTGTCACCCTGGGCAAATTATTCACATCTCTTCGCCTCAGTTCTGTCCTCTGCCAGTAGGGGAGAACACGGGCATCCACCTCGTGAGATCGTCATAAGGTAGGAAGCTCTGAGAACACCACTGTCAGGGTTTCTTATTTCTTAGCAACTGCGGCAAAGCAGATGATATTTTAGTTAGAAATTATCCTTAGAGATGTGATTTCTACCAACAGAAGACTGTCAGACATGTGGAGGTCATACGTTGTTGCCCTGTTATGGGAGAGTCTTTATAGACTTCTGAAAATCTCTGCTTGTCTTCCTGAAGATTTTGTGACTGCAACAATAATATTTAAATTGACATGGACAACTTTTTACAAAAGGTATAAAAATACGTTAAGTTTCTTTTTAAACAGGAAGTACCCTTTTGACAATTATGCACAGAGGTAAAGAGAACTAATAAAAGCCAGGATTCTGCAACAACAATAAAAAACAGTTTGACAGTCCATACCTAATTCAAATGAAAAAAGACAGGAATCTGAATTGTAATTATATCATTATAAATATAGGAAAGTTTAAGAAATAAATGGGAGACTTCCCTGGTGGTGCAGTGGATAAGACTCCACATTCCCAATGCAGGGGGCCCGGGTTCGATCTAGTACAAAAGATGGCAATGATTCCACTCCCCAAAGCTTGGGAGAGAGATATCTTCACAACTTCTAACGACCTCCTTTTTGACTCTACACTTGCTAGCTGTCTTCTGCTCAATTCAGGATTCTGAAAGGGGCCCTGACAGTTGACAATAATTAGTGGGGGAATAAAATCATTGGACTAAGTAGGCCTTTGGTGAATCCAGCTCAGTTTTATCTGTGACATCCAGCAGGGTCAATTTCCTTGGCCTCAGTTTCCAGAAAAGACCCTCTCTTGAGCTTCTCGAATTTTCACGTGCATGTGAATTACTGCGGGATCTTGTTGGAACGCAGCCTCCTGGACCCCCTACGCAGAAATTATAAATCAGAACGTCTCGAATGGGGCTCAAGGCTGGGCATTTCCATCCAAGTGATGCCAATGCCGCTGGTTTGTGGACCACAACTTGAGTAGCACTGCAGTGTAACATCAGTCCCACAAAAAACAGCCTCCACGACACAGAAACATACACAAAGAGTAACCAGACAAAAAGGCACGAAAACATTAACAACTGTTATCTTTACATCCTAAAGTTACAGATAATTAAAATTGTTCTTTATGTATATATCTGCATTTTTCCATAATGATTATGCTACTTCTATGATATACATATTATTTGAAATAAAATAAATGACCCAGTTGAGAAAACTATCTTAAACACTCAGAAAATAGCCTAAACCTTGCTCTCAAGGTCCCCACAATTAAGTCCCAACCTCCTTTCATGATATGATTCTAGCCAGTACCCTATGCTCAAAGAGAATATACCAAAGGGATTAGCAAACTCAGCTGCTGGACTCAAACTGCCTGGGTCCCAACCCCAGCTCTACCTCCTACCATCTGGGTGAGGATGGGCCAACAGGGTTGTGTTCCCTGCCCCCAGCTCCTCAGCCTTAAAGTAGAGAAAACAGCAGTACCGATTCACAGAGCCACCGCCTGATGGAAATATGTTCATTTGCATAAAGCTTTTAGAATGGAAATTAGTGACCAAGGCTCAGTTATCATCGTTACCCATGTCTCATACGTTCTACAATTTATAGGAATATCTTAAGTAGAAGAATGCCAAGTCCTACTCACGTGGGGCTCTGTTGCCTCTTCCTCCGTGCAGTGCTTTTTGAGAAGCCAGGGCTGGGGAAGGAAAGGAGACTGTGAAATACCAGGGCTGTGTTTCCATCCCCACTAATTCATACCGCACCCCCTTCCGCCCCCGTACCAGCTACAAGTCCTCTCCTTCCAAAACAGGCCAGGAGTCCAGGACAATTCAGCTTCCTGGGCTCACAGAATCCCGCTGCGAAATGGGTGCCTCCCGAATTAGCGTAGTATTAATACCAACAATGTATCAGGCAGTTGTAGACCTTTTACTTGTGCTATCTCGTTTCTCCTCACAACACTATATTAACAAGGCATTCCTTTTTCCCCCCTTTTACCGAACAGCAACGGAGGCACAGAGGAGTTAAGCAACTCACCCAGTGTGACGCCGTATGAAGCGGTAGGGCTAGCTCATAGGTGGGGGACGGGGTCAGGTTAGGGGTGAAGAAAACCGGGGAGACCCTCAAACCCCAGGAGGCACGACCTGAGCCCACCCCATCCCGGCTACGTTACCAAACGCAAAGAAGCTCCGCCCGCGGGACGTACATCACCACTCCAGGCCCTCAAACCTCCGCTTTTAGCCGCTCCTCCTCTTTCTCCCCAAATGAAAGGTCTGCAAAGGGGAAGCTTGAATGGGTCGTGAAGAGCGGACCTGAAACACCGTCACCCGGCAAAACATGGCTGCTACGTGTCCTCCTGGGGCGGAAGTGCCTGCGACTAACCCGGAACTCCTGGACCATATTTCCCAGAATTCCGCGGGTAAACCTTTACAGCGAGGCGTTACTGTAGCTGCAGTATCTGGGACTACACGAGTTTACGAGCTCTGGACTACATGTCCCAGAATGCAAGGGTGGGTGCGGGGGTGTCTACCGGCACGAGCTCTGGACTACATGTTTTCACTCTGGTTTTCACTTTCCGGAATCCCTGAGAAGGTCTCAGGCCGTCTTGCCGTTCGCCTGTGTAGGCCTCAGAAGAGTGTAGATTCTGTTCATTGAAAGGCGTACAAACTCAGTAGAATTTTGGACGTCTTCAAGAGGCTAAGCGACATAAAAGCATTACCAGCCACGAAGGCTTCCTGGTAAACCCCAAAGAGTTTCACCATTGGAATAAGGGGAGAAGGAAACTGGGCTTTCTTTGGCAGGGACTGAAGCCAAACGCCAAAACACCTCATTCCCTGAAATTGTGTAAAGGTGAACGTGTTTTGTTAGCATCTTACAACCCGTGCGGAAGCAAGGGAAAATCCTTTCTAGAGACAGACATCAACATCCTAGGTCTCAAGTTATTTCTGTAATTATAAAATCTGTGACATTGCTATTTGACCAAGTGAACTCTAAGGGGAAGGAAAAAGCATTACTTGACATACGGAGGGACACTTCACAGTCATAAAAGTTTCAAATTCTCAGAAACTAATAACTTCAGCTGATACTTTATAAAGCAAACATTGACAGAACCATGAAGAGAAACATTCAAATTCATAATTGGATCTGGAGATTGGAACACATACATAGAGGGAAATGTTGAGCCTTAAAAGCATATATTAAAGTAGAAAGGGGGGCTTCCCTGGTGGCGCAGTGGTTGAGAGTCCGCCTGCCGATGCAGGGGACACGGGTTCGTGCCCCGGTCCGGGAGGATCCCACATGCCGCGGAGCGGCTGGGCCCGTGAGCCATGGCCGCTGAGCCTGGGCGTCCGGAGCCTGTGCTCCGCAACGGGAGAGGCCACAACAGTGAGAGGCCCGCATACAGCAAGGAAAACAAAAACAAAACAAAACAAAACAAATAAAGTAGAAAGGAAGTTGAAAATTGATTCAGAAAACATCCATTTCAGGAAATTAATAAATGAATAATAAAACTGAAGAAGGCAGATGGAAAAATATAAGATCAGATGAATGAAATACAAAAATAAAGTAGATCCCACACACACCCACAAAACAGAAATTAAAGAAAAAAACAAAACAAACAAAAAAAGATCATCCATAGTATAAACAAAGATTTTTTCAAAAATGTGTTCCAAATTCTTTCAGGAAAATGTCCTCCAAGAACTATTCCTGACTTAAGCCAACATAGCACACAGGATTTCTTTCCACTACGAGTAAAGTGAAATCTTGGATATAGCATGATGAAATACGGTAACATGATTAAGTTTTATTTATTCACCTCCTGTTCCCTATGGCACCCTCCACTCCCTTCTCTACCCCGTAAGCTACCATTCTAATTTGTTTGATGTGTTTTCTTTTGGGTGTGTTCTTGTGCAAAATGTGCACTTGTGTATATTTTCAATTCATATAAATAATATTGTGTCATAAAATTCATTCTGGTGTTTATTTCCTTCATTCAGGAGTATATTTTTAAGATTCACCCATCCAGGCTTCCCTGGTGGCACAGTGGTTGAGAGTCTGCCTGCCGATGCAGGGGACGCGGGTTCATGCCCCAGTCTGGGAAAATCCCACATGCCGTGGAGCGGCTGGGCCCGTGAGCCATGGCTGCTGAGCCTGCACGTCCGGAGCCTGTGCTCCGCAGCGGGAGAGGCCACAACAGCGAGAGGCCCACGTACCGCAGAAAAACAAACAAACAAAAAAAAACATTCACCCATCTATCTAATTTGTTTCATAGAGTTCCATTTTCTGCACCCACATTTTACCTGTACTCTTCCAACTGCCATGCCAATGATAATAAAATAAACATCTTCTTACATTTGTTTATAGACGTATCTGAGAATTTCTTTGGAATACATACCCGAGTGAAATTATTTCATAGCAAATATGTATACTTTAATAATATAGCCAGATTGACTTCCTGAACGGCTACACCAGTCCAGATTACCAAAGAGTTGCACGTCAGGTTTTTGTGCAACCACTTACCTTCATTTGGACGACTCATCACCGTTTTGCTAGTGTATTAAATGTATATAGTAGTATCTTGTTTTAGTTAAATTTCTCGGATTTCTAATAAGTTTGATCTTTTTTTCAAATGCTTGGTAGCTTCATCTATACGTGTCTACTTAAAACTTTTGCCCCATTTTCTAATGTGGATGCTATCTTTTTCTTCCTCATTTCTATTACATATTCTGATTATTAATACCTTTTCAGTTTTACCAATTACAAGTATCCTTTCCTAATTGGGCACGTGTTTCTAAAATTTTTCTATTGTGTTCTTCATGGAATAGAAATCTTTAATTATAAGATAATAAACCAATAATTTCTTAATATCTGTGCTTCTGAAACTCCTCAGGTGAAAAAATATATTTCTACCTTTTAAAAATTAACTTTCTAGACTTATCTTTCACATGTAGGTCCTTTAAATATTTTGGAGTCGGGCCTCCCTGGTGGCGCAGTGGTTGAGAGTCCGCCTGCCGATGCAGGGGATACGGGTTCGTGCCCCGGTCTGGGAGGATCCCATGTGCCGCGGAGCGGCTGGGCCCGTGGGCCATGGCCACTGGGCCTGCGCATCCGGAGCCTGTGCTCCGCGGCGGGAGAGGCCACAACAGTGAGAGGCCCGCATACCGCAAAAAGAAAAAAGAAAAAAAAATATTTTGGAGTCTATTTATGTACATTTTATTACATGGGATCCACTTTTATTTTTCTCCAAGAGAAATTCTTAAAAATAGTGATATTCATGGCTTGAAGATTCAATATTACAAAGATATCAGTAATCCTCAAAATGATCTATAGGCTCAATCAAACCCCAATAAAAACATCAGCATTTTTTCCCTTGGAAATTGATGAGATGTTTACAAATATTATGTGGGAAAGCAAAGAGCTACAAGAAGAGCTGGGGGCTTCCCTGGTGGCGCAGTGGTTGAGAATCTGCCTGCTAATGCAGGGGACACGGGTTTGAGCCCTGGTCTGGGAAGATCCCACAGGCCACGGAGCAACTAGGCCCGTGAGCCACGTACTGAGCCTGCGCGTCTGGAGCCTGTGCTCCCCAACAAGAGGCCGTGATAGTGAGGCCCACGCACCACGATGAAGAGTGGCCCCCGCTCGCCACAACTAAAGAAAGCCCTCGCACAGAAACGAAGACCCAACACAGCAAAAATAAGTAAATAAACTCCTACCCCCAACATCTAAAAAAACATAAAAATAAAAAATAAAAGAAGAGCTGGGACAATCTGAAAGAAGAATGAAAAGAAAGATATTAGTCACATTAAATCTTACTATCAATCTACAATATAAGATAGTCTGGTGTTTGCTCAAGGATAGACAAGATAATAGACATCAAAATCCATGTTGAAACAGACATTATAACAACGTGTAAAAAGAAAACACTGCAGGGAGCTCCCTGGTGGTCTAGTGGTAAGGATTTGGCGCTTTCACTGTGGTGACCCTGGTTCAATCCCTGGTCAGGGAACTGAGATCCTGCAAGCCACGCAGCACGGCCAAAAGAAAAAAGAAAGAAAAGAAAACACTGCAGCAGAGAGGGGAAAGAACTCTTGTTCATACAGTTGATCCTTGAACTAGGGTTCAAGGGGGTTAGGGGTGCCAACCCTCTGCTAAGTTGAAAATCCAAGTATAACTTATAGCCAGTCCTCTGTACGTACATGGTTTCTCCATAATCGGCAATTCTGCATCTGAGGATTGAACCAACCTTGGATCGTGTAGTAGTGCAGTATTTACTATTAAAAAAAATCCTCGTATAAGTGCACTTGTGTAGTTTAAACCCATGTTGTCCAAGGGTCAACTATTGGTTCTCAGTCAGCTGGATATCCATATGGGAAAAATATTAATCATTACTGCATAGGATATAAAAATATAAATTCCAGAAGATCTGCAGACTTAAATTTGAAAACGCAGCACTCTTGGGCCAAAAGTGAGAGAGATTTTAAAAACATCTATGGAATAAAAGACTCAGATGCATCCCTCATGCCCATGCATTCTTCAAGGGTCAACTGTATCTACCAAAGTTGAACATATACCCTATAACCCTTTGGTTCCACCCATAGAAATATCCCTCAAACAAGTGCACAAGGCACATTCTAGATTGCTCACATCACCACTAACTGTGATAGCCAAGAATGGGGAAGTACCCAATACCCACCAATAATGGGATTAATAAATAGATTTTGATATGTTTACACACTGCAATAATATCCACCAATGAAAATGAATCAACGGTATCCACTCCCATCAATATGGATAAATGTCATGGATATACTGGGGAGCAAATGAAGCCAACACAAAATAGCACCTATTACATGACTCCATTTATATCAAGTACAAAATAGGCTAAGTGAATCTACACCATTACAAATTAGTGGCTACCATATGGAAAGGAAGGTTACTAGAAAGAGCCAAAAAGGGATGCTTCTAGGGTTTGGGGTTTGTCCTGGTCCTCCAAGAACTAGACGGCAAAGTGCTGAGAAAGACTTTAATGAACCAATATTTCATTAGGGGAAACATCGGAGAGAAAATGGCAGGGAGCTCTGGAAGGCTGGCAGAACTATCAGCGCATAGTGCAAGTCTGACCCTGAGTGAAGATTTGGAAGAAAGATTTGGTAAATCATCCGAGACTGCCTTGTCATCTACGTAAAATCCTTCAAGGCTGTCAGAGTCCTTGAAAAAAGGTCACTGGACAGAGGAATCCTGGTCTCCAAGAAATGGGCTGCCTTAGGATCCCTGCTGTGCTGACTAGGAGCAATCAGGGGCAAGGCCGGCCTCCAGGCAAACGTGGTGATGGATTTAAGAGCAGCAGCTGGGACCTTTGGCCAGTTACGCTCCCTGTGGTCATAACTGTGAAACAGGAGACTCAACGTGGATGCTTCCTTGTGATAAGATCTGGTTGTTTATTTCTGTCAGACATAATACTGAAGCAACGTTGCGTCCTTCTCAGTATATCATACCCCAGAGATCTAAAACGTTCGTTTGTTCTGTTATTGATAATGTTCACCTCTTGGCTAAGGTAGTGTTCACCAAATTTATACCTACTGTATTTCTTGTTGTGATCAATACTTTGTGGAGAGATATTTTGGGTTTTGTAGCATCCTGCTCCTTGTAAACTTTCAACCAGTAGTTTGATAATTCATTGATTACTCTTGCCAGAACCTATCATTACTATGATGGTTGTAAATAATGATTTTTACATTACGTCATTCCTTCTATATATTTATGGTTTGGCATTCTATTATGAGAGCCTTTCCTTCCCTCCCTTCCTCTTTTTTTATTCATATTCTGTATGATAATTATTTATTTTATGGCCAAATTGCTCAGATTTACCCAGTGTGAGTCTCTTCAAGCTGGATCTTTTTACACGTCCCACCGCTCTTTCCTACTTTCTGGCACAGTAAATTTTCTCCAGGATCATTCTACACTTTCCTTGCTCCAGCCCTGAAATAGAAACGTGGATATACATGCTTATATACATCACATACACATGTGTGTGTTTGTATATCCTCGCACTTCCATATCTACTTCTGTAAATACCTAGCACGTGCACTCACTCCCTCTCTCTCTCTACAGATGGGTGGACGGATGGATGGATGGGTAGACAGATCTGTATAAATAACTTATGGTCAGACTTCCATATCCGTGGTTCCTCTGTATCTGCAATTCTGCAACCATGGGTTCAGCCAACCACAGATCATGTAGTACTGTAGGAATTACTATTAAAAAAAACCCTGCATATAAGTGGACCTGCCCAGTTCAAACCCATATTGTTCAAGGGTCAACTGTAACTTGCTAAATAAAGCCCTTTAACCAGCTATATTAAAAATACCGCCATTGGTCTGCGTATGGAATGCCATCCAAACCTGCTTTGTCCTTACTGGTTCCACATCCAGAGGGTCCTCTGCTATTATGCTCAGTTCTCTCCTCATGTGCATCTTTTCAACAAGAGAAACTTTTTTTTTTAAACCTCCACAATGTAGGTATATCCACTTTTGTTTCTAGCTCCAGGATTTTCCCTCTCCCTATTATGGATCTGTAGTTAAAGCACAGCATAAATAATAAAGCTTCAACTGTTGAAACTCATGAATTTTTCTGTGTATGCAAAATAATCTGAGAACTGTTTTGTTTTTGAAATTGGCTTCCAGAGTTCATACCATAATTTTGATCTTATATGCCTTATGACAATATAGAACAATCATATGAGGTCTTAACTGCAAGGGATAATTATTTAATACTTTTTCAAATTCTATTAAAATAATTTCCTGCTTTGGCAATACCCACTATTCAATGAAAAAAATATAACATGAAGTTATAAAATGGAAAAATATCACAAAATGCTCCTTGCCTAGGAAAACCACTCTGGAAGAGTATCCCTTTACACATGATCTTATGCATGTACACATACATGTGTGCACATGCACACATACACAAACACTAACAAAGATTTATGGTTGATTATACTATGAAGGCTACAATCTGTGACCTCTCAAAGCCCATATTGTGTATCTCCTGCGATTATGATATGTCATAAATTTTTAAAATAAATTTTTTATTTAATTTATTTATTTTGGGCTGCATTGGGTCTTCGTTGCTGCGTGCGGGCTTTCTCTAGTTGCAGTGAGTGTGGGCTACTCTTCGTTGCGGTGCGCGGGCTTCTCATTGCAGTGGCTTCTCTTGTTGCGGAGCACAGGCTCTAAGCACGTAGGCTTCAGTAGTTGTGGCACACAGCCTCAGTAGTTGTGGCACACGGGCTTAGTTGCTCCACAGCATGTGGGATCTTCCTGGACCAGGGCTCGAACCCGTGTCCCCTGCATTGGCAGGCGAATTCTTAGCCACTGTACCACCAGGGAAGTCCCTGTCATCATTTTACCGGCTTCAGAATAATATAGGAATCTATCAAAACTCAAATTCTTACAGCTGTACACTAATTTCCATTAAAAAATTTAGTGACATCATTGATGTGGTGTTCATCTTTTTGGTATTTTAATCTCATAATCCATAACTTCCAATTATATGATTTCTAAATCAAAGAGATCTAATATATTCTGATATATATACTCCTTTCCTGAAACCATGCTTTACTGCAACCAATAGGGAAAAGCACATAAATGTCAGTCTTGTCTCAATAATACACTGGATAATTTTATCAAATTCCTACAAGTTTTCTGGGTATTTGCCTCATGGATGTGGGGGAAGAATATGGCATAGCCCCTACCTGAGAAGTTTAGAAGAAATGCTACAATAATTAGAAGGCAAACATTTCAAAGTCTGGATGAAAATGCAGAGAATTAGAAATCAGTAAGTTCAAGGTCAACTAAAAATTTTTTTTTCTAGGGACAAACAATTTTTGTGACACTTTCAAAGTGTTACAGTAAACCCTGCCTTAATACTGACAGACAAAAAATCAATTGTATACTATGCAGTTACTGTTGTTGCAAAGTTAATCATGTTTTTTCACTCTGTACCATCAGAAAAAAAAAATCACAAGATAGTTCAATTTCTACTGAACACAGTCCTTGGAAAACTAGACGGGGTCTCAAATAACCACCCAACTTGAGAACAGAGGCTGCGGGAGGCAAGGAGCCCGTTGCGATAGGCTAATAGCATATTAATATTGAAGATTGGGGGGCTTCCCTTCCCTGGTGGCGTAGTGGTTAAGAATCTGCCTGCCAATGCAGGGGACACGGGTTTGAGCCCTGGTCCAGGAAGATCCCACATGCTGCACAGCAGCTCAGCCGCGTGCCACAACTACTGAAGCCTGCACACCTAGAGCCCGTGCTCCACAAAGAGAAGCCACTGCAATGAGAAGCCCACACACTGCAATGAAAAGTAACCCCCACTCACTGCAACTAGAGAAAGCCTGCGTGCAGCAATAAAGACCCAAGGCAGCCAAAAATAAATTTAAAAAAATATATATTGCAGATTGGTTTTCTGCAGTGGTTTTCAGTATTTCAACACAAGTTCATGTCCTGAATTAATTTTATTTTGCAGGTTTCCCCATCTGGATACAACTTTCATATATTATACATTTCCCCCTTTTGGTTTATTTAAAACACAAGTACTGAGCACACCTAAAAGCACTAGTCAATGATAAGGTTGTGTAGATTCACCAGCCAAGTCCCTGCCCTCATGGAGCGCACATTCTCATGGACATCAATTTTGACTAGCTCATCCTTACACTTTTGTTAAAGCCCAGACCAAACTCTTTTCCTAAGTGCTATCTCCTAAGTGACATCTGATAAATGTCAAAGTTCTGAATGCAGCCCTTACTGCACCACTCAGAAGGGGTCTCTGCTGTGTGCTCTGCTGAACACTAGGATCTGTTTAGCTACTGCTTCAACACCAACTAATTTAAAATACTTTCTCTCCTATGAGACCTGACGCTTGCAAGAATTCACGTTGCACGTGAGTTTTTTGAAAACAACATTTTGTAGAACTTCTATCCTCTGACAGTTCCTTGATGTTCTTACCACTCTCGCTGCTTTCATAAAATGTGTCCCCAGTATGCATTCTGTGATGACTTATAAGATTGGAGCGCCAACTGAAGCTTTTACCACACGTCTCACACTGGTAAGGTTTCTCCCCTGTATGAACTCGCCTGTGATACTGAAGCTGTGAAGACCGACTAAAGACTTTACCACACACATCACATCTGTACGGCTTCTCTCCAGTGTGGATGCTCTGATGAAGCTGAAGACTTGAGGCCTGACTGAAGTGCTTACCACGCTCCCCACACTTATATGGTTTCTCTCCTGTGGGGACCTTCCGATGCATGTCGAGGTTCAGGCTCCACATGAAGCCCTTCCCAGTGTCTTGGGAAAGTCACTTGGCCACTGTATTTATTTGTACTTATCTACACTTATCTGTCACTTGGGGGTTATAATTGTACCTGGTCCATGGGTACGTTGTACAAAAGATCTGTAAAGTACTTACAAGAAACTGACACAGAGTAAGCACTCCACAGACATTGGCTATTAGCTATTGGAAATATTTCTCCATGAAACAGATGACTTTATCAGTGGATGACTCGGTGGGAGACAGTGAATCACAGAATCACAGCATGTTGAAAGTGACCTAGTTCACACTCTTATGTGAAAAAAAGAAAAGTGTGCATGGGTAGAAAATGTCTGAAAGTTTACATAACAAATAGTTCATCATGTTAACTTTGAGGATGAGAATAAATCAGGAAAGGAGGAAAGAAAAACTTGAGTGTAATTCAATTTCTCTATCATTTGTGTTTCTACACTGAGACTCTGAATACACTGGAAGTGCAATTGTTTTTAATGTGGCGGGATAAAGGTTTTCAAGTTCTCCTGATCCATCCGTATTATTATTTCAGAATTGCTGGCATTTCTTGCCATCTTCGGATCTACACCCATTTGAGTCAGTGGGCCATTCTGGACGGAGGAGATAATAGAGCAGAAGTGAAGTGAGAGGAAAGGAGAGAAAAGATTTTCTCTTTTCTCTTCAAAGAGGAAAGGTCTTTGGAATGGGAACAACTCACAACCAAACATTGGGGAAAGGATGTGATGGAAAACGAGACAAACATCCTACCCCTGTGATGAGAAGGATTCCCTGGGCTGGATGGAGGGAGGTCACAGGTGGCTGGACAAGGAAACCAACTAGGGAGAAACACACACAAGTGCAGGGCAAACACCCTGAGGCCACTCAGCCTGACTCCATGCAAACATATGTCCAGCAGACAGCCCTTCACCTGTGGATCCCCAGCAAGACAGGTACCTTGGGGGTGACAACTCATTCTGAGTCCATTATGCCTGGCCATTCATAAACCGCTGTCTAACGTGTGAGGAATAAACTCTCAATGTGTATGAGGAAATTGGGGAAGGAGATTGAAAGGTTACTGAAACGGAAAAAAAAGAAGTTCAGGAAGGCAGGATGGTAGAGAGACAAGAAAAAGACCTTAAAAGATAGAAAGGATTTGCCAAAGAAGAGAAAGAAAAAGAAATGATTCTGAATGGGTTAACCTGCAGCTAGGAAGTTAAGGAAGATTATTGATGGGTGAAGACTATGGAATAAAGCGAATAAAATTTATCCGAAGTTGCTGAGACTACGGTAAGCAGCATGATTATCAAATTATGAATTGGCTGCAATGGCATTCTAGGGGAGCAATAGGAAGGGGAAGCAAATGTTCCTGAGATGACAGTAGCAGGTGGAAAGTTGTTTCAGGGGAAGATCAGTCTTGCAGAGGATGTATCAGAGGAGGGCAAGTGTGAGCAAGCAAGGAAATACTAAGTGTATACGGTTCCTTCACTGAGTGCACCCAGCCCCGCGGTCAGCCTTGAGAACAAGCAGGACTTCAGGTACTGGAGCTACATTTCAGTCATCAAGACTTGAGAAGACACCCTTAACTCAGGTCTTCTCTTCAAACTCCATCTTTCCTTCTTGACCTTCATTTGGCCTCTTCCCTTACCCTCAAGCTGTGGACTGAGGCCACAGAGCAAGATGGGTCACTAGTGTCCTCCATCCCCTGGCGACTGTGGTTCACATCACTGGAGTACCAAAGGCAATAACCAAGTAACAGACACAAGAGTGTATGAAGAAGAAGAGATTCTGATAAGGCTTTCTGTGACAGTGTGGGCCAAGTCGGCTCTATATGGCTGGTACCACGTGAATTATGAGCAGCCTTAGGGGAGAAGTCCTCAGAAGGCAGAGCCTGGCTCTCGAGAGGCTCTGCGTGCTCACAGCCCACTCCAAGACCTCAGTTACAGCTTCGGCCCCCAATATCCCTCCCTCTGCCTGCTCACAGTTTTTGAAGTCTTCTTTCCTCCACATTTCTCTTGAGAGGTGGAGGAGGAAGATGAGCTTCAGGCCAGCTCAGACTCCCCTGGGATCCCAGCAGGATGCCTATCATTAACCTCCCACCTTCTAGGAAGCTCCTAAGATCTTCACATTTGGGGCAGTTCTCATTTCAGCTGTGCTTCAAATTGCTGGCTGGAGACGGCCTGTTGGAAGGTGGCTAAAAGCAAGTAGCAATCCTTCGGGCAGCCTGGCCCTTCTCGACTGTCAGACATCTTCAGGGATATTCTAGGAAATGTTGTTTGTTCTAGAGAAGGGAGGGAAACAATCCAATTGTCCAATAATGCTTGAATGGAAAATAAATGATGCTATATGCATGTGATCAAATAATATCAAACAGTCAAAAATCAAAGACCTAGATCTATATGGATTCACGTGGATAAATCTTGAAAACATAATATTGATTGAAAGAAAATAAGATAAAGAACGTTAGATTGTGATAACAGGTATGTAAGTATTTAAATATTTAAATCAATTCAACATATTGCTTCTATATAGAGAGATGCAAGAAAATAAACTTTATCCAAAGAACACATTATTTACATTTAATATGCTCATTTATCTAGGAGACCCAAAAGAACCCACAGATAAACTAGCAGGAACTAATAAGACGGTTCAACAAGGCACACACACACACAAGATCAATAAATTTTAAAACTCAATCAGGCTCCTCTACACTGGCGATAACAAATTAGAAACTGTAAAAGAAAATAAGAAAAAAAGAAGATCTAAAAAGAGTCACAAGAGCCATATAAATTATTTAGAGCTAAGCATACGTAGAAGGCAATATAACTAACAAACTGAGTACGAACAGTTAAACTCCGCCCAACCCAAGGTTAGGAAAAGACTGTTGTTACTTTATGAGAACAGACCCTCTTCTTAAGGAGCAGATCAGTAAGTGAGAGTGAATCAAAGAAACACAGCATTTGAAAAGTCAGCTAGTCCAAGCCTCTTGATCGCACATACAGAAGCTGAAGCCCAGATAGGTTGAGTTACTTGCTAAAGGGCCCAATGTCCTGACTCAAGGACTAGCATTTTTCACTCAGTCGCAAGACACAATCAAATGCAGTGCCTTGGAAAGAGATGGGGAAAAAATGAAGAAATCAATTATATAGTTCCTCATCTTTAAGTACAGAAATAGCCGTGACAAAATTACACGTATTGAGGGAAAATTGAAGTGCAGAGTTTAAAATGTCAATAATCCACAGGGAAACTGGAGACCATTTAAAACATTCATATTAAATCTCTCTAGAAAAGACATTAAAAGATCTCCAATCAAAATGTGAATTTTATAATAGACATGGTATGATACAATTTATAATAGATATGGTATGAACCTTTCCCTTTCACGGGAAAGCTTCGGCTGGGAAAAAGGAATTGTTCTTGAAAATGGGGCCTGTGCTACTGCAGACACTGTGCTCAACCTAGGTCCACCGAACGCTCTGATGTCATCACTGAGGTCACAGAATTCCACTGTGCGCCTGGCAACCTTGCAAACATAACAGCCCTGGTGAGCACTAGGCAGTACTGCTGGTTCACTCAGTGGTACAAGTTTTTCAGCCATTTAGGAGACTTGACTATTTTTGTTTGTATTGAATCATTTCAACGGATTGCCCAAGAGCCAAGAAGGGCCAACCTGTAGGGAAGAGGAGGAGTTGGACATCTCTTGAGGCATCTTCTAAGGGAGACTTCTAGTTGGTACGATGGAACGGCGACAAAAGAGGAAACATCTGGAAAATGAAGAGTCCCAGGAAACTGCCGAGAACGGAGGAGGTATGTGGGGGGCAACTTGGCTGGGGCACATGGGTTTCTGCCAAACTGAAGCTTCTCTAGGAAGCGGGGGACTGAGAACGTGTCACCTGTGAAGCAGGGAGCGAGAGACCTTGTCTCACTGATGCTGCCGTATCTATCTGGAGGGCCCCTGGGGTGTGAGACGGCACAGAACGGCCAGATGCCCCCTGGGAGATGGGAGGTCAGCTCCGCTGGTCTGAGGACTCTCTCCTGGGGCAGCCGGGCCTGGAGCTTTGTCGGACTCACAGCAGGCTGCATCCTGCTTGCACAGACCTAGAGGTGCAGCTTTTCTCAGTCCCCGATTTCTCTCTTATTCTCTTGGATCTTTCCCTGGGGTCATGAGGTGGGGGATGTGAAGGATGCAAGGATGCTGAGAGAGACCCATGAGTTACTTGGCCTCTTTTACCAAAGTGGAAAGAGAAGCCCCATGAGTTGAAGGCCCTGTTGAAAAATATCTTGACAAGTGGAATGCACTTTGAAAGAAGATTGTTTGTCTAGGGATGGTGTCATATTGAAAGCAAGGAGGATTTATTCCTTCAACAGGAAGAATTTCCCAAAGGAGATCAAGGGAAGGGAAGGGTTTTCCAGAGATTGAGACCACGTGAGCGGGGGTGAG